>NW_027266270.1:21539858-23034025 GCF_022045235.1 Haliotis cracherodii | reverse complement strand
AGATTTTTCGCGAAAAGGTAAGCATATCCTGCCCCACCAGTGTCCTTCATCACAAATACATGCAAAGGCTAGTCAAGTGTTCACATGAAATATCAACAAGGGAACAGACATGGCGTTTCTCAAGAGCAATAACATGATGTGAAGTGGTTATTTGGTGATGAAGCGGGCATGGATGAAAAGCTAATAATTAATTTATCCCAGCCTCTATAGAAAATGTTCAAAATATATTACTGCGGCCATGGGCTGCTCTATGGCATGTGTTCGGGAAGACTGTGATAAGGCAGACTATAATCTCTCTTGTGATTGCCATGTTTTTGAAGATGAGGCATGACAGACCTACTACTCTAATAGACATGTTAAACAAGACTGCCAGTCCCCTGCCTCTGGGCTTGACAAACCCATTCCGGTCAAATTTAATTAAAGCAGCCTTGTCACATGTGCAGATGTATTGTCTAATTAGAAACCACACAACTGTAAAAATATGCAAATCGGTCTGGAAAGGATGAAACTGAATAGGAAAACATGGCCGTTTTTTGCTAACCCACAGAAATCAAAATATCCTGGCGTTTGATTTATGCAAACCAAGGACTCTTAAGTCCCAATTAAAAGTGAATTTCTGAACGAAAAAAAATTGTACATTGGAATAAATGATTACAGTTTGTGAAGATGTTTTCAGCTCTGACACTTGGTTATATTTGAAATATTTTCTTAGAAAACACAGAAACATGCTAATTCAATATTTGATATTAGAAATGCTAAAAATAGTAATGTTTTTAATTGCAACACATCCTGTTGGTTTCTAAGAAACATCGTTTGTATTTTTCTGTATTACACAAATTGTGGTCAGTCTCTGAATACATTATCTTTTAAGTTTATGATCTGGTCGAATAGTTGACAAATATTTCGGTGGCCTAATTACCATACATGCATGGTTATTCTTGATAAATGTCGTCCTGTAAAAATGGTCGGTATTTTATTGTGATAATTTTCTATGATTTATTTCTCCAACTTGACATCTTCATGGGAACAGCACAGCTATTTATTGTATTTGAATTCATCAAAAGTAAACTTTAACCTTCATTGTTTTCCAACAGTTCTCTGCTGAGGGGTAGATTGCGGATTCTCTTCAGTTATAAATTATGTATAGACTAGAAATGGGTTTTAGCACATGATAATTACAGAGAGCTGGGTTCCCTCAATGTGGCCAGAAGAACAAAGAAGGTGACAATACGTCACCAGTAGTCGCCCTGTAGTTGACATGCTGGAAGCTGATTGGTCAAAATTGTCACCACAAGCAGACGGCATGGAATCTTCCCGTGATGTGTTGATTCCCTTTGTATGATCATAATCAATGACAAAAATGGAAGCTGATATTGATGAAATTTGAATTTGAAACTTGAGATATGAACTTAAGATGTTGGAGAAATTTGTTGTGGTTGTTTTCAGATAACTTTCTCATCAAAGATTGTTCTGGACAACCCTTTATTGTCAGGACCACCCTGTATGGACCACCCTGTATTATCAGGACCACCTTGTACTGTCAGGTCCACCCTGTATTATCAGATCCACCTTGTACTGTCAGGACCACCCTGTTTTGTCAGGACCACCTTGTACTGGCAGGTTGACCCTGTATTGTCAGGACCACCCTGTATTGTCAGGACCCCCCTGTATTGTCAGGTCCACCCTGTATTGTCAGAACCACCCTGTTCTAGCAGGTCCACCTTGTACTGGCAGGTTGACCCTGTATTGTCAGGTCCACCCTGTATTGTCAGAACCACCCTGTTCTAGCAGGTCCACCTTGTACTGTCAGGTCCACCCTGTATTGTCAGGTCCACCCTGTATTGTCAGGTCCACCTTGTATTGTCAGGTTGATCCTGTACTGTCAGGTCCACCCTGTACTGTCAGGTCCACCCTGTGTTGTCAGGTCCACCCTGTATTGTCAGGTCCACTCTGTATTGTCAGGTCCACCCTGTATTGTCAGGTCCACCCTGTATTGTCAGGACCACCCTGTATTGTCAGGACCATCTTGTACTGTCAGGTCCACCCTGTATTGTCAGGTCCACCCTGTATTGTCAGGTCCACCCTGTATTGTCAGGTCCTCCCTGTATTGTCAGGTCCTCCCTCTATTGTCAGGTCCACCCTGTATTGTCAGGTCCATCCTGTACTGTCAGGTCCACCCTGTATTGTCAGGTCCACCCTGTATTGTCAGGTCCATCTTGTACTGTCAGGTCCTCCCTGTATTGTCAGGTCCACCCTGTATTGTCAGGTCCACCCTGTATTGTCAGGTCCACCTTGTAATATCAGGTCCACCCTGTATTGTCAGGTCCTCCCTGTATTGTCAGGTCCACCCTGTATTGTCAGGTCCATCTTGTACTGTCAGGACCACCCTGTATTGTCAGGTCCACCCTGTACTGTCAGGTCCACCTTGTATTGTCAGGACCACCCTGTATTGTCAGGTCCACCTTGTACTTGCAGGTTGACCCATGTATTGTCAGGACCACCTTGAAAAGCTATTAATCAGCACAAACAAGACAAATTAAACTCTATAATGTTGTATCTATTGTCATATTGTTTATCTATTTCAGGTAAGACTCATCACTACTTGTTTATTCTGAAGAAGCTCTGAGGTAGGTTGTTTTTCAAACTTAACTCACAAAACATGGTTGAAGTCTGGCCACAGGGATTGAGTTAGAAGAGACGCACAGCAACCTCTGCTTTTCATACTAAGTGACTACATGGATCAGGTGGTCAGACTTGGTGACCTCCATTGGGATTCTGGGTAAGAATATAGGTATCCAGCAACCATTGTGTGTTGGAGGTGACTAAATGGATCAGGTGGTTAGGCTCGCTGACTTGGTCGATTGTGTGTCATCATAGGTTGATGCTCATGTTATCAATCACTGGATTGTCTGATCCAGACTATTCTCTCTCTCTCTCTCTCTCTCTCTCTCTCTCTCTCTCTCTCTCTCTCTCTCTCTCTCTCTCTCTCTCTCTCTCTCTCACACACACACACACACACACACACACACACACACACACACACACACACACACACACACACACACACACACACACACAGGCATACAAAGTATTTTATACTCTCAATCTGGCTTTATAAGTATCGACTACAAGGCTGGCTTCTGATGACTGTATTTCTGCAACTATCCTAGGTAGAGAGCTCTCACAGCAATTTGTCATTCTATGTGCTTGATTCATCCATTGTTGATGTACTTAGTCTGGTGATCACCCATTGGATTTCATATGATCATGCAATATTCATTCTGTTCATCTGTCCCTCTGCAACACTGACCTACAACCATCACATGAGTATGTTATTCTGGAACCATCTCGCATGAGTCATACTAGGCCAGGTATCTTTTGCCTTTGCTAAAAGATATCTCGGGGGGCACGGGTGGCCCAGTCGTCTAAGGTGCCGCGATTCACTGTGCAGAGTTGCGTCCCTTGGGCACGCCAGAAACCTATGATTGTGGGTTTGAATCCCGGTTCGCCCTGATTATGTTTCTAGGTTTGTCAGCACCATACCCGTGCTCGTGGGTTTCACCGAAGTGGTAAACGTCTGAGACCTGCATCACTTTGGGCTTTCCTCCCACCTTAAGCTGACACGCCGTGATATAATTGGAATACTGTTCAAAGCGGCGTTAAACCCAACTCACTCACTCACTAAAAGATATCTCAATTGAACACAAAACTGAGATTAAGTCATGGGACTTGAAAAGTAGACCTTTTGACAGTTGGGCACAACCTTTGCCCTCAGATCTACAAAATTTCATACATGAATGAAAAATATGTCAAATATCCACAACAATTGACAATCTTTGTTACAAAAAACAAATAGCATAATTTGTTAACTTTGCTCACATATTTTACTCACTGCATATCTATCATGAAATATATAGTAGTATGTGCATTATCCTACTTGTCAAATGCTTGCGGCCTCCATTGCATGAATCGATGCTCATGAAGTCAATCACTGGATTGTATGGTCCAGACTCGATTATTTACAGACCGCCGTCATATAGCTGGAATATTCCTCAGTGAGGCGTTAAACAACAAACAAACAAAGCTTGTCTCATCCTTGAAACACAATTTCAGCATTATTAAAACCATATGTAAAATTAAACCAAAACACCTCATACATTTAGTCCTGACCCCTAAAGATCTGGGGTAGAATAGGTCTTCATCAACCCATGCTTGCCGTAAAAGGTGACTATGCTTGTCGTAAGAGGCGACAAACAGGATCAGGTGGTCAGTTTTGCTGACTTGGTTGATGCATGTCATCGATCCCAATTGCGTGCATTGATGCTCATGATATCAATGACTGAATTGTGTGGTCCAGACTCGATTATTTACAGACCGCCGTCATATAGCTGTAATATTGCTGAGTGTGGCATTAAACAACAGACAAACAACCCACATTTAGTCCCAGCATTTATAATGCAGATCTTTTGTTACCTGAAGACATGACTTGGAACTTCCCAAGTCAATAATGAACAGGATGCTGAACACTGTTGACGACAAACTGACAAATCATTTGGATTCTGATATTTTTTTCTTTAAATCTTCTGCACTTATATCTCCTGAATCTTGTAGTTTAAGTTGTAATGTGACATCAACCTCAGGTTAACATGCTAGAGTTGCCTCTAGGGTTGTGAATACATCAAGATAATTGCAAACTGTATCACATTTCCACTAACACAAAGCCACGACAAATAGTGACAATGGCCCAGAGCATTGCTTCACAAGATGATTATTTTGTGGCAACATACGATGCCTTCTTTGAAGTTTCACAATCATTTCAATATAAAAGATCACATATCCTGTTAAATGCAAATGTTCAGCTGCTTATTGGGAATTTGATAATTCTCTGTAGTTGGAGGCGATAAGACTGTTATGCAATATGTTCCACAAAGCCATCTTAGCTCTAAGGTGATCGTAAGTTTAACTAAACTTTAACACTGGTTTACAATAGTCGTAACGCTAAGATCGCTTTGTGGAATGATGCCTGGAGAGAAAGATGGAAGGACCAGAAAACAAGGGTCACAATTATAACAAGTTAAGCTTTGTCCAACAACCATTACCTTTCACTGTCAGTACATCACCATCTTCTCAAGCTAATCTGATGCCGATCTGACACTGCATTTGCTAGAATTTGGTAATGATCCTAATTTTTAGCTAGATATGAGTTTTTTATGTCACAAGCTCGCAGATATGATATGCTTTTGTTGTCCAGTTGTCATGGTAACATGGCTGCCCATGAAAGACTAGCCGTTTTATACAGATTAGAAATGCATCACCCTTCATCATAAAAGCCTTGCGTTTCATAATGGCACTCACAGATTTTGTTATGACCATCTATCTTCAAGTCATGTGACCATCAGTCGAGAAGATTTTCATATGATTGATTTTCGGATCTGCTTTGTGTGTCAACACTGGGGACCTTGTGTCACAGGGGGCAGCTTATAGCATATGAACTGTCACTGCTAAAGACACGTTTATTCATCCTTCAGTACAGCCATGTTTACACATCCACCTTTCTTCTCTTTGATAAGGAGGGGCACGGGTGGCCCAGTCGTTTAAGGAGCTGCAATTCGCTGTGCAGAGTTGCGTCCCTTGGGCATGCCAGAAACCTATGATTGTGGGTTTGTCAGCATCATACCCGTGCTCGTGGGTTTTACCGAAGTGGTAAACGCCTGAGACCTGAATCACTTCCGGCTTTCTTCCCACATTAAGCTGACGTGCCATGATAGAACTGGAATACTGTTAAAAGCGGTGTTAAACCCAACTCACTCACTCACTCGCTCACTCACTCTCTTTGATTATTCTTTCAATCTTTCCATCCATAGTCACCCGTCTTACCAACAACTCCAGCACAAGAGGCCATAAAAAAGTATTCAATCCAAGCTCCATGGAAGCCTTACTCATCCATTGACAAAGTACCCTGATACCTCCGACAGTTTGTTCAAACAATATGTATTCGAATCCCAGATGTGACTCAACCCCATAAAAGTACTAGAATCTGTACTTTATTGAGAAATTGAACATTTGTTACATTTGACCACTACTAAATAGCAGTGTGTGTTCAATATGTATGAGGTTTTGAAAATTGGTTGATATTCTCATCTTTAATTTATTGTGGCCTTTTGGTTGGAGATTGACGAAGACCCTGGAAAGCTGAAGATTAACTTTTAGTTTTTTTTCTATTAGAATCACTGAAGGCAAAGTGCTACATCTCTGCTCAGCATAGTCTCTCTTACAGCCCCAAGAGCATATAATTTATTAAACATTCATGACCCCCATCCCAATCTCATGCCCTTCTCAGCTCTAGCAGCCTATACACATACCCTTCTCAGCTCTGGCAGCCTATACACATACCCTTCTCAGCTCTAGCAGCCTATACTCATCCCCTTCTCAGCTCTAGCAGCCTATACTCATGCCCTTCTCAGCTCTAGCAGCCTATACTCATGCCCTTCTCAGCTCTAGCAGCCTAAACACATACCCTTCTCAGCTCTAGCAGCCTATACTCATGCCCTTCTCAGCTCTAGCAGCCTATACTCATGCCCTTCTCAACTCTAGCAGCCTATACTCATGCCCTTCTCAGCTCTAGCAGCCTATACACATACCCTTCTCAGCTCTAGCAGCCTATACTCATCTCGTTCTCAGCTCTAGCAGCCCATACACATTCCGTTCTCAGCTCTAGCAGCCTATACTCATCCCCTTCTCAGCTCTAGCAGCCCATACTCATCCCCTTCTCAGCTCTAGCAGCCCATACTCATTCCCTTTTCAGCTCTGAAATTAACAGACTGAGGGTTCTTTATTACTCCAGGGTTCCCGTATAGAATTTGTTCCCTTGGGCACGCCACAAACCTATGATTGTGGGTTCGAATCCTGGTCCGCCCCGATTATGTTTCGAGGTTTGTCAGCACCATACCCGTGCTCGTGGGTTTCACCGAAGTGGTAAATGTCTGAGACCTGCATCACTTCGGGCTTTCCTCCTACGTTAAACTGACACACTGCGATATAACTGGAATACTGTTAAAAGAGGCGTTAAACCCAACTCACTCACTCACTATACATAACAATACTGTTAATCTACTATGAGCAGTGAGCCTCATCTCGTCTGACTTCAAGCAGAATTCAGTGGCAGGCTGCTTGTGCATCAATGGAAGATTAATACCGTTGCATCTGGTTGTGAAAGACATAGAATGTCTTTTGTCCTTTTCAGAGCAATATTCAAAGGCTGCTCAATGTTCAAATATTAAACTACTGAAATCTAAATTTGAAATGTCTCTCACCTTGTGTGTTATTGCAGCCAGGACGAAGAGTCAGATTCATTGAAGTCAAGGGCAGTCTGTCACATAGCTCATATTAATCATTGCTAATGGAGAATCAAATATTAGAATATATCACTTTCATATGTCACAATATTGATTTAGTTGGAAGTATTGGAGATTAGGATAGTGGATAGATGACATGGCAAGCGAATGTTCATCACTGTACAATGTTCCTTGGCAGCAGTTTGACAATGTCATCGTCTGATAACATGTTTGAGATTTGGTAAGGTCAAACTGCCACTGTTTTCGATACCGTTTGTATAAAAATTGAGTGAAATGTTTGTGAAGGTCATGGGGTATTTCAGGGCATTTTTCTCACTTCTCTTCGTTTCATTCATGCAAGGTTTCAGCCAGGATCAAAGCCCTTTGTACTGAATAGCTTTTCATTTCTAGTTGTCATTGACAACGTTTCCTCCATGGCCTCGCTATAACACTGTTTGACTAAAAGCCATAGAAAACAAAGGCCTGTTTTCAAGTAGGTCAAGATATTGCTGACACTGATGACAGAGCACTTGATCATATGGACGCTGCAGTTGTAGATATATTACTGGTATTTTCGCATTATACTGAATCTGTTGGGTATACAACCCAGCCCAGGTGCAAATCACCTTTAATTTGCATGTTGGAAAATGTTATAGAAAGTGAAGTAGTTCATGCATCAGAAAATAAGTCCTACAGATTTGATGAACATTCTGACACTCCCATGGCTAGGTATAATCTGAGATTATGTGGATGACTGACAAGGCCTCGTAACACGTTTTTCTTCTCTGAACCCTCGCCATGTTCAATTTCTGCCTCCCCGATTTTGATAAAAGTTTAATGCGGTGGGCGTTATTTTGGCTTTACAACCATGTGAGGTCTGTAACCTCAGAATTATAGAAGCAATGTATCGGAATCTCTTATTTTTATTCCTCCTCTTGAGTGTGACCTCTCTTGTGGTTGAGTTCAGTTGGCGCAGTGTCATGAAGCATATTACTTGTGAAATCTGGGCAAAATGGAATACAGAAATTCTTGACAGGCTGTAATTATATATTTGCAAAATTCATTTATAATCTCATACCAATATTTTTTTCAAACTAAGACATGACCAGTGTAATAAGCTTCACTGCATGTATTTGATTATAGGAAGTAAGGAAGCAGCCATTTAATTTTCATGCGTATCCGTGTGTGTGTGTGTGTCTGTGTGCATGTGTGTTGTTTTTATATCTGCATTTTTGTTTAAAAATAATGTTCAGCTTAATTATTATTTCAAACATTAACAGGTGCTCAATTCATATTCTTAAGATAAATAAAAAAAAATTACAAGTTATATTTTTTTAAATAAATAAAAATAAGGGATTGTTTTCTTTTGATATTTGTTTACAAGAAAAGGGCACATTATTTGTTAATTTCCTTCAATGTAAGACTTATGTGTTTTGTTTTGCCGTAAAACAGGGGCTTGTATATTTTCGCTTATAAAATCCCCAACCAACAGCCAATCCAATGGTCCCCCCTACAGGTTTAACCCTCTACAGTCACAACATGAGGCAGAATAAACCTATGATGGACAGAGCAAACACGAAATGAGCTTCACCGCCTTCCAATAGAATCTATTCATACATGTCACGTTTCCTGCGTCTCCAAAAGTCTTATTATGATGTATAATAAGTTTAAACCTGCCTATTTGGTTTTCTTGGAAATTTATGGAATTCTTTTGTATTTTCCTCATAATACCCGAAAACAATACCCAGCTGTAAATCCACAACCAGGTGGTCATGTTTCCGATCAGTCAATTGTCTGTCATAATACCCTGTTTACCCCCAAACAAACATGCATGTATTTGTGACAATAAACACATGAACACACCCTCCAGGTTCCCGATTCTAACAAAGTATTTAATCTTAATGTCAAACACGATCTCTTCTCATCAGAGATGCCTCGGTTGACTGAGCAGACGGCATTGTTTGGGAGATGCAGAGCCCTGTCAGATTGCCATGTAAGCAGAGGGTTGTTCAGGTTTCACAGTCACTGACAGAGGTCACTGAGATGTCTTTTGTGTCAACTCGGATCTGCGTTAGATTTGAAAGAAGGGAACCTTGCAGGAAACTAATCTGGCCGAGGGGTTTCTTTTGCCAGCGGCATCACCTCCGTTCTTCAAAGAAAGCTAGTGGTTGAAAAACCTACATGGTGAAACTCGGTTTGGAATATTTGCCTGATGGCACTTGTAAAAAGAAGATGAAGAACAAGACATTTTGTCACGTGGCAAATGTAGTGGAATATTTTACCCAAATTTCTATAATTTATGCCAGCTATGATTGTCAAAATGAAATTTATCACAGATGTGAGGTTTGATGTAAATGGTGTGAGTGGCGGGTGCTACCGAGAGAGCAAGATGTGCTTAGACTTTTTTGCAAACACCTGGTGTCATCACTTATTTTCGGTGATCCGTTCCTATAAATTTGAAGACTTTTGCACCCAATGGAGTCTGTTTTAGCGCATAATCAAGACCAATTATACTTTCGCATCTTGATTTTATAAGCAATTGGATAAATGCACAATCTCAGCAACAGAATTTATCATTTAGGGCTTGTCCACAAATCATATGTTCAATAAAGTCTTTAATTTTGCAAGGAAACTATATTACAATCAAGTTTCTATGCCTCCTTGGTGTAGTAAATAGAGTGTCTGCCCAGATAGAGGACGGTAGGGTTTGAATCCCAGCCACTTCATACCAAAAGATGTCAAAAGATGGTACTTGTTGTTACCCTGCCTTGTGATTCATGTTAAAGAGATGAAACAGAGACTGGTCAGCTCGGCGCCTGAGTGGGGTATCCATGTTAAAGTCAGTGGACTAACGCTATAAAACCAACATGGGTCCAGACTAGTACCAGCAGCCACACACACACACTAATACATGCATGTCTCTATATATGTGCAATAATCTTAAATGTGACATTAAACCCCATGTCAGCTCACCAATGTTTGTATTCAAATGACAAGCTTGAATTGACAGAGCATTTGGGGACAAAACAAAATGGCCGCATAATCAGAATGAAACGTTGTGTATGTTCCAGCAGATGGAGGAAAAATGTATCTGGTAGGATGATATGTTTATGCGTGGTATGCTCCACCTTAACTCCCTCTGAATCTGTTAACACCAGTAGAATTATCATGTCGCAAAGAAAATCCGCCAACTAATTGAATGCCGACAACGTTACGCACCATACTTGAGGCATAAGCACTGAGTCTCCGTAGGTACGCTTTATTAGGACGGGATTCTAAAAGCTTAACCAGAATTGCGTTAGTCAGAAAACTGATTGCCATCGATATTAAATCGGGAATAAACGATGCTTCGCTTGAAGAATGACAAGTGACCAGAACAGTTATCAATCCTGCCTGGACTTTATGTTGCTTCTTGTAGCATCTGAATTATTATTACTTATTGGAAAATGATGGAGAGATTTGCCCACAAAAAGTGACATGTCTGCTGGAGGAATTTGTCACTGACAGCAGGACTGGGTGCCTTACAAACCCAGGACCAACAGTCGAAATGATGAGAACATATTTCATTATAGCTAAAATAAGACCAGCACTCATCTCGGTGAAATTTGATGAAATGATTTATGGGAATATTCATAGAATTTTTAGCTTTTTGATTATTTCCCGTGCTGATATAATTTCAGCTCAGATGGAGGGTACAAAACAGTAACATGATTTTATTTCTGAAGAAAGTGCCGAGTTATTCCTGAACTAGGTTGGATTGAGCTAGCTCTTGTCACACGACATGCAAACACGAGTTCACGCTGTAGTTTGTGTCTATGTGGATCATTTGCCATTTTGGCCCTTTGAAACGTTTGGTACAATGACCGTTCGTGCTTGGATTCTTTGGAAATGAAAACAAGGATCTAACAAATCCGTCCTGGATGTTTTTAAGATTCTTTTAATTGTATTTGGACAGAGCCTGCCCTTTTAGAATATAAATGAATCAACAATTATTATTCTGAATGAGTCATAAAACCAACTCAATCACACAGGTCTGGTTTTATTTCGCTGCCCAAAATAATGCAGTGTTCTGTGACATCATCGCATAATGATGTTCTTGTAATTATGACAGAATCAAAAGGCACACGAACCTCCAAGACCAGATCATTATCAGTCTGATGCCATGTTATTGACGTGTTACACTCAAAACTCTTTCCCTGTCCAATTTGTACAATTTCCAGCACACACGGTCCTTAATCACGGATAGTTGGATTCAGCTTAACCTAACATAGATACAAGTTCGCCACTATAATTAATTAAATGCAAGTAAATATTTCAGTCTGTTAATGAAATGAACCATACATCTGGCAACAAGTTTTAATATGCCAAATTGATCATTGCAAGTTTTTTGCGATAATAACATTTTGCACTAAATTACATCATGAAACATATGTTGACGATGTCGGATGTCCTGCGGGGAAATTAAAGCTTCTGTCGTAAAATTGATGTTTGACATGAAAGCAGTAGTTTGTTATTATTTTAATGATGAGGAACATTTTCTAATTAGCAAAGAACAAAGACTTTTGCAGGGTTGTCAGTATCCTTGAAATAAAAAAGCTACAATGTTTGTGGAATCAGTCATCAAAGATGAATGCTGATGTAACCTGTTTGTTGTTTTGTTGTTCATATTTATGAAAATCCTTGCTGTTTGTTTCATCAACATGCACCAATAGCGTTCTGAAAATACTGGTATCTTTGTCAGAATTCATATCTTCCAAATACTACTGAAATGAATGTTGACATCTTGATTGAGAGTTTTCATGACGTACGCAATGCTTTTGTTTCAAGGTTGAAACACACCTTCTAATGAGCATCATCAGTTATCATTTACAGTGACATTAAATTACACAAATATGTTTTTTTAACAAAATAGACATTTTTATAGGACATAATAGTAATTGGAATTAAATGTAGTGTAAATTCTATGCTACTGAAGCTTCACGAGCTTGCATGAGTGAACAAAGTTGTCAACTTTTTAAGGGATGTGTTTTTCCATTCCTTGACTCTCTTGGCAGAGTAGGTTTCTGGATAGCTTAGAGACTTAATATAAATGAGCTGTCATCGTCTTAGTCCAGGCCCCTGGTGTGTTTCAACTCAAACTGGTCAGTGCCTGTACAAGCAGCCAATTTGAAGGCCGAAATTGATTGAAATTTTCTTTCCAATTTCGTTTTGAGTACCTTTCTTGCTGCTGTTTTGACACCGTATTGTAGTGCACTGACTTAAAATGTTCACTTTCATAGAAGATATGAGTCTATTCTTGGTTCTTGTGCCACTTCGGACTTATATTTGAAAGGGTAATGAATTCATGTGGATTTAGGAATGTCGGATGGTGTTTGTTTGTCTGCTTTAGTTTTTGCTGCTGGTAGGGCAGGATTATAATGCTTACCCTTTTTGTGAACACCTGGTGTCATCACTGATTTTCAGTAGTACACTCATTTAATTTTCAACACTGTTTTGCCTTTTATGCCCAAATGGCATCTTTTTCGACAGATAATCGAGACATATTCAAAATTATTTATATGTAATTCAATAAATTAGTGTTAGCAATGCTTGACATTTGCCATGTTTAATCTTGTCGAAATTGAAGCCATTAAGTATATATGGAATCCCCATTACTTTAGACTCAATGAATTTAGATACAAGTAACAATGATACTAGAACATTTGATAGAAGACAAGAGGCTAGAAGACTAACTAGTTTAGAGGGGACTGCCAATGGACTATCACTTAGTCTCTGAAATATCTAATTTTGACGGAAACAAACAACTCCATTTAAATTGAAAAGAAGGCCCAGTGAGATGGGAGATTCGGAACCTGTTGAAAATCTAGACTTGCTTCACTAAAGCTGTAGAAGTACAGTAAGGGCAGGACAGAATTGAAAATATTATGGTTCAGGGACTGTGAGACAGGCTAGGTACTGCCAGTACGAAACACGAACAGCATTACCAACAACTCTGACCCTTGGGATTTTCCCTTACTATGATAGTTTAGTTGTACATGAACCACAAATGTCGGAGACGATGTCTTGGGGTACTATTAACCATGACAACACTCATTCCCATCTGAAAGACGATATTACGTCACTGGGAAACATTTGTCCAATCACACTCTGTAAATACAAAATATCGTATTTACGCCATTATATTTCCTTGCGTGTGTTACGAACATAGTGATAGGAGCATAGAGCCTTGAGACATGGTGTCTCCTTTGTTTTGAAATTGTACCCAATCCATTGGATAACTGGGGCTGTTTAGAAACGTGGTCGTTAACTTGAGGGTGATTGTAATGTGTTTAGTGGTTTTCACGATGAGATGTTCCCTTTGTAGACATTGTTCATCTAATACTGCACAGAAATGTCAAGGTATCATCCATACTTCTGAAAACAACACAAGAAAAAGTTGCTATAATTATGATTTTTACTCTTTCCCTGGAGTGTAATCAAATCAAAATGTCAAAAATTGTATGGATCATAGAAGTGTAGTTCTGTAAAAGTTGTGCCAGTTGAAACAAAGATTTCTGTGTTTCAAAGCACAGTCTTTTACTCTTTGATTTCAATTTCCCAGAACAAAACCTCAAAGCTTTGACTGGGCCGCTGCCACCTTCTCTCTCTCAACACAGAAAACAAAAAGCAATACTACAATGGCTTACACTTTAATTACATCATAAATTCTTAAAACTACGAGATGCTTTTAAACCAGCATCACCACGGTTCGACTTATGGGGTATGTGGCAAACAGTCGTTGCAGGCGATTGGAATAACTGGATGCCATTGTGCCAGCGAGAAAGAAGCCTCACTTTGATCTCACAATGCATGAAGCCCACATCAAAGTTACGTAAGACATGAATTGACGTAGGGTTCTAAAAATGGCATTCGGCAGTGGATTTGGTCATGTTAAACAAGTTTTGATACTCCGTCCGGAAGAACAAGCTGTGTGAATGTCTAGCTTAAAATCTCCCCATTTCCTGGTATTGTAGCACTCTGAAATGATTCCACATAGATCAAAGACCTTCGACAAAAGCTGCTTTCTAGGTTGTGTTTAAGTTGGCTGTAGATTTTGCAGAGCTATCATCATTGTGTAGGGCATGTAGCAGTTAGAAGATGTCTTCTTTTGGTGTGCACGGTGTTGAAACAGAGAGCGCAGACATGAAGAAGATGGGATATTGTTTTGATGCAGCATTACATTTGTCAGGGTGAGGTGAAGTGAAATGGAGGTTAATGTAACGTTCAATATTATTGCAATTATATAGCGACGTGTGTGTGGGTGTCTGTGTGTGCCCGTGTCTGCTTGTTCTAGTTCGGACTAATGTCAGCTTCATAGTGCTTGCCAGCTGAGATACCATGCCGTAGTTTAACATGCACACCCCTCCCACACACAGTATACTGACTCTGAGCTGACCAGTCCTCGTTTTAACCCCTTGATACCAAGTGCCAGGCAGGGTAACAACAAGTACCATCTTTTAACGTCTTTTGGTATGACATGGCCTGGATCCAACCACAGACCTTCTGCTCTCTTGGCAGACACTCTATCCACTAGGCTCTGATGCTGAACATGTTTGTCAGGGACTTTTATTCTCAAGTGATCAGTTTAAACTGCAAATGTGTTACCATCTCTAAATTTGTTGATGAATGAAAGGAGGAAACGATGGTCTGGCTGTTCATAAATAGTCACAGTCAGTTATCAATCTCAACTAAATTCCTGCCCAAAGTCTCGGCATAATGTCATTCGAACATGTTGATTCCTCAAGGCAAAGGTTAAACACAGAGTCTATTGATCCAAGACTTCTGCCTCCATCATTCTGAAACAATTTTTGTTCGGGGATTATGCTGAAAGGCTAATTCCATGATGGACATTACATGAAACGTGATCGTGTGTATCTTCTGGTCGCACTATAATGAATCTGTGCGCCATCTATTGTGCAGTGATCAAACATGGACCTGACTCTCCCACACTCCGTGAGTGTAAGCAGCACTGAGCAATGTAGATACAGGCCACAAGGCTGTCAGAACTTTCTAATGAGTAAACTAAGCTTGTAACGACCAATTTGAGACCAGCTTCATCATACAAGTAAAATCTATATGACTCCCTTCGCTTTTCATTCCAACATTGAAAAGTCATGTTCTTCACCCGAGTTTCGCTGATATGGGTAAACTGAGAGAGAAAGATTTTGTTCCACGAATTAGGGAAAGTCATCACAGAAAGTCATCAGTCCTACAATATTGTGCTGTCCTTTCGGCTCCCGACAGTATTATTCCTGCGGCATAATCCAATTCTGTCATAATACGAGGGACTCCAATCAATTCAGCAGTCATATTTCACGTCTTCTGATTAGACTCATTACAGCCGGCATTGATTGTCCAGAAAGCATACGCTATACACATTTTCAGACATCAAACGAACCGTAAGCTGTTTTTCTGCTACAACTGGAGTGAAGAACATTATTTTTGAATGTTGAAAGAGGAATCGGGAATCATAAACCTTTCTATGACGTGTCCATGAACATGACCTGGATTGTAGCCCAATTGGAAGGTCTTCATTTTCAGCCATATTGTATGTAATTCTTGCAAAAACCTACCTTCAAGTTTTCAACAGAAGTCCTCTTCACTGTCAACTATCCATAATAAGTTGTGCAAGTAATAGTATCTTGCTACCTACTACTGCATGCATAATGTCCTGGTTGCATAGAACAATGCTCATGATGTCAATCACTGGATTGCCTGGTCCAAACTGGATTTTTTTTTAACTTCCGTCAATATAGCTGGAATATTGCTGAGTGAGGTGTTATACAACAAACAAAAAAATATTGTAAGATATATGCAGAACAGCAAAAACTTTAATGCTGACATAGCTATCAATCAATACAAGATCCTTTCGTAAAAATGGACTTATTGTAGCTCCAAAAGTAACACTGACAAATCTTTACCGACAAGCAAATATCCAGTTTTGGTTTCATTTAATGAAAAATATACACCAAAGGTCTCTTTTTTCTAAGACACAACAGCCACCAATCAACTCGTGGCGACGTGCAACCATGGTTGCCATGACAATTAAATAACATATGAAAGACTGAATTTAATGCACATCTGAAGTGACATGACAGGTTAATAAATGGAGGATCTGTTGAAATTCTAGACGCAGGTGGATTTTGCCTGGTGTCAGATGTAACATAAGTTAAAAACTATCAAATTGGAAATAATTGAGCTTCAATCAATATCCTGGCCACACTAAATATCATCTGCCTCTTTATTTCACGGCAGTGTGACAACTAGCTTTGGGTTTGTCAGAGTCCTCCCATTGCTCCTGACTGTTTCAGAAAGTTTTACGGCTTGTGAGCGAGTGAGTTGGTTTCAATACTGCCCGAACAGTATTCCAGTTATCTAACGGCGAGTCAGCTTCATATGGAAGGAAGCCTCTAGGTGGTGCCAGTATCGGAACTAACTGCCTGCTCGCCTGCCCACGGCTGGTAATTTTTCTTTGGGGCTGCATGAAATTTTCCTCCATCTGCCCGACTGTCTAGCAATTTTTTTTAGTGATTTATCAATATTTATAATGTTTATAATGCGGACAGGTCCCTTTGAAGATGCACAGGCAACATTTATGGGTCACCTGCCCAACTGTCTTGTTGGGTTTCAAATTATTTGGTGGTGCAGGTCTCAGGTGAATCTCACGGATTTGGTGCTGACAAAACTAGAAACATAATTGGGGGAAAACTGGGATTCAAACCTACGATCATAGGTACCTGGTGTGCCCAAGAGAGACAACTCTGCACAGCAAATTGCAGCGCCTTCGATGACTGGTCTACTGCTACTAAAATATGTTTAAAAAAATATTATACAGTGACCACATACACTGCTGGACATCCATCTAAACAAGGTGACGTCCAGATTGAAATATTTGATATTGGTAGTAGTATTTAAATGTTATTAGTGTCATCATCACGTAGGATATGATGTCATAATGAGTGCAGAGAACATCAGGGCCATTGGGGACCCAGAATACCAACATCATAAATATTAGAAATCCATTTTGCCTGACCATGACAATGGCCATTGTTAGATAAATGCTCACAAGGAAACAGGGCCCCGTTCCTCAAAGCGATCTTAACGTTACGATGATCGTAAACCTATGTTAAAGTATGGGACTTACAATCACCTTAGTGCTAAGATCGCTTTGTGGAACGGGGCACTGTTTCCTTGTGAGCATTTATCTAACAATGGCAATTGTCATGGTCGGGCAAGGTTAGTAGCTTGGGCTGAGGATCCACGGCGCAATTCTCCATGACATCCCTCACCACATTTGGGGTAAGAAGAATCACGCCCAAACTGCGTCTATCCACTTCATGGATGAACATATGGAGCACAAGCTTACCTCATGAAATGATTGTCAATTATTATTTTGAAAAAAAAATCCAGCCTTTGGTGTCGCCCTCCACATGGATCCCGGAAGATGTAAATTGAGGTCTATTTTTGTGATATGCAATATACTTAAGCAAACAGTATTACTGCCATCAATCAGCATCAAAGAGCAGTCATTTCAAGTCATTCAAATGTCAGTTGATCCAAAAGATTTTTTACCACCAATCAAAATTGAAATTAGTTTTGTGATCGTTTTCTGAATGACAGGAAACTAAAGTTCATTTGAAGTCATTTGAAGAAAATTTATCAATTATTGTGATCTCTTTGTTAGGATTGTAATGTTTGTCGAAAAGTAATTAAGATGTTTGAAATACAATAACATGCAGCTTGGGTCTCTTTCTGGGGGCACTTGTGAACATCATCTACCCCATTTCACTATTCTGATTAATAGGAAAATAAAAATAACATTCATGTATGTTCACTTCATGAAAGGGAGATAATCAAACTTTAGCTCTTGATGCAGATGCCACTTTGCACTGGAATGAACGAGTGAGTTGGGTTCAGTGCCACTTTGACAGTATTCCAGTCATAAATATCACTGAGTGTCAGCTAAATGTGAGAGGAAAGTTCAAGGTCATGCTGGCCTCTACAAACCCATGATCATAGGTTGCTGGCGTGCCCAAGGGATGCAACTCTGCACAGTGAGTTGCGACACCTTAGACGACTGGGCCTCTCCTGCATCCGCAACAGAACGTAGGCGCTGGAACATTTGTGAATATGTAATAGACTCGTTGGAATTGGTCTGTGACATGATATTGTTCACACCTGAATGCAGTTGCAACACCTTAATCTTTTATTCATGGAGATGTACATTATGTCTAGCTCATAACTTAAAGCAATCGGAATAATTAAAAGGTGAGAAAGCCCCAGTCTGGGAGAGCAAGATTGAAAGACGGAACATATTGGCTTCACCACTGTCTTGGTGAGACTCGAGAGAACGCCCGGTGGCTCGATGCCTGGCCACGTCATACCAAAAGACGTTAATAGATGGCATCTGCCGTTACCTGCCTGGTGCTAGGAATTAGGGGATAAATCAAGGACTGGTCAGCTAAGAGTCAGTGTGATGTGTATGAGTGGGTATACAAGTTAAACTCCGCCTGGTATCTCAGGGGCTAGCATTATGAAACTGGCACAAATGTTTTGTACAATATAGAAACAAGATGTCCATTTTAATATGATACATATATGCCTTCCTTAGCCCTAAACTACTAAATTGTGGAATTTGTTAAATTATTTTCAGTGAACAGACAAAAAAACAAAGAAATTGGTACCTGGAGGCCTGGAGGCATGCAACATTGCAATAATGTTGTCTGAGTTTGAATCCTTATTGACATTGTCCTACCTGGACATAAGCGTCCAGTCTCTCGTTACTTATCAAGAGTAAAAATCCACAATGTGTTTTCAAGGTGTTTCTGTTTATCTTTGAACTTGAGGCTTAAATTATGCATTTAAACAAACAGGACCTTAGAAAAGTTTGTCTGAAAAGTTGATGTTTATGTTGTGGCCAGAATTTTCCAGATTCCTTTCTGACGCAGACGAGATGAGGATTGGGAAAATAGCCCTGACAGCAGAGTAATTGGTGATAAATAGTGACAACAGTTAAATCAATACATCCTCAACTTTCTTCATGAAATATTGGAGTTTTCCTCCTTCCAGGAGTAATTAGGCAATTTATGGAACAAATTGTTGCATCATCAGGTAATGCCAGAAATATCTAACCTGATGCAAGATTTCATCAGACCAAGTGCTTTTGTCAGAATTGAGGGTTATTGCATCAGTCATGGTGACTATATAAGACGAAGGGCGAACTGCATCTGAGCAGTAGACTGGTCGTAGTTGGGTGGAGTGATAAGTAGAGGGGGACACCATCGGCCATGGTGACTATATAAGACGAAGGGCGAACTGCATCTGAGCAGTAGACTGGTCGTAGTTGGGTGGAGTGATAAGTAGAGGGGGACACCATCGGCCATGGTGACTATATAAGACGAAGGGCGAACTGCATCTGAGCAGTAGACTGGACGTATTTGGGTAGAGTGCCAAGTAGAGGGGGACACCATCAGTCATGGTGACTATGAAAGAGAGATTGATGGACAGACAGAAAGAGAGAGATTGATGGGCAGACAGAAAGAGAGAGATTGATGGGCAGACAGAAAGAGACAGACAGAAGAAAGAGAGAGGTGGGTGGACAGACAGAAAGATACAGAGAGAGGTGGATGGACAGACAGAAAGATACAGAGAGAGGTGGATGGACAAACAAAAAGAGAGAGAGAGATGGATGGACAGACAGAAAGAGACAATGAGTGAGTGAGTTGGGTTTAACGCCGCTTTTAACAGTATTCCAGTTAAATCAGGGCGTGTCAGCTTAATGTGGGAGGAAAGCTGGAAGTGATTCAGGTCTCAGATGTTTACCACTTTGGTGAAACCCACGAGCACGGGTATGGTGCTGACAAACCTAGAAACATAATCGGGGTGAACCGGGATTCGAACCCACAATCATAGGTTTCTGGCGTGCCCAAGGGACGCAACTCTGCCCAGCGAATCGCGGCCCTTAGTCGACTGGGCCACTCGTGCCCCCTAGAAAGAGACAGACAGAGAGAGGTGGATGGATGGACAGACAGAAAGAGAGGTGGATGGACAGAAAGGAAGAGAGGTGGATGGACAGACAGAAAGAGAGAGGTGGATGGACAGACAGAAAGAGAGAGGTGGATGGACAGACAGAAAGAGAGAGGTGGATGCACAGACAGAAAGAGAGAGGTGGATGGACAGACAGAAAGAGAGAGGTGGATGCACAGACAGAAAGAGAGAGGTGGATGGACAGACAGAAAGAGAGAGGTGGATGGACAGACAGAAAGAGAGGTGGATGGACAGACAGAAAGAGAGAGGTGGATAGACAGACAGAAAGAGAGGTGGATGGACAAACAGAAAGAGAGGTGGATGGACAGACAGAAAGAGAGAGAGGTGGATAGACAGACAGAAAGAGAGAGAGGTGGGTGGACAGACAGAAAGAGAGAGAGGTGGATAGACAGACAGAAAGAGAGAGAGGTGGATAGACAGACAGAAAGAGAGAGAGGTGGATGGACAGACAGAAAGAGAGAGGTGGATGGACAGACAGAAAGAGAGAGGTGGATTGACAGATAGACAGACAGACAGAAATAGTTGGACTGACAGATAGACAGACAGACAGACAGAGAGAGGTGGATGAACAAACAGAAAGTTAATCTCTCTGTTGCAAACTGACATGGAGTTCCGGGGAGAAGGCACTGTGACATATTCAGAGATGACCAAGATATGAATAAGGAGCAGTAATGAACTTTCCAGATAGTTGGCTCACGCAATATTCCTCTCAGGGAACCCTTTGACAGCAACTGACACTGTTTGTTTCCATTAATAACTGTGTTTCAGCCTTCCATGGAGCAGATGATGACATGGTTTGTCTAGGCAGACACTGGCCTTTATGGCACAACATCAACAGCCATTTCTTACTTGAACCATTTCTCGAACAATGTAAACTAAGCTGAGGACTCCTTTAAAATTGGCTGTCTCGACCATTACCAAGAACAGAAGGAGGAAATAATGTGTAGAGAAACAACAAGTATTTTTTGGTTGAGGATTTTCTTTAGTTCAGATCAGAGGCTGAACGTTTAGATTTGATGTTGTGCACCTGTTTCTAGTATTATCCAAACAATGAAGGGCCAATGTGACATCAAAAGTACAGAATGTTTCAGAAATACGTATTCAATGCAATGGGAAATTTATTTTTTTAGTCCAATCTTTTGATTGTTGTATTTATCATCCAAAACTGGCTTCCACAGGGGATGCTGCTTGGGTGAGATCAATGAAATTGCATCACAATGCTTTGCAGACCATTGTGACAGCATCGGTTGCCATGACGTCAGAATCAAATGACATCACTAATCACTCTGGCATCGAAATTGGTCAGCTGTAACTTTTACACACAAGACACAGGGTTATTACTGTTTTCAACTGAAAAGTTAGAAGAATTATTTGCCTTTGCATGTGTTTGTGATGGGTGCCACCAGGTCAGGATATGCTCACCTTTTTGCGAACACTTGGTATCATTACTATTTGATAGTGATTCATGCTCATGAAATAGTCGGAATCGTACAATCGATCCTGCTTGATGCAGAGATTTCTATTGGATATGGAAAGGGTTTTGTCGCTGTATTTAATTGGATGATAAATAGAATCTGACCTTTGTGTCTTTTGATATTAAATATGTCAATACTCGTGGAAACAAGGTTAAAACCCTAAGGTTTGTGTTGCATGGTGATATATTTGATGGCGATAGATGCTGGAAGAGATTATCTGTATGTATAAATTGTTTACTCCATGTTTGGAAAGGTGATACTTAGCTCAGAGGCTTTAATGTCTTCAATGGCCTGCAAAAGCCCATTCACATACTCCCCTTGAATGGCCTTGACAACGATGCATCTGTCTGCTGTGACGTGGTACGTTTTGACTGAAAATTTAAGTTGCAGTCTGCCCCCTGCCTGTATTGGCCGAGCAAATGTCTTTATTGCTCCACAGAGAATATTATTCTGTCCTGGCATTAACACAAGAGTTCATTTACAGGGTATCTGAAACTGCATGCAATCAAGCCCTTCCAAAAATCAGAATTCTTCAGGAAGACGTGTTCTTCTGCATCCTAGCAGCACATGAAGGAATTTGTCTCAGACAGATTTAATGCCCTTAGATTCAACTATTGTGGAAAACTTTAGTACTTTTTGTACAACATCTTCTTTACATAACACGGTGAAGATCGTCCACAGACACCCATGTGCACAACTGAGCTCTGGAGCCTTTCACGGCTCTTTGACAGCTATAATTCTCCGGGATTTAATTCTGGGCTCATGGATCTAGCCACCTCTCCAAGCAATGGCTGGTTTTTAGGCCCTGATGCAATTTCAACTGCCATGGGAGGCAAAATCGGAAGAAATAAACTTTATATACATATGCTGTTTGCGATTTTTTTGCATGAAATGACATCAATTTTTTGTTTGCCTGCAGCTTTTATGTATGGCCATTATCTAAGTAGTTGTTAACTTTGCAAACACGTCACGTTTGTATATACCTGGATACAGACTGACAGGATTTTTTAAAATATTAGATTTTTTATGTGTATATGGATGTTTGTATTCGGTCTTAATTTCGACTTGTTTGGGATCAAAATTTAAGTCCGGTTAAAACAAAGTTCTGGATAGAGTTAATGTAAGTGGTACGAAAATAGTACATGCAAATATGATTAAGAATTGTTATTATTCATCAAAGTACATTTGGGACCATAACTGGGTCTGGTATTGACAGAAATGTGGATTGGTCAGAGTCCAGTTTTGACAGACTCCACGTTACTGTATGTAGTGTGAACTGACAAAGGAGTAAGAACGTATTGTTTCAATATATGGTACTTTATTGTGATGTTTGACTTGTTAAGACTATTTCCCTAACCTTGTAATCACCATCAGCTTTGAGTTCAACACAACTGTGAGGTGGTCGGGAAGCCCAGTGGTTAAAGCTTTCGCTCGTCACGCTGAAGACCTGGGTGCGATTCTCGGCATGGGTACAATGAGTGAAGCCCATTTCTGTTGTTCCCGCCATGATATTGCTGGAATATTGCTAAAAGGGGCATAAAATCAAACTCACTCACTCACTTACTCACTCAACACAACTGTGAGGTGGTCGGGTAGCCCAGTGGTTAAAGCGTTCGCTCGTCACGCAGAAGACCCGGGTGCGATTCCAGACATGGGTACAATGTGTGAAGCCCATTTCTGGTGTCCCTCACCATGATATTGCTGGAATTTTGCTAAAAGGGGCGTAAAATCAAACTCACTCACTCAACACAACTGTGAGGTGGTCGGTTAGCCCAGTGGTTAAAGCGTTCGCTCGTCACGCAGAAGACCCGGGTGCGATTCCCGGCATGGGTACAATGTGTGAAGCCCATTTCTGGTGTCCCCCGCCATGATATTGTTGGAATATTGCTAAAAGAGGCGTAAAATCAAACTCACTCAACACAACTGTGAGGTGGTCGGTTAGCCCAGTGGTTAAAGCGTTCGCTCGTCACGCAGAAGACCCGGGTGCGATTCCCGGCATGGGTACAATGTGTGAAGCCCATTTCTGGTGTCCCCCGCCGTAATATTGCTGGAATATTGCTAAAAGTGGCATTAAACCATACTCACTCACTCAATCAACTCAACTGCACATCCTAATCTCCTTACACTGTTGTAATAAGTTTACAAAAAATTAAGATTTTAGGTGGTAGACATTTGATAATGGCTTCCAGTTTACCTACCAAGTATTGTTTGCACAAAGTCCATGCTGGTGCTGCAGTTAATATTCTCTGACAAGATGATCTGCTAAAATCCCGTCCCTTGTTTCGGGAGTTTTATCCTCTCAGACTGGGTTATGGAGACTTAGAGCAAATCAGGTCTATTTATCCCCTCAGTTTTCTGGGTTTACATAGGAAGTCTTTGACTGTAGAATTGGCTTTGTCAGACTCCTCATCTTTACTTGAATTCTTATTTTGACAATGGATATGAACAATTTCATTATGCCTAGATGCATGAAATGTGACAAGAATTAATCTCCTCTTGGTACAGAAATAGCCATTGTAAATCTAATTTTCTCAAGTTAACAATGATTTGTATTCTGAATTCAACCTCAGAATATTGCATGATTTGGTTCTATTTGATTAAACATTTCTCACTTAGAAACGGATATTAATTCCTAAGACATGTGGGGCAGACTTCAAGAGAGAAATTAATCTTAAAGGACTCTAGGAGTGTAAGTTTGTTCTCTGACTGTAAAAAGGTAGATTGGATGAAACAGTTCCTGACATAGCATTTATTTTGATTACCTGTTCATGGCTCCTTCAACCTGGGAAACTTAAATGCATTGACTACTGTAAGTCCCTTAAAACAAGGAAATCAGCAGGTGTAAGGGTACATTCCCCACCCTGAAGTAAGGGCATACACAGCCCTAGGTCCATTCTTGGATCGAGAGACGGTGAAGGGGTTTAAATTGCGTTTCCCACCCTGAAGTAAGGGCATACACAGCCCCAGGTCCATTCTTGGATCGAGAGACGGTGAAGGGGTTTAAATTGTGTTTCCCACCCTGAAGTAAGGGCATGCACAGCCCCAGGTCCATTCTTGGATCGAGAGACGGTGAAGGGGTTTAAATTGTGTTTCCCACCCTGAAGTAAGGGCATACACAGCCCTAGGTCCATTCTTGGATCAAGAGTCGGTGAAGGGGTTTAAATTGCGTTTCCCACCCTGAAGTAAGGGCGTACACAGCCCCAGGTCCATTCTTGAATCAAGAGACGGTGAAGGGGTTTAAATTGCGTTTCCCACCCTGAAGTAAGGGCATACACAGCCCCAGGTCCATTCTTGGATCGAGAGGGGGTGAAGGGGTTTAAATTGCGTTTCCCACCCTGAAGTAAGGGCATACACAGCCCCAGGTCCAGATCCATTCTTGGATTGAGAGGGGGTGAAGGGGTTTAAATTGTGTTTCCCACCGTGAAGTAAGGGCATGCACAGCCCCTGGTACAGATCCTTTCTTGGATTGAGAGGGGCTGAAGTGGTACGTTCCCCACCCTGAAATAAGGGCATACACAGCCCCTGTCTGTCTGTATGCCCTGGTCTAGATCCACACTTCAATCCACAATGGTTGTGGGCTGCATGGGTGCACACACATTCAGGGATACTAAAGGTGAATGTTTAATTGTCTATGACTCATTTGGTATTGTCTTCAACCAAAAGAACACAATTGCTAAATGAGAATTGCCAAATAAGAAATGAATCCTTCCTTTTCCACCAAGCTGAATTTGTGCTTCAGATCGCTATTCTTATTAACATAGCACCAACCCAAGAGTTGGCCAAGGGTGTTCTGTGATTTCTGTTGCCACATATTGACTGGCACTTTCTGCCCTGTAATCCACTCTCTACCCTGCACTTACTGAACACTCTCTAGATGTGGCCAGGGATATTGTAATTTCAGTGCTGACAGCCTCAACTGCACTTCTCTCCTTGTTCCGACCAAAGATTCAGTCCCTTGACACATATAACCCCCTTGCCATATTGCAAGCCCTTGCTACATTGCGAACTCCTTGCCACATTGCTGCCCCTTGCCACATTGTGAACCCCTCGCTATATTGTGAACCCCTTGCTATATTGTGAACCCCTTGCCACATTGTGAGCCCCTTGTTACATTGTGAACCCCTTGCTACATTGTGAACCCCTTGCTACATTGTGAACCCCTTGCCACATTGTGAACCCCTTGCCACATTGTGAACCCCTTGCTATATTGTGAACCCCTTGCCACATTGTGAACCCCTTGCTATATTGTGAACCCCTTGCCACCTTGCTGCCCCTTACCACATTGTGAACCCCTTGCCACATTGTGAACCCGTTGCTATATTGCTGCCCCTTGCCACATTGTGAACCCCTTGCCACATCGCTGCTCCTTGCCACATTGCTGCCACTTGCCACACCGCCTTCCCCTTGCCACACCGCCTTCCCCTTGCCACACCGCCTTCCCCTTGCCACCTTGCTGCCCCTTACCACATTGTGAACCCGTTGCTATATTGTGAACCCCTTGCCCCACCGCCTTCCCCTTGCCACACCGCCTTCTCCTTGCCACACTGTAGCTCTTGCCATATCGCAGTCCCTTTGTTGTAATCTCTACATGCAGCAGACTCATATACTGTAGAGTTGTGATCACTTGACACCAGATTAGCTGCGAGATTAGTGCTGGCAATTGGTGAGCCGGGTTTCCAGCTGATCACAGTCAAGTAGCCTGATCTAAGAGTCAAGGGAGCTGATCTACGATTCTTTTCATCTTCCTTATTTGACCAGAACGTCACCCTCGTTGCTTTGCTCCTAGGATTTGTGGAAAGGTTGGAGCCGTGTTCCAATGCTGTATCAGTGGCAATTTGATCACAGAAACACAACGCTGCCATCCATCCTCTAATGCTGTTACCGCATGTACTTTGTTGAAGGACTCCAGGCTCTAGTGTGTGCTGGCCTCTAATACTTGTGTATTGACACTGCTCGGATGCTTCACTGGTCTATATGGAAACACTTCTGCTGTTGCTGTCACATTCAGATTCACATCAGAGTTTTAATCATTACAATTTTCAGTGTTTTTTTCATGCGGCCATCATAAGAGATGACACCAGACCTCGAAAACAACTTTTAAAACCAATTCGAAAATAATTTTTTTGGAGTGCCTCTGACCAACATCTATTGTCCCGACCTAAAAGTATCCGGTGTTTTTTGTTGTTGTTTTTTTTGGGGGGGTGGGGTGGGGGGGAGGTTGTTTTGTTTTGTTTTGTTTTTGTTACAGCTGACGTGGTTTGATAAAACTGATACACTGTTCAAAGTGATGTTTAACACCCACTCACTTCCTCTTCCACTCACTCCTGTCAATTTATTTGAAAACCGTCTTAACCTGCCTGATATTAGAAATGTGAAAACCACATACATTAGCGATGCCTGTGAAAGACACATTCAGGGGTGCCATTACAGTTGACAAATATTTACAGACATTTCTAATGGTAATCAGATATGTTATGTATGTATTTCATGCTTTGGTTGTGATGTATGTTCAAGTCAGTTTATTGTAGAGTTTCACCTCCAGTGAGGCCACCAGCAATGAGCAGCTCATTAAACCTACACGCTGCTAAATCACCAAGGCATGCAGACTCAGTGAATTGGTGATCAATGTGAAGCCCACCGTCTGCAAGAATATACAACTTTGCATTATGACTGTTTAATATATATGGACAGCCATGTGAATCCATATTCATGTCTGAATTAACAAACATCAAAGCACTAACACAAAACACGGTATCCTGTCCACAGGATTTCTACAGATTAAGTCCACGAGATTTCTACAGACAAAGTCCACGAGATTTCTACAGACTAAGTCCACAAGGATGCAATGTTTTAGTGTCTAATTAGCTGTATGTTACGCTATTTCTTCAGACATCACACAGTTTGTGTCTAAGCAGTAAAAACACTGGTTACAAAACACTACACGGAACAGGAGAGTAAATGTTTATCCAAAAGAGCAGTATGCGACAAGGGAAATCAAGCATCTGGGTGAATCGGATAAAAACTGAGCTCCTCTCCCTCCGAGGCCCTCCCCTATCAATCACCGCCTGTTTTTTCCTGACAATACGGCATATGTCCAGGCAATATCATCTTCCCGGGCCATTAACTCCCTGTGTACAATACATGGCTATTCTCTATGCCACTGTGGGGCCTTTTTACTACATTTCTAAGTCGATTTACTACACTTCCGGAGAACAACCTTGGTTAATAATGCTCCTGCCGGCTGGCTGATCATCAGTAGATAGTCTGGCCTATTGTTGTGGAATCTCACAGGTGGGAGACCGACCCTGTTCAACAATGATAGGGGTTCATGTGGTTCTTTTATCCCTGATTAGATAGACATGATGGATAGCATACGATTGTTTGATACCCTTGGTGAAATATGCGCAGAGAAGGCATCTCATAACATGGAACCTTGACTTGAGTTTTTTGTTTGTTTCCCTTGAATGGTTATTCCGTAAACATCTTTAGAAGGTGTCAAATGGGAAGCGTTTCTACTCGGACTGGTAATGAACATGTCAAGGTTGGATTCAGATGGTTTGGAGAGGGAGAGTTTTCTAGAATGTCAAGGGATTTGTCTGCCATAAGAAAATTGCTTTCTAATTACTGCCATGAGAGAAACAAGGTTTAGAGTGAGATTGAGTTTATATGTGTTGACTTCTGGACATGGTGGGCGATGTGAACCAGGTGATGAGGACTCTGCTATAGTTGCCATGTGGGGAGGGCATGTATACACTCACCACATGGGCACGCACACAATTGGTGAACTGCATCTTCAGCACTGATGACCATTTAGACTAACATCTAGTCTCTGAAGTGAACATATCTCACAAAAAAACAACAGTTGTTAAATTATCTCATAAAAATATACGAAAAAGGAGCCCAGAGACTTCTCATTTTCTAGACTTGCCAAACATTATAGACTTGCATGGGCTGTATTGGATATATTTGTATCAGGGTCTGTATGACAGACTAATGACCATTCAGTGTACTTAGTAGTAGGTAGAGCGTCAAAAGAGTAACATCTAGTGTATGAAATGAAAATAATTTACAGTTAAATATAATAAAAGGAGCCCCGAGACTGTTCATTTCTTGAAACTGTAATCTAGAATTGCCAACGATTATAGACTTGTATAAGATATAGTATTGGATATATATTTTTAGGGTCTGTTTGACATACTAGGTTGTCATGATTCACAGATGTATTGATGCATTTTATGAAGTGATAGCTTTTCTTAATTCTGTATCAATTTCAAATTAGTAATATTTACAAAAGCAGGGCCCCATTCCACAAAGTGATCTTAGCTCTAGGATTGTTGTAACTCTATGTTAAAGTATGGGAGTTATGATTGTCTTAGCACTAAGATTCTTTTGTATATCAGGCCCAGATTACTTAATCTAGTGTTACTCCCCACCTATCACAACAAAAAATGCTGAATCGGATAGTATCTTACTAACTAAACACACCTCAGTTAACCAGTCACACATGAACTGGTTGATTGAAACAACCACAACATTCAGAGTTCTATGCAAAAATTGTTCCAATGAAGTATCACGCTATGTATCGATATGTGAGGTAGGTATATCGTAACACACCCTACAGTTGGTGTCATGGAAAAGGTTCAGAAACGATATACTGAATTCAGGTTCATGCCGATTTTTCTTGACATCTTGTGCTGCCAAAAGTTAAAAAGTTTTAAGGTCGTGTAACATTTACTGATCTCATATTTTAAGAATCGCTCCCGATCCCTGTTCCTAAATGATAACCATGATATATGTACACGACAAGGGCCCAGTGAAGATCCATGTTAGAATTGGTCTTAGCCACCTCTCATGCTTTTTGCGAGAGGTGGCTAACGGGATTGTGGAATCAGGCTCACAGACTTGGTTGATGCATGTCATCATATCCCAATTGCGAAGATCGATGCTCATGATGTCAGTCAATGGATTGTCTGGTCCAGACTCATTTATTCACTGACCAACATCATATAGCTGGAATACTGCCGAGTGTGGCGATAAAACAACAAACAAACAAGGCAAGCATATGTCATGTTTGTTTATCTGTCATGGCAGAACTTAAAACCTAGTTTGTTGCATTGACATTTTCTTCATGGTACAATTTGAAACACAACGCATATTGGCAGTGTATGACCACACTCCTGATTAGTCCAAAGCTACAGTGAACCCGCCTGAAAGAGACTGATATAAACTGATCTTGTTGTTCATCAGAAGGCCCTCCAATGGCTGCCTCACAATGTATCTAGATTACAGGTAAGCCTGGTATCAGTCAAGGTGGACACACATATTAATTAATCCCGCGGGAGTTTCAGCCTCTAAGTAAGATGGATATGATTTGTGTGAAGAAATGGTCATTTTGAGACACGAAATTGTGACTGATAGGTTATCCTACAGTATATAACAATGGTGGGCTGACCACCTTGGTGGCCATGAATTCTGTAGACAGGATTTTGAAAGGTATTCAGGTTTGTAAACTATGATTTTATAATAAATCAAATTAAAACCGTTTGATGAATGTTTGGGGCATAGGTTTCAACTTGGGTTTGCAATGGGTTTTGTTTTGTTTGGGCTGTATGTTTTACATGGTATGGCTTTTCAGCAATAGAAAAAAACAGGGGAGGAAAATTGACAGATACTTTGAGTTTGGTGAAATAAAAGCGGCAAAACTCTTTCGGTTATCATAAGAAATCTCCATTGTTCTATTCCGACTATATCATGAAGTATGTGTTTATGAATCACAATCAAAGAATGCTGATACCAGGTGAAACCCCATGTGAAACCGCTAGTGAAACCAATCCCTTTCCAACAGTAATTCAGCTCTCTGGATAAACACTACCCGTACTTATAGGGTTTCACTGTATACAAACTCTATAAAGAACCTCAAAGTTGAACCTCTTCTGGATTAAAAGTGTTCATATCAAAGGAGTTTCACTGTGTACAAACCCTATAAAGAACTTCCAACGGAGGTCAGGTAGCCTAGTGGTTAAAGCGTTCGCTCGTCACGCCGAAGACCCCGGTTCGATTCCCGACATGGGTGCAATGTGTGAAGCCCATTTCTGGTGTCCCCTGCCGTGATATTGCTGGAATATTGCTAAAAGCGGCATAAAACCATACTGACTCACCCAAGTTGAACCCAAGATAAACAGGGTCCATATTAATGGGGTTTCACTGTATACAAACCCTATAAACAATCTCCAAATTAAACCTGTCAGCACTGGTCTTGTTTAACATGGTAACACATTACAGGAGAGTGACCAGCCAACCCGGCAAATCAACCGGGATTGAAGGATTAGATTGGTCATGGTGACCTCTGTCTATACATAACTGTTCTTAACAAGTCTGGACTAAGCTGATAATTTCTAGGATTGGGGTTGTGTATTTTCCAAGCAGCAATTTTAAAGAGCGATCTACAATTACTGACCCACCTGTCACACAATCGTGGCATGACCCCTCTAAATCCACTTCTCAGACCAACGACACAAGGCCAGAGTGTGTCCTGTCTAAGCTTGCAATTCATGGCTTGTCAGAAATGGACAATTGAATGTCTGCCAGACAAATGACCGTCATCATTTGTTTGAAATCAGAGTTGAACTCTGTTGTGGGACTGTGTTATGGACCACCGTACTCGTCAGTTAGCAACAAACCCTATGACCCACACCTTGGATGAAGGACCCGCGGTTGAGTTTTATGTCTTCTGTAATCCTGATAATGCAGTGTTGGGACTCAGGGCCTGAATGGACAATTGACCGTCTGCTCAGCAAATGAAAGTGGTCATTTACATTGTCTGAGGTTCGTGTGGCAGGAGAAGAGTTTTGATGATCAGCCTGTCAAAGCAGTGAAACAACACTCCATTTGATCATACAAAGCAGTCAAAGTTGGATCCCAGCCTGACTAGTCTACCGTCTAAGCTGGTGATAAATATCCCACATGCATGCAACTCAGATATTTTTAACAGTGTCTTTCTTCCTCTACATATTTAATCCGCATATCACTTGAAATTATGCCTTGGTCGGTCTTCCATAGTTGGATCACAGACCATAATAAGACCTTTGAATCAGTAATTCCACAAGTTGATAAAGATGCTCGTTTACTGGATGTATTACCCTGTGATCGTGAAGTAATCAAACCATGGATGATCATGAAATGTCAAAATCGCTTCTATCTGATATTAGTCCTGTGCACGAATAGTATACTTTGACCAACATACTCTATTCTGTTTCAACCAACCAAAACAATTAATTATTGACAGGTAGATAACACATCCAGCATCAAAGACTCTTTGTGCCCTCTTTAAGACCGCAGTTGTTATCAGACACATTGCGTTTGATCTCCGAGTCTGACAAACCTATCCCTTTTTCCCCTACCAATGATATCAACCTCTGGCCAAGCACCAGATGACAGATGAAACAGCATCTGACTGGTCAGCCATGTCATTGGTCTATTTTCCTACAGCCTGACCAAGCCTCCATGTCTACAGTCTCCTCTCATCCCATCTTGATTCCACGACCAAACTGACCGCCAGCCTTGGCAATGAACTGCCCAGCTCATGGCCATAGCCCTGTCAGTCTATCTTTAAGCTGTTTCTTAGAGTGAGACATCTTAAGTGGCATTAGCAATCAGAATTTCAATTACAGTGATGTCCCCGAAACTCATCAGCATGTCTCAAAGTGAAGAGGCTTTGTCTTGCAGAGGTGTTAAGGAACTAAGCTCAAGTCCAAAGGACTTCATTTTGCTCATTGATTGCGGTGTAGGTATTGAGTGCTGAACACTAACACATCGTGATCCCGATCAATTCTAAAATACCGAAACACATGTTAGGACCGAAAATTTTAGTTTAACTCATTCAGAAAAGGAAAGACAAAATGGAAAATATTTTGGCCAGTGGTGTAATGACTAGAACTGAAAATATGACAATCTTATATTATGTAATATAATCACCAAAGGAATGAATATGGAAATATTACAGCCTGTGGTTGTGATAACTAGAATTGAAAATATGATCATTTTTATATTATATGATATATTATTATATATTATCATTTTTGTTAATGTGAGGCCAAAGAGTGAGACAAATAATTCATTCCAGTTTCATATTATGGTGGATTATAAATTTCACATGCCTTCATAAATTATTATGAGATTCGCCGCTTCTGGGTCCGATTTGGCCCCGATAATGTTTCTAGGTTTGTCAGCACCTGGCGTGCTATGGGTAAACGTCTGAGACCTGCATCACTTCGGGCTTTCCTCCCACATTAATCTGACACACCGTGATATAACTGGAATACTGTTCAAATGGCGTTAAACCAACTCACAGACTTTGAGTCCCACTGATGTCAACCTCCGTGCACTGGACACATAATACTGACGGCCATCAACATCAGCTTACGTCCCCGGTGCTGACAACGTGGAGATACAAACTGACCCCATATAATCAGGTTACTGTCATCTTTGTATTAGTTAACCCTACAAAGTCAAGTGGTTACAACCATGAAGGGGAACATTAACCCTTCATCACAATTCCACCTGGTTGGGAATAATTTCTTCTGAGTGAATTCGGCGGAAGTCTTGGTTAACCTTGTCATTATTTATCGTTCACCATTGCCTACAATTCTTGAATATTCCTGAAAGCTTTAAGTTGGTATTGCCTTCTTGAATCTGTAGCTAGTACTAAGGCCGCAATTCGTGTCCTGGGCCCCGTTCCACAAAGTGATCTTAGCGCTACGATGATTGTAAGCCTATGTTAAAGTATGGGACTTACGATCACCTTAGCGCTAAGTTCGCTTTGTGGAACGGGGCCCAGTTCTGTGTGCTAGTGCAAAGACAGAATTATTTCACTTGTACAGGTTATTCCTGACTCCATCATTACACTGTCAATAATTAATTCAGGTTCCGTTTATAGACCCTAGTTAGCTCTTCCATGGAGTTGTGAGGCCCTAGCATGCCAATAAGCAACAGAACTTATATGGGGACGAGACGTAGCCAAAGTTTGTTGACGACAACTTCTATTCTCATACAATTGCTGATGCTATGAATTCGACAGACTAGAACCCCTATTTACATATCTGAATTAATCTAGCTTTTCAGTCGAGGAGACAAATTGTTTATGAAAATGATTTGAATGTGGATATAATTAACATATTATTTACATATATTTGCATATATTTGCATATACTTCATCTTCCTGCTGAGGCTGTGTCAACTGGACGAGAGGCTCAATGAGAGTCTGATATGCAGGAAGACCCACTCGTATGTTCGATGGTGGATCGGCCCCAGTAATACAATGAAGCAATTAGGATCATTATCAGTGTTCAACTGTCCCTGATCATCGGCCTATGTATGAATTATTTACAAAGGTCACAGCTTATAGCCAAATACCATTACTATGGAGCCTCGAGGAAGGACAGTGAGATCACAGCACTGGACAGTCAGCCATGATGTAATGTTTGGGCTTGGGCTAATACACTGTCACAATATTATATATTGTCGGAGTAAGCAAACATATCTCAGACACACTTGACTATTGTGTGTCCACGGTTGCAGACTTGATATCAGTTGGAAGATAGAATGTAGAAAATATATCTCAAATAGTTGACAAGAACGTGTGTAGATGAAAGAACTATAGATTCCAGTTTGTCATGGCAGTTAGACCTGTTTCTTGTTGTAGAATCTATAACATGAAGTAACCATGGCATAAATCCCTCATTTGTTTAGGGCGGTGGGGTACTTGAAAGAGTAAAATGTTAATTGTAAAACTGTCACACCAAAGGCCCGGGTTCGATTTCCCACGGGTACAATGTGTGAAGCCGATTTGCGGTGACCCCTTCTGTGGTGACCCCCTATTGCTGGAATATTGCTAAAAGTGGCATAAAACTCACTCACTCACTCACTCACTCACTCACTCACACACGTTTGTAACAATGATATTCTATTCAATACCAAACTGCTTCCCACTAACCAGATGCTACCTGGAAGACCTACTCTAACACTGTTGGTCTAAGCAATAATGGAGTGTGTGTTCACACCTCATTCCCCTCGGGCTGTTGTCCCATGCTGGTCCCCCACTAATCCTAAACCCACTTGAGGGCCCTCCCAGACCACCCACATCCACCCCTTTGGCAGCAATGATCCCAATGTCAGGCCCACATTTGAATAACATTGAAACCTTGAAATAAACTTTATTGAAAGCATTTGCAGACTGTAAACAGCATGTTGGTGTCAATGTGTGGTCACACATGCAGATGTTTGCATAAGTGAAAATTGTCAATATTATTACTTTAATATTTCCAGGATTATTTCATTGGAGCATGAATTATCTGTTGTATTTTTTGTGTGAGTTTATGTGTAGGAATAGATGGCTATAGGAGATGTACTTGTTACGCAGGGAACCACAGCTGTGATATGGTATTGTATGTTGCAATTCCAGCTTCAACATATGCGTCAATGATGTGCATCTGTGCAGGGTTAGATAGACCTATGTATCATTATGCAATGTATGTGCACTACAAAACTGCACCATTGTTTCTGCGAAGCCTGTAAAAATGAAATTGCTACATTTTAGAGTCACAGACTTGTCGGGAATTTGATTGACAGAAATAGCCTCGATGCAGATGAAATATGGGGCAGATCAATCACTAGAGGATGGTTTCGGAGGTTAGACGACCTACGAGTCATCGCGGTCATGTTCCGCAATAGAGAAGGGATCAAGTTGAGGAATTGCGGGGAAAGCATAGCAATAACTATCCAGTTGGGAATGGTGCTCCTATAGGGGTTTTCAGAAAGAGGCTCTCTCTCTCTCGCCCATTCAATTCTACTCGGCTACTTGTGGCTTTGGAGAATGAGCCCCAAGTAAAGGGACGTTGAATTTGTAAAGAGATTGTTCTGATTGTTTTGCTGTGATATTAAAAATGTTGTTGAAGCTATTTTAGCCCTGAATTACCCTTGAACTCTCACTGTTTGGTTTGGTGGTGACATTTTAGGGACTGTCATTGTGGTCAGTTTTTGTTTCTTTTTATTAACTTCTTCAAATTAATGGACTTTCCTAACCAGAAATGTGTGTTTTTGTCTCTCCAATGTTTGCATTCAGTTTCTTGGTCTTGACTGAGGAGAATTTTTGCAACTGTTGGTCAGCGTTCCATCGTAATGAGTGATTAGTATAATAACAGGAAACGACAAAAAATATTTCATTACCTCATGATGAGGGAACAGCGTGTAACTGTATACGGTTATGTCATTGATTCAAACTATTTTTACACTGCCTTTCTAACGACATGTCTGGGAGTTACCTAAAACTCTGTCCTTCCAACGGGCAAAAATAGCTATTTGGTTTTGAAGAACATAAAATGCATTTAATCACTTTCATCACATTTCCCTGTTACAGAGTCTCAAATGACCAACATGATTGAAAAAACGAACACTTGGTTATGAAGGGTCATAGGAGATCTGTATTACTGAGAACTATCAATATCGGTTAATTGTTTGAAGAAATGCCAAAAAATCTGCCAACTATATTAGGTGAGCGTTTCACCCTAAGGCGAACATGTCTCCTCCTGTCTCCCTCATATTGCTATCATAATCTTATTAATAACGATGTTATATCAGTCCTTGGGAATGAAATCAAACTGGTGAATCAGAGTTCACACTTTGCAATAACTGTGATCGGACTGAAGATGGCCAAAATCAACTATCGTAGACCCAGCAATGTGCGAATCATGGCAATCGGACTCGCGAGTACTCGTCTGTGTATCGAGCGCTCTAGGATCACGCTGTTGAGCGAACTAAGCCGTCATGAGTTTTGCCTAAGGATTTGCCAAATTTGATTGTTTTCATTTGCTTGGCAATAGTGAAATTTCACCAAGATTAAGTACCATGTAGCTGAGGCAAGGAGTGTTTGCGACTGCCAGCCATATTAGCAATTTAGAGAGCCTTGCCAAACCCTATGTATACAAAACCTATTTTTTCATTTTCCAAACCAATTTAACATTGAACTGTCAAGAGAAGAGGAAAACTCTGCCGTTTTCTTTGTGAAATTTCATGTTGAATCATTAGGACCTGTAGCAAGGTTTAAATCCATCATAAACTTTCTTAATTTTACACTATTTTGATTGGAAGTAATTGATTTAAAATATTGACTGGGTGGCATTTACAGTCTTCAATCATTTTGTTGAAATCCATTCTTGTTTACTGAATTTGGTATTTTTACGGTACGACAAGCAAGGAGTAATACATTTCTTGTTACTTTCCAGGGCATTTCATTCATGAATTATTAACAGTAGATTTATTGATTTTTGAACTTCTTTTTACACTGTGAGTCAAATCACCTCAAATTTTCTTGAACCTCAATCGATATATTCAGAGGGCTTTAAGCAGAGCAGATTATTTTATTTTCAATCATCCATGTACATAATTCCATTAATAAAGGAGTCTTATTAATTCCTTTCAGCATCCTAACCAGATAGGAAATTATCATAAGGCACCTGATTTAATTTTATGCCTGTGTGACATTGTGAAATATATGTTTGATGTGAATCAGAGGTGTGAGATGAAAATGATAGTGTCATACCATTTTTTCAATGAACTTGAAGACCAAATTATAAGCATATTAATTGTTATCTGTTTGATATTTTTCTTACACTGTTAGGCCCAGCCCAACCATACTAACAAGTTCAGATAGAGGGAAATAACGGGATGAAAGTGAGCAAGATAAGGCAATAATGTGTTAATTATTAGATTATCATCTTATTATTACCTCGGATGAAGACGATCACTAAATATATGATGGCTTCTTTCTTTGTTTGATGAAATACACCATTTGAACACATCCACTGACAGAAAATGCTTGAACAACAGTTTGTTTAAGAAAAATATAATATTAAAATTAACATGTCTCACATTATGTTTTTAGATGTAAATATATAATTTATTAAGGCGTAATGTGAAAACTGCTGTCCTCGTATTAGGAAACAAAGATCGTATGTGACGTAAGGGTTAATACTGCTTATGCCTTATGCATAACTGTGCTCAAGCTTGTGAAGTTTACACATAAAATTCCAAGCTGAAAATTGAACTCGACATCATTTGCGAGTATATTGTTACTGCATTACCCTTTAAATAGTAATCCTATTCTACTGGCGGCGATATGTCCTAGCTTTGTGTGTTAGAGTCATCTTCCTCTCCATGCTATTTCTTCCCTTAAGCCGGTCATACCATAAATAAGAATATCTCTTGTCTTCACTCTCATAACAATGCTTTTTAAAATCCTTGTGAAATAAGCATACGTCAACTTCTTCCAGTCCACAGCATAAACTCCATCTTAGTTTTGTGTGTGCACAAAATCAGTAACATTGTCATGTTTCTGCAGCAGAAATTGCCCCAAGCCATAAAATATACAAATAGGATGTCAAAACCCCATCAATATTTTATTTGTCTGCGAGTAACCATTACATTGGCGGCATGTTATGTGGTCATTATTGCAGCTATGTACCAACCTCTAGTAGTCCCAATCATATCAACGTACATGTCGGTTGGTCCTGCAATATACGACCGACTCGCGATGAACATGTACATTCCGTTTCCTATCTGTTGTTGTGATCGGGTGATTACTTATCACTAATATCTACTCATAGATATCCATAGAGAGAAATTAATGCAAATATCCAATATTCCGGATTGGCTGTTCTCGGTCTGACAGAATCCAAGACTCTAATCACCATTAAAATGAAATGCGAGAATTTCTCATCTGTACATAATCATGTGGTATACCAAGAAATAGAAGACATAAAATATCGGTATCAGGCTCCTGTTTTCCTGATAATTACTTACCACTGAAGGGTCAGTACATTAAAACAGTTAGTTAAAAGTATACTCAACAAAAAAAGTTAGAGTGCATGAATATTTTTGGGATATTTTTTGTTGTTGAGACCGCACACAATTTCATGAAAATATCCACAAAAATATTCATGATTCCTAACTTTTTTGGTTCAGAATACTCTGAAAAATCCCTGCCAACAGCTTGGTGGCCATATTTTTGCATGAACATGCTGTGGTTTTATTAGACATTCAATGACCACAGTTAAGACAGTGTCATAAATATTTATGATAAATTAATGAAATATTTACTGTTTCATTAAAAAACAGCTTCTGATGGCAAGATCAACATATTTTCTCGACAATAATGATTTGTTGTGTTGTTTGCAGTAATTATTGTTTGAGCATTAATATTTACTCGTGTGCCATCAATCATGATCAAGATGAGAGCTAATGTTACTGAATGAATAAAAAGTAAAGCTTGATTAATTAGTTGCTGGTTAAAATAGGTTGAATTGTCCTGATTTTCCACAGGTATCATAGCATCCCTCACTCACTGTTAATACGTTTCTGGAGGTCAATGCCCAAAACTGGAACAATCATAGCAAGGTAACGTTTCCCTGAAGAGAAGTATTTTTTTATCAGTACGATTGACAGAATTAACTTGTAGCAGGCGACAGAGCCGTTCTCTTTACCATGAGCTCACATCAAAGTGCTTTTAATTACAGCACAGAAATCAGGTCTTAGCTTTATAATCCAAGGTAAAAATATCGAGTACATGTCAAGGAAATATGTCATTCTGTCAGCTTTGGAGTCATCGCTCAACCTGAAGCCGGTGCTCTTTTAAATAGGAGATAAAAAGACATGATGTAGCCGTGATGTCAAGCCACTAGTTGGAAGGAAAAGGCCCCAAATACGTAACAATTTCTCCATGGAAAATGATAATGTGATATAACATTGGCTTGTGCAGTGTTAGAAATAGATCAAAGTCTAAAGTGCAAACGCTGCCCATTTCCTGTGAAATTACAAGCTCTGTTGTTTTCCTGAAGGTACTACAGATTTAAGACATATTTGCTGAGACCATTTTGACCTTACAAAAAAGAAATTAAATCTACATATTCCATATTTGTTGATAATATTCATATTCTTATTCAAAAGTCGAGTATTCCATGTTATTTGTTGAGGGAAAAGACATTTTTGGTCCATTTTTTCATGGATGTTCATGGATAACATGTAAAACACATTAAACTATCAACAACAGATATATTTTTTTTACCATGACAGTTATCCAAAATTACAATATTAAAGATGGGAGGCAATGTTTGCAGTGCAACATTATACACACAATCATCCTAGCTAGCACTATTTCTGTGCCCAATGTTTTTGTAGCTAAACATTTTCCAGCTCTGCTGAAGTAATTTTTCAACATTTTTTATATGGACTCCACAAGTAGATACCTACATAAACAATATTGACATGAATTCCACGTGTCACTATCCACATAAATTTTCGTACATCATCGTACAGGAGGCTGCAGTTGTTGGATGGGTCTATCAGCTTTGGAAGAGCGCTCTAAAAAGCGGCATATAGCGACTACACATCCTTGTGTCTACAGGAAAGCAAATATTCATCAGTTTGACATATTCTTGGCTGTATGCCTTTTGTTGATTTCATGCATAATCTAAACAAATGTAAAAAAGATGGTGTATGTTACAACTGTGAGCAACTCTGAACTATCTGTCTAGAGAAAACATAAATAGTAATCATAGCCAGCCATGATAATCATAAATCTATGTTGGAGAAATTGCGTTTGAGGACCTTGCGGAAAATGTGGATTTCAATTGTACAGCATTTCATCCATCTGGCCAGGTTATCAGATTAGAAAACAACAAATTGGATTGTTCATATATTTTTTTATGTAAGTCTGAACCTCATACTCACTACTCTTGAGTGGGGATAGGAATAATCCAGATTTCAAAATTAAAATTAATTCATGAATGTTCTCTCCGAGAAAATTTCCTGAAAATGTTGATTAGTTTTAATGAAATTAATGAAATGGCTACCACCAATTTGATGTGGGAAGAAGCAGTCCAGTTTCCGGGATGAGTCATGACCCATTCAATGTCTGAATTGTCAGAATAATTATATGTGCGTAATGTAAGTTAAGAATTAGAGGCAAGTACAGAGTCACAAGCCCTTCAATTGTCATATGACAACAAATGCACGAGACAGTGAAAAAGCTTCTAAATCCAATATACGCTGAGGGATATTTTCAAACCTACAAATGATGTCCATTGGTAAAAGTCTGTCTTTCTGCCACATAAATTTTTAATGGTTGTCCTCCTAATTTGTTCTTGTTGACTCCCTCGATACTGATGACAATTGTCAGTTCGCTGAAAGGTATCGTATGATTTGATGTTTGAAGGATCAAACCCCCTGAGATTTTCTCAGATACCTGTCATTTCTAGACAAAAATTTGATAGTCTTCCAATGTCTAATGAGTATTTCAAAAATCCCATCTCAACTATAGTCAAAACATTGATTCTTCAAATGCAAGTGCCGGAAACATGTCATTGCCTTGAGAACTGAAAACACAATGAACGTGACCACTTCCATTGCTCGTATGAGTTTCAACCGTAGAAGGGCGATATAACACGACGCAATGGGCGAACCTCAACCGATAGAGATTGTAGCTACGTTTATCCCCTGGTAAGGCCTTCTAGAGGTTGCAGCATCCCAACTGTAAATATGTAAGAGCATCACAGCCACTAACACTCCACAAACCACCCCTGTCAAATTATAACAAAGATTTTAACAGCACAATCACGATTAATCCCCACCTAATTATAATTGTGCAACCCCTCAGGAGATTTTGTACTATGAAATAATCAACAGCTTAAATTTGTCTTCTTGAAGCCCACCTTGGTTTTTATAGCATTTGCTGGAAGCTGTATATAACATTTTAGTGTCACAACAGCAAGCCGGTTGCATCGTGAAACATAAAACAAAAGAGCTGGTTATATTAATCTGTCCATTAGAGACATAATTTCACCACAGACCATATTGCCAGGAAGATGAATGGACACTGTGAGACCAGATTGGTTGTATAGGAAGACATAGGCAATATATCCCAGACTATACAGTTCTATTGATTACATTATTAACAGTATACAGGATTTATCTTCCTTGCTTATGTCCTGTTAGCAGGAGGTAGAAACAATGAGTGTTGCTGTAAGCCTGACTGTCACCATCGAAGATGCTTCTAATTTCAGATGGGGATGATGGCTCGTTACATCTGCATGAGTCATTCATTGCTTAACAGACAATTTCAGATTTTGATTACAGGTGTGTTGAACTATTGCTTGTGTTTAAAATTTGTCCTCAGAAAAAAACAGTCATGTAATTATCACTTCTTTTTTCAAAAAATTAAAATGCACAAGATTTTGAACATGATTATCATATAGTGTTTTTGTGTAGAAAATTTAGTTAAATTTTCATAAAACATCAAAATAATCTCAAGCTGTTGGTGTGTCTGGTTCTGAGACCAGCCTACCCGTATGAGACCAGAAGACCAGTCAAATATTGACATAATTAATACTTTATTTGTTCCTAAGCCTTTATTGTTATAGAAAATTCAATAATGGAAGACAATAGCTTGGAGCCATCTTTATGGAGAAAGAACAAGCGGCTTGTTTCATTCAGCCAAATTCTCCCGAATGCGTTATAGGTTCGGTTGTCACATGAATGTCAACACGGAATGACATCTGTGACGATACAGCTCGACTGTAATAGCAGTAGTCGTCAGGTTGAAAAAACAACGAAAAATAATGACAACCATAAGCCACTTGGACGGCACTCCATCCCTCGCACCCAAATCTCTTTTCCAAGATAGTCTTTATTAAACATCCTTTGGTCAGTGAGGCGAGGGATGCGGTTAATTGACAATGTTATTGGTACTTACGAGAGAGATGGTCCCACACTGTATTGCAGCTCACTATTGTCCATGATTGTAAGAGAGAGGTGAGAAAGAATAACGATTGCAGAGGTAGAGTATCCATTGTCCAAACGTCGTCATACACAGTTATAAGAATAGTCGAACTGTCCCTGTGAAAATGTGTGTATAGGTGAGGGCGAGAAAGTTCCTGCCTTCACACAACCTGGCAAGGAGCAGTACCCACACATGTGCTGGTCAGATAAGAATAGCACACTGAATGGTGGGGATGTTATAGTAGCAGACAGCCTCGGCCAATCACATCCAGGCTTCTTTATGCTGCCATATTGCCATGCCAACAGTCAATGCCACTGGAGACCTCAGGAGTTATCTCCCATTCTTTGTTTGCTCTTTGCCCGGAATGAAGAAGTTTTAAAGTATCGACAACTTCAGGGTGTTCTTGGCTGAAAGTTGATATGAGGTGAAATCAGGTAAATTATAATCTTATTTCAATTGTTTAAAGTTTGTGAGGGTGTTCATTTAAAAACACATTGCTATTTTACTTAAGGAATTATTGGAAAATCAAATTGGACTGAAGACAAAGAACAAGATGATTTCAATAGAAGTTTAATGTTCAATAATAGTTTTAAATTGTGCTGGGCAATATATAAATTTGAGTGCCAAAAAGAGTACCTATCTGTATTTTTGTTTTACCAACACAATTTCATTTTTTTGGATACCTTTCATATCTTTCAAATAAGTTTCTAAAATCCAACCTGAATTTTTAATCTAAATTTCAAAATGTCTGCATTTTTTTTTTGGGGGGGGGGGGGGGCATTATTATGTTCGGCTTATTTGCAACAAATTGTTTGTGAGGATGATTGCTGTAAGAACTAAAGAGCCACAGCATAGCATCTCATTAATTATGTTTTTAATAAGAAATTGAAAAATTTAAACATTTAACTCGCTTGTCAGAAGGCTATTACCATTCAGACAAAACTAACCATTACTAACCATTTTTTTAAAAATAATCTTCTGCACATGTATTTTTTAGTAAGCATTTTGATCTCACAAATGTTTGCTAAAAACGTCCTATATGTGCTTTTTATGTGGCAATACCTATATAATTAACACTCTGTTGCCTCAGTAGATGATTCATTCACCAGAGTGCTTCCTTACTTACTTTTTGGCAAACTGTGTGCGTGGCGGGTGGCAGGATGTATTTAGTCTTTTTGCAAACATCTGGTGTCATCACTGATTTATTGGTGATCCATTCATATAATTTTCCCCTCTGTTTCACCTTTTACGGAATCTGTTTTGACAGATGATCCAGACTAGTTCTCTGGCTTTGACATTACATATTTACTTGATATTCAGACAAGTAACCTCTTGAAAGTCTTGCACACATATGACAAGGATACATTGTTTGACGGAATACAGTGAGTAAAATCTGTGTATTTTGTTTAGTGGGTTTGTACAATTCAAGCTGTATTTGTACACAACAATGTTTAATATTTTTCCTTCAAATTTGCTTCTCAAGATAAGTGCTGCCACTTTGATTTTCATGTGTACAGCTTGCGTTGTTGCCACGTTATAGTTCGCAAATTATTATCAATGTTTGAAGTCAGTCGTAATTCAGCAATGAATATTTAACAAGACATCTTGAAAAGTCCCCAATAGTACTTCACACATCCTTTGAATTTTCAAAACTGGATACCAAAGCAGTCGAAAACTTAACATTCAAGCAAACAATTTCTGTCGTTACAGAACATATATCAGTTCTGTGGAGGACTAGAGACAGTTGCCCGTGAATTAAAATACAACATAACGGGAAATTGTGTTCGGGGAGAAGAAACCCCTCGGAAATTGGAATGATGAAAGACTGTGACTATCCCAAGGGAAATCTATCATAAGCATGTTTATGAACATGAGAAAAGCAGACGTGAAGTATGTGGCTTACTCCTGCCCTAGTAGACAAGTTTAGAACAGTTCACTAGGTACGGCAGGTGTTGCTAACAGATAAAGTCCAGGAAAATAGATGTGGCACCTTTCATTTGATGGTAATTGCATGTAAAGTGTTGAGAACAGCATCCCATCACAACTGTCCTGGAATTTCGGGTATGAGTTTTTAAAAACTTAGCAGATTCAAATCAATAAATATGAGACATAACTGTATGCATTTTGTGAATATTTTGCTTTATTTGTGGCGAAAATTATTTATTCGGGCGTAGAATGTACGTTGAGTACTGTTTACAGACTGTTAAAATTTTATTGCACTATTTGGCATGGAATGAATGTTCATACTCAAAGAAACATTTGATCTTACTATTTTATTATTTATTTGAATTCAGTTCTATTATTAATTCAGATGTAATTGATTTTTATTTCACAATTTCCAAGAATAAAAGCAGTATTTGATAGATTTTGTAAGACGTAAGGAATATACAGCCTCTACATGACGTGCACTTGGTAAGAATTGTGCAATATAGATGTTCATATCTCTGTAGACAGCAATTTGCCATGAACATACCAGCTTGATAAAGAATGGCACGTTTGTTATGGCGGCTTCTATAAAATTGGCTATGATATGGAAAATAGATCCACCTGTCTCGCTTCGTTTCCAGAGTAAAACTAATAAAACCAAATTAGAAATTGCCTCTAGATGCTTTGCAATCACAACCGAGTGTTGCTATTTTTTCTATTTTTAAGGATAAAAAATCGGCAAAAGCTTTGTAATAAAAGCTTTTCTAAGGAAACTGCACAAGGATTTTGGATTGTACCCCAGGAATGAAGTTTGTCTTCCTTTCCAGGGTTCAATTCTAAAACTTTGTGCAGTATTCTTAAAAAAATATTTTTTTACATATATTTATCTGTTTAAGAGGATTAGTTTCACAGAGTGCGACTCATGTTTGAATATCTTCATGAAACTCATGAATATCATGAAATTTTGTACTCACATCAACAAAGAGCTTTTGCATTTTGGAATTGTTCAAATCCGTTCAAGGGCCTGTGTGATGGACGACTTCTTGGTGATGTTACCTCACTTCCGAGAAATAATGTCTGAATAAAACTAACCTTTACAAGATAACTTAGTTCTGTTCCTGTTCGAGATGTTGTTTATGAAGTGTATACGAACCACAGCATTCCATTTAAAATCTTCGGAGTAATATTTCAGCTAATAAAATATAAAGGTCTTAAAAAATTATATAAAATTACTGATTACATGACTTTTCGAACTAGTTTGCAGCTAAATTAATATCTTTTATATCTTTTATATTTATATATTTATATATTTATATATTTTATATGTTTATGTATTTATCCTTATTTTATGCAGACGTAATATATACACGTGCAGAGAGGAGTGTTATTTTCTCATCAGCCGATTGCCACCTGAAACTCCCTGAACAAAATTAATGGTATTTTTAATATCCTGATAGCGTTCATGTTCCAGTGTGACCACTCTCCATCCAGTGACTAACTATAGATGTTTGAGGATCCCGTTACACGTTAGTCATACTTTGTGAGAAACAATCATCTGCCACTTCTCTTTGTGGTACGAGAGGCCAGGTAGATTTACAAATCATTCAAGAGCAGCTATATTTGTATATAAATATCACACATTCTCTGTAAATGTATACAAGAATCATTCATGCGTGTTAAAAATAACAATTTGGTAAGAAAGTTACACAGAAATGAATTTTGAAATGATTTATTGTTGTGTCGGCGAAAAACCTGTAGATCTCTATAATTCATATAATTAACAAAAATAAACAATATCCACTGTTATTTTAGTTAGGAGCTTTTCCCTCGCCCAATAGTCCATAGTTTATAGTTTTATGTAAATCTTTTTCTAAGTCCATTGATTTTTTATTGGTGTGTATTCTCAAATGTGACTGTTTTTGTTTGGGTATACGGGAAAACAGACATTCAGCCGATATATATTCTGCCGACCCGTTGTGCAGTTGAAATAGTTCTCCTGTTCTCTAACGTCATATTTTCGGTGAATATGATGTTTACATGTTCAGTTTCCATCAGTGAATTTAATCTAAACGGCATCAGTGTGACCCCCATCAATGCGTATAGCCCTGCAGGTGATATTATTCACCAGAATGTTTTCCTGCTTGTCGCTATGCCCAGAGAGATTCCAGCCTCTGAACCTTCTCGGTCAATGTCGAAATAATTAAAACTTGTAGGTAACATTTCCTAATGTTTCTCTGAAATATAAATATATTCATACTGCAACCTTAACCGACATCTGATATCGTAATCCAGTTTCTTCTGGTCTATTTATAAGGTTATAACAGCCAATATGTTACTGTTATGAAGATAAGGGTTTGTTGAGATAGCAGTTTTTGACACAGACCGTACATTGAATTCATAAATAAGTCACAAAAATCTTGTGTTATCCTTCGAAGATTGTCTGTAATCGCATACTAATTAAATATAGTTTCCATAAATATAGTTTCCTCGTATTTTCTCGAAAATCGCGTATTTTTCACGTTTATCAGTTTTGTGTGTCTTACTGCTGATTATGCCTCTTCTTGTTTCTTTTAGCCTGACATGGATTTTTTACGAATCCTGGTGTACTGTAAGTGAAATGTTATCATACCCTTTGGCGGACTGCCAAATATTTGAAAATTTTGACATTTATTAATTGTTTTCAGATAGTACCATATCTGTTGAAATATTTATTTCAGGAAAGAAAGATTTGGAAAGGCTTTAAAAACATTTTAGTTTTTAGTTGATTTTGTGAGACTGACCAACCAAAGAAAATTTAAAAAATGAATTTTATAAAAGAGAGATGATGACATTTGACCAAAATATTTTTGTCCGACCTTATTTTTTCACCGCTCTTTGGTGAATACCGGTACTGGTAATATATCTAGAAATCTGATGAAAAAAATATACAAACAATTTTTTTTATCTTCCCATGTTAATTCTTGTCGGGTTTTTTATTTATTTGTTACAGTACTAATCTTGAAGCTGAAATGTAAAACAAAAAGATGTGTGTAACAAATATTACATATAATAATTGTATTTTAGCCCTAACATTTTGTAAACCAACTAATAACACACTAAAGGCCTAATAAAAATAATGTACGTACTTGTTATTACAATTTAAAGAATCTTGCATTTTACACATGGTCTATTTACAAGGATGGGGTGACCATGACCACGCCCATTTACTGCGGACTGACTGTCTTTCTGAAGCAGTTCAAAAGGTGGATGGTGGATAAATATCTTAATTCCTTGAGTCTGAGGGTTGGGGGTTAGAAAATCTGCAAGACTTGAGCTTCCTTCTGACAAAACTTCTGACTTTTCAGAGATTTCCAGCTAAAGGGTATCTCTAATTGTCATGTTTTTATTTTGAAAATGAAAAGTATGACTGTTGAAGGTTAAACTAGATGAACTTGTGGGGATTCTGGGTAAAAAACGAGATGAACTTGTGGGGATTCTGGGTAAAAAATAGCTCCCCAGCAAAATATACTTGTCGGAGGCAACTATATGGAGTGGTAAGGCGGTTTTTGTATGTCGTCGTATCCAAATAATATTAGATTGATCTATACTCAAGATGTCAATCACTGGATTGTCTGGTCAAGACATGATTATTTACAGGCTGCTGTCTCATAGCTAGAGTATTTCTAAGTGCAGCCTTAAACAACAAACAATTTAAACGAGATGAAATACAAGAAGATTGTGAAGACCTTCCTGGCATACATGTGTGTTGTGTTGTGTCTCAACTTCTGCATGCATGGCATGTTGCACAATGTTTGCCACTAAGGTAATTCGCTTTATGCAACAACACAAACTCTTGAACCAAGCCTCACTCCCCTCTCATCTGAATTGAATTTGTCCAACCTCCAAGCATTGCACCTGCTGGGGGTGTTACAAAAAATAGCGACCACCCAAAAATGGATATAACACACCCTAGTGGTATAAGTTATGATATCGAACCTTTACAGCACTGGATGTTGCTTACAATATCAACCACTGGTTGGTCTGCCCAGACTTGATTATTTTAGTCTGCCATGAAATAGCTGGAAAATATTCCTCACTGTGGCATATAACTAATTCTCTCTCTCACTCACTCACTCCACAAAGAGTTGATGTACTGTATCATCATTGGCCAAGTATTGTGTTAAAATATTTATTATCTGTCATACAGACCCTGAAACAAATATATCCAATACAGCCCATGCAAGTCTAAAATAGTTGGCAAGTCTCAATTTCTGAAGTTTCTGCAAATGAAGAAAGTCTCTGGGCTCTATTTCATTAAAATATTTCAACAACTGTTTTTCTTCTTCTATAAAATGTTTCATTTCCGAGACTAGATGTTAGTCTACAATATTTTCTCTGCCTCCACTCTGTACAATACACATGCACATTTTATCAGGCATTTATTTTACTTCCCCCGTTTTCAATTTAATCTGTTTTTATCCTATGCTGTTTTTGATTATCTACATATTAACGGAATAAAGATTTTGTGAGAATGAAACTGCCAACGGAATGAACGTGGCCTTCTGCCTGGCCGCATCCAGTCGCCCTGTGTGAGTGTTAGGAAGGAGCCGGTCCAAGCCTGTTTAAATCTTTAATGAATTTAATTTGATTTTTTCAAGGACGCTGTCTTTTAAAACTCGGTAGGATATCCACAAGTTCAAATTGCTTAGCTCCTCACATCTGGTGAGGACAAAAAATGTTGGCAGTTCCGTCAAATTTTACAGGAAGACTTTTTCCGATTTCTATAGCCATATAATTGTTAAGCTGCTTTGTAGAACAGTTTTGCTTTTTGGAATTGTTTTTTCTCAAGCTGCTTCTGTTGCTTAATTTCATGTTACACAATGTTTTAACTTGTTTTCTACCAAAGGGACATTAAATCTTGCTTATGTCTTCACGGGATGTCTTGTTGAGAGTGACTGTTAGAATTTTGTTAGAATTGATTCTTGGCACTGAAATGTAATGGGTTGCATATTATTAAGAACGGAAATGAGGACAGGTGGTGTTATTGTTATCCTGGAGTTGTTATTTTATAAAGTATAACTGGAGTAAGTTACATGAACAGTGGACCCGTGAAGACCCGGGGTAGAATATATTATAGGTCTTCAGCAACCCATTCTTGCTGTAAAAGGCGCCTATGCTTGTTGTAAGAGGCGACTAACGGGATCGGGTGGTCAGGCTCGCTGACTTGGTTGATGCATGTCATTGTATTCCAATGGCTGAAATATTGCCGACGTGACTATAATTAAACACACTCACTCACTCACTCACTCACTCACTCACTCACTCACTCACTCATTGTATTCCAACTGCGTGGATCGATGCTCATGATGTCAATCACTGGGTTGTCTGTTTCAGAGTCGATTATTTACAGACTGCCGTCATATAGCTGAGATATTGCTGAGTGTGGCATTAAACAATAAACAAACACACAAACAAGCAAATATGCACGGTGAGTAGATGTGCGCGGTACTTTATGTGCCAGTATGTAAGGTCCGGTGATGTGCACTGGCGTAACTTTTTGCCAATATCAAAGTGAAGGTCCTGTACAGTATCTATCATGACTTGTGCATTGAGGTGAGGTGAGGTGAGGTGAGGTGAGGTGAGGTGAAATGGGGTTTAACGTCGCATCCAAGATTATTGCACATATTTAGCAACTTGCATACACGTCTGTCTGTCTGTCTGTCTGCCTGCCTGTCTATCTGTCTGTCTGTCTGCCTGCTTGTACTATTTTGGAATGATGCCAATTTATAGTGCTGGCCCACTGAGATACCATGCCACACTTTAACATGAATACCCTACTGAGACACAGTATACTGACTCCAAGCCGACCAGACGTCCTTGTTTTAGCCCCTCAAAGCAACAAGTACCTTCTTTTAACGTCTTTTGGTATGATGCGGCCAGGGATCGAACTCTGGACCTTACGCTCTCCAGGCGGACGCTCTACCAGTGAGGCGGTCACGTTTAAGATACAGTACATTACCTATCACTACTTGTGTGATGAATACCCTCTTCCTACTTTCAAAATAAATAATATGTTATATGTCAAAATGTATGTAAGTTCAGGTGATGTGCAATGGCATAACTACTGGTCAATATCACAGTGACGGTACTGTATGGTATCTGTCGCGACTTGTGTTTTGAAAATGTTTACTCATATAATATATAGCAAGCTCATAATACCATTGAATACATATCACAATATGTTTGGCAAATATTGCAATTTTTAAAATCATACACGTTTGTCTTGTTGGTAAAGTTTACATAAGTGCAAAGTCTAATTGGAATTATGAAATTCAGAAATTAATAACTGATTCCTGTGATCGAAAAAGCGAAACTATTCATGACCAGCTTCCTGTACGTATGACACGGTCTGTTACAAATGTGTTGTGACAATAGTAGTATACAACAAAATGGAGGATGAAGTCAAAGTGTCAAATATGTGTGCTGAAACTCCTTGTATTCATTCTTAATCAAACCCGTGAAGATTCCGAGGTAGAATAGGTCTTCAGCAACCCATTCTTGCCGTAAAAGGTGACTATGCTTGTCGTAAAAGACGACTAACAGGATCGGATGGTCAGGCTCGCTGACTTGGTTGATGCATGTCATTGATCCCAATTGTGTGGATCGATGCTCATGATGTCAATCACTGTATTGTCTGGTCCAGACTCGATTATTAACAGACCGCCGTCATATAGCTGGAATATTGCTGAGTGCGGCGTTAAACAACAAACAAACAAAAAATCATTCTTAATCAGGTTCTTAATTACAGATAAAGAAACACAATATATTGTGGATTGTATCACAATACAGGAATCACTATGGCAATAAATTGCAATGCGAAAGTCAAGCCAATAACTGTCAACAACATTGAGCACTCGATCTGTAGTTCGAAAGTTTTCTGTTGACATTTTGATGAGTCCTGATGAGTCGTTAGTCGGTTGGTAACAGGAACGCAGAATGCAGCACGAAATGATTAGTTGGTGGGATTAATTAATAATGAGACTCAAACTCCTCACATCACTCTTACAGATTATCAAAGATGTCACACATCGAGAGCTCCTCACAGGTGAACTGAGACTTTGTGTCATGCCCCCACTAAATTTTTAATTGCTTAAAATTGGATTGCCTAATTAGTGTTCCCTTGTCATGAAATTAGTTTACCATCCTTACTCAACACCGTTTGTTGGAGGCAATGAGATATTGTGTTGACAATTTCACTCTTTCGCTACCACTTTGATGTGTTGCCTTTGTAGTTTTATGGTTTTTGTGGTACAGATGCCTCGATCCTCTTGTGGTAGTTTGTCTTTAAAAATGTTTTATTCCTATTCCGTAGGGAGCTTTAAACTAGCCAGCAGCTATGGCACCAAACAAGTGGCACCAGTCTTTCTGCACTGTTGGCAAAATTGACGTAAAACTGTCATCAAATTCTTCACAAAACGTTATGCCTTGTGTTAGTGATTTATGTCATCGTTTGCCAACTTGTCCTGCAAAACCAGGTGAATACAGTGTCTCCATTTATATTACTTTGACTGTTTTTAGATTCTGTTTGTCAGATTTCAACACAATAGAGCTCATCGGCAGATTCAGACATCAAGTACATAGAGAATCTCATCCCGGTGTTTTTTTGTATTTCAAACATATCAACACTTGTTGATAAAAGCTTTTGAATTTTAAACTTTTGTCGACAAGTCTTGATATCAAAAGACACAAGGGAGATTATATTTGTCATCCAAAATCATTCTTTCTACTTTTTTAGTTTGTAAACAGTGATAACTTGTGTCTTGAGTGGGAGGGATGCAGCTGACCAGCTTCAGTGGCAGAGAGATTAGTGATGTCATTTGATTGTGATGTCATGGTAACCGATGAGGCCACAGTGGCCTCCAAAGCATTGTGATGGAATTTTATGTAGTGATATCTTCCAGGAGATATATAACTTCATCTCACCCATTTGGTTGTCTGTTATACAAACCCTGAATAAAAATATATCCAATACAGCCCATGCAAATCTATACTATAAAGCAAGTCAAGATTACTGCAGTATCTGAAAATGAAGAAAGTTTCTGGGCTCCTTTTTATTATACTATATGATTTAAAATATTTTAACAACTTTTTTTTCTGTAAAATAGTTCATTTCAGAGACTAGATGTTCTGAAAATAAGAAAGTTTCCAGGCTCCTTTTTATTGTATTTTATGACTATAATATAACAACTGTATTTTTCTGTAAAAAAATCATTTCAGAGACTAGATGTCCTGAAAATGGAAAGTTTCCAGGTTCTTTTTTATTATATTTTATAATTTATAATAATTTTACAACTGTTTTTTCTGTAAAATAGTTCATTTCACAGACAAGACTTTCTGAAAATGAGAAAGTTTTCTCTCTCCTTTTTATTATATTTTATAACACTAATTTAACAACTGTTTTTTTTCCTGTAAAAAAAAAATCATTTCAGAGAGTAGATATTAGTCTTCACCCAGGGGTATACCCTGTGGAAGACAGTTTGGGATGATAAAGGGGTTTTCCACATGCACTGTTGTGTACGTGGTTTCATCTCAGAGTCAATTACTTGAGGCATGTTTCATCTGTGTGAATATATATTTAATGCATTCCCCAGAAAAATCATCATCATCACAAATGTAATCAACACAGCGTTCGTTTTCAATGCAAGGTCATGGACATCTTACCATGCAGGTATATTTCTCACCCATTATTAGGGGCAGTGGGGTAGTCTAGTGGTTGGAGTGTTTGCTCATCATGCCGAAGACCTGGGTTCGATCCCCCACATGGGTACAATGTGTGAAGCCCATTTCTAGTGTCCACTACTGTGACATTGCTGGAATATGCTAAAAGAGACATAAAACCATACTCACTCACTCACCCATTATTAAACAATGCAAGGTCAAATAGTAATCAAGGTCATCTAATATTAATTGTTCTTTGAAAGGAATTGTTTGGGGTCTTTTATATCTATATTTTGTTTTTAGTTCATTAGCAGGTCAGAATAATAAAATTGTTTTGCTGTTTTGTTATATTATTCACGAACAGATCCAATGTATTACTCCAAAATAAAGGTTAAGTTTAATTACGGACCATGAAACAGACTAAAGATCACTAAAGATGGATATAGGCTGGAGATGAGAACATGGCTTTGTGTAAAAAGAACATAATGACAAAATAATGTTTGCACTTAGTGCATTCACATTTGCGCATGAAAAGATGCCAAGAATCTTTTCAATATAAGCACTACAGTCTCTAGGTGTAGCCAATCATACATTTCCACTAGACAGACCAACAGTTGTGGCAGCCATTTTGACTAATCGTTTTTTCTCATCACGGCGTCAATTCCCAAGAGTCCAAGACTGGGCCACTTCCTTCAGTTGAGTTCGCTGCCATCCAGAATGAAACAGTAGTTAATTCATCAATATTTAGGGTAGAGAGTGTGAATTCTGTTCTTTTTTCGAATGGTTACCTATAATGCCCCATAAATGTATCCACAGCAGAATGAAAATAGTTTTTTTTGAGGACATATTTTTTCCTTGATCTGATATTTTCATATTACCATAGTAATCTGTCATGCCATGACGTATGAGATATAGTAATATCAAAGAATAGTGTGTTCTTCTTTTGATTAGTATGTTAATGGATTTTATATTAATTCACTGTTCATATTCTCTGGCTAACATTAATGAAATTTAGTACTTTGTGCAAATATGTTACTTTGCATTTGGACTACCTTTGTTGATGTTCATAATTGTATATCCCCGTACCAATCAATGGTCAAGGGTTCAGGACACTCAAACCATCACATGTAAAACTTTCTCAAATACCCAATTATGTTTCAATAAACATTGCAGTCTGTATCTTTGGGGCACGACATTTGTCTTATGAATTGGTTGAAATGATATGTGAACAAAACACAGAAGTAATATTGCAATGAAATAAAGTACTGATTTAATGCAAGTCAGCATGTTCTGGTAAGTGAGTCTAAAGTGAATGTTGATAATGTATTGATAGTCTGACCTCATGTTTTACCAATATCTGGACCAGTGAAGATCCGGGGTAGAATAGGTCTTCAGCAACTGATGCTTGCCACAAAAGGCGACTATGCTTATGGGATCAGGTGGTCAGGCTTGCTGACTTGGTTGGTGCATGTCATCCATCCCAATTGCGTGGATCGATGCTCATGATATCAATCACTGGATTGTCTGGTCCAGACTCAATTATTTACAGACCGCCGTCATATAGCTGTAATATTGCTGAGTGCAACGTAAAACAACAAACAAACCAACTAACCAATATCTGATTTATGGCACTCAAATCCATGACAGACTAAAAAGGGTTTTCTTCTGTGTGTCTTCATTGGGTGTCATAATTACCAGATTACCATTATTATGAGAGAATTGGAAAGTGCTACATAAACACATGCTAATGATATAGTCGAAATCGGAAAATCGACTCTGCTTTTGCAGAGATTTCTGATGAATATGGAAACGGTTTTTGTCAGTTTTATTTTGGAATTTCTTCGTTCATAAAATGCAGGTCTGTCTGTGGTTATTGAAGCTTTCAGGGACAAGGCAATGCTGTTTACTTTGATAGTGAGTTTAAATTCAAAATTCAGTGACCGCCTCCGTGGTCTAGTGGTAGAGCATCCGTCCGGAGAAAGGAAGGTCCGAGGTTCGATCCCTGTACGTGTCATACCAAAAGACGTTAAAAGATGGCACTTATGGTTACCCTGTCTGGCGCTCGGCATTAAGGGGCTAAAATAAAATAAGGACTGGTAGGCTTGGAGTCGGTATACTGTGTTTGTATTCATGTTAAACTGCGGCATGGTATCTCAGTGTGCTAGCACTATAAATCAGCATCAGTCCAGACTAGCACAAGCAGACAGATGGACAGACACACAGACAGACAGACAGACACACACAGACAGACAGACAGACACACACACACACACACACACACACACACACACACACACACACCACACGTCACAATTTAAGTGCAATAATCTTGGACGCGACTTTGAACCCAATTTCACCTCACCTCACCTCAAAATTCAGTTGAATATATTTCTGGTTATTACTCAACACATAGAAAAAGACCCAGGAAGATAATTGCATGTGGGTAAAATATTATTATCAGTTTGTATGACAACAGGTTTCACTAGAGAGGTAATCAATTGAGACCTGTATCATGCCTGGCTTTCCTTCCTCATCAGACAGAAAAAAAAACATTATTTCATGGCATAAGTATCATATATATCATAATACTGGCTTTATGACAAGTTTAATACTGTTAAATAAAATCAAAGTATATAAACTAATGACCACAAATCACACTGAAAGAACATGAAAAAGAAGATTGTGGACATTTTGAATCAAATGAAATTCAAAATCAACTTCATTTCTGGAACATGACTAAAAGCTCATGTGCTTTTTTATAATTTTGCATATTTTTGAAAGGAATATTACTTTTCATTTTATTGATGAAATAACAAACTATTTAAGCACACGCCATTTAATGTATGATGTATTTGATAATTGAAGTGTTTTCTGTTAATTTGAAATTGATGAATTATTTTGCTCCTGCAAAGCAAATGTTCATTTCGAATCTTTTCATGAAGATGTTTTGTGCAGTCAGGCTTGATAAACTGAATGTGATGTTCGCTTTTATTATCAACACAATCTTAGCACACTGTAGCTTTCTAACTGTCTCATGTTGGTGTTAATATAATTACTATATTCGAGATTATCCATTAATCATGAGCACATCCCTCAGATGTGCAACAAAACGGCTTTATTTGGTGGGGGATAGGGTTTTTCTGTTGAAATCATTAAATCATAACTCTCGATGATTTCCATAATCCGGGATAAATTTGAACACTTTGCTAGTATGTTGTACTCTGTGAATGTGTTGAGTCATTTCTATCGTTGAGCTCTTTTCATAAGGTGTCATGATTTCTCTGACATTTTTGAAGACCTGATAAGCCCATTACGTTATCATTGATTTAGTCTTTGTCTTTTACATAAACATTTACCACTACTCTGATCTTTTAATCTCCAAACTTTTCCCGAATGAATGAAATGTTTAAGGCGTAATTAAATCAGTTTTTTATTCGTTTGGTCACTTTATCATTGTGCGGAGCCTCAGTTTGAGTCAGTGACACCTTGACTCATCATGGGCACGCATGTCCTCATTATACCACCATTTCAGACATGTTTCATCATAACACCATCAGTCGGGGCTGGCAAGACAGTGTTTTCAAAAAGCAGTTTCGTGTTGCAATTTCGACATTGCGATAACAAAGGTTTTTTAAATACTGCAGTAAGATTTGAGCAATCAGCCTAATATTTCCTTTTTAAATCTGAATGGATTATTGATGTTTGGTGTTGCATTTGATAAGTCTGTCTGAATCCCAAATGCAGGTCAAATGTTAAGGCTTATCATTGTGATGATTTTGACACGAATTATGGGAGTAAATTTCGTCAAAGGCATGTTCGTGCCATCTGCCTGTGGCCCGTGAGTCACAATATGGACCAGTGTTTACTCAAGATTGATATAACCATATCCACAATCAGCTGTGTACAGGCTCTCAAAAGACAGAATGGTCTCCCTTGTCAGAGCTCTTCTCACCTGCTGATCGGAGTCAATAAAGCACACCTGCCGCAAGCTACAACCACAGCCAGTGACTGTGTCCTGCTTTCTTGTTACTGGTAGGGTGTCGAGTATCGCTCTCTTGTCAGCAAATAATAAAGCTTAGCAGTGCCAGATAATGTGAATACACGATCTCCCTTGCCTTGCATAGGATTTTTTTTTTAACATTATACAATATGAAGTGTCTTATTAAATATTTGTTAGCTTTCAGGGGTATTTTTTATAGAAATAATTGAAATCTGTTTGGATTGGAATTCTATTATTTTGATAGGTTAAGAAAGGGATTTGACACGGAAATAAATCCTGGTGATAGAGCGAAAATTACATGTAAGCTATACTGATGTTGGAGAAATATCCTCCATACACAGACGGAATCAACATTGCAACATATACTGCACAAATAAAGTTAGGGTTCACTGGTGTTTAAATCATCTGATGTGAATGTTATGTGTCATTATGTTTATGTTGGCTGAAATTGATCTCCATACGTTTGGGTTCTGTTTCACAAAGTGATCTTGGTTCTATGATTGTCTTTGGGCTATGTTAAAGTATGGAAGTTATAATCATCTTAGCGCTAAGATCGCTTTGTGGAACGGGGACCTGATTTCTATAGACTAAGGTGGAGAGTCACCTAATTCTTGGCATTTGGTGTTAGTGAGGCAGAACAATATGTGCAAACTGACTCTTTCGTTTCTGAATCACAGTACATGGCAATTCAATAAAGGAAAATATCAGAGGCCCCTTTACTTTTTGTGTGGGGTACTTTCACAATTATCCTCTCTAATGTTCAGTATATGTGACATCCAGAAGGGCAGGATCTGGCCAAGGCTGAACCATCCCCCTCCTGTGTTCAGCATATCTGACATCCAGAAGGGGAGGATCTGGCCAAGGCTGAACCATCCCCCTCCTGTGTTCAGCATATCTGACATCCAGTAGGGGAGGACCTGGCCTAGACTGAACCGCCCCCCTCCTGTGTTCAGTATATCTGACATCCAGTAGGGGAGGATCTGGCCAAGGCTGAACCGCCCCCCACCTGTGTACAGTATATCTGACATCCAGTAGGGGAGGATCTGGCCAAGGCTGAACTGCCCCCCACCTGTGTACAGTATATCTGACATCAAGAAGGGCAGGATCTGGCCAAGGCTGAACCATCCCCCTCCTGTGTTCAGCATATCTGACATCCAGTAGGGGAGGACCTGGCCTAGACTGAACCGTCCCCCTCCTGTGTTCAGTATATCTGACATCCAGTAGGGGAGGACCTGGCCTAGACTGAACCGTCCCCCTCCTGTGTTCAGTATATCTGACATCCAGTAGGGGAGGACCTGGCCTAGACTGAACCGCCCCCCTCCTGTGTTCAGCATATCTGACATCCAGTAGGGGAGGACCTGGCCTAGACTGAACCATCCCCCTCCTGTGTTCAGTATATCTGACATCCAGTAGGGGAGGACCTGGCCTAGACTGAACCGTCCCCCTCCTATGTTCAGTATATCTGACATCAAGAAGGGGAGGATCTGGCCTAGGCTGAACAATCCCCCTCCTGTGTTCAGCATATCTGACATCAAGAAGGGCAGGATCTGGCCAAGGCTGAACCATCCCCCTCCTGTGTTCAGCATATCTGACATCCAGAAGGGGAGGATCTGGCCAAGGCTGAACCATCCCCCTTCTATTTTCAGTATATCTGAACTCCAGAAGGGGAGGATCTGGCCCAGTTTAAGATGTCGAACTCAATTGGATAGAGATCTACATTCAGAAATACCTTCTACCATATGTTCCCATGTTGTTTCAGGAGAACAATTCACTTGCCTCTGCATGTGTTTGTGATTGTTGCTACCAATGGGGCAGGATTTGCTCACCTTTTCAGGAACACTTTGTATCATCACTTTTGAACAGTGATTCATTAACACATGCTTATAATTTAGTCGGAATCATACAATGAAATCTTATGTACTCTGAAGATGTCGTGAGATTATGGAAAGGGTTTTATCACTTTAATAATTATGAATAATAAAACTCTGGACTGCCATGTATTTACTGTATGTTGGTCGTCATATATGTTACAGATTTGACAATCATATTATGAGACCCGTGAAGAGCTTAGTTAGAATAGGTCTTCCGCAACCCATGCTTGTCGTAAAAGGCGACTATGCTTGTTGTAAGAGGCGACTAAGGGGATCGGGTGGTCAGGCTCGCTGACTTGGTTGACACATGTCATCGTATCCAAATTGCGAGGATCTATGATCATGATATTAATCACTGGATTGTCTGGTTCAGACTCGATTATTTACAGACTGCCATCATATAGCTGGAATAGTGCTGCGTTGAACAACAAACAAATGATATTATGTAATGCACAAAGATGGAGGTGCTTTATGTGAAGGCTCAGTATCATTTCAATGGTTATATTCTTCAAACTTTTAAGACACTGTTATGGTAACAAACATTAATGTAAAGTCACAAACATTAATGTAAAGTCGCAAACATAAATGTAAAGTCACAAACATAAATGTAAAGTCACAAACATTAATGTAAAGTCACAAACATAAATGTAAAGTCACAAACATAAATGTAAAGTCACAAATATTAATGTAAAGTCACAAACATTAATGTAAAGTCACAAACACTTATGTAAAGTCGCAAACATAAATGTAAAGTCACAAACATAAATGTAAAGTCACAAACACTAATGTAAAGTCACAAACATAAACGTAAAGTCACAAACATTAATGTAAAGTCGCAAACATAAACGTAAAGTCGCAAACATAAATGTAAAGCATCACCACACTCAGAGAAGTCTAGTCTGCCTCCCAGACCCTTCCATACATTAAGAAATGAATCAACTCAAGTCTAGAATGATTTGGCAAAGCTAGATTGGATCTATACCGAAACATCGCCTCTATAGTAATTAAAGAAATTATTTTCCATAAATTGTGTATAACTTGTTACCGTCAACTTCAAAGTAATGCCTATCAAACAATAGATTGCCCAGCTCAAATTATGGATTATTCATCTCCATTTGGATTTTATTTTGGGTTTTTATCATATATATTTTTCAATGAGATAACTGTATTTCTGGGACTAAATATTTGTCTAACATGTCTCATTGATGGATATCTTAGACAGACTGATGACCGACAATGCACCAAGCATTCACTGTCACCTAGAGTCATTGGGAGTAATGGTAAATGTATATTTTATCCTCACATCTAATTAGAGTTTGTGGTAGGCTAAATTTCCGAGAGATAGTATATGATACCATATCATCCCATGTTATTTAAGTCTGTGATGACATTCGTTTTCCATTATCTGACAGAGCCATGTGTAATGAATGGCGCCAGTTCAGTGTATCAGCATGACTTCAGTGTAAACCTGCAGACCTATGATGCGTCTGTCACGTCTGATTATGTCGGTGTTGGGGGACAAAAGTAGCTCAGAACCTCAGCCTGTATGTGCATGAGAAATTGATTGTCTGCATGGACTTTCCACATAACTACAGAAACATAGAGAGAAGATATAGGCCTGTGTTGGCTTACACGTTATATCATTCATGACATTTGCTGTGGTCTTGATAAAGTCACAGGGCAAATTTGTGTTCTATCTATGTTTCCATATCGCTATCTCCTGACTTTGCTGAGTAATCTTAGTTTGATGGCTAACTTTTTCTTTTAATTCTCTTATTATTCAGTTCTTCTAAGCAAGTGATCTTTGGACTGTATCATAAGATCTTAAGGAATACCACCCACCAATTCTCCCCACACCTCTCTCTCTCTCTCTCTCTCTCTCTCTCTCTCTCTCTCTCCTCTCTCTCTCTCTCTCTCTCTCTCTCTCTCTCTCTCTCTCTCTCTCTCTCTCTCTCTCTCTCTCTCTCTCTCTCTCTCTCTCTCTCTCTCTCTCTCTCTCTCTCTCTCTCTCTCTCTCTCCCTCTCCTATCCCCATTTTTATGTGATATTTGTTCATGCCCCAACAAAGGCATGTAACATTTTTTTTAAGTCCTTGATTTATCCCGTCAATGCCCAGTGCCAGACAGGGAAACAACAAGTACCATCTTTGGTAAAACACGCCTGGGGATTGAACCACCGACCTTCTGCTCCCTGGGCAAACACTCCACCACGATATAAACTGAACCAGAAACTGAATAATGGCATCGTTTAAGTCGAAAAAACTGTAAATGGAACATTCCTGTTACCCTGCTACATAAACTGAAGCTAGGGAACAGGAATGTTCCATTTACAGTTTTTTTCTCCTAAAACGATTCTATTTATCCAGTTTCAAATTATGATAACTAAAGAAGGATACAGTTCGTTGTGACTTACCAAGTTTTCTAGTTACACAGTTCCTACTTAACGAGATTCAACAGTAGTGATATCATATTACAAGAAAAACACCCACAATATGCCTGGAATCCTCATGAAATGCTACAGATGTTAATAACCTAGCTGAAGCTGCAAGTCAGATGCTGATTTCAATGCTCGGCTTCCAGTCACTGGTGTTTATAGGTCTTGAGTGGTGATAAACTATGAATTTATTAGAACCGTTTTACTGGCTATCCATGGTAATGTGAAACCACTGAGCACAAGACATGGTGGAGAGCTCAACTGTTTCATACAGCTTCATTAAATCAATAAATCATGAGAATCTCAGACAACTTGCTAATTTCGAAGTCTTTGATATCTTATCCAACTAGCACCAAAAGTGTGACTTTGTGAAACCTGCAAACTACTAGACAGCCCTGCAGTAGTAATTTGTCTGCTTTTTCGGACCTATCATAGTTTCTGCTCCGTATTGATTTGCAGAAGTACGCCTTGAAGGTCTCAAATGTCGTCGTCAGCCTGGCGCAAAAGAAACATTTAATAATCAAATGATAACGTTGTGTTGAATTTCAATGGAACAGATTTGAAGAACCATAAGTATGCATTTTGAACTTGGGTTTCAGAAGATGATGATGTTTCTGGTTCTGACACCGGAGTCTCCCATGTCAGATTAATCACTGTCTTTGTTCTTGGGAGTTCTCCCGAGTTAAAACTTGAGGATATGGTTGCAACATGAGACTTCTTTTTCGCAAATGATTACATTCAACAATGGAAAGTGAAGCCAAGGGCCATTACTCTGTTTAATTACAGCTGAGGTGTACCTGTGTCCTAGTCATCATTTCAGATTAATGTGCTATCCAAAGTCCAGAGAGGAAACGCGCTGCCTGAAACTGGAGTGATATTTTTTAAGGAGTTGCACCCTAATCCCAGAGTACTGTCAGGGTTGACATCGTGACTCATTGAACAGAGAGCACCATTTCACCAGAAATTGGGTCTCGTAAGGCTTGGAACTTCATCGTTTGACGATGTTATTTTACCTTTGTCTTCCTGCCATCTCCTCATAATCTCAAAGCAAGCTCAGAGGAGAACTCTTATTAGTCAATTAAATATTTTCAATGAGTGATTGAGTGAGTTGGGTTTAAGGCTGCTTTTAACAGTATTCCAGTTATATCGCAGTGTGTCAGCTTAATGTTGGAGGAAAGCTTGAAGTGATGCAGGTCTCAGACGTTTTCCACTTCAGTGAAACCCACGAGCATGGGTATGGTGCTGACAAACCTAGAAACATAATCAGAGTGAACCAGGATTCGAACCAAGAATCATAGGTTTCTCTGCACAGCGAATCACAGCGCCTTAGACAACTGGGTCACCCGTGCCCCCCTATTTTCACTGAGGATGAAAACTTATGTCAATTACAAAATTTACTATGAGAATAACTTACAAGCTATGAGGAATTATGGTTTATCTTCCCTGAGGGAATTAATGGCATTGATCCTGAGAGAGCAAAGGTGACACACTGACAAATGTGAATTACTGTTAAGGCGATGTTGAACCCAACTCACTCACTCACTCACTTTGTAAGACTGTGCCTATGTCAGCAGGTGCAGTCCCAGTGAGCCAACTCTAACAATTAAGACAGACTACTGGCTTAAAATGATGTCTGATGCAATTCCCCATTTGGACTTGTACTCTACATTCCTGTGCTTTTTGGGTGAACAGTTGCCCTGCCTATCCATGTGTTTGTGATGCCACCAGTGGGGCAGGATATGCTCACCTTTATGTGAACACCTGGTGTCATCACTGTTAGTGGTTCATGAACACATGAATGTAATACAGTCAGAATTGTAGGATGGACTCTGCCTTTAGCAGTGATTCATTTAAGGATTGACTGTATTTTTTTCGGTTCATTGAGGTATGAATGGAAAAACCGATGTGGAAACTGTATGAATCCGCGTAGAGGGATAGACTGCCTTTAGCAGTGGTTCATGGACACATGAATATAATACAGTCAGAATTGTAGGATAGACTCTGCCTTTAGCAGTGATTCATGAACACATAAATATCATTCAGTCAGAATTGTAGGATGGATGCTGCTTTTAGCAGTGATTCATGAACACATAAATATCATTCAGTCAGAATTGTAGGATGGATGCTGCTTTTAGCAGTGATTCATGAACACATAAATATCATACAGTCAGAATTGTAGGATGGATTCTGCTTTTAGCAGTGATTCATGAACATATGAATATCATTCAGTCAGAATTGTTGGATGGATGCTGCTTTTAGCAGTGATTCATGAACACATAAATATCATTCAGTCAGAATTGTAGGATGGATGCTGCTTTTAGCAGTGATTCATGAACACATAAATATCATACAGTCAGAATTGTAGGATGGACGCTGCTTTTAGCAGTGATTCATGAACACATAAATATCATACAGTCAGAATTGTAGGATGGACGCTGCTTTTAGCAGTGATTCATGAACACATAAATATCATACAGTCAGAATTGTAGGATGGATTCTGCTTTTAGCAGTGATTCATGAACACATAAATATCATATAGTCTGAATTGTAGGATGGACGTTGCTTTTAGCAGTGATTCATGAACACATAAATATCATACAGTCAGAATTGTAGGATGGATTCTGCCTTTAGCAGTGATTCATGAACACATAAATATCATACAGTCAGAATTGTAGGATAGACTCTGCCTTTAGCAGTGATTCATGAACACATAAATATCATTCAGTCAGAATTGTAGGATAGACTCTGCCTTTAGCAGTGATTCATGAACACATAAATATCATACAGTCAGAATTGTAGGATAGACTCTGCCTTTAGCAGTGATTCATGAACACATAAATATCATATAGTCAGAATTGTAGGATACGTACACTCTGCCTTTTGCAGTGATTTCTTATCATTCTGGTTAGGTGTTGGCTTTATTTACATGAGTGAGGTAAAGTGAAATGGTGTGTGATAGATAGAGAGAGAGAGAGAGAAATTTGGTATAACACGGCCGGGGATTGAACCCCAGACCTGCTCTCCGAGTGGATGCTCTACCACTGGACCATGGAGAATGACGTAGACAAGCAGACACAAACACACATACATGCACGTAGCTTTTTAAGTGCAATAATCTTATTTCAAGCCACATTTCACGTCACCAGTTCCCACAAGCTCAGACTATCCTACCTCACAAGAATGTAAAACAACAATGGCCTAATGAACCTGCCCATCTGTAGTTTGACCCTGACAGGCCACAAAAAGTAAGACGGATGACCGATGTGGCTGCAAAGGAAACCAGGACTCTGATTGGATAATCCATTTTGATGACTCGTCCTTAAAATTTAATCTCTACATCCAACTGAGGCGTCTTAGAATTTTAAAAAAAGATTATTTTTCTTTGTTTTCTGCTGGTATTTTATTTCTGATGTCAGTTTGGGAAATTCCCTGAGAAAATCTGGTGACATTGTAGGATTACATGAGCAAGCTTGTCGTGTCCTGTTTAGTCACTTTAGACTAGTTTGTGTTAAGAAAAAAATCCTAGCTTGTCTCAGTGGCGATGATTTTAATCTGTTTTACAAAATTGATCATCGGCCATTACAAATGATGAAAAGGTGCTACTCTTCTGATCAAACTAATTATGAAGAAAGATGTTTTTCTATATATCACTTGATGGCCAATATGACTAAATATATGGAATTTGTGTAATGTAAAAATAATTTTAACATTGTTTTTGCATCCATCTTGTCATTTTTTATGAATGCTAGGAATTGCCTTTGCATGTGTTTAGACATGGTATCATCACTATTTGACAGTGATTCATAAACACATGGTTTAAGTTGAAATCGTAAACTTGATTACACCAGTACATAATGTCTTCATTACACCTACAATGGCATCTTCATCATCAACAAAGGGGGCACGGGTGTCCCAGTCGTCTAAGGCGCCACGATTCGCTATGCAGAGTTGCTTCCCTTGGGCACGCCAGAAACCTATGATTGTGGGTTCGAATCCCGGTTTGCCCCGATTATGTTTCAAGTTTTGCCAGCACCATACCCGTGCTCGTGGGTTTCACTGAAGTGGTAAATGTCTGAGACCTGCATCACTCTGGTTTTTCCTCCCTCATTAAGCTGACACGCCGTGATATAACTGGAATACTGTTCAAAGTGGCGTTAAACCCAACTCACTCAAGCATGGAGTTTATTAACTCGCTCATCTTTATAATAACAATAAAGAAGATGTGGGAACATTTGAAACATTGTCAAGTGTGAGCTGAAATGAGTTTTCCGTTTGCTATTTCTTGTGGATTACTGAAGAAACTGTTAGAACTGTTCGATGATGATAATGACCGTATTTCACCTCCCTGATTGTAGTACCAGCACAAGTAAAGAGCTGTAATTGGACCACTGTGACAGACCTCTCCTTCACAGCAAACCTGATAGTTTGTGGGGAGGTGGCATTGTTTCACCATACACCAACAGTTCTTGCTGGTTTATTTTGGGCTTACTTCAGGATTAATCAATATCCTTGCTACGACAATAGTACCTAGTCAGTTGGAATGTGCTGTGGAGAGTTGCGTCCCTTGGACTCACCAGAAACCTATGATTGTGGGTTCGAATCCCGTTTCGCCCTGATTATGTTAACTTCTAGGATGTCAGCACCATACCCGTGCTCGTGGGTTTCACTGAAGTAGTAAACTGTCGTATATAGCTGGAATATTGCTGAGCACGGTGTAAAACAACAAACAAACAATAAGATTTTTAGATTTAATATTTATAAGTTAAAAGCAACAAGAAACATTTCCATAGTCATTAAAAATCTCCACTGAAAGCGGAATCCATTGAACGATTTCGACTATATCATGAGCTTGTGTTTTTGAATCACTTTGAAATAGTGACGATGCCAGGTGTTTGCCAAGTTCAATAAATCTAAAAAATATGAACAAGTAGTTGTCAGTTTACAGCATGTTGCCACACTTTGTTACAAGCGTAATGTATCACGGTTGTAATTATGTCCGAGAGAGTTGATAGGTGTCTGTTTGATGACATCGCCCATCATTCAAGATGTCATTTGTTTAAAAAATTATTTCAAGACTGCAAAGTTATATCTTAATCTGTCCTTACTTTTCTGATAATTGCCACAGGTGATAGATTAATAAATTTCTTATTTAAAAAGAAAGATAATTTAAACTCAAACAAAGACCCAAGGCAAACAGAATAATGGCCAGAAGTGAGTGTTCTTACTGGAGGGTCTGAATATAGTTCCGTGTTAACTATCCCGAACAATCCATAAACTCCGATAATTCTTTGCACTCAATTACATCCGATACATTGTGCACCACTTCCCTGACATTCCTATAGGGGGCGCCACAAGCAGACATTCACGCCCAGAAGTGAGACGGACAGATCAGCAGACGCAGGTAATTTGGTTAGTCTGGTCATGAATTTTAATGTAGGTGACCTTTCTTTGTCTCACTGAGAAACACCTTCCTGTCACCGCTCTCGCTACAGTCTTACAGCCGGGATTTGGTCAGCGCCATTACATGCCATTCAGTTTCATCACACAGTTCAATGTTTAAATAACTAAGCTTGCAACAGTCCAAAAGTGTGGTTCTTAATAGAGCCGCCAGGATGTGTGGCTCACCTCAGTGTTATGGCTTGTTTCAACATCGTTGATCAACCTATGTACGATTTAGGTCATAAAGGTCATTAAAGAGTCTTTGGTCACACAGGGGGCACAGGTGCCCAGTCGTCTTAGGCGCTGTAATTCGCTGTGCAGATTTGCGTCTCCTGGGCATGCCAAAAGCCAATGGTCTTAGGTTTGAATCCCGGTTCGAGGCACCGTGATTCGCTGTGCAGAGTTGCGTCCCTTGGGCACGCCAGAAACATGATTGTGGGTTCGAATCCTGGTTCACCCCGATTATGTTTCAAGGTTTGTCAGCACCATACCCTGCTTGTGGGTTTCACCAAGTGGTAAACATCTGAGACCTGCATCACTTCCATCTTTCCTCACACATCAACTGGAAACCCATCTCACTCACTCACTCTTAATCTCTAATGATATTATTGAGGTAAATCACATGTGACCACATGGTTAGTGTAACGTGGTTAGGAAAAAGAATTGGAATAAATCCAATCTGTCCCGGCCAGCTGTCCTCCAAAGTCTGGCTGACTTACATGAAAAGTTATCGTCTCCATGGTCTAGTGGTAGAGTGAAACGTCTGGAATTTGATTCACGGCCACTTCATACCAGAAGATGTTAAAAGATGGTACTTGTTGTTACCCTGTCTAGCGCTCAGGATTAAGGGGGTAAAACAAGGACTGGTCGGCTCGGAGTCAGTATACTGGGTCTAAGTGGGTTGTTCATGTTAAACTGCGGCATGGTATCTCCGTGGGCAAGCACCATAAAATCGGCATTAGTTCGGACTAGTACAAGCAGCCATACACACCAAACACAGGCATTAGTACAATAATCATGTCTTACCTTTAAAACCCATTTCACCTCACCTACATAAAAAGTTTGTAGCTGTTCTCAATGACAAGGCCTCAGATAACACAACCATAATGTAAACATCACTACATTAATTATTTGATCAATGAACTTAGTATAAGTGACATGTCAAATAAAACCATTTATAAGGACAGTGTGTTAACTGAGGAAGAAATCTGCCAAAACATGCATCAGTACTATCGACTTTTGGCTTGACTCTAAGACCTTAAGATATGTCCATCCCTCCTTTCTACTGGAGCCAAAGCGCCATAAAAATCTTCAAAAGAGTGATATATTGGTGGATCCAGCAAATGTGCCACCAAATCCTTGATTCAAAGATTAACCATAATCCTTAATACAATCAAGGAGGGACTTCCTATATGTTCACAGAAAGTATTTGAGACAAGTGGAATTAATATTCTGTGGATTCTCACAAATTTGAAGGATATGCTTGACATTTTACAATCAGTTTGACTCGGTTCGAATCAGTACACCACTGTCCCACATGCCAAACTTAAGGGAAAACTTCATTCCTTGACCCATGGTCAGAACATGGTGACCATAAATACACTTACATATCTATCTTCAGAGGTTCAGGTCAATTTGTCCGAAAGGAAAGCAAATGACATCTAAAGTTTACTGGGGAAAAAAATATGCTGGACTTCCTCAGAGATAACATCTGTGTAACATTTTAGGGAAAGACATTTAGACAAAAAGTAGGCATCCCCATGGGCACCATTTGTGCTCCTCTTCTTGCTGATCTGTTTCTTGATGCATATGAATCAGAATTCAGAGTGACAAACACTCTCAACAAGACTGTATCACTTCAACTTTCCAATTGTCAACTTTCCTTTCACATCGAGCAAAATTCCCGCAGCTCCAGCCTTTTGTGTTTACATGTCACAACTTTTGAGATAAAATTAAGCATGCTCTTTCTACCATGGTTTCCAGGAACGTCATTCAACTCTTGTTCAGAAGTTGTTGGATCAAGGTTATAACATTCATGGCCTCAGTAAAGCTTTCAAAACGTTTTATGGTAGACTTGAGGACATTTCCAAATTTGACACATCAGAGACAAAAATGATGTCCAATGCTATTCCCTATTTTGACTTGTACCATATTTTCCCATTTTGTTTCTGGTGAACAATTGACTTGCCTTTGCATGTGTTTGTGTTGGTTGCCACCATACTCACCTTTTTGCACCTGGTATCATCACTATTTGATAGTGATTCATAAACATATGCTCATGATATAGTCAGAATCGACTTTTGTCAGTGATTTCTTATGAATGTGGAAAGGGTTTTGTCGCCTTTTTTTCTGGATTCTTGGGGCATGTGATCTTCTGATGACTCTCAATTTATACTGGATCTAGTAGATGACTGTTTACCCATCAGCAGGGAGGGACAGTGTGCCACAGTGGTCCATCAGTACTTCTTACGGCTGGGATGGGTAACTCTGGGTAATAGGGAGTCAGATACTCGGGTCGTACATTTGGACTCATCCCAGCCCTAGCATTATGATGGTAGCCGTGGCAACAGTGTAGTGATGTTCCATTAATACATTAGCATAGTGATATGATGTCATGCAACTGAGGTGACCATAGTAACAGTGTAGTGATGTTCAATTAATATATCAGCATAAGGATATGATGTCATGCAACTAACTGAGTGAGTGATTTGGGTTTAACGCGGCCTTAATCAGTATTCCAGTTATATCACGGTGTGTCAGCTTAATGTTCGAGAAAAGCCTCAAGTGATGCAGGTGTCAGACGTTTACCACTTCGGTGAAACCCATGAGCATGGTTATGGTGCTGACAAACCAAGAAAACATAATCGGGGCGAACCAGGATTCAAACCCACAATCATAGGTTTCTGGTGCGCCCGAGGGACGCAACTCTGCACAGTGCATCACGGCAGCTTAGACTACTGGGCCACCCGTGCCCCCTGCAACTAACTGAGGTAACCATAGTAACAGTGTAGTGATGTTCCATTAATACATTGTGATAGTGACATGTCATCCTGCAACAAGGTAACCATGGCAACATCATGATGTTCATCATGACAGTGGCATGCCTAATAATATTGTGTATGATGGATGTATCAGGGCATTACAGTCTGTCAAAATATCTTTGGAAATTTGAGTTTAGCTTCTTGTAATTCGTTTAACATAACTCCACCTCGGGCACGACTAATCTATTACTGACAAGGCGTGAAGTTAGAATACACACATTCAACATTCAACATGTAAAAACTGCATAAAACAAAATGCAGCCTGTGCCATTGCCAAAACAAACTTAGAGTGGCGCCTGTGGCCAGAGACACTGATTGGTTATCCATGTCACATGACCCAAGGTTCCGACTTAAAAGAAATTTATTCTAAATCCTCAACTGGGCCTTGGACAAGTAAAATACTTGGATTTGTTTGGCAGTTGTGCCAGCTGAGGTTTTTTGATTGTGATATTTTCACACTTGTGTTTTCTAATTAGTTTTACGATGGTTTTAGCAATATTCCAGCTGCATCACGGCAGTGGGACGTTTTGTACCTGTATTGGACATGTTGAGCAAATACAAGTACTTAAACTACTGGGCTCGCCAGTCTATGTTTTTGTGATAAGCCGGGGGACCTTTTGATGTCATTGTTGTAAAAGATCTAATTCTTTCTTCTGTTGATGAAAGTTTTTGGATTGACAAGTGTTTCTTAATAGACATGATAGTTGCTTATTTCAATAAACAGATCTATATGGAATAAACTTTCAAGAAATATATCTTAGAAAAGTACAAGAAATCTTTTTTTTAAAACTGTCATTATGAAATATACTCAACAAAATAGTTTTTGATCTGAATATTTTTGGGGATGTTTTTTGTTGTGAAGGCTGAGCACAATTTCATAAAAACATCCCCCAAAATATTCATGACCCCTACCTTTTTTTGTTTGTTCAGTATACAACAATCATATACAGTAAACTACGTTTATAACGAACTGACGGATATAACAAACCTTTTTTGTCCCTAAAATTTGCTGCAGTTATGCTGTATATATATGCTTATAACGAACTACGGTTATAACGAACTAAAATTAGTGGTCCCTTTGAGTTTATTATATCCGTGATTTACTGTACTTATAAAAAAAACTTGGGGAGCATAAATAGTGACTGAGCACACAATTTCATAAAAATATTCCCCCCAAATATTCATGATCCCTGACTGTTGTCTGCTCAGTATGTTTGATGTGTTTGATGGACATGGGCCGAGGATGCTTGATACTGATGCTGTTGTATCCTGATGTTCGGTTAAGAGGCTAGAAATGAGACCAGCAGCAGGATGTATTAAGACAGCTCTCTCCCTGACTCTGTTGAAACTGAGAGGGTAATCTTGTATTTTGTCAACTGTTAAATGTAGTCTGTGACAGGCTTGTGACAGAACCCAAATAAGGTCATTAATTGATTGCCGAACAAATTAACTACATTATGGAAAGCTTTAGTGTTTTGTTACTCGTTTACTCTGAAGGATTGTCCTTGGACTCTTCACTGGCATCAAGGACTATAATGAATCACAGGCAGGAAGAAAGTGAGACAAATGGAAAGATAATTATTGCCTGGCTAGTTCCTTCATGGTGACAAATAGTTCAGCTCATATTGCTGACAATGTGATATCATCAAATCGCTGTTGGGAGCTCCTATGAAGATAGAACAAGATACAACCTGCTCACAAACTCCAGGGGGTGCAGGTGGCCCAGTCGTCTAAGGCGCCGAATTCGCTGTGCAGAGTTGCATACCTTGGGCACGCCAGAAACCTATGATTGCGGGTTCGAATCCCAATTCGCCCCAATTATGTTTCTAGGTTTGTCAGCACCATACCCGTGCTTGTGGGTTTCTCCGAAGTGGTAAACTTCTGAGGCCTGCATCACTTCGGGCTTTCCTCCCACATTAAGCTGACATGCTGCGATATGACTGGAATACTGTTAAAAGCGGCGTTAAACCCAACTCACTCACTCACTCACTCACTCACTCACTCACTCACAAACTCCAAAAAATGTTTTGTGAAAATGGCAATGAAATGGCCTCATTTGTCTATGGGCATGCCTCACTTTGTGACAGTCACATCACTAGATGTTCCATCATTTGGACGCAGTCTGTGCCAACACTATATCAACATGAGTTTCAATAGATTTTACGCATATGGTGGTGTATTGGGGTTCAATGTCGCGTTGATTATTGCACTCATGTGGCAACATGAATGCATGTGTTTGTGGCTGCTTGTACTAGTCTGGACTTTTATATAGTGCTAGCTCACTGAGATAACACGCCACATTTTAACACGGATACCCCACTCAGACACAGTGTACTTCAAGCCGACCAGCGTTGCTTTAGCCCCTTAATGCCGAGTGCCACTACGTTATGTCGATTCTGGCATCAGACTTGTGATTAAAAGGTCGAAAGCATGGATGACTACAAGTATAATGAATTGAAGAGGATCTCTGCAAGAATAATATTCACGATTGGCATGATCACCAATGGCTGCCTTAATCATCATCAGGGTGATAGAGTAGGTCAGTGGTTAAAGCGTTCGCTCATCACGCCGAAGTCCCGGGTTTGAAGCTCATTTCTGGTTCCCGCCCCTGCTGTGATATTGCTGGAAAATTGCTAAAAGCGGCATAAAACCATACTCACTCATTCATTCACTCAGTTATCATCATCATCATCGTCATCATCATCATCATCCTCTGACATAAATACAGTTTACAATAAGTTTCATCGTGCCCACTATAACTGACAAGTGAGTTTAGGTTTATATGTATGGCAAACTAACCGATACATCTACAAAATGTAGAGTCCTACTACCTACACATCATCAGGTCAGGCTTTTCTCCCACATCAAGGTGATATGATGTTTCATTACCAAAACTCTGTTCAAAGCAGACAAAAACCAAACACTCACTCGTTCGTACACCTAATTTAGCTTGTTCATGTGATTTGTGACCGCCTTGATACTGAACCATTTCATTGGTCACTGAACTCGACCTGTGTATTATGGGTGACTTGTCACATGCCAAATTTGGTCAAAATCAATAGTTGTTCGTTTTCATCATTAAAACGCAAGATTCAGCTTGACGGCCAGACGGCTATGATGAATTGAGATCATGATAAACATGATGAAGAGCAGTCTGCAATACTGGACACAAACCGTGTCTTGGTCCTCCGCCCAATTTATTTCCATTTGTTATATGCTGGTGTTCAGAATGTGTTTTAAAATATGGTCCAACTGGATACAGAAAACAAATTTGTGACAGAATATATTTTTTTTGTAGGAGATTTTTGTCCCTCAAAATGGCCGCCGTGTTTTGTGGTACAGCTGTGGTCCCACTGTGTACGATGCCTCCCACATGGGACATGCAAGGTAAGAGTGGACAGACTGATACCCAAACTTATCTCCACCACCTACACACACACCACCATGACACCAGGTACACCACTATAACAACAGCTACACCATCATAACACCACCATGACACCAGACACACCACCATAACACCAGCTACGCAACCATAAAACCAGACACATCACCATGACACCAGGCACATCACCATGACACCAGACACACCACCATGACACCAGACACACCACCATAACACCAGACACACCACCATGACACCAGACATGACACAAGACACACCACAATGACACCAGACATGACACCAGACACACCACCATGACACCAGACACACCACCATAACACCAGACATGACACCAGACACACCACCATGACACCAGACACACCAACATGACACCAGACAAATCACCATAACACCAGACACACCACCACAACTCAAGACACACCACCACAACTCCAGACACACCACCATGACACCAGACACACCACCATAACACCAGACACACCACCATAACACCAGACACACCACCATGACACCAGACACACCACCATAACACCAGGCACATCACCATGACACCTGCTACACCACCATGACACCAGACACACCACCAGACACACCACCATGACACCAGACACACCACCATGACACCAGACACACCACCATAACACCAAACACACCACCATGACACCAGACACACCACCATGACACCAGACACACCACCATGACACCAGACACACCACCATGACACCAGACACACCAGACATAACACCAGACACACCACCATAACACCAGACACACCACCATGACACCTGCTACACCACCATGACACCAGACACACCACCATAACACCAGACACACCAGACATAACACCAGACACACCACCATAACACCAGACACACCACCATAACACCAGACACACCACCATGACACCTGCTACACCACCATGACACCAGACACACCACCATGACACCTGCTACACCACTATGACACCAGACACACCACCATGACACCAGACACACCACCATGACACCAGACACACCACCACAACTCCAGACACACCACCATGACACCAGACACACCACCATGACACCTGCTACACCACTATGACACCAGACACACCACTATGACACCAGACACACCACCATGACACCAGACACACCACCATAACACCAGACACACCACCATGACACCTGCTACACCACCATGACACCAGACACACCACCATGACACCTGCTACACCACCATGACACCAGACACACCACCATGACACCAGACACACCACCATGACACCAGACACACCACCACAACTCCAGACACACCACCATGACACCAGACACACCACCACACACACCACCATGACACCAGACACACCACCATGACACCAGACACACCACCATAACACCAGACACACCACCATGACACCAGCCACACCACCATGACACCAGACACACCACCATGACAACAGACACACCACCATAACATCAGACACACCACCATGACACCAGACATAACACCAGACACACCACCATAACACCAGACACACCACCATGACACCAGACACACCGCCATGACACCAGACACACCACCATGACAACAAACACACCACCATAACACCAGACACACCACCATAACACCAGACACACCACCATGACACCTGCTACACCACCATGACACCAGACACACCACCATGACACCTGCTACACCACTATGACACCAGACACACCACCATGACACCTGCTACACCACCATGACACCAGACACACCACCATGACACCTGCTACACCACCATGACACCGGACACACCACCATGACACCAGACACACCACCATGACACCTGCTACACCACCATGACACCAGACACACCACCATGACACCAGACACACCACCATGACACCAGACACACCACCACAACTCCAGACACACCACCATGACACCAGACACACCACCACACACACCACCATGACACCAGACACACCACCATGACACCAGACACACCACCATAACACCAGACACACCACCATGACACCAGCCACACCACCAGACACAACACCATGACACCAGACACACCACCATGACACCAGACACACCACCATGACACCAGACACACCACCATGACACCAGACACACCACCATAACACCAGACACACCACCATGACACCAGACACACCACCATAACACCAAACACACCACCATGACACCAGACACACCACCATGACACCAGACACACCACCATGACACCAGACACACCACCATGACACCAGACACACCAGACATAACACCAGACACACCACCATAACACCAGACACACCACCATGACACCTGCTACACCACCATGACACCAGACACACCACCATAACACCAGACACACCAGACATAACACCAGACACACCACCATAACACCAGACACACCACCATAACACCAGACACACCACCATGACACCTGCTACACCACCATGACACCAGACACACCACCATGACACCTGCTACACCACTATGACACCAGACACACCACCATGACACCAGACACACCACCATGACACCAGACACACCACCACAACTCCAGACACACCACCATGACACCAGACACACCACCATGACACCTGCTACACCACTATGACACCAGACACACCACTATGACACCAGACACACCACCATGACACCAGACACACCACCATAACACCAGACACACCACCATGACACCTGCTACACCACCATGACACCAGACACACCACCATGACACCTGCTACACCACCATGACACCAGACACACCACCATGACACCAGACACACCACCATGACACCAGACACACCACCACAACTCCAGACACACCACCATGACACCAGACACACCACCACACACACCACCATGACACCAGACACACCACCATGACACCAGACACACCACCATAACACCAGACACACCACCATGACACCAGCCACACCACCATGACACCAGACACACCACCATGACAACAGACACACCACCATAACATCAGACACACCACCATGACACCAGACATAACACCAGACACACCACCATAACACCAGACACACCACCATGACACCAGACACACCGCCATGACACCAGACACACCACCATGACAACAAACACACCACCATAACACCAGACACACCACCATAACACCAGACACACCACCATGACACCTGCTACACCACCATGACACCAGACACACCACCATGACACCTGCTACACCACTATGACACCAGACACACCACCATGACACCTGCTACACCACCATGACACCAGACACACCACCATGACACCTGCTACACCACCATGACACCGGACACACCACCATGACACCAGACACACCACCATGACACCTGCTACACCACCATGACACCAGACACACCACCATGACACCAGACACACCACCATGACACCAGACACACCACCACAACTCCAGACACACCACCATGACACCAGACACACCACCACACACACCACCATGACACCAGACACACCACCATGACACCAGACACACCACCATAACACCAGACACACCACCATGACACCAGCCACACCACCAGACACAACACCATGACACCAGACACACCACCATGACACCAGACACACCACCATGACACCAGACACACCACCATGACAACAGACACACCACCATAACATCAGACACACCACCATGACACCAGACATAACACCAGACACACCACCATAACACCAGACACACCACCATGACACCAGACACACCACCATGACACCAGACACACCACCATGACAACAAACACACCACCATAACATCAGACACACCACCATGACACCAGACATAACACCAGACACACCACCATGACACCAGACACACCACCATGACACCAGACACACCACCATGACACCAGACACACCACCATGACACCAGACACACCACCATAACACCAGACACACTACCATAACACCAGACACAACACAATGACACCAGACACACCACCATGACACCAGACACACCACCATGACACCTGCTACACCACCATGACACCAGACACACCACCATGACACCAGACACACCACCACACCTGCTTCACCACCATGACACCAGACACACCACCATGACACCTGCTACACCACCATGACACCAGACACACCACCATAACACCAGACACACTACCATAACACCAGACACAACACAATGACACCAGACACACCACCATGACACCAGACACACCACCATGACACCTGCTACACCACCATGACACCAGACACACCACCATGACACCAGACACACCACCACACCTGCTACACCACCATGACACCTGCTACACCACCATGACACCAGACACACCACCATGACACATGCTACACCACCATGACACCAGACACACCACCATGACACCAGACACACCACCATGACACCAGACACCACCATGACACCAGGTAGATCACCTACACACACCACCATGACACCAGGTAGATCACCTACACACACCACCATGACACCAGACACACCACCATGACACCAGACACACCACCAGACACACCACCATGACACCAGACACACCACCATGACACCAGACACACCACCATGACACCAGGCACACCACCATGACACCAGGCACACCACCATGACACCAGACACACCACCATGACACCAGGTAGATCACCTACACACACCATCCTATCAGGGCACTGGGAACGACACAGATGCTACACTTGTATTACTAACGGGGTGAGAATGATTCAGTGTTGTTTGACTTTAATCTAATTGAATCTAGCCTTGATTAAACCTGACTTGTGGTCATCAATAGCATTGATAATCATTAGGATCTCATTCAATTAAAAAGAGCTCAGGAACTGAATCAGTTTGTCGGTGCCAAGCCCTTTTAATCCTTGCTTTAGTGAACGGAAGTAGGCCTCTGTACGAGCACAAAGATGAATGACTGTTCAGCAATATTTAGGTGTATCATCACTCTGGCACAGACTCAAACTAAAAGGAAGAAACTGTACCTGTCATCACATTCTTATTTAGCAGTTTCAGAAATTTGGGAAGCACACATGATTGTAATAGTATTATGTTGTATTGTAAATGTGTGGTATCCTATTGTAAATGTGTGGCATCCTATTGTAAATGTATGGTATCCAGTTGTAAATGTGTGGCATCCAGTTGTAAATGTGTGGTATCCAGTTATAAATGTATGGTATCCAATTGTAAATGTGTGGCATCCAGTTGTAAATGTGTGGTATCCTATTGTAAATGTGTGTTATCCAGTTGTAAATGTGTGGTATCCAGTTGTAAATGTATGGTATCCAGTTGTAAATGTATGGCATCCAGTTGTAAATGTATGGTATCCAGTTGTTAATGTGTGGTATCCAGTTGTAAATGTATGGAATCCTATTGTAAATGTGTGGTATCCAGTTGTGAATGTGTGGTATCCAGTTGTAAATGTGTGGTATCCTATTGTAAATGTGTGGCATCCAGTTGTAAATGTGTGGTATCCTATTGTAAATGTGTGGTATCCTATTGTAAATGTATGGTATCCTATTGTAAATGTGTAGTATCCAGTTGTAAATGTGTGGTATCCAGTTGTAAATGTGTGGTATCCTATCGTAAATGTATGGTATCCTATTGTAAATGTGTGGTATCCTATCGTAAATGTGTGGTATCCAGTTGTAAATGTGTGGTATCCAGTTGTAAATGTGTGGTATCCTATCGTAAATGTGTGGTATCCTATTGTATAGGCGTGGTATCCAGTTGTAAATGTGTGGTATCCAGTTGTAAATGTATGGTATCCAGTTGTACATGTGTGGTATCCTATTGTATAGGCGTGGTATCCAGTTGTAAATGTGTGGTATCTTATTGTATAGGCGTGGTATCCAGTTGTAAATGGGTGGTATCTTATTGTATAGGCGTGGTATCCAGTTGTAAATGTGTGGTATCTTATTGTATAGGCGTGGTATCCAGTTGTAAATGGGTGGTATCTTATTGTATAGGCGTGGTATCCAGTTGTAAATGGGTGGTATCTTATTGTAAATGTGTGGTATCCAGTTGTAAATTGGTGGTATCTTATTGTATAGGCGTGGTATCCAGTTGTAAATGTCTGGTATCCTATTATGAATGTGTGGCATCCTATTATGAATGTGTGGCATCCTATTGTAAATGTGTGGTATCCAGTTGTAAATGTGTGGTATCTTATTGTATAGGCGTGGTATCCAGTTGTAAATGTGTGGTATCCTATTGTATAGGCATGGTATCCAGTTGTAAATGTGTGGTATCTTATTGTATAGGCGTGGTATCCAGTTGTAAATGTCTGGTATCCAGTTGTAAATGTGTGGTATCCTATTATGAATGTGTGGCATCCTATTGTAAATGTGTGGTATCCTATTGTAAATGTGTGGCATCCTATTGTAAATGTATGGTATCCAGTTGTTAATGTGTGGTATCCTATTGTAAATGTGTGGTATCCAATTGTAAATGTGTGGTATCCAGATGTAAATGTGTGGTATCTTATTGTAAATGTGTGGTATCCTATTATAAATGTCTGGCATCCTATTGTAAATGTGTGGTATCCAATTATAAATATGTAGTATCCTATTATAGATGTGTGGTATCCTGTTGTAAATGGGTTGTGTTGTAAATGAATGGTATCCTATTGAAATATGGGTTGTATGTAAATGTATGGGTTCCTGTTGCAAATGTGTTGTATCGCCTGGAATGTCCACAGTTTAGATATTCACAAACTGCTTTGGAGTCTCATAATATACTTCAAGTAAAAAGGGGGGTTAGGGGTGAGGGGAGGTCAAAAACAAAGAGAAGAGATTGAAGTAAAACACTTTAAATATGTACAATGCAATACCACACATTTGCAATAGGATCCCATACATTTACAATAGGATACCATACATTTAGAATAAAACCAATATTTATAATAGGATGCCACACATTTACAACTTGATACCATACATGAGAATAGGATACCACACATTTTCAACTGGATACCATACATTAACAATAGGATACCATACATTTACAACTGGATACCACACATTTACAATAGGACACCATACATTTACAAGTGGATACCATACATTTACAACTGGAAACCATATATTTACAATAGGATACCATACATTTAAAACTGGATACCACGCATTTACAATAGGATACCATACATTTACAACTGGATACCATGCATTTACAATAGGATACCACACATTAACAACTGGATACCATACATTTACAACTAGATACCATACATTTACAATAGGATGCCATACATTTACAATCGGATACCACACATTTACAACTGGATACCATACATTTACAACTGGATACCATACATTTACAATAGGATACCATACATTTACAACTGGATACCATGCATTTACAATAGGATACCACACATTTACAACTGGATACCATACATTTACAACTGGATACCATACATTTACAATAGGATACCATACATTTACAATAGGATGCCACACATTTACAACTGGATACCACGCATTTACAATAGGATACCATACATTTACAACTGGATACCATACATTTACAACTGGATACCACACATTAACAACTGGATACCATACATTTACAACTGGATACCACACATTAACAACTGGATACCATACATTTACAACTGGATGCCATATATTTACAATAGGATACCACACATTTACAACTGGATACCATACATTTACAACTGGATGCCATACATTTACAATAGGATACCACACATTAACAACTGGATACCATACATTTACAACTGGATGCCATACATTTACAAGAGGATACCACACATTAACACCTGGATACCATACATTTACAACTGGATGCCATACATTTACAATAGGATACGACACGTTAACAAATGGATACCATACATTTACAACTGGATGCCATACATTTACAATAGGATACCACACATTAACAACTGGATACCATACATTTACAACTGGATGCCATACATTTACAATAGGATACCACACATTAACAACTGGATACCATACATTTACAACTGGATGCCATACATTAACAATAGGATACCACACATTAACAACTGGATACCATACATTTACAACTGGATGCCATACATTTACAATCGGATACCACACATTTACAACTGGATACCATACATTTACAACTGGATGCCATACATTTACAATAGGATACCACACATTAACAACTGGATACCATACATTTACAACTGGATGCCATACATTTACAATAGGATACCACACATTAACAACTGGATACCATACATTTACAACTGGATGCCATACATTTACAATAGGATACCACACATTAACAACTGGATACCATACATTTACAACTGGATGCCATACATTTACAATAGGATACCACACATTAACAATGGATACCATACATTTACAATAGGATAAATTACATTGAGAATAAAAAAGTAGTGTTAATCTGACTTTAATAGATACGTAGTGCTAATTTGACTTAAATTAATAGCACACTGGTCCTAATTTGACTTTAATTAATAGCATACTGGTCCTCATTTGACTTTAATTAATAGCATACTAGTCCCAATTTGAGTTTAATTAATAGCATACTGTTCCTAATTTGACTTTAATTAATAGCATACTGGTCCTCATTTGACTTTAATTAATAGCATACTGTTCCTAATTTGACTAATTAATAGCATACTGGTCCTAATTTAACTTTAATTAATAGCATACTGGTCCTCATTTGACTTTAATTAATAGCATACTAGTCCCAATTTGAGTATAATTAATAGCATACTGTTCCTAATTTGACTTTTATTAATAGCATACTGGTCCTCATTTGACTTTAATTAATAGCATACTGTTCCTAATTTGACTTTAATTAATAGCATACTGGTCCTAATTTGACTTTAATTAATAGAATACTAGTCCCAACTTGACTTTAATAGAAAACTAGTCCTAGTCTGACTCTAACTGATAGAAAAGCAGTGCTAGTTTGACTTTAATTTCCCTTTGTTTTGATGCATAGTTGTGTTTGTCTTTGTTGTCAGTGACATCATGTAATTATTGATCCTAAAGTTATCAGGCTAGAATCGTACTGAACATTATCACATCTGGCATACTTTAAGGTGTGCTTCAGAAGCAGAGTAAAACAGGGCTCCAGATAATTTTGTGAGCCATTTAGTATTTACATGTATTATTCACATTGAGTATTTGTAGTTCTCTTTGGGTGTTCAATATATGTTTACTCCATTGGGCCAAGTCTATTAAGTATTCAAAAACCAATAAGAACCAATTTTTAAAATAATTGTGCTTAAAATGCTGTTTGTGGTGGCAACTTGTTCATTGTTCACTGCAGCAGACATCGTTTAAATGATGCCCACTTTCGATCGGCAGATATACATCTGAAAAGGAATATAGGCACTCAAACTGTCCAATTTGGGTACTTACTGTGTTATACTATTGGGTCTTGGGACATATTTCATGTGAATTTCTAATCAAGCAGCTCAAAATTATTTGGGTAAGGGCGATTTATTTTGTGTGTTCACACAATGTAGAGTTAATTTGGATCTTTGAAATGTCAAAAAAACACATTTCTACAACATGCTAGACATAATTAACATGTCACGTATGAATTCTATAATAATTTCAGTGAAGGTACCAACATCATCAACTAATCATGAGATTGAGAATCATGTTTTGAATTTTAACAACTGCTTTATCCGTTTGTTTCCACTCCACTAGGGCTGGACCTAAAATCTCCAAACCCGAGTGTTAATCAGAGGTCCCTGTTTTATTTGAGACTAAACTGGCCATAATAAATGCCAGTGTCGGGCACGAGATGCATGTGTAATTACTGCCCTCACGTCCACGAATAATCACTCATGAGTCGGTGTGAGTCACCTCCCTTTCCTTCCATTCAAGTCCTGCGCGTGCTATTTATTGGATGCTTTTATCATCTCCAATGCATCCATTTTAGACGATGCAACAAATTAGAGAAATATGTTGCTTGCGTCTGATCTCTTTTACGACTATTTGGCCAAGTTTTTTCGGAAATCGTCACGATAAATCACTGTATGAAACATTTTGTTTTGCGACTCGGGACATCCCACTTGATATTTTGTTAATCGTAATTCTACTGAGGTTATTGTCAGTAAATACGGGGGGGTGGGGGATTGTGAAAGAGATGTCAGCTCATTAGGGAGATGTCTTAATGATTTAATGGTATGCAGAGATACATTTGTTCCAGTGCATGAATAGCGAAGATAAAGTAACACACATCTACTATTTAAACATTTCATAAGAACTCCTGTTCAAAATGCACTATTAATTTTGGGCTCATATTTATACTTGTTTAAATTGTCATGAGAAGCAACACGGTTTTCAAGTGGAAGTTAGATGTATACCGGTAATAATAATACTACTACTACTAATAATAATAATAAAATGTTATTTATGAGCAAAACATTTAGACTTATTGCTGTGTTATTGTTTTATTTAATTCATACAAAATCATAGGCCATTGCATACAAATTGCATACATTTGTACAGTTTGTACCATTGGTACTAATCGCAGACACATGCAAAGGCAAGTCAACCTGAAAAATAAACACATGCTTATTATATAGTGTGAATCGTACAATGGACTCTGCTTTTAGAAGATATTTCTTAGGATTATGGAAATGATATTCCTCACTCACTCACTTTCTCACTCACTCACTCTCCCACTCACTCTCCCACTCACTCACTCTCCCACTCACTCACTCACTCACTCTCCCACTCACTCACTCACTCTCCCACTCACTCACTCTCCCACTCACTCACTCACTCTCCCACTCACTCACTCTCCCACTCACTCACTCACTCACTCAGTAAACATCACATTCTATAAACTGGATGGAAAATGCAATATTAATCAACAGTGGCCTAGCAGATAAAGCGTCTGCCTGGAGAGCAGAAGGTCAGTGTTTCAATCTCTGGCCCACATCATACCAAAAGACTTTGAAAGATGGTACTTGTTGTTACCCTATCTGGCGCTCAGCATTAATGGGCTAAAACAAGGACTGGTGGACTGTGTCTTAGTGGGGTATTCATGTCGAACTGAACACACACAGCACAGCACAGCACAGCACAGCACAACACTATACACACAATAATCTTAAATGTGATATTAAGCTCACCCTAACAGTGTTAATGTATAGGTGCAACTAAAACAGGTAGAAAATGCTGATGTATAAAGGTTCAGGGTGTGTCTATTTAATGTTAACTCAGGATGAATTTCAAAAGAGATGTAGATAAAGACCCTAATATTGAAAGTGTTATAGCCTGTTCACAGTTACTTTCTTATGAAGTTAAAAATCTGCCGTTTTCTTTCATCATGTCGATATCAGTCCTAGTTTTGTAATAGATCGTGTGAGAAGTCCAAAACTTGCATGTGTCGGAAGGAAGAAAACTTAGTCATGCGTCGTGAGGAAACATGCCTGATAATTTCCATATGATTACATCCAAGTTTTCCTCAACTTTAAAATTTGACATTTCCAGTGGGCCAAAATGGCCGTTATCCTGCCTCATCCTTTCTTTATTTATCGTTATTTTTGCAACAGTTGATAAGGTCACAACAATTTGCATGACAATTTATGTCACATTGAGACTTATCAGCTTGATAGGGGATGAACAACCCTTGCTACATGCCCAATCAAACCCGCACCAGTTTATTACCTGACCTGGTCACGTCTGCTCCAATTGTAACACAACAGATAGCCATGATAGATATGAAGACACCATAAAACTGACAGGCTATGTTCTCAATGGGAAAAGGAGAGTAGATTGATTCCTGGGGACATGTTGCCACATTTATTTGTCTGTTGGGAACAGCCAAAGAGATATAGAAAATCTATGGAACATCGGCAAGATGCGCCCATGGTCAGGGAGAAAAGCAGACATTGTTTTGGAGCTGATCATTCATGGCAATCTATTGGCATTAGGTTGTTTGTTGATCCTGTTTAAGACTTTGTGTCTAGGATTGGCTGTATACAGAGGATTGAGAAGTACCCATGGTAGTTGCTGAGGTCCATTGATGAAGACTTCTCACGCTGACTATGAAGGCATGGCACTGATAGGGCCATCTATTTGTGGAGGTGATAAATCAGCCGTATTGGCCACGGTCTGGAGCTTCTACACGGATCTTGAGGATAAGAATAAATACTGAGCAGTTATTGTTCGCAAACTGAATCCTGTGGCAGTGCCCTTGAATAGGTTCTTGTCCTTGCCTTACACTTGTTTGATGCTTTACATGTAGTGCAGTGCAGACACTATGAGTGAGTAAGTAAGTGAGTTGGGTTTAATGCTGCTTTGGAAGTGAGTGAGTCGGGTTTAATGCCACTTTGAAAGTGGGTGAGATGGGTTTAATGCCATTTTGAAAATGAGTGAGTTGGGTTTAATGCTGCTTTGAATGTGAGTGAGTTGGGTTTAAAGCCGCTTTGAAAGTGGGTGAGATGGGTTAAATGCCACTTTGGAAGTGGGTGATTTGGGTTTAATGCCACTTTGAAAGTGAGTGTGTTGGGTTTAATGCCTCTTTGAAAGTGAGTGTGTTGGGTTTAATGCCACTTTGGAAGTGGGTGATTTGGGTTTAATGCCGCTTTGAAAGTGGGTGAGATGGGTTTAATGCCATTTTGAAAATGAGTGAGTTGGGTTTAATGCCACTTTGAAAATGAGTGAGTTGGGTTTAATGCCGCTTTGAAAGTGAGTGTTTGGGTTTAAAGCCACTTTGAAAATGAGTGTTTGGGTTTAATGCCACTTTGAAAATGAGTGAGTTGGGTTTAAAGCCACTTTGAAAGTGGGTGAGATGGGTTTAATGCCACTTTGGAAGTGGGTGATTTGGGTTTAATGCCACTTTGAAAGTGAGTGAGTTGGGTTTAATGCGGCTTTGAATGTGAGTGAGTTGGGTTTAATGCCACTTTGAAAGTGGGTGAGTTGGGTTTAATGCTGCTTTGAATGTGAGTGAGTTGGGTTTAATGCCACTTTGAAAGTGGGTGAGTTGGGTTTAATGCCGCTTTGAAAGTGAGTGGGTTTGGTTTAAAGTGGCTTACACAGTATTCCAGTTATATCACAGCGTGTGGGAAAGTCTGTAGTGATGCAGGTCGCTGTGGAGAACCCCATAAAAGATAACCAATCACAAGTCCCACTTGTGGATCCGGAGATCAGGGATTGATGCAGGATCAAAACTTAGTGCCTTAGCAATCAAATAGGGACAAATTTGTTGGTATTCAAAAGTTCTTATAATCTTAATTTCAGAGGTATCGTAATGTTGTATTTAATGCAATCATGTAAAATGAAAGCACTTCCACTTTACTGGTCCTGTTTCCAGTGATAGAGAAGTCACCTTGACCAGGCCATTACATTAGTTAGAAATATTAACATTAATTGAGCATTTTTTATTCCTTTTTTGAATTTTTACTGACATTAGCTGCAGACTTGGGGCCTGCGAGCACTGAGCAGATCTAGATGAAACCAAGGGGTGCTCCCTTTTTTCAGACATCTTACGTGTCAACGTACCATTTGACCTTTCAAAATCCTTGATCCGCCTTACATCCAACCTGAAAAAGGATTGATGTAGAAAAATTGTTTCCAGTAGAAACGGAACAGATTTGTCTTTTTGTGGGAGTTAGTCAAAATCACAAGACAAATGACACCAGTCCAAGTGTTAAATCCAGAGGGCACAACAAGCGCCTGCCATACTGGTTTGTCAAGACGTGGATAAAAAAACCTCTTCATTTGTGTTTCCTGCCTCCAATTGTTTCAGGTCGTACATCTCCTTCGACATCCTGCGGCGGGTGATGACTCACTACTTCAACTATGACGTCTTCTACGCCATGAACATCACTGACATCGATGACAAGGTACCACAAAAACGTTCTACAAATTCCACTTACTTATTACCACATTACTGAACTTATATAAATCAGAGGAGAAAAAATTCATATCTACTCTCACAGATTTATGGATGACCTGCTCTCACACATCTTTTCTTGAGATCAGAAGTTTATGAAATTGCTTTGATGACTTTTGATACAGATAATTCATTTATTTATTATCCTGAAACTCAGTTTTGGGTGTAAAATCAGAATTCATGACAATATAACAGTGAAATATGTATCAGCCATGCTGTCGTAGTTGTGAGTTGATGTTCCTCATGAACAACAACTGATGGAGCCTGAAGGAATTTCATGGAATGTGTATCCTGAACAAAACTAGTTTTCTATGCAACAATTTGTGCCTAATTCTGCCTAGCCATGGCCCCAATTAACCAGGGGGTCTCTCTGACGATGCTCCTATCTGCTGTCGGACCAACCATCGCCACAAACCATTTCTTCTTCCTTACTCTTGGCACCATTCTTTTTCTAGCCAATCAGAAATTAATCTCTATTATTCATTGTAGGGATTGAATTAATCCCAATAACGGGGAATGTTTTCTGTGATCACTCGAGCCAATCTTCAAGCAAGAAGACGACTGATGTTAATGAGACGATAATGCCACCAGCTTCTCAGGCGAAAAAGAAAAAATTGAAAATCTCCTGAGAGTGCTTTAGTTTTGTAGACTAATAACGTCGCGGCTTGTTTGCTGAGATTTGTTAGATAGTCTGAAAAAGGTTTAATCTAAATGCCCAACTTGTTTTATATTCAGTTTAGGAAGTGTTTGATAGCTGCTTTGCCATCTTGTCCACAGTTCCTATGAATAATCATAGTGGCAAATACTGCTACTTCACAGAAAGTCATTATGGAAGAAAAAGGGTCCACAGTTAATAGAGGACAATCACTGATTGGTCATAATTGTGTAAATATTTGTGATATGACCTTCCCCTTTATGCGTGCTCTCAATCTATTTTATCGTGGTAAGATCTCTAATCATGTGGTCAGGTGATAATTGTCCTTCGCTACGAGCTGATAAGTTGGCACTATGTAAATCCGCAAACTGGTGATCTTTAATAAGAGTGCATTTCAAGCCAGTTGATTGAAATATAATGAATATGGATACAGATAGATTAAGAATTAATGTGCTGCAGAAGAAAAGCAGCAGACATTTGCATAAATTGTCTGCAATTAACATTCCTAGTCTTTCCCATTTACAGGAAGGAATTTCAAATTTACTTTTTTTTCACTTAGCTATGATTGAAAAAATCAAAATGACAGCTGAAGTTAACGTGTGAAAATCTTTATTTTCTCATCAATTTTACATATTTCTTTCTCCAGTGGGATTTTTTCTTTTATTTGTCAGTTACATGATAGATGTCTTCAAGAAGGAAATTAGTTTAATGTTTGTAATTTGATTTTGAAATATGAATTTGCATGCATGTGATAACTTCTACATTAGAAGAGATGGCGGTCTATGTTTTTAAAGTTCCTGTGGGCATTAACCATCCCTTTCTTTTTTTAGTGAGAGTTGTTTAATTTACCTTCAATAAATGTTCATTTTCTTCCTCATCAACTACTAAAAGCCCAATCACATCTTTAGAAAGAATGTAAGTTATGACTGTGTGTTTTGTCAATTGGATTTGAGTATGCTTTGCATCAAGGGAACTGCAGCAATCACATCGTCATTATGTGATAAATTGTAAAATGACAGCTTGTTCCAGCTTTGTGAAATTTCCGATATTTTAACCGACCATATAGAATGTGTGACAGCAAGGTTAAACATAAACAGCTCTGTCTATTCTATACAGGATTACGAACCTGGGCCCATTCCACAAAGCGATTTTTAGCGCCACTGTCGTAAGTCTATGTTTATGTATAGCCGTCTTACCGCTAAGATCAATAAGTGGAATGGTGGCCAGTATTCTTCCAAAATACTATTACATTTACACAACATGCACCAAGCAAATTTTGCACATGCAAAATTTGTATTATTTGCTTTGAAAAAGCAAAATAATTTTCTTAAGGATGTTCAGTTATATATAAGCATAAGATATTGTCACATTTTCTCATCTATGTCATGTATGAATACAAGATCAATTTGGGTTTTGTACTTACAGCGCTCTTGTCAAGCAAAGCACAATAATGCTCTGCACGTGAGTGAGTGAGTAAGTGAGTATGGTTTTACGCCGCTTTTAGCAATATTCCAGCAATATCACGGCGGGGGACACCAGAAATGGGCTTCACACATTGTACCCATGTCGGGAGTCGAACCCGGGTCTTCGGCATGACGAGCGAACGCTAGGCTAACCGACCGACCCGCACGTGTATGAAGGGTGGGTGACTCCTTGATGTGAATATAACACTATCAATAACATAATAACACTGTCAATAACACTATCAATTACACTATCAATAACACTGTCAAAAACCAACAGTGCTGAAAATACATGAAATACGTATACATGAGTGTCACATGGCTTTCTTTAATACTGAGACTTACATTAGGCCATATTTTTTAAATGGTTTACAAGACCGACAATAAACCTGACATAGAAATTATATAAAATTACTTTTGACAAGTTATATTTTCTCGACTGTTTTACAATTAGGGGGTATGGATGACCCATTTTTCCCTTTCCAAATATGCATCTCTTAGCGTGCCAGAAGCCTATGATAAATGGGGGGCAAGGGTGATCCAGAAGTATATTGCAGAGTTGTGTCCCTTAGGCGTGCCAGAAACCTATGATCATGAATCAACCCAGATTCATCTGATTATGTTTCTTGGTTTCAGGGTTTTACCTTGACTTACAAGGCTCGGAGTCTACAGGACCCCAATAATTAATTTTCCAGATCTGGAAATATGAAGTCCAGTAAAGTATTGCAATGGAGTGGGGCACTCTACTGTAAAAATTTATAATGACTAGAATTACAGGACCTATTTGTTGTCAAGAATTTGGTGCAATGAATATTGTGCATCCCTTGGATGCATGATATTTTCTTTCCTGCTTCAATTTTTTACATTTGTGCATACTGGGTGCACATTTCTGCATCGCGTGAAACCCTGTGGTTTGTCAGCACCATGCCAATGCTCATGGTTTTCACAGGGCACGGGTGTCCTATTCGTCAAAGGCTCCGCAATTCGCCTTGCAGAGTTGCATCCCTTTGATACGCCAGAAACCTATGATTGTTGGTTCAAATCCCGTCTCTCCCCGTTTATGTTTTTAGGTCTGTTGCCACAATACCTATGCTCGTGGGTTTCACCAAAGCGGTAAACATCTGAGACCTGCATCACTTTGGGCTAACCTCCTACATCAGGGTCACTGGATTGTCTGGTCCAGACTCGATTATTTACAGACCGACCTCATATAGCTGGAATATTGCTGAGTGCAGCGTTAAACAACAAACCAACCAACCAACCAATCCTACATCAGGCTGACACGCTGTGATACAACCGAAATACTGATAGAAGCGGTGTTAAACCCACCGACTCACTCACTCATGGCTCAGTGGTAAATGTCTAAGACTGATATTACTTCGTCTTTGCTTGTCAGGCTGACTCTCCTGGATATAACTGAAATACTGATCAACACAGAATTAAACCCAACTCACTCACTCACTCACTCACTCACTCACCACTGTTTCAGATCATTGTCCGTGCCCGCCAGAACTACCTTTACGACCAGTATGTGGGTCAAGGTCACAGCCCTGAGAAGATACTGGCCGATATCAAAGAAGCAATGGGCGTAGGTTCTTGTTTAATCATTGAGACATCTACATTATTTTATTCCTCCACATGTATCAAACAACAGAATAAAATTAAAAATGTATTACAGATCAACACTTTTTTAATGTCCAGTGTATCTAAAATTGAAGGTATCCTTTATTGGACCCAAAAGATATCATTTCTTTCTTACAGCCATTTCAAGCCAAAATATTGGCCGAAACTGACCCTGACAAAAAGGTCATGTTGGAGAAAATGAAGGTGAAGGTCTCAAATGCTGTAGGCGTCATGGAGACCTCAATGAACAATGGTGGGAGCTTGGATGATGCTAGAGAGGTACGGCTTGATCATGATCAAAACAGGCAGAGCTAGGAGGTTCACTTTTTTAATTTGTAACTTCAGTGGAGGTGTTCCTATACTTATCTTTCATGCTATGACAGATAGCTAGTCATACGAAAAAATCGAGTGTTCTTAAACTTCTTTTGAGTAGTATATCTGCATGTTAAAAACGGTTTCAGGAAACTACTACCGGGGGGTATAAGAGCATGTGTGTCAGTAATTGAGGGCTAAGCAAACTGATTATTATAACAACATGTCCTTTGCAAATTCTGCTTGCCTTCAAAACCACAGTGAAGTCATCTATAGAAGTTTGTATTTTCTTGTCAAAGAACATGTTTCTGCTGGTTACTGCTGCTAGACCAGCAGTGAAGTGAATTCCTGTGTCATTTGTTGTGATATATGTTTCAATCCAAAGTCAAATGCTGTCATGTAGCGTACCAGACCCGTGAAGGTCCTTGCTAGAAAAGGTCTTCAGCAACCCTTGCTTGCCGTAAGGAGCGACTATGCATGTCGTAAGAGGCGACTAATGGGACTGGTTGATGCATATCATCATATCCCACTTGCATGGATCGATGCTCATAATGTCAATCACTGGATTGTCTGGTCCAGACTCGATTATTTACAGACACCATCATATAGCTGGAATATTGCTGAGTGCAGCTCAAACATCAAACAAACAAACAAACAAACAAACTGTAATTTAACTATCCCTTCTTCATGTCAGTGGTGGCACTGCAATTCACTGTGTGGAGTTTCTTGACTCAGGGACTAGGAGGCACGGGTGGCCCAGTCGTCTAAGGCGCCGCCATTCGCTGTGCAGAGATGCATCCCTTGGACACGCCAGAAACCTATGATTGTGGGTTCGAATCCCGGTTCGCTCTGATTATGTTTCTAGTTTTGTCAGCACCATACCCGTGCTCGTGGGTTTCATCAAAGTGGTCAACGTCTGAGACCTGCATCACTTTGGGCTTTCCTTCCACATTAAGCTGACACGCTGCGATATAACTGTAATACTGTTAAAAGCAGCGTTAAACCCAACTCACTCAGGGACTGGTCATTTATTACGAGAAATCTCAACTGAAAGCAGAGTCCGTTGTATGATTCTGACAACATCATAAACAAGTGTTAATAAATTACCATCAAATAGTGATGATACCAGGTGTTTTAGAAAAGGTGAGTGTATCCTGCCTCGGTGGCACTCATCACAAACACATGCAAAGGCATGTCAATTGTTCACCTGAAAAACATGGGAACACAATAGGGAATTGCATCGGCCATCAGACTGCAACCTTTACAATCTTTCAAAGAGTCCCTTGATGCTGCTAATACTCTTTAGGAGTTTGCGAACATGCTCCTGCAATATCTGCACTGGAGTTGAGTTTAAGAGTGATATGGACTTTCAGTGCTTGCAACATGAGAATGAGGTCCATGCACCTGCAGGAGGCGGCTGCTAACTGACTTATACCACGTGGGCCGCAAAGATGATGCTGGGGTCGTTACGTAGGATAACAACCTACCAAAACAATGGACGTGACACACCCTGGTGTGCCTTGCTGAGGTCTTAAAGACTTGCGTCTAAAATTTGCAGCATATTTTCTTCGTTCATGTTGCAGAGTCTCCTGAAGAATGCGAAGGACGTGATGGCGGAATGGCTTGACAAGGCCTCTGGTTCAACTGTGTCGGACAACTCCATCTTCTCGGACCTTCCCAGACACTGGGAGGAGGAGTTTCACAATGACATGGAGGCCCTTAATGTAAGCTTGAGCCAATACCTGAATAGTGTTATCATGGCCTTCTTATCAATACAATTATATTAGTCATAACTCTTCTAGTTCCATTTAGACCGCCTCCGTGGTCTAATGGTAGAGCATCCACCCAGGGAGCGGAAGGTCCTAGGTTCGATACCTGTCCGCGTCATACCAAAAGACGTTAAAAGATGGTACTTGTTGTTACCCTGTCTGGCGCTCGGCATTAAGGGGCTAAAACAAGGACTGGTCGGGTTGGAGGCAGTATACTGTGTCTGAGTGGGGTATTCATGTCATACTGCGGCATGGTATCTCGGTGAGCTAGCACTATAAATCGGCATCAGTCCGGACTAGTACAAGCAGACACACACACATACACATGCATGCGCGTCGCTATATAAGTGCATATAATCTTGGACGCGACGTTAAACCCCATTTCACCTCACCTAACCCAGTATATACAAGTTGGTTCTCTGAGCCAACTTTAGATCCTATAATTGCAGCAGTCAGAAGGACAAGGTACACATAATGACCATTTTTCATAGAATCTGCATTATTTACAATTTGACCAACCACCGTTGATGCTCCCACGCTCGCGATAGCAAAAACCTTATTTATACAACTACAATAAATATGACTTTTAGCGAGTCAGTGTATGGCATTTATGATATATATAGCCATTCTCTAACCGCTAAAGTTCATTTCAAGGCGTCAGTTGCAGTAATATGGTTGTGGTTGCTATAAATAACGGTGAGTTGTGCGATCTTCCGATCACTTCACATACGATTTCGCCAAATGAATATAAACAATATTAATGAAGTTTTGAATAAGATTAATAAAATAGATTACAAACATCAGTCCAGATATATTATGAACTCGTTTTATAACCAGACAGTGTAATTACTTGAATAATATGCATACTTCAGTACGGATTTGTTGACAGTATTTCCGGTGTCATGTGCTCACAGTAATGTCTTTGTGTTGGGGAAAAAACATCAAAACTCTTCATATACTCTTGTATAAGATGACCCCCCCACCCCCTTAATAGTTTCTTAATTCTAGGTACGAAAAACTCGCCTTATACACAGCAATATACGGTAAGAAATAAGGAAAATATGAAAGAAATCATCGTGAAAGCTATATGATGTGTTCATAGGAAGATTTTTATCTTCCCCAGTCCGAAAGAGCAAGCTGAGCTTATGCCACACCATGGCGTCTGTTGTCCGTCCGTCCATCCGTTGTCAGTACATCAACAATTGATTCAACCTAATTCTTCTTCTGAACCATTAATTGGAAATTAACGAAATTTGACTGGAAGCATCCCTAGGCGTTGGGGATTCAAAATTGTACAAATGGTGGGGCTGACCCCCAAGGGGCTGAGGGGCGGGGCAGGGCCAAATAGGGGTAATTTGTTTTAACATGTTTTAAACGACTTCTTCTCTGGAACTAAGAGATAGATATCAACCATATTTGGTTTGAAGCATTCTCTGGTGGTGAAAATTCAAAATTGAACAAATTGAAGGGCTGATCACACACACACACACACACACACACACACACACACACACACACACACACACACACACACACACACACACACACACACACACACACACACACACACACACACACCACCCCCACCCCCACCACCCAAGCAGCTTAGGGGCGGGGCGAAATAGGGGTAATTTTACATCATTGCTTTAAATGACTTCTTCTCTGGAACTGAGAGATGGACATCAACAATATTTGTTTGGATGTATTCTACTTGTTTGAAAGTAGATCCCTCCTCCTTCTCCCTCTCCTCTTCCTTCCTACTCAGGCTTAGGGGAGGGGCCAAAAAGAGTACTTGGACACAGTTAAGAACCCCGCCGTATAACCATATGTACAATTGCTGAGTATAATGAGAGGAATGCACATATGCTACCAGGACTGGCCCTTCTGTTCATCTGTCTGGCTCTCCCAAAGGAGTTAGAACCTTGACCATAACATGCAAACCGATATTATCCCCACCCTGTAATAAACAGATACATTGTATACATTTGTTTGTTATGAAGAGAATAATACATTAATGCCAATAGGATTCGCCCAGGGGTCCAGCCTTGCGTCTGGAAACTTTGATCCTTGATTATTACATGGAAACGGTTCATATCTTTATGGGGGGCAGGGGTCGCCCAGTCGTCTAAAGTGCTGCGATTTACTGTGCAGAGTTGCGTCCCTTGGGCACGCCCAAAACCTATGATTGTGGGTTCAAATCCAGGTTCGCCCCGATTATGTTTCTAGGTTTGTCAGCATCATACCCGTGCTCATGGGTTTCATCAAAGTGGTAAACGTCTGAGACCTGCATCACTTGGGGCTTGCCTCCCACATTAAGCTGGCTCGCCGCGATATAACTGGAATGATGTGAAAAGCGGTGTTAAACCCAGCTCACTCACTCACTCACTCACTCAGATCTTTATGCTACATTTGTATGTAGAGAAATACACGTTCATGCAGTAAGATTTGCCATCAACCCATTTTACATGCTGAAAGTCAAAATTACAAAATATTTGCAGTATTATATACATGTACAATGCAAATGTATATTTTGTCATGATTGCGTAAATATCCAGGTAGCGATACAGGCCCTATGGGCCTCTTGTTGCACTTACATCACATGAATGTTTTGGACTTCAAACAACTTTACTGCTTTGGGAACTTTTGTTTCAAGAAGAGTTGTCATCGCTTTACAATACAAAAGCAATCTGCCTTGTTTAAAAATCTGATTGAGATAGCTGGGAATGGTTTTTTTTAATATAACCAAACACTCATTGCTCTCTGATGCCATGGTCTGGGAAATAATTTTGTAAAGTTTGTTAAATATTCTGAACTCTCTTTCAAAATAGGAAAATATTTTTATTTAAAATACAGACACAAAATGTTGAAACTCTGATATGAATATTTGATTGAGGAAATCTGTGTTTTGTTTGAGACATATCACTTGTCATATTTAAAAAAATTATTTCTTGGGGTTTGTGAAGGGAAATTCTGGGTCCTCCCCATCCCATTCTATGAGACAGTGAGGAACCAACACGATAAATAATGCACAAGGCAGGCCAACCAACATGGCTGTCTGTCAACTTCAGGTCAGGGGGTCTGGCTGGATAATTCAGTGTGATTGTGTAGCTGTTTGAACTTGAAATGTTGAACATGATGATAATGTTGCTTGCTTGTGTCATAGGTTTAGGAACTTGGTGAGATGAGGAGGATGGGTCTTATGTCGTGTCGCGTCACATTCAAGATTATTGCACTTATGTAGGAGGGGGATGGGGGTGGTGTGGCTGCTTGTACCAGTCTAGACTATCCCGTTTCATGGCGCTAGCCAACCGAGATACCATGCTGCAAATACACATGGACTCCCCACTCAGACACAGTATACTGACTCGGAGCCGACCAGTCCTTGTTTTGTCCCCTCTATGCTGACTCAGAGCCGACCAGTCCTTGTTTCGACCAGTCCTTGTTTCGACCAGTCCTTGTTTTGTCCCCTCTATGCTGACTCAGAGCCGACCAGTCCTTGTTTTGTCCCCTCTATGCTAACTCAGAACCGACCAATCCTTGTTTTGTCCCCTCTATGCTGACTCAGAGCCGACCAGTCCTTGTTTTGTCCCCTCTATGCTAACTCAGAACCGACCAATCCTTGTTTTGTCCCCTCTATGCTGACTCAGAGCCGACCAGTCCTTGTTTTGTCCCCTCTGTGCTGACTCAGAGCCGACCAGTCCTTGTTTTGTCCCCTCTATGCTGACTCAGAGCCGACCAGTCCTTGTTTTGTCCCCTCTATGCTGACTCGGAGCCAACAAGTCCTTGTTTTGTCCCCTCTATGCTGACTCAGAGCCGACCAGTCCTTGTTTTGTCCCCTCTGTGCTGACTCAGAGCCGACCAGTCCTTGTTTTGTCCCCTCTGTGCTGACTCAGAACCGACCAGTCCTTGTTTTGTCCCCTCTATGCTGACTCAGAGCCGACCAGTCCTTGTTTTGTCCCCTCTATGCTGACTCAGAGCTGACCAGTCCTTGTTTTATCCCCTCTATGCTGACTCAAGCCGACCAGTCCTTGTTTTGTCCCCTCTATGCTGACTCAGAGCTGACCAGTCCTTGTTTTGTCCCCTCTATGCTGACTCAGAGCCGACCAGTCCTTGTTTCGACCAGTCCTTGTTTCGACCAGTCCTTGTTTTGTCCCCTCTATGCTGACTCGGAGCTGACCAGTCCTTGTTTTGTCCCCTCTATGCTGACTCAGAGCCGACCAGTCCTTGTTTCGACCAGTCCTTGTTTTGTCCCCTCTATGCTGACTCGGAGCTGACCAGTCCTTGTTTTGTCCCCTCTATGCTGACTCAGAACCGACCAGTCCTTGTTTCGACCAGTCCTTGTTTCGACCAGTCCTTGTTTCGACCAGTCCTTGTTTTGTCCCCTCTATGCTGACTCAGAGCCGACCAGTCCTTGTTTCGACCAGTCCTTGTTTTGTCCCCTCTATGCTGACTCAGAGCCGACCAGTCCTTGTTTCGACCAGTCCTTGTTTTGTCCCCTCTATGCTGACTCAGAGCCGACCAGTCCTTGTTTCGACCAGTCCTTGTTTCGACCAGTCCTTGTTTCGACCAGTCCTTGTTTCGACCAGTCCTTGATTTGTCCAGTCCTTGTTTTGTCCCCTCTATGCTGACTCAGAGCCGACCAGTCCTTGTTTCGACCAGTCCTTGTTTTGTCCAGTCCTTGTTTTGTCCCCTCTATGCTGACTCAGAGCTGACCAGTCCTTGTTTTGTCCCCTCTATGCTGACTCAGAGCCGACCAGTCCTTGTTTCGACCAGTCCTTGTTTTGTCCAGTCCTTGTTTTGTCCCCTGTATGCTGACTCAGAGCTGACCAGTCCTTGTTTCGACCAGTCCTTGTTTTGTCCCCTCTATGCTGACTCAGAGCCGACCAGTCCTTGTTTCGACCAGTCCTTGTTTTGTCCAGTCCTTGTTTTGTCCCCTCTATGCTGACTCAGAGCTGACCAGTCCTTGTTTCGACCAGTCCTTGTTTTGTCCCCTCTATGCTGACTCAGAGCCGACCAGTCCTTGTTTCGACCAGTCCTTGTTTCGACCAGTCCTTGTTTTGTCCCCTGTATGCTGACTCAGAGCTGACCAGTCCTTGTTTCGACCAGTCCTTGTTTTGTCCCCTCTATGCTGACTCAGAGCCGACCAGTCCTTGTTTCGACCAGTCCTTGTTTCGACCAGTCCTTGTTTTGTCCCCTCTATGCTGACTCAGAGCCGACCAGTCCTTGTTTCGACCAGTCCTTGTTTTGTCCCCTCTATGCTGACTCAGAGCCGACCAGTCCTTGTTTTGTCCCCTCTATGCCGACTCAGAGCCGACCAGTCCTTGTTTCGACCAGTCCTTGTTTTGTCCAGTCCTTGTTTTGTCCCCTCTATGCTGACTCAGAGCTGACCAGTCCTTGTTTTGTCCCCTCTATGCTCACTCAGAGCCGACCAGTCCTTGTTTCGACCAGTCCTTGTTTTGTCCAGTCCTTGTTTTGTCCCCTGTATGCTGACTCAGAGCTGACCAGTCCTTGTTTCGACCAGTCCTTGTTTTGTCCCCTCTATGCTGACTCAGAGCCGACCAGTCCTTGTTTCGACCAGTCCTTGTTTTGTCCCCTGTATGCTGACTCAGAGCTGACCAGTCCTTGTTTCGACCAGTCCTTGTTTTGTCCCCTCTATGCTGACTCAGAGCCGACCAGTCCTTGTTTCGACCAGTCCTTGTTTCGACCAGTCCTTGTTTTGTCCCCTCTATGCTGACTCAGAGCCGACCAGTCCTTGTTTCGACCAGTCCTTGTTTTGTCCCCTCTATGCTGACTCAGAGCCGACCAGTCCTTGTTTTGTCCAGTCCTTGTTTTGTCCCCTCTATGCTGACTCAGAGCCGACCAGTCCTTGTTTCGACCAGTCCTTGTTTTGTCCCCTCTATGCTGACTCAGAGCCGACCAGTCCTTGTTTCGACCAGTCCTTGTTTTGTCCCCTCTATGCTGACTCAGAGCCGACCAGTCCTTGTTTCGACCAGTCCTTGTTTTGTCCCCTCTATGCTGACTCAGAACCGACCAGTCCTTGTTTCGACCAGTCCTTGTTTTGTCCCCTCTATGCTGACTCAGAGCCGACCAGTCCTTGTTTCGACCAGTCCTTGTTTTGTCCCCTCTATGCTGACTCAGAGCCGACCAGTCCTTGTTTCGACCAGTCCTTGTTTTGTCCCCTCTATGCTGACTCAGAGCCGACCAGTCCTTGTTTTGTCCCCTCTATGCTGACTCAGAGCCGACCAGTCCTTGTTTTGTCCCCTCTATGCTGACTCAGAGCCGACCAGTCCTTGTTTCGACCAGTCCTTGTTTTGTCCCCTCTATGCTGACTCAGAACCGACCAGTCCTTGTTTCGACCAGTCCTTGTTTTGTCCCCTCTATGCTGACTCAGAGCCGACCAGTCCTTGTTTTGTCCCCTCTATGCTGACTCAGAGCCGACCAGTCCTTGTTTTGTCCCCTCTATGCTGACTCAGAGCCGACCAGTCCTTGTTTTGTCCCCTCTATGCTGACTCAGAGCCGACCAGTCCTTGTTTTGTCCCCTCTATGCTGACCAGTCCTTGTTTTGTCCAGTCCTTGTTTTGTCCCCTCTATGCTGACCAGTCCTTGTTTCGACCAGTCCTTGTATCGACCAGTCCTTGTTTTGTCCCCTCTATGCCGAGTGCCTGTCAGCAGAAGAACAAGAACTATCTTTTAATATCTTTTGGTCTGACACAACTGAGGATCGAACCACCAACCTACCTCTTTCCAGGCAGATGCTCTATGCACTACACCATGGAGGTGACATCTATGAACATGACATCTCCATCTTTCTTTTACAGTAGAACACGGATAGAGCGAACAAACGGATACAACAAACTGTTAAAAAAATCCTGATTTATCTCCTATAAATTATCATATAAAAATTACGTACATAACGAACTCTCTACAGCGAACTAATGTATATAGCGAACTGACATCTGATCCCTGATATGCCCAAATACCACTAATTAGTGACGTGTATAACTAACTGAGATATCTCGCTCAGTGTCAAGTGTCACTGACAATTGGCTGTACGCAATCAGCGGCGAATCAACACAATCACTGGTGACGATTCAACCTTGTTAAACTTGCATTATGTTAATCTTACCTGTCCGTGTAATTGGACTAATCTTGTCTGTAAAACAAACACTAATACAAGTCAATGCAGCAATTACAGAGTTCCCTCGCTATTGCGCTCTTCAATATAGTGCTAACTCGGTTATAGTGCACGGGATAGCATGGCTCCCAAAATTTATCAGCTAATCATTCAATAATGTTTACATTAATTTGGGCAAAATGGTGTGTGAAGCGATCGGGAGATTGCACAACTCAATGTTATTTACAGCAGCCAAGGTCAGTTTACCGCTATTGACGCCTTGAAACAAACTTTAGTTGCAAGAGAATGGATACATATATCTTGAATGCCATATTTTGACTCGTTATTTGAGGCAGTTTGACAATTAAAATGTCAACATAACGTTTTCACAATCGAAATAAATGTGGCACGGGAAGTTCCTACAGTGACTGGTCAAATTGTTCCATACGTAAAATAGCAATCACCTGTACCAAAGTGCTACGTTTATGGTTCTTATAATTCTAAATATATATAGTGAAAGCTGTAACTAAAATAACACGATAATGGAATATATATCATTCGGATAAAGTACTAATTTCAGATAAAATTTCTTCCAACTATTGCATCAAATCTTTTTGAAGTTATATCTTTGGGTACTTTTTAACAGAATCAGGAGGAAACGTGTATAAACGTGTATGTGTATTGTGTCTTGTTTTAGCCAAGATGGCGGACATTTCTGACCGAAAACGTATAAAACAAACTGATTTCTCCCCACTCTCCTACCCAGAGTTCCAATTGGGTGGCAGCCAGCCAGCATAGTACCTCTGCCACAGGCCAGCGCCATGTGACAATTTGTCACAACTTTCACAGTCCATTCAAGATATTGCATATGCTTTTTATCAGTTTCATGTTTGACAAGTCTACACATTTTCATAAACAAATGTCAAAGAATGGTTACGGTTCATTAAGAACGTATCCTAATATGTGAAAATCTACTTGTTTTTGCGTAGTTATCCTTTGTTTACATTGGTTGTATGGCTCCACCTGCTGTCATCGAAGCCCAACGGAGAGCTAGCGATACGGTCACTTCGATGTGTAAATATGTATTGTCATGCAACTCACTCTCGCAGTTGTGGTAGCATATCTATATAATTATGCAAAACAATATGTAAAGTGCCCCCAAATACTTGCATTAGTCCGTTCCATACTGATTTCTGAAAAAGCATGTTTGTTTACAAACAAGAGAAAAGTCCGGTCACGTGATATGCAAATTAGCCTGTGGCAGTTGTGTTATGCTGAGTCACCATTGTGCCGGAGTGTGTCCGGTCCCTAGTAGTTTGTTATATCAATATTCTACTGAATGTGGTTCAGCATTACTTCCATGTGTGTCATTTATGTGGTGTTGTTTGTTCTGTATTATTTGAATGTAACTGGGGAGGTGGGGTAACCTAGTGGTTAAGGCGTCTGCTCGTCACACTGAAGACCTGCACCTCATGTGTACCATGTGGGAAGCCCTTTGCTGGTGTCCCCAGCCATTATATCAATGGAATTGTGCTAAAAGTGGCATGAAAATTCACTCTCACTCACTCACTCACTCACTCACTCACTCACTCACTCACTCACTCACTCACTCACTCGCTCGCTCGCTCGCTAAGGAAACTATCATAAATGTAAGATGAGTCAAATTTTTGGCATGAAATATAAATGTAAAATTCCTACATTAAACTGCTTTGCATAAATTAAAAGTTGACTCTTTTGTGAACATGCTAAAATCTCATTGTATACAACTAGATCTAACGACAAAGCAAAATCAGTCAGTGTTTGGTATTTGTAAAACATGAATTGCAGAAATGAAACCAACACAGACCCAGCAGTCCCTGGTTTTTCCAACAGACAGACTGACGATTTGGCATCCTAGATTCAACTTTACAGCTTGGCCGCTATTTACATGATCCTTCTCACTGACAAAGCCGAACAAATACTGACTACTGACCAAAGGCCTACTACTGACTTGTGACACCACCCCCACCCCCCGACACCCCCCGACTTCCGATTTGAATCTCTTTGGAGGAGGTATTTAAGAGGAACTAGTCTCTGGTAAACTGGCAGTCCTTCCAAGTTTCATTAAAGACCTTCACCAAGACTTTGTTTGTCTTCCCAGCCTTGAAAAGTGTGATTTGGTTACTCAAGTTTTGTATGAATTATGTACAGTATGAGGTATTTATATCATCATCATTATCATTATTGTATGGTCTCTGGCAGCTCTAAACTGTCTCAGTAGTGGAGTGGATAGAGTGTCTGCCCACAGAGGGGAAAGTCAGTGGTTTGATCAGTGGACGCATCAAACCAAACCATGTTAAAAGATGGTCTTGTTGCTACCCTGCCTGGCCCTTGGCATTATTAAAGGAGAGAAAAACAAGGACAGGTCAGCTCAAAGTCAGAATTTTGATTCAGAGTGGGGTATGTTTTTACACCGCTTTTAGCAATATTCCAGCAATATCACAACAGGAGACACCGGAAATGGGCTTCAGACATTGTACCCATGTGGGATATCTAACCTGGATCATCGGCGTGATGAGTCAGCGCTTTAGCTACTAGCGCCTAAAACTGGAAGAAGTCCAGACGAGTACAAGCAGCCACATACAAATCTGCATGCTCATCATGATAAGAGTGAAATAACCTTAACTTGAAACCCCATGTCATCTCCCCTTTACACGTGGGACCAGCAGGTGAGCTCGCCGCACTAGGAACACCTAGCAATGCTGCCTAACTTTACATTGCCGGTTCTTCAGCCTATCTTACAATTTGTTTCAAGTTGAATTGTATTAATTTCAGTGGAATTTGTAACAATCTTTCTCAATTTAATTCAAGGCCGACATGTTTCAACCTGTCTTACACATGTTCAATGCTGGCAAATCCCATAGGACTTCTTAACAGTAATTAAATTGATCAATAAAATTCAAATTGCATGATCGTATGTTGGCTTTGAATCAGTAATTTTCTACGAAACTATGTGTTTTCTTAACTCCATCCCATTGTTTCCTTCAGCTGGAAATGACTATCATGATACTATAATATGCAATTATGTGAAAAATACAAATAGATTTTTTAAAACTTTTTAATTTGATTTAAACTTTTCAATTTTATCCAGTATGCAAAAGCCCGCTCTGAAGGATATTATCCTGTTGCAATATTTTTTCCTGAATCAGTTGTTTTCTGCCACATTGTCGTTGACAGCTCGAGGGGTCAAAGACAGGGTGGTCTTTTGTCTATTTTTGTGTGAAATTTTGTCAGTTTTGAGAAATTATTTGCATAATTTCTTGAAGTAAGAGTCCCATGGCTCCACTGTGGCGATCGCTGATTAAGTTTCTTTTCGGTTCGTCGATAGTTTTAACTTCACGTCTTTATGAATCGTGTAACATATCGATTGAATGTTCGCGATTTGTTGGAAAGACATCATCAGCTAACTTAAATGTTTTAAACTGGCACCTTTTTGATATCACATGCCTTCTTGCATGAAATTCAGGGTGCTAAGGACGGTTTCATTTCAAATGTATAGAGACGTTCAAAATGGCACTCATTGCACTGTTGATAAAGGGCGTCAGGTGGTCTGTAAATGGTGCAAGGGATGTGTCCATTGGTCCTACACTCGGCTTTCTCTGATAAGCCTTTCGTCAGATGTTGTTACTGCATTTAAAACAGATCACTTTTCAAGGGTGTTTTTATCATTTCAAAGTACCGAAGATTAATAGGTAGCTGACACAATATGGAAAAATGATGCATAATGCGAACTGTCTCCAAAATGGTGACAACATTAATTCCGCACCACTGGCAGGGTCACATCGGGCACTTAAAGCAACACAAAAATATTCTCTTGGTCAGTTATGACATTATTTTTGACAAAATGCATTTTATTTTAGCTAAATTATTCATAAATATTTGAGATTTTTTTAAAACTAATTCATGGAATGTGAGAAATTATGAAAATATTGGGTTGGAGGTCATATATGTTAGCCTTGCCTTGAATCGTTATTCATCGATTGTTGTCACGTTCATCTGTTCTTCTTGCAGGTGTTGCCGGCTGATGTTTTGACAAGAGTGAGCGAATACATCCCCGAAGTTATAGATTACATACAGAAGATCATTGAAAATAATTATGCGTAAGTGAACTTTACTGATTCTGCGATTCGGTAGTTGTTTTTATAAACCATTTGTCCATCGTCTCCTTGATGAAGTTAGCAAAGGGAGGACAAAGTTGTTGTTTAACTATATGCTATATGCCAGCAGTCTGTAAATAATCGAGTCTGGACCAGACAATCTAGTGATTGACATGAGCATCGATCTACGCAATTGGGACCAATGACATGCATCGACCAAGTCAGCGAGCCTGACCACCTGATCCCTTTAGTCACCTCTTACGACAAGCATAGTCGCCTTTTACGGCAAACATTGGTTGCTGAAGACATAATGAAATACTACCCGAGGAAATATGGACTGTATATAACTTGATCTGCTTTCAAAGGCCCCCACGTTATTAATTTCACAAAATAGAAACTGAAGAAAAACAACAAATGAATTTCTTCATAGAATCAGGTGCTTTTGAAAGTAAGAAACATCAAAACTCAACCAGTCTCATTCAAGTTGTTTTTTAGGTGTAACAGAATATTTTGATTTGTTTGTTTCTCATTCATTGCTCACTGAAGATCATGTTACTGACAGTGAAATGTCAGCATGTGAAGTACATTTCTGTGAAGAATACTTTTTACCTGTATTTTCCTACCTGGCATGCGAATGAAATGAAAATATATTGTCAACTGGTGAGTTTATCTGTCTCAAAGGGAGGCAACTGCTGCATACTGATTTCCATTGTTTCTATTGACAGCGGTTGTCGGGGGATTAGTCCAGTGTGTGCCATGATGAAACAATCGTCTAAGATGGCCATTTTAAGAGCTCAGCTGCTGTCATGTGGACTGTCCAATTGCAGTGAAATTTGATCTTCCCCTGATAATCAAAAGCCATGTTACAGATTTCCTAGGATGAGATATTTTTGTCACATATTTGATTTGTAATGATAATAGCAGTGTGTAATGATAGTCGTTGAATTTTATAGTGTTTTGGATTTGATGGCGACTTATTTTCAAAGATCAGATTTATTGAAATAATTGTGACATTTTGAGAGCTTGAATCGTCTATCAGAGTCATATATATCTATTACTGCACACATGAATCATTACTGGTTAGGTTATCAATGCTAATAACAGTAGGAGGGTTTAATGTCAAAGTTGACCATTTGTGATTCATTTTGAACAACTCTACATTTTCATCTTTTGTGTTTTTTGATGTTCGTGAAAGCCAGCAAATAGAAAAAGGACACCATATCATGGTTTCATGTGAACTTCGTCAGATAGTCAACTTTTTTGTTCACTTGACTGGAAGGAGGGTTTTTCTTTCTTACAAACATGAGTTAAATTTTGTTCAAGGCACATGAGTGAGTTTGAAGTGGGAAATAAAGGCTGAAGTGTTCAGGTCTCAGGCAATTACAACTTTGGTGAAGCCCACAAACATGGTGTAGTGTTCTTTCAATGGCCAAGAGACAACCTGCCATCTTCCCACTTCGTTTATTCATCAGACAACAAGTGACAATCGGTAGCCAAGCCCGAGCACGCATTGCACGTGCGTTATGTAACAATGTTTCCGAACCACTAATAACATTACATGACGACTTCTGTTTACCATCAGAATTTATCAAAGAAAACCTAATATTTTACACATGGGTATGGTGCTGACAAACCTAGAAACAGAATCAGGGGTAAACTGGGGTTCAAACCCAGTCATGAGTTGCTGGCACCCAAGGGAAACAACTCTACACAGGGTTAGTTTGTTGGTTTGTTGTTTAACGCCGCACTCAGCAATATTCCAGCAATATGACGGCGGTCTGTAAATAATCGAGTCTGGACCAGACAATCCAGTGATTGATATCATGAGCATCGATCCACGCAATTTGGATCGATGACATGTATCAACCAAGTCAGCGAGCCTGACCACCTGATCCCATAAGTCGCCTTTTACTACAAGCATAGTCACCTTTTACGGAAGCATGGGTTACTGAAGACCCAATAGCAATACACATGATATCAGGAAGGGTGCTTCTAGAATGTGGCAAGCATAAACTGTGATCTCCCTCTTACACTTTTCAGGGGCACGGGAGGCCCATTCGTCTAAGGCGCCATGATTCTAAGGCGCCATGAGTTGCGTCCCTTGGGCATGCCAGAAACCTATGAGTTTGGGTTCGAATCCAGGTTCGCCCCGATTATGTTTCTAGGTTTGTCAGCACCATACCCGTGCTCGTGGGTTTCACCGAAGTGGTAAACGTCTGAGACCTGCATCACTTCGGGCTTTCCTCCCACATAAAGCTGACAAGCCGCGATATAACTGGAATACTGTTAAAAGCGGCGTTAAACCAAACTCACTTACTCACTCTTACACTTTTCCAGGTGAGCTACAGTGCTGACCTCTTTAACAAGACAGTTGCAGGAGGAGTTTATGAATAGGCTGTATCAAATGATTAGTTTAACCCTTGGTATTTCATTAATCCCCTGAGGGGCGGTCGGGTAGCCTAGTGGTTAAAGTGTTCGCTCGTCACACCGAAGACCCGGGTTCGATTCCCGACATGTGTACAATGTGTGATATTGCTGTGATATTGCTGGAATATTGCTAAAAGCGGCATAAAACCATACTCACTCACTCATTAATCCCCTGGCTTTTCAGTGAACACTGGTGTAAAACCATACTGACTCACTCACTCATTGTAAGTGCTGTGTGTAAAGCCTTGCTGATGTTCCCTGTCCTGATATTGCTGGAAGCTGCGTAAAACCATACTCACTCACTCACTCACTCACTCATGATGGTGTGGATTGTTGCTCTGGCTCTTAGTCACTGGTTTTTCTGGTCCGGACGCGATTATTTATGGACCACCATGATAGGGTTAGAATATTGATAACTGGGGCTTTAAACAAACAACAATAACAGCAGTAAACAGGGTCTATATTATTCTTTCAGGTATGAATCCAATGGATCAGTCTACTTTGATACAATGGCATTTGACAAATGTGCCAGTCACCATTATGCCAAGCTGGTTCCTGAAGCTTATGGAGACAAGAAGGCTCTGTCTGAAGGAGAAGGTGAGAGAAGGTTCTGATTCCTGCAAGTAGTGTAACTTATCTAGCTGGTACAGAAACCTGTCTCTTGGCAACAAAACCAAACTCTTAAAATTCTGTAATACGGCTAAAAAAATAATTGGCATCACTCTTCAGGACATTGGCAGTACTTTTGAACAGCAAATTGTTAATAAAGCAAATAAAATATTAAGCGATATTTTGAATGTTTTACATCAGGATTATCAACTTCTTCCTTCTGACGACCGCCTCCGTGGTCTAATGGTAATGTGTCCGCCTGGAGAGCGGAAGGCCTGGGGTTAGATCATACAAAAAGACGTTATAAGATGGTACTTGTTCTTATCCTATCTGACGCTCGGCATTAAGGGGCTAAAACAAGGACTGGTCGGCTCAGAGTCAGTATACTGTGTCTGAGTGGGGTATTCATGTTAAACTGCTGCATGGTATCTTAATCGGCTAGCACTATAAATCGGCATCAGTCCGGACTAGTACAGGCAGCCACACATACTCACATACACGTGCATGCACGTCGCTATATAAGTGCAATAATCTTGGATGCGATGTTAAACCCCATTTCACCTCACCTCTTCCTTCTGGCCTCTGAGTACGATTGCCCTTGTCGAGAACAAACGGGGCTGGAATTCAACATACCAGACAAAACCATACAGGTTTTGTAAGTTTTGTGTTAAATAATTGTTGCCACTTTTAACATTTGTGACTGTTTTATTTATTTGTATGTGTGTGTACCAATGAGATTATACCTTGTACTGATGTAGCCCAAATTTCCTTGGGGATAGTAAAGTGTTATCTTATCCTATCCTATTACATCATAGCCATAATCCTGCATTTTACCTGTCCTCACACTAAAAAATCTTCAGATTCTTCAACAGATGTCCTCTCCCCTGTAAGGTATCAAATACGTGCAACAGTATTAAAACTGCTTGACTGTAAAAACTGTTCCCATTTATAATTAGCTCACAAAACCAGTTTAACCTTCACACTGTATTTTCTATAGTTATTTATCTCCTTGCAAGAGAGTAGATTTGTTTATGAACATGTTTGGGAATGGATTCTCCATTACCTTGCCCGGATTGTCACAATGAAATTCGGGGGGACGGGTGGCCCAGTCGTCTAAGGCGCTGCGATTCGCTGTGCAGAGTTGCGTCCCTTGGCCACTACAAAAACCTATGATTGTGGGTTCGAATCCCGGTTCGCCCCAATTATGTTTCTAGGTTTGTCAGCACCATACCCGTGCTCGTGGGGTTCACCGAAGTGGTAAACGTCTGAGACCTGCATCACTTCGGGCTTTCCTTACACATTAAACTGACACGCTGCCATATAACTGGAATACTGTTAAAAGCGGCGTTAAACCCAACTCACTCACTCACTTAACATAGACCTAAGACAGTCGTAGCCCTATGATTGTTTGTGAAACGGGACCCAACCTCAAGTTACCAGCTACACCTTTGGCCATTCAAACTTTATTAGACATGAGAGCTACATGGAAACTGAGAGATGTGGATCACAGTCAAGGAATCTATTCTCCTGATTTCCTGGTACCCAAGAAGGACACTACAGACATGCATGTCATCATGAATATGAAGGTTCTTCACATGGAATGTCTGTTATGTCCACTGAAATTTCAAATGGAATCAGTATGGAAAATTTGCACAGCTCAGGATTTGGGATTATTTTATCAGCCTAGACCTCCAGGATGCATGCTTGCATGTACCAGTTCATACTGGATCCAGGGAGTATTACCATTTTCAATGGTCGCCGCTACAAATATCTCGTACTGATGTTCGAGATATCCATCGCAACTGGCTGTTTCCCCAAATTACTGACCCGATCATCAGACTTGCTCACATCCATCTAATGCATCTGCAGACTAAGCGCTTGACACATGGAAGCACCGCTTATCTCTGTCCTTGATCCTTGTAGCCACAGACAACACAATGGTGGAAGCTTACATCCAGAGACACGTAGGAACCCAGTTGATTGGTTTAATGAGCAAGATTACATATTTATTTGCCTTGGCACACTTAATCAACTGCAGGATGGAAGCTCAGCATCTTCGCAGACAGCTTATTACTATGGGGGAGGATAGTGGCTACAAAATGGTACTTGTGTCATGGTGACAGATTTACGACACCCATTGTCTGAAGAACATTTGATTGCAAAGGCTCATTACCCTGGAGCCATGACATCTATATGCCTTGAAACACTCAATTGCTGTTATTTATAAGATGCTAATCCTAATTGTTAATCCCCATCTTTGTGTACATCGACTGTCTAGCCATCCATTTAGCTTAGGACACAACCAATCGTGTATCAACCAATCACATTCCTTTCTATTGTTCAAACTTTCATTAAATACATACTGTAGCCAAGTTCTAGCAGAGAAGGGGGTTTGACTCTCTTACCAAGCAGACCTCTCTCCCACAGCCCAGAGTGTGTACCGACTCTCTGTGGCACCCTCAGTTATTTCTAAGTATATTGTAAATTGTTAATTGTTCTTGTAAATAAAATTGTGATTAGTCTCCTGTGACTCTGGCTCTTTGCTGACTAATTCCCCAAGAAAACCAGCACGTCATTTGGAAGGTATTGTTCACCCAGAACAGTTCCATGATAATTGCATATGATTATGTCAGATTAACGAGTATGTCGGATAAACGAAATTTAGTAGTATCAACATTTGTGATCGAAAATCGGACAACTACACGATAGATAACAATAAAAATATGTAATAAAAAAATAAAAATGAAATATTCATATAGTTATTTTACATTGTTAGCGGAATAGGTTTTCTAATCATGCAACCTCTAAAGCTCAACACAAAACAACTGTTATGGACTGTATGACTTATTCAAAATACTTTAAAAAGCATAGTCTGGAGTGGAAGTCGCAAGTTTGAAACTGGTACAGCAGGTTTGAAACTGGACAGAACATGACCACAGAGTACGCTGATCACTGTGTCGGATTAACGAGACTGATCAGATGTGTCGGAGTCGGAGTGCGAGATTGTCGGATTAACAGGTCTAAATAGCCATGATTTAATTGGTTCCCATCATTAGTGTCGGATAAAGGCGATTGTCGGATTAACGAGACTTGACTGTATCTCCATCCGGATGTACTCCATTGGATAACATCGTTTCGGACAGACCTCATCTGGACTTGTTGGCAACTTGTCTCAACAAAAAGTTGCTAGTGTATCTCAGCCCGCCGCTGAACCCCTAAGCTCTTCAAGTAGATGCATTGTTCATCGACTGAATGGGCATATCCGTGTACACCTTCCCACCCTGGTCTCTCCAAAACAGAGTCCTACAGACACAGACTCCACGATCATCCTCGCCGGTACGGCCATCCCGGTCCCCCAGACTTTTTTCTGCTTCTCCTGGATGAACCTCTCAAGCTACCAGATAGTCGAGAATCTGATCAGATCAGATACCATGCGTGTCAGTCTACCTGGTTTCCATCTCCACGCCTGGAAGGTTATTGCGCATAAGATGCAAATCTGCCTCTGCAGCAGTGGCGTCATCCTGGACCTTTCTTTCGCCATCTCTGACAACAGATTGGACCGGGTTCTGGCAGTTGCACTGAGGATGAGGAGTGGGCATGGGAGCTGTTACTATACCTATGGTGGCAGATTTCCTTCTCCTTCTTTGACAAGTTCCGTCACGGCACTTTTGAAGGATATGGGTCATCTCTAACCTCAGTTCTCTAGAACTAACCATAAGAGATCAACCTGTCATGACTCATGAGATATTCTTTGGAGGATGTCGAGATTCAACGGACATTCCCAAATGGTACCTATCAGTCCTCTTATCTGCTCTTTTGGAGTAGCTCTATGTACCTGTGGCATGTGCTACTTTCCTGGAAAAGACCAGGGCCCACTTGCACAAAGCGATCTTAGCGCTAAGATGATCGTAACTCCCATACTTTAACATAGGCTTACGATAGTCTTAGCGCTAAGATCGCTTTGTGCAAGTGGACCCTGGTCTTCCCCCCAACAACAGCCTTGGAAGGTAGGTTAACCTTTTGAACCATGTTGTCTACAAGGTGTGGGGCAGGTATCACTCTTAGAAGGCACAGGAAGGAGGTCAAGGCCACAGGAAGTGAGGTCAAGGCCACAGGAAGTAATGTCATGGATGTCTTGGTCTGGGAGAACCAGTCTGATAGGTTTCATTGATGATTTCACAAGTGGGGAATTGGACGCCACTATAATGGTAGTTCCAAGGGAGGACACCTCATTGTTTGCTTATGGGCTGGACTTTATTCTGAATCAGACCTTTTCTGATGCATATTGGTCAAAACAATGATAATGGAGTTGGTTTTGGAACCATTAGGTAGAGTCCCAGATGCCTGGGTTTAGAGAGTAACACTCAAACTGGATAAGTATGTTCCTTAATTTTTTAACTTAAGTAGACTGTTAACTATCCAGGGTTTTACTACATGTCAGAACCCATCGGTTCCTCGGGTATATTGTGGCAATGATGTTATAGAGGTTTTGTATTCTTAGGAAATAGTTATCATTAAGTCTTTGAAAGGCATTTAGAAGTGATACGCATAAGGAAGAGAATTTTGGGATGCCAGCTTCTTTATTATGAGAAACAAAAGGTTTCAGAGTATATGCTTACTCCTTCATCAGGTGAATGAATGCTATGAGGCAGAGAGCATATATAAGTACATGTAAGAACAACAAAAGTAATAAGATGACAAAAGGTGGAAACTTAACAAGGGAAGCCAACATATAATTGGTGCTGATAGCTAGGTGATTAGCAGTTGACATTGGAGCAGACACTTCACAGTAATTAGTGATGGACAGTTATGGACAGCTGGAAGCCAGGACTTAAATTATAACCGATTGGTAATTGGAAATGGACAATGGATAAACAGGAGGCGAGGGGTAATTAGCATATTCTCCCAAATGTTCTGTTCCTCATAATAAAGAAGTTGACATCCATAAATTCTTGATAGTATCATTGTTGATAATTCAAAGAATCCTACATCTATTAAATCAGGAGTAATCCCACCCCCTACCTAGTTATCTGCATCTAGAGTGAGTGAGTGAGTTAGGTTTAATGCCGCTTTTAACAGTATTCCAGTTATATCAAGGTGTGTCAGTTTAATGTGGGAGGAAAGCCCGAAGTGATGCAGGTCTCAGACGTTGACCACTTCGGTGAAACCCACGAGCACAGGTATTGTGCTGACAAACCTAGAAACATAATCGGGGGAAACCGGGATTCGAACCCACAATCATAGGTTTCTGGCGTACCCAAGGGACGCAACTCTGCACAGCAAATCGCGGCACCTTAGACGACTGGGCCACCCGAGCCCCCCTGCATCTAGAAGCCTGATGTTGGAAAGAAGTTAGGTGTTCCGACTTTACGCATGAGGCTTGGGAAGCAAGATACTATCACTTGCACAACTTATTATGGACAGTTGACAGTGAAGAGGACTTAACAATTTAGTATAATGTATGACAGCCAAAATAGAGGATTATGGCAATGATGTAATAAAGGTAGTATTGTTACAATGATAACTATTGTTTGATGTTACTTGGCCTCAGACAAATGGCTACTCAAACCTATATCAATGATTTACTCACTGATTCTTGAATGTTATTCGACTGCCCGCCTCCATGGTGTAGTGGATAAACTGCCTGGAGTGGGGAAGGTCATTGGTTCGATACCCGGGTCGTGTCATATCAAATGATGTTAAAAGATGGTACTTGTTGTTACCCAGCCTGACATTCAGCATTAAGGGGCTAAAACAAGGACTGTTCGGCTCGGAGTTGGTATACTGTGGCTGAGTGGGGTGTTCATGTTAAACTGCAGCATGGTATCTCGGTGAGCTAGCTTTACAAGTGCAATTATGTAAGGATAATATATATGGATGAACAACTTCTTTAATACAATTAGGAGCGATGTTTCGGTGTAGGTTCTAACACTGTTATCAAGCAAGATAACTTGCTTCATCACAGTGTCAGGACTTACACCAAATTGTCTCTCCTAATTGTAATAAAGAAGTTGTTCATGCATATATCTTATCCTTACTTAGTACTCCAAATTCTAATTGTCTCTCAAAGAAGTGCAGTTATCTTAAATGCTACATTAAACCCTATTTCACAAAAACGTATAGACCCGTGAAGATTCCGGGATAGAAAAGGTCTTCAGCAACACATGCTTGCTGTAAAAGGTGACAATGCTTGTCGTAAAAGGCGACTAACGGGATTGGGTGGTCAGGCTCGCTGACTTGATTGATACATGTCATCGCATCAGGGATTGCGTGGATCGATGGTCATGATATCAATCACAGGATTGTCTGGTCCAGACTCGATTATTTACAGACCACCGTCATAGAGATGGAATATTGCTGAGTGCAGGGTTAAACAACAAACCAACCCAACAACAAAAACTTATATGTTTTTCAGGAGAGCTGAGCGTGTCTGAGGATCGTATGGGGGAGAAGCGCAGTCAGAACGACTTTGCGTTGTGGAAGGCCTCCAAGCCTGGGGAGCCATCATGGGAGTCGGCCTGGGGCAAGGTGAGTAGTAGCAACGTCATCAGGTGAACGGGAGTAACCCACGAGTACTGGAAATCGGGAAAGTTTTGCGAGCAGAAAGTACCACGAAAACTGCAAGTGACACACACTGGCAGTAGTTTCATGAAGTTATTTTTGCCAACCAACAAGAAATGAAAATCGTAAGGAGGCATATTTCTTTTAGTCACTTCAACACATTGTCAAGCAGCCAGAGCATGGTTAAATAAGTAATCCCTCATCCTGTTTCCGTAATTGCAGATTGTCACTCAGTGTCAAGAGTGCCACCTCTCGTCAGTTAGCTTATACAACACTGAGTAGTCCAGACGTACACTCGGCGGCTATACTGTTAGATATACAACCTCCCTTATCAACTACAACAACACATGCATCTATAGTTTAAACAACACTGACTGATGCTGAGTTATCTTTTCATCAAACTGCTTCCTACTCATTAAAAACAACACATGCAAAAGTATTGTTGATCTGTGGTAATCCCATCAACAGGGTGTCGCCAGACTTTCAAGACGTAGTAAAGGCTATTGTTAGCGACTCACAATAATTTACTGGCACAAACCTTTCCAAATTTACAGTTTTTCATGTTTATTATTCTCTTTGCAAGAAAGATCTGCTTCACTATCAAACTACAGTGAAGACAGTTTGTTTCAATACAGTCAGACAAACTTTTATTCTACTCAAAAGAGTTAAGGATCAGAGATTCTTTCATATGACTCATGAATCTGTCACGGCATGACGGATTAACTACAGTCATTTGAAAGCATCGGGTAGTCCTTAACTTCTTTTTAGTAGTATAATTATGAGGTTGTCATGGCAACAGACTCAGATTTAGAGATTTAGTTTGTCCCACATAATGATGTAAGATTGTGCATATTGTGATGTCATGTACAAAGTAGGGCTGGGACAAGTCCAAGTTTACTACCCGAGTACCCACTCCGCTATTACCCGACACTCTGTAGGTCTCAAGAGATAGGTAGAAACTGTCTGGTTGGGAAAAGTTTGCCCTCGTAAAATGTATTTAGATACACGTTTAAAATGATCTGGTCATGCATACACTTAAGTTTACTGCATGAAGTTTTATCTTTATTCAAACATATACAAGTCCGAAGGAATGGGTGCATAGAAAGAAATGGGAACATTATTGTAACCATAGAGTTTCAGATAATCTTTGTCATTAAACAATAGATCATGTGACTAATCATGGGTCCAGGTAGTCCTGTGGGTACCCGTGTGCGCTGTGCACCCGCCCAACCTGAGTATCCGAGTTACCCCCCCCATCCCCCCCATCCCCCCACCCCCCGTCCCAGCCCTTGTACAAAGTTTTACATTTGATGAAAATGTGTAGGACAAACTTTCTTTGGAAATATATTTGGCATGGTTTAAAACTTAGGAGTTTCTAGATATGTGCATGTGATTGAGCATTCAGTGCCACAGTTAGCTGGAAGATGTGAAAATGTCCATACATCGGATATTCAATAACAGTCGTAATTCTTAATACTTGTTACATTTGTCTCGTTGTGCTTGTAAGTGCTGTGTGTAAAGCCTTGCTGATGTCCCCTGCTGTGATATTGCTGGAAGTGGTGTTAAACCATACTCACTCACTCACTCACTCATAGTAAGTGCTGTGTGTAAAGCCTGGCTGATGTCCCCTGCTGTGATATTGCTGGAAGTGGTGTTAAACCATACTCACTCACTCATTGTAAGTGCTGTGTGTAAAGCCTTGCTGATTTCCCTTGTCCTGATATTGCTGGAAGTGGTGTAAAACCATACTCACTCACTCACTCACTCATTGTAAGTGCTGTGTGTAAAGCCTGGTTGATGTACCCTGCCCTGATATTGCTGGAAGTGGTGTAAAACCATACTCACTCACTCACTCACTCATTGTATGTGTTGTGTGTAAAGCCTTGCTGATGTCCCCTGCCGTAATATTGCTGGAAGTGGTGTAAAACCATACTCACTCACTCACTCACTCACTCACTCACTCACTCACTCATTGTAAGGGCCGCATGTAAAGCCTTGCTGATGTCCCCTGCCGTGATATTACTGGAGGTGGTGTAAAACCATACTCACTCACTCACTCATTGTAAGTGCTCTGTGGGTAAGAGTTGGTCTTCAGCAACCCATGCTTGGTGTAAGAGTCAACTTAAACCATTTGGTGGTCAGGCTAGGTGACTTTGTTGATGCATGTCATCGTATCCCAGTTGCGTGGATTGTTGCTCATGATGTCAATCACTTGATTATTTACAGACCACTGTCATATGGCTTGAATATTCCTGAGTATGGCATTAAACCACAAACAAAAACACAAGGTTTGCAAAGGTCCTTAAGTATGAGAACTCCTATGAGAATCACTGACAGCACATCTTAAGCTGAGACATATACATTTTCTGTAGGATTTGCTTTGTTGTGTTGATCCCTGTGAAGATCTGGGTTAGAATTGCTTGTCTTCAGACTGTTAAAGGGATCGGGTGGTCAGGCATCATTACGGAGATCGATGCTCGTGATCTCAATCACAAGATTGCCTGGTCCAGATTTTATTACTTACAGAGTACCGTCATATAGCTGGAATATTGATGAGTGCAGCTTTAAACAATAAACAGACAGACAGAAAGACAGACAGACTTCATACAGCTCTCCCAGTGGCTTACACATTTATCTGTTCTAAACATTGGTTCATTTTAAAACTCCTTGCAAAATATCCAAATCCCTCATTTGAAAGCTATAAAAATGAAGCTATTCAATTCCATGATTGAAAAAAGAAAAAAACCATTTTGTTTTCAATTATTCCATGTCTTTAGTTCTGTTAAAAACCATCGGATCTGTCCATGGCTGCACCTGGATAGTTTCTCCCTTGTGTTGGGAGCACATGGTGTTGTGTGGATCATCAGTGTCTGAGGATCCTTAGGGGGTGGGGGGATGGAGGGATGTCATGGAGGAGCAAGTGGCAGTGGCTTCCAGTTGTGTTCAAAGCATAAAATTTCAAGGGTCCTTGTCTTTACCCAAATATTGAATGTTACAATATTGAGGGGGTCTGTAGATACTTCAGAAGCCAGCCTCACTGATCTCCCTTGATTTTGAACACAAGTCTTTTGGCACTATACTGTATTTGTGGTCTCACTGACGTGGTAAACGTCCACGACCTGCATCACTAGTCTGTCAGCACCAAACTGTATTCATGGGTCTCAGTAGTGTGGTAAACGTCCACGACCTGCATCACTAATCTGTCGGTACCATACTGTATTCATGGGTCTCAGTAGTGTGGTAAACGTCCACGACCTGCATCACTAATCTGTCGGCACCATACTGTATTCATGGGTCTCAGTAGCGTGGTAAACGTCCACGACCTGCATCACTAGTCTGTCAGTACCATACTGTATTCATGGGTCTCAGTAGTGTGGTAAACGTCCACGACCTGCATCACTAATCTGTCGGCACCATACTGTATTCATTGGTCTCAGTTACGGGTAAACGTCCACAGCCTGCATCACTAATCTGTCGGTACCATACTGTATTCATGGGTCTCAGTAGTGTGGTAAACGTCCACGACCTGCATCACTAATCTGTCGGCACCATACTGTATTCATGGGTCTCAGTAGCGTGGTAAACGTCCACGACCTGCATCACTAGTCTGTCAGCATCAAACTGTATTCATGGGTCTCAGTAGCGTGGTAAACGTCCACAGCCTGCATCACTAGTCTGTCAGCACCATACTGTATTCATGGGTCTCAGTTACGGGTAAACGTCCACAGCCTGCATCACTAGTCTGTCAGCACCATACTGTATTCATGGGTCTCAGTTACGGGTAAACATCCATGACCTGCATCACTAGTCTGTCAGCACCATACTGTATTCATGGGTCTCAGTAGCGTGGTAAACGTCCATGACCTGCATCACTAGTCTGTCAGCACCATACTGTATTCATGGGTCTCAGTAGTGTGGTAAACGTCCACGACCTGCATCACTAGTCTGTCAGTACCATACTGTATTCATGGGTCTCAGTTACGGGTAAACATCCATGACCTGCATCACTAGTCTGTCAGCACCATACTGTATTCATGGGTCTCAGTAGTGTGGTAAACGTCCACGACCTGCATCACTAGTCTGTCAGCACCATACTGTATTCATGGGTCTCAGTTACGGGTAAACGTCCACAGCCTGCATCACCAGTCTGTCACCACCATACTGTATTCATGGGTCTCAGTTACGGGTAAACGTCCACAGCCTGCATCACCAGTCTGTCACCACCATACTGTATTCATTGGTCTCAGTTATGGGTAAACGTCCACAGCCTGCATCACTAGTCTGTCAGCACCATACTGTATTCATGGGTCTCAGTAGTGTGGTCAACGTCCACATCCTTACATCACTTTGATGACCCTATCTCCGACATCAAATGGACACACTCTCATACAACTGACATACAGTTCAAAGCACTTTTAGCTTACACTTACTGACCTAACCATTAATTATTTAAAAGATTCCACTTTAAGGTTCTACGCACTCAAAGAATACCTTACACATGAGCCCAAACTGGCTTGGGCAGAAGTCTTTTGCTAATTTCCATCACTAAACTACATTATGTTATAATGTTAAGGTGTCACAGACCATGTGAGCTTGGCTAATTGTGTGCCGTCTATCCCCGAAGGTATGGCTCATTTCTTCTGCTTTCAGTCACAGACTGGTCTAGACTCAATAATTTACAGGCTACTGCAATATGGCTGGAATATTGCTGAGTGCGGCGTTACTCTCGTGTTCACTTATGGTATTTCATTATAACGTTACGATAAGAATAAAGATCGACCGTAAAGTTCAACATGATTCAACACCAGTTAGTTGAAAGTATTGTAGAACATCTGATGCCTCTTACACAAATCTTCTCACAAATTGATGTTGAAACGTCAGTCACGAAAACAGCATCACTTTGGAAATGTTACATGATGTGATGGGACCATTGTGATGTCATCAGTTACCATGACATCACAATCAAATGACATCAATTATCTCTCTGCCACTGAAGCTGGTAAGCTGTACATCTTACAGTCATGACGACCGCCTCCGTGGTCTAGTGGTAGAGCGTCCGCCCGGAGAGCAGAAGGTCCAGGGTTCGATCCCTGGCCGCATCATATCAAAAGACGTTAAAAGATGGTACTTGTTGTTACCCTGTCTGGCACTCGACATTAAGGGGCTAAAACAAGGACTGGTCGGCTCGGAGTCAGTATACTATGTCTGAGTGGGGTATTCATCAGTCCGGACTAGTACAAGCAGCCACACACACACACACACACACACACACACACACACACACACGTACAAGCACGTCGCTATATAAGTGCAATAATCTTGGCCGCGACGTTAAAACCCATTTCACCTTCCGTCATGACACTTGTCATAACTGTTCACAAACTGGAACATTTGGCAGAATGTTTTTTTTGATGATAAATAGAATTTCACTTTTGTGTCTTTTGATATCAAATATTTCAACACTCATCGATAAAAGTTTAGAGCACCTCTGAAAAGAACTTTTATCGATGAACGCTCATATGTTCGATCAAAAGACACTAAGGTGTGGTCCTATTTTGTCACCAGCTGGTTGGTGATTTTAGGAAGTTTCCCACACTTGTGAGAACCATAAGCAAGTCACAAGTTGTGTCCCTTGACAATTTTCAAATTTTACTAGTGTTTCAAATTTATAAGAAAGCTTAGGGGCCTGTCATGATATCAAATATATTGAACTTACAATTAGGAAGTAATTGTTCAGGCGGTAGTGACGTCATGATGTCATATGTCGTCATCTGCTTATCATGTCATACTTGACCCTGTTCATATTACAAATAGAGGATATTATATGAGTGTTCATGTCATACTATGTTTACGACATGAGTGTCTAAATTCTGGTATTTCCTGAGCAAAATATGAACTAACTCATTCATTCACTCACTCACATAGTAGTCAAGCTGCCCAATGTGGTCACCCATCCAGCTACTCTCTCCAACCATGGATGGTCAACAAGGACATTATATACATGTAGTATGACTGTTCATCGGCTTAACTTTATTAACAATTGATGTATTTTTCTTCTTGAAGGGGCGCCCTGGTTGGCATATTGAGTGCTCTGTCATGGCTAGCTGTATCCATGGAGAGTCTATGGACATCCACACTGGAGGGATTGATCTCAAATTTCCGCATCATGACAATGAGTTAGCCCAGGCAGAGGTAAGGCCACGCATTTGTTATTTTTCGTTTCAGTCCCACCACCCCTACTGAAGAGCAGCTGGAAAAGAAGTAAATGAAACATGAAAATATTTATTTTTATTGTGTCTCCTGCTGGTAATAGGGACCCTCTTATAAAATAGAAAATGTTATAAATCAGCTCCATGTCTATCAGTTGTCAGTGATTCAATAAATAAATAAATAAATAAGTAAATAAATAAAATAATTAATAATAGATAAATAAATAAAATAAAAAATAATAAAATAAATAAATAAAATAATTAATAATAGATAAATAAATAAATAAATAAATAAATATATAAATAACTATATAAATAACACAGCTATTTATGTTTCTATTTATTTCGACCGACCTTGTGGGGAAAAGCTGGAATAAATCCATGAAACATAAAATTAAAAAAGTTTGGCCTGAGGTTACCAATCATTCTGGGTATGATGTTGACTGGTTGTCCATCTTGTAGGGACTGGATCATGGAAGATACTCAGTGCTGATAGTGACCTTAGGTAGGAGGATACTCCAATAGGAACTGAATTCTGCATCATCATCTCTCTTCCATCCATGGCAATAGTACCCTTTATGAGTGTATTAGGAGGATACTCTCTGGTTACTCTGTATAGTAGCTTATGAGAGTTGATTGATAAGTTCTAAAGCTCACATAGGAGGAAGAGCAGTGAAATCTTTGTTGTGCAGTTACATGATGTCATAGATGTATGTCCACAAAAACTTCAGTCATGTAAGTAAATTGGAGGTTGGATATTCAAATGCATATCTGCATCTCATGTTGAGCTTCCTTCTTACTTAACCCGTGAAGATCAGGGGTTGAATAGGTCTTCAGCAACCATGCTTGCTGTAAGAGGCGACTATGCTTGTCGTATGAGGCGACTATGCTTGTCGTAGGAGCAGGCTACAAGTATTGTTTTTTCAGGTAGCCAGTGGTAAAATCAAGAAGTCAAGCCACTATTGTAGGTAGCCAAAAGCATTTGAAATGATCTTTTATCAAATAACTATTATGGTACCGGTATGTATACAAATAATGGCACGAGTCTTGAAATTGTATATTAGTCGAAACTGTACTTGAGTTTTGTTATTTGTCGAACAATGATGCAATTTATGCTACTAGATTACATAGGGATATCCTTGCTTATCCAATAAATTATCAACTAAAATATAATACTAGTTACATTAATGTTTATGTATTTCGGTTCATTGTTGACTTTAGGAGGAATTTATTGTGAGTACAATTAGTAGCAGACATGTTGCGTCTACATCTGTGTAGCAATAGAATTTAGTCACCACAAGATATTTTTCAAGGTAGTCATTTGGCTACCTCTGAATTTTAGACAGTAGACAAACTGAAATTTAGGTCACATTGGCGACCATTTTAGTCGGAACTTTGAGGCCTGAAGAGGCAACTAACAGGATCGGGTGGTCAGGCTCACTGACTTGGTTGATGTACATCATCATATCCCAAATGGGTGTATCAATGCTCATGATGTCAATCACTGGATTGTCTTGTCCAGACTCGATTATTTACAGCCACTGTCATAAAGCTGGAATATTGCTGAGTTAAACAACAATCTAACAAACAAACAAACAAGTTCTTATGTTGTGATGAACGCTGGAGCTGTTTGTGTCCAGGCTTACTATAAGAACAACCACTGGGTGCGCTACTTCCTCCACTCCGGTCACCTGACCATCGAGGGCTGCAAGATGTCCAAGTCCTTGAAGAACTTCATCACCATCAAGGACGCACTCCAGCGCAACAGCGCCCGACAGATCCGCCTGCTGTATCTCCTACACTCGTGGAAGGACACTCTGGACTACAGCCCAGAGACCATGGACATCGCTGTGCAGTACGAGAAGCACGTCAATGTAAGGAATCTGTCACATTTGTTAGCTCAACTGGGCAAAGAAGGATCTTACTTTTAGAACCATCTCTGTCATTGGGAGAAGTGAAATGGGGTTTGCCATGTGTATGTCTTTCCCTCTCTGTCTGTCTGTCTGTCTGTCTGTCTGTCTGCCTGCCTGCCTGCCTGCCTGTCTGTCATTGGGAGAAGTGAAATGGGGTTTGCCATTGCGTTCAAGCACTTATATAGAGACATGTCTATGTCTTTGTCTGTCTGTCTGTCTCTCTGTCTGCCTCTCTGTCTGTCTGTCTGTCTCTCTGTCTGCCTCTCTCTGTGTCTGCTTGTACAAGCCAATACTAATGCCTGTTTTATTCTGCTACCCCACTGAGATACCAGTTTAACATGAATACCCCACTCAGACACAGTATACTGACTCCGAGTCGAGCAGTCCTTATTTTATCCCTGTCATACCAAGAGTCAGGCAGGGTAACAACATGTTTTAACGTTAAGTGTCTATCTCATTAAGAAAGTAAGCAGTCTATACACAAATGTTCAAATGTGTTTTTCATTTCAGGAGTTTTTTCTGACAGTAAAGGACATTCTACGCAACTCTCCAAGTAATGGTATTGCTGCATGGGACAAATGGACTCAGGAGGAGATAACTCTCAATGAAAGGTAAGGCCGAGGCCGTTTCAAGTGAGGCAACAGATGTGGGGACAACACTGTCTACATTGTACACCAATAAGATCAGTTGGTCTTCCAGATGTGTCTGGACGGTCGGGTAGCCTAGCGGTTAAAGTGTTATCTGGTCACACCGAAGACCCGGGTTCGATTCCCGAAATGGGTACAATGTGTGAAGCCCATTTCTGGTGTCACCCGCCGTGATATTTCTGGAATATTGCTAAAAGTGGCGTAAAAACATATTCACTCACTCACTCATTTATTACAGGGGGTGGGTGGGTCAGAGGTTTTTGAATCAGTAATTTGCTCAAAATAATGATCCACGCCTAATGTTTGTCATGTCTTAGGATGACCCTCCCTATGTCCTTGTGAATTGTGTTCATGGCTCTCCCCGAAAAGATAACATCCAAACACACTGTATATTTTATTTTAGAATGTCCATTTTTTCATGACCCTCCCCAAATACATGTATTATTTTGTATGACCCTCCCCCAGATGTCATAATTTGTGGGGACCCTCCCCTGATTCCCTCTGACCCACCCGGCCCGTGAAGCTCCGCGGTAGAATAGGTCTTCAGCACCCATGCTTGCAGTAAAAAGCGACTATGCTTGTCATAAAAGGCGACAAACAGGATGGGGTGGTCAGGCTCGCTGACTTGGTTGATGCATGTCATCGATCCCAATTACGTGGATCGATGCTCATGATATTAATCACTGGATTGTCTGGTCCAGACTCGATTATTTACAGACCGCCGTCATATAGCTGTAATATTGCTGAGTGCGGCGTTAAACAACAAACAAACAAACAAACAAAAATCTGACCCACCCACCCCTGTAATAAATGACCAGCCCCTGAGCATGTTCAACTGTTTATAGAGATATCACTATGAGGTAGATATGAAGAGACAGATCATTAAAGGAGGATGTTGTGTTGCAGATATCTACAGAAGAGGGATGCTGTGAATGAAGCACTCTGTGGTCAGTAGCCTGGCATGGTGCTTTATGATGTCAAAAAGATATGAGCATCGTTAATCTTTGTAAAGAGTTTTCTTACAGTGTATACCACTTAAACGTGGACTAGCAATGGAAAAATTAAATTTGATCACCACTTTTTTTGTCTGCTAACCCACAATAAAGTACCTGAGTCTCGTTATACTAAACATTTTAGTACCTGTGAAGATCCAGGGTAGATTAGGTCTTCAGCAACCCATGCTTGCCATAAAAGGCGACTATGCTTGTCATAAGAGGCGACTAACTGGTCGGGTGTCATCGTGTCCCACATGTGTGGGTATTGATGCTCATGATGTCAATCACTGGAATGTCGGGTCCAGACTCGATTATTTACACTGTCGTCATACAGCTGGAATATTGCTGAGTGGGGCGTTAAACAACAAACAAATCATACCTCTATGACATGGATTATTGGTTAAAATATTGATCACTGGATTGTCTGGTCCAGGCTGGATTATTAACAGACTTCTGTCATGCATCTGGAATATTGCTAAGTGCAGCATAAACAACAAACAAACAACTACCAATCAGCCGTCGCCCCACAAAGAGATATGTGTTGAAGGATTGGGTAACATTAGGACAGTGCCAGTTCACATGGTGTGTTTTGTTTTTGTTTAGACAACATCGACACACGCACAGCACTGGAGCATGTAAGGGAGTTGGTCTCCATAGGGAACAGCTACATCGCTAAAGCCAAGTCGGAGAAACGCAAGCCCAACAGACAACTCGTCTACAACATCGCTGCCTACATCACTCATCTGTTCAAGGTTGCCTGCTAATCATAGAAATGTTTGCTTAGATATTCTGTGAAAGTGTGGATTCATAGTTAATTCTTATAGCAGTGAGTTATACCCAACTCACCCTTTATCATACTTTAATGTATTAATGTAGAAACCTGTGTTGTAAATCTGTGTAGCGGATTTATGCAAAGCATACACACCGTTTTTTACGTTTATATCTACATAATGCAAAAAATATTGAAGTCAATTCTTATAAATAAATATGGTCAGCAATAATGATTTCACAGAATGCTTATTTAAATATTAACACACACAAAACTGTAGACAACAATACGGAATCAGTGCATTGTGCAGCACAATAACGCAACACAAGCCCTGTCAGCCAATCAGGAAACAGAAGTTTCTAAGTGGGCGTAGCTTAAGATATTTTGTTTGTCGGAAACATAATTGCAACAAATATTGCTTGGTCAGCAAATCTAATGCCGCGGAAGTGAATGCAATTTATTTGTAGTGTAGTGTGGTGTGGAGTGGTGTGGTGTGGTGTGGTGTGGTGTGGTGTAGTGTAGTGTACAGTAGTGTACTGTGGTGTACCGTAGTGTAGTGTAGGTAATAAGGACCAATTGATTAAAGAAATATGATATCTACTGTTAGTTAATGTTGTTATAAATCGCTGAGGAATAATATAAACTATTATCGCAGGTGTTTGGAGCCATTGAAGGAGATGAAAGCATTGGCTTTCCAACAGGAGGTGCCCGTACTACAGACGTGAGTAGAACACTTAACAAGACAACAAGTGGCAGGGCCTGATGTTCAGAGAAAATATAGAAAGTGGCAAATATGTCGAGTAAACCCACTTCCATCCCAGTTTCAATGTCACTAACCCAGTGCAAGAAGCATTACATTTGTCAGATGTATCATACACATCTACTGACATTGTTAAATATTGCTGAGTGTGGCGTTAAACAAGAAACAAACAAACAAACAAATCTAAGTGTATTGTCACATGATCTATTCAGGGGTTAAAGTGGTTAAAGCGTTTGATCGTCACGCCGAAGACCCGGGTTCGATTCCTGACATGGGTACAATGTGTGAAACCCATTACTGGTGTCCCCTGCCATGATATTGCTGGAATATATGCTAAAAGTGGTGTAAAACCATACTCACTCACTCACTCACTCATAATCGACAGTTGTCACACTCAGTTATTAATGGGTGCTTATCAGGAAACTCAGATGCTTACCATTTTGGTGAAACCCACGAGCATGGGTATGGTGCTGACAGACCAATAAACAAAATCAGGGTGAACCGGGATAAACTACTTTCATGATTACTTGCCTATAAAAAATATTTTTTAGCAACTTGTGTTGATATATTTGATCTCAAAAGACATACAGGTGGGCTTCTCCACGTCTCGACAGCTTCTTGCATTGTTTTGTCCATTCCTCACTCACCATGATCGTGTTCTTGTGTCTTCTGATTGGGTAATATCAATCAGCTTCTTAATACATGCAGTTTGCTCCATATTGGAGTATTTTCACTTGTATTCTGTCCTGGACAAGTTTGTACAATATTCATTTCACTGTATATTTTCAACCTTGGTCATTTCTCTAACTTTCAAACTGTAACCGCTACTGTTGTGGTGTTGACACAGGTAGAGGAGACTGTCATGCCGTATCTGTCAACACTTGCCACATTCCGGGAACAGGTCCGTCAGACTGCTCGGGAACAGAAAGGTAACACCACAACAAAGAACTGTACAGTTATATATGTTCTTTACACACAGAAAGTATTGCCAAATGGTAACAGGTTTATTAGAGATTGGCTGCTGACAGTTGAATGTTTTGAAAGAAAGGATGTGTGGTGTGAGAGACTATTATATCTAACCCTCTAAACTTGCTCCTGCAGCAACGGCCATCTTGCAAATGTGTGATGACATCCGCGACAACGTGCTGCCGAATCTAGGGGTTCGACTGGAAGACCACGAGGGTCAGCCCCCTGTCATTAAACTCGTCGACCGAGATACGCTACTCAAGGAAAGGGAGGAGAAACTGCGGGTAAGTTGTCAACTTAGTCAACTGTGAACATGACAGACAAGGATGGACACGGCCACTAGTAGGTTAGTCCAAGACTAATGAAAGTCCAGAGAAATATAGGGTGTGAGATATATCGGTAAATTGAGGTTCATTCTTTCCTCGATAAATATCACAATATTATTTTTTCATGTTCGATATATCGGGTGTTATCAAATTGGGATATTCATGATGTGTTTAATATTATATACTTACCGAATGCCTTTGATGCCCGGGAGGGAGCATCCTGGGCCACAAGATGGCTGCATATTTTTTGAATGAGTAAACATCATGTTGTACCAGCATCTTATTTTGCTCCATTTATGAACTTCAGTTCTTACCTGAAAGTATTTAGTTGCTTCTGAATCAAAAATTTAGAAATATACAATATATCGTGATATGCATCGCAATTCGACCTTGTGCATTGCAAAATATTGTGATATACTTTAAACGTCTAAGGTGCCGCTCTTAGCTCCCAAGATGGCGTCCCTCGGACATGCCAGAAACCTATGATCGTGGATTCGAATCCCGGTTTGCCTCGATCATGTATCAAGGTTTGCCAGCACGAGCTCGTGGGAATGGAAAACGTCTGAGACTTGCATCACTTCCCACATTAAGCTGACACACCGTAACATAACTGGAAAACTGTTGAAAGCAGCGTTAAACCCAACTCACTCACTCACTCTTGTGTCGTAGGTGGAGCAGCAGAAGAGGGAAGAGAAGGAGAGAAAGAAGAGGGAACAGGAAGCAGCCAAAGTAAGTAAAGACGTCAGCTTCTGCGACAGGAGGATACTGGTTCAACCATCCACTCTGATATTTCCCAAGAGTGAATGTTGTTTATCCACTAGAAGGAACAAATAATATAATTTGTGTAAAACAATTCTACACTGAATGTGTTGCTTGTTTGTTTGTTGTTTAAAGCCGCACTCAGCAATATTCCAGCTATATGACGGCGGTCTGTAATTAATCCAGTCTGGACCAGACGATCCAGTGATTGACACCATGAGCATTGATCCATGCAATTAGGATACAATGACATACATCAACCAAGTCGGCGAGCCTGACCACCTGATCCCGTTAGTCGCCTTTTACACAAGCATAGTCGCCTTTTATGGCAAGCATGGGTTGCTGAAAACCTATTCTACCCCGGATCTATACGAGTGTGAATGTGTTTAAATATTGCAAAGATGAAATCTATGAAATTCAGCATAAAAATCCTAATTGTTTCTCTCGACTTCCATGGTAATGATGATTTGACCTGTATGTACACTCCTGCTACACATACTCAGTGTTTGTACCTCTGTCGTTGTCAGGCTGCCAAGGAGGCGCTCAAGAGGATTCCACCAGGTGAACTCTTCAGGAAGGAGACAGATAAATATTCAGCCTTTGATGAGCGGGTGAGACTGCAGGCATATTTGTTATAAATGTTGTGTTCCCAGACACATACATACATACTACAGTTTCATAAGACAGTATGTAATTACTAGTTTCATATATGGTTTACGATCAATACAGTTTAATAAGACAGTTTTTGGGGCACAGGTGGCCCAGTCGTCTAAGGCACCGCGATTCGCTGTGCAGATTGTGTATGATTGTGGGTTCGAATCCCGGTTCACCTTGATTATGTTTCTAGGTTTGTCAGCACCATACCTGTGCTCAAGGGTTTCAACAAAGTGGTAAACGTCTGAGACCTGCATCACTTCAGGCTTTCCTCCCACATTAAGCTGACACGCTGTGATGTAACTGGAATCCTGTTAAAAGACGCGTTAAACCCAAATCACTCACTCACTCAGTTTAACTGATTCCTCGGCCATTATTTAAAAAATCTCAAATATTTTTGTCATTCAAACTTTAAAGCCTCGTGTTTCACATATGTTACCAGAAAGTCAGGGGTTTGATTGGCCGCATCATACTAAATAATGGTCCTTGTTGTTACCCTGCCTGGCACTTGGCATTAAGGAGCTAAAACAAGGACTTTGGCTCAGAGTCAGTATACTTTGTCTGAGTTGAGTATTCATGGTAAACTGCAGCATGGTATTTAAGTGGGTTGGCACTATAAAACTGCTTGTAGTCGGAATGTGTGCGTACACACCTACAGCCATATAAGTGCAATAATATTAAACGGGTCAAAGAGGCAGAAACACTGAACTTCATGTAACATATTTAGAGATTATAATACGAGCATGTGTGTCATACTGATTTTATGAAACGAGTGTCAAAATTCTTGTATTTTCCAAGCGAGAGTGAGGGTAATACATGAATTCTAACATGAGTTTTTACTTAAAATCAGTATGACACACATGTGAGTGTAATAATTTCTTTATTACCCATTATTTAATCCTTTTGAGCTCCCCTCATAAAAATGCACTGATCACCAACGCTGTCCTAGAAAGACACAATTTGTCGAATGACGTCAACAATCTTCAGCTATGACAGTATTCCGACCTAAAGTCACAATAAGAATCGTTTGACGTCAACACTGCCAACCAAATGACGGAAACAATAACCTGGTGTGCAAGAAGTGATATTACACTAGTGCACATAAGATTTTAATGAACTCAGTTATGTCTAACCCTATGGGTACTAAGTTAGTACTATTTCCGGCTTAGTTTATGAGTAAATACACACGGTAATCTTAATCTCTGCATATAAAACAATGCCTTTGAGAGCAGGAAATACATTTTAAATGGTAAATCATCATGTCTAGTGATGTTTTATATCAAGTTTTATACTTTTATTGACCAAGTTTGTTATACCTGTTTATTCACCAGAAGTCGTTGAAGGGATAGGATAACGCTCATCAATTATTTGGACCCTGAAGGTAGCATTGTTTGTTTTTTAAAATGTCCAGACAGAAAAATTTAAATGTCCAGTAAGCAATATTTTAAATCGGACATTTGAGATTCCCAATTGGACATGTCCGGCGCATATGATCGTTTACGGACCCCTGGTACTAACACAATGACTTGTCCCTGATCCCCTCCCTCCTTGCTCTACAGGGGATGCCTACCCATGATGCTGCTGGGAAGGAACTGGCTAAATCCGCTCTGAAGAAGCTCCAGAAGTTGTACGATGCTCAGGAGAAGAAGTACAAGGAACATCTGAAAACCTTGGAGAAAGGTGACGATGGCAGTCAGGGGGACGCGGCAGCTCCTTGATGCCGACCTGACCCGACCCAAAGCACCAGGCTCTCACCACATTGTGTCATGTGTGCTAAAAAATGTTGCAGGTGTAATATTTAATGTCAGTATGCAAGTGTAAGTCGGTCTGTAATGCTCATCATCTGGCACAGTAATATGCTTCCAAACTTGTTTGTATCCTGAACATTGTAACAAGGATGGAGTGTCTCTGTATCTACAAAAATATTTAAGTTTTTATAACTTGATTCTCAAGCACCCAATGTTATCTCGAGAGAGTGGACAACTCATTAATGTAGTGTAAGTCTTGGCGTGTAGTAATTTATTCACAGTGACTGCATATGTTGGATGTTTTTATTTGTGTGTTCATTGGGCACATGTGTAAACTTAATGTGTGGTTCTAAGATGCTCCGCAAGCGTCCACGTGCTTTAACTGTAATAGTTCAGGGCAAAACTATACTTTATTACACTACATATATACATACTTCATAACTGTGTAGGGGCAGTCGGGTAGCCTAGTGGTTAAAGCGTTCGCTCGTCACGCTGAAGACCCCGGTTCGATTCCCGACATGGGTACAATGTGTGAAGCCCATTTCTTGTGTCCCCCGCTGTGATATTGCTGGAATATTGCTAAAAGCGGCCTAAAACCATACTCACTCACTCATAACTGTGTACTATATCGCAGGGGGGGCACGGGTGGCACGGGTGGCCCAGTTGTCTAAGGTGCCACGATTTGCTGTGCAGAGTTGCGTTCCTTAGACAGGCCAGAAACCTATGATCGTGGGTTCAAATCTCGGTTCGCCCCGATTATGTTTCTAGGTTTGTCAGCACCATACCTGTGCTCGAGGGTTTCACCGAAGTGGTAAACGTCTGAGACCTGCATCACTTGGGGCTTTCCTCCCACATTAAGCTGACATGCCGCGATATAACTGGAATACTGTTAAAAGTGGCGTTAAACCCAACTCTCTCACTCACTATATTGCAGTCCTAGTGCAGTAGTACCCAGAGCCCATTCACTACTTTAGGTTCAGTGAGGAAGTTGCATCACCTTTTAGCTCTAACTTCCAAAGGAATATCTCTGGTCCAAGAATTTATGTATATGTCCCTTCTGAACAAGGTCAAGGTCAAGATTCAGATGTTGAGAGGGAAGTGTTCTGCCCTATTGCAGTGTGTAAAATAGCTGCTAGTCCATGGCTAGTCACATTCCGGTCAGGCTAAAGACTGTCGATAAACATTTTAATGGTGATTTTTAACCCCATCCCATCCAGGCATATTATGCAGGAGGATATAGTCATCTGGTCTGTCTGTTCATTTGTATTTTGTTTTGGGAGCATAACTTGAAAACCGAAAGATTTTTCATCCAAATTTGATACATGTATTAAGCAGGGGATGAAGTAGTGCCTTTTGCTATTGTGAGGGCCAGGGGGATTTGTCATCTTCTGATGACTCTTGTTATTTTATGCACATATCTTAGTTATACAAAGTAAGGAAGTTCACCTGTTTCTGTAGATTAAAAGTACAGAGTAGAATTGATATCCATAAAGAATGGAGGTAGCGAAACCCCTTTGTAATACTTGACTCCTGATTTGCAATTTGAGTTTACTTTATGGATACAGAATCGGTTATACATGTATAAGCATGTGAAATTTGAAGGTAGCTACCGGTACTAACTACTGTATTCGACGTAATAAGCACCCAGGGCACTCTCAAAATTAGAAATAGGGGGCTCTTATTAAAATATACTTTTGGTGAAAAAAACACAGAGTTGAAAGATTTTAAATTTCTAGGTTTATGCACCTGAAATGATACAAAAGAAAAGTCTGGGCGTGTTATACACGACAGATATATTTTACCGAATTTAATTGCCCATAATAAGGGTGCATATAACACATGAGTGCATATTATACACAAATAAATATGTCTTGTGTACATTGATCAATTGGAAGGGGTGCTAATTGGGATTGTTCACTAGCAATTGTATTAGCAAATATCACCGAGGGCACTTATTAGAGTGGGGCGTTATTATGTCGAATACGGTATTATGGTTAGCTAGGCCACCTGGTCAGCAATATTTGTTACAATTTAACACACTGCCTCTAAGCTAAGATTTCATATAATTAAATTGGACAGCTTTTTTTATTAAAACTGTGTTATGATAGTGGAAGAATTCTGGGTATTACTTGCGATATTTTACTGAATGGTGTTCTACTGCACAGGATAATCACGGATGATATCAATCCTGCAATTGTATAGTTGTCTTTTGACTCAGGTATTGCAATGTTCCTCAGGCTTTTTAACTCTGAGGTAGAAATGTGAATTTTGTTATAGTGGCACAAAGCAAAATCAAGTGTTTTTACTTACTGGGATTTATCCAGGCCTCCAGATGGAGTGCCCCTGGCAGAACAATTGGGAGCAATCATTATTTGGTTCACAATTGGGATTTTAAAAACAAATTATTTCCTACAAAGCAGGGTGTACCGATATTAACATTGCATTTTACATGTTCAATGCAATAATCTAAAAAAAACCATTAAAATCTCTTCCTCTGTATTGGTCCTGTTATCAGTGAAACCCAAGTCACCTTACAAAGCCATAACATTAGTTGTTATGTATATGTTTAATTCACATTATAACACCATATTGACATGAAATCAGAAATTTTAAATTCAAATTTGGGAATATTCGCAGACATTTTCTGCGGACTTGGGGCTGAATACCAGCCTCTAACAGTCTAGTTAGAACCCTGACACGTGTCAGTGATAGATATTAACGGACACAGTCCTCTCACCTGGTGACTGAATACCAGCCTCTAACAGTCTAGTTAGAACCCTGACACGTGTCAGTGATAGATATTAACGGACACAGTCCACTCACCTGGTGACTGAATACCAGCCTCTAACAGTCTAGTTAGAACCCTGACACTTGTCAGTGATAGATATTAACAGAAACGTTCCACTCACCTGGTGACAACATGTCTGAAAAACAACAGTTTCAAATTTTGCTAGTCCCCTATTAACCTGTAACACTAGTCAAACTGGCCTAGGTTAGCAGTCTTTCTCTGTACCTTGTTTCAGCTTGTGTATTGTATCATTGCCTTAGCCCTATATGTTGTGTGCTTGTTCGTATTTTGAAACTGGACATTTGGGAACATGTAATGATGTACCGTAGCTAGAAGTGTTTAGAAATCAGTGCAGCAACTGCAGCACATGTCAGCAAGTATAGAATCATCAGAGGACAACTAAATCACAACTAGGAGGGTCCAAACCCTTTAAGAGGGGATAGTTATTAAACACCTAAAGAAATTACTGTTAAATTACTGTCAACATTATAAGGGTAACGCTATTTTTCAGGGCATTATCATTTGCAGAAGCCAGAGGTCTTCCATTAACTGCCCGACGAAGTAGAGCAGTTGAAAAGACCGTGGGCTTCTGCAAATGATAATGCCCTGAAAAATAGCGTTACCGATATTATAGCTAAAATGGATGGAATTTGTTATCAAATAAAAAGAAACAACAATATCCGTTTTGAAACATTTACTGCAATCAACACAAATGTCACTGACCCACTTTTACAAATATGGAAAACGTCCTAGAACAAACAAGATGTCACTATTGAATGTGACGTCACCTATCCCTACCCTATGACGTCACCTAACAACGGGCGTGATAATGGCCCGTCGTCAGGCGATATGAGGGCAGTATCAAGTTACAGTGACCCACTGATTTCTGATAACATGCGGGCGGTTTAATGATAATTCTATCCATTTGAGCTATGATAGAGAACAAGTCATCGTCCGCTGAAACAGATTCCATTGGGGGTAAAGGGCAAAAGAGTGGGGGAAATAATATGAATGGGTAACTGAAAAGAGTGGGGGAAATATGAATGGGTAACTGAAAATCAGTGATGACACCATGTGTTTGTGAAACCTGTTGAACTTTTCTCAAAATTTGAGCAATTAGAAAATGCAAAATATGAAAGAAACATAACTGAATATTTTGATTTAGGAAACACACAATTATGGGCGGAATACGTCCAACATGGCCTCTCTCTGGAAATGGAATGTGCATGTTATTAGAAGTTCACAGATTAATAAACATATTTGTGGATGTTGCTCTTGCTGGACGGTAGAGGGGGTGTATAACTGGCGACAGGTTGAGTATCCATGCTGGTCACAGCAAGGCTTGGTATTTCTCTAGAATCTTGACTGTAGGATATTTTAACGTTTTTATACATTTTTGTATAATTCCTGCAAAAGAATGAAACTGCTGACTAGTGATGTTTTAGCAATTATATTTACAAATATACGAGTCTTGATACATTTTAGCTGGTTTGTATACCTTTCACAGTATCACATTTTGTTTGTTTTTGTCAATATAATAGGTTGTCCAACTATTAACTATCCATTTGCTCAACTTGCAACGTGTCATGACCTCTCATATACAAAACTGAGCTCCTTGAGGGCTATTGAGTTCTTCAGAAGTAAACTTTTCATTGCCCCATATTGAGATGATTTTGTATTAATGAAACCACTGTTTGTCACGAGAGCAAATGCCACATTAGAACCACCTCGAAATCACAAGAGAATTTTCACAATCTGTCAATGTATGTCCATGCTAAATAGTTACTATTAGACCACAATAAATTAATTTATAAGATTTTCATCAATATAAATATAAAATATAACTGGAGGTATTTTATTTTTTATATTTATTTTTTAAACATACTTATCAAGACATCTGTGAACATTAACTGTCAGTGACTGAATTCACATGAATTATGACTGTTTAGTAGGGCTATGAATATTCCTCAAAAGAAGTTAAGGAACACCCGATTCTTTCATACTACTATAGTTAATCTGTCATGGCTTGATAGATTAACTACAGTTATAACAAATTCAAATGAACCACTGATTTTAGTTTGTTATAACCGTAGTTCGTTATAAGCATACATACAACATCTATACAGCAAATGGCTGGGACCAAATATTACGTTCGTAATATCCATCAGTTCGTTATAAACATATCTTACTGTATACTAATATAAAATAAGATAGTGTTCTTTAACATCTTTTGAGTTGTATATATGATTATTTCATCATGGTAAAGGGACAGTCATGTAACCAAGTGGTTAAAGCGTTTGCTCGTCATGCCAAAGACCTGGGTTCGATTCCCGACATTGGTACAATGTGTGAAGCCCATTTCTGGTGTCTCTCGCCGTGATATTGCTTTAATATTGCTAAAAGCAGCGTAAAACCATACTCACTCACTCATCATGGAAAGAGCTAACGCTTTATCCACTAGGCTACCCGACCGCCCCTCATGGAAAGAAGAAGTGAACAGAAACAGCAATGTTGAGCTGTGGGTACAGGGGGACAGTAACGTGTGAAGCTGGATGCTTGGTATTTATACCAGTGGGGGTGAAAATCTTATAATTAATTTATTCTGCTGCTTATGATCATATTGTATGCTGTCTATGTAGGATTTCACAGTTGTACATTGATGCTATATACCGGGCTCCAGATAAGCCGCATATTTGGGCAAAATATAAATCATCATAACCCGATTAATTTTGAGTTGTTTGCATATAAATAGGCCTGACAGATATTAAACACCCTACAGTATGACATTGTTGTTACCCAATGGAGCCTTTTCATCTTGCATAATCAGAATCTCTTTACTCACCTACATGTACTGACGGATGCAGGCATCACCTACAGCTAAACTCTGCTAGAGGGAATACTACACACACATGCTACGTCTCGCTTTTTGCGGGGCGGACGGGTACCCTAGTGGTTAAAGCGTTCGCTCATCACACCGAGGACCCGGGTTCGATTCCCGACATAGGTGCAATGTGTGAAGCCCATTTCTGGTGTCCCCCGTCGTGATATTGCTGGAACATTGCTAAAAGCAGCGTAAAACCATACTCACTCACTCACTCACATCTCGCTTTTTTCAACTGACGCTTATAATGAGCTGTATGGGGCAACACATGAACTGAAGAAAATTACGAGTTACATGAAACAGCATTTTAAGCACAATTATTAAAAAAAATGTCTACTCATTGGTGTAAAAATAAAATGGAAGTAGAGTACATTCACTACCCAATGTGAATGGTAACATTAGAGTTGATACTCAGTGACTCAGAACACTGTCTGGAGCCTGGTATATAGCCATGATGTGGGGGAGGTGACACTCCCCTGTCATCTACCACAAACCTTTTATGTAACCATTATCAGCACCAAGTGGAAGTAACTGAAAATAAACACATCACAGAACACAATATTTCGTCTTATTTTTTAAATTTTCTGTATATGAAATCCACTAGACCACAGAGGCGGTCCCACTTCAAGTGAAGACCATCAGCATGGTTATGACTGAGGATTCAGACGAACCTGGGATTCTAACACAATCATTGGATCCTAGCATGACTAAGGGGCGCAACCCTGCTTAGCAACTGGTGGCACCTTTGCAACCTAGGGTGCTAGAAGATGTACATCATGTATATTGGATACTGAATAAACTAAAGGATGCGCAAAGTTTACAATACACACACATTAAACTGTGGCGAATGCAAATGGTCTTCACATTATTATCACTGTAATGTCTGGCCCAGACTCCATTATTTACAGACAAGCATCATATAAGGAAGAGAATTTATGGATGTCAACTTCTTTATTATAAGGAACACATCCTTTCTGAGTATATGCTTACTCCTTCATCGTTGTGGTCCTCATAATAAAGACGTTGACATCCATAAAATCTCTTTGTTATGTGTGTTTACCCATGAAGATCCCAGTAGAATAGGTCTTCTGCAACCCATGTTTGCCGTAAAAGGTGATTATGCTTGTCGTAAAAGGTGACTAACGGATCGGGTCATTAGGCTCGCTGACTTGGATGATGCATGTCATCGATCCCAATTTGCATGGATTGAAGGCTCATGATGTCAATCACTGGATTGTCTGGTCCAGACTATTATTTACAGACCACCCTCATATAGCTGGAATATTGCTGAGTGCAGTGTTAACAACAAACAAACCAACCTCGTGTGTTACACTTCTTAATTCCATTCAAAGACTTGAAGCCTCATATTGGAATGTTCCTGTGTGGAGTTGAACAAAAAACAAAATATTACCAGGGACGCATGAATCGTTATAAAACTGTTATACAAGGTAGTATAATTATGCCAATATGTCAAGCCTGCATGTGTGGAACTTAATGCCCTAATTTCCAGTGTAAACTGTTCTGCAATTTATCGAGTGTTGGTCGCCCTACAATTGCGTAAATGTCACTCCTTTTTCATATACACCAGCAATTTGGCAATTTGGGAAATTTGATTTATGTCGTTCAAAGACCACCGTGTATGTCTGAATGTTTACCACCAGATCAACCTTGCAGTTAACAAATGCCGAAGTTATGCAGGGGCAGCGTCTTAGTTTCACACCTGGAACTAGACACCACGTCTACGCCAAGTCTAGACCACGTCGGGGGGCACGGGTGGCCCAGTTGACTAAGGCGTCCCTTGGGCACGCCAGAAACCTATGATTGTGGGTTCGAATCCCGGTTCGCCCCGATTATGTTTCTAGGTTTTTCAGCACCATACCCGTGCTCGTGGGTTTCACCGAAGTGGTAAACGTCTGAGACCTGCATCACTTGGGGCTTTCCTTCCACATTAAGCAGACACGCCATGATATGACTGGAATATTGTTTAAAGCGGTGTTAAACCCAACTCACTCACTCACCCTCTCACTCTAGACCACGTCGAGACCCAGGCTGGCAATAGACACAATGCGGTGGCGCATGTTTTGTTTGTTTCTTGTTTTAACGCAGCACTCGGTAATATCCCACCTTTACGACGGCGGTCTCGAAATAACGGAGTCTGAACTAGATAATCCAGTGATTGGCACCAGGAGCATCGATCTACAAAAGTGGGATACAATGACATGCAATCAACCAAGTCAAGATCCTGATCACCAGATGAAATTAGTCGCCTCTTACGACAAGCAATTGTTGCCTGGAACCTCAGTTTCTGACCTGGAATCCCCACGCATGCGTGGATCATACTGATAGGTGAACGCTTTCTACAAACATTTCCGTCACATCAGACACACATTGTCCATATTTCTTTATATTATATTTCCTGTACCAACTCTACATTTCTACAATGACAACATATAGACGATTCATCTCACTTTTTAAACTCTTGTCACTGTGTTTCACATCTGGACGAAGATTTCTCATGCCGAAAGTAAAATCTAAACGACCAATGCCCTCTTTTATTCCAGTTAGCATATCACTTTTAAACAAATGTAAATCCTAGTGTTTTAAGTCATTTAACCCAATATCTACAGCACTTGAATCGTTAACCTTTAAGACTTGTAATTCTCTTAATATTATATGTTCCACGTTACGTCTATGTTCTAAAGGTGTATTTGTATTCGTTTAATCCCATCCATGCACTATGTAACATTTGTGACGCTCTAATATAAAAAGAATTCCTTACAGACAATAAGGCTTTATCTTATATTATGTTATCTTGTCTTAGAATCAGAAACGATGTCATATATATGTTCATATCCACGTAGATAAGGTATTAATGGCGAGATTGATGATAATATTCGTGGTTTACAACTGAATTAGCTCAGTATACTCAGCTAAAAAAGTTCCTAGGATATACCTATTCGTCATATTGTGATTCTGTTAGAAGAACATAAGTATTCCCTTTGTCTTTGAACGTTTCAATTGTTCTAAAGATGGACACATACTATTTCTAAAGATTCTGTACATAATTTCAAATTCTGCATGATAATTTGTGTGTTCTTAAAGCAGTTACAGTGAAATGTTTGCTTATTCGTGTGTTCTTTACACGAGTGATAGTGAAGTGTTTGGTAATTCATTTGGTGATATGTTTGGTAATCTTACTGCGGGTAATTCGTGTTCTTTACAATTAAATATTTGGTTAATTTAATTAGTCATTCGGACATCAGGCATTTACCGCTGTTTGAAAGAGAAACTAGATTTGAAGTGGGATATATTTTTCTTACCCCAACACGCACTAATACGTCATGACACTACACTTGTCTGTCTTAACAATCGGTTTGTTGTGTACACAGGAGGCTGAGCAATAGGTGAAGCCATAATAATGAACCAGAGACCATAAAAGACATAAAAGAGATTTTATGGTCTCTAAATATCATGAAAGTCATATGTCACCACTTCGGGATTTCTTTCCACATCAACCTGACAATGCGTGATACTGTTGAAAGCGGCGTTAAACTCTAGCGTCACTACTCTTTATTTCCAGCGAACTGACAAATGTCTTCAACGACCACACCGTCACGAATACACTTCCCTGTATATAAACTACGGATAGGTGAGGTGAGGAGTGAATACATGGATTGGAAATGATTCCATGTCATTTGATTGGCTGATAATAGAATGGGCGGGGCGTGTGTTGCATTTTGCGCCGAATGGTGTCACTGATTTAGTACCGTCTACTTTTTGTGTATGTGTAAATGTATAAATAAGTACTCTATGAAGTTATTCTTGTAGACGTATTTACTTAAGAATTGTCTTCAATGTGTTTTTACGTTTATAGAGTCAGTGAGTTAGTATTACGCCGCTTTTAGCAATATTCCAGCAATATCACGGCGGGAGATACCAGAAATGGGTTTCACACATTGTACCTATGTGGGGAATCGAACCCAGGTCTTCGGCGTGACGGGCGAAGGCTTTAACCAGTAGGCCACCCCACCGCCCTGTAAATGATTAAATAAGTAGTCTGCGAAGTTATTATTGTAGACTTATTTATAAGAATTGTCTTCAGTTTTGGGGGTTTTTTTTGTGGTTTTTTTTCGTTTATAGGGGTAAAAAACTGCAGCACGCTTTGGGTAAACCCACTGCGCGTTTTTTACGTTCATACCTATCACCGCAGTTCTCAAGTGAGTGGGTTTGTGCAGTTTTTAGCTGTATTGTAGCCTATAACGGCGGGGTCGTCAATGGACTTCAGAAACTGTACCGTGTTGTAGGGCTGGGACGAGTCCAGTTTTACTACCCGGGTACCCACACCCCTATTACCCGACCCTACCCGGATACCCGCTGTTGGTGTCAAGATATAGGTACAAAATGTCCGATTGGGAATAGTTTGACAGTAGCCCTGGGAGAATGTATTTAGATACACATATAAAACGATGTGGTCATGCATACACTGAAGTTGACTGACGTTTCAGCTTTGTTCAAACATATATAAGTCAGAAGGAACGCGTTCATAGTCTTGAAGAAATGCGAACATTAGAGACTTAAAATTGTCGTGTCACCATGTAGTTATATTATGATTTTTTGTCATGAAACAATATATCACGTGACTAACCACGGGTCCGGGTAGTCCTGTGGGTACCCAAATCCTGCTCAGTTCCTACCCGACCCGAGTACCCGAGTTACCCGTCCCAGCCCTACGGTGTTGGGAATCGAACCCGTGTCCGCTGCGTGAAGAGCGAACGCTTTGACCACTTGACTACGACCTGGCCGCTTCCAAGATGAGTCAATGACGAGTGTATCACGATTAATCTGTTTAAAACGTGATTAGCAGATTTGCCAAAGTGGATCTTCAATTTTCTCTGATTCTATGACACGTGTTCAGCTCTATAAGTCTAGTTCCAGCACTGTGATTCAAATGTAAACCGTTCGGGGGGAAATAATAAACAAATGAACAAGAAATCAGTTGCTACAGCGATAACATACATGTAGTAACTCTTTCACATATATAACCCATGTCGGTATGCATGGCGATACTGTTAAGACAATCTGGACGTTTAACTTCAGTTCTTTCAGGATGGTATGCGGGGCGGTCGGGTAGCCTAGTGGTTAAAGCGTTCGCTCGTCACGCCGATGACCCGGGTTCGATTCCCGACATGGGCACAATGTGTGAAGCCCATTTCTGGTGTCCCCCGCCGTGATATTGCTGGAATATTGCTAAAAGCGGCGTAAAACCATACTCACTCACTCACTCACTCAGGATGGTATGCACTGTCACTACATACACAAGGAACAACCCCGTTCTGTCACTGCTGTCGAGTTCAGTTACAACCGCATTGCGACGCAATGTCAGACATATCTGATCGTGACATACACGTACTCAACGGCAGGGGACCCACAACGACCTCGTGCACTGCTCATTAGATCATGACTCGTAACCACTGCCAACAACCCAGTCTGATCACTTACAGACCTACAGCTACCAGACGGCATAGCGACATGCCAGCATACGTTCAACCATAGGTAAGTGCCTGTTATCACACTGTCCGGCACTGTTTTGGCCCCCTCTGTCCACTAGTATTATCAGCGGTCAAACTTATGTAAGTCTCAACCCCGATTTTGCCCACAGTGAAGCAGTAAGCGGATTTGGGGATTAAGCTATAGTCTGTTTCACAATAACTCCAAGACTATACTAAAATTTGAATAATTAGTTCAAGTATTAACGACAAGTTTAATGTAAATATTGTAAACATGTGTAAATAAGCCTTGTTCTATTCTTTGATTTTCTTTGGAAAGTGCTGTCTTGATTTCGTTAAATTTAGGTGCAAATATCGGATGGTATGGTTTATTTTGTGTCACGTGATCTGTGGTACCCTTAGAAACGTTAAACAAATAGGACCAAAGTATGATGTTAAAACAACAAATGCTTTTCGAAATTGTAAACATTTGAACTAATTTCCCTCATATATTAAACAATAAATCATTACATTGCGACTATGACATTAAGACAAGCAGGTTTCGTTTTCAAATTGGGTGAGTATACATAAGGATTCTCTTCGTAACAATGCTTGCATTATGTTTACTTCGTTTTTTCGTCAAGGCTTGTTGTCCCCGCGGGGATTTCGGGGATGAAAAGATTCACAGCACCCCTTGCGTGACTTAATGACTTAATGATTAACGTCGTTGCAATATGCGTAGGACAACCTCCGTGGTCAAGTGGTAGAGCGGAAGGTCGGGGCTTCGATCCCCGGCCGCGTCATACCAAAATACGTTAATAGATGGTACTTGTTCTTACCCTGCACACACACAGATACACACTCACACACACACACACACGTGCATGCAGGTCGCCATATACGTGCACTTATCTTGGACGCGACGTTAAACCCCATTTCATATCACTTCACCTCACCTACAATATGTTTTATGTGTTATCGAGCCTGGACGGCGTGGATCGTTGCCTGTGGAGTGAGTGAGTGAGTGAGTTGGGTTTAACGCCGCTTTTAACAGTATTCCAGTTATATCACGGCGTCGTTGCCTATGGAGTCAACTTTTAGTTTGTCCAGCTCAGACTCGTGTCAGACTTGTTTAGCTGATATAGCCGGAAACTTGCTAACTGCGTCATAAAATAACATGCACTCCAAAGTCTGCATTAGTGTTTTTCTTTCTGTGGACAGTCAAGTGTTTAGTCCATAAAGGGGATAATGGTTGTCTGGTTAATGGACGTGCTGTACAATACATTTAACGGACTAATATATTACTTTCTAACATTGCTTGCTATAACGATAAGGAAAGAGTGAGTAATGTTTCACGCCGCACTCGGTGATTAATGCTATCGTTCGAAAAGGAAATACAGTTAATACATTGTACATTGGTAAGACGAATTAGTCTTGGATAACAACTTCAGTCAAAATAAAATTGTTATCCATAAATTGTGTTTACTTTATAACTTTAAGGTAAACCATTTCACTAAAATATTATTTCATATTGTCCGTAAAATAGCACTGTTGTATAATAAATATATAACATATGTGACGTAAGCTATACTGGTGAGTTTGGTTCACTACAATGTTTAATTACTTTATTTCACTGACACCCTCTTCGTCAGGTTTCCTTCACGTATAATGGGCTACTTAGGTGGACAATATGGCATTCAGGATTAATCACATTACTTCTTTGGTTGATCAACAGGGTATTCAGCGGTGGAGCCATGTTGTGTAACGGCCCTTCTCACTCAGGGTGATCAGAGTGCCGGATTCGGGGGTTAGGTAATACTTGTAACCCAGGCGACCGTCACGATCCAGTCACAAACACGAGCAGACGTCAACCAGCAGTCGGCCATGGCGGACCACAGCAAACTCGAAGTGAGAGAAAAGTTTAAGAATCGTCATGAATTGAAAGGAAATTCTGGATACATATCATCCATAGTATCCAAACTATCATTCCATGTGGTCGTCAACAGGGTCGGACCGTTTGTGTTCTTCATTGTCTTGTTTGGTGTTTTCTACTGGGGAGTAACGGAAGCGCTGCCATTCCTCTACAGCGAATGGGATGCCGTGTATTTGATAATGAATCAAATCTTATCCTGTGTTATTTCGTTTGAAATGATGATAAACTGGTTCTGTATAAGGTATGTGGATTCGCACTACAACCCCTTCGTTCATGGGACCGAGCCTACGAATAAAACCGGAAGTGGACCCTGTATACCAGTCGAGCAAGGAGCCGACCACCACATCACTGACTTTCACCAGAGTGAAAAGGACATTAATTCCAATCAGACTAAATCGAACGGAGTCACCAAAAGAAAAAAGGTATACCGAATGTTTGTCGCAACCACGTTGCCGGACAAAGACGGTCACTGTGAACGTGAATCATATGACTATTGGTCCTGGTCACCGTGTGTCGTCTGTAGGCGTCCTAGGCCGCCACGATGCCACCATTGCGTTCTGTGTCAGAGGTGTGTTCTGAAGAGAGATCATCATTGTTTTTTTGCCGGATCTTGTGTCGGGGTCAACAATCAGAGACATTTTATAGTATTTCTCTTCTGGACTTTTTTCGGTTGTTTTTATGCTTTTATTCATATGGCGCCTTATGCATACATTGAAATCCTTCCAAACATAGCCTATGTTGACCTTATACCCCCTGTCTCACTCGTGCGTGCATTATTCGGATACCAGCACTATATGATTAGCTTCCTAACTTTCCTGGGATGGTCGCTGACGTATTTTGTAGTCCTCTCTGGAACCCACCTCGTGGATTCTTTCAGTATTTTGTTGACGTCGCAGACGACATTTGAACAGGCCAATGATATTAACGTGACCGACATTCGGACCAATCTGGAACGTATACGTGGCGTGTTTGGAGACAACTGGGTCCTAAACTTCATTTTTCCGTGTCATCGGATGTTTAAACCAGCAGACGATCCCGTGCTTTGGTCATCTATCAGAATGTGAATATCCTCGTCTTAAAGAAGCGTACTGGAAACATATGTTCAATCCAAATCCATGCGATATTTACCAGTAATGTAATAACCACGTGTGTATCACAAAAGTGAGTGAGTGAGTCGAGTTTAGCGCCGCTTTGAACAGCATATAAAAATAATCGGGGCGAACCGGGATTCGAATCCACAATCATAGGTCCGCAAGGGACGCAACTCTGCGTACATCACAAACGTAAATGAAATAAACAATAACACATGTCAGTGTTTATAATATGCGTGACAATGTTTCTTTTAATATCAAAAGAACGACCCGGATTAATAATAGTGAGTGAGTATGGTTTTACGCCACCAGCAATATCACGGCAGGGGACATCATAAAGATAGTTCACACATTGTACCCATATGGCATTGGCTACCATAATTATTCTCGGAACATGAACAGATGAATTAGAGGGAAGGTTAAACACAAGCACGACATCCGATAGTAAATCCACCATAAGGGCTGGTGAACTGACTTAACTTTGGTCGGAGTGTATTTTCAAAACTTCAATGTTTCCATGTTGAAACAGACTTATTTTATTGTAATTGCAAGTCTTATATTACACTGAGGGGCAAAAGAACGTATATCTTTTTTATTTATTAATGTTATTGAAAATCGAAAGAACTGTTGTTAAATTTGATTATGTCTATTTAACCATCACTCATTCCTGCAATAGTTTGTGAGTGAGTGAGTTGGGTTTAACGCCGCTTTTAACAGTATTCCAGTCATATCACGGCGTGTCAGCTTAATGTGGGAGGAAAGCCCGAAGTGATGCAGGTATCAGACGTTTACCACTTCGGTGAAACCCACGAGCACGGGTATGGTGCTGAAAAACCTAGAAACATAATCGGGGCGAACCGGGATTCGAACCCACAATCATAGGTTACTGGCGTTCCCAACTCTGCACAGCGAATCGCGGCGCCTTAAACGACTGGGCCACCCGTGCCCCTTCAATGAAGACAGGAATGAATTTGAAACAGCATGACCCCTACCATGTTTAAAATGTTGTAATATATCAAAGATAATATGTCGAAGATACCCGCCTGCAGTGTGCATTATGCGAAAAAAATGGTTTAATTTTTAAAACTTTACAAATAAAGTTATATTTTAAAATTATGTAGAAGTATTCATTGAGGGCTGACTAAGCGCCAGTAAGTTAAAATTCGGTTATAATACCGCTAACTTATGATATTTTCAAGTCAAACATATGTTAAAATCACGGACCTATGTATGTATGTCTATAGGTCCGTGGTTAAAATATACTTGGGGGTATCGTTTCTTTTGCTCCTCGGTTATATGATATTGTACCACCGTCGGTTGTGATTTGAGAATAAAAAAATGATTGAATTGCCAGACATTTTATTTTGGAATCTCACATTGATACCATCAGATCTAGTCTTGAATCTGCATGGATATGAAGAATTCATACATTTTGTTAGATGTTGTGTCTCTAATTTTGTTACGAGAGAAAAAACGCAACAAACAAAATTTAACAATTATTTTATAATATAGAGTGTTATGTTCTGCTTGGCTTTCGCATAGATTATTTTATCCTTTCCTCCGTATAAATGACAAATATGCACATGGAAAAAGTTAAGCATCACCCCTTTTTTCACCTCACTTAAAAGGAAGTCAACAGTTTGGTTACGGGCCAGACACGATAAAGGGAGACAATATGCGGGGAGGTTACTCTTGCAAGACAATTATTCCGTCAAAGTGTTACGTTCACTGCAGTGAAATATCAAGTGCTTATGTTCACTGCAATGAAGATACCACTTTTCTCAACTTCAGAAGACTCAGTCTTACACACTGAAGTACATCATCAGTCTTAAACTTCCATGTATCTTTTTTTAAAAACTACGCATGACATTGATCTCATCATTTTGCCACGGATACCTGACCGAACGGTCGTACAAGAACGCGGTGTTCCTCAGAGCGGTCGTAAGGACTTGGTTATATCATATGGGGTTGTTTTAAGCCGCACTCAGAGCCTCGGAGTTTTCAATTTTTTACCGATTTGTGTCGATACACTTGATGTCAAGACACAAGTGAGGGAGAATCAGATTATATATGAATGATTACATTTTGAAACAACCGGATCACCGACACATCCGGGTAATCTTCGAGCGTGTCCAGCAATAATTGCTGTAACTCGTCATGAATGTCATCATCGTATTTGAGGTGAATGGTCAGGATGTGCAAGTGTCAAAGAGAAACCTATTTAGAAAAGGGTTGTTCAGGAGACCTTTGGATAACTGTGTTATCATTATAGTTTAAATCAAAATAATATATATTTCACTTTGTGTGAGTTCACTGGAGTATGAATCTTCATAGGGTGAAGGCAAAGCTGTATGAACCTCGGAGTGGGGTATTCATGTAAACTGATGCATGGTATCTCAGTGGGCTAGCACTATAAAATAGGCATAAGTCCGGACAAGTACAAGCAGCCACACACGCACACACGTCCATGCACATATCTTTATAAGTACCAAAAGACGATAAAAGATGGTACTTGTTGTTACCCTGTCTGGCGCTCGGCATTAAGGGGCTAAAACAAGGACTGGTGGGCTCGGAGTCAGTATACTGTGTCTGATAGGGGTATTCATGTTAAAATGCGGCATGGTATCTCAGTCGGCTAGCACTATAAATCGGCATCAGTCCGGACTAGTACAAGCAGCCACACACGCACGTGCATGCACGTCGCTCTATAAGTGCAATGATCTTGGACGCAACGTGTACGTGTGTGTTTGTGTGGCTGCTTGTACTAGTCCGGACTGATGCCGATTTATAGTGCTAGCTCACTGAGGTACCATGCCGTAGTTTAACATGAATACCCCACTCAGACACAGTATACTGACTCCGAGCCGACCAGTCCCTGTTTTAGCCCCTTAATGCCGAGCGCCAGACAAGATAACAACAAGTACCATCTTTTAACGTCTTTTGGTATGACGCGGCCGGGGATCGACCCCCGAACCTTCCGCTCTTCTGGCGGACGCTCTACCACTAGACCACGGAGTCCCACACACGGAGAGGTGCATTCATGTCTATATATAAGTTCAATAATCAAGAACATGACCCCATTTTACCCACCTCACCTTGAACTCTTTAAAACCGTGGCTTCCCAGGACCTGCGATTACATCAGTCACGGGTGATTTAACGTTTACACACCGATTAAACTGAAAATAACCAATCCGACCTTACATAAGTTGCTGCACAACAGATATACTCACCCATGCGCAAAAAATGGCTCAGTACTCACTGAACGGCCATTTCAAAATGCAATCATTATCTGAATGTTTACAACCGGAGGGAGAAAGGCGATTGTGCCCCTCTTCCTTGTGCCCCTCTGCCTTTGTAGGCACCAAGGGGGCACGGGTGGCCCAGTCGTCTAAGGCGCTGTGCAGAGTTGCATCCCTTGGCACGCTAGAAACCTATGATTGTGGGTTCGAATCCCGGTTCGCCCTGATTATGTTCCTAGGTCTCTCAGCACCATACCCGTGATCGTGGGTTTCACCACGGACTTGTATAAGTTGGGTTTTAACACCGCTTTTAACAGTATTCCAGTTATATCACAGTGTGTCAGTTTAACGTGGGAGGAAAACCCGAAGTGATGCAGGTCTCTGACATTTACCACTTCGGTGAAACCCACGAGCACAGGTATGGTGCTGACAAACCTGGAAACATAATCGGGCGAACCGGGATTCGAACCCGCAATCATGGTTTTTATACCCCAAGAGACGCAACTCTGCACAGCGAATCGAGGAGTCTCAGACGACTGGACAGTCCCTCCACCTGGAAATAATTAGTTAATTAATAATAATTAGGTTTTTGGCGTGTCCAAGAGATGCAACTCTGCACAGCGAATCGCGGCACCTTAGACGTCTGGGTCACCGTGCACCCTGGTGTGCAAAGCATTGTGATGCAATTTCATTGCAGCAATATCTACAGTGTAGATATGGCTTGACCTCACCCAAGCAATATCTCGTGGGGGAGCCAGTTTTGGACGATGAATGACGTTCCACAAAGTAAATTAGTGTTCTTTCAAGTTCAGAGTACTGGAGCCCAATCTCATCACCAAAGCAGCGGAGTCAACTAAGATCTGATATCAATGAGACTGAGTTGTGCCCTAAGAGGGATTTCCGCAACTGAATCCTTACTGAACTCCACATACAAATTGGAGATTATTAATTTATACTTGTAGTCTCCAATATGTGTAACATCATGAGTAACTGGATAAAAACAAAAGAAGACACCGTTATCTTTTCACAAGTTTTTTTTTATATAATGTGAACAATATTTTCATACAAAGATATAACATTGCCATTAGGAATGGTTAAAATACCTGTCAAAAAATGTATATTACAGAATGTGTTTTGTTACAAGTGCATGCTGATCTGACTGAACAGCTGGGTCAGTCAGGTGAAACGGATTAGACTAAGATGGTACCACATCAAAATGTCCTCAAGTTTGTCTGGCAAAAACGCAACATACATATGATAAACGTTATGTTTTACATTTATTAATACCAATTTTATTACTGTAGCATGAGCACAGGTTTTCGCCAGGTGACACAGCACACTATACTGTTTTTGGTAAGCCAGCAGCCGTTTTTGGTAAGCCAGCAGCCGTTTTTGGTAAGCCAGCAGCCGTTTTCGCTAAGCCAGCAGACGTTTTCGTTAAGCCAGCAGACGTTTTTGCCAGTTTGGTGCCGTTTTGATGCGGTGCTGTTTTAGCTGTAACCAAGGTTACTCACTGTTTTGAAAGTTTTTCATTTATGTAACATTTTGCCATTACTTTGGTGTAAGGCCAGTTTGTGACTTAGACTGTAGTGGTGTGTCTCTTCTGTGAAACCCACCAGCAAGATCTATTCTGAAAGATGAGGGTGAGGTGAAAAGTGGTTTAATGTCACTTCAAGGTTATGTCACTGATATAGAGTGTATGTGTGTGAGGATGTGAGGATGTGAGCCCATGGAGATACCATGCCGCAGTGTAACATGGATATCCCACTCAGACACAGCATACTGACTCGAGCCGACCAGTCCTTGTTTGATACCCTTATGTGCCAGGCAGGGTAACAACAAGTAAATCATTTAACATCTTTTGGTAATGTGCATCTGGGATCAAACCATAGCCTTCTGCACTCAATTTACTACACCTCGGAGTTGTTAAAAGGCCAAGGTTGGTTGGTTGGTTGGTTGGTTTGTTGTTTAACGCTGCACTCAGCAATATTCCAGCTATATGACTGCGGTCTGTAAATAATCGGGTCTGGACCAAACAATCCAGTAATTAATATCATGTGCATCGATACACACAATTGGGATCGATGACATGCATCAACCAAGTCAGCGAGCCTGACCATCCGATCCCGTATGTCGCCTCTTACGGCAAGCATGGGTTGCTGAAGACCTATTCTACCCCGGATCTTCACGGTTGAGAAAAGGCCAAGGAGCGTAAGAAGGTCGAATGTGGGATTCTTTTATTTTAACTATAAGCCTGCCATGGCATGGTTAGGGGAGGCAACTCTGCACAATAAATTGCTTCACCTTGGACAATAGGGCCAATCCTGATCATCATGTTTGACAATACAAATATTTTGTTGTTGCAAATAACACATTTAAGAATAATAATAAATAAATGATGCACACGACACCTTTGATTGAACACATCAGAAAGACATTTCATTGATGGCGACCTTGACATAATGAACTGTACATAACTATTACACATTACAAAAACAGTTGATAACCATAACAACAATAGCACAGTGTTTTCTCAAAATAATAAAAATATCCCAGAATGCATCAGCACCATACCATCCAGCAATGGACAAAAGAAAAAGAGTTTGCATTACTTCATTTCAACAAAAATGTTTTGTTTTGTTTGTTTGTGTGTTGTTTAACGCTGTACTTGGCAATATTCCAGCTATATGACGGCAGTCTGTAAATAATCGAGTCTGGACCAGACAATCCAGTGATTAATATTATGAGCATCGATCACACAATTGGGATCGATGACATGCATCAACCAAGTCATCCAGCCTGACCACCCGATCCCGTTAGTCGCCTCTTATGACAAGCACAGTCTCCTTGTATGTCAAGCATGGGTTGCTGAAGACCTATTCTACCCAGATCCAACAAAATGAATTGTAGAAAACCTTGAATATTCTGAAGTCTTTGATATGCATCTAGAAGTTGGAAGAACATGAATACATCCATTAAAAAATGTCATGTATTGTTGAATATTCTGCTTATTTTCATCCGGAGTTGTATAATACACACTAGACAATATTTACTTTGCCATGGGTTTTACAAAAAGTGAATAAATAATCACAGGCTATGAGTCTGAAAAACAGAATTTTCCAACAAAAGTATTACATGTCTTGAAGAACTGACCAAAAATGTATTCTGTAGCTATTAAAAATTCCAGACTCCTCACTGACCCCATTGTGAGCGGATCACTCGTACAAAGAAGGTATTAGCCTTCAGGATTCTGTGTGCCACTTTATCACAACTGTGGCATCAAGGACGTCAGCCACACTTGCCATAATCACACTGACAGCAGGAACATAGAAGACATCTGTTTTCAGTATTTGTCTTCTAGTGCCTGTGATTGGGTGGTATACAATATTTATAAAATGTCAATGCCAACAATAACCAGTCTTGATTATCCAACAAAACAGATTCCTTTGGGTGTAAAAGGCAAAATAGCAGTAAAATTATATTAAAGGACAACTGAAAATCAGTGATGACGCCAGGTGTTCGAGAAAAGGGCAACACAGATGCATGCATTTTGATTGGTGTTTTGAGAAGCAATTGTGGAGAGTGAGAAGTGCAATTTGTGGGCACTGTTCATTTTATTCACAGATCTGCTGTTCATCGGCCTCAAGCATTTGGCTTGAGATGGGGACTTGTGTTTGCTATATCAAGACAAAACTTAACATCTGTGATAACAATACCTTTAAATCCTGAAACAAATCACCAGTTCTCCAACTATTACATAACAAAATGGCCAGGTAGACTCTGTCCACCTTGAGATGCACCATCTTGTGATGCACAATCTTGTGATGCACCATCTTGAGATGCACCACCTTGAGATGGACCATCTTGTGATGCACCACCTAGAGAAGCACCACCTAGAGATGCACCATCTTGTGATGCACCACCTAGAGAAGCACCCCCCTGAGATGCACCATCTTGTGATGAACTATCTAGAGATGCACCACCCTGAGATGCACCATCTTGTGATGCTCCACCTTGAGATGCACCATCTTGAGATGCACCACCTTGAAATGCACCATCTTGTGATGCACCACCTAGAGAAGCACCACCTAGAGATGCACCATCTTGTGATGCACCACCTAGAGAAGCACCACCCTGAGATGCACCATCTTGTGATGAAGTATCTAGAGATGCACCACCCTGAGATGCACCATCTTGAGATGCACCACCTTGAGATGCACCATCTTGAGATGCACCATCTTGTGATGCACCACCTAGAGATGCACTATCTAGAAATGCACCACCCTGAGATGCACCATCTTGTGATGCACCATCTTGAGATGCACCACCTTGAGATGCACCACCTTGAGATGCACCATCTTGTGATGCACCACCTAGAGAAGCACCACCTTGAGATGCACCATCTTGAGATGCACCACCTTGAGATGCACCATCTTGTGATGCACCACCTAGAGAAGCACTATCTAGAGATGCACCACCCTGAGATGCACCATCTTGTGATGCACCATCTTGAGATGCACCACTTTGAGATGCACCATCTTGAGATGCACCACTTTGAGATGCACCATCTTGAGATGCACCACCTTGAGATGCACCACCTTGTGATGCACCACCTTGAGATGCACCACCTTGAGATGCACCACCTTGAGATGCACCATCTTGTGATGCACCACCTAGAGAAGCACCACCTTGAGATGCACCATCTTGTGATGCACCATCTAGAGAAGCGCCACCCTGAGATGCACCATCTTGTGATGCACCACCTAGAGAAGCACCACCCTGAGATGCACCATCTTGTGATGCACCACCTAGAGAAGCACCACCCTGAGATGCACCATCTTGTGATGCACCACCTAGAGAAGCACCATCCTGAGATGCACCATCTTGTGATGCACCACCTAGAGAAGCACCACCCTGAGATGCACCACCTTGAGATGCACGACCTCGAGATGCACCATCTTGTGATGCACCATCTTGTGATGCACCACCTCGAGATGCACCACCTTGAGATGCACGACCTCGAGATGCACCATCTTGTGATGCACCACCTCGAGATGCACCACCTTGAGATGCACCACCTTGAGATGCACCACCTTGAGATGCACCATCTTGTGATGCACCACCTTGAGATGCACCACCTTGAGATGCACCATCTTGTGATGCACGACCTCGAGATGCACCATCTTGAGATGCACCACCTTGAGATGCACCACCTTGAGATGCACCATCACTTCATTTATTGCAGAGCTTAAAGTAGCATGAACTCACAAGTGTTAGTCATGATATGGCTGAAATATTGCTGATGTGACTTTAAATCTTAACTCACTCACTCACTCACTCACTCACATCCCAGTGCAAGCTTAAATAAACATGAACTATGATTGTTTCTGGGTAAAATATTGCGATAGAGTTTTACTTAAATTTTCAAAAATATCTTTTCATGAATAATTCAAAATGATTAATGCTTATGCAAGAATGAAAATATATCTACAAGTATAAATAATCTGATTTCCTTGTTTGACAATGTAATCTGTGGTTTATGCTGTAATATCAATATGATCATCACAGTAGCTGTGGTTTTGGCATACAAATTTACAAAATTTCCCATTAAACAAGGACTTTTAAATACGTTTTTTGCAAGTGATGTCGGCCCCGAAACAAGCCCCATAACCCCTGGAGAAAAAGGTGGGAAAGGTCAAGTTCGACTGCCAACGTGGTTGGAGGGTCAAGGTTGACCCGCCTGGTGAGTTTCAAGTGAGTATGACAATTTTCATTTTTGATCTTAAATAAGTTTTTTGAAAGTCAGGTCAGACCTGAAATGAGCCCCATTAACCCCTGGAGAAAAAGGTGGGTAAGGTCAAGTTCGACTGCCAACGTGGTTGGAGAGTCAAGGTCGACCCACCTGGCGAGTTTCAAGTCAGTATGACAATTTTTATTTTTGATCTAAAATACGTTTTTGCAAGTCAGACCTGAAATGAACCCCATTAATCCCTTGAGAAAAAGGTGGGTAAGGTCAAGTTCGACTGCCAATGTGGTTGGAGGGTCAAGGTTGACCCGCCTGGCGAGTTTCAAGTCCACATGACAATTTTCATTTTTGATTGTAGATGAAACAATGGGCATAAGACTTGGGTGTTTTTACGACCAAAAAATGAAAATTGTCAGACAGGTCTCAGTCCTTGCCAAACGAAGTTTGAGGTCACCGGACCAGCCCTTAGCTGCTCATTTTTTTCTTTTTGACTGAAGACAGTCTCAACAGCTGTTCCTGGTGTAGATCTGTACTAGTCATTAAGTTTTAAGAGGTGGTTGCAAGTGGAGTGCACCTCTAATTTTTACAGACACCTTGACACCATGTGTCAACCTAGCATGTGTTTATTGTGACTCGTGTGTCGTGTGCGTAATCCCCCCAACTCTTCCTGGACCCATCCCTTGGCATGAGACAGCCACGTGTTGCTGCTTGTCAGGGAGTGTGAGAGGCGGGAATGTATGGTTGTCATGGAAACTCTGTGTGTCTGGAACACAGCTTCCTACAGCACTCGGACGAAGTTCGCAGGGAAGATGCCGACCTTGTCCTGCAGACTCCCCTCCCACCAGTCAAACTGGGAGTCTGTCCTTGTCAAAACCTCTATCCTGTCTCCTGCAACAAACATCAGAATAGTCGATGCTTGTTCCACAGGGATAGACACAGCCACTAGTCCGTTAGTCTAAGACTAGTAACAATCTAGATGGACTAGTTGTTTTACCCCAAAATCTAGTTATTTTACATTACTCACAAGTCCGAAGTCACATGTGGACTAGTTAGATATGACCAATGGCAGGGTTTTACCTTGATTCACAAAACTCGGGGGCCCAAGGAACATTTAACAATTAATTTCGAGGGTCTCTACCTGTATATGAGTGACTTGTAAAGTAATGAAACGGTGTAGTTTACTGTACTGAAAGATTTGATAATTACTAACCATAATTACAGGACCAATGTGTTGTCAAAAATTTGGTAAAATGAATATCATTGTGCATCCCTTTGGATGCAAAATGTTTTTTCTCTGCATCCATTCTATACATTTATACGTACATTTCTGCATCATGTCAAACTCTGCAATGGGGTCTACCCTGTTTTCAGTGTCATTATTTAACAATACAACTAAACATTTCTGACCCTACTGCCTACTAAACTACTCAAAAAAAGTTGACAGCCATGCAATACACTGGATGTATATGTGCACTGGATTCAATTTGCATGAAACATTGTGAAAATTAAATGCAGTACTTCTACAAAAACGTATGTTAAAAAAAATACAGAAAAAAAGGTCCCATAGTGATATCTCTGATATTAACTTAAGTACAATTACTTAAAAACGTAATCTCATTAAAATTACATCTTAGTTTTCGCTACAGCCAAACAAAGATCTGTGGACATCCCATTACGGGTTACATCAGAATGATCTTTCATCTGACCAATTAGAGCATCGCTTACCAGATCATGTAAGTGACAGTCGGAATGTGTGTTCTAATCATGCAACCTCAAAAATTTAACTTGGAGTATTCCGAACGACAGTTATGGGCTTTATGATTGAATCCATACAATCTAGGCCATCTATTAGCCAGTCCACAATATTCTTTTGTTCAGGTTTCAAAATTATAATCGAGAACTTATCAAAATACGTTTCAAAGCGTAGTCGCCAGTTTGAAACTGGTGCCGTAAAACATGAGGAAGCTAAGTTTTGATTGGCTAATGTTGACTTCTTGTCAGTTATTCCATTGGTCTGTCAAAGTTCGCGAGAGGTCGGTCTTATGTGACCTGCAATGGGATGTCCTCAGACCTTTGATGAGCGGTAGTGAGATCTGATTTTAATGAGATTGTTAAAAACGTTGCAAATTCTGATTTTGGAAAACATTAAAGTATAGAAGCCTTTGTTTGGATCTAGCATGTACTTGCGATGATAACTGTCGCGGTGTCAGAATACTTCGTCAGAGTTGTGAGGTTGTGACCTACCAGTTTTGAATGAGAGGTCACATGACAGCTGACCTCGGAATGGAATCTCGGCTACAGCAACAAGGTTGTCCCACTTGACAACTGCATCTGTCTTCGGAGGTTTGTCTCTACTTCGGATGCTGAGACTAGGCGGCGAGTGCCGGAGACTAGGTGGGGAGTGCCGGAGTTGTGCCTTGCCTACAGAGGAAATATATAACATTACCTGTCAGCTTTAGAAATTGGCACTAGTCCTGTAGTCCTTGCCAAATTGCCCAATGGTTAAGGTATCATAAGAACGAGTAGAAATTTGTCATTTTTATGGGCTTTGCTATACACTTTCATTACAAGGACCATCTTCTTGAGGCAAGGGAGTTAACTGACTATGAAAGTCCAGTTTCCACCCATGCCAAACTAGGCTTGTATTATGGAGTTACATTTTGGCTGGACTAACTAGTCTCTGCATAGTCCAATCAAAATCTCGCAATGAAATCGAAATCCTGTTCGTAAACTGTCGTGCAGATTTCGGTCGATTGCAGGATTTGTAAAGCATGTGCACCACCAACTCATTGTCAACAGATATTTTCCAAACCTTTTCATGTTTTTAATCAAGATGCTCGCATGATTTGATGCACTTCTCGATGTAAGACCCGTTTTATCACAATATAGATCTTGATTAACGATCAGATCGTCTTGACTGGGCGCTGCCATTTTGTTTGAAACAGGTGCAAGTGATGGAATCGGATTGGTCCATAGGAGAGGCTCAGAAGGGACATAACTCATAATAACCACTGGTGGCGCTACGATCAAGCCAAGGAATTCCAGCCTAGTTCGACAAGGTGGAAAATGGACTTTTAAAGTCAGTTAACTCTCTTGCCTCGGGAAGATGTACAATTGGTTGGCTGGTTGGTTGGTTTGTTGTTTAACGCCACACTCGGCAATATTCCAGCTATATGATGGCGGTCTGTAAATAATCGAGTCTGGACCAGACAATCTAGTGATTGATATCATGAGCATCAATCCACGCATTTGGGATTGATGACATGTATCAACCAAGTCAGCGAGCCTGACCACCCGATCCCGTAAGTCGCCTTTTACGACAAGCATAGTCACCTTTTACGGCAAGCATGGGTTGCTGAAGACCTATTCTACCCCGGAATCTTCACGGGTCGGAAGATGTACAACAAACACACACACGTACATGCACGTCGCTATATAAGCGCAATAATCTTGGACGCGACGTTAAACCCCATTTCACCTCACCTCAACTCACCTCACCCGGAAGATGTACAAGGACTAGTGGACAGAAACTGTTAGTTTCTACCGCTGCCCATAGCTTGTGACCAATCATGAGACAAAACTACATCTGATGAGCTTCAATTCATATTTATTACACAGTAACAAGGCATCCACATTTGGACTCATTTTCTGCAAGTTCCCATTTTCAGATTTCTGTTTATGTAATAATTACAGTTTTTAGATATACTGTCTGATTACTTTAAAGAAGACATATACGCTAAAATGCTTTGAGATCATGTTTTTATTACACTACAAACTAACAAGAGACAAATACAATACTTTTTTACAGTCTGCACACATGGCGATTTTTACGGAAGAAAGTTGACGTCAAACATCTTTCTTTATTACATAACAGCACAATTGTATCAAAGGTCACTTTTCTCCGAACGGGTCACATTTATCAAAGTGAGGAGTGCTGGAGCACTTGGAAAAACACAAAATCCCCCATGGGGCCTAAACTACTTTAGGCTAAAAAAAAATAATACTTTTGGTTCTCAGGCACCGCCCACATCATCATAAAGTTTGCCGCACATTTCATTTTTATTTCCATTTTTTATAAAAAAAACCAATAATCCTTACATATTCCAGGTCCAACGGTAGTCAAATACTGTATTCCAGTATTTTACTCATCAAAGGAATAGATTTATGTAGGGAGGCCCTTTCCCAGGTTAATTGTACACAATTGTTTATTTGGTTACACAACTGTTTATTTGTTTACATCCCCAGTTTAAGACACCACCCCCCCCACCCCATCGTCGTCTAACATATCTTTCAGCTTATTAAAGCAACCCATGGCACACAGAACAGCAGATGTTGTTTGAACAACATGAGAGGTTTTCGATACAATGATCACAAACTCACCTGATGCAGTAAACAATGTTTGTACAACGTGAGAGGTTTTCGATACAATGATCACAAACTCACCTGATGCAGTAGACGCTGTTTGTACAACATGAGAGGTTTTCGATACAATGATCACAAACTCACCTGATGCAGTAGACGCTGTTTGTACAACATGAGAGGTTTTCGATACAATGATCACAAACTCACCTGATGCAGTAAACAATGTTTGTACAACATGAGAGGTTTTCGATACAATGATCACAAACTCACCTGATGCAGTAGACGCTGTTCGTACAACATGAGTGGTTTTGGTTGTGACAGTTTTCGTTGAATAGGTCCGGGCAAACTTGTCCATCTTGTCAGATGATGCGGTTTCCCATGCTGAGTCTTGTGCCGACTCGCGAGCCCACTGATGTGCCGAATCTTGTGCCGAATCATGCGACGATCTGTCACCTGTAGACTCGCTCTTATCTCCCTTTTCTCCCGAGCGGAAAGCCTGAGATTCAAAATAGAAATGCATCAAGTGAGTGAGTGAGTGAGTGAGTGAGTGAGTGAGTGAGTGAGTGAGTGAGTTGGGTTTAACACCACTTCTAACAGTATTCCAGTTATATCACAGCGTTTCAGCTTAATGTGGTAGGAAAGCCCCAAGTATTGCATGTCTCAGACGTTTACCACTTCGTTGAAACCCATGAGTACAGGTATGGTGCTGACAAACCTAGAAACATAATCGGGCAAACCCGGATTCGAACCCACAATCACAGGTTTCTGGTGTGCCCAAGGGACGCAACTCTGCACAGCCTTAGACGACTGGGACACCTGTGCCCCCTCAAAATACAAGTGCTTTCTACAGGGGGACTACAGGTGAGGTGAGATGAAATAGGGAGAAATGGCACACTCACTTACACAGCGACATGTATGCATGTGTAGCTGTTTGTCCAGACTAATGCTGACTTTTTAGTGCTAACTCACTGAGATTTCATGCTGCAGTTTAACATGGATACCCCACTCAGACACAATATACTGACTCTGAGCCAACCAGTCCTCGTTTTCAAGTAATGCCTATCAAACAATTCAGTCCTTGTTTCATCACCATAATGCCGAGCACCAGGCAGGGTAACATGTTTTTTGGATAGAAGCAGAAATGTTTCAGCAATGGGAAAATTTACATTTTTGGATACGCACAATCAGCCATTTTAAACACACAATCTTTATGGCAGACAGCCTCTTCTACACTGACATCCTGACAGGTAGCTGGTGTTTTGACCTAAATCATAATTACAACCTTCTACACAAAAAATATAAATTCTTACGAAAACAATATTTCAGTACTCAGAGCCTCTGGTATTGGATTAAAATTCATGAGTAAATGCGATCACATCAATTCTAGAGTACCATGCCTACATTTTAAACGAGACAGCTATCGTGGGGCCTCCATAATGTTAGTTTCGAGACATGGTAACAAATCGTTTTGATAATAACATTTATTATATTTCATCGAACAGACAGAAGGAAATTGATGGGACTTAAATTGATCGCCATGTTGGAGACATGTAAGTGTCCTGCTTGGTCTGCTTCAAGTCAAGAATAATTTCATTGGCATGATAAATAAAATCTAGCGTATTCGACGTAATAAGCGCCCAGGGCACTCTCAAAATTAGAAATGGGGGGTTCTTATTAGAATATTATTTTGGTGAAAAAAACAGAGTTGAAAGATAAATTTCGTTGTTTATGCTGACAGCCTGAAATGTTTATGTTCGACAGATATATTTTTCCAGAATTTAATTGCCCATAAATAAGGGTGCATATAACATAAGAGTGTGTATTATACGCGAATAAATAAGTCTTGTGGACATTGATCAATCGGAAGGGATGCAAATTGGGCTTGTTCACTTGCCAATACATCAGCAAATATCGTGAGGGCGCTTATTTGAGCGGGGCGCTTATTACGTCGAATACGGTATACATTCTTATGAAAACAAGCCCAGATGTCATTTATCATATGGTACATTCAAGTTGCAAGTTCATAAATCTACACTCACACTGAGCTTGTGTGCTATGCCGGTGGTGACGACATCTTTGATCGTGTGCCTGTGTTTCCATGCTTGTTCCTTAGCCATCTTCATGGCCGCCCTGACCGCGACTTCCCGGTGAGTGCGGAGAACCTCATACAAGGCGTCACACTCCACTGGGGGATCCACTTCCCCCATCAAGATGCGGTAGGCTCGGATGTCTTGCCCATAAAACCTACGTACAGGAAACAGGCGCATAACAGACATTTGAAAATAATTGGAAAATTCATTTTTTAGAGCTTACAAACATATTCTTATGGCAGAATTTAGAGGCTGTCACATTCAGATAGAACACAAGTAGGGCTGGGACGGGTAACTCGGGTACCCGGGTCAGGTGGGTACTGAGGAACCCGGGTACCCACAGGACTACACAGACCCTGGTTAGTCACGTGATATATTGTTTGATGACAAAAAATTTCTAGAACTCTATGGTTACACTACAAGTCACTAATGTTCGCATTTCTTTCTGACTATGCACCCATTCCTTCTGATTTTTCATATGTTGAATAAAGATATAATTTAATTCCACTTCAGTGTATGAATGACCAGATTGTTTATTGTATCTAAATACGTTTTGCCAGGGCTATGCTAAAAATGTGCCCAATCGGATATTTTTTAGACATCTCCTCAGAGCTACAGTGGGTACCCGGGTAGGGTCGTGTAATAGGGTGGTGGGTACCCGGGTTGTAAATTTGGACTCGTCCCAGCCCTAAACACAAGTAACCATGGTAACTACCAGTGATGAATGAACTTTCCCGGCTCATAAACATTGCTGTGCATGGATAACAGGCACTCAGTGACAGACATGGGGTATTGGGGACCTGTTTTGTCACAGAATCCCTTCAGGGAGACAGACATGGGGTACTGGGGACCTGTTCTGTCACAGAATCCCTTCAGGGAGACAGACATGGGGTATTGGGGACCTGTTCTGTCACAGAATCCCTTCAGGGAGACAGACATGGGGTACTGGGGACCTGTTCTGTCACAGAATCCCTTCAGGGAGACAAGCATGGGGTACTGGGGACCTGTTCTGTCACAGAATCCCTTCAGGGAGACAGACATGGGGTACGGGGGACCTGTTCTGTCACAGAATCCCTTCAGGGAGACAGACATGGGGTACTGGGGACCTGTTCTGTCACAGAATCCCTTCAGGGAGACAAGCATGGGGTATTGGGGACCTGTTTTGTCACAGAATCCCTTCAGGGAGACAAGCATGGGGTACTGGGGACCTGTTCTGTCACAGAATCCCTTCAGGGAGACAAGCATGGGGTATTGGGGACCTGTTCTGTCACAGAATCCCTTCAGGGAGACAGACATGGGGTACTGGGGACCTGTTCTGTCACAGAATCCCTTCAGGGAGACAAGCATGGGGTACTGGGGACCTGTTCTGTCACAGAATCCCTTCAGGGAGACAGACATGGGGTACGGGGGACCTGTTCTGTCACAGAATCCCTTCAGGGAGACAGACATGGGGTACTGGGGACCTGTTCTGTCACAGAATCCCTTCAGGGAGACAAGCATGGGGTATTGGGGACCTGTTTTGTCACAGAATCCCTTCAGGGAGACAAGCATGGGGTACTGGGGACCTGTTCTGTCACAGAATCCCTTCAGGGAGACAAGCATGGGGTACTGGGGACCTGTTCTGTCACAGTATCCCTTCAGGGAGACAAGCATGGGGTACTGGGGACCTGTTCTGTCACAGAATCCCTTCAGGGAGACAGACATGGGGTACTTGGGACCTGTTCTGTCACAGAATCCCTTCAGGGAGACAGACATGGGGTACGGGGGGCCTGTTCTGTCACACAATCCCTTCAGGGAGACAAGCATGGGGTACTGGGGACCTGTTCTGTCACACAATCCCTTCAGGGAGACAGACATGGGGTACGGGGGGCCTGTTCTGTCACACAATCCCTTCAGGGAGACAAGCATGGGGTACTGGGGACCTGTTCTGTCACACAATCCCTTCAGGGAGACAGACATGGGGTACGGGGGGCCTGTTCTGTCACACAATCCCTTCAGGGAGACAAGCATGGGGTACTGGGGACCTGTTCTGTCACACAATCCCTTCAGGGAGACAGACATGGGGTACGGGGGGCCTGTTCTGTCACACAATCCCTTCAGGGAGACAGACATGGGGTACTGGGGACCTGTTCTGTCACACAATCCCTTCAGGGAGACAGACATGGGGTACTGGGGACCTGTTCTGTCACAGAATCCCTTCAGGGAGACAGACATGGGGTACTGGGGACCTGTTCTGTCACAGAATCCCTTCAGGGAGACAGACATGGGGTACTGGGGACCTGTTCTGTCACAGAATCCCTTCAGGGAGACAGACATGGGGTACTGGGGACCTGTTCTGTCACAGAATCCCTTCAGGGAGACAAGCATGGGGTATTGGGGACCTGTTCTGTCACAGAATCCCTTCAGGGAGACAGACATGGGGTACTGGGGACCTGTTCTGTCACAGAATCCCTTCAGGGAGACAGACATGGGGTACTGGGGACCTGTTTTGTCACAGAATCCCTTCAGGGAGACAGACATGGGGTACTGGGGACCTGTTTTGTCACAGAATCCCTTCAGGGAGACAAGCATGGGGTACTGGGGACCTGTTCTGTCACAGTATCCCTTCAGGGAGACAAACATGGGGTACTGGGGACCTGTTCTGTCACAGTATCCCTTCAGGGAGACAAACATGGGGTACTAGGGGCCTGTTCTGTCACAGTATCCCTTCAGGGAGACAAACATGGGGTACTGGGGACCTGTTCTGTCACAGTATCCCTTCAGGGAGACAAACATGGGGTACTAGGGGCCTGTTCTGTCACAGTATCCCTTCAGGGAGACAAACATGGGGTACTGGGGACCTGTTCTGTCACAGAATCCCTTCAGGGAGACAAACATAGGGTACTAGGGGCCTGTTCTGTCACAGAATCCCCACAGGGAGACAAGCATGGGGTACTGGGGACCTGTTCTGTCACAGAATCCCCTCAGGGAGACAAGCATGGGGTACTGGGGACCTGTTCTGTCACAGAATACCTACAAGGACACCCTAGGAGTGAGTGATGTTTTGGTCCAGATCCCAGCAACAGACAAAACCATGGCAATTATACTTACTTTCTGTTGGCATCCTTGCGTTCAATGAGTCCGCTGCCCTCTATCGATATGCCTGCAAATATTCCCTTGGTCTTGGAGTATGTGTACATCGCTGCTGGGCTTCTCAGAGAGACGTCACCCTCGATGTTGCGCCCTAGCGGCCCCGCTGCAATCGTGAAGTTGCCACCTAGGGTCAAGTTACCTCCCTTGGAGAAGGCTTCGACAGCAGATTTCTTGTTCAGAATAATGACGAAGTCTGTTACCTGTTGGAAGCACGGTAGTTGAAATATGCAAACAAATATATCCATAACATTGTTGTGTACATATCGTGGCCAGAGAGTTACTAATTCCAAAGGTGGGATTCGAACCAAGGCATTCTTTTTCGAGGTTGGATGCCTTGACCAGATGACCAAGGAGGTTAACCCTGTCAGCAAGCTGACAAGGTGAGGATCTCATCTGTGGGATGACTACACACTCTGGAACATACTTCCCCATCAACAAAAGGCACGTCCCAGGTCACAAAGAACGGTACTGAGACATATTTTTCTCAAAGTTACTATAAATGTGTCGAGCCCACATTGGGCGCCAATGTACTGGTTATAAAATTTTCACTTCCCGTGATGGGATTCCAACCCTTGACATTCTGATTCGAGGTCAGATGCCTTGTCCACATGACCAAAGAGATTAACCCCATCAGCAAGCTGACAAGGTAAGGAAGTCATCTGTATATTGACTCCATATCCTGCTACATACAGTTAGCACTGCTGTGAGAGCAAAGACAATAGTAGTAAATTCTCCAAAAGATCAAAGAAAGTCGATCATCTTCATGATTTTATATCACATGCTTCTTTTGGAAAGTTAACACTATCGTGCTATGTGATCCTAGACTATCAAAGTTTGTGATATTTATAACCTGTAGGACTTGTCTCCACTAACCTCGGCCCCGATCTCGAAGCCTCCTCCCAGACCAGCTATTCCTATTGCACTGGGAGCGGACCAACCTGAAACACAAAGTGTGAAGCAATGCATATATTTAACAAAATGGATGTTATATCATGGTTTAAACTGAGTGAGTGAGCGAGTTAGGTTTAACGCGGCTTTTAACAGTATTCTAGTTATAGCGCGGCGTGTCAGCTTAATGTGGGAGGAAAGCACGAAGTGATGCAGGTCTCAGACGTTTACCACTTAGGTGAAACCCACAAGCACGGGTATGGTGCTGACAAACCTAGAAACATATTCGAGGTGAACCGGGATTCGAACCACAAAAATAGTTTTCTGGTGTGCCCAAGGGACGCAACTCTGCGCAGCGAATCGCGGCACCTTAGACGACTGTGCCACCCGTGCCCCCTGGACAGTAACAACAGTCCCTCCACATGGAAATAATTAGTCACCATTTTGTGTCACCTCACAGTTTTCTACCATCTACCACATGTCAATCACAACTTTATTTATGCATTGTATAATGTATAGATGAGTGTGTATTTGCGTGAATGGTGTTTGTGGCAATGAAAACACTGTTATCATATATTTCATCCCTCAATATTCATTTCAAGGAGCTTCAGACTTACCGGGTCAGAAGCTCCTATTTGTAACAGGACTCCACATATTGGAAAATTTTATAAGAAATTATTTATTTAGATACTGTATATACACTTTTCACTTCTTCCTTCTTCGTTCTATCCTTAGAACAAAGTTTCCAGCTCTAAAGACATTTCCCCCGAACACATACCAGCATCACCATAGACACCACCCAAACAAATGGATCACACACTGTAGTCCCCTGCGTTGTGAGCTTACTTGATCTCCTGACTACCCCTGCCACATCATTCTCTTTTATAGAGCTGAAAGCTAGAGGAGCTGTGATGCGGGGATGGTCAGAAGGGCATGTAGCATGTGAGATAGGATAAGTAGTCATATATGAATATGACAAACAATCTGATCAGATTTTATTTTCAGTCGCCAGGTGCACTAATGGCAGAAGTGTATCCCGTCCTACCACAGGTGTCCTGTCATTGTATCACAACCTACCACAGGTGTCCTGTGTCTGTATCACAACCTACCACAGGTGTCCTGTCTCTGTATCACAACCTACCACAGGTGTCCCGTCTCTGCATCACAACCTACCACAGGTGTCCTGTCTCTGTATCACAACCTACCACAGGTGTCCTGTCTCTGTATCACAACCTACCACAGGTGTCCTGTCTCTGTATCACAACCTATCACAGGCATCCTGTCTCTGTATCACAACCTACCACAGGTGTCCTGTGTCTGTATCACAACCTACCACAGGTGTCCTGTCTCTGTATCACAACCTACCACAGGTGTCCTGTCATTGTCTCACAACCTACCACAGGTGTCCTGTCTCTGTATCACAACCTAACACAGGTGTCCTGTCTCTGTATCACAACCTACCACAGGTGTCCTGTGTCTGTATCACAACCTAACACAGGCGTCCTGTCTCTGTATCACAACCTACCACAGGTGTCCTGTGTCTGTATCACAACCTACCACAGGTGTCCTGTCTCTGTATCACAACCTACCACAGGTGTCCCGTCTCTGCATCACAACCTACCACAGGTGTGGGAGTCCTCATCAGCGTCCTCCAATTTAGCGATGACGACCCCGCTACCCCCTCTCGCTGTCACCAGGAACCCCGCCTTCACCACGGTCAGTATGGCCAGACCCTTGGCCTTTGCTAGAATACCAGCTGTAACACCACAAAGATAAAAAGGAGGCATGTCATGGGTTTCAAAACCATCATATGCTGGTGTGAAAGTCAGGGGAAACAAAGTTTGAAATTTTAATTGGTGAGGTGAAATGAGGACTAATGTCGCGTTCAAGATAATTGCATCTGGAAAGTACTGCATGACAGTACTGAAGATACTGCAGATATAAAACCATCTACTCATGAAATGTTGAACATGTGGAAGTTGAGATGAACCAACCATGTAGAGTGTTGATATGAATCAATGTGACTCGATACTTCACTTCCCTACGTATTGATTTAGAGGGGCCAAAACAAGAACTGGTTGGCTTGGAGTCAGTATACTGTGTCTGAGTGGGGTATTCATGTTAAACTGCGGCATGGTATCTCAGTGGGCTAGCACTATAAATCGGCATCAGTCTGGACTAGTACAAGCAGCCACACACACATGTGCATACAGGTCGCTATATAAGTGCAAAAACCTTGGATGCGATGTTAAACACCATTTCACCTCACCTCAACACTTATGATGAATACTTCAACCCAGTATTGATACTGACTACACATACCAGGAATGAGTTTGTCTGGTCCAGCTCTGGCACTTGGCATGGTGAACTCTCGCAGGATTTTGGCCGCCTTCTTGGCCTCAGACTTGAGGCTGTGTGGTATTGGTGTGTTCACCATCGTTGTGATTGGTTGACAGGCCCTAGTCTATGTCCCCATCTTTACAGTCTGCAGCAAACTGGAATAATAACGGCCATTCTGAGATGAGGTCTCGTACAGTCTGAGGCGGTGAAAGCAGTGTGCTAGTGGCTAGAGTGACACGATAGCTGCTGGAAAGTGGTGTGCTAGTGGCTACAGTGACACGATAGCTGCTGGAAAGTGGTGTGCCAGTGGCTAGAGTGACATGATAGTGGCTAGAAAGTGGTGTGCTAGTGGCTAGAAAGTGGTGTGCTAGTTGCTAGAGTGACATGATAGCAGCTAGTAAATGGCACAATAGTGGCTAGAAAGTAGTGCAATAGTGGCTAGAGAGGGACGTGAGACTGGCTAGAAAGTGACATGATCTTGTAAAATTATATCGTGAAAGTAGCTCAATAGTGCCACAATAATTTTGTGTTAATGCCTCAAACATGTCAAAAGTAACAGCATGTTAGAGCCACTTAGAACTTAGAATAATCACCTCTGCATATCAGAGCATAACACATTGGTTTTCAGATATGAAATAAGTTTGTTATTCAAAATTTTCTTTGACAAGCCAATGGCCATAACAACATTAATCATACATATTGTAAACAGCATGATTTTATGAAAACCTGCGTTTTTACACGAAAAGTTAAAAAGACATAAATGACGGTGCGGGAATGTTGAAATTATGAATATAAATGTACGTGCAAACGAAGAAGCTACAAGAGTTAGTAGTGACAGAAATCGGTTTTGGTCATTATGATACAAGCCAGTGTCACATAAGAAATAGCGTTAACATGACACGACAAAGTAAAGAAGTGTTACCATATGACAAAATAAAGTCCTCCCCGAACAACAGTTGAATCTTGTTCACTTCCGTGTTACAGAGCATCGGGAGTTACTTCCCTTTATACACTGTCAAACCAAGCTCCTCACAGCGATAGTACGTTCACGGAGCTCTCTATACTATCGCTGCCACCAGTCAAAACTCCCCACTGTGAATAGGTGGCCACAACCATGCTTGGAGTTGAACTCGCAACCGAATGACCGTTATGTTTACAAACAAGTGACGACTGTCGTGACGCCAAATACACTTATCGCTGCATTAAAACATTCTTGTTGTTGATATAGTAAGAATGTAAGGGAGAAGTTGGTTGATTTTCCGTTAGTCTGCAATCTCGAACCAATCGGATTAATAAAACAACAAAGTAAATTCATCTGGAAAATATGGTCAGTCGTAAACCTTTTCAAAATGAAATATGATGGCATCCCCAAAGACATAAACAAAAGTATCAACGTTACTGCATTTGGGATTAGAGGGCAAATTTCAAGATTCTTGTAATGGCCGCGCCCACACTGGTGGCAGCGATGTTACCGGGAGTGTAACGAAGGTGTCACGCGCTGGGAAGGAGCTTGACTGTCAAACAAGCTCCTTTCCAGCGCGTGACACCTTCGTTACACTCTCGGTAGTATAGCGAGCTCCGCGAACGGGTTATCGCTGTGAGGAACTTGACCGTAAAACTTTTGAAACAAAACACATGCACGTTTAGCCCAGTAAAATAATTAAGCTTACATTCCTTAGGGAAATGCTGAAAGGTTTATAAGTTTGGCACTTGCTACACACCATACCTTCAGTTGAAATTTCTGTCAGTGAAGTGAAAAAATATATGAAAATGATAAATTCCTGAATTGAAGAGGAACCGAAGCAACTCCGCACAAAGTTTAATTAATCAAATTGAACTGTTTATAAGTTATATTCTGGAAGTTAACCCTACCTACATTTGAACGAAGTCCAGTTATTTGCCTTTGAAAAGACAAATGTAAAAAATATAATAATCAAAATGTTGCATTATTTACTGCAAAGATTCAGATTTAATATTATTGAGGTAAGCTCGGGAAATGAACCCTACACCCCTTTGAACATATGTCAGACGTGGGGCCATGTTAACTCTATCATTTATTACAAATGTCTGTATGTTTCATATTAGATATTGAATACACGAGTCCTTCTTGCTGCCTTTGAAAGACAAAAAATTAAAACGTTAAAAAAAGCACACTTTCATCACTTTACCGGTGACTCTTCAAAGTTTCACGTTATGCACCCGAGGTGAACTGCTTTTATGTTCAACCTTCTGTAACATGTGGCAAATGCTCTTTGTCAGCACACCATTAGTCAGTCGCCTTACAGTGTTTGTTTGTTTGTTTGTTTGTTTCTTTGCCACACCCAGCAATTCTCCAGCTATATGACGACGGTTTGTAAATAATCGAGTCTGGACCAGACTATCCAGTGAATGACATCATGAGCATCGATCAACGAAATTGACATACGATGACATCCATCAAACAAGTCAGCGAGCCTGACCACCCGATCCCGTTAGTTGCCTCTTACGACAAGCATATTCGCCTTTTACGGCAAGTATGGGTTGCTGAAGACCTTTTCTACCCCCGATCTTCACGGGCCCACCTTACAGTGAGACCGTGAAACAAATGTGAACCTTTACAGGACAACGATACATCATATATTCTTACTGTTAAAGTGATGTCTAGGTTAGGCTACAGTACACTTTAAACCAGTTAATTTCAACATTAACAAAATATAAGATCACAGCTGATGGTACTATCGCGTATGTATTACTGTATTTTTAGAGTCAATAGTCAATGAAGCGTACGTAAACATTCTTTCAAGAGGCGGCTGCAAATGCTGGAATTCATCGTATCCTTAAATAGATTTGATGGCATGTGTGCAACACATTTCACTTTAAAACAAGAGATGAAAACACATTTTGAACAAACTGACATTCATTTACCCATAAGCCTCATCATCTGAAATACCCGTGAAGATCCGGGTCATAATTGATCTTGGGGGCACGGTTGGCCCAGTCGTCTAAGGCGCCGCGATTCGCTGTGAAGAGTTGCGTCCCTTGGGCACGCCAGAAACCTATTATTATAGGTTCGAATCCCGGTTCGCCCCGATTATGTTTCTAGGTTTGTCAGCATCATACCCGAGCTCGTGGGTTTCACCGAAGTGGTAAACGTCTGAGACCTGCATCACTTCGTGCTTTCCTCCCACATTAAGCTGACTCGCCGTGATATAACTAGAATACTGTTAAAAATGGCGTTAAACCAAACTAACTCACTCGCCATAATTGATCTTCAGCAACCAATGTTTATTTTATAAAAGGCGAGAACAGGATCGGGTGGTCAAGCTCGCTGATTTGGATGACGCATATCATAGAATCGATGCTTATAATGTCAATCACTGGATTGTCTGCCCCATATTCGATTATCAACAGGTCACTATCATGCAACTGGAATAGTTCTGAGTGCGGCGTTAAACAACAAAAATAATCCAAAATTATCACCGACAAAGACTCAAGCTGAGAATGTACTTTTGTATATACACTGTAGATATGTTGCGCCGTATGTTTCATATGAAATTTCCGGGCATCGAATACTCAATATAACACCCGTATCGCAGAATGTTTCCCCTGTGAATCTCCGGGTTAGAACTGGTCACCAGTAATCCTTGCTTGTCGTAAGAGGCGACAAACGGGATCGTGTGTACCCGTCCAGACTCATGCCGATTATATAGTGCTAGCTCACTGAGATACCATGCCGCAGTTTAACATGTACCCCACTCAGACACAGTATACTGACTCCGAGCCGACCAGTCCTTGTTTAAGCCCCTTAATGCCGAGCTTTAGGCAGGGTAACAACAAGTTCCATCTATTAACGTCTTTTGGTATTGGGATCAGATCACCGACCTTCCCCTCCCCAGACAAACGCTCATCACGTATCTACAGATGTGGTCTCATAGATACCAGTCGCGTGGGATCCGCCATGCATGTCCTCCCGGGCGTGTACAGAAACACACACACACCAATGAGATGTGTAATGTCTGACGTGGTGGCCCAAGTATGTGAATCATCTAAAGTCCACGTGAGAACTAACTGTTGTTACTGAAAAAGAAGTCTCATCTGTTTTCAAAGTATTACGTGTTAATGAAATCATGTTTTTTGTACAATGGCTACCGTAATTTTGTTTCCTATCGGTATGGAAAACGTAACACTGTCTCAGGGACAAAGACATGCCAAACTGATAAACTAAATAGACTAAACAACAGAACAGTTTATCCGACAAATGATACTCCTTTAACACATTGTTAAAAGAGGGAAACGCGTGGTAATAAAGGAACATAATCATAACCCCCTCCCCCACCCACCACCCCCACCCCCCAAAAAAATATCAATAAAAAAAATCAAGAAAATCTAAATAAATAATAATAATAATAAAATTAAATGTACAACACCCCAAAACACTCAATAAAATTAAGTGAATCAAAAATACAAAAAGAGCAAGAACAAAACATTACAAAACGCCAAAATCGCCAACAACTAAAAACTCCTAACATCGATGATATTGTCTTCGGCTCAACAGTATAGTTACAGGCAGGTGAAGAGAAGGCACTGTCTAGAGTTTGAAAGCGCACGTTTTGCGCGTGCAATAGCTCCAACACAAATGGACATCAGCGTTGTTAACTGGAAGATGGTAGACACAGGACGCCACTGCGTTATTTGTGCAGGAAACAGGCACTGTTAGCTTATGACGCTGACCGAAGTACATTGCCGACATATCGGAAACGGGATATGACGCTCCATACTTCGCTGCAAAATGTGGGATATGTGTTCGACAATGACTCAATGAGTGTTTGTGTGCGAGGATTTCTTCTACAAGAGTTTGGGACCTCCTTCTAAAGAGATTCGGATTTCAACTTGAAAGGTACTTTTTTTTCTTGAAATGTTATCACACTGGCGAACAAAGGGCCCTTGTCCCCCTATTCGAAAACCATATATTCGACTGTGATCAATGCCGATCTGTCAGTGAAAGTCCCCAATAAGTGCCATCATTTGTTAGATTAACGAAATAATGACATACTGACAGACGTATTAATTTTAGTTTAGGCCTCCTGTCCAATGTACACTTTTATGTATGAGGATATAGCAGTCTTTGGTAAAGTACATATAATTTTAACTGTTAGTTTGTCAAAACCTTGACTTTAGAGTGAGTGAGTACGGTTTTGTGCAGCTTTTAGCAATATTCCAGCTATAATGCTGGGGACACCAGAAATGGGCTCCACACATTGTACCCATGTCAGGAATCGAACCCGGGTCTTGGGCATCTTAACCATTAGTCTACCCGACTGCCCCACCCCCCGTGACTTTAGAAACAAATGCTATGTTTAGTAATATATGTTCTCATTTGTGAGTAGCTGTTTAACCTGACTAGAAATATGTCACGTAATATCAAAATGTATATTTGTGTAGTTCATATGATATGCTACTCAACTTTTGAAAGGGATAACCAAAGTGTCCTTCTATTTATATACATAGGCGGAACCAGAGGGGGGTGGTTAGCCCAGGGAGTAGGGGGGCCCAGAGGGGCAACCCCAACCTTTTGAAAACCAAATGTAGTATTTTGTAGGCAGTTTTATCTGAGAAAGGATTTTGATATTTTGGACCCCTCCCTTTCATGAATGCTGGATCTGCCCTTGATATATGCACTTAACATATGAGAATCAGTTTTGTGTCTCATTGACAGATACTAATATCCTAGTCAAAAGTGGAGTAGTATACATAATCAACTAAAGAAAGGGGACAGCAGTGTGGGGTAGACTCAAGATTATAGACCATCAGAATCAGTTTTGAAAATATGGAATTTTCTATTTTCATGATCATTAAGGTTCATGACTGAAGAGGGGTGGTCAGTAACTTCGTGGTTAAAGCGTTGCTCATCATGCCGAAGACCCAGGTTCGATTCCCAATATGGGTACTATGTGTGATATTGCTGAAATATTGCTAAAAGCGGCGTAAAACCATACTCACTCATGACTGAAGATTAAATTATCTTTGATGAAAGGAGACTACGGTCAAGCAAACTGATGTCTCAAGCAATTTGAATCAAGTTTTTAATAAAACAACTTGTTAGTATCCAGCTCAACTTTTATGATGGAGCTTAATCAAACAGTCAGTTGTTAACTTAAATACGAAAAGACATTGTCTGAGCACAATACAAGGCACTAGTTACAAACATTAAACCTAGCTAGGAAATGGGTGCAAGACCATGAACCAGTCATCTGTTAAAGCGACCGTTTGGGAGGGCACGGTTGGCGCCACAATTCACAGTTTAGAGTTGTGTCCCTTAGGCATACCAGAAACCTATGATTGAGTGTTCAAATCCCAGTTTGCCCTGATTGTTTCTAGGGTTGTCAGAACCATACCCATACCAATGGTAAACGCATGAGACCTGCATCACTGAGGGCTTCCCTCCCACTGTAGCTAATGCATCAGGACTGTTTAAAGCACTGTTAACAATACTCACTCACTCACTCACTCACTCAATCATAATTGCGACTTCCTTAATTTTGAAGTTGCTGTGGTGCTGTTTGAAAACTTGTGGGGGCGGTCGGGTAGCCTAGTGGTTAAAGTGTTAGCTCGTCACGCCGAAGACCCGGGTTCGATTCCTGACAATGTGTGAAGCCCATTTCTGGTGTTCCCCGCCGTGATATTGCTGGAATATTGCTAAAAGCGGGGTAAAAACAAACTCACTCACTTGAAAACTTGTGAATCAGTCTCCTCTTCGGTGACTAAAATGGACACAGTTTTGTCATTGCTTCCACCCTTGTTCTCCCAGAGAATGCAGTGAAGGATATGACTTAGAGGGATCTAAGTCTAAGTTTTATCTTGACCGGGAAACCAGGCCCGGGAAGGATGAAGTTTGTGGGTGGGGCAGTAGCTGGAAGTAAGATGTGGCCTCAATATTTGGTTCACTTCATGACATCATCCATGATTTGGTGGAGATAATTGCAGACTTCTCCCTTTCTAAGCTCAACTAAACTGAGCTCATCTCCTTCAGTAGAGACATATAGAAACAGTCCATCACATATACCGTATTTGCTGTAATAAACACTAGGTGCTTATTAAAAACATACATAACAAGTTAATTTTGTTGTAAGAGATTGAAGTTGAGAACAAACTTGGTTCAAATGTCGATGAAACGTTTTTTGTAATAGCTACTGGGCAATTATAAACCCCTTCTACACTGCTGTGTTTTCTGTAAAAAATCTGTAGTATGCAATATGTCGATATATATATATAATTCATACAGATATAATTCAAACCTTAAAGTCCATTATACTGTGTATATATAGTTTGTTTTATGATAAACATTACCCAAGCATGTTTTATTTTTTTCCTAAATTTTGCTTCCTGTGTCTATCTATATTCACAAAGTAAATCTGATAAAAAGTCCTCAATCTTTTGAATTGCTCTGAAGTAGTTTCTTGTTTTTTGAATCCCTGAAAATACGAGACGGTTATCACTCTGACTGTGGGTACAATTGTAAAAAATGGAATGAAATTTGTAATTTTTTTGTTGTGGAAAATATTGTGTCAAATCTTGTTAAAAGGTAATTCCAAGAGTTTACTTTACTTAATTTGATAAGACAATGATAAAACACCTGTTTGTCCTCTAATACACTTCAACTGGACCGAGGAGTGGCAGGGTAGCCTAGTGGTTAAAACGTTAGAGCGACCCGGGTTTGATTCCTGACATGGGTACAATGTGTGAAGCCCATTTCTGGTGTACCCCACCATGATATAGCTGGAATATTGTTAAAAGGCGTAAAACCTCACTCACTCACTCACTCACTCACTCACTCACTCACTCATGTATAATGTCATCTTATGAAAACAATGTGTCCCTTTTGTTCCTGGTAATAAGGATATTTATGGCAGCACCTGCCTTGTTGCAGCAGCTTATTCCTAACGCTCTCTCCAAGTGTTATTACGTAACACAACAGCACCAGCCAGACACCACCATGCATATCATTCCAAGCAGCTGCATAACACCCAACTCATCTTTCTAGTCTCACTATGAAGGTAATCTTAGTAAATACAATTGCCATGGCAACAGTTTTGGGAAGTACTCGAACTAGGGGACAGGGTAAGGGGATCTAGCTAGACCTAGTTAGGGTACATTCCATGTTGATGCTCATGAAAATATGATATCATGTGATGTGGGGACATGCTGCGGCTAATGGATACAGTGCTGATCAGAAATAAGTGACATTATCGGAGTTTTCTGCATTGTCAGTTGTGCAGTGTCTTTCCGTGGGTTTGTCGTCCAGGGAAATGATGCATTTCTGTTCATTCCCATTTTTTTCATTTTTTGTGAGTTGTTTAACGAAGCTCTCAAAACTATTCCATCTGTATGACGTCAGTCTTTAAATGACTGAGTCTGGACCAGACAATCCAGTTCATGATGTCATGAGCATCAACCAACGTGTTGGGATACAATGACATTCATCAACCAAGTTAGCGAGGCTGACCACCCAATTCCACTTAGCTTCTTACGACATGTATGGGTTACTGAAAACCAGCGTTTGCTTGTCACGCCGAAGACCCGGGTTCGATTCCTGACATGGGTACAATGTGTGAAGCCCATTTCTGGTGTCCCCCGCCGTGATATGGCTGGAATATTGCTAAAACCGGCGTTAAACCATACACACTCACTCACTCACACTACTGAAGACCAATTCTAGCTCACATGTTCATTTATGAAAGAATAGAAGTGATAGCATCTGCTTTGTTTTTTCTTACAACATATATTATGTCAAACTTTATTTTAAAAGAACCATAGTACCTCATGCTTGTCTGAAGTGCAGGCTCAAATGGGGATTGGGTGGACATAATGTGTGACCTACCTTATCGTGTTTCATTGTCAAACTAAAATAAAGATCAGAGCCCCGTTCCACAAAGCATTCTTAGTGCTTCGACTTTGGTAAGCCAAGGCTGAAGTATGGGAGTTACGATCACCTTAGCGCTAAGATGGCTTGGTGGAACGGGGCTCTGGGTGTTGTTGTACAAATCGATCTTAGCGCTAAGGTGATCGTAACTCCCATTTCTTAACACAGACTTGCGACAGTCGCAGCGCTAAGGTTGTTTTGTACACCGCCACACTGGTGATTATTTTGTGCGTCGCCATGATGACATGGAAGTTGTTGATGCTGTCCGCTACTGGAAGGTCTGCCTTGACCAACATTTACCCCTGAAATTTAAAATATTTTAAAACGATTTTGGTTGAGTTTTTTTAGTATATAATGAAAATTAGATTAGAGAATCTTTTTGCTTGCCGCAGTATTGTACTTTGGGAGATTTCGGCTATTTTTGTTTCAGAGACTGTATGAGAGACTAGGCTTACAGAGACTCAGTTATGTTTATCACAGCAGGGTGACACCAGATATACGTCATATCCATATCGGGAATAAAACCCAGGTTTTTGGAATGACGAACCAACACCTCAACCACTAGGCTACCCCACTGCACCCTTATGACAAAGCCTTACACAAATTGATGTGAGATTGAGTGGTCTAAGCTGATCAAATGACCTCTTGAACTCCCTTGCTTTACTGCACACTTACAAAAATCCAAGCACTTTGTGTCAGTGTTAAGTCTGCATCACAGTGGCTTTGTTTATTATTTAATGCCACCCTTTGTAATATTCCAGTGAAACAATGTTGGCCTGTAAATTATCAAACCTGAACCTGAAAATTAGGGCTGGGACGAGTCCAATTTTACTACCCGGGTACCCACACCCCTACTACCCGACCCTACCCGGGTACCCGCTGTTGGTGTCAAGAGATAGGTACAAAATGTCCGATTGGGAATAGTTTGACAGTAGCCCTGGCAGAGTGTTTTTAGATACACATATTAAACGATGTGGTCATGCATACAATGAAGTTGACTGACGTTTCAGCTTTGTTCAAACATATATAAGTCAGAAGGAACACGTTCATAGTCATAAAGAAATGCGAACATTAGAGACTTAAAATTGTCGTGTCACCATGTAGTTATATTGTGAATATTTCGTATGAAACAATATATCACGTGACTAACCACGGGTCCGGGTATTCCTGTGGGTACCCGGGTCCTACTCAGTACCTACCCGACCTGAGTACCCAAGTTACCCGTCCGAGCCCTACTGAAATTCCAATGATTGATTTTATGGGCAAAGTCTCTTGCCATCAACCAAGTCACTAATCCAGCCCACCAATCCATTTTGTCGCCTCGTACAACCAGCATAGGTGGTATGCTGGAATCCCTAAAGACTCCGACACAATCATGTTTATGTTCATATTGTTGCAGGATCAGTGGGGTAACCTATTTGTTAAAGTGTTCGAAGGCCGAAGGCCTGGGTTCAATTCCCTATAGGTACAATATGTGAAGCCCATTTCTGATGTCCCCAGCCATGATATTGCTGGAATGTTGCTAAAAGCGGCATTAAACCACACTCACTCACTCACTCATACTGTTGCAGCAACAAGAATGCTACCTGTAGTTGAATATATACTACTCACTAAAAGTTAAGGACAACCTGATTGTTTGATACTACTATAGACCATCTCCGTTGCCTGGTGGTAAAGCATCTACCCGAAGAGTGGAAAGTCTTAGAAAGAGTGGAAAGAGTTAGATCCCGGCCACATCATGCCAAAAGACCTTAAAAAATGGTACTTATTCTTGCCCTGGCTGGCACTCCGCATAAACAGGGACTGGTAAGCGCGGAGTCAGTAAACTGTGTCTAAGTGGGGTATCCATGTTAAACTGCGGCATGGTATCTCATGGGCTAGCACTATAAAATTGGCTTCAGTCCGGACTAGTACAAGCAGACAACAAACACACACAGGCATGCACGTCGCTGTATAAGTGCAATAATCTTGGACACGAGGTTAACCCCATTTCACCTCACCTAACCTCACCTCACCATATTACTTTAGCTAATCTGTCATGCCATGATGTTCTTTCATGATATAATTTAAAAAAAAAAAATTTACCGGGGTAATATATTTTATTTCACCTTTTCCCTGTTACATGAGGAGGATGGCCATCCAGGGTAATGGTCACCCTCACATTCTGAAGACAATGTTGATCCAATTTTTTTTATAGCTAATCTGTCATGGCATTTTTTTATGTTTAATAGTTAATCTGTCATGTCATGACAGATACACCATAGTAATGTGAAAGAATTGGGTGATCCTTAACCTATTGTGAGTAGTATGTAGTTGAGAGGTAGTTATTTTTTCTGCGATCTGTATGCAGCTTGACATTCTGTTACAACCACTACCATAGTACAGGAAGAACTGCCAAATAGTTTGTGTGTGTAGCGTAGATATTGCGTGAGCCTACTATCATATTACGTACTGCATGCAAGGTAAGCCGTTTTGTCTTGTCACTGCATATAGTCATCTTCTGTGTTTGAATTGATGAAACCTAAACTAAAAAGATCACTGGCACACTTTGTAATGGAACCAAGTCCTATTTCCACATATGAGAGTTCATGTAATGGGGATCCACACAGTTGTAGCGGAACATCAAGTCAAGATGTATTGTTCCACAATACCACCCACCTCAAAGTAAAAAAGATGTTTTAAATTCTTCTTGCCTTTAGTTACCTTTGACATTAACAAAACTGGTCTGGTCTGGTGTTCTAGTGCCAATTTCCGTCCTGAGTCTTGCATTGTGATCAGTCTGCCAGAGGTATCAAATCTACATTAGACCGTAATTTTACTGATACCTGCATTAGCATGAGAAAAAGTTATATTCAGAATTATTTGTATCGCTCACTGATCTTAATTCTTTAACATTGGTAAATAATATGTTGCGGTTGGTACACTTTGTGCAGGCAGTGTGGCAATATATATCAGGAGGAAAACTTGCTGAAAATTAATACTTTGGTGCTACTCTGTCACATTCCATGAAGTCATGTGTCCCGTGTCACGATGTTCAGACTTCCCTTCTGTAGAACTTTAGGATGTCGTGATAGTGGTGAGTACTTCAGAACAAAACATTACAAAGGTCGCTTGATTTTCTCTAGATATGCCAGTTTGAATAATGCTTACAGGATCTCCGCCTTCAGGATTTTATAGTCTGTCAGTGAAGTGGTTGAAGTATTATGGTGAAAAGTATGGTTTGGGTAAACATACATACAGATTAAAACCGATCTTCTCTGATCCCTGACTTTGCCATTCAACCTAGTGAAAATATTAGTCAACTGAATGTTAGTCTACGTTTAATACATCTGAACCAAAAACACATTAGGTTTATCTTTTAATTGTCTCTTTCAAAGGGGCTTTAAACCCAACTCACTCACTCACTCTAATTGTCTCTGTAGTGTTATATTAGCTGCCCACGTGTTTTGAACTGTAGTTATTCGTTTGTTTGATTGTTGTTTAACGCTGTTCTCAGCAATATCCAAGCTACATTATCTTAGTCTGACAAGATAGACACAATCTTCGTCTGACCAGACTAAGATTGTGGCCAACTTATCTTAGTCTGACCAGACAATCAAGTGATTGATGTTGTGAGCAACAATCCATGTTTTTGGGATACCGTGGCACACAGTCAACCAAGTTGCAGAGTCCGACCACTTGATTCATTAATTCTCCTCACCTCACCTCACCTCACCTCACCTCACCTCACCTCACCTCACCTCACCTCGCCTCACTTAATTATGACCTTACAAATTAAAATTTGATCACAGTGGAAATATGTTTTGTGGCCAGTCCATTATTTCGCAGAGCGGTAACTGAGTCTATGACTGTGTGGTGGACATGGTCCGTGGCGCTGACCTTTGAACTCGAGTAATAGGATTCTACATGAGTTGGAGTGACTGTCAGATTATACTAACTCCTGATAAAATTATATCACATATAACGAATAGTTCAATAGGTGGCCATTTCAAGCATGGCATGATTCAGCTATATCAAACAAGCACTAGTGCAACCTATTATGGAAAAATGCAACCTAATATTTATCTCTACTTGCACTAAGTGAATGTAAAACAATTTCAAATTTGTGACTGTGTAGCCCTTACTTGTCCACACAGCGTCGCTCTTTGAAGACACTCAAAACCTCTCAGCTTTATTTACTATACGACATCACTAATTCCTGTGTTACGTGTAATTTGTCATGCTTTCTTGGGCTTGACGTCATCAAACTGTGGGTACTTTAAGTGAAGTTCTGTGCACATGTTCCTATTATGTTTTACAGCAATACTATATTAATTCATGTAAAATCAAGACAGTCATGAGTGATCTCAGATTGTATGTATACTGACCAAGGTGCAACCTGGTTGTCTGGTGCCATCAGGTTTCATGTCAACATGTACCTGGTGCCATTTAAATCAAGTTCCTAAAATCGAGCCCTGAAAAGTCACATTTCTCAATCCCCCAGTGGTAATTATGAAAAAGAAAACAAATTTAAAAACGTTTCTGAGAAATATCCTCCGAGGAGATTTAAATAGGATGTAAGCAGATGGTTGACAAGTCATTGAAGTAAATAATCAACTCAATAAAACAACAAATTGGTTTGTTGAAGTTAACTAACTTTCTTTGTCAGATGTTTGATGTGGGAATAGATTGATGCATTTCCAAGGAGTTTGTGATGGAGGGAAGGTGTTCTTACATGAATAGCCTGCCCTTTACAACAAGGTGTAAGCGGAGACATATCTCAGAGGACTTAGTGGGCCATTCATCACCATAGACATAGGACCATCTCTTGACTTGCTAAATAAACTTGTCTCTAAAAACAGCCTCTCCAATTGCCAAGTGTAGGGTACAGCAATCAGCTCGCATCAGTGTTGTAGTTTGTCTGTTTTCTGTTGAGAGTTAACAGAAAGCTAAGCTTTGTTTTATTTTGGGTGTTCAGATGAGCATAGCTCAACAGAATCTGGCTTGAGAGGCAAGCCGTCAGGTGGTACGTTGTCAGACAATGACATATTGCACACTCTCAGTACACTGGTAGGCAAGTGTGGTGTGTATTCCCCAGTATACCACGCCAGTGCAATAGAGTAGCTACGGAAACAGGTTATTATAGATGCTCTATCACTGTCTTCCAACAGCAAACTCCACACACCAGCTGGTCTGGTAATAGAAAACCAGGAATTATTCCGAAAAGGTAGGCATTTGTTTGTATTTTACAAATGTTGGTGTATATTTTTGTCGGGTGCTGAAACAGCAAGAGGATTGTTGGTTTGCGGGTTCACTGTGCTGAGAAAGCTATAAAGACTGGCAATAGTGATAAAACTATATTGAGTTTCTGGTCTGCTTTTTTTCTGTTTGTATTTATTTTACAGAGATTTGCCTGACTTTTCTTGCACTTTATTTTCTTCAAACTGTGGGTTAGGGAAGAATTTATGAATTGAAGAAGCAGATGAAGTAAGAGTATTGGTTATTAGGAGTTCCAGTGTCTAAGACTTGGTATTTGTATTCCAGAAGCACAAGTGGTGTACAGAGGGAGTCAGCAGACCTGATTGTCTTCACAGGTAGGATGTTCTCACAATATCACATAGGCAGGATGTGTCGATATATTTTTTATATCACTGATGTTTTATTGTTTTTTTTTATAGAGATTCTTTAAAGCTTTCAGTGGTAGGTTGTTCTAGCAAATATGACATAGGAGTGATATGAGGATATGTGTTATATATATATATATCACTAACAGTTTTTGGTTTTCATTGAACTTTGTTTAAGCTTCATCCAGGTAGATTGTTCTGACAAATATACCATAGGAATGATTTGTGGATAAATTGTATATAACATTGATTGTTATTGTTTTTTATGGAAAATTATGTTAGTTCTTAAATGATTGATATTTATTTAAACTGCCAAGGTTGGATTTCATTTGCAGTATGAAAACACTGTACTGTAGTAATTTCTGTACTATGTCTTGAAACTCGATAATAGATGAGTGATATGTTATAGCCAGTTATCACGGTTATACAGTTAACCTTGTTGATAGCAGACAAAATGATGTATATAAGATGATGTAAACAGTCATATCTTGTAGATTAGATTACGTTCAGAAATAAGACATTTTTGATAAATAAATCTATTTGTCATATATTTCTAAAGCTTATGAGTTATTGTGACAGGTCACAAAATAGAAAAGCTGAGATTGTTAATGTGCCTTCTGTTTCCTGATACTTTGACATTTCTAAAAATATGACTGCACTTGACAAAATAAGCGTCACAAGCACTTGCATAAGTTCAAAGGCAAAGAGGTGCTTTTGAGGACGACATCAACAGGGAGTGACTCATATCCAGACTAATGTGTTTTTGTAGATAGTTGTCTTATAACAGTATATATGGCACTACCAGAGAATATCAAATTGCCAAAGTAGTTTTTGTGTAAAAAATATACAAAGGTTTAGTAATAGTGAAATGACTTGGAGTTTACCTGACCCTACCCAAATTTGAGTATTTCTGAATATTATAACTCTTTCTGAGTTCCATGGTGACCCTCCTCTAAATAGAATATGGGCGGTTGGGTAGCCTTGTGGTTAAAGTGGTCGCTCATCACGCCGAAGACCCTGGTTTGAATCCCGACATGGGTACAATGTGTGAAGCCCTTTCAGATGTCCCCTGCCTGGAATATTGCAAAAAGTGGCGTAAAACCATACTCACTCACTAAATAAAATATAAATAATCATATCCTATAGTGTATATCATCATATTCCAAAGTATATATTATCATGGCCCATTGTGTATATCATCATATCCCATAGTGTATATAATCATATCCCATTGTGTATGTCATCATATCCCATAGTGTTTATCATCATATCACATAGTGTATATCATCATGGCCCATAGTGTATATCATCATCGCTCATTGTGTATATCATCATAATGCATAGTGTATATCATCATATCCCATAGTGTATATCATCATATTGCATAATGTATATCATCATATCCCAACAGTATATATCATCCTATCCCATAATGTATATCATCTCATAGTGTATATCATCATATCCCACAGTGTATGTCATCTTATCCCATAGATTTGAGATGTAACTTACTTAGAAGTTATGTAACATAGCTTATTATCAAACTGTTACTGCAACTGAAATATGTTAAGAAAATTAAACTCTGTCTCTTGTCTTTTTGACAGTCGCCAGCTTAATTCTTTTACCAATTTCCTGTAATAATCTTGTCAGTGCCATGATAATTAAGTATGTCAACTTAAACACGATAGTTCTCTTTTCATCCTAAATGACGATTGTCTGCAAGTCACTTCTATTTAGGGGTATATTTTTCTGTCTGGGGTGGGAAAAGATTTTGTGTCTACCACACTGACCCTGATATTAGGGTGCATGTAAGATATTGACCTTTTTATCAATCATGAAAAACACTCTGTAAATGTTTATAGTTCTTTGTACTTTTAATTGCCAAAATGCAAAATAAGTGAATTATTATCAAAATATTTTATTATCAAGTTATTATTGTGGCTATTTACAGTTAAATATAACTAAAGTGGTTGGCAAAAGTAGGTATACACTTGTAAATTAGATTTGACCTAAAATTACAAATGTTATCAAAATGTTACTAGGTTGAAAAAAGTTGCCAAAACACTGCAAACTTAAAGGTCCAAAACACAACTATGATACCCGTATCAAATACATCACCATGAGATAAATTTTAGCCACCCTCATTACTTGGGTATATACTTTCTTTTTCCAGCAGTTTATAAAACAATATTTGCATCACTTGTGGTAATATAATAAGATTAAAATGTTATAAGCTGTTACTTCTTAATTTGTTTTCGGTGTATGACAATCACAAAGGTCAATTGGATTATTTGTCCTGCTTATTTCCGCTTATGGTTTAAATAGTTCAGGATGTAGGTTTAATTAACACTGAATGACTTGGTCATTTCCTACATGGAATAATGCGTAGTGGGTTCTATGTGAGAACTTGGGATATTAACCTACTTTGTTTTTTTACATGTTTTGATAGATTCTGTGAAAAAACTTGAGATTGATCTTAGAAATTATTTTTTTTCAACAGTTGTGAAATTTTGGGTCATAAACCAGAAATTACATGTTAATTTTTTACATCTTTTTCATTGTTTGATTTGGAAAAAAAAAGTTCAACAAGTTACCTTTACAGCAATGGCTGTTGATTATTGACTCGAGGAGAAAGACAGGATTGAAAGGTTTCATCTGCAATCACAGAATTTGTATTTTTTTCTTTTTTAAATTAAATAAGTAAGCCTAGAAGAAACAAACTGGTTAATATAGTACATCTTATAATAATTCAATAATGAATAGGAATTCACTACCAGCAGGGCAGTAAACGATTTCCACTCCTCTGAAATCTGGTTATCTTGACATTGGTTAAAAAATATTATCTAACCTTCAGCTCTACATTGCCATTTGATAGAGAATGTCAGGATGTAATGTATTTCATGTATCAGTATCATATCAATATGACATGTCTGTAAATCAAATCAAATGCAGCAAATTATGCACCATCCGGAGATAGCACGCCCAGTTTAGCGGAACATCACAATAAATAGCTCAAGCTGGGCCCGATACCTAAGGGAGAACTGAAGCGAGGTTCACATCTTCGCAGCATCCAGGTCAGGTTTCTCTGGTCTAGAACACTGTTCAAACAAACTGGAAGATTGGCATTCATCTTCAGGTGAATGTACAGGTGATTACAGATGACGATGCAACCTGTCCTCCTCTCACTCCTGGAAGCTGGGAGGTATTGTTGGGGGGCACCAAAGGGGCTTCTACAGCCAGGAACACAAGACATGCTTGTTAAATGGTAAAGAAAGTGGAAGTCTTTGATAGGCATTGAGTAGGTGGAAAAACTAGAAAGACATGGAACTTTTTTATGAATGATGACTTCTTTATTGTCTAACATTTCAGGGCTATTTCTCGTGGTGAAAAAAAATGAAACATTGATGTACCTTTTTTCCTTGCCTGATGAAGGGGCAAAAAGTAGGTTTTTTTCCACAAGATAATGTGAGCAAAAAGTCCCTTTTTTCATCAGATGAAGGGGCAAAAACAGTTTCTTTTCACCAAGTAGACTTGTTTTCACGAGATGAAGGAGCAAAAAGTAAACTTTTTAACCTGATGTTTCTGAAGAGTGTAATTGTTAACTGCTAGATTGATAAACATAAAAATTGGGTTAACAGACAATGTGGCTTTTAATGTCTTGATTGAAACTTGGTAGGGCTGCCAAGTCACCGAATGTTACAGATCTTTTTGTTTGATACAATATTAATTTTATTAAATACATGATGAATATATATGAACTGAACCATTAAAACTTTTGGATCTACAGCCACACCCTGCTGACTGAACATGCTGAAAGTTTATGTCATTATTATTCATTCGATAGGCTTATAAGGCCCAATGCTTCACATTGCCAGGGGTCTTGCCAATAATTGACCACCCCTGAACAATAGCAACTGACCTGGGTTTCAATCAGGGCCTTACTCCTGACACATGGCCTTACTCCTGACACATGGCCTTACTCCAGACACATGGCCTTACTCCAGACACATGGCCTTACTCCTGACACATGGCCCATCATTCTTACAGGTACTGGGGAACGTGACCCACAGACCACATCTACAGCAATAGGAGGCTCTGGGTATAAAAGTTGTCTTAAGGATACCTGGATATAGCACAGTACTTTGTGTCAGATTAAGGATTTCATTAAGGCACCACATGGTATAAGATAAAGTATAACCCTGCAGGCACATCAATGCTGAATCAATGCTGAATCAATGCTAAGTCAATGCTAAGTCAATGCTGAATCAATGTTGTGTTTCAACGTTGAAATGACAATGATATATTGTTGAATTTGAAAGTTTAACTGATGTGGATGTTGAATCAACATCAAATATCAATGTGGGAACAATGTTGAATTTTGGTTGAATATTGGTTGCAGTGATAGATACAACTATATAGGACAATCTAATCGGGTCAAATAGACTCCCAAACTCTACTTCTAGTCTGAGTTGTACCTTGTCATGTGCCTGCTTGGAAGGTATAAAGGACCCTAATGTTTTAATTACATGTGTATGGTGTAAAGGAGTGAGTGAGTATGGTTTTACGCCGCTTTTAGCAATATTCCAGCAATATCACGGCGGGGGACACCAGAAATGGGCTTCACACATTGTACCCATGTTGGGAATCGAACCCCGGTCTTCGGCGTGACGAGCGAACGCTTTAACCACTAGGCTACCCGACCGCCCCATGGTGTAAAGGACCATAAGGTAAGAGGTATATACATAAGGTATTTGTTTGTTTGTTGTTTAATGTCACACTCAGCAATATTCCTGCTCTATGACGGCGGTCTGTAAATAATCGAGTCTGGACCAGACAATCCAGTGATTGACATCATGAGCATCGATCCATGCAATTGGGATACGATGACATGCATCAACCAAGTCAGCGAGCCTGACCACCCGATCCCGTTAGTCGCCTCTTACAACACGCATAGTCGCCTTTTACGGCAAGCATGGGTTGCTGGAGACCTATTCAGAGGAATGATATATATACAAATTGTATTGTATTAACTGGTCGTTCCTGTGCCCACATTTGACATGATAGATCTTCCTTCCAGATGCTTCTGAAGCTTGTGTTGGAAGTTGAGGATTGTAGATGTTTATTTTGGGATGAAAGACTTGTGAGCGTAAGAGTATGTATAGGCATGTTGATAATATAGACATGGCTGTTTGAAGGACTTACTTGCTTTCAATTGTAAAAACCTACCTTACATGTAAATTACATGGTTTTATGGGGCCAGACCAAATTGTATCTTTGTTCTGTGGATAAGTTTGAATCCAATTATTTAAAAAGCTACAATTCATTTTTGCAGAAACCTGTGATCAAGTGATCATCCCAGATTTGGCCAGACACATTTTAAAAAAACTTAGTCTATGAATCTGGTGACTCCAAAACATTGAAATGTAAAACATAACAATTAAAAAATGAAAAGCTCTGGGGTTTTCTATTCCACCGACCAAAAATATGTGAAATGTTAAAACTCATTTACAGTCTTTAGCAATGATATTACTGATACATTAATTAAAATGCTTTCAATGAAACCTATTGAAAATATATCTTAAGAATGTCAAAACACAATGAATTATGACAAATTATGAGAGGAAATTAAAAATATATATTTGAAATTGGAATTGTAAAGTATTTTGTTCCCACCCACCGACATGAATGTTTGTCATCATCATTCTATGTCTTGTGGGGGCGGTCAGGTAGCCTAGTGGTTAAAGCGTTCGCTCGTCACGCCGAAGACCGGGGTTCGATTCCCGACATGGGTACAATGTGTGAAGCCCATTTCTGGTGTCCCCCGCCGTGATATTGCTGGAATATTGCTAAAAGTGGCGTAAAACCAAACTCACTCACTCTAGTGCTTGTGGGTTTCACCAAAGTGGTGAACATCTAGGTATTGCTAACACTTTTATATAACTTGAATACTATTCTTAGTATGTGTGAAGCCCATTTCTGGTGTCCCCCGCCGTGATATTGCTGGAATATTGCTAAAAGCGGCGTAAAACCAAACTCACTCACTCACTCACTAGTCTTAGCAGTGTTCAAAGCCAAACTCACTCACAGTCTATGGATAACTTTTCCATAAATTGCATAAGACAGCAGTGAATGGGTACCTGGTAGGATGAGATGGTTATGTGACTAACCTAAAGACTATAAACAGAATGACAAATACTGTGTTGAATTAAAATGGGCTTATTTCAAACTGCATTTATTTTTTGGTGGAAAATAAAACAATTGCCAATTAACAGGTATTTTCAAAAATACAAACTGAATTCATATGTCAATAACTGTACATTCACTGTTTTCCTTCATGATGTATTTCCCTCCCAATCCAACCAAATCTTTGTTTATTGTCCCTTTTGCCTATAAATCCCGACAAATTGTCTGTACGATTTTTATCCTAAATGTTTAACTTCCTTTTCTCAGAAAGATAGGTGTTTAGCTTTGACGCACAGTGTTCACATTACCATAAAGCTTGGTAATGCTCCCTGTATGGAAGACATTGCTAGATAGGGGTACTACTTCACTAGTTTTAACTCACTGCTCCGTTGGTATTAGTACCAGTTCACAATTATGCCTTCTACATTTACGCTTGTCTTCTAGCCCATGACTACTACCGGTAAATTGTGCTGAGGACAAGTAGAAATCCAGTGATGCTAGTCCTCATTGCCTAGTAGCATTTGAGGGCTGTTATTCAGAAGCAGGGTGTTGTAGCTCTTAGGCGATCATAACTCCCATACCTTAACATAGGCTTACGACAGTCGTAGTGCTAAGGCCGTTTTGTACAATATGGCGCCAAATTCTCAAGGCTTCAGGGGGTGGACGGGTAGCCTAGTGGTTAAAGCGTTCGCTTGTCACGCCAAAGACCCAGGTTCGATTCCAGATATTGGTACAATGTGTGAAGCCCATTTCTGGTGTCCCCCGTCGTGATATTGCTGGAATATTGCTAAAAGCGGCGTAAAACCATACTCACTCACTCACTCAAGGCTTCAGTTTTGCTACAAATTAGAACTGAATAAAACTGAAAGAAAAGGTAAACATTGAAAACATTTTTGTGTCATTCTAGCAGTACTAGCTTCAAACTCTGAGGAGTGGTGAAATAAAGTTTCCAGTTGTCCTCTTGACTAGTCTTTAAATATATAACCCAAATTTCTACGGCTCTATTTTAGAAGTCTGAATATAGTGACATAAAACAGACAACAGTTTGGCAGTTTATGAAGTTTACCACCTTTTCCTGTTCCATGATATTTCACCACTAATTATTCTCATCTGTGTTTCAACCTGTACTACACACATGACATGATCTCACGGCAATATGGCCGCCAGTTGTCAGCCATATCTATTAGGGCACCTAACCAAAGCCACATGGACAGGAAGTGAAACAAGTCTCGTATCCCAAGTCCATATGGGTGTAGTGGCGCTGTGTTTTTTCCGTTATCTTTTGTCTGGTCATGCTTTCTGTATCTCCCTCATCAAAGAGTTACTGCGTGCATTACCACCTGCGTCAAACGTGGATGGCCAGCTAGACTATCAACCTCAGGAAGCCATGTTGCTCCTTTTCTCAGTGTGGGATTATTAACTTGAGGGTGAATCTTTGGAGCAGTGTCAGGTATTTCCTATAAGCAGGAAGATGTGTGTTGTGAGCAGCTGAATGTTGCATTACTGAAAATACTTACTGAAAATACTTACTGAAAATAGGTTGGTTTTGCTTAGCATCCATGGCATAACAATATGGTGTTTCATATTTTCATTTTCTGTGTATGGAGTGGCCTTTTTTATTCCTAAGGGCTTAGGTTTTGTTTTATTTTTTAAAAAATGCCACAGATCATAATTTTGTATGAAAAAAACAACTCAGCCTTCACCTGCTTGAAAAGAAATAGTCTGAGTCTCAGTAAAAAATCTCGAACTCAATATGGCCAAAGTCCGAATCTTTCATGAGCAAAGCCACAATCTTTAATTATCAATAAATGCTTTGTATACTATTATTTATATTTTTCTATTTTGAAATCACCTACATCTCTACAGTTATTATGTTTTAGTGAAATGTGAGAAAATCTTAACATTCATTCTTGAATTGAAATGTGACTGGAAAAGAAAATATCTCAGCTCTCTTTTATGAAGAAAAAACCCTTCCACCCCTTAAAGTGAAAACAACAACAACAACAACAACAACACAACAACTCCACTCCCAAAACCCTAAGGACAGACCAATCTGTGTTATATTTATTTCATGAATAAGCTGTAGGTAAAATGGTCTTATGGGTAAGTGGAGATCAAGTTTCAAGTTTGAAATTTTAGAATTGAATATATTTTTTGAAAATGTCTGTTGCCTTTAGTTTTATTTTCCTAACATACTAATAAAAGTTAACAAAAATACAATTGAAAACAGTTATGACATTAGCTTTCATTTACGTAAAAATACAATTGAAAACAGTTACGACATTAGCTTCCATTTATGTATTAAAATAAGGAAGGATATATATAAAAAAGCGAACAAATTTGAAGTACCTGGCATGATAATGTCAACACGGACACTTATGTAAGAAAATGTGTGTTGTGGTTAGAAGTACAAATTACAGGATCAAGGGCTTTGCATTGTTTCACGCCTTCTTTGCTAAGGTCCTATCCAGGTTTATATAAATGATGGTGTCGCATCAAGTCATCAGTATGCTAGTTTCTACAACAATAAATGTCACGTCAGAGAGTAGTTAAAGCATGATAAAGAAATAATTGTCATTTTATGTCCGGGGGAGTATAATTATTCCATTGTTGTGATAAAAAATGTTTTTACACTTTGACACCTGAACGTGACTAACCTAGAGAATCTTATCATTTATGGTGTAGATTGTGGATATTATGTTTATATTAGCTTTGTCTTACGTGTAATCTAGGTTGATAAATTGATGTTGTGTTTAGGAGCAGTTAAGGAGACATTAGCTTGACAACATACAATAATATAAGGGTAACGCTATTTTTTAGGGCATTATCATTTGCAGAAGCCAGAGGTCTTCCATTAAAGCCCCACGAAGGAGGGCAGTTGAAAAGACCGAGGGATTCTGCAAATGATAATGCCCTGAAAAATAGCTTTACTGTTATTATAGCTAAAATGGATGGAATTTGTTATAAAAAAAGAAAAGAAACAAAAATATTGGTTTTCAAACATTTACTGCAATCAACACGAATGTCACTGACCCACTTTTACAAATATGGAAACGTCCTAGAACAAAACAGATGACATCACTATTGAATGCGACGTCACCTATCCTATCCTATGACGTCACCTAACAACGGGCGTGATAATGGCCTGTCGTAAAAAAATATGAGGGCATTATCAAGTAACAGTGGCCCGCTCATTTTTGATAACATGTGGGCGGTTTAATGATAATTCCATCCATTTTAGTGATAAGGTATGTTTATATGCCCTTGTCTGCTTCTCACTCTACTATTTCTCCCTTGTGGGCATTCTACGTTAGAACAGGTCCCCAGCAACCTATGCTTGTCTAGGAGGCAATAACATGGAGTGTGGTCCAGCTCAGTGACTTGGTTGATTTTGTGTCATTATGTTTGTTTGTTTGTTGTTTAACGACACACTCAGCAATATTCTAGCTATGTGATGGCAATCTGTAAAATAATCAAGTTTAGATCAGGCATTCCAGTGAATGATATGAACAAACCCTGGCCTTCCACGTGATGAGTGAACGCTTTAACCACTAGTACCCCAAAGGTGTGGGATGTTTCTAAATCACATGTTTATCTTGTCAAGGACTGCCTTCGTGGTCTAGTGGTCTAGTGGTCTACTGGTCTAGGAGTCGAGCCTGTTCAATACAGGCTTGAGGTAGCAGCACCTGCTGTGTGAGACTATAGGAGATCTACTGTTCTATCAGGCTTGAGGTAGCAGCACCCACTGTGTGAGACTATGGGAGATCTACTGTTCTATACAGGCTTGAGGTAGCAGCACCCGCTGTGTGAGACTATAGGAGACTACTGTTCTATACAGGCTTGAGGTAGCAGCACCCGCTGTGTGAGACTATGGGAGATCTACTGTTCTATACAGGCTTGAGGTAGCAGCACCCAATGTGTGAGACTATAGGAGATCTACTGTTCTATATAGGCTTGAGGTAGCAGCACCCACTGTGTGAGACTATAGGAGATCTACAGTTCTATACAGGCTTGAGGTAGCAGCACCCGCTGTGTGGGTCTATAGGAGATCTACAGTTCTATACAGGCTTGAGGTATCAGCACCCACTGTGTGGGTCTATAGGAGATCTACTGTTCTATACAGGCTTGAGGTAGCAGCACCCACTGTGTGGGTCTATAGGAGATCTACTGTTCTATACAGGCTTGAGGTAGCAGCACCCACTGTGTGAGTCTATAGGAGATCTACAGTTCTATACAGGCTTGAGGTAGCAGCACCCACTGTGTGAGACTATAGGAGATCTACTGCTCCATACAGGCTTGAGGTAGCAGCACCCACTGTGTGAGTCTATAGGAGATCTACTGTTCTATACAGGCTTGAGGTAGCAGCACCCACTGTGTGGGTCTATAGGAGATCTACTATTCTATACAGGCTTGAGGTAGCAGCACCCACTGTGTGAGTCTATAGGAGATCTACTGTTCTATACAGGCTTGAGGTAGCAGCACCCACTGTGTGAGTCTATAGGAGATCTACTGTTCTATACAGGCTTGAGGTAGCAGCACCCACTGTGTGAGACTATAGGAGATCTACTGCTCCATACAGGCTTGAGGTAGCAGCACCCACTGTGTGAGTCTATAGGAGATCTACTGTTCTATACAGGCTTGAGGTAGCAGCACCCACTGTGTGGGTCTATAGGAGATCTACTATTCTATACAGGCTTGAGGTAGCAGCACCCACTGTGTGAGTCTATAGGAGATCTACTGTTCTATACAGGCTTGAGGTAGCAGCACCCACTGTGTGAGTCTATAGGAGATCTACTGTTCAATACAGGCTTGAGGTAGCAGCACCCACTGTGTGGGTCTACAGGAGATCTACTATTCTATACAGGCTTGAGGTAGCAGCACCCACTGTGTGGGTCTATAGAAGATCTACTGTTCTATACAGGCTTGAGGTAGCAGCACCCACTGTGGGTCTATAGGAGATCTACTATTCTATACAGGCTTGAGGTAGCAGCACCCATTATGTGAGACTGTAGGAGATCTACTGTTCTATACAGGCTTGAGGTATCAGCACCCACTGTGTGGGTCTATAGGAGATCTACAGTTCTATACAGGCTTGAGGTAGCAGCACCCACTGTGTGTGTCTACAGGAGATCTACTGTTCTATACAGGCTTGAGGTAGCAGCACCCACTGTGTGAGACTATAGGAGATCTACTGTTCTATACAGGCTTGAGGTAGCAGCACCCACTGTGTGAGACTATGGGAGATCTACTGTTCTATACAGGCTTGAGGTAGCAGCACCCACTGTGCGAGACAGCTGACCCAGGCAGATTTGTAGGTTGCAGGTGAGAAATACTTGGCAAGCATTCCAGAGTTGTGCTTGACGTAAGAGTTGTGCTCCATGAATGTTGATAGAGGTCAGATGTTGTAACGGGTGACCTTTAGCAGGTGTGCTGCACTCTGACGTAAACTTGCAGCGACCTCACGGTGGACGAGATATTTATCATTTAAATGAGGGTTAAAAAATCGGTTACATAATGTTTTAGATACTGATTATTATCAATGATTGATACCTTTAAACAAACTGTTTGAAACCTTTGATAGGAAATATAATTGCAGCTGTTTTGCAATGCTTGATGACAGTATTGATAATAGTAATGAAATATATGACAGTTTGATGAGAGTATTGATGTAATATTGATGACAGTATTGATGTAAATATCGATGACAGCATTGATGTAAATATCGATGACAGTATTGATGTAAATATCGATGACAGCATTGATGTAAATATCGATGAAAGTATTGATGTAAATATTGATGACTGTATTGATGTAAATATTGATGACAGTATTGATGTAAATATCGATGACAGTATTGATGTAAATATTGATGACAGTATTGATGTAAATATTGATGACAATATTGATGTAAATATTGATGACAGTAATGTGTACTGTATTGATGACCGTATTGATAAAGTTTTGCAATGGTCAAGATTTAGGATGCCAGTATAGCGGTCCTTCTGTAACTGTCAACTCCATGAACAGAGAATTATTTCTAACACAGATATTCTACATTTCAAGGCAACCAATAGTGAATAATAACCCACAAACTTCCCAGATTACAGCCATCTCATTTCCATGCAATGGAGCGGATGTGAACATCAGATTTGAGTCTATCTGTAACAGGCAACACTTGTGGTACATCCTGACTCGTATGTTTTCTAGGACTTGTCAAGTTGATTGGTTATATACCATATTTCCTCTATAAGATGCCGGACCTCCAATACATGCCAGCCTCTATTTGATGCAGTGTCGAATAGAGCCTTGGTCCATCATTTGATGAAATTAATGGTCCCTATCAAATTAACACAAATTATGAGTACTCCTTTGACCAAATATAAACCATTTCCTGCAAATGTTCACTTTGTATAAGTGGGCACGGGTGGCCCAGTCGTCTGAGGCGGCGCGATTCGCTGTGCAGAGTTGCGTTCCTTGGGCACGCCAGAAACCTATGATTGTGGGTTCGAATCTCAGTTCGCCCCGATTTTGTTTCTAGGTTTGTCAGCACCATCCATACCCGTGCTAATGGGTTTCACCGAAGTGGTAAAAGTCTGAGACCTGCATCACTTTGGGCTTTCCTCCCACATTAAGCTGACACGCCGCGATATAACTGGAATACTGTTAAAAGCGGCGTTAAACCAAACTCACTCACTCACTTTGTATAACTGTACAATTTGAGATTCTGTAATGCAATGAGTTGAATCAGTGTCAGCAATAAACAGAATCGATGCAGTGCGCCTATCAGAGGCTGGGTCTGTAATAGATACCAGGTCAGCCCCCTGTGCAAAATTAATAGATGCCCAGGCATCTAACATAGGAGCTATGGTACGTATGTAGTGTTGTGCTGGTGATACCAAAGCCATTTGCTTGTAGCATGACTTTCATTATTTGTATGGCTGATGTGGTGTATTACATTAAATGATGGAACTAAGCTGAACTAAGGCTATAGAAAGGAGTGAACTACAATTCATTTGTCACGGCACGATTGTGAAGATGTTTCATTTTGTTTTCTGGAGCTTTATATCTTCCCAGTTTGATATAGCGATCAGTATGTCCATTTCCTGTTATGAGCAGAACCGTTAAATATGTCTTGTTGAAACTTTCTATGTGGATCAGTCTAGTGGTAAACTGGACTTAGCTGAATATGAGGGTAGTATTTGTTTCTGGAGCAGAACTCCAAAACTTTTGAATATTTCTGGATGAAACTTGTTATACAGATCAGTCTGGTGGTGAACTGTCCTTCTGATGATTTGGGATTTTGAAAAAAAACTGAACACTACAGCAATTTGTTTTTCACCGAACTACCTATCAAGGTAAACTACCGATCAAGGTAAACTGCCAGTCAAGGTAAACTGCCAATCAAGGTAAACTGCCCATCTAGGTAAACTAAAAAGCAAGGTAAACTACCAATCAAGGTAAACTGTCAATCAAGGTACAAGGTAAACTACAAAGCAAGGTAAACTGCCAAGCAAGGTAAACTGCCAAGCAAGGTAATCTGCCAATCAAGGTAAACTACAAAGCAAGGTAAACTACAAAGCAAGGTAAACTACCAGGCAAGGTAAACTGCCAAGCAAAGTAAACTGCCAATCAAGGTAAACTGCCAAGCAAGGTAAACTGCCAATCAAGGTAAACTACAAAGCAAGGTAAACTGCCAATCAAGGTAAACAACAAAGCAAGGTAAACTGCCAATCAAGGTAAACTGCCAATCAAGGTAAACTACCGATCAAGGTAAACTACCGATCAAGGTACACTGCCAATCAAGGTAAACTGCCAATCAAGGTAAACTGCCCATCGAGGTAAACTACAAAGCAAGGTAAACTACCAATCAAGGTAAACTGTCAATCAAGGTACAAGGTAAACTACCAGCAAGGTAAACTGCAATCAAGGTAAACTGCCAAGCAAGGTAAACTACCAACCAAGGTAAACTGTCAATCAAGGTACAAGGTAAACTACCAATCAAGGTAAACTGCCAATCAAGGTAAACTACAAAGCAAGGTAAACTGCCAATCAAGGTAAACAACAAAGCAAGGTAAACTGCCAATCAAGGTAAACTGCCAATCAAGGTAAACTACCGATCAAGGTAAACTACCGATCAAGGTAAACTGCCAATCAAGGTAAACTGCCAATCAAGGTAAACTGCCCATCGAGGTAAACTACAAAGCAAGGTAAACTACCAATCAAGGTAAACTGTCAATCAAGGTACAAGGTAAACTACCAGCAAGGTAAACTGCAATCAAGGTAAACTGCCAAGCAAGGTAAACTACCAACCAAGGTAAACTGTCAATCAAGGTACAAGGTAAACTACCAATCAAGGTAAACTGCCAAGCAAGGTAAACTACAAAGCAAGGTAAACTGCCAATCAAGGTAAACTGTCAATCAAGGTACAAGGTAAACTGCCAATCAAGGTAAACTGCCAATCAAGGTAAACTGCCAATCAAGGTAAACTGCCAGTCAAGGTAAACTACAAAGCAAGGTAAACTGCCAAGCAAGGTAAACTACAAAGCAAGGTAAACTGCCAATCAAGGTAAACTACAAAGCAAGGTAAACTACAAAGCAAGGTAAACTGCCAATCAAGGTAAACTACAAAGCAAGGTAAACTACAAGGCAATGTAAAATACCAAGGAAGGTAAACTGCCAATCAAGGTAAACTGCCAAGCAAGGTAAACTGCCAGTCAAGTAAAAATTTTGTAAAAATACTTCCATGTAAGAAAACCATGACACCCAACCTGCATTCATTATCTTAAGGAAACATTGGTAATTGTGTGTTTGCCTTAGATGGCAAGTGTGATATGCCAGTGGCCTATATAGTGGGGAGACTACAGCAATAGTCTTGTGTTTACGCTCTGTCACATGATCAACCTTCATCTCCAGTCCTGCCTCAAGGTTCTGACATTTATGCCTACAGCCCATGATGGGTAGCATACCAAGTTTTTACCTTAGCATACCAAGTGATGGGCTGAAAACATTTCATTTTGTGATCTGCCTAGTTTAGATTCTTGTATATTTACCCATGCCTGTGCTTGAGAGGGCTGTGTCGGCTGCATCAATACACAGGGCTAAATGGGTAAGTTCTCATGGCACAGTTTAGAGATGGGTTTTACTAGTGTGTATTGTTGGGGAATAGTAAACAAAAAATGGAGGGTGTGTTCCGGAGTTCGTCACTCACCGCACAGAGAAAAACATTTTTAGTTTGTTAAGTATGTTGAAATTTTTTTTTTTATCATGATGCTTTTGTTTTTGTGTTGTATTTTGTAATTGAAAAGGATTTTTATGTTTTTGACAAATGGTTGGTGCAGGAGTGGGAGGGTTGGTGATACTGTTGTGTTAGGATTTTGCTCATTATGAAGAGCTAACATGAATTCCTTCAATGTCTGTTGGTTTGTGTTTGCATTGTTTGACAAGTACTGTATTGCCAGTGTAGCGGCCATAAAATTTCCGAGTCCCGTGATGGGATTCGAACCACGGACCTTCTGATCAGAGGTCGGACGCCTTGTCCACATGACCAAAGAGGTTAACCCCGTCAGCAAGCTGACAAGGTAAGGATGTCATCTGTGGGATGACTCCACGCCCTGCTACATACTCCCCCGTCAACAGAAGGCACGTCCCGGGCCGCATAGTAGGATACTGAGGCTTATTTTGCTCAAATTTGATATGAACGTGCTCAGCCCCACGTTGGGCGCCAATGTAGCGGCCATAAAATTTCCGAGTCCCGTGATGGGATTCGAACCACGGACCTTCTGATCAGAGGTCAGACGCCTTGTCCACATGACCAAAGAGGTTAACCCCGTCAGCAAGCTGACAAGGTAAGGATGTCATCTGTGGGATGACTCCACGCCCTGCTACACCAGTTTGACATGTCCTTTGCTGTGAAAGAAAATAGACTTAGAACTCATGAAGACATGAAGTCTCTGCTAAAAGCAGAGTCCATTTTGTGATTTGGACTGTATCTTAAGCATGTCTTTGTGAATCGCTGTCAAATAGTCAAATCGCTGCAAAGATGAGTATCCTGCCCCACTGGTGGCACCCATCACAAACACATGCAAAGGCAAGTCAATTGTTCATGTGAACATATGGTACAAATCCAAATAGGGAATTGCGTCGGACATCTTATTTTGGCACTGATGCATCAAATTTGGAAATGTCCTCCACATTGCTGCAATAAAACTTTTTGAAAGCCTTATTGGGGTCTTGATTAATGTAACCCGATCATACAACCATTGTGCAAGAGTCGTATGATGCTCTTTGAAATCTCCATAGAAAGAACCTGCTTGCTTGTACCTCACACATTGTGAAATGTAAACGCCGAAGGCTGGAGCTGCTGGAATATTGCTCAACATACAGGGAAAGTTGACCATTGGAAAGTTGAAGTTATCCCTCTTGTCATACAGTCTTTTCGACTGCCTCTGCGGTCTAGTGGTAGAGTGTCTGCTCGGAGAGCGGAAGGTCCGGGGTTTGATCCCAGGCCGTGTCATACCAAAAGACGTTAAAAGATTGTACTTGTTGTTACCCTGTCTGGCGCTCGGCATTAAGGGGCTAAAACAAGGACTGGTTGGCTCGGAGTCAGTATACTGTGTCTGAGTGGGATGTTCATGTTAAACTGCGGCATGGTATCTCAGTGGGCTAGCACTATAAATCGGCATCAGTCCGGACTAGTACAAGCAGCCACACACACACACGTGCATGCACGTCGCTATATAAGTGCAATAATCTTGGACGCGACGTTAAACCCAATTTCAACTCAACTCACTACAGTCTTTTCAGCAAAACAGATTAAATCCATTCTCCACCAGCAGGAGAAGTTAAAGAATTCTTCCCAAGAATGAAAAGAATCAGAGATGCTAGAGAAAGCACTGTGAAGCAGAGTGGACTGGTAGATAAGGGTTAACACAAGTAGTTTCAGGTGGAGCAGCTCTTTTCTGCGAAGGAGGCTGAGAATTAGGAGTTTGCATTGTCCTTAGATAACATTTTGTGTCATTGTTGGTTATCGGTTAAAGGTGGTATTACTTGCCTTATATTTGAATTTGAAGTGGTCGGTTGGCCCAGATGTGTTTGTGTTTGCTTGCCTTGGATGGGTGTCAAGGTTCTTTTACTCAAATGGCTGAATTGCGATTCTTGGTGAAGACCATTGAAAGGTGAGATGAAATGGGAAATTTGCATGTGTTCAATAACAAAAAGATTTTATTTTTCCCACTTTAAACAAAAAACAGTTACTAATAGCCTATTTTCCGTGAAATTCCATCAGGGGCAATGAGAAATGATGTGAAGGGGCATGGATTGCTGAGTCCTCGATAGTGCCACAATTAGCTGTGCTGAGTTACGTCTTTTTGGCATGCCCGAAAGCTATGAGGAGTGGCTTCTAATCCAAGGTGGGGGCATGGGTGGCCAAGTCTAAGTCTATGGCGCCGCGATTCGCTGTGCAGAGTTGCGTCCCTTGGGCACGCCAGAAACCTATGATTGTGGGTTCAAATCCTGGTTCGCCCCGATTATGTTTCTAGGTTTGTCAGCACCATACCCATGCTCCTGGGTTTCACCGGGGTGGTAAATATTTGAGACCTGCATCACTTCGGGCTTTCCTCCTACATTAAGCTGAAACGCTGTGATATAACTGGAATAATGTTAAAAGCTGTGAGAAACCCACTCACTCACTCTAATCCCAGGTTTGCCATTTATCAATCATGTTTCTAGGTTTGTTGGCATCATTCTCTCTCTCATGGGTTTCAGTAGTGGTAAACATGTAAGGCGTGCATCACCTCAGTCTTCCCCCCACATTACGCAGACACGAGGTGATTGAACTGAAATACTGTTCACAGCGGCGCTAAGCCCACATTGCTGACTCTCCAGAGTTCTACAACTTCTAAATGCCAATGACAGAACACGTTCATGGTATTCCACCCTTTGATGTTGGTGAAAGTTTCTTGCATTACCTCAACTTCCGACAAGCTGGGCTAAAACTGACGTAGAAAGCAACTCGAGACAAATGATTCTATTTTTTACCAACTAACTGTTGCATACGCGGTGAAGCCTTTAAATACTTGATTTGGGGAGTAACCCACTTTCCAAGTAAAGTGTGGAGCCAGACTGTGTGTAACTAGCTGCCTCCGGTGTGACATTTCTCTCCTGCTGAGAATGCTCGGTATATATAGCTACATGCTGCTTGAGGTGTAGGTAAATAAACTGTGTATTGAATGAAAACAATTAGAGTAATGCTGATCAGGTGATGATGATGTAGACAAGCTGTGTAAGGAAGACAGACACACACAGGTAACAGTGTATAGATACAGGTGAATCTTTGTATGGGTTATGTAGGTAACAGTGTATAGATACAGGTGAATCTTTGTATGGGTTATGTAGTAACAGTGTATAGATACAGGTTATGTAGGTAACAGTGTATAGATACAGGTGAATCTTTGTACAGGTGATGTAGGTAACAGTGTATAGATACAGGTGAATCTTTGTACAGGTGATGTGGGTAACAGTGTATAGATACAGGTGAATCTTTGTACAGGTGATGTAGGTAACAGTGTATAGATACAGGTGAATCTTTGTACAGGTGATGTAGGTAACAATGTACAGATACTGTGAATCTTTGTACAGGTGATGTAGGTAACAATGTATAGATACAGGTGAATCTTTGTAAGGTATCATTACAGTTGATATATACAGGCAAGGTCTTTTAAGATTATATGTATAACAGCAGATTATGTTTTATCAAAGTTCAGTGGTTTATTTGCAGCATAGCTGATGGATAACATGGTACATTGAGACTGGTCAAGCATGCAAGCGATGAGATATGAATGGTTTCCGTAGATATCTTGACCTGTTCCAGGTGGGATAATCCCAGACATTGAGCCTCCTGACCTATAGAAACTTGATCCCTGTAGTTTCAGGTGGCTGATCATCACATGCCAGCACAGCCCTGGCCACACATGCAGCTTACACAGTGGAATCCTCGTCTTTGATAATCTCACAGGCATGGCCTCTCCAGTGTGGTGTTACTGCTGTACTATGGGAGAGTGTGGACAGATTGTGTCTGTATCACACACTACCAGACCTACAGCAGTGATATTTGTGGGGAGGTGATACTGTCTATATCTCACACCACCAGACCTACATCAGTGATATCTGTAGAGAGGTGAAACTGTCTGTATCTCACACCACCAGACCTACATCAGTGATATCTGTAGAGAGGTGATACTGTCTGTATCACACACTACCAGACCTACATCAGTGATATCTGTAGAGAGGTGATACTGTCTGTATCACACACTACCAGACCTACATCAGTGATATCTGTAGAGAGGTGAAACTGTCTGTATCTCACACCACCAGACCTACATCAGTGATATCTGTAGAGAGGTGAAACTGTCTATATCTCACACCACCAGACCTACATCAGTGATATCTGTAGAGAGGTGATACTGTCTGTATCACACACTACCAGACCTACAGCAGCGATATTTGTGGGGAGGTGATACTGTCTATATCTCACACCACCAGACCTTCATCAGTGATATCTGTTGAGAGGTTATACTGTCTGTATCACACACCACCAGACCTACATCAGTGATATCTGTAGAGAAGTGATACTGTCTGTATCACACACCACTAGACCTACATCAGTGATATCTGTAGGTAGGTGATACTGTCTGTATCTCATACCACCAGACCTACATCAGTGATATCTGTAGAGAGGTGATACTGTCTATATCTCACACCACTAGACCTTCATCAGTGATATCTGTAGAGAGGTGATACTGTCTATATCTCACACCACCAGACCTTCATCAGTGATATCTGTAGAGAGGTGATACTGTCTGTATCACACACCACCAGACCTACAGCAGTGATATCTGTAGGTAGGTGATACTGTCTGCATCTCATACCACCAGATCTACAGCAGTGATATCTGTAGAGAGGTGATACTGTCTGTATCTCACACTACCAGACCTACATCAGTGATATCTGTAGAGAGGTGATACTGTCTGTATCACACACCACTAGACCTACACCAGTGATATCTGTAGAGAGGTGATACTGTCTATATCTCACACCACCAGACCTTCATCAGTGATATCTGTTGGGAGGTGATACTGTCTATATCTCACACCACCAGACCTTCATCAGTGATATCTGTTGAGAGGTGATACTGTCTATATCTCACACCACCAGACCTACAGCAGTGATATCTGTTGGGAGGTGATACTGTCTGTATCTCACACCACCAGACCTACATCAGTGATATCTGTAGAGAGGTGATACTGTCTGTATCTCACACCACCAGACCTACAGCAGTGATATCTGTAGAGAGGTGATACTGTCTATATCTCACACCACCAGACCTACAGCAGTGATATCTGTAGACAGGTGATACTGTCTGTATCTCACACCACCAGAACTACAGCAGTGATATCTGTAGAGAGGTGATACTGTCTGTATCACACACCACCAGATCTACAGCAGTGATATCTGTAGAGAGGTGATACTGTAAGTATCTCACACCACCAGACCTACATCAGTGATATCTGTAGAGAGGTGATACTGTCTGTATCACACACCACCAGACCTACATCAGTGATATCTGTAGAGAGGTGATACTGTCAGTATCTCACACCACCAGACCTTCATCAGTGATATCTGTAGAAAGGTGATACTGTCTATATCACACACCACCAGACCTTCATCAGTGATATCTGTAGAGAGGTGATACTGTCTGTATCTCATACCACCAGATCTACAGCAGTGATATCTGTAGAGAGGTGATACTGTCTGTATCACACACCACCAGACCTACATCAGTGATATCTGTAGTGAGGTGATACTGTCTATATCTCACACCACCAGACCTACATCAGTGATATCTGTAGAGAGGTGATACTGTCTGTATCACACACCACCAGACCTACAGCAGTGATATCTGTAGAGAGGTGATACTCTCTGTATCTACACGTAGATGTATGTGTAGATGTTAGTGTTGATGTACACGTGTGTGTAGCAGTGTGTATTTGGGTCCTGGACGGATGGGGAATCAGGCCTGCAGTGTTTTATTGATGAGGCCAAAGCAGTCACATACATGAAGTACCAAGGATTCCACTGACACAGCTGGCGGGAAGGTTGTGGTGCACTGTGGATGGTGACTTACCAGGTATCTCAGACACATGATGTCTTGTATATCGATATACTGCCACTGGAACAGCCAAGCAATGCCTGTAAGACACAAATGTGGTGTATATCGATATACTACCATTGACAAGTTCAGCTATGCCTCTAAAGCGCCAAATGTGGTGTGTATCGATATACTACCACTGTAATCTTTATTCAGTACAGTACAGGCCACAGGCCCTTTGTACAAAATGTTCGCGAGGGATATTAAGTTTTCTACCAGTTTCTATTTCCAGCCAGTGTGCGCTGCATCTAAACCTTGACATACATGACCGGAATTTACTCACGGTTACACAATACAAATATTCTTCACACTTCAACGTTAATTTAAAATGAGAATAGAAGGACATTTTGGAGCTATTACATAAACTTCTATGCCATATTTGTTGAAAATTATCTTTCAAACGTTGAAATAACATCGAAGTAAATACCTGTACGTTACCGGGTGATTGTGATAACCAAACATGACAGAATCCGAGAGAAAATAACGTTGTTCTAATATTAGTAACCCAATTCTTCTTTCCTTGACTATTGTATAGATACATCATTTCATAGCACTTTTTAGGTAAGCGGATACCCGGCATACACATTAAACGTAGCCAATATGTAAAAGCTCTCATCAATGCATTGATATGTAAAGGGAATCTGCCACATTCACCCAATACAGCACTACTTGATGTACATTGTTTAACATTCAATAACCATTTACACGCATATAAATAAACTTTCTCAACTTCTTCCATATTATGGAATGCCCATATTTCTGACCCATACAGTAACATAGGTGATATCTTGGAGTCAAACAATCTGAAAAGACATTTTGGAGAATAAGGTTGTAAACAATTAATGCTTTTTAATGAGTTGATTAGTACCATTTTAGCTTGAACTGCTATGTTGGTTAAAGCTTGTGTCCATGAAAGCCTGCCTCTAAAAAACAAACCTAAATATTTATTTATATGAGATTAGCTATGCCCCTAAAGCACCAAAAGTGGTGTATATCAATATACTACCCCTGGACAAAATTCCCAGAAACATTAATGCTTCATATGTAGATTTATTTTGTTTATTTTCCATATTTTAAAAATTAATGTGGACTTTGTACATATCTGACATTGATTTTTAAAAAAGGAACTGTATTTGATATAAAAAGTTGATTCTTTTAAAATGTTAATATTACTTCTTTTTGTTAATTTATCTATAATTAGAACTGGCGGATCCATGTATGAAGTACTACAAAAGTTGGTCTAAACCACAGTGACCCTAGTAAGAGGATGCTTTCATAATATGAAATGCTCATCACTCACTAACTCTATGAACTATTATGACCGAGTCAAACATGTAAAGAACTCTGTAAAGCTTCAAATATGTAACAGGGATACAGGAATACAAAATACCAATTACAAAAAAAACCTCTTATGATCTCCATGAAGACCTGAAAGTAAGCTGCGGTTGAGTAGTGCCTGGGAGTGCTGCTATGCAGTCTGGGTGTAGTACCTACCAGGCTTTATGAGTGAACAGGAGCTACAACATAGCAAGGACTGACTGGTATATATAGTGACACATGGTCTGGCTTAATGATCATCATTGACAACATGTGTTTATCGGGTTATCTGGGGTACAGTTGGGCTTCTGGAAGTCTACACAAATACATGGCTATTTTAGGATATGGATGTATGACATAGCTGATTGAGGCTCTCTTGGGAGAATAAGATGTTGGTTATGATCTTATAGTGGTGGGAGGCACTGAGTGAGGCCCTATTTGGGTTTAAGAAACACTGATCAAGGCTTGCATGTTGTGTTGATCGGCTGGCTCCCTGTGGTCAAGCCATGTCCACCTGGTGGCTCCCTGTTGTCAAGCCATGTCCACCTGGTGGCTCCCTGTTGTCAAGCCATGTCCACCTGGTGGCTCCCTATTGTAAAGCCATGTCCACCTGGTGGCTCCCTGTTGTCAAGCCATGTCCACCTGGTGGCTCCCTGTTGTCAAGCCATGTCCACCTGGTGGCTCCCTGTTGTCAAGTCCTGTCAACCTGTTGTCAAGCCCCATCCACCTGGTGGCTCCCTGTTGTCAAGCCATGTCCACCTGGTGGCTCCCTGTTGTTAGGCCCCATCCACCTGGTGGCTCCCTGTTGTCAAGCCATGTCCACCTGGTGGCTCCCTGTTGTCAAGCCCCATCCACCTGGTGGCTCCCTGTTGTCAAGCCCCATCCACCTGGTGGCTCCCTGTTGTCAAGCCATGTCCACCTGGTGGCTCCCTGTTGTCAAGCCATGTCCACCTGGTGGCTCCCTGTTGTCAAGCCCCATCCACCTGGTGGCTCCCTGTTGTCAAGCCATGTCCACCTGGTGGCTCCCTGTTGTAAAGCCATGTCCACCTGGTGGCTCCCTGTTGTCAAGCCATGTCCACCTGATGGCTCCCTGTTGTCAAGTCCTGTCAACCTGTTGTCAAGCCCCATCCACCTGGTGGCTCCCTGTTGTCAAGCGAATGAGTCAAGTCGCTGAACCTGACCTCCATTTTAATTGACTGTCACGACAAGCATAAGTTAATGGAGAACAAATTCTACAGTGAATTACCATAGTTAACCAACTGACAGACTTGATAGTAGCAAAAAATCTGCAAGGGTGGTAGATGCTGAGCATGTAAAAATCTCTACTCACATACTTACATGCATACACTCTCACAGCTCCATCTCATAGATGTCGAGGGACCCGTTGCATGCAATGTATTTTTACCCCTAAGTGTGATGCTCCATTTGTTGTGCCATCAATAACAAAGTATGTATTGTTATTTTCATCTTTCCTGTCGGTTGTAAACACTATTGCTCTTCCCTAGGTGTTCATGTTTAGTGCATGCTCCCATAATGCACTTGGATCCGAACTTCAAGCATTCACACAACATCAACAATATTCAGTGCCACCAAGGGGCACACTCCACCACTGATAAAGTTTTATAGTACATTCAATTTCATCAACAGGTGTACATTTTGCTTTAGTTTTTCCCAGGGTAACAGTTGGCCCAGTCGTCTAAGGCACCCAGTTTGCTGTGCAGAGTTGAGTCACTTAAACACACCATAAACCTTGAATATGGGTTTCAATCCCAGATCGCCCTGATTATGTTTCTAGGTTTGTCAGCACCATACCCGTGCTTGTGGGTTTCACCAAAGTGGTAGATGTCTAAGACCTGTATCACTTTGGGGGCAAATGAAGGTGGGTAAGGCCAGGTAAGGCCAGGTGAGGCCAGGTGAGATACCACAGGGCCACAGGAAGCTGGGACAGAACAGATGCTCTGGGTGATACTTATGAAGCACCAGTTGCATCAGTTGTGAACTCCCTATACATGTGCATGTCTCTGGTTTGTGTTGGTGGCAATCTGGCGATCTTGGTGTGGCAGGTCTTAATTACACTTGGCTAGCTTGATACTCCACTCCAGAAGCTGGCTGGTTGGGACTGCCATGGTGTGTGTTTACACAGTGTACCTGTTGACGACATTGTGTTGTAATTATAGACACACTACTCTGCCTACTTGGGATTAACTGTTACTTTGGTGGGGGGGGGGGGGGGGGAGAGGTGCTGGCTGCCAGACACGGAGCAACCAGTTCGGGCTGGCTCCTGGAAGTACAACAAGAGTCATGTTTGTGTTTCTGTCATGTGTGTCTTGCCAAGGAGTCAATGGTGTATTTTTGTGCACAGCAAAAACATTTGTTTAGGGATGCATCATTAATATTCGTGTGTGTTGTGGAGAGGGAGGGGATATTTGTTAGAGACAGAATATGGTTTTGTTGCTGATTCAAGACGTAACAATTTTCTTCTGTAAAATGGACAGAATGTCCTATGGATGGTCCAACAGTTGTCCCTACTCACCCTATGGATGGTCCAACAGTTGTCCCTACTCACCCTATGGATGGTCCAACCGTTGTCCCTACTCACCCTATGGATGGTCCAACCGTTGTCCCTACTCACCCTATGGATGGTCCAACCGTTGTCCCTACTCACCCTATGGATGGTCCAACCGTTGTCCCTACTCACCCTATGGATGGTCCAACCGTTGTCCCTACTCACCCTATGGATGGTCCAACCGTTGTCTCTACTCACCCTATGGATGGTCCAACCGTTGTCCCTACTCACCCTATGGATGGTCCAACAGTTGTCCATACTCACCCTATGGATGGTCCAACCGTTGTCCCTACTCACCCTATGGATGGTCCAACAGTTGTCCCTACTCACCCTATGAATGGTCCAACCGTTGTCTCTACTCACCCTATGGATGGTCCATCCGTTGTCCCTACTCACCCTATGGATGGTCCAACCGTTGTCTCTACTCACCCTATGGATGGTCCAACAGTTGTCCCTACTCACCCTATGGATGGTCCAACAGTTGTCCCTACTCACCCTATGAATGGTCCAACCGTTGTCTCTACTCACCCTATGGATGGTCCAACCGTTGTCCCTACTCACCCTATGGATGGTCCAACCGTTGTCCCTACTCACCCTATGGATGGTCCAACAGTTGTCCCTACTCACCCTATGGATGGTCCAACAGTTGTCCCTACTCACCCTATGGATGGTCCAACCGTTGTCTCTACTCACCCTATGGATGGTCCAACCGTTGTCCCTACTCACCCTATGGATGGTCCAACCGTTGTCCCTACTCACCCTATGGATGGTCCAACCGTTGTCCCTACTCACCCTATGGATGGTCCAACAGTTGTCCCTACTCACCCTATGGATGGTCCAACAGTTGTCCCTACTCACCCTATGGATGGTCCAACAGTTGTCCCTACTCACCCTATGGATGGTCCAACAGTTGTCCCCACTCACCCTATGAATGGTCCAACCGTTGTCCCAACTCACCCTATGGATGGTACAACAGTTGTCCCTACTCACCCTATGGATGGTCCAACAGTTGTCCCTACTCACCCTATGGATGGTCCAACCGTTGTCCCAACTCACCCTATGGATGGTACAACAGTTGTCCCTACTCACCCTATGGATGGTCCAACCGTTGTCCCTACTCACCCTTTCTGTTACTTACCTGTCCCGGACTGACATGGGTGGTCTCAAGAGCCAACCAACTTTTAGGAGGACCAAACATAAGTACATGATTTTATGTTAATATCATTTTCATGATATTACATCGATAATATTGACAGTGTAGCATGTCATTAATATTTACTTTTCATATCAGACTTGACCTTGATGTATTGCCATTTGGCCATGGACACTTGTGATCCAACAGTTGTTAGATCAATTGTTACTTTTGCTGAAGGATATTTTTACTATGCACATAAATGTATGATCAAGCAAGTTAGAAACATACCAGGCCCCCATTAACCTACAAGTTGAGACGACTGAATTTGACAAGTTTGAACCATCCATGAACTGAATCCATTTGCATTGGCAACTGAGACTACTGCTGCTCTTGGCAAACACCCTGCCCACTACGCTATTTCACTGCATTCAAAGAAAATCGAAATTAGATTTATGAACACACATATATTTATTTTCATGGAGAAAGTTATTTTTCTAGTTTCTCGTTTTAAAATAGGTTGTGTTTAGTCTGCTTTGAGTGTCACATGACGATGGCTATTTTGACAAATGCCGGCTCACATGAAGTTATACACACACTGTAAGGAAATGTTCTTCAAGTTAAAAAGTAGCCAATTTGAACAGAAATATCCAGTCTGTGGAGTGACAGGTATTACAGCTAGATTGTTTAGGGTCCACCCAAGACAGACAAGGTATCTTCAGACTGTTCAGCAAGATAAATGTTACACAGGAAGAACATGCTTAGATAATGTGGTGTGTATTTTAGTCAAAGGAGGAGGGAAACCAAGGTACAGCTCAGCTATTGTAAGAGAGAAAAATCGCCTGCGTGCATGTGCCTGTGTGCGTGGCCAGCAAAAAACTTGAGTCTGGACCAGACAATCGAGTGATTGATTCTGTGGACAATGAACCACGCCAAGGGGTATGAAGACACTACATCCAACAAGTCACTGAGCCTGACCACCCAATCCATTTGATTACCTCTTACAACAGCATAGGTCGCTAGGTATCTATTCTAACCTGTAATCACTATAGGGTGATGGATAATACACAATGTTCAGTTAAATTGGGGCCATGAAGATCCAGGTTGGAATAGGTCTTCAGCAACCCATGCTTGGTAAAAGGCGACTATGCTTGTCGTATGGCAACTAACAGAATCAGGTGGTCAGGCTCGCTGACTTGGTTGATGCATGTCGTTGTATCCCAATTGCGTGGATCGATGTTCATGATGTCAATCACTGGATTGTCTGGTCCAGACTTGATTATTTACATCTTTTCGTAAGTGACAACTAACAGAATCGGGTGGTCAGGCTCGCTGACATGGTTGATGCATGTCATTGTATACCAATTGCGTTGATCGATGTTCATGATGCTAATCACTGGATTCACTGGACCAGACTGGAATATTTACAGACCGTTATCATATAGCTGGAATATTGCTAAGTTCAGCGTTAAACAATAACCAGCCAACCAGTTAAATTGGGCGTTCATCTGGGGTAAGTGAGTGTGGGGCAGAGTGATGGGTCTCGGTCAGACAAAACAAGAGGTTTGTGTAGATGGTGATGCATACCATGGCGTAGCTAGGGAGGTCCTGTTACTGCAACACATCAAAGTACTGTCAACACTCCAGCCATTGTGGATATCTCATCTACAATAGTCTGCCTTTGCAACATGGTGACCTTGAGTGACTTGTAGGGCTGGGACAAGTCCAAATCTACTACCTGGGTAGCTGACCCCCTATTACCCGACCCTACCCGGGTACCCACTGCAGGTCTCAAGAGTTGGGAACAAGATGTCTGATTGGGAATTGTTTTACGCAGCCCTGGCAAAAACTATTTAGATACATGTATCAAATGATCAAATCATGCGTTCACTGAAGCTGACTGAAGCTTTATTTTTACTCAAACATATACTAGTCAAAAGGAATGTGTGCATCGCCAGAAAGAAATATGAACATTAGCGACTTGTAGTAACCACTGAGCTATTGTGACTTTTTGTCATGAAACAATATATCACGTGACTAACCACGGGACCAGGTGGTCCTCTGGGTACCCGGTTCCTACTCAGGACCCACCTGACCCGGGTACCCTAGTTACCCGTCCCAGCCCTATTAACTTGGAGCACACTATGTGCTAAGGTCCTGACTTAGCAACTCATTCTGTAACGCTACCTATAGTTTGCCAATTCCGTCCATTATCTCCACACCAGTAGGTTTAACATTCTCAGAGGCAGATCTATGATTTTGAAGGTATTTGGGGTGCACGTTGTGTAAGTGATGAACACAACGTAGAACTGATTCGGGTTGACCTATAAAGTGTCTGAAGATCCGTGTTAGAATAGGTCGTCAGCAACCCATGCTTACCGTAAAAGGCGACTATGCTTGTCGTGAGAGGCGACTAACAGGATCGGGTGGTCAGACTAGCAGACTTGGTTGATGCATGTCATCGATCCCAATTGTGTAGATCGATGCTCATGATGTCAATCACTGGTCCAAACTCGATTATTTACAGACCGCTGTCATACAGCTGGAATATTGCGGAGTGCAGCGTAACAAACAAAACAAACTGAAGGAATAAGAAGGTGGGAGGATGAATGTGCACACTCCTTCTCTGGATCTCTGCCAGTGACTCTGATCATGTAATTGTCAAGTCAATAACACAAGTGTAAGCCTTCTACCTCACTGGATAAACCAGACCTTATGGTCTCAGTTTTGTGACCAGACATGTGCGAGGCAGTGGTTCTGTTTCAAACCCACAACATATTTAAAGGAACCAATCATGACATAAAATACACAAAAAAAATTTATGCACTCATGAGTTTATTAACATATAACGCCACACATTTCCAATCATTGACTCATTTGGGATAAGTTATTTGGCAATTGTACATATTTTTTTTTTCGGTAGCTCAGACCTATGTGTAAAGCGATTGGACTAGAATATAGGGATGCGATATCTGTGGAAATCATTGTTGTCATTGGTTCAGTAGCATATTCCAAAGTGTTGTCTGGCTTAAACATAGATCTGTTTGTCATGGAGCAATATATACACACTCATAATTTAATGACAAACTGGATCTAGTCCAGTTTTTTTGTGCATCGGTCCGGGCAACAAATTGCCAAATTGAAAAATAAAACCTTCAGCATTTGTTATTCCTTGTCACAATTTACCAATTTAATTATAGTTTTACAAATAATCCTACCCTAAGTATAACAAAAGTGAAGTGAAGTGTTTTCCAGAAAAAACAACTTCAGCATCTTTTTGTTTGTAGTTTTGGTAAGTTTTTTATTCAAAGAGATTATCCTGAGATCAACAATCTGCAACTGATTAGATTACTTTGCCTCTTGCTACTTCATACCATGGGCACTTAATACGATCTATAGTTAGGGTCCATGTTCATACTGACCAAGGAAATCTGTTAAAAAGACTATTAACCAGCCAGCCAGGCTATTTACACCCCCAAAATGATGCTGTTGTTCCCAAATAGTGTATAATGAGCAAATGATTGCAATACGTATTGTATTATTGTTCATGTAGTGTTTTAACCCTACTGTATACTGTCCAATAAGGAAAGTTCTGTACAATATTCATTTAAGTCAACACATGTTATATGTTATCCTCAAGTATGGAGAGTATATTGTCTCCATTCTATCAAGATAAATTTCACAGATCTGTTCTCTACCATAGTTTCATTTCTGAAGTGACGTCACCAAATCCATCACTCCTATTGCTAACTTAGCACAGAATTTCTTTTGCTTGAGAGAGTAATTTGATTGGACAGCAGTATCTTAATGTTGTGCTTTATTCATCAGGCTAAAAACAAACCTATTGTAGCAAATGGGTCCAGGGTATTTATCACAATAGAATGGAGACATTACACTGAATGTATATGGGTGATAATACATTGTTTCGGCACGAGTGACTATAGCCGAGTGAAACACAACATCTCAAGAAGTAATTCTGACCCTGTTCTCGTTATGTTTCAGCCCCAGTGACTACAGCCGGGTGATACACAACATCTCAAGAAGTAATTCTGACCCTGTCCTCCTTATGTTTCAGCCCCAGTGACTACAGCCGAGTATACACAACATCTCAAGAAGTAATTCTGACCCTGTCCTCGTTATGTTTCAGCCCCAGTGACTACAGCCGGGTGATACACAACATCTCAAGAAGTAATTCTGACCCTGTCCTCCTTATGTTTCAGCCCCAGTGACTACAGCCGGGTATACACAACGTCTCAAGAAGTAATTCTGACCCTGTCCTCGTTATGTTTCAGCCCCAGTGACTACAGCCGAGTATACACAACATCTCAAGAAGTAATTCTGACCCTGTCCTCGTTATGTTTCAGCCCCAGTGACTACAGCCGAGTGATACACAACGTCTCAAGAAGTAATTCTGACCCTGTCCTCGTTATGTTTCAGCCCCAGTGACTACAGCCGAGTATACACAACATCTCAAGAAGTAATTCTGACCCTGTCCTCGTTATGTTTCAGCCCCAGTGACTACAGCCGGGTGATACACAACATCTCAAGAAGTAATCCTGACCCTGTCCTCGTTATGTTTCAGCCCCAGTGACTACAGCCGGGTGATACACAACATCTCAAGAAGTAATTCTGACCCTGTCCTCGTTATGTTTCAGCCCCAGTGACTACAGCCGGGTGATACACAACATCTCAAGAAGTAATTCTGACCCTGTCCTCCTTATGTTTCAGCCCCAGTGACTACAGCCGAGTATACACAACGTCTCAAGAAGTAATCCTGACCCTTTCCTCGTTATGTTTCAGCCCCAGTGACTACAGCCGGGTGATACACAACATCTCAAGAAGTAATTCTGACCCTGTCCTCGTTATGTTTCAGCCCCAGTGACTACAGCCGAGTGATACACAACATCTCAAGAAGTAATTCTGACCCTGTCCTCGTTATGTTTCAGCCCCAGTGACTACAGCCGAGTATACACAACATCTCAAGAAGTAATTCTGACCCTGTCCTCGTTATGTTTCAGCCCCAGTGACTACAGCCGAGTATACACAACGTCTCAAGAAGTAATCCTGACCCTTTCCTCGTTATGTTTCAGCCCCAGTGACTACAGCCGGGTGATACACAACATCTCAAGAAGTAATTCTGACCCTGTCCTCGTTATGTTTCAGCCCCAGTGACTACAGCCGGGTGATACACAACATCTCAAGAAGTAATCCTGACCCTTTCCTCGTTATGTTTCAGCCCCAGTGACTACAGCCGAGTGATACACAACATCTCAAGAAGTAATTCTGACCCTGTCCTCGTTATGTTTCAGCCCCAGTGACTACAGCCGCGTGATACACAACATCTCAAGAAGTAATTCTGACCCTGTCCTCGTTATGTTTCAGCCCCAGTGACTACAGCCGGGTGATACACAACATCTCAAGAAGTAATTCTGACCCTGTCCTCCTTATGTTTCAGCCCCAGTGACTACAGCCGAGTATACACAACATCTCAAGAAGTAATTCTGACCCTGTCCTCGTTATGTTTCAGCCCCAGTGACTACAGCCGGGTGATACACAACATCTCAAGAAGTAATTCTGACCCTGTCCTCGTTATGTTTCAGCCCCAGTGACTACAGCCGAGTGATACACAACATCTCAAGATGGCGGAGGGAGGCTGTGCAACATGCTCCAGATATATGCTCATTATCTTCAACTTCATCTTCTGGGTAAGTCTGTCGATGAGTCGGCAGCCCAGATTAACTGTGTCCACTGTTGAGTCGCACTGCAAGCTTGGCGCTTTTAACCAACCAGCGACCACAATATGTGGTACAAATCCATACTGTTTCTTATCTTACATGCGCATGCATATTGCTGTCCAGTAATGCAAGTGTGTCCCCAGCCAAAGCACTGCGGATGCACACGATTTGTTTTGGGTGATATCAATTGTAAAAAAAACGACTCAGCTTTTATCATTGCAAGTGCAAATTTAGTTTCACAAACAAACTGCTTCGGGGCTCCGATTTTCTTTTTACAACAAGATAGCCAATAGGTAAGCATCATCGCTATATTAGTGTAGGAGCCATCACATTTCCAAGTCCTGTGATGGGATTCGAACCACGGACCTTCTGATCAGAAGTCGGACGCCTTGTCCATATAACCAAAGAGGTTAACCCCGTCAGCAAGCTGACAACGTAAGGATGTCATCTGTGGGATGACTCCACGCCCTGCTACATACTTCCCCATCAACAGAAGGCACGTCCTGGGCCGCATAGTATTGTACTGAGACTTATTTTGCTCAAATTTAATATGAACATGCTCAGCCCCATGTTGGGCGCCAATGAAGTGGCCATTAAATTTCAGAGTCCTGTGATGGGATTCGAACCACAGACCTTCTGATCAGAGGTCGGACGCCTTGTCCTCATGACCAAAGAGGTTAACCCTGTCAGCAAGCTAAGGGACAGGAATAATTCTTTTTGGCATTCCAAGTGGTATGTGATCCTGTGCACAGTGCAGAAATATGGTGAAGTTAAGCAAGGCTTGGGACTGAGAGGAGGTAGATTGGTGACCACGCTCAGAGGTCTTGCATGACTCTTGAGAGTTTCTAGCTCTTCTGTCCTACCCCCCACTGAATGGCAAGTTACTGAAACGTGTGTCATCTCCTGACAAAGGTGACTGTTCCAAATAAGCCTCAGTTCACCCATCAGCAACTGGGTACCTGGTGGGAGATGGTAATGTGAATGCAAAAACATCTAGCCTCTGAAAGGCAGGTAATATACTTCCCAGGGAGCTGAGAATGTAACTTGAGTGCACACTGATCCAAAATCAGTGGTAATCACTGTGTAGCACCCTGAACACACTCCAGGTCTTGGTTACATGGATGGGTGAATGAATTATGTCTCCATTCCAATATGATATGTGTTTGTTTGTTGTTGTTTGTTTGTTTTTTTACGCCACACTCAGCAATATTCTTGCCATATGATGGCGGTCTGTAAATCATCGAGTCTGGACCAGACAATCCAGTGATTGACATCATGAGCATTGATCTACGCAATTGGGATACAACAACATGACAAGTCGGTGAGCCTGACCACCTGATCCCGTTAGTTGCATCTTACGACAAGTATAGTCGCCTCTTACGATAACCATAGTCATCCCCTTATGGCAAGCATTGGTTGCCGAAGACCTGCTCTAACGTGGATCTTCACAGGTTTTCATAGAGATAAATACCCTGGACCTATTTGCTACCATAACTTCACTTTCAGTCTGATTTGAATGGTTGTCCAATCAAATTACACTTTGAGGGAAGCAGCTAGGTCTTGGGGGTATTTATTGTAATACCCTGGAGATGTGATACACTGGATGGATGATACCACTGAGGATGGCTGGAGGACCAGTGCATGTCAGCTGCAGACAGCGCCAGCTAGCTGCATGTGTACAGCTGCACTTTGTTTCAGGATGTGCAGGAAGCAGGACACATGGTCATTGATCAGGCCTATACATTCAACGTTTTTCTTGGGCACAGCTGTGTCTGACACTGCAGAGTTGTGTCCCTTTACTGTGCCAGGTTGTTCTGGGACACAAGTGGATCAGTGGTCAAGGTTGCTGCAGTTCTCTGTACAGAGTTATGTCCCTTTACAATGCCAGGATACAGACAATGCTTATAGTATCACCGTCTTCACTTAGACCCATTCATTCCACTTAATTTTACATCCTCCATAGCACACTGCCCCAGGTGTAATGCTGTGGCTCTATCATATTTTGGGTTTAAATCCCAGATTTGTCCTGATTATGTTTCCAGGTTTGTCAGCACCATACCTGTGCTCATAGGTTTCACCAAACTGAATGTCTAAGACCTGCATCACTTTGGCTTTCTTCCCACATTAAGCTTACATCCTGTGATACAACTGAAATACTGTTCAAGTGGTGTTAAAACCAACTCATTCTTTCACTCTTGTTCTACCAACTTCGAAATGCCAATGACAGAACACTTTTATGGATTCCACCCTTTGAAGTAGTCATAAGTTTCAAGCATTACCTCTGCTGTCTGCAAGCAGGGCTACAATGGACAGAAAGAAACCAGAGACAACTGGTTATTTGTTTACCTGCGACCTGTGTACTAACGTAACTCACTCACTCATTCACTATCATGTCTGATACATTAAACTGAGGAATTTTATTTGCCACCATTGTAGAAGTAGCAGTTCTCTAACAATCTTCTGGGTCTACGGAAAATTAATATGAAGAGTGGCAACAGGGTGGGATTTGGATTAGCCCTGTGAAGATTCTGGGTTAGAATTGGCCTTTGGAAACATATGCTTGTCGTAAGAGGTGACTGAATGGATCAAGTGGTCAGGCTCGCTGACTTGGTTAGTCACTGTCATTGTGGACCCGTGAAGATTCCGGGGTAGAATAGGTCTTCAGCAACCCATGCTTGCCGCAAAAGGTGACTATGCTTGTCGTAAAAGGCGACTAACGTGATCGGGTGGTCAGGGTCGCTGACTTGGTTGATGCATGTCATCGATCCCAATTGTGTGGATTGATGCTCATGATATTAATCACTGGATTGTCTGGTCCAGACTCGATTATTTACAGACGGCCGTCATATAGCTGGAATATTGCTGAGTGCGGCGTAAACAACAAACCAACCAACCAACCATGTCATTGTATCCCAATTTCATGGATCTGTGCACATGATGTCAATCACTGGATTGTCTGGTCCATATTATTTTCAGAATATTGCTGATTGTGGCGTTAAACAACAAGCCTTTTGGACTGGTGAATGTCTGGTATATGAAGGATAATAGAAACTGTGAATTGTCCACATTGTAAACATACTAACATTTACTGCTGTATTTACATTGTAACGGCAGATACAGCAGGATGATATCAATGTCTGATTTGTGTGTTGCAGATCTCTGGAGGTGCTATCCTTGGAACAGGAATATTTGTGTTGGTGTCAGATGAAGTGGATAAGTTCCTCAAATCCATTGATATCGGTCTGCCCGTAGGATTCCTGTACACGGCAGCCTATATTATGATAGCCGTGGGAGCGTTTGTGTTCTTCGTGGGATTCTGTGGCTGCTGTGGTGCTGTGCGGGAAAGTGCATTCATGTTGGGAATTGTAAGTTTATCAAACGGTTTGGTTACTTGTTTGGAGAAAAAAATAATTATTACATGTATCTGACCCCCCTCACTGAACTGATCAGCGGCCTGTTTCACAAGGCAGTATTAGAGATACGATTGTTAAAGTGTGGGACTTATGATCATCATTGTAGCACTACATCTGTTTTAAATCTATGTTAGAGTGTGTGAGTTACGATCATCGTAGCGCTACTAGTGCTGTAAGTCTATGTTAGAGTGTGTGAGTTACGATCATCATGGCGCTACTACTGTTGTAAGTCTATGTTAGAGTGTGTGAGTTACGATCATCGTGGCGCGATGACTGTTGTAAGTCTATGTTAGAGTGTGTGAGTTACGATCATCGTAGCGTTACTACTATTGTAAGTCTATGTTAGAGTGTGTGAGTTACGATCATCGTAGCGCTACTACTTTTGTAAGTCTATGTTAGAGTGTGTGAGTTACGATCATCGTAGCGCTACTACTGTTGTAAGTCTATGTTAGAGTGTGTGAGTTACGATCATCGTAGCGCTACTACTGTTGTAAGTCTATGTTAGAGTGTGTGAGTTACGATCATCGTGGCATGATGACTGTTGTAAGTCTATGTTAGTGTGTGTGAGTTACGATCATCGTAGCGCTACTACTGTTGTAAGTCTATGTTAGAGTGTGTGAGTTACGATCATCGTGTTGCTATGACTGTTGTAAGTCTATGTTAGAGTGTGTGAGTTACGATCATCGTAGCGTTACTACTGTTGTAAGTCTATGTTAGAGTGTGTGAGTTACGATCATCGTAGTGCTACTACTGTTGTAAGTCTATGTTAGAGTGTGTGAGTTACGATCATCGTAGCGCTACTACTGTTGTAAGTCTATGTTAGAGTGTGTGAGTTACGATCATCGTGGCACGATGACTGTTGTAAGTCTATGTTAGAGTGTGTGAGTTACGTAGCTCTATAACTGTCATAAGTCCATGTTATGAGTGTGGAAGTTAGGATCATCGTGGCTCTACGACAGTCACAAGTCACAAGTCTATGCTGGAGTATGGTAATTACACCATTATTGCACTAAGATTGCTTCCTGAAATGGAACCATGACTACTGATAATAACTGCTCAGTGAGCTCAGGGATGACCTGCATTCAAATTATTATTTATTAGTCTGAACAAAAGTGCTAAAATAACTGATTAAGATCTGATTATTGACTAATTCAAAACCCAGGCACCATCATGGGGCTCCAGCAGATTATTACGCCATTATTCAAATCTAGTAGGCACCTACAGTTTGTTGCTAACCAGGGTATTCTTGGTTAGAATTGGTCCCCAGCAACACATGCTTATCAAGCTGGCAATATGGATCAGGTGGTCAGACTCAATGACTTGGTTGGTTGCGTGATATCAACCACTGTTTTGTCTGATTCAGACTCTAATATTGCCAAGTGTGGCGTTAAACAACAAACAAACAAAACAAAACTTTTACCAGGCTTTCTCTTTTGTATGGGGCATGGTAGCCACATGAAGGTATTATATGAGGTGCCACAATGGTCAATGCAGAGTTGTGTCCCTTGGCTGTGCTAGGATGTGTTGTCCTAGGTTAAGGGTCCCAGTTTCAGTTTTGTGATCAGGCCAGTCAGCGTGGGATTCACCAAAGTGGTTAACATTTAGGAAAACGCAACTTTGGACCCCATATTGAGATGACATACTGTCGTATATGGGTAAAAATCTCAAAACCGACAAATTTTCTGATATCAACTTGCAAAAATAAAAGTGTCCCTAATATAATTTTTCTCTTGATATTAGAGAATATGATACTTCAGAAGTACTTTCTAGTTCAATGCAGTGCAGTGATGTGTTTAATTAATTAGAAAATAATTAATGAATTAGCCTAATCTGCTAGGACATTCAACTCCGTTACGGATCACAAAATGGAAAGTAATTTTAATAGCGCTAGGTTGCTTTGAAATATAAAATCATATTCAGCAATTAACATTAAGTGTGAATACAATTCAGTGTTAAACAAATGGAAACTGGCTAAATAAAATGTATGATTGGACATTTGTAAGTGCTCGCTCCATATTTCAAAAGTTTGCCTAGACAACAAAGTCATTTACATGAAAGACGGTATCCAAAATATAGTATTTTTCATCTTTTGTCACAACATATATTATCATTAATCCTAATCTAAAGTTAAAACTCATAAAAACAACAAAGTTTTTCGTCAGTTGTCAAAAGAAGTCATCTATTAAAAAGATTCTGACGTAACAGAGTTGAGTTTGTTGTAACAGAGTTGTAACTCATATATTTTGTTATTGCTCTCTAGCATAAAATAACAACCTTTTCATCCCTTTTGAGATGAAATGTGAAAATACATGCACTGTGTTGTGTTACTTGTCAGGACTTTGGTACTCATGGTTTATGAGCCAGTTTCTGCAGTAATGGCATACAAAAATGGGTCTACTAAATTACTAATGTTCAACCCTTTGTATAGACGTTGAAATAAATAAGCACAAAGTTGCTTAAAATGCTATTTTAGATCACTATAATATAGTTACAAAACTTCAAGATCAAATCTCAGATCAATCATATCATCAACACTGTCAGAAAATATGTTGTTTATACATGCATAATGAAATTGCTTTCTGCAGCCAAAACACAATAGCCAGGCACTCCCATCAATGTAAAAGACAACAGTTCTGTCTTCAATAATTAGTCCACTGTCTGAAAGAGTGTTATCAATAGTATCAAATCCACATTTTGCACAGGTCCTAACGTCTTGTTCATCCGAAACATCAGAGCAGTCTGAGTGACTATTTTTAAAAAAAGTTCTTACTACAGACAGTGGGAAAATTATTTGCCAGGTATAGGGTTAAAATAAAATAAAATATTCTTGAAGAACAAAGCTATGTACTGACAATAACTATCGAAATTGTGCAGATGCACAAATCTTTCCTCTCCGTTACGCTGTACAGCATTACAGAGTTGAGTGTAACGGAGTTGAGAAACCTTACTATAAATGGCTCATATCCCAGCATGCTTTGCTTTTTATGGAAATTAAAATACTCACAGCTAACATGGTCTTGCTAACCAATTTCTCTTGGAAAAGTGAAGGAAATTAGAATGAGATATAGATCTATAGACAGTGTAACAGAGTTGAGGCTCAGAAAACATACTGTACTTAACAGACATATCTTGATGTCATTGGCTTGAACATTGTACCTAAATGTGGCATCTATCTATCACCAGCAGGTGATCTTCATACACATGTTGCCAAAAGAGGAAGCGTATGAGAGTTATCTCCCATAGCACTGTTATTTTTTTAGTACTGGTACGTTGTAACGGAGTTGAGTGCCTTTTGAGAGACATCTTTCTTTTCCTAATTTATTTTTTTTCAATTAGGTTTTAGATAATAATGATAGGATACGTGTAATTAATGTTCATTTGAGAGTGTGAAAAACAAAATTTGTTACATTTTTAGAATATTTAGATATAGATAAGGTATTATTTTTTATTCTGGTCCAGCTGAGGGACAGCCCTGTTTTTAGTAAATCCAGAAAATATTTGCTTATAAACAAACAAATATTAACTTGAAAGTACATTTTTTTAGCATTTTACATTTGAAGAAAGGTAATCTACTTGTGAATAGTCTTGAAAAGGAAATCAAATATTTTAAAATACATTTCTGCAAACAAACTACTGATGTACAGGTCAAGTGGGAAATTGTTACGGTGTTGAGATTTTCACCCATATATACTATTCAAAAGAAGTTAAAAGAACACTCAATTTTATTATTGTCAAGTCATGAACGATTAACAATAGTCATTGACAAAATCAAATGCTCTTTAACTTCTTTTGAGTAGTATAATTTTAATATTACTCAAAATAATGGGTGAGACTGAATCAGGGTATCACTGGATGTTATATTGTTGAAATTTGGCCACTCCCCTTCTCACTCTCTTTGAACTGACTGAGAACCCTTCCCATGATTCATCGTGCTAAGGTGGACGTTGTTGTTGCAGTACATCTTCTGTATGGCGGTAGTGATGTGTGGTGAACTGGGAGCGGGCATCTACGTGGCGGTGGAGAAGGGATATGTAAGTATGGATGCTGTGTCTTGCATTCTTGCTCTAACAGACATTTTCATTGACTTTGGCAGCCATCTTGGATTTGGGGCATAAATATAATCTTTGCCCTGGTAGTAGCCAAACACTCACCAAACATTAAATCATAGCAAATTAAGCAAACTGGTAATACCCAAAATTAACAGGCAAGCTCTTTCCCCCAATGCCATTTAAAAGTTTGTCTGCTAGAGATAACTCTCTACAAACCGTCCAGGATCACCTTTTCAACGTGATTGCCACGCCCCTACATTGTCTTACATTATCGCTAAGCAATGTTGTTTCTTGTTTAAGCTAGGGTTTTCACATGACTCATTTTAAATGAACTGGGGTGTACGATAGAACTTTAAGTGAATGTCACGGCATTCCATGAAAGACTATGGGTCCTACTATTAAAGCGATGTCCGAATACTACCTTGATGAAAAAAGTGGTAAGGGAGTAAGCAGAAATTTATTTTTTAGATAAACAATAAAATATCTTCACATTTCAACATATAAGCCTTTTTTTATTGTTCATAGCAATATTTAAGTTAATATAACTTAAAGCTTCATCATTAAAATAAGATGGAAATGAAATATTCATCATGATAACAAATAATTCTATTTAGATGTCTATGTACAACCTATTCATATATTAAGGTAGATTTTCTTAAAAATGTTCTAGTGTAATTATCTATTATTGCATTTTTGTTTTTCGGATTTTTTGTAATATCTGTAAAATCTATTCTATTTATTTAGATCTACTGACATGTTTTACATTAACATGTAGGAAGTGAACCAACATGAGTGTAAACCTTTGTATGACCTTGAAATCTAAAAACGGCAGTTGAAGCAGTCACCGCTCGCGGAATGTCCGCAAGAAAAGCTAATGTATCTTACGTTATTCCCCAAGCTACACTCTGTGATAAAATAAAACAAAAAGTGCCAATGGAATATCAAAGAGATAAAGAGGATTAACTAGCCCAGTGGGTTGTGCAAATTTCAAAGATTGGGTACGGTCGAGCCAAAATAAAAGCATTATGGTGTTGGTCATATGGCAGTTATATCAATATACATATATACAAGTACCTGGTATCTATAATTCATAGATGACTATTATAAAGTTGCATCTTACATTCATATACATTACCTAAACACGAATATATTGTAGCATATGTATGTTGTGTGCGAGATATAGCTGAAACACCATGCATTATTGTAAACTTATATAAAAGTATGTTTTCTTTCTCGCGATAGGTATCACATTTGTCACGTGATACCACATGCAATCATGGCCTTGAAGATGGTTCTCGACCTGACAACAGGTTTGACATGATATGGGCATCATGGTCGGTTGTTTTACAAGACAGTTACTGAAGGTTTTAGCTCAATGTTTCGGGACAACAAATTATCAGTATGACCAGTATGGAACGCTGCTCCTGATGTCAATCACTGGATTGTCTGGTCCAGACTCGATTATTTACAGACCGCTGTCATATAGCTGGAATACTGCTGGGTGAGGCGTTAAACAATAAACAAACTATCAAGGCTTAGAGCAGACTCAGGTTAATACTAATCATGATTCATGCACTTCATGTATCATGATGCTTTGCTTGTTTCACAAGTCGATGTGTTTCACATGTCATGTTTCACATATTTCAGTTGGAAAGTGAAGGTCACGGGGTGCTGATAGACACAGTGAAGAACTACACAGGGGCAGGCAACTCTACCATTGACTTCCTACAGATTGAGGTGAGTGTTACTCAGGCTAGAAAACACAACATAAATCACCATTGCCCAATTAATTTCGCTGCTTGTGTACAAATATGCCTGAACAATTTATAAAATCTGATAGCATAACAACACTCTGCCTCATAACACAGAGTATCCTTTTCATCTTGCATACATAGAGGATATAATATTCGTGTTCATGTCATACTAAGTTTATGACATGAGTGTCTAAATTCAGATTTACCAGAATTTAGGCAGGAGTTTCATAAACATGGTATGACATGAACACAAAAATAATGTTCTATTTATTACCAGAGAGGATGTCTACATACAGAGACAAATTTAAGTGTTTATCTATAAGGACAGCAAGTCGCAACACTCTCGGAACCACAATTTGACAAATGATGTCAACAATCTTCGGCTAGGACATCATTTCTAGTGTGACATCATTCCGATATCACGTCACAATAAGATTTGAATGACATCTATAATGCCGTCCGGATGATGGCAACAATACCCTGTGATATGACCTCAGGCCACATATGATTTTTATGAACCCCGATATGTTACCCTCATAGGTAATAAATATATTTATTTTCTGTTGAATGCAGACATCACACATACATGAACTCTACTGCAGTGAATAAGGCATAAAAAGGGCTCCACATCTCAATTATTGTTAATAAGACATGTATATCACTGTTATGAGTTTATGCAACATATTACACTCTTGGCAGCACACACACAGATACAAATTGGAAGTCACCTGAAACAGAATTTTAAGTAGAATTATTTTTTTTAAATGTGTACTCATTGGTCTAAAAATACCCAATAGACTGGATCCAAGAGAGTTAAAATATATTGAATACCTGAAGAAAACTGTCAATACCCTATGTGAATAATAATTTCTTGAGCCATTGAGTTTTTACTCACAAGTTATCAGGATCGAGCCCACATTCCTACTTGAGATTCTGGCCAAATCAGGTAATATGACAGCCAGCCTTATCACTCACATCACATCACATAGCTTAGGTGGACACTGTGGAGTACCTGCACCTGTCACCCTTAAGTAGTCAACACAGCCACTCAGCTCTACGCTGACTAATAGTCTGTCATACAGACCCTGAAACAAATATATCCAATACAGCCCATGCAAGTCTATAATGTTTGGCAAGTCTAGATTACTGCAGTATGAAAATGGAGAAATGGAGAAATTTAACTACTTTTTTTTCTGTAAAATATGTTCATTTCAGAGACTAGATGTTAGTCTAACTGACTGATAGTGCTGCACTATGACTGGAATATATAAAGAATAGTGAAAACAGCAGAAAAGAAAAGGTTCTTTTGAAAAATTACAATTATTTTAAAGAAATGTTTTCATATTCTAAGTGTTAATCTAACTGACTGAATTACGAATGTCGTCATCTTTTGAAAACGAATCGAGTAACAGAATAATGGTTGTCGTAGGCTTTATATTCCCTGAGTTTCTCACATAAACATACTCATACTCATTTAATCAAACAGTTCACAACCCCAAGTCCCAAGTCCGGGTATCTACAATGAAGACTTTTTATTACCATCCGCACTGAACTACACAAGATGATCCTGTTGTAAGGTTAACTTGTGTTATTCAGTACAGATTTGATGATATGCTATTTCCAATGACATGAAGATGTGTGTTCGTGGGGACAATTTTATAATTTATAGGAGCCATTGAAAATCCTGTTGTTTAACGGAATCTGTGGTATCGTGAAGGGCATTATTGCGAGGGATGACTGTATGACAAACTTAATAAAATAACGTAAGGAACCTGTATATATATAAGCTGTTATCATACCTCCAAGTCAGAATATTGAATGTTGGTCCACGTGATCTTGATACAATACTATATGTCCAGCCTTGGAGGGAAATAATTTCTCAGTGGGGGAATAAATCCCTTATACCCCACCACGAGCAAGTCAGGCTTCACATGGATTTCTGAGAGGCAGAATAAATCCCCCATTGAAACAAAAAGCTGCACGCTTTTTCTGAGTCAATGAAAGTCACGTGACATAGCAAAAGTTAACCTCAGCTCAATTGAACAGCTGTTTTCTATCAATATGGAATTTGTTTTAGTTCTTTTACAATGTCATATTAAAACATGTCAGTAAGATAAATCAGAGACCACATACCGATATATAGTCTCTGGATAAATTCATTGTAGCATGATCACAAGGGTCACATGGGGTTTTATGCGTTCCTCGTTAGGTTGTATTAGGTTTTATACCACTCGCCTCTGGCGACACATAAATCCCCATGTACCCCTCGTGATCATGCTGCAACTTATAGTGTCCGACTGTTTCAGTTCAACTGCTGCGGAGCTGACAACTACACAGACTATAGGAACAGCGAGTGGGTGTTGAATCAGATGGCACCAAAGGTACTTCTTCTTGTCAATTTCTTTATGATTTCAAGAAATAAATTATTTATCATATAATGGACAGTGGTATTGATGTAATAATCCGATCTGATAAACCATATACTAAATTGGGTGGTGTACTCAAACATTGTATTCATATGGCTTTCTAAAGAGACAGCATTGAGTGAAAATATATCTTAATCCTGGATTATTTAAAAAATTACATTATACCCTCGTGTGGTTTGTTCTAAGCTGTTAAGTAGTCTATTACTGGCAGTGTTCAAAATTCAGATAAATTCCACCCGGACAGCTTGACTGGCAAGCCTTATAAATTGTCAGTCCACTTAGTTGCCAGTCCTGATTTCTTTTCTTTGGACTGGACATTAAAGAAAATAAATACAGATGATAAGCCTTATAAGCTCTTATCCTTTATTTTGCTTACTAAATCTTCAAAATAAGCAACCAGACCCCCGGAACTGCATGTTTTAAGTTGCAGTCCATGACTGTCAGGAAGGCTGGTACTTTGAACAGTGTTATTGGTCAGACTTTGTGACAATACTTGTCATGTGTTGTTTCCTTCAGCGGTATGTCCCGGACACATGCTGCCGTGGAAAGGGGAAGGATGTCAAGACTCACAGGCCAGCTAACGCGACTATTTGTCGGGAAGAGGCGGAGCCTGGCAGCCCCATCCAACCAGAGGACAGGACCCAGCTGCAGCAGAGGGTGCGTTGATTGACATCTGTCATCCTTGATTACCTGTGTATCATATCTTCATGATATTATGATAAATACCATGAATCCATTGGCCCCTTAAGTTACGGAAATGACGCACCATCTCAAAGGTCCTAATCGCCAGTTGGGGGGCATGGGTGGCCCAGTCGTCTAAGGCGCCGCTATTCGCTGTGCAGAGTTGCGTCCCGTGGGCATGCCAGAAACCTATGATTGTGTGTTCGAATCCCGAGTCACCCAGATTATGTTTCTAGGTCTGTCAGCACCATACCCGTGCTCGTGGGTTTCACTGAAATGGTAACATCTGAGACCTGCATCACTTTGGGCTTTCCCCCCACATTAAGCTGACACACGGCAATATAACTGGATTACTGTTAAAAGTGGCGTTAAACCCAACTCACTCACTCACTAATCGACAGCTAAGCTCAGTATTTTACTCACTCACGAGCTGAAAATTAACAATCAGTCAGTCGGTCAGTCAGTCAATACTCACAAGGCCAATTGCAACATGACTCTGCTGAGAGAGTTTGGTATAGATCTACACTCAAGATTGAAGAGGCATTGAAGACCCATATGAGTGACCCCTCAATATAAATGAATCAAGCGACACTTTTACCTGGAAAGATTGTTTTCTTGGATATTAGGAGTGAGTCAGTACCGTTTTACGCCGCTTTTAGCAATATTCCAGCAATATCAAGGCGGAAAACACCCGAAATTGGCTTCACGCATTCTACCCACATCTGAACTGAACCCAGGTCTTTGGCATGACAAGCAAACGCTTTAACCACTAGGCTACCCCAAACACTAACATGGATATAAGGTTAGGGTGATGGAAGTCCTTAAGACGGTACACAATATCGCATGTTGAGTACTGGATGAGTATGATATCGCCTAGTTTTTGGATAATGAAAGGACAGAGTGATTTGATTGAAAGGCTATTTTCAGTGTTCTGTCATCCGAGTCTGAATTAATACAAGGCGACGGTGGCAAATGGGTCCGGTGTATATATCATGATAGAATGGAGATAAAATACTCTGAATCATCAAGGTGGACTTCTCGTAGACACCCTCACCAATTGTAGTTGACTATTCAGAATTCATGCTATATGATGAAATTACCAGAAATAAAGCATTCATTCATTCATTCACAATTCATGGTTGCCCGGTAAACACAGGGCAGTCAATGTGTGACTTCTTCGTCATTTCAAGACAAACTGATGCATTTTATAAGAACAGCGGTCACCTTTAATAATAATTGTCCTCTTTACGACATGGCTGCATTATTTACGTGGATATTTGTTGAATACAGTTACTATTTGCCATCAGTAGGGCATGAACTTGCGATTTGAGGAACTAGGACCTTTTTTTTAACCTTGTTATCCCCCGCCGGGCCAGAAATGGCCGAAGGGGGATTATGTTGTCCATCCCACATTGTCCATCCGTCTGTCCATCCCACAGAGGTTACTAAGCTTGTGAAATCAACTCCTCCTACAGTTTCCAGAGAATATCCCTGACACTCTACACACAAGATGTCGACATGTTGATGAAACGCATATCACAGTCTCGTTTCATTTCGACTAATTTTGACAGAGTTACTGCCCCTGTTTTACGGAGCTTCATTTGACTCGTTAAAAAAATTCATGTGGAGGATGTTGTGCTCTCAGATCACTCTTGTTCTAAATGTCATTGATATAAGTGAGTGATAGCATGATATTTAGGGCTGCCAAATGGCATAAGTGGTAATCTCACAGACACCTGGAAGATGTTCTAACTGTATGTGTTGGTATTAGTGGATTAAACATGACATGGTACAAGCACAGATAAGTTTTTTTCGAAAAGAGTGGTGTTTTTAGTGATACTGCGTTTAATATTTAAGTGCTACATATATATATATATAAATCCAAAAAGTTCTTGAAATATTGTGCTTAGTATACATTTAGACTTGTGAGAAGGGTACTCAAAGTACGTGATCTAGACTACCAGTTGTGGGACTTTCATTTTTGTGGAAGCCTCAGTGGCTGAGTGGGTGAGATCGCTGACTTTGTGTGCTGGCGATTAGGTGCCTCACTCTGGCAGTGTGGGTTTGAATCCTGGATGGGACTCAACCCAAAACGTACTAGAATTTGTTCTTTACTAAAAGGTGTTATCCCAAATTTACATTTTGTTACATTTGACCACTTTCTGAATGACATTGTGTATTCATTGTGTTTGGTAGTTGTGCTAGTTTTTGCAAAATATGTCTCAATAAAACTTACAATATATAAATGTTAAGTATGACTATGGGGCCCCCTATGGTGGGTGCACAATCCTCTTTTATGAAGCATCATGACTTGCTGATACAATATGTACTCCCAGTGGTGTGATATGGTACTTCCTTGTTTTCAGGGCTGTTTTCCAGCTATCCGTGATTGGATTGGCGGTCAAAGCATCATTCTCATATGTGTTGGAATTGGAATCGCATTGATACAGGTAATAATCAGGTTTACTTGGAATGCAAGGTGTATGTTCCACAACTATCATCAGTGCAGTGATGCAATGGAACACTTGTAGCTGCACAAAACATAACTATGTGGCTCTCAGGATCGCAGTAAATGCACAAAACATAATTATGTGGATCGCAGTAAATGCACAAAACATAATTATATTGATCTTGTAACTGCTCAAAACATAATTATGTGGCACTCAGGATATCTTGTAGCTGCACAAAACATAAATATGTGGCACTCAGGATATCTTGTAACTGCACAAAACATAATGATGTGGCACTCAGGATCGCTTGTAACTGCACAAAACATAATTATGTGGCACTCAGGATATCTTGTAGCTGCACAAAACATAAATATGTGGCACTCAGGATATCTTGTAGCTGCTCAAAACATAATTATGTGGCACTCAGGATCGCAGTAAATGCACAAAACATAATTATATGGATCGCAGGATCGCAATAAATACACAAAACATAATTATATTGATCTTGTAACTGCACAAAACATAATTATGTGGCACTCAGGATATCTTGTAGCTGCACAAAACATAAATATGTGGCACTCAGGATATCTTGTAGCTGCTCAAAACATAATTATGTGGCACTCAGGATCGCAGTAAATGCACAAAACATAATTATATGGATCGCAGGATCGCAATAAATACACAAAACATAATTATATTGATCTTGTAACTCCACAAAACATAATTATGTGGCTCTCAGGATATCTTGTAACTGCACAAAACATAATTATGTGGCACTCAGGATATCTTGTAACTGCTCAAAACATAATTATGTGGCTCTCAGGATCGCAGTAACTGCACAAAACATAATTATATGGATCGCAGGATCGCAGTAAATACACAAAACATAATTATATTGATCTTGTAACTCCACAAAACATAATTATGTGGCTCTCAGGATATCTTGTAACTGCACAAAACATAATTATGTGGCACTCAGGATATCTTGTAACTGCTCAAAACATAATTATGTGGCACTCAGGATCGCAGTAAATGCACAAAACATAATTATATGGATCGCAGGATCGCAGTAAATACAAAAAACATAATTATATTGATCTTGTAACTCCACAAAAAATAATTATGTGGCTCTCAGGATCGCAGTAACTGCACAAAACATAATTATATGGATCGCAGGATCGCAGTAAATACACAAAACATAATTATATGGATCTTGTAACTCCACAAAACATAATTATGTGGCTGTCAGGATATCTTGTAACTGCACAAAACATAATTATTTGTCTCTCAGAACTGTCACAGAAACTAATGTTTCATAACAATCTTGAGAACAGATAGGGAAGGGGAAGTAACTCTTCAACCATTGCTAGTTTAACAGCTGTCTAAGTAGTTTTATGAAGTTTTATTTGGTCACTGTGATACTGATACTGTTGATTATTTTGTAAAAACTCAAATATATGATTTTCAAACACAACAGTTTATGTTAGGAGCAATGCTGTCGAGCTGGTGCAGCATAATAAGTGAGGTCATGTTTTACCGATTAACAAAAAAATCATAATTTAGAAATTGTTGGGTGGGATTCGAACTAGAACACTCTGTCAAGCCAGTGAACTCTGCTGTCACTGGGCCGCCTCAGGCAAGGCACACCTATTACAGTTGTAACGACTAACGGGATCAGGTGGTCAGGCATGCTGACTTGGTTGATGCATGTCATCGAATCCCAACTGCACCAGTGACTTGAATATATGCATAGTCAACCACTGGGGCTGTAATAACAAAGATTCTAAGAATTTTAATGGATATTGACTTCGTTTTTCTTAAAAAATTCTTAGCTGAGAAAAATCTTAAGTGTCAATTCACATAGAATCAAATCAATATTATTAGCAAAGTATTAGTGTAATATTTACAATTTTCCTTAGTATAACTAAATGGGAACCCATTGCATCTTGTGATATACAATTTGGACTAAAAATCTTCTAAACCCCTATCAAGCAATGTTTTGGATATCCGCTATCTTTAAATAGCAAGGAAACATGACTTTCACGTCTAGTGGTGGTTTGTAGATTATCTATAGCAGCCATATTAAATGTCTTAATAAAATTCTTAAGGAATTATGCTTATAAGGTATCTTAAACTTCAGCAAAGGACAAAGCACCAAGAACCTATGTGTATATGAATTAATAGATAACTTAAAATGTAAGTTGGTCGTTAGGGAAACTAAGATTTATTGTGGATTTAAGAGTTCTTAAGGCTTAAGAAAAATCTGAGAATCTTTTTGAATACCAGCCCTGGTTTATCCAAATCCAAACTCACACTGCATGTGTCACACTATACCGTATTCGATGTAATAAGCGCCCCGCTTTAATAAGCGCCCACGGCGATAATTCCTAACATATTGACTAGTGAACAATACCAATTAGCACCCCTTCCGATTCATCAATGTACACAAGACTTATTTATTCGCGTATAATACACACTCGTGTGTTATATGCACCCTTTATTATGGGCAATGAAATTCTGGAAAAATATATCTGTCGTACAGAAACATTTCAGGCTGTCAACATAAACTCTGTTTTTTCCACCAAATTAATATTCTAATAAGAGCCCCCTATTTCTAATTTTGAGAGCGCCCTGGGCGCTTATTACGTCGAATACGGTAATGTATTTTGTGACAGCTGAGTGCTCAATCCTTCATCGACAAACTGTTAAAATGATGAAAGTGTAATTTTGTCTTCTTTTTTTTTTTAGGTCCTGGGAATAATATTTGCAGTGTGTTTGTGTCGGAACCGATCGGAGTACTATGATTAGCAAAACTAGAAAACGACACTAAACCACATGAAATTCCAGGATGATCTGTAGAATTACACCGTTCCAAACATTAGACTAGGACTGACAACATGACCAGACTTCTGGCACAACCTGTGTAGGAGTCACTAGAATGTGGCTCCCACTCCACACCCCACCCCACCCCACAACACTGTAGCCCCACCCCCGCAACACTGTAGCCCCACCCCCGCAACACTGTAGCCCAATCCCCGCAACACTGTAGCCCCAGCCCTGCAACACTATAGCCCAATCCCCGCAACACTGTAGCCCCACCCACGCAACACTGTAGCCCAAACCCCGCAACACTGTAGCCCCAGCCCCGCAACACTATAGCCCAATCCCCGCAACACTGTAGCCCCATCCCCGCAACACTGTAGCTCCATCCCCTGAACCCTGTCGCCCCACCCACAGAACACGGTAGCCCCACCCCAGGAACACTGTAGCCCAATCCCCAGAACACTGTCTACCCATCCCCGCAACACTGTAGCTCCAGCCACAGAACACTGTAGCTCCACCCCCTGAACACTGTCGCCCCACCCACAGAACATGGTAACCCACAGTACACAGTAGCCCCACCCACAGAACACGATAGCCCCACCCCCAGAACACTGTAGCCCCATCCCTGAACACTGTAGCCCCACCCCCGGAACACTGTAGCTCCACCCCCGGAACACTGTAGCTCCACCCCTGGAACACTGTAGCCCCACCCCCGGAACACTGTAGCTCCACCCCCGGAACACTGTAGCTCCACCCCCGGAACACTGTAGCTCCACCCCTGGAACACTGTTGCCCCATACCGGAACACTATTGCCCCACCCCCAGAACACTGTCTCTCCATCCCAGAACACTGTCACCCCATCCCAGAACACTGTCACCCCATCCCAGAACACTGTCACCCCACCCCCAGAACACTGTCGCTCACCCACAGAACACTGTCACCCCACCCCCGGAACACTGTCGCTCACCCACAGAACACTGTCACCCCATCCCAGAGCACTGCCGCCCCATCCCGGCACACTGTTGAACATGCAGGGGACACAGACATCACAGATTCCTACAGCTCATCAGAGGTTTCAAACATAAACTGTTTTAAAATGTTGTTTTGTTATTGGATGCATGCATGAACATAAACTGGAACAAAGTAGAGGATGTCAGACAATTCTTGTCAAATAAGTGACCAGCCATTTTCTACACAGGGGTGGTCAGAGGGTTTTGATGACCCTCCCATAAGGCTTGTTATAGCTTTGTTTCCCCTTTCCATGTCCTTGTAGATTTTCTTCGCGACCCACCCTGAAAAGACAAAAGTGTTGTATCTTTTATAAAAAAATGACCATTTCTTCTTGACCCACCACAAAAATGTGTTTTATTTTTAATGACCCTCCGCTAGAGACTGTCATATTTCTGGTGACCCTCCCTGATCCACTTTGACCACCCACCCTGTTATAAATGACAGGTTCCTGGTCTCAACAACTTACCTTACCTTACCTTACCTATAGAAACCTAGGCAATATAGAAACCTAGGCAATAAAGAAACCTAGGCAATATAGAAACCTAGGTAATATAGAAACCTAGGCAATAAAGAAACCTAGGCAATATAGAAACCTAGGCAATATAGAAACCTAGGCAATATAGAAACCTAGGCAATAAAGAAACCTAGGCAATATAGAAACCTAGGCAATATAGAAACCTAGGCAATATAGAAACCTAGGCAATAAAGAAACCTAGGCAATATAGAAACCTAGGCAATATAGAAACCTAGGCAATATAGAAATCTAGGCCATGGTTGACATAGCATCATGTTGAATACTGCCACGATGTCTATTTATGGGAAGGCAGTCTCTGAACCATATCATTTTCCCTTCCACAGTCCTTACTTTAATGCTGTAATTCTAACTGAAGCAAGTCTAGATTTTCCACAGGTTCAGCACTGTATCTCCCATCTCACTGGAGCTCCTTTTCAATTTAAGTCAAGTTGTTTGTTTCTTTCAACATTATATCTATATGTTCTGAGACAAAGCGTTAGTCCATTATTGCAATAGTGTCTTGATACTGACGATATATATTGCAATAGTCATAATATCTCCATTAGTCAGCCCTACTAGTCACACTGTACATATTGGTGGTGTTGAGTTTGCTTTTTATGATGGTTATTCCCATGTTAATTATATTCATGCTAACTTAAAAAGTTAATAGAATACGTTTTTCCACATTTATATCAGTTTTTATTTTTTTTGTTATTTTGTGATTGTAAATACTTTTGAAAAATGAATTTGAGTTCTATCCTTCATAATGGATTATATCGACTATGGAGAAGGCTTAAAATATAACTTTGTTTTAATGGTTTAATCCCAGTTGAAGATTAGATCTCTATTGATGTGTTATTGTTTTGTGAATGTGGAATGGATGATATCCACCTGATACTAAAAACTGATAATTTATTTCTCATGCAGGCTAGGATATATTGTCATGTATAAATGGAAAAATGTTTTTGAGCTTAGGCTTACCATATTCGATGTAATAAGCACCCCACTGTAATAAGCGCCACGCCGATATTTGCCAATGTATTGGCTAGTGAACAATCCCAATCAGCATCTCTTCCGATTGATCAATGTACACAAGACTTGTTTATTTGTGTATAATACGTGTATTATATGCATCCTTAATTATGGGAAATTAAATTCTAGAAAAATATATATGTCATGTATAAACATTTCAGGCTGTCAGCATAAACCACAAAATTTACGATCTTTTCGTTTTTCACCAAAATAATATTCTAATAAGAGCCCCCTATTTCTAATTTTGAGAGCATCCTGGGCGCTTATTATGTTGAATACGGTATATTGATTAACTTTAATATACTAAAGACCAACTACTTATAAAGTAATCTGGCCTAATTTGACACTTCTCCAAGAAAGATATGCTCAGGAGGAAAAATAAGAGGACATAGGAATATAGTATTGTTGTGGATAGAAGTTTACTGCTTAAGACTCTGTATTACCAAGTACAGTTATTCACTATGTTTTTCCTTTGGGCAAATTTCATCGTTTCATTGGTAAAAGAATTTTTTTGTGATAGTCAATTGTACATTTTTTATATGTTTGTTTTTGTAGATATATATTTGTGTATTTGTTTTTGTCTATTCAGTTATGCCAGATGGACAGAACTGAAATGGCTGATATTTGTGTATATAGCACAGATTGGAGATGTAGTCATGTATGTTATAACAAGAACATTTTATTAAGTTAGATTTATTGAATGAAATGATTTGCTGTTGACCTTTTGTATTGTTTGTTCTTTATTCAATGTGTACATAGTCTTGCTGTATTAATTCTATGCGTCTCTCGAGCCAAGGGTGTCTGCTAAACTATTTTTTCCCTGTCAAGCCTATTTTGGGGGGCTTGATTGTGGCCCCACCCCAATCAAGGTTTGAACACAAGATGGCGACTACCATAGAAAAAAAACTGGTCGATCAGATAATGACTAAATTTGAGATTTCATACCTGACAGATATACCAAGACAGGGCAAGGGTGAAAACTAGACTTTCATATAGGCCAGTTGACACTCTTGCCTTGGGGAGAGGAGTGCTATGGGATTCAGGAAGCATCAAGTATACTGCATATACCAACTCCAGCAGTTCCTATACATCTCCCAAGCTTGCTTACTTTTCTTGCTAGAAAATCTATAGGTAAACAAATAATACTAAATATGCAATTTTTTCTCCTATGTCAGTTGATTGTGTTTTGTATATAAAGAAATTGCCATCACCTGATTGCCTTGAAAATAAACATAGTTCAAGCAGAGCACCTTGCACAGACGACGGAGTAATCAAACTGGCATTATTTTTGTTTTATTTCAAATTTTTGGGCGCGTGTCAATTTTTAAAACTATGAATTTATCCACTATATATCAGCTGTCTCAAAATAGTGGCCCAGTTGAGGATGGGGGTGTCACTAACAAATGTTCAGCGTAAATGTTGTTGAGCTTTGCACCTTTGTTATATGATACTATTGTTACATTGTGTGAAACCCATTCCAACATGTACTATGGTATATATATATATATGTCCCCTCATCTATGCCATCTATTTTGATGAGTGCCAACATACTTTTTGAGAAATTTCACAAAATGCCAGTTTTATGCTACTTGTCACAAAGTTAACAAGGTATTTTTTAATAAAAGAGGGGAGGTGGCAGTGTGTGTGTGTGTGTGTGTGTGTGTGTGTGTGTGTGTGTGTGTGTGTGTGTGTGTGTGTGCACAACTTAGACATTAATCATCACTAAAATGGGTACCCGGTAGGAGGAGATGGAAATGTGACTGTTAACTTTCTAGTGCCCAAGGCTGCTTGGGGGTATACTCCCGAGAGAGCAGAGAATGAAAATCAAGTGCACACTGATCTAGTGATCTGGGTACCAATAAGATCTATCGAGGTCAAGTGCATTTGACCAATTTTAAATTGGAAAGTGCACAAATTCATAACAATAAAAACACCCAGAAGTTACAGACATGTGATTTTCACATGTCGACATCAATTGTGGCACTCACAACATTTGTGTCAGAATCGTAATCATGGTAATTGGGATGAAATTAGAGTTCAGATACTTCCTGTCAGGGTAAATGAACCAATCAAAAAGCTCCAAATCAAGCACCAACCAATCAAATTCAAGCATAAATGTAACCCCCATTGAAAGCTACTGTCCCTGATCCTCTTGGGTGAGTGTTTCCTGGTGTGTCCAGTTCACCGTTCAGACAGACTTGTTTGTAGCATGACTGAAGAGGGAGAGGGTTCTCACTTTCACAGGTAAATGCACAGGTAGATTTAGATGAAGGACTGTTTAGCTTGCTTCATGTCATTTTGACTTCAGCAGTGAGTGGTTGGTTGGTTGGTCAATTGGTTGGTTTGTTGTTTAACGCTGCACTCAGCAATATTCTAGCTATATGACGGCGGTCTGTAAATAATCGAGTCTGGACCAGACAATCCAGTGATTAATATCATGAGCATCGATCCACACAATTGGGATCGATGACATGCATCAACCAAGTCAGTGAGCCTCACCACCCGATCCCGTTAGTCGCCTTTTACGACAAGCATAGTCGCCTTTTACGGCAAGCATGGGTCATCAGTGAGTGGAATAAAGTTTTCATGCCACATTTAGCAATATTCCAGCCTTATCTTGTCAGTTTGATTTCATTGGGGACTATATAATATCTGATACATACAAATCTGTTTTGTACTTATTTCTGTAATAAACATGATGAAAGTTAAAAAAATACATTTTATCATTTCCTGCTTGGTAATATGATTGCAGTTTGAATTTTTTTAATGACTTTTTCCATGTAAGATCAGTTTTTGTTTTGTTTTACATATTTTTTACAAATGAAGATGTTCCTATATGGCAAGGGTGGGTAACTCGAACACATTTCAAGTACTTCTGTCATAAAGAAACCTGTTGCTCAAACAAAATAAACGTCTGTAGTTGGGCTTCCTTGTAAGGGGCATTAAGGGCAACAACTTTTTTTGTCTCCACATTGCATGACATTACAAAATGGGAAGATGGATAAAAAAAATGTGTCTTTACCAAATTTTGTCACATTTATTTCGTTTTTATTATACAGGCACATGAGACTGGATTGTGTAGACATCATCACTAAAGATCTAAGATTTGATATGTCTCTAATTACAGGTCATCCCTGTGTAAAAACAAACAAATATTAACATTAAATAAATAATGTTACAGAAGTTTTAACGTCCGGGTGATAATTTGAATGACTATAGAGCATACAGATAGCTATTGCTTGTTACTTTAATCTCAAAGAGTGTATGTATATTAAGGTGGTGCTATTAAATTAACATTGTACCCCAACTCCTTAAAACAAAACACATGTGCATATTATACTGAACAAAAAGGTTAAGGATCCTGAATATTTTTGCAGATTTTTATTAAATCTTTTTATACCCCAAAATATTCATGATCCATCATTGTTTGGTTCAGTGGGCTGGCACCTCTGCAGGTTTCATTTTAAGGAATTGTGTAAACAACTGTCTCCCTGTTTGACTTATGATGGTAGTTTCTGTTAAATGTTTTATCAGCCATTGTACAAGTTACCTATGAACATTTGAACAGAGATTGTCATGATAGCAGTGACTGATTGTGAAACTGTTCTAGGCGTCAATACTTGTGCTGTATTTTCTGTTAACACCTGCCTGAAATAAAACCATTTGAAATTAACACCTTGTTATTACATTGTTTGTGAGGGGGTATGTTCATTGGGATTGGGGGGCACGGGTGGCCAAGTCGTCTAAGGTGCCGCGATTCACTGTGCAGAGTTGCGTCCCTTGGGCACGCCAGAAACCTATGATTGTGGGTTCGAATCCCGGTTCGCCCCGATTATGCTTCTAGGTTTGTCAGCACCATACCCATGATCGTGGGTTTCACCGAAGTGGTAAACATCTAAGACCTGCATCACTTCGGACTTTCCTCACACATTAAGCTGACACGCCGTGATATAACTGGAATACTGTTAAAAGCGGCGTTAAACCCAACTCACTGACTCACTCACTCATTGGGACTGACAATGAAATTATTACTAGGATCTGAAACTATTGGCAGTCTGGTAAGTTTCATACATGTTCAAAACCCACTAGGTCAGCTCAAGTTGTATGGCAAACAGACAGACAGATACTTTATATAGGTCTCACCTTGGACATGTATGACAGACAGCATTTAAAAAGAAATGACTAAATTATGTTCATGCCATTCTTTTGGAATTAGGTGATAAAAAAACAAACATATCTCACTATTGCATTATACAGAAAAGTATATCATTTGTATAAACACCATCTCCTTAGGGGAATGCTAAACATGTTAAAACAGGTTTGGGCAGATGGTAAACTCATTTTGATTAAAAAGTACTCAGAACTTTCCTGCATCTGAGAAGAGATAGCAATTGACCCACACATTCTCAGCTTCTATAAAAAGAGTTCTTCTCAAGTTGTCAATTACCAGACAGTTCACAAACAACATGTAATTCACTTTCAATGCTATTATTTGACACATAGGACAGCCTAACACTTGCCAACCAAAGTCACATGACTTTTAATCTATATGTGGAACCCCCCCCCACCCCCCCCCCCCCCCCCACCCCCCCCCCCCCCCCCCCACCCCCCCGACCTACAGGAAGTCATGTGACAAGGTCTAACAGGCAAATATTCATGAAAGTGTCTGACAAAAGTGCCTTAGTGCAAAGGCCAGCCTTCACCGTTACATTCTCCTTGGACAGACAGCTTGGGTTCGTAGCGTGAGGACGTGTTTATTCGAGAGCTCTGATAGCCCTGATAGCTAACCAAGAAATTGAGACACGAACAAGATTGACATGTACAAACTGTAAGTCTACATTCAGACATTGTATAAATATATGTGAAAATCTTATTATTGATGTGCAGTGATGGAGGCGCATTTCGTCCAAAATCATTCACAACATCAGAATGCCAACACGGATTTTCAGCCAGGCCATGTTGTCCGGCCACAGGCCAGTGTTGACAACGCAGAATGGATTAAAACCTTATTTGATCAAATGAGGCACTTGACTACCATGGTTCATTCCATAAACCAGAGGATGCAGTGTGTTGATAGCATTGACAGTAAATTAACTATGATTGACAATAAGCTGACATCTCTCGACATTACAATGATAGAGACAACACTTCGCGTTGATAAGCTTGAAGCCTGTGTGAGAGAGACTGCATCAGAAAACAAAAAGCTGAAACAACAGGTACGGGAGCTTACAGAACAGAGTACCGATGATCGGGACAGGTTGTCGAGAGATGTAGAAGACGTGTTTTATGACATAGACTCCATATACCAGGAACAGCGAGAACTGAAAGAATCTGTCATTGACCTGAAAACACGCTCTATGACAGATAATTTACTCTTTCACGGGATCCCGGAAATGCCTGGAGAAGAACCTAAAGAGGTAATTAAAGGTTTCTTAAAGAAAGAAATGAAGTGTGACACAGACATTCACCTCTTACGTGTACATAGGATTGGCCCTCACTTATCTAACAGACCACGTACTATAGTGGCAAAATTTGCAAATCCAGACGAACGGTGGGAAATCCTGACTAACACAAGACAGCTGAGAGAAACGCAATTCGGTGTTAGTGAACAGTTTCCTCAAGAGATTGTGCAGAGACGAAGAGATCTACTCCCCATTTTCAAGGAAGCAAGGAGGCGTGGTTTGAAGTCTAACCTCACAGTAGACAGACTGTATATAGACGGGAGACGTGTGTACCCAGGAGACGACCCGTTTATAGATCTCACCCCACGAGGCCCTCCCACCAGCAGGAGATCATACGCGAGTGCCGTCGGTCGGTCAGACAACAGACAACCCAACAAGATGGCCAGGACCGAGGACACGGGAGAAAACAGGCCGCGGTAGGAGAATAACGGAGGTCAGCAAACCCGTGAGTCGCCTAACAGTGAAAACGTAACTTCCCACGAGAAACTTAAGATACTGGCTCTTAATGTGTGTGGGATTAGGACAAAGCTGTTGAACCCCGATTTTGTGAACGATGTGTCCAGATACGATATACTGTGTCTGACTGAAACTAAAACGTGTGATTTAGATGCTGTGAAAATCCCAGGATTCTCAGTTCATATGAATAACAGAACTAACGCACTGAACACACGTGTATCTGGCGGGATCATTGTAGCCATCAAAGAGACACTATTTGACAAGGTCAGCGTCATCGAAAAGATGCATGATATTGTTTTATGGTGTAAGATACCAAGTGATTTCCTGCATGTTAACGATGACCTTATCCTAGGAACTGTGTATATACCACCAGAGCAAAGTAGATTTCATTCACCGGAAATATTTACAACACTAGAAAATGATATCATTCGTATGTCAAACTGCTCACAGTACATGTGTATTGTTGGTGATATGAATTGTCGTACTAAAAATCTTCCGGATTTTATCATTTTTGACCAATATTTATGTGACAATGATATTATTGACGAGGAATTATTGTTTTCAAATGTACAACTTCTAGTTGACACCGGTGTAAAGTTAGATAGAATATCAATGGATACTGAAACAAACTGTAACGGGTATAGACTCCTGGATTTATGTAAAAATAACGGGCTGTATATATTGTGAATGGAAGATTAGGCAAAGACAAGGGTATTGGTAAACTGACATGCAGAAATGCCAGTGTTGTCGATTATTGTATTGCATCAGTAGAAACATTCCCATTATTAATAGATTTTGAGGTACAGGAGTTTCAAGATAGACACAATAAGGATCTATACCGAAACGTTGCCTTTTACAGTATTAAAGAAGTTGTTATCCATAAAAAAATTGTGTCTATCTTGTCATCCGTCAACTTCTCAGTAATGCCTATCAAACAATTTGTACAGGAGTTTGACCCGATCTCGTCCGATGTACACTGTGGCTTATCGTTAACGTTAGATTGTACAGCACAACAACTATCTCCAGTTATAGATGATGACAAGGTTGTACATGTACATAAAGTTGTAAAAAGATGGGTTCCTGATGAAAGTGAAACATTTTTATGCAATATCGATAAGGTTGCCATTACCCATCAGTGTACAGAATTAGATGCATGTAAAGACCAAATAGAGCGAAATGACATTAACCAAATTGTAAATAAACTCTCTCAGACGCTGGTTACTGCGGCTGAAACTACTCTAGGTACTGTAAAAAGTTCTAGACATTCTGTACATAAGCACAAGCATAAACCCTGGTTTGATGAAAAATGTAAATCATCACGTTGATTTTACCACAAGCGTAAACGTATATATGGAAGGACTAAAGACAGTAATAGCAAAGCTATGTACATTTCAGCTAGTAGAGCTTATAGTAAAACCCTAAAGAAGGCATTTAAGACATATCAAAACAAATGTGTCCAACAACTGAGGGAATGTAAGGATAGTAACCCTAAGAATTTTTGGGAAATTTTAAAATCATTTGAACCAAAGAAAACAGCAGAAAAAAATCAGTATTGACAATTTTTTCCAATTTTTTAAAGATCTTAATCAAAGTTCTGATGATAATGATGATGTTTTTGCCAATAACACAAATTACGATAATCATGATGATATCTTAGATTGTAGGATTACAGAAGAAGAAATTATGTCAGCTGTCCGTGCATTGAAGAACAATAAGGCTTGTGGGTTGGATGGTATTTACAATGAGTACATTAAAAGCTCTATTCATGTTATGATGCCGATTTACATAGGCTTTTTAACCTCGTTTTTGACACTGGAGTTTTACCTGAAGCTTGGCTTGTTGGCAAAATAAAACCAATCTACAAAAACAAAGGAAACCAAGCTGACCCAGACAATTACAGAGGTATTTCTATCCTAAGCTGTTTAGGTAAATTGTTCACTACACTATTGAATAATCGTTTACAAGCTTATTCAGTTCAGACTAATCTGATAAGCGAAGCGCAAGCAGGATTTAGAAAAAAATACTCAACAATTGACAATATATTTATTCTTAAAGCTCTCATTGATATCTATAGAAACCTTAATAGGAAGTTGTATTGTGTTTTCGTCGATTTTAGCAAAGCTTTCGATACAGTATGGAGGTGTGGTCTGTGGTCAAAAATGATAAAGTCTAATATCAAAGGAAAATGTTTTAATGTCATATATAATATGTATCAAAATATCAAATCTTGTGTTTCACATAATAACAAGGTGTCAGGTTTCTTCCCATGTCAAATTGGTGTAAGACAAGGTGAAAATTTGTCACCTTTCCTGTTTGCTTTGTACCCTAATGACGTTGAACAATTTTTATCTGAAAATGACTTTGAAGGACTGCATAATGTAAATAACCTTTTAATAGATTCACTTGAACTGTACATAAAACTTTTTCTCATTTTGTATGCCGACGATACCGTTTTAATGGCCGAAAGCCCAGAAGATTTAAGAAAGTGTCTCACTATATTTGAAGAATATTGTACTATCTGGAAACTTAAAGTCAATGTTGACAAAACGAAAGTTGTTATTTTTGCCAAGCGCTCCACAAATAGAGTCTTCAAGTTTATGTTAAATGGCTTGTTTCTTCATGTTGTTAAAGAATATGTTTACCTTGGTATTTTATTTACAAACACTGGTAGATTCTGTAAGGCACTAAAGAGACTGACAGATCAGGCATCTAGAGCAATGTACGCTGTATTTCGTAAAATTAGAATATTAGAAATTCCTATTGACTGTCAACTGAAATTATTTGATCAACTTGTTCAGCCAGTATTGTTATATGGATCTGAGGTGTGGGGTTTTGAAAATACTGTTGTCATTGAACGTGTACATCTTAAATTTTGTAAATATATTCTCAAGTTAAAACAGTCAACACCCGATTACATGGTATATGGTGAACTAGGGAGGTATCCTCTCAGCATTTTCATTAAGATAAGAATGATTTCATATTGGTGCAAGCTAACATCATCACAAACTAGCCTTTCTAGTATAGTATATAAACTTATGTTCCAAATGTCCATTGCAAATCCAGATTACCATTTCCCACTATTAAAAGAAGTAAAATGCATTCTTCAAAATATAGGCTTTAATTACATTTGGCTGTCTCAAACTATTAGTGCCGCATGGTTGAAACAAAATGTGAAACATGTTCTCATTGATAATTTTCTGCAAAGATGTCGAGAATCAAAGGAAAATTCATCTAAAGGTTACTATTATAACATGTTTAAAGAGTTACCATCTCTAGAACCCTATTTACAAGAACTACCAATCACCTTACGCATCTCTCTTGCTCGTTTTAGAACAGCAAATCATAGATTACCCATTGAAACAGGAAGATGGTATAATATTGTGAGAGAGGAAAGAAAATGTACATTGTGTAAAAATTTTATATGTGATGAAATGCACTTTTTATTAGAATGTCCAAAACACTCAGAAATTAGAAACAAGTTTTTGCCTCAATACTACTGTATGTATCCTTCTGCCGTAAAATTCTCTCATTTGATGTCCATTACTTATAAGTCAATTCTATTAAAACTGGCAAGTTAAATAAGATCATGTATGGAAATGTTCCACTGACATGTTTTCTTCATTGTATCTTATTCCTGTGTCCAATTACTTCTCTGTATCACTGCCGTGATTTACGAGAATAAACATCATTCATTCACTCCTATCATCCTGTCTCCCACACCTAAATTTAGCAAGACCACTTAGTGTTGAGCAGTGTGCTCATTCTTGAAAGTCTTTTATGTCTCCAATTTGCCACTGTTATCGTTCAATCTCTCAGTTAATATTCACCCTAATTACAAAGTTTCAATGTCTCAGTTGCCCAACAGGCACTAATTACTGGTACTGCATCTATAATAACAGGAAATCGGTATGTTGACAGACAGACACACACAGACTTACACACAGAGACACACACACACACACACACCACAGACCACACAGACTTACACAGAGAGAGACACACACAGACCACACACCACACAAACACACACATGCACAGACACACACAGACTTACACACACAGACACACACACAGACACACACACACACACCTCACGCACGTGTAGCGGCCATAAAATTTCCGAGTCCCATGATGGGATTTGAACCACGGACCTTCTGATCCGAGGTCGGACGCCTTGTCCACATGACCAAAGAGGTTAACCCCATCAGCAAACTGACAAGGTAAGGATGTCATCTGTGGGATGACTCCACGCCCTGCTACATACTCCCTCGTCAACAGAAGGCACATCCAGGGCCGCATAGTATTGTACTGAGGCTTATTTTGCTCAAATGTAATATGAACGTGCTCAGCCCCATGTTGGGCACCAAATTTGTAGCCGGGGTAGTGGTTATGATCTGGCTGGGGCCGTTGGGAAACATAGACACAAGCAGATGATGATAATATGTTTATTACAATGGGGGTGGCTGCTGTTGAAGAACTTTCTGAAGAAAAGAAAATATCCTTCCTCCTCAACAGCACCACATGAAGTCATATATTTGCAAATTTACAGGTATTATTTATCGTAAATATAAAAGTACAAAAGCCATTTTATAACTATGATCAAACTAACTTTAATGTTTAATTACTACTATCAGACTATAGGACACTTGAAAAGCACATGGGCCAAAATGGACCATGTGGTTAATTATTTTACAAACTAGTTTTATAATATTAATATTCCATTTACTAATTCAATATTACTTTATATGATATTATATATGTTATTGAGTTTAATTCAGCACCCTAATATAGATATTAATCTCTGACAGAAGCAGATGAAAACAGATTGAAAAAAGGCCATTCCACACCTGAAGAAAAGAAAATATCCTTCCTCCTCAACAGCAGCACATGAAGTGAGGAGGAAGTCAGGTATGGAAGGCTACCTGTAGAGGACCAGGGTGGCCAATTAGAAGACAGATTGCATGAAGCATCAAAGGCAGTGCTTAATGCAATATATAAATAGATTGAGGGAAACCTTACAGGTGTGAAAACATGTCTAAAGATGGACAGAAGGTTGAAGGGGAAGAGTGAGTGAGTATGGTTTTACGCCGCTTTTAGCAATATTCCAGCAATATCACGGCGGGGGACACCAGAAATGGGCTTCACACATTGTACCCATGTCGGGAATCGAACCCGGGTCTTCGGCGTGACGAGCAAACGCTTTAACCACCAGGCTACCCGACCGCCCCTTGAAGGGGAAGATCTGGTGAGAGTTTCCCAGAGAAAATAAGGGTGTTGAGTTGTTTAAAGAGTTATATACTGACATTCAACTGTAGACAAGACAAACATTGACCATATAGATGATTATGATGATGATGTATGAATAGACTAACATATAGTCTCTGAAATGAACATATCGTACCGAAAAAAACAGTTGTTCAGTTATCTTAATAAAAATCTAATAAAAAGGGAGCCCAGTGATTCTCTTCATTTTCTGATACTGCAGTAATCTAGATTTGCCAAACATTATAGACTTGCATGGGCTGTAGTTGATATAAATGTATCAGGGTCTGTAAGACAGACTAATGTATGAATATTGATGTCACTAGGAAGAATACCCTGCTACGTGCACACCCCTTTTGGGAAATGGTGCCCTCACCTACACAGCTGAAAACAGACGACCAGCCAAGGAAAGGAGCACATTTGGCACAAAGCGACGATAATATCCAGAGAAGCCAAGGAATCGACGAACGACATCCACATTTTGTGAAACTGGCCAGGTCTCCAGTGCCTCAATCTTCTCAGGGTCTGTCGTGATACGCTCCTCAGAGATTACATGGCCCGGAGGTCTGCAAGAACTGGTACTTAGAGGGCTTCAGTTTGAGGCCATTCTTGCGCAATCGAAGAAAGATTGCACGTAATCTCTCCAGATGCTCATCAAAGGTCTTTGAGTACACAATGATGTCATCGAGGTAAATGAGACACTGTAGGAGATGGATGTCACCCATACATCTCTTCATAAGACGTTGAAAAGTTGCGGGAGGCATCGAGTTACACTCGTAAAATCCTAATGAACCAACCGTAAAAACAGTATGGGCTATATGTTCCTCAGCAACTTCGACCTGCCAATAGCCGGACTTCAGGTCAAGACAAGTAAAGTATTTGGCGCCATGAAGTGCATCAAGGGTCTCCTCAATCCGTGATAAAGCATAAGAGTCTGGAACTGTACGACTATTGGCGATAGTCTATACAGAAACGTAAAGATGAGTCCCTTTTGCGAACAAGAACCATGGGAGAGGCATAAGGACTAGAAGAAGGACGAATAAATTTAGCATCCAACATGTTCTTCAGATGGTCGGACGTTCATCGGTTAGCTCAATCCTGTGAGTGACTAAGTCTGTGTGGCCCATATCCATATCAGACTTGCTGAAGATGTCATCAAACTCACTAAGAAGAGCGCAAAGCTTGGCTATTTCCTCTGGAGTATGGGTCTAACCCAGGGTTTCTAAATTAGAAATGTCTTTAGGCTCGGTGTCAGATGTGAAAGACAGCTCATCCGTAGAGGAGAGACCATCTAAGACATCAACTTGCTCTAAACAACAAAGTACTGTCTTGGCTGGAATAATGACAGACTTGGTAGATGGATTGGCAACCTCAACCTTAATCCTATTTGTAGACTGTCCTGGTATAAAATTCACAACCCCATTAACAAGGTTAAGTGAACCAGGTAGTGTGGGGGCAGCTGTAGCACAAAACTGCATGCCAATCTGAGGTGGTGTACCCCTGCTTATACCTGCAATTATCTGATTACATGAAGCCAGGATAATAATTGGCTTGGTTGTCCTCACACACTCAGTCAGGTCAAGGTCTTCCCGACGCCTAATGAGCTATTGCTGAGCCTGACTCCAAGGAGATGCGGTGGCAGTTATTGGTGCACCATGCAGGCTTTCAGCTGCAGTCATGACATTTGTTCCCAATAGTAAAAGCACCATGAAGTGGTGTAGTAACCTCAACTTCCTGACCTAAAAAGTCACTAGGGACAAGGATTACAGCTTCAACATACCCCAAGTAGGGTAGCTTAGCTTCCGCGGCTCCTTTTAACTTCAAGAGTGAACCTATGCTATGGAGTGTATGTTGAGGAAGGTTATTTGTGTGAAATGTCTCGGACATAGTGATAACCTGGGACCCTGTGTCTACAAGAACATTACATAAGTGGCCTTCTACCCTCACAGATGTGACATTTGTGGGACCAATCAAATTTGATGGCAACCCAGAATTGGAGCTAATGTCGGAGTCCAATGTTCACCCCATAACATTGACTCGTAGGAGTTTAAAGCGGGGCACTGTGGGTGACGCTGCCTAACCCCTATCTTCCCGCAATCATAACAGTGTACCTCAGTTTTCGAGGCTAACTGTGATTGAGGAGCATATGGTGTACGTGGTGTGCTACCTTGTGTAACTACATTTGTAGTGGGAGACTTAGGGGGTAGAGTCTGTGCCTGAGTTTGGGCCTTATTGGCTTGATTCTGGGCTGTATTTGAGGGCCTATGAGATTTATACTCCAGGGTGTTAACCCTATCCCCTACAGACCTCAAGTTCTTATCAATCTCCTTTAGGTGGGATAGCACATCATCCAGTTGTCTATTGCTTGTTGTACTGGTAGTTAGTTGGCATGATTGTGCATCCCCAGGGGTGGCTAACTCCTCCTCAAACAGCAAGCAGCAGCTTGTTATAGTCCATGCCTGAATCAAAGTCATGGCGCGTCGCTTGCTTCAGGTCATCACGAGTGAGAGCCATCCAAAACCGGCTTCGAAGCAAGCTAGGCACAGCATTGTGTGGTAAAGTGCCAGATGCCGCTATCTTTGAGATCAAATCCCAGAGGCTACAACATCACGCAGCGACAGACTCATTCTTTTCCTGGCGGGCAGTGTAAAAACGCTCAATAAGCGTCTTGCCAGGCATCACACTGCCAAACACTAAGTCCAACTGCTCAATAGCAGTGTCAAGGGCAACAGTTTCTGAAAGCCCACTAAGTAGGTCAGCAGCTGAACCCTTGGCGGACCTCCGCATGGCATTTAGAATTGAAGTGTCCGAGAATGCATTCTCCCTACGACACCCAACAATCTCTAAATGTCATTGCTTATACTTGACCTCACCCTTAGTCCCATCCCCAGAAAATGATGACAACTGTGGACTGGGAGAATTGATGAGGGGCATATAAGTAGACTGAAAGGGTGTGACAAGTCTAGGAGCAGCACCTACACTATGGCTATAAAAGGTAGTTGAATTATGGCCTGGATATGGTGTTGGAATAGTGCGGCTAGGCCAAGACTCATGCGGTGTGTGTGAAGGTTGTGATAGGTAACTATTCAGGTAAGGTGTAGAAGTTGCCCTAGGCTCAACAAAGTTGTAAATTGACCCATGATCATAGGGCTAAGATTCACTGTCGTCAGAGAAATCTGAAACAGATTCTCAGAACCAGTGGGCATAGGTGACCTTGATGGTGGCATATGACTAAGCAGATGAGGTACTGGCCTAGGGGAGTGAGCAGGTAATGCCACCCTAGGACTGGTATATATTGTAGGTGGAATAGTATAAGTATTGGACAACCCAAGACCTGGTGCACCAGTACCAGTAACACGACATGTCGTATTGGGATGCTGCAGCTGATTTGCAATATCATCTGCTAGTCTATTTAGCACACCAGTGCGGACCGAAGGATGCAGATGCTGAAGGCAGCTAAGTACCACATCGACCTCCGGATTCCCACTTACATTAGATTCAGCCATGGTGATACAAACTAAAGTGCAAGGATGTTTGAAATGAGAGGAATATGAACTAAATGACAACCATCAAAACTGAAGTACCTCCTAAAAGGCGACAAGAATCTCACAAGTTAAGATCCAACAACATCTGAACATGTGGGTGTAAGCACAACTGACCACTTGTTGTAACAAGAAAAATGTACGTGACTAAGCTACCACCATCTGGTTACCCTGGTTACCAAGCAGATGTGTAAGATAAACAATGTTGCAAGCAGGAATATGTATTTAGGAAGAACTAAGTATGAAGCAATATCCTTAAGTTGCTAACTAGAAGTAATCAACAACACAGATGTAATGAATTTGTTTTGATTGAATGATGAAGTAAGATGATGAAATGGTATGAATGAAGTGAATGAACATGATGGCACCAGGACAAGACATGCTATGGCAAATGTTAGTGGAGCAGATAAGGAATTTCCCAACAGTGAAAAAATATTTCAGACAGGAAAGAAGAGTGAGAAATTTAAAGTAAGAAATAGGAAATAACTATTTTAGGGTACTTACTTTGCCAAAAGGTATCCAAGTGAATTTACAAATTAAATGGCTTAACTTAAACCAGTAAACTGCAAATTTCTTTAATAAAATTCATTAAATGAGGATGAAAATTATAATACATTACAAGTAGCTGATCACAGTTAAAGCTGAGTATAAATAGAATTTATCAAAATTCTGGAGAGATATAGGATGATGTAAATAAGAATTTAATTAAGGGAGTATTCAGCAATGGTACCTTGGAATGGTAACAAGTGGATTGTTGATACACAGAATAGGCGGATACAGCTTTTTTGAAAAGGGGGGTGCACAATTAAGATCTATTAATTGTCTTTGGTGGTAATTTAAACAGAAATAAAGATTTTTTTTCGAAAAATTGTCAAAATGCTTCCTGAGTGGAAAGACTAATGATCACAAAGGTGACAAAATAGGAACTTTCAAAATGTTCAAGTAATGTTGATGAACATATCAAACATACATGTATATACAAGTAAACATCCGTCAACAAATGACATTCTGATAAAAATATGGTTCAGAATGTGCACAAAATTCACTCAATGGTCACTGTTCACTGATCAAAAGTTCATTTGTGAACAAAACGTCAAATACATGTATATCACAGTTAAAATGAAAGTCACACTTCCATGAATCTGAGGAAGCACATCGGTATAAACATCGATGCAGACGAAAAGTTCAACGTCGTAACTATAGGTGTGTGTCAATGACGTTTGCAGATCACAAGATTAAATTATTGTCAAAGTTATAGCTCACCGCTACAAACATAGCTTCAACAAGTCGCCATATGGAAGAAACATCCTGAATTCAAGATGATGAAGAAGGATTACCCCCAGAACACGATGAAGTTGATGAATCTTGTGTCCAGAGTGACAGCCAAAGGCCCCACGTTGGGCGCCAAATTTGTAGCGGCCATAAAATTTCCGAGTCCCGTGATTGGATTTGAACCAGAGACCTTCTGATCCGAGGTCGGACACACACAGACCACACAGCACAGGCACACACCACACAGACCACACACACACACACACACATAATATACTTCCACACACAGACACACACCACAGACCACACACACACACACACACACACACACACACACACACACACACACACACACACACACACACACACACACACACACTCACGTACGTGCAGCGGCCATAAAATTTCCGAGTCCCGTGATGGAATTTGAACCACAGACCTTCTGATCCGAGGTCGGACGCCTTGTCCACATGACCAAAGAGGTTAACCCCGTCAGCAAGCTGACAAGGTAAGGATGTCATCTGTGGGATGACTCCACGCCCTGCTACACACGCACACACACAGAGTAAAGCCTTCAGTTCAGGTGAGCAGCTACTAACTGACAAACAGGAAACATTAATTCTACACCATTAGCTACTTTACTGGCCTGTGAAGTGCAGTGTTCTCTATCAAATGACAGTGATATTATGAACCTATACAATAAACATGCAAATGAAGTTCCCAAGCAGGGAACTACTTTTTGTGAGCTCTCTACATCCACCGGACTACATCCATGGAACACATATTTGCTCAAGACAACAATTGGCTTACCCCAAAAGCAAGATAGAGGTTTCCCGATGTGGGTGTGGTCATGTAAACCAATATGGCTGAAATCATATGGCACTATATAATAAATGGGCCGGTGCACTCATCCTGTGTATTCCTACACTGTTTCTAAAGTTACTTCAGTGAATGAAAATATGTGGTGAACTTCCAACAGTTTTAAGAATGGCATTATATGATAAAGAGATTTTGACCTTCATGTGTTTCCTTATAAATATCATCATATATTAGGAATAAAAATATGTATTAAATTATGTTGGTTGGTTGGTTTGTTGTTTAACGCCACACTCAGCAATATTCCAGCTATATGACGGCGGTCTGTAAATAATCCAGTCTGGACCAGACAATCCAGTGATTAATATCATGAGCATTGATCACGCAACTGGGATCGATGACATGCATCAACCAAGTGAGCGACCCTGACCACCTGATCCCATTAGTCGCCTCTTACGACAAGCATAGTCGCCTTTTACGGCAAGCATGGGTTGGTGAAAACCTATTGTACCCCCGATCTTCACGGGTCATTAAATTATGTATAATGCAGTTTTAATTCCTGATATATATTTGCCATACAAAAACCCATTCACTAATTGCAATGAAGATGTAACTAATGCCTTAGTCTCAATAAAGTCATATCTTAGTTCTCACTTGGTGGTAAAGTGAAGTGGTAGCAAGCACTAACATCTGATTTTAATGAGTGAGTGAGTGAGTGAGTGAGTATGGTTTTACGCCACTTTTAGCAATATTCCAGCAATATCACGGCGGGGGACACCAGAATTGGGCTTCACACATTGAACCCATGTCGGGAATCGAACCCGGGTCTTCGGCGTGATGAGCGAACGCTTTAACCACAAGGCTACCCGACCGCCCCCTGATTTTAATGAAAATCTGAAAATATGCAGACTGCCATGTACATTACCATAACAATATTTCAGTTCAAATGACTAAGACGACAATAATGATGGATTCCAAACAAATGCTAGTGTTCTCATGTCCATCTCGTATGGACCTGTGGACTTGGATTTATCCTTTGCCACTCTCGTCGGGACTTCTGCAATCCTGCCTTGATTTGTACCTGAGGATTGCCCCAAGGACTTCCTCATATCCCAACCTTCTGGCAATGTCTTCTGCTGTCCGACCTTTACTGTTCTTGAGGCTGACATCACATCTGTAGTTAAGCAATCGTCTCACCACACTCACACTTCCACGAGAAGCTGCAATGTTCAAGGGTGTGTCATCCCAATCGTTTTGGATGTCCACGCAAGCTCCTTTCTCAATCAGAAGCGCAGCAACCTGTGCATATCCTCTGTCACAAGCATCGTGCAAAGCTGTGGCCTTATCCACGTCCCTCACATTAACGTCTGCACCATCCTGTACCAAGCAGCAGACGACATCTTCGTGACCAGCCCATGCAGCGTGATGAAGGGCTGTCCTGCCAGTCTCGTCTGTTTCGTTTAGTTTGACGCCTTTTTGAACAAAGACACGAATCACATCTATCTGACCTTTTTCCGCGGCATAGTGTAAGGCTGTCATACCGAGAGTATCCTTGGTGTGGATGTCAACATGATGAAGGAGCAGCTCAACAATGGCCTTGTGTCCATTCCCTGCTGCAAGAGACAAGGCTGTTTTTCTGTTCTCATCCATAGCGTCCATCTTCAGTTCCGGATATCGGTCAGCGAGAAAGTGGAATGCTTCAATCGACCCAAACTCACAACACCCAAGAAAAGCATGCTTCAGGTCATCAGGAGTAAATTCATGTTTGCTTGAAATGAACTTTAACAGTTTGGAGGACTTGCTGCTCGTCGACAGATATATAAAAGCCTTTCTTGTTCTGTTATCTATCCACGAGATCAGTTTCGGTAAACCTAGCTTCTGAGACAAGCATGAGATATACTCTGCAACAAATTTGTCACACGAAAAGACTTGGTGCGAGAGAACCATCCAAACATTATTTGCCTCTGTTTCTTTAACAAATCTGTCAAGCAACAGGTCTACCTGGTCACCCTGTATTTCTATTTTAGGGATGAATTGTGGGGAGTCCTGTTCATCTGATGGTTGGTTGGTACAAATGGTGACGAATTTATTCACAAAGGTGAGAGGACACTCCTTGATGAGAAACTGTGTATCCCTGCATCCCATGACATAGACTATGCTCCAGTGTATAGACGGATGACTGATCTGCAATGTATTATTGCGATCAACAAGGTAGCTATCAACTAATGCATCTGCAGCCTCCACAAGCTTTCTTTCTTTCAATGATGTTTTTGACACTAAGCCGCCATTGTGCAGAAGAACATAAAACAATTTCCTGGTGTTTTCATCTTGGATTAGTTTCTGTGTGGTGAAGTTGAGAAACACAAGTGGATTTGAGAAAAACTTGATTGGGTCGCTGTGGGCACCTTTGATGTCCACAAACAGACGACAGCAGTGAGGAAATCCATGCACAGTGGGCATTTGGCAAATTCTTTCTACCATTGTCTCTTCGTTGTTAAGTTGAATGGATCGTCTGATCAAATGGCATCTCAAAATGGCTTTCTTCTCTACATCACTCAAGGGGAAATGTTCCGAAATGTCTACTGTGACGTCTTTTTCTTGGAACTGATATGAAAACTTCCCAAGATGTGGAATCGCAGCTTTGAATACATAGTTTCTTCCCGTTATGACAACGTGAAACCGATTATCCTCCTGTGAACTTCTATTACTTTCGATTCTTTTGTCAATATCATCGAGGACAAACAGCCAGTTTTCCACAGAACTCACATCAAGGGCTAAAACTCCAAAAATATCATTCAGCATCAACACTGTCTTGGATCCAAATTCGTTAAAGCTATAATATTGTTCTGGTGTTTTGATGACGATAGCGTCGTAGTCTTTCTCTTGAAAATAGTTCATAATGAAATAAGCTAGGATAGTTTTGCCTTCTCCTGGACACCCTGTTATGATAGTCCATGAGTGTCCCTTGTGTAGGTTCTCAATCAACTTGAGATAGGCCTTGGTTCTTACCATATACCTAATAGCTTGATCAATCTGACTCCGGGACCGAGCTGTAACAGACGAGTGAGTGAGTGAGTGAGTGTGAGTGTGAGTGTGAGTGTGTGTGTGTGTGTGTGTTTGTTTGTTTGACGCCACACTCAGCTATATTCCATCTATATGACGGCGGTCTGTAAATAATCATGTCTGGACCAGACAATCCAGTGATTGACATTGTTATAAGGTTAAAAATGCATCTCAAAAACATTAGAAAATGATAACAAATAAAACCATTATAGCTGCAATGAGGAGTTGCATTAGATATAGTTTGTGACAAAACTTTTAGTTTGAAAGGAATCAATAGATAAAAGACATTTCACATTTATCACAAGTGTATTCTGGACATTTTATAATTATCATTGGATTGGTTCCTGGCTATCGTCCATTAGTTAATGAAACAAATAGAGAGTTTCAAGGTATATTTCATTTGGAGCTTCCGGGTGCGTGTCACAAAATCAATAGAGAGACGTGCAATATGGCACGTCGGCTTCTGTATTTTTCCGATTACGACACACATGAGTTCATGGTCAGATCTAACTTTTAACGAATCAAAATGAGGTATTGTGACATGTGACAAGGACAGGCCAGGCTCGATCACTATAAAATGATACCTTCAACATAAGGAGAGGAGAGTGCGGTTTGCAATCGATCGAGTCGAATCCCGATCGTTCTAAGTTTCCCTAAGCTAGTGACGAGTCTGGCCAGTCTGATCCTGTCCTCTATTGATAGATGGGCTGAGAGTAAGTAAAACTATGTGAGAATCAAGCTGGTGTTGCGTTTCTTTATAATGCGTGTGTGAATGCTGATAGAGACAACATGGAGTAAGTGTCGTTAGACCAATCACTCCTTGACGGAGCCGAGCCGCGGCGGACAAGGCGAGTGGCAATGCCAGGGCGTAATTGACCACAAGGACCAGGAACGGCAATACATTGAGTAACTGTATTAGGGTCGCACTGGACGCCCGAAAGCAGTTACGACAACATCATGAGCATGGATCCACGCAAATGAGATACGATGACATGCATCAACCAAATCGGCGGGCTTGAGTTAGTGAGTGAGTGAGTGAGTGAGACTTTACGCCCCTTTTAGCAATATTCCAACAATATCACGACGGGGATCACCAGAACTGGGCTTCCCACATTGTACCCATGGGGTGAATCGAACCCAGGTCTTGATAATTGGAGAACACAGATATTTAAAATTTTAATTGTTGTAAACATGCATTGCAACAATGTATTTTTGGTGGACAATTTCTTTTTTTCAACAGTCTGAATCATAATTGTTGTTTTTTTCCAAACATTTTCAAACTCACTAGTGCCACCTTTGAAGGGAATAATCTTTCAGTAATTACAGAGACCATAAAATATATTATTTTCTTTTGTCTCAGGTAATAGATACCTTTGGTGATGACATTGGAACTGAGGCTAATACTCGCAATTCAGTGGCATGTGAATTTATTCCTTTTTAGTTTATAATATGTTTAACTTTAAGCCCCCAAATTCAGTTATAAGCCAGTATGGAGTAAAGTTGAATTACCAAGTATATTCCCCACCCCAACATTCACGTTTCCTCCAACACTGATGATGTGGGGCATCTCTGATGGGAAGAAAAACTGCTGTTGGTCGGTGGGAGACTGCACTGAACGCACATATACAAGATCTGAAAATACAAACAAAAAGAAAAGAACAAACAAACAAACAAACAAACGAATGGATAGGATGGGATGAAATGGGGTTTAACATCATGTTCAAGATTTTTGCACTTATATGACGGCGGTCTGTAAATAATCGAGTCTGGACCAGACAATCCAGTGATTGACATCATGAGCATCGATCCACGCAAATGGGATTGCTGACATGCATCAACCAAGTCAGCGAACCTGACCACCCTACCCCGTTAGTCGCCTTTTACGACAAGCATAGTTGCCTTTAACGGCAAGCATGGGTTGCTGAAGACAAATTCTACCCCGGATCTTTTAACGTCTTTAGGTATGACGCGACCGGGGATCGAACCACCGACCTTCCACTCTTCGGGCGGACGCTCTATCCGCTAGACCCCGGAGGCAGTCCACAAACGCACGAACAAGGATCGAACGGTGAATGGACGAACAACTGAATAATGTGTTGCATTTTATGTATTATACACTACAAGGGCAGGTCCAGCATTTGTAAAAGGGAGGGGCGGTCGGGTAGCCTAGTAGTTAAAGCGTTCGCACGCCACGCCAGAGACCCGGGTTCGATTCCCGACATGGGTACAATGTGTGATATTGCTGGTGCTAAAAGCTGCGTAAAACCATACACACTCACTTGTAAAAGGGAGGGGTCCGAAATATCAAAGTCCTCTCTCAGATAATTATACTGCCTAAAACATACTACATTTGTTTTTCAAAAGTTTGGGAGGGGCGCCGCTGGACGCCCCACTGGTTCCGCTTATGCATTAACGAACACGTACCAGTTTCAGAAGCACTGTGGGGATCGTCTGCCATTTTGATTTCTTGTTCTTTGTGAACTGTACGTTCCTGTCAGAGGTATTTCCTACAGAATACAATGAATATGAGAACGGATGAAACAACCACACCATGGATACCTTTCTTATGTAGAGTGTTACGCAGTCCCAGGCGAATTCCGCCATCGTGAAAAGATTTGCTGAAAATATATGACTCACCGCAGAATTGCGGAAAATTCGCCAAAGTTGCCCTTTTTATCAGTCAACACACAAATTTTCATTATTTTCAAGCTTTTCTAATAGAATTTTGCCCTCGAATGATGTCTAAACATTTCATTTGCGATTCAAGGATACAAAATATGAATCATGCAATAAAAAAACCTTTGAATTACATAATTTGGTTTCGAGATGAGATATGTTATAGCTACAGCTACAAAAGCAGTTTTTTTTCAAAAAAAATCGGAGACAATTAATTTTTTACTATAACACCTACAACCCTCAAACCCTACACCCACACAGCCCACCCCTGCCCCAACCATATATCAATATTACATGTCCACAGTTAACCCCCTGGATGCCAGAGGGACATATATGTCCCTCCAGTTTAACCCTCACTTTGATGTCAAATAACATTCAAAATACATCACGCACACAAATACACTTTGAATAAAGTAGGAAATTCCCTGATCTGTGATATCATCCACTGGCATTTTAGGCCAAGCAACATTACTGAAAATGACCTCTGGAAATTTGGTACATCGTATATGTCGCTATTTTTACACATTACTAAATCACCACTCATGGCGTTATTAACAGCATGTTTTGAAATCTAAAGTTCGGATATTTACTCGGAGAAATGAATTTCAAAAATAGAATATTAGTGATCACGGATATCTGTCTTTTATGAAATCATCAATGATCATTCCAAAACGTCGCCGATAACCCTAGAATCGTTTAGAACTTTGAGGAAAATATGCAAACACGAACGCCGAAGTGAACTTTCTGCGATATTAGATAGTGTTTACAAAATCACGTTTCCGCATACGGTTATGAGACGCCTGTAACATTCCGTCAAACTCAGCTGCGGTAAATACATCCGTGAATTCCTCATACATTTTAGAATCAAATGACAAATGGTCTTTGTCACCAATACAAAGTGTCAAAATGAAATCAAGCAAAATAAATTAGGTGTGAAAACGAACGATGTGCTCTGAAAACTGCACTTGTTTGAAATGTAAACAAAGCAAAATTCATATTTTACACAGTGTAGCATTTTCTCCTATTTTGAGATGTCCCTTTGTTCGTTTCATACATTGACTCAACATTTTCAGAATATGCATGGGAAGAGAATCCTAGGAAGAATTAGGGAATTAAAAATCGAAACATTGGAATGAATTGATAAATTCAACAAAAATAGTCAAAGTTTTGACTGACGCAAAATCACACTCAACGACAACGGTATTTATCGGAATTTCTGACGATTTCTCTTGGTTTCAATGTTAAATATAACAAATAACAGAACACAGAATGTTGTCACTTGTGCGAAGTATAGCAGAGTTATGCCCCCTTGTCTTTGTACGTGTGTAACCTCTCTGTCGTCTTTTGACGTCATAGAGGAAAATCAGTTTTCGCCATTTACGACAGGCTATTTTTGGTATTGAATGTATTACGTTATACATAAGGATATAAATCCATTTGATATATATTTATGTCGTTCAGAGATAAGGTAGTATTTTGTTCACTCACAGTTTCTGTAAAACTGCTAAATTAAAAAAATCGTCGCACAGTACTTTTATCTATGTACGATAAAAAGCGGCGAAATTTGATGTTTTTTAAAGCAGAATATATTCTCGGACAACACTTAGCAGTGTCTTTTTTCAAACCGATTTAGTATTTTCAGTTAAATTTAATAGGAAATTTAATATTCTCCACCTCTGCGTTATTTTATAGCCGGAGGTAAATCCAGTGCCGAGTGAGCGCAATTCTCGCACAACCTTCACTTTTCAGATCTTAGGAAAATGTGCGTCAGAAAAAAAACCTTCGGCATCCTGGGGGTTAAAAGGAAAGGCAATGAAATATCAATGATGCATCTATTAAGATATGTAAGACAGCTTCGCGATAAATCGCAAAGAGCAAAGAAGAACGAAGCGTGGTTTATTTCAAACATATGCGACGAGTGGGAGTTGTTTATCGTACGATAAAACACAGCAGGGAGAATAAACCACGAGGGACGCAGCAGTGTTTTTTTTGTACGATAAACAACGACCACGGGTCGTTTATTTCTTAAATAACAACACAAAAATAACAAACTTGCAAACTTTTCGACCACGGCAAGTGAGCAGGGCTCGTGCCTCTGTAGCTCGCTGTGCAGAGTTGCGTCCCTTAGCTGGACACGGATGACTGGTCAATGTTTCCAGTGCCAGATTCGACCAGATTATTATCTTAGCCAGATGTGTCAGCACCATACCAGTGTCAGTTTCAAAACAGACAATCAACAGACAACCCACCTGCTTCCTGCCTCACTTGGTTTTCGTTCCCTGTTACAGCTGACGATATATAAAAACTGTTAACCCCTCTCTGTCACATCTACACTGATGTTACCACCGAAGTGGTTACAATTCCCCTGCTCCTCAAGTAAGTACGTTCGTCAGTATTACCAAATGGACAATGTTTGTTTCTTGTTTAACGCCGCACTCAGCAATATTCCAGCTATGTGACGGCGGTCTATAAATAATCTGGACCAGACAATCCAGTTAGTTGCCTCTAAGGACAAGAATAGTCGCCATTTACGGCAAGCGTGGGTTGCTGAAGTCCTATTCAGTATTCTATAATGAATCTCGTGTAAGTATCACTATGCAAAATTATGACAATTATTACCTGCTACGAAGGTACTGCGCCATTAATGAGTACGTGTAGGTTTTCCCCGAGTTGAACTTATTTACTTCCGGCTATGGGACTGTGCACACAAACTCCATGACACGAGTGGTTGAAAGAGGTTAATGGTTACCTCCCTTCTTTGCGTCAGCCAAGCGTTAAGTCATAACTGGGTGTCTCGTGTCTCGCAATCGATCCTGGAAAATAACGTTTGAATTTGTCACACTAAAAAATAGCACGTACCCTAACAAACGGGTCTTCCCGCCTGCACACAAAACAGGTACCCTCAGGTTCGTCCTTTAAAACAGTGCTCCGAGTCCTCAGACACAGCTTTTCATGTCACCGGTTTAAGCAAATGCTGGAACCCTCACACACAACTCGTCATGCCTACGGTTAAAATACAATAGAGGCTTCAGACACAGCTCACCATGCCTACAGTTCTAACAGAACAGAGCCCTCGGTCACAACTAATCGTGCCTACGATTTAAACAAAGCAGAGCGCCCTTGGGCACAGCTCACCATGCCTACAGTTTAAACAGAGCAGAGCCCTCAGTCACAACTCATCGTGCCTACGATTTAAACAAAGCAGAGCGCCCTTGGGCACAGCTCACCATGCCTACAGTTTAAACAGAGCAGAGCCCTCAGTCACAACTCATCGTGCCTACGATTTAAACAAAGCAGAGCGCCCTTGGGCACAGCTCACCATGCCTACAGTTTAAACAGAGCAGAGCCCTCAGTCACAACTCATCGTGCCTACGATTTAAACAAAGCAGAGCGCCCTTGGACACAGCTCACCATGCCTACAGTTTAAACAGAGCAGAGCCCTCAGTCACAACTCATCGTGCCTACGATTTAAACAAAGCAGAGCGCCCTTGGGCACAGCTCACCATGCCTACAGTTCTAACAGAGCAGAGCCCCAAGACACAAAGGCATTTTGTAGGAAACTTTAGTTAATTTCGTGTGATGTGACGCTTGATTTAAGGGTATTTGGTTGGTTAGAGGCGAGGTACCTGCAGATGCTATATATACTACGGAGAGTAGCATACACCTACTACAATACTGAGTGTGCATCTTGGCTTTTCAATATATGATGAAAGAAAACGTAAACGAAGTTACACTTATCTGTCATTTGAGACAACGCAATGGCGGGTTTTCTGTAAACTCTTCGCATTTTCCATTCCTTTTGCAGAGCTGCTTGACCGATTCTCATTTTTGTTAATAAGAGATTTGCGTTTTTTCAAATAAAGTGACAAAACTCTTTCCATATCCAATAGACATCTCTGCATAAAGCAGAGTCGATTGTACGATTCCAACTATACTGAACCAAATTAAAAACTTCACAATCCTAAAATTTTAACATTTTGACCAGTTATCATTGTGGGCCCTTATTGTGTATTTAAACAGTAATGGCCACGTATTGTCTTCAGATAACACCCGTTTTTGTGCAGGTGAATAGATCAAAATCATGTGCCCAGCACTATAGTGGCAAAAGTGTTTTTTCACGTGCAACTGGTCACGTGGCCATAATACCGCACGTGTTTTCGGCCATACTTGTTAGCAGTCATTAACAAAAAAAGAAAAACACAAGAAAACAAAAGTCTTTACGGCCATTTGTCATGCCACGCCTTTCAAATGTGCAACGTGAACGTGCCATCGGCATGTTGTGTGCCATCAAATTCTCGTGCTTGGGACTTATGATTTAAACTGTTGATGTTATTACCGAATACCGTAGGTGCTTGGAACAAATTATGGTTACCACCGTTAATTAAAATCCTTCTTTGGAAATTAATGATTAAAAATTACCTTCTCTGATACATTTGTCCGTTGTATATGAATCACCATCAAGTAGTAATGATACCAGGTGTTCGCGAAAATGTAAGCGTATCCTGCCCCACCGTTGGCGTCCGTCACAAATACATGCAAAGGCAAGTCAAGTGTTCACCTGAAGAACATGGGAACAATGCTATTATATGGAAAATTCCTTTCTCAATTTATGAATTAAAGAAACACAGATAGGAACATATTTTCTACTCACTGATCATATCCAAAGCTGACTTTGTGTATGCATAGTCATATAACTAGTTTCGGGTTCTTTAAACGCCGTGATATAACTGGAATACTGTTAGCGGTGTTAAATCCAACTCACTCACTCATGCAGGTTCTTCAAGTTTTGTTTGTTTGTTTGTTTGTTTATTTGTTGTTGTACGCCGCACTCAGCAATATTCCAGCTATATGACGGCGGTCTGTAAATGATCGAGTCTGGACTAGACAATCCAGTGATAGATACCATGAGCATCGATCCACGCAATTGGGATACGATGACATACATCAACCAAGTCAGCGCGCCTGACTACCCGATCCCGTTAGTCGCCTCTTACGACAAGCATAGTTGCCTTTTACGGTAAGCATGGGTTGGTGAAGACCTATTCTACCCTGGATCTTCACGGGTCTGGGTTCTTCAAGGTATCATGGAGGGGGTGAAGGGGGAAGTGTCCCCTTGCTAAAATGGCCCCAAATTTGAGTGAAAATTGCCTTAAATTATGGAGAAAACGGCCCAAATTTTGAAGAAACAAAACTAGCCCAAATCTGTAGTGATTTAGTGTATTTTGTTGTCAAGATGTTATTTCTTGTTAGGCTAGCCTACACTGGACGTTGTGTCATATGGTCCCTGTCACAATGCCATGGGGACATCTTCGGTAGCTGTGGAAGCATCGGACTGCCACTCCATCTCAAACTGGATATCAATCCTTCACAGCCTCCACGCGTCCCTTATCATAGGTGTCTGGCGTGCCCAAGGGACGCAACTCTGCACAGCTAATCGCGGCGCCTTAGACGACTTGGCCACCCGTGCCCCCTCCTCAACGCAGACACGGCAAGTGGAGGAACGCAGATCCGGCAAGTGGAGGAAGCTTAGCTTAGAGGTTCAAGCGTTCACTCGTCACGCCGATGACCGGGATTTGATTCCTCTATGTGTGAAAACCATTTCTGGTGTCCCCCGTCGTGACATTGCAGTAATATTGCATAAGGCGGCGTAAAACCATACTCACTCACTCAGATACAAGATGGCGATGCTGCTGAATATTTTAGGAGCGCTTCGTAAAACATACCCCGCCCACCCACCCAACACACACACAACAAAAAACTGATCATTTTATATACAGGTAAACGCATAACTCGACAGAACTAACTTATATTGTGATGTGTATGTTTCAACAAAAATAACACGAGTACCAAACACAGATTGCTTAGAATATGTTGTGTGTCACAAATGCACCCTACTTTTCAAAAAGCTGTATCTGGGCTTGAGCTAAAGGGAGGCCAGTCAAAACGGACCAACTGATTTGGTGATAAGGGACCATTTCTTTGGTCAAAGCGGTCCTTTGCTAGACAAAACAGACCTGTGGTTTACAAGATTGAAAACAAAGGCCATATCTTGAATCATGTTACAAAGCGGGTATGAAGTTGACACAAAATACTCCATTCATCAGTTAGAACTGCGGTTACATATTTGAACAATACATGACACCTCTTCCAGTTTGAGGGCGGTAGGGTAGCCTAGTGGTTAAAGCGTTCGCTCGTCACGCCAAAGGCTTGGGGTCGATTCCCGACATGGGCACAATGTGTGAAGCTCATTTCTGGTGTCCCACGCCGAGATATTGCTGGAATATGGCTTAAAGCGGCATAAAGCAATATTCACTCACTTTGGAAGACAGTCGGCTAGTTAGTGGTGTTTATACTTAATTTGTAATATTTATTGATAAAAGATGAAAACAAACAGAATCCTCTCCCGGTTTGATCATTAAAACGTCGATCTCACCGATACGGGATGTTTTTACAGCATCACTAATCTGTCTTAAAAACGACTCAGACAGACAGGCAAGCAAATATTTTAACCTGAGTCTCACCCTATGTAAACACTTGAATTCACAATACATACAACGCACTATTTTTTAATATACATACGCCATGACAAATGGAATTATTTGGTGTTTTGTGTTTTTTTTATGTTTAACGCCGCACTCAGCAATATTCCAGCTATAAAACGGCGGTCTGTAAATAATTGAGTCTGGACCAGACAATCCAGTGATTGACAACATGAGCATCGATCAAATGGAATTAAGAACGAATATTATGTATAAAATTATGTACGTCTGTAAGCAAATGCATTTACGCTATAACTCGTTTCTACACCGTTGTAAAACATGATAACACGTTTTGGCAAAATATATTCACAGACTGACACTGGACATCAACCATATAAATTGTTCTAAAAGTCATAAACTATTAAAATGATGCGTTTATGAACGATGCATATAAAAAAAAATTTGAAACGTAACTCTTCATGAATTTAACAATCCATTAAAACATGCGCTTTGTCCGTTAAACAACATTTAGTCCCAGAAATAAAGTTATCTTTTTAAAAAATATATATCTACAGAGGCCTTAAAATAATATATATTTTACGGTCTCAGACATCAACAAAATATATAGTATAATCCAAATGGGGCCTCGAACAAAGCTTAATTTTCGGCCTGAGGAAATCTGGACAGGGTATTCGTCCTTTACAACACTGTTTTTCCACAAGGGGCACGTACGCCGAACAGGTCATACCCCATACCCAGTCCTCTACCGGGACTAAGCGATCAAGTTCGAGCGACACGACGTACCTACATAGTCTGTGATACAGACCCTGAAACAAATATATCCAATACAGCCCATGCAAGTCTATAGTGTTTGGCAAGTCTATATTACTGCAGCATCTCAAATTGAAGAGAGTCTATGGGGTCATTAATATTATATTTCATAACTATAGTTTAACAACTGTTTTTTTCTGTAAAATACTAGATGCAAGTCTAGCGCCTTCACGTCCATCATATTTCTCTCTAGATAGCGCCCTTACAGACCCCAACGCAGTATTTAATGTTGTGAGCAGACTGCCGAAATTGGGTTGACTCTTGACCCTTTAAAAAAATAATGTATGTGGCGATTAAAGCCTATGAGACACAAAAAAAGTCTGAAATTGGGTTTACTTTTGTTCAATTATTTCAATTATTTGAGTGACTATTAAATCTTATGACTATTAATGCCTATTTGTTTATTATGTTTTACATTTTTGTAAGGTGTCTGATAAATGGGGTATAATAGGGAGTAAGTAATTTTACCACTTGGATAACAGGTATTGAGTAGTGGGAGAACTCAACCGTGACATTTGTGATTTTAAAGTGTTTGGCAAATTGCGTGAGACCGCCGAACAGACAGATTCGCCGATCTCAAAGGTAATTAGAAAAGCTTCTATACCGACTTAATGATCAAGACGTCTAACCAATACGGACATCTTATGCATAGGGGATGTTTTAGGATAACTAATCTTGTCTCCAAATCTTAATAAGATACACTAATAAGCCGACCTGTCCCTTTAGTCAATTCGCATTACCATCGCGATCGTGGAGATGAGTAAGTGTGAGGTAGGGGTTTAAAGGGACAGTTCGTCGGCGGTTCTGTGTTTTTAAATCCTACATCAAATAATTTCCGAGTGTGACGAAACATACCAGATTCCGTTCTCATACCAAACCAAAGTGATCCGCATAGACTTACAACTAGTCTCTAAAATGAACTTTTTACAGAAAGAAACAGTTATTAAATTATAGTTATATAATAAAAAGGAGCCCAGAGGCTATCTTCAATTTCAGATTTTCCTGATACTGCAGAAATCTTGACTTGCCAAATATTATAGAGTTGCATGGACTTTATTTGAAAATATTTTTTTAGGGTCTGTATGACAGACTAAGCTGGGTAGTAGAGCAGAGTAAACTGGCTTCAATATTTTGTATTAGATAGAGGCTAATTGAAGAGAAAGCTTGCGCGTTCAAGGTTATTGAACTTACACAGAGACGTGCAGTGGTAATGGCATGGCAAGTCTAGATTACCTCAGCTCAGAAATTCAGTATAGTTCTTGGCTCTATTTGGGTTCTATATTATATTTTGTAGATATACTTTTTAAATAAGGCAACCTTATTTCCGGGACTATATGTTAGTCTTTAATAGTGCCAGCCCACTGAGATACCATGCCGCAGTTTAACATGATTTACCCACTCAGACACATTATACTGACCCCCAGCCGCCCAGTCCTTGTTTTACCCCTTTATACCGAGCGCAAGGCAGGGCAACAAGAAGTGCCATCTTTCAACGTCTCGTGGTATGACGCCGTCGGGGATCACCAAAGGAATCTGACATCAGTGCCCCGGATACATAAAACATGTCAGTCATTGTCGACTTTGGCCGATATAGACGATGAAATAGTAGACCGTACCTCATTGATTAATCAATTCAGTAGACTGGTTTACATTCTATGCTTGACATGGTATTCAATTGCAATATCATTTACTGGCTTCTCGCACGTCATTTTCTATATGGACGCGAGGCTTAACATTAAATAAATATGTAGTAGTACTACCAATTTGATACGAGTAGATTAATGTTCCCAAGCATATTTCCGGGTTGGCACAGACTGCTTAATTGTAAGGTCGCAGGACAGCAGTTGGGCCTATACAAACTGGTGAAGGTGTCGCACAGGGAGGCGAGGCTATTGTCAGTGCAGCTGCTGTATGTCCGTGAAAACAAGCCCCGGGCCAGGAGGAGTACCCGAGCAAGTCGCGAACAGGAGGCCATTCTGTCATTGAGGTCAGTGTAGAGAGACTGGCCACACAGACAGTGCTTGGAAGCGGAGACGCAGAAGCAGAACACACGGACCATGACGACAGTGCGAAGATGTGAGACATTGACAATCTACAAAACAGGATTGAATGCTGACCACATCACTAATATATCATGAGTGTATAGTAGAAATAAGTATGGAATACGAAAGTGTGTGTATGTGCGCAGATGTTTAAGTCAGGCAAGGACGGATCCAGCATTTTTTAAAGGGAAGGATCCAGCATTTTTTAAAGGGAAGGATCCAGCATTTTTTAAAGGGAAGGATCCAGCATTTTTTAAAGGGAAGGATCCAAAATATCGAAATCCTGTCTCAGATAATTTTACCTCCTATAACATACTACATGTACATTTTGTTTTCAAAAGGGGTGGATGGTCCGCCTATTTGTGGTGAGGTGAAATGGGGATCACGATTACATACACTTGTGAACAACGATGGCGGTGGTGTAGCCTTGTTGTTAACGTGTTGGCTCGTCACACCGAAGGACAATGTTCGATTCCAAATATGGGTAAAATGAGTCAAGAATTCTGTGTTCCCCGTCGTGATATTACTGGACTATTGGTAAAAGCGGCGTAAAACCTTAATCACTCACTACTTAAACTTGATTAACGCGCGCTTAGTGTATAATATTGCTTATATTTTGGGGAAAGGGATCCAAAAGATGATATTTTTTCATAATCAAGGCAACGTATTTTCTTGTGTTCATAACATAAAACTTGTAGATCTCTATAACATATATATATCTCAAAGAGCAGAGAGTGACACTACATCGCATTCAGCCTATGATACCGTGTTTTCTTAATTATTATAGCTAGTTGTGTTGAATTTGATCTTCCTGGCATCCTACATTCACTCTAAGTTCTTGGTTTCAAAACAAAGAACCACTGGATATCGGCAAAATTTACTTCCGTATTTCCCGTATTTCTAAAAATAAATATGATGCTTTATTTATTTGACCAATCGGCTGCGGAGTTTCTGCATCTCATTAACTGGAGCGCGCAAATTCGACAACAGTCCGCCATTTTCGTATGGAAATTTGTTGTCGTGTTTTACTAGATTTTTTTTGTCAGCTCACATATTGAAAAGTAATTATTAAGTTCGATTGCTACTGCAAGGTTATGGAAGGTCCAGTGAAGCTGAAAATTGACGATCGGAATGTCTGAAGCGCAGTTTGAAAGGTTTGTGTGTCCTTCTTGCGGCGAACGATGTGGGTCAGTTTCTCAAATTTTGTTGCAAGTGGAGTGTTGTCAGTGCATTTCTAGGATAACATGGACTACCACCGGCGAAGAATACATCGTCCATGTCTCAAATGAAAGGTTTTTAAAACGAGGGCTTGGTTGTGTTGTATGCATGTTATAAGCCAAGCTGACCTTGGCCTCGACCATGCCAGGTGCGTGGACCGGGTACACATTGCACGACCTGCTCTGCGGGGTGTTGCCTCTTTGTTTTCATTTCTTGGCCATACCTTCCCCTCCTTTGAACATTATTACTGCCACATGCATCAACAGCTTGATTGTGGTAACTGTATATATTGGTATTTTGCAGTTTCATGTTGACGAAATTGACTTTCTTGTACCTGTCATTGTGGCGGCAATCTCTTTGAAGTCCTGACGTAACCTTGAAACGTCACAATGCATGTTTGCTACGTGTAACATTCGGCACGTGTAAACATTCTAATGTATTGTTTTAGAATAAATATTTTGACGTAATGATGACGTCATATAGTTCAGGATCATATTTGAAGTATCCTAAGACGATATCCATGTGTACTTATTGAATTTACGGCCACGATTTCATGGACCATGTTGAATTATGCACAATATTTCAACAGGAGGCCGTGGTTTGTTTATTGACAATAACTTCATCATTTTCTATTGCCTTGTGGTCCAAATTATTGTTGATGTTCAATAACATGTTAGGAGCTAATCATGTTGGATGGAAACTAACCCTTCATCTTTGTGTAGATTGGTAGAATGGTTCTTAGTTTTACTTTGCCTTATCTATTGAAGGGATATTTTCTGTGCTTATTATTGATTAAAATGCTGTATCTAATGAAGACTGGGCCCAAATAATTTTTTGTTTAGAAAGGGATTTCCTAAATTAGTTGTGCATGTAGGACTGCTGAAGTAAGCTTTCTTTATGATTCTGATACCATATGGATCGTGACACATCTGTTTCTAATCACAATGATATATGTACCATAATTCCTTGATCAGCCTTCATGGCCTTAGAGGTACAATTTTCAGATTTTGTAGCCAGAAATGCTCTTGAACTGGTCTGTTTGTGTTAAGTTTTGTATGTTTATATTAGTATTGTAATGTTTAGAATCAAGATTTTAATTATTCACCAAATGTTTGCCTGTATACACTAGCTTGAAAAAAGATGAGTCCCTTTGGACTTGATCCATCTTCATGCATAAAAAATTATTACAACCCTTCATATTTTTATGTCAATTTGACATGCCAACTGTGATAACTTCCCAATCAAAATACCATATCAGATGTCTTTGTATTGGAGGCCATGTGCACAACAGCCACATGTAGGAGCTATTTCTTGCCTCATAACTGAATTAAAATCAAGATTTCTATGTTCATGATGTTCCTAATTTCCAGGTCGAACAGCCGACAGTCCCTGAGCAGTGACGAGGACACAGATGATGCAGAGCCACTCGACCATGACTACGATCTACCTCATGTGAGGTGGAAGAAAGCCATTAATAAAGGCAGGTGGACTAAAGAAGAGGTGAGTACATCCATTGTATTACCGTGGTCATTCCATGGTTACAATTAAAGAAGTTCCACCTAAATCTAATTGTAGAGTGATTCATGAGGTCATGGCATATCACAATACCGATGTACTGACACATGTTTAATGTCGACTATCAATACAAATGCATAAACATTGATTTTAAATTAATAAGTCATTGCCTGAGGAACGTTTATATTTGTCAAGGTTTTGCAGGGCGAGATCTGAATTTCTTAAATTTAATATCTATACAAATATAGAATATTTTAGTTGATATTTATAAATATATCATGACACTATTAAGTCGATATATTAATGCAAAACTTTCTAATCAATGACAACTGGACAAGTTTTTTGTTTTTTGTTTAAAGCCGCACTATTCCAGCTATATGACTGCACCGGGACAAATGATAGGTTACTTTGTACTGATGTAATGATTGTAACTGATGTCATGAAAGATGCTATTTGACCCTGTAGGTATCTTGTTTGTTTGAATGTCAACCATTCATAAACATGCTAAAAATTAAATTTCACCACTTAAGTTTTTTTTTATGTTTATGCTTTTCATTCAACAACGGAAAAGTTTAAGAAAAATTTATATGATGATTAAAACAAGTAGTTGGACTTGTAATGTCTTCTATATTAATTATCTTCCTAACAATGACATTTATGACCAATACTAACTGCCAGGGATGGAGAACTACCTTGACCATCTTGACAAACCTGGTACAAAGACATATCTAGACCTGCTTGGAGTAAATATTTGGCCCGTAGTCTGCAGCAAATGTCAGCAAAAATTCCCTAAGTGGAATGAAAAATATCCTATTCCAACCCTTGTTGTAGTTATTACTAATGTGATGGCTTGGTCAAGGTAATATTTTCAGTGATATCAGGATCAATGAATATGATAAAGAGGAAGGGTGTTATGTTTTCATAATGACATTGAACGCAAGGTTATGATCATGATAATACTTCTGAAATCAGGAAAATCAGAAATCATTTCCCAATTTGCTTGCCAGGGGCACTTAGTTTGGAATCCTAAGTATAAATACTGCAATAGAAGTGACGGATGGACCAATACATTTGTACATTTATTCGGAGCTGTTCTTGGCCATGTAACCATGGTAACGCATAATATAATAGTATTATTTACTAGAAACTAAGCATTTTTATATGGTTATGACCAAACCCTGTCAGGATCACAGTCATGTTACTGTGTACATTAGCATGATTAGTCTATTGCCAAATATTTTTATGAAGACTTTTTTATTTAATGAAACAATTGATGTTTTTAAGGACGAAAAGCTACGTAAACTTGTGGAAGTGCGAGGCATCAGTGATTGGAAAGCTATATCGGAGTATTTCACTGATCGCACAGACATCCAGTGTCAGTATCGATGGTATAAGGTACTCAACCCTGATCTCATCAAAGGACCTTGGACAAAGGAGGTAAGATGTGATTTGTAACTGCAACACTTATGGTTTGGGACTAAATTGGTTACTATCATTCAAAGACTGACTCATATTTGTGGAAGTTGTATTAGATGTTCAGTTCTATTCTGTTCATCAATGTTCATAGACAAACTTTAAATGTGTTTCCAGGGGTCGATTTAACTGCTGGCCCGTTCACCCGTGGTTAGTTCTAAAATTTTGGGAGTCCTTCTGGGCAACTCAGTTGCTATGTGACCTTGGGTTTCGGCTGCTTTGCGGCCTCCATCATTTAGTTGTAGGCAAGTTAGTTTGAAAAAGGGCCAGTTAAGTCTACCCCTGGTTTTCATAAACCTATGGGACTATGGTTTCTATGGCCCAAAAGATTTTATTGCTTCTGTACTTAGCTGTTGGGAAATGAATCACTTTCTTTGTCTTTAACTTGTCTTTGGTGATAAAAACAATAACAACAACATCCCATCTTAGATCTAACTATTCATCCAATCACAGAAGTGTGTCTCGCCTCCTGTCAGACTGATAGTCGACCCCAAGTCTACAGCAAATGTTCATGAAAAATGACCAAATTTGATTTAATAATTTCCCAATTCATGTTATTTTAGCTGTTACTAATGTTATGACTTTGTAGAGCTGACTTGGATTTCATTGATAACAGGACCAATAAGAGTGAGTGAATGAGTTGGAATTTAATGACACATCGGCAATATGTCATCCATGTCATTACGAGGACCACTAAGAGAAAACAGCTTTAATGCTTACTTTAACATTCTTGCATTTCATGCATTGTTAAACTCCCATGTCTGAAGTTAAGGAAATATGAACGTGAAAATAGTTTCAAGTTTGAACAAAACCGTTTTCCCAATTTGCCAGCGATGCTCACTTTGTTTGGAATTATTTGCTTTTGTTCAACTGGTCATCAATACAAATATGCAACATGAACATGATAAAATCATACATATTTGTTAATGGAAATTAAATATGAAATTTTGATGCTCAGGTAGCGCATCTTTCAAAACTAAAAAAAAATGTTACACAGCCAGTCCAAAGTTACTTTTGATATATTTATGACCTGAGACCACAGTAAACAAATTAGGTTTCTTTCTTTTTGTAGCTCAAACAATAATGTTCCTATCCATTGTTCTCCGACTGACACTGGCAGCTGACACAGGTCTGATTGATCTCAATAAGCACTTCGTTACTTGAATAGCAGTGTTAATTACCACAGCTGAGGGATTGCTGTTTGCTTTATTAACATCTCTAGAGTGAGGTCATCACTAAAGCCAACTTCGTTATGTGCATAATTTCAGGTTGCAGGGACCATGGTAAATAGATTCATGAAGTCTTCAAGGCTTCGGTCTTGTCTAATATATGTCTATTTTTTTAGTTAACCCGTCTTGCCTGTCTAAATCTATGCTACTCAACATTTACTAAGGACCAAGTCATATTTAGTCACATGTGGTGCTTAGCAAAGGTTGAGTAGTATAAGTGCGAATTCTCTTAATTCTTTGTTGTTCTCATGTGGAGACATTTTATGTAATTTTCAATGATGTGTTGCTATAGATTTAGTAGACTAACATTTAGTCTCTGAAATGAACATATCGTACAGAAAAAATAGTTGTTCAGTTATCTTAATAAAAAATATAATAAAAAGGGAGCCCAGTGATGATACTGCAGTAATCTAGACTTGCCAAACATTATAGACTTGCATGGGCTGTAGTTGATATATTTGTATCAGGGTCTGTAAGACAGACTATAGATTTAGCAGCTATTATGGATATGGTCTCTCTTCATCAAATGATTATCATTTTGTCTAGTAGCGTAGAAATAGTATAAATAATAAATATTTAATTTTTTAAGCATCTTGGCACAAAGATGAAAAAACCAAACGCTGATGTTGTCCACAGATAGGTTTGGGAGTTTGTTCACTTTGTGAGAGCTCCATGTGTAATTGGAAGTCCCTGTAAAATCCTCCATATGAGTGGAAGCCATGTTTATTTGTTTGTTGTTTAACGCCGTACTCATCAATATTTCAGCTATATGCCGGTGGTCTGTAAATAATCGAGTCTGATTTGGGATAGGATAACATGCATCAACCAAGTCAGTGAGCCTGACCACCCAATCCCGTTAGTCTTCTCTTACGACAAGCATAGTCGCTTTTTACGGCAAGCTTGAGTTGCTGAAGACCCATTCTACCTTGAATCTTCACGGGTTGGAAGCCATGTTGTGTAACAGGTATTGAATGCTTTGTGTTGACCTGGCTTGCCTTGTGTTCACAGGAGGATGACAAGGTTATTCAGCTGGTTGGAGAGTATGGACCTAAACGTTGGACACTAATTTCTAAGCATCTCAAAGGCAGAACTGGAAAACAGTGTCGTGAAAGGTAACCTAGGCATGTTGACTGTATTCATGGGACAACTGCATACATGCCATTCCCAAATTGGCTTTTGAGCTTGTGGAAGGTTGTAGATGACATATAAAGATGCAGACTAAATCATTTACATTCGGAACTTCATTATTAACTTCATTTTCGAGATGCAGAAATTTGATGTGCTGGTATGAACAATTTGATCATGGTACCAGGAATGAATACCCCTTTGTGCTTATCAGCTGAAATGAAAGTTCACCTTATGAGTCCTCCAATGAAGAAACAACTGTATAAAATGAGATTAGGGTATGAATGTATGATGGGTGACCTCAGCTGAAGTATTTTAGTCTGTGAGGAATCATGGTGACATCATTTGGTTTCTCTCCCGGCAGGTGGCACAACCATCTCAACCCTGACATCAAGAAAACTGCGTGGACAGAAGAAGAAGACCGACTTATTTACCAACTTCATCGTAAACTTGGCAACCGCTGGGCAGAGATAGCTAAATATCTTCCTGGACGGTAAATATCTTCACATTTGCATTCTGCATTCATCTCCAAAGAAGTAGCACTTGCCACTAGTGTGAAGCATGACACAAATAACTCTTTTGTTTTTCAGGACTGATAATGCAATAAAAAACCACTGGAATTCTACGATGAAGAGAAAGTATGAACACGAAGAAGCAAGACGGATAAGTAGTCCGGTTCAGATTTTCACACACCCCTACACCCCAAGTACCTCCAACAACCTTCAAGGAATTACTCCTGTCCAGCTTTTCCCTAATGACGTAAGTGTTGACTCTGGATCAAAGGAAGCAAGATGATACACATTAGTTTTTGAGTCTTTGATGGAATGATCCATCAACGGTTCCATCTTGACAGTCTAAACAATTGATCCACTGTCATGTCTGATTAACAAAATGTTTAAAACATTGAAAAATCTTGGTAAAATTTCCTTTGTATTGTAATTTGTATAAACATCATGGTAAAGCAATTACTTCTTTGATAAGGATGTGGATGGTGGTTCCATTTGATGCAAATATTTCCTCATGTTAGCCTAAAGTTGTTTACATATGAACCGATTTCAAACCTCTGTTGGTGATTAAAAGTAATAAAACGTTACAATGGATTAATGATCAGAGCTCCAGATAAGGTTTTGGTGTTGTGGGTATTTTACCCATGCATTTTAAAATCATTGGGTATCAGTAATTCTATTTGGGTATTCAAATTTCTGTTACCCACTAGTTTTTACACATGTGGGTATTTAAGTTAAATATTTAAAAACACTATTCATCTACCGGTAGTCCCTGCAAACTGGTGTCGTGTGGGTTCGAGAGCTTTATAGGACGATACCACGATACTTCCCCAAGAAAGTGTGATGGCAAACATGGGCAAATGATCATGATGTAACTGTCATCGTGGAGTTTGGCAAGGTTGACGGAATGTCCGTTTATAATTTCAAAATAAGTTGTTGATTTGCTAATTAAATACGCATGTTTACTTCACAATATTTTGATGATACGCACAAGTTTTACTTTGGTAGCGTATCTGTAATGTTCGTTGCGTTTTTGATACCCTTGGATTTTATTTTACTGTGTATGTCTGCATTTCTGATGCGTATTTTACGCAGATACGCAGCTTATCTGGAGCTCTGAATGATTGGTCTGAGAATGCAGATTCTTGATATGAATATTCATAGCTAGCACCACTGTACATTGAAGGTGGAATTGTGTTCTTGGTCTGTATTCATGGTAACCATATATGGTAACCTTGCTCCTTTCTAAATACCTGTGAAGACCTGGCGTAGAATAGGTCTTCAGCAACCCATGCTTGCCGTAAAAGGCAACTATGCTTGTCTTGAGAGGTGACTAACAGGATCGGGTGGTCAGGCTCGCTTACTTGGTTGATGCATGTCATCGTATCCCAATTGCGTGGATCGATGCTCATGACGTCAATCACTGGATTGCCTGGTCCTACTCGATTATTTACAGACTGTCGTCATGTAGCTGGAATATTGCTGAGTGTGGTGTTAAACAACAAACAAACAAAATCTAAATGGAACATCAGTTATGTTTCTGTACTGTCATTTGTTTGATCATATCTGTTTGATCAGTGGTAGAACATGTCTAAACATTCTCCAGTTATGTAACACAAGGTTTAATCTACCTTTGGGGATAACTTCAGCATGCACTACTGTGTTGAAAAGGCAGCAACATGCTGTGGAAGTACTCAATCTTTTCTATTTGCAGGTTGGCCGGAAAAATGTTCCCTTGAATGGAGGTAAGCATAGCTGATCAATGCATGTAGCACCATCACTTGTTGAGGTAGTGTGTTAGGGGTTACTGAGGGGTTGGGTGACCACAACAGAGGGTTAGGGGTTACTGAGGGGTTGGGTGACCACAACAGAGGGTTAGGGGTTACTGAGGGGTTGGGTGACCACAACAGAGGGTTAGGGGTTACTGAGGGGTTGGCTGACCCCAGCAGTGGGTTAGGGGTTAGTGAGGGGTTGATGGAGGGTTAGGGGTTAGTGATGGGTTGGGTGACCCCAGCAGTGGGTTAGGGGATAGTGATGGGTTGGGTGACCCCAGCAGTGGGTTAGGGGTTAGTGAGGGGTTGATGGAGGGTTAGGGGTTAGTGATGGGTTGGGTGACCCCAGCAGTGGGTTAGGGGTTAGTGAGGGGTTGATAGAGGGTTAGGGGTTAGTGATGGGTTGGGTGACCCCAGCAGTGGGTTAGGGGTTAGTGATGGGTTGGGTGACCCCAGCAGTGGGTTAGGGGTTAGTGATGGGTTGGGTGACCCCAGCAGTGGGTTAGGGGTTAGTGAGGGGTTGATAGAGGGTTAGGGGTTAGTGATGGGTTGAGTGACCCCAGCAGTGGGTTAGGGGTTAGTGAGGGGTTGATAGAGGGTTAGGGGTTAATGAGGGGTTGGATGACCCCAGCAGGGTTAGGGATTAGTGATGGGTTTGGTGACCCCAGCAGGGTTAGGGGTTACTGAGGGATTGTGTGACCCCAACAGAGGTTTAGGGGTTACTGAGGGGTTGGGTGACCCCAGCAGTGGGTTATGGATTAGTGATGGGTCTGGTGACCACAGCAGTGGGTTAGGGGTTGGTGAGGGGTTGAGTAACGCTGACTATGTTTAAGTTTCTTAATTTGCCTGCAGGTTATGTGTCGTCTGTGACTGGAGGTCAAGGTTGGGTGCACAATACTGCACCTTCTGCATCCAGTCAGAACTTGCAGGTGATCTCGCTGCAACCCTCAGACAATATTGCTACTCCTCTCAAGTAAGTCATGCTTCCACCATGTACACTATATATCACATGTATAAGATGGGTATTGCTATCAGACAACCTCCAAAGTCTGAAAGTATTTGAAGCAAACCAAAGGTTCCAACAACCTCCGTGACTTCACTGAAAGAAAAATAGTGGTCAAGGCTATTAATCACCCCACCTACGCATAATTCAGCCTTGCTTCACAACACTATAAGGATCACTACCATTACAGTAAAATGAGTAGAAGTGTGTGTGTGTATGTATGTCTATCTATCCCTCCCTCCATCCCTCTCTCTCTCTCTCTCTCTCTCTCTCTCTCTCTCTCTCTCTCTCTCTCTCTCTCTCTCTCTCTCTCTCTCAAACCCTTGAATGTTACTGCAGAGTTACCTCCCTTGATTGGTATAGAGTTGCTGTTACTAGCCATTGAGGACTACAATCACTGAATTTGTAGTTGTCTTAAGCACAATTTAGTTGTCTGGAGTGACCTTTTAAGGCTGTTCGTGTACTCACTTAGTGATTTATTTGAATAATGTTTTTACAGTATCCATTGTAACCCTCACTTTCTAAGATTCTATTTTTCTCTCTTTATAGAAACTTTGCCAATATGGCAGATGCCATGATGGAAGTTAATACATTTGGAGGTCTGTCTTCTTTGGACCTCATCAGTGGCCTTGAATCCCATACAGGAGTGACTCCCATCAAGTTCACAAGCCTGCAGAAGAAAGGGTCAACAGGTACGTGTGAGGGTCAAACAGGCCTGGGACGAGGTATACTTTGAATGGAAGCATCTTTGTCATACTTAATTCCTGGTGTTTGACGCACTGCTCAATTCCAACGGTCATGATTGGGCTGATGCCAACTCTGCCTGCTTCTGCCTAGGATTTTCTCTGTTTTTTCTGTCTGCTCCCCAAATGGATATTCACGAGAATTAGTTGTTGGTTTTGAAAGATGTACTTCAAAAATAAATTCAAGTCTTCTAGAAGAAACTTGTATTCCACATTCATTTTCAGATTTTACTTTAAATTTATGGACTTCCAAACTGGGGTTACTGTCATGAAAAAGATTTACGTGGACTGGTATGAGTTTGTGGTTGAGTTTTGAGCCAAAGAACTTTCTTTTGAGTGATGTATTCTCAGCCTCGTATTTCTAAGTTAACCCAGTTTCTAGCCTTGCATGCAGATATGAAGTCTTATAATCCACTACAGATAATCTACTGTTTCAGAAGTAATAATGTTACCGTTGTTACATGTTTTGTCCTCAGGTTTGAGGTTTGATGGCCACTCTCTAGGCAAGCTGAAGAGCCCTGGTGGTCTGATACCGATTACCTCCCCTGTAGCTCACAAGCTCACAACACCTCCAGCCATCTTGCGCAAGAGTAAGCGCAGGAAACAGGTTAGTTTCGGCAAATCGATCAGCATGTCCATCAGACTGCTGTCTGTTTTCCGTTTCCGCAGCAGAACTCATAAAACATTTAATATTTCTTTTTGAATCTTGCTAGACAGTTCCTTTTGATCATTTGTGATTTTGATTTTTCTAATTTGTTTTTTTCATGAAGTCAGTGTAGTGCACTTATACTGAAAATGAGGGTAGTGCTCGTTTTTGGAGCAGAACTCCCAAACCGTTGAATATTTCAAGATGAAACTTGCTATGCAGATCAGGTTTCATTTGATGATTTGGGATTATTTTTTAAATTATTTTAGTATTTGTAATTTTTGCCTTTTCATTTTTTCAGCTGTACTGTGTGTTTTAATTTTGTATATTCCGAGCCTTTGCAAGTATATTCAATCGCATGGATTGTCGTGGCCTTTCTGTGTTTATCAATGTTATGATTGGCTGATGTTTGTTTCCAGCGCAACATTCGTCCCCGTGACAGCTATGCTAGCGACAAGGGATACAGTCAAGTGATGCCAACATTTCTTGTTGCGGATGATGACCATGACACCAATGAGAATGAGGAACCCTTCGGCCTGAGCGGCATCAAATCAGAGCCAGAGACACCGACAGGCACACCAATAAAAAATCTGCCGTTCTCTCCCTCACAGGTGTGTTACGATCAAAACTGCCCTTGACAAGTGGTACCTTTATTATATAAGTAGCTCAGAGCATAACACTAGTCCTTAATGAGTGAGTAATTATCAGCAATCTTCCAGCTATTGTGGCAAAGTCATTGATGAGCCTTCTTGAAATGAACATAAGCCACTATAAAATAGTATGGATGTCAACTTCTCTATTTACTTTATTTGCCAATATTTGCATTGACCTCAAAAGTTATTACTTGAATACCATAACATGGAGCCTAGCATGAAGATGATCCAGTCTTCTTGATGACTGCTACAGTCTGTATTTTTAACTTAGCCTGCATTACATTGTGTAAACAACAAACCCGTCAAGATCTGGGGTAGACTAGGTCTTCAGCAACCCATGCTTGTCATAAAAGGCGACTAACTGGATCAGGTGGTCAGGCTCGCTGACTTGGTTGATGCATGTCATCGTTTCCCGATTGCGTGGATTGATGCTCATGATATCAATCACAAGATTGTCTAGTCCAGACTCAATTATTTACAGCCCCTGTCATATAGCTGGAATATTGCTGTGTGCGGCGTTTAACAACAAACAAACATAAACAAACGTAAACAACAATGATCACACAGGGGCATGGGAGGTAACTCCAACTACTGGTTCAACAGCTTTAATATGTTATATCAAGAATACAATCTTCTGAAGTCTTCTTTCCATGCATACTCTTGACCAGCAAGCAGCACTGTGCATGATGTAATGTAGGCTAAGTATCAGATAAAGAATATATTCTGATTTTCAAATTTTTGTTGCAGTTTTTGAACAGTCCTGAAATCCCATATGGCAATGGCAAATTGACGTCCACCCCTGTTGGCCATCAGAGTCGGAGTTGTACCTCTGGTATAGATACACTGAGGACGCCTGTGATGAAGGATGCTGACAAGTGAGTCCAACTTCATAGTCAACTCTGCTTATATACAAGTTAAGATTAGTGATAGAGGTATCGTCAAAGTTCCATACCAAACAAGTCTAACCCTGTTGGATTCCAGCTTAGAATAGGTCCCCAGCAACCTAGACTGGTCTTGAGAGACCACCAAATGGATTGGGTTGTTTGCTTGGTGACTTGGTTGTTGCTCACAATATCAATCACTGGATTGACTTTTTAGGTTGGCTATCTATGCTTGGTCACTCCGCAGTGATATCTTTTTACAATGCACCAGCATGTTTTTTTCATTCAAAGAATAATTTAAAACATTTTAGAAATATGAAGGAAATGTTTTTTGTCAATCCCAGTGCACATCCTTGTTACAGTGGCTGTTCAAAATGTGTTTGAAAATCGGTTCGTAATAACCAATTTACTTTTTGTAAGAATTTCAATCAGAATCGTTAGTCTTTGTTTTCTTGACTCAGTAGCGATGTATGACTTGGATTCTTTCGGAAACAGTGATGGAATCAGTGAGAATCAACGTCGTCACTGAACCTGTATTTTGAATGTGTTGAATGCACATTGATTATTGGCTATATAGTATCTAGGAACATGCAGTATAATGGTATCCTTTCCATCCACTGTACTGTTAGATTTATGTGCAATTTGAGATGTAGACACCTGTGGTCATATCGAACTAGTCCACAGCTCACATCTTCTCGAGGCAAGGGAGATAACTGACGATAAAAGTCCAGTTTCCACGCTTGCCGAATTAGGCTGGAATTCCTGAGTTACGTTTTAGCTGGACTAACGAGTCTGCATAATCCAATCAAAATCGCAAAATGAAATCAACATCCAGTTTGTAAACTGTCCTGCAGATTTCAGTCGATTGCAGAATTTGCAACTTTGCAACTTAGCGTCAACAGATATTTTCCAAATCTTTTCATGTTTTTAGTCAATGTGCTCATGTGATTTGATGCTTTTCATGAAGTAAGACCCGTTTTTTACTATATAGATCTTGATTATCAATCAGATTGTCTTGACTGGGCATCGCCATTTTGTTTGAAGCAAATGCAAGGGATATGAGAGGTGGAATCTGTCAATAAACTAATCCCTCTAGATGTTCACCAGTCTCAGACTAGAGCCCATGTCTATCACTGAATTTATGTTTTCATTGGTGACTCCTGTGTTTCAGCTCTAAACTGAACACGCCACATCTGAATCCGTCTCTTCTTGATGCCACTCCCCGGACGCCTACACCCTTCAAGAACGCTCTGGCGGAGATAGAGAAGAAAGCTGGAGCACACAGACAATGGGTTGGTTATTTTTCATTAAATTGGGTATTATTTCATCATAGAAAGTGATTGGCATTAAGGGGCTAAAACAAGGACTGGTCGGCTCGGAGTCAGTTATACTGTGTCTGACTGGGGTGTTCATATTAAACTGTGGCATGGTATCTCAGTGGGTTAGCACTTTATGATTGGCATTAGTTAGGATTAGTGCAAGCAGCCACATGTGCACGCACGTTGCTATATAAGTGCAATAATCTTGAGCGTGATGTTAAATCATATTTCACCTCATCTCTTTGGCATGACGAGGGATGCCTTCGTCACTAGGCTGCTCCAATGCCCAAATTTATGTATTATTACTAGCTTGGCTTACAAGATTGAACAAAATTCCTAGACTCAGACTTTGTTCTAGTTGGTAAAATCACAGACTATTTTCAGCATCAGTTTTGTCCAGTTATTTTTCACAAGGTGTACCTATGTCATGTATGTCATTATATTTGTACTTTCTGTCCAGAGCCCGGGTCAGTTGGTGGACCTGGGGGAGATCCTGAAAGCAGAATGTGATACTGGTTACGAAGGGGACTTGTCAGCTGGGATGACTCCATTGACCCACTCCAGACACTCAAAGAGGAAGCCAAACAAAGAGGTAGGAAGAGTTACTGCCCTTGCATAGATCATATCCAAGCACTTTAAAGCAATAGCCCACTCGCGGAGCTCTCTATACTACCACCAGTCAGAGCTCCCCATTGTGATGAATGACCCCAACCATGCTTGGAGTTGAACTTGCAACCGACTGACCGTTATGTTTACAAACAAGTGATGACTGTCCTGATGCCGAATAATCTTACCCCAGCTAAATTATTTTCCTTGTCAATTTGAATTTCTATTTTTATCTCAACTGTCATGGAATTGGTATAGTAAGAATGTAAGGTGGGGACTTTGGGTGATTTTCTTTATGTCTGCAATCCCGAACCAATCTGATAAAACAAACAAAAGGTAAATTCAACTGGGAAATCTGGTCAGTTTTAAACCTTTTAAAAATTCTCTGTTATGACATTCCCAGAGACATAAACAAACATAGGAATGTGAGTGCATTTGGGGTAAGAAGGCAAATTTCAAGATTTTTGTAATGGTCGCTTCCACGCTGACTGTATTGATGTATCAAGGGTGTAACAAAGGTGTCACACGCTGGGAAGGAGCTTGGATCATATCTTATCTTCAGTCGGGTAGCCTAGTGGTTAAAGCGTTTGCTCGTCATGCTGAAGACCCGGGTTTGATTCCCGACATGGGTACAATGTGTGAAGCCCATTTCTGGTGTCCCCCGTCGTGATATTGCTGGAATATTGCTAAAAGCGGCGTAAAACCAAACTCACTCACTCACTCCTTATATCCTATGAGGTTTTACAAATGTTATGTTTGGGATAACACTTTCTGAATAAAGTACAAATTCTCGTACTTTTGAGGTTTTAGGTTAGAGGTTATAAACATAGACATTGTTTTTAAATATTTAACTTTTATGCCAACTTTTAGGCTAATTCGTTGAACCAGTATGCCATGAAATACTTTGATTTCTATGATGTCACATCCACAGCATATACAGCACAACCGTGTTCGTCAGTCACTGGAGGAGAAGTGGTCAACAGACAGGGACAAGTTCAGTGTGTCACAGTCGCTGTTGATGTCTCCAGAGACTCCTGTAAGTTGTTCTCAGCAGTGTCTCGCCCTCAGGTGTCTCAAACCCAGTGTCTCATGCCTTGCCCAGTTATTAGAGTCGCAGAAAGATACCAAACAAGATATGAAAAATAGCAAAAATAATCTCTTCATATCGTTTCATCAGCTACATACTGGCACATTTACATGTATTTGGGGAAAATGTGTATGTTACTGTTTGTCTTCTTCCTGAGAGGGGCTATGGTTGGCCCAGTCGTCTTAAAACACTGCATTTACTGTGCTGAGTTGCGTCCCTTAGACGTGTCAGGAACCTATAATTTTGGGTTTGAATCCTGGTTTCTAAGTTTGTCTGCATCATACTCGTGTTTATGGGTGGTCAACATCTAAGACAAAACTTCTGACTTTCCTCCCTATCAAATTGACACTCCATGATGTAACTAAAATACTGTTCAAATCAGCATTAAACCCAACTCACTCACTCACTCACTCACTCACTCACTCACTCACTCACTCACTCACTCTTTCAGAGCAAATCCTTGCTTGGTGACACAAGCCTGCTCTTCTCTCCGCCGTCCATTATAAAGGACACTCTCCCAGAGGAGGTTCTTGATGTCTTCGCTCTGCCTAAATCTCCTGGATCTTCGGTATGTACCTTTTCATTTAAGTGGGGGCACAGGTGGCCCAGATGTCTAAGGCGCCATGATTTGCTGTGCAGAGTTGCGTCCCTTGGGCACGCCAGAAACCTATGATTGTGGGTTCGAATCCCAGTTCGCCCTGATTATGTTTCTAGGTTTGTCAGCACCATACCCGTGCTCGTGGGTTTCACCGAAGTGGCAAACATCTGATACCTGCATCACTTCGTGCTTTCCCCCCACATTAAGCTGACACTCTGGGATATAACTGGAATACTGTTAAAAGCGATGTTAACCCCAACTCATTCACATTCCTCTCAAATAGCTTCTTGATCATAGATATCTTGACTATTATTATTGCCTTCCTATTTTGAAGACTGTGAACTTATTTCTTGTATTTGTAGTTCCAGGTAAAGAAAGCTAAGAAGTCAAGCAAGAGAATACAGTTCACCGATATTCCAAGTAAAGCTCTGGTCAAGGTAAATATAAATCTACTGATAATCCCACAATATCATCATTTGACCATGTATCAACTCCACTCTGAAGCTTTGAGATTAATTGATTCTTAAAAAAGTTTGTTTACAAGTTTTGGAACAGCATGTCTATTGTAGCTTAAGGGCATAAAATAACAACTCAAGTCTTTAATAAGGCAAACTTAATACTTGATCTTCTTTCAGAAATCAGCCCTAAAGGTTGAAAGCAAAACAAAATAATGAAATAAAACGAATGAAAAAAACATTTATGTTTATAACTGTGTCTTTGTATTTTAGTTTATATTTCATTTCAAGAACTTTATATGTAACTGAAGTTAAAATGACAGAAGAAAAGCCAGGTTAATAGGAAATGATTTTCACATTCATAAAATATAAAAATTGGTATCGGTCTGGCAAAACGAAATGTTTCACATTTTAGTCACATATGAAGGTTTATTAGTTTTAGCATTGCGTCTTTCTTTCAAGTAGTCTTATTAATTCATATTGTTTGTTTTTTCTTCCAGCTGGATGTTAACTTTGAACGAGTGGCTTGTGGTATGACTACAGACCAGTTAGAAATGACGGAACTAGCTAGGTCGTATGTGACGTCTCTGAAGCCACGGACACTGATTCTCTAGATAGTGCTATGTGGGTGTCTGTCAGTTACCTTGTGATGGCGGAGATGACAGGAACAGGTTGAATCTACAGATGTTGTGATTGTGTCGGCATAGTTCGATTCCCAGGGAATTCATCTGTGGACGTTATCGCGATTAGCTGTACAAAGTTCTTGTGTGTCATTGAAGTCAAAAAGAAGGGAATGTATTCATTTGAAGGCTGAATCTGAACAAAGGACGATAACCGCCTTATGTATTTGCTTTGGCCAGAACTCTAGAAGTGACTTGATAGTCTTTATTGGTTGTCGCGTTTATGTAAATACATAGTCCTCTCATTGTGTAGTGCCATTCTTCTGTCCTGAAGGAAAAACACACCTGAAGACAACTGGTTCATTTTGGAGACATAAACAAGAATTTTAAAAGTTTTAATTTTCAAAGTTCACCTGTGATACGCATGAGTCCATTACTTCTCTATACCACCAGCTTTGTTATTATTTATATTTTTATGGATGTATCGTCAACTGTGCGAGGATAACAAGCAAGCCGTTATTTTGGAATTTTTATTGAAATGATAAATGCTGTGACGTTGACAGCTGCTATGAAATTGATAAAAATAAGTCAATTAAGAATTTCATTTGAATTAAAATCAGAATACTAATTATTTACACTCAACACAAAGGCAATACATGTTTGCTTTGAAAATGATTAGATTTAATTATTTAGATGTTTGTTCAGTTATGTTTCTAGTCAGTGTCATCACTTTCATAAAGATCAGTTATGGGCGAAAACTGACTCGCCTCATTGTGCGAGGGACTTGAAATTTGACGCAAAAAGTAAAAGAATTGACATGACTATATCTCTTAGGCATTATGAAAGTACAGAAATTAAGAATAAATCTTACAACCTGTATTTGCCTGAATACACAAGTAGACTTGACCATGTTGACACAAGCCTTCAATTACATTATTTTAAAAAAATTCGACAAACACTTTTTTCACATTCACCGAGTGTGAACTTCTGTAAATTTGCTTGTTACATCCTCACTATATTTACTTGTTGTTGTTTGTACTTGTGTAATAGACTAGTAGAAGTATAACATGGTTGTAAAATTTGAAAAATATTCAGTCCATACCAATTATTTCATGTATGTGACCTATTTTATGTGTCATAATGTAGTGACCTATCCTACAGACTGATGACTTGTTACTTGTATGTTAGATAAAGGTCAAGGTCAGCATATGACCTACTGAACTTTTGACCTTGTCACAAGTTATGTATCATATGTTTTTATTACAGTGTAAATACAAACATTTTGTGTAGACTGAATCTTCAGCAATGTTTCACTGGCATGCCAAGGAAATAACAATTATATTTTGTTAAGTGAATCTCAGTTGAAGTTGAGCATTTATTATTATGTAAAACTCGTCAAACCTATTAAAATGAATTGCTTGAAAGTGTAGATGGTTATATCATACACAAAACATTAAAGAAAATCCATTTCTAGTCTAAATAATAGCAGTGCATGTTTGAAACAGCTTGTAAAGACCTGATCAGACTATTAGACAATTGTATTGAATTGAGTCCTAGTGAACATGGGATGCACTCCTTTCTAAGTATAACCTCTTAAACTTTTAAGGGGTTTAAAAGTCTTAAGGTCTGAGAAAGTTGTGTTGGTTTAATCTACCGTGAATGTCTCCTCTCCTTAAGAAGAAAGCTTAGTGTAGCATTCCATTTGCTTGTCTTTGAATGAATTTTGTTTTCATGTTTTGGAACATTTCTAAATCATTACATGAAGTGCTAAAAACGGAAGTTAAGTTTGCATCTAATCATTTAAATCTGTAAACTGATTTGTTTATTGTGAATGTGATGTTTGATTTGTTAGTAGTTAGTATTTAAAACAAAATGTTGCTGCAGAAACAATTGGTATGGGAAGGTTTTGATAAGAAAGTAGAGTTATGCATGTGGGATTGCCACACAGTCAACACAATCGCCTACTGTATTTTAAAGGTATTTATGTTGATATTTAGCAATACCAATCTCAAATGGAGTTTGAATGACCTATTCACTGGTTTGTGAAATGATTACGGATCTTCTGTTTTAATCAACTGATTGAATGAGGTTGTCTTGATTTCAATGTACAGATGTCACGTTAATATAAGATTAATTCTCAATTGCACACACAGGCATGGATGAAGTCTGCTAGATTTGATTAAACATATCCCACCGAATAGACATGTAGAGGAAGTTGTTTGAATTATGTTCAGTTTTGATAACTGTTTGCTGATTTTCCTGCTGCTGGTGCTAAACTGTTTATTGCATGTTGAATGCTATCAATCATTTGTGTGTAACTGTAAACTGAAGTCACTTATGTCACTGCCAGTCGTCCATTGTCTCTTCATACCGCAACAAACCAAGTGCCAGAGGTCCTCATTCCTCAATATTAATCTGATATGCAAAATGGCCTAGTTAACTAAAACTTTATTGTCTGCAGTGTATAAAGTGCCTTACTGTTCATAGTTTTCACTGTTTCTTAATCGGAATAAACAGTGTTTCTTCAGAACTGCAAATAAATTATTGTTGGTTTTTGATGTATGTGAGCACTATGTCGCAGGTCTGATAGCCTTTGGAAGACTCAGCAATATCACATTTCCATGGCTTTAAAACATTCATTGTTGATTATAATGGCAGATATTTTTCTAAACCGTCCGTGCAATTGTAAATTTTTGTGTTAAAGAGAAATGAGAAGTTGATAAAGTGCCTTCTGATCTAACCTGCTGACCAATAATTTGTATTTTATTAACTCATGTTTGGCTTAAAGCTGTATGATAAGTAACCTGGCTGACATGAAATCCTTGATGTTTTCAATAGTCCACAGGAGTTGGAGTTGATGAGGTTTTGGTGGATGTGTATTGTGAGATGTAATGCAGCTTGAGGATGTTTTCATAATATGCTGCATCCAACATGGTTGTCACCTCATGATGCTACAGTCTGAACTGCAGTTGAGTTTGTGTTCCGTGTTGTAATGACAACGGAAGTTTGTAAGACTGCTTACTTGAAGGGATGATTGTGGACTAGTGGTTGTGTTCTGCATGAATAAAGATTTCATACTAATATCGCTATTTGTTTTTCATGAAAGTGTCAGCCTCATTCTGAAGGGGGGGTTCAGTGTCCCCTATGTTGGTGATTATGGACTGAATTGGATGATGACCATCTGACCAGGGTGCCGTTGTACAAAGCCGTCTTAGCGCTACGGTGATTGAAACTCCCATACCCTAACATAGATTTAAGACAGTCGTAGTGCAAAGGTTTATTTGTGCAATGGAAACCTTGGTGTCGTTCCCAAAGTGATCTTAGGGCTACGACTGTAGTAAGCCTTGTGTTAAAGTGGCCAGGTTCACTCACTCACTCACTCCCTCAGTACAGTAAGATAGGCTAGGTTCACTCACTCACTCACTCAGTATGGTAAGATAGACCAGGTTCACTCACTCACTCACTCAGTACGGTAAGATAGGCCAGGTTCACTCACTCACTCAGTATTGTAAGATAGGCCAGGTTCACTCACTCACTCACTCACTCACTCAGTATGGTAAGATAGGCCAGGTTCACTCACTCACTCAGTATGGTAAGATAGGCCAGGTTCACTCACTCACTCACTCAGTACGGTAAGATAGGCCAGGTTCACTCACTCACTCACTCACTCACTCAGTATGGTAAGATAGGCCAGGTTCACTCACTCACTCAATCACTCACTCAGTACGGTAAGATAGGCCAGGTTCACTCACTCACTCAGTACGGTAAGAGAGGCCAGGTTCACTCACTCACTCAGTACGGTAAGATAGGCCAGGTTCACTCACTCACTCACACAGTACGGTAAGATAGGCCAGGTTCACTCACTCACTCACTCACATAGTACGGTAAGATAGGCCAGGTTCACTCACTCACTCACTCACTCACTCACTTACTCACTCAGTATGGTAAGTGAGACAGGGCAAAGATAGGTGACATACATTAAACGTGCTGCAGGTATATAATGATCCTAGAGATCTACATATCTACTGAGACGTAATCTTCCAGCTACATACTTCATTGCAGGAACCTGAAGTACTGATAGTGTTTGCCTCCCCGCTCCCAGTTGACACATATGTAAGACACAAATCAATATAAGTATACTCTAACGGTGACTCAAGTAGCATGGTGTCAGTGATTATACCTGTCCTTACAGGAGACAGGAGTGACTGCCCGTGCCAACTGGTATGTGTGGACACTCGGATCAGATGAAACAGAATGACTTTGTCCCTAAGTCTTGATTTCTATCTCTGTGGACTTTGAAGAGTACTTTTTAATGGATTACAAGTACAGAACACCACTCCAACACAGTTTGTGCAGACATAGCATCACAACGACTGTACACTGCAGATATTTGGTGTTCAGACACGAAGACTATGTTGAGTTGTCTCCCTTAATTACCAGGATCCGCTTTGCGTGTTTTCGAATCATAGTTTCATGGTGATCCCAGGTCTGTCAGCCACAAACACGTGCTCGTCGGTTTCACCAAAGTTGTAAACGTCCACGCTCAGCTTCATTCCGGGCTTTCATCCAATCTAAAGCTGACTGTCGGATGTGACCGCTTCCCTGTTTAAAACCACACACTTACCCGTGCAGGAGAAAAAGGTCGAAACCTTCAAAGAGGTAGCAACAACCCCGAAGGAGTGCAAATAGAATGATATCCAGTACCGGGTGCCGTTGTACAATGAGTGAGTGAGTGAGTGAGTATGGTTTTACGCCGTTGTTAGCAATATTCCAGCAATATCACGCCGGGGAACACCAGGACAACCTTAGCGCTAAGATCGCTTTGTACAACAGCACCCTGGCCCCCTATCCACAAACAAATGTTCTTGTCAGTCTCTGTGACTTGGTTGATGCGAGTTATCGTACCCGACAGCGCGGATCAGTGCTCATAATATCAATCACTGGTTTGGCTGATTATTTCAAGGTAATACGATATATGCTGGAATAATGCTGACATCACACAAGGAAACTAATTGTCATGTGTTGCTGACATAAGTATTATATACATTTCGAGTGTGACGGAATAAATCTAGGGACTACTACAACAATACTCCACATTGTCAAGCTGCCAAGGGGCAAACTAAACATATACGTAGGGTCATATTTCTGTGTGTATTTACTTATGTCATGTAAACAAGAACATATAAGTACTTCTAATCTCAAGGAAGACCATTTACTTATCCGTCTCCGTGATACCGGAGAGCTTCAATTGACGTTTAGCACGTGGTTGATTGTTTCTCCCGTTATTTTCCACAACCATAACAGTTACATTAACACAAACTAACCCAAAAATTAAATGGGGTTTCACGGTAGGGACAATGGAGTACCCCAGGGGTGAACTATTTCGCTCGTCACGCTGAAGGCCCCCGTTTGATTTTCCACATGGGTGCAGTGTTAAAAGCCCATGTCTATCGTCCTCTGCTGTTATATTGCTGGAATTTTGCTAAAAGCTGAAACCCTCCCTCCCTCCCCTCGACTCACTCAATCACCCACATAGAGGGAAGACATGATGTATTCACAAGTTGGCGACTCCTGGTCTGTCTTGCTGTTTGGGCGGTCAGGTAGCCTAGTGGTTAAAGCGTTAGCTCGTCACGCCGAAGACCCGGGTTCGATTCCCGACATGGGTGAATTGTGTGAAGCCCATTTCTGGTGTCCCCCGACATGATATTGCTGGAATATTGCTAAAAGAAGCGTAAAACCATACTCACTCACTCACTCACTGTCTTGCTCTTAGACCTTTGGTATCTTTTCAGTATCGTGGAGAACGGGTGGCCCAGTGGTCTCACCACCCAGGTTTGACAGGATCGGCTGATCGGTGGTTCGATTTTTCAGCACCACAACCATGCTCATGTTTTACCAATATGTTAAACTTACGCGGGCTGGTCAAAAGGTTCCAAGCCTGAATAACTTTCAAATATGGGCCATAACAAAGTGAACTAGTCAATGTAGTACATTGTTTGAGTAGTTCATTGCAAGTGTATTTGGTCTGTTGAGGCCGTTTGTATATTAGTGACAGCCAGTGGAGCGTGATAGGGGTCCAAATGGACAAACATGCGAAAGAACGAGTACCGAGCAGTCATCAAGATTTTTACTCTGGATAAAAGTACTCCCCAAGACATTCATATGGGGATAAGTGCCCTAACTATTCCACTGTTAAACGTTGGGCAGCTATGTTTAAGGCTGTGAGAACAAGCCTTGATGATGACCCTTGGTCTGGATGTCCCTCAACTTCCATCAATGATGATTCAAACAAGGAGACAGAAAAAACCTATGCTGTCAGATAGACGTATTGCCATTGCAGAACTTGAAGAAGATACAGGTCTTAGCCATGGATCCACTGAAACTATTATTCATGAACATTTGCAGATGAATAAGATATCTGCTTGTTGGGTGCCAAAGTTTCTCAATTCTGATCTTAAGGAAAAAGAACTGACATTGCCAGAGAAAAATTTAGAGCTAATTGAGCAGGATTTCGTCTGGTGATAAAACATAATCCCGAGTCAAAACGTCAATCCATGGATTGGCACCATTCCACTTCTCCGGCACCAAAGAAATTCAAGTCTTCAAGATCAGTGAAGAAAGTTATGGCAACTGCATTCTGGGATGCAAGGGGTGTAATCTTTGCTGATTACTTAGAAAGTCAAAACACGATTACCGGTGCCTTCTATGCTGCTTTGCCTCATCGCCTGAGAGATTCAATCAAAGAAAAGCGGCAAGGAATGCAGACTGGTTCGAAGAGCTTCCTCGCCCTCCATACTCGCCAGACCTGGCACCAAGTGATTTCCACCTGTTTCCTAAACTGACAGAACACATTCGTGGGAAGCGCTATGACAACAACGATGATCTCAAAGCTGCCGTGAATGCGTTTTTCAGAGTGTCTTAAAAAAACTCTTCTTCCTGACTTGAATTGAAAAAACTTCACTATCGATATGAGAAGTGTATTGAAAAGCAACGTGATCATGTGGAAAAATAAACTTAACCCTAATTAGACAAACTTGGCATACTGACCAACCCATTTTACTGGGTAACCATTCACACAGACACCAAGGCATTCATACAGGCATTCAGACACCAAAACACACATCCAGCCATACACATTCAGACATTCCTACAGACATTTCGACATCCACCCAGTCATTCAGACATGCACCCATACGCCCAGACAGATATCCAGACAGCTTATATACGTCTCACCCCATACACAGTGTAGACAAAAGTTGATGGATGGCACAAAAAATTTGATTACTAATGAAATCTAAGCTTCATGAAAGGCATATCCTACCCCATATCTTGTTCTATTTATGCCATAAAGACATGTAACCCAACACAACTGGATAACAAAACGCATATGTCCTCTGTACAAATATATTTTTAAAGTATGATTTATTTCATGCAAAGCTTCCATAAGACAATCTCTCAAGCGATCAGATAAAACGTCCCTAACACATACACCTCGAACTAGCTGACACACCTCTGAAACGGACATGCTGAAACCTATCTGAAATTCAATAGTGTTTAATTCCCTAATGTCACTATTTTCTTAGTACCGTGTCGTAATTTCTCCCATATATCGCTCTGTTATCCCATAAACAACCTGGCGGTGACGAGGCGAGACCGAGTACTTTGCACGTGTATATAATGGTTCTATTTCAGAAACGTTTATTACCGGCCACCTCGCTCTTCTATCAATGCTTGGTCACGCATGACACAGCCCAGTGTATTCTGAACTGACGTGTCAGAAATACACATGTTTATACAGACGTATAATTTCGGTTTGTTCGAATTGAACAAGGGGTATAGGAGTGCATATTTCACATATATGGTTACTAGTGTGCTTGAGTTATTGACCACGTAGAGATATACATAACATTTCATGATGTTTACTGTAGACAGTTTAATATTCATTGCACGTGGTCATTAAAAAACGGGTGTTGGGTTGCAGAGATCTGAGATCCCCCGCTGGTATGTTCAAACAGGTTAAAATACCAATACACAATGTGGGATAGTTAGGGGTGATATGTGTAGTATATAAACAACCTGTTGATCAGGATAGTGATCACATTACCATACACATGGACCATGTCGTCCGTCCAGCAGAGACGAGATGAAGCGTCCTATGCTTAACCTCTTCATTCACGTTTCATACGAACGTCTAACTATAATATATGGGAACTGATATAGATGAGTTTAAAAAGTGAGCTAAACTTAATTTATATTAATTCGAAAATTATGAAATTGTAGAAGTAAAACCATTTTTAACTGCAAATTTGACATTTCTAAATTTAACACTGGAAAGCTCCCGCTGCGCGTTCGGGGCGACATTCAACCTTGCGTCGTGACAGGTGACGGTACTATAGCATCACATGGAACTCGCACACTGTGAGTGAGGTGAGGTAAGGTGAGGTGGGGTGGGGTGGGGTGGGGTGGGGTGGGGTGAAGTGAGTATGGTTTTACGCCGCTTTTAGCAATATTCCAGCAATTTCAAGGCAGGGGACACCAGAAAATGGGCTTCACACATTGTACCCATGTCGGGAATCGAACCCGGGTCTTCGGCGTGACGAGCGAACGCTTTAACCACTAGACTACCCGACCGCCCCCGCTCACTGTGAATGCAAGGTGTATATGCTATTTACTGCTGGGTTTTCCTGTGCATGGTTAACGCAGCCGTTTGGAGATGAACACGTTTGTATATCAAGTAAAACACCGTCTGAAGGAGAATTTACAATTCTACCCCTCCTTCAAAATACCTAATGCATTACTCTGGTATTAGCTCTTTACTTCAACCAGAATTTTATGTAACAAATATCTTGGTAATTCATCGAGAACGCATGCTAGCAATGGTGGACAAGAAAATCCTATGTACATGTATATTTTGTATAATATGGTGAATTGTCCACACTTTTGACATCTACATCAAGAAATAGGACGAGGTGTCCATACTTTACATACCTACGTCAAGGAATAGGACGAGGTGTCCACACTTTTGACATCTACATCAAGGAATAGGACGAGGTGTCCATACTTTACATACCTACGTCAAGGAATAGGACGAGGTGTCCATACTTTACATGCCTACGTCAAGGAATAGGACGAGGTGTCCACACTTAACATACCTACGTCAAGGAATAGGACGAGGTGTCCACACTTTTGACATCTACATCAAGGAATAGGACGAGGTGTCCACACATTACATACCTACATCAAGGAATAATGCGAGGTGTCCATACTTTACATACCTACGTCAAGGAATAGGACGAGGTGTCCATACTTTACATGCCTACGTCAAGGAATAGGACGAGGTGTCCACACTTTACATACCTACGTCAAGGAATAGGACGAGGTGTCCACACTTTACATACCTACGTCAAGGAATAGGACGAGGTGTCCACACTTTTGACATCTACATCAAGGAATAGGGCGAGGTGTCCACACATTACATACCTACATCAAGGAATAATGCGAGGTGTCCATACTTTACATACCTACGTCAAGGAATAGGACGAGGTGTCCACACTTTTGACATCTACATCAAGGAATAGGGCGAGGTGTCCACACACTACATACCTACGTCAAGGAATAATGCAAGGTGTCCATACTTTACATACCTACGTCAAGGAATAGGACGAGGTGTCCACACTTTACATACCTACGTCAAGGAATAGGACGAGGTGTCCACACTTTACATACCTACGTCAAGGAATAGGACGAGGTGTCCATACTTTACATACCTACGTCAAGGAATAGGACGAGGTGTCCACACTTTACATACCTACGTCAAGGAATAGGACGAGGTGTCCACACTTTACATACCTACGCCAAGAAATAGGGCGAGGAGTCCACACTTTTGACATCTACATCAAGGAATAGGGCGAGGTGTCCACACTGCACATGCCTACGTCAAGGAATAGGGTTAGGCGTCCACACTTTACAAGTCAAGGAAGAGGTGTCCACACTTTACATGCCTGCGTCACGGAAAAGGGCGATGTTTCCACTCTTTAGATGTCAAAGAATATGGGGAGGTACAGTGCCTCGACACATTAGCTCGATACATTGTCTCGACACATTAGGTCGATACAGTGCCTCGACACATTAGCTCGATACATTGCCTCGACACATTAGCTCCATACAGTGCCTCGACACATTAGCTCCATACATTGCTTCGGCACATTAGCTCCATACAGTGTCTCGACATATTAGTTAGCTACAGTCCCTACATTAGCTCCATACAGTGCCTTGACACATTAGCTGCATACAGTGCCTTGACACATTAGATCCATACAGTGCCTCGACACATAAGCTCCATACAGTGCTTCGACACATTAACTAGCTACAGTCCCTACATTAGCTCGCTACAGTGCCTTGACACATTAGCTGCATACCGTGCCTCGACATATTACTTCCATACATTGCCTCGACGCATTAGTTCCATACAGACCCTCGACACATTAACTCGCTTCAGTACTCCATACAGTGTCTCGACACCTTAACTCCATACAGTGCCTCGCCACATTAACTCGCTACAGTGCCTCGACACATTAGCTCGCTACATTGCCTACATTAGCTCATACAGTGCATCGACACGTTAGCTCCATACAGTGTCTCGACACCTGAACTCCATACAGTGCCTCGACACAACCTTACTGTGCACCTCTTAGACGTGACAGATCCCAGATTCGACATGTTAATGTTTGTCAGCACCGTGGGTTCCTGTAAAGCAGAAGACCTGTATATCACTTCAAGCTTTCCGTCGACGTTAAGTTGTTAAGTTGACGCGCCTTGATATTTTAACGTAAATACTGATTAGAAGGGCCACCCCCACCGCCCCCCACCCCACCCACCCATCCACACATTCAAAGCGTCGGCGGTCACACTACCTGGAGACAATCATCCCCTCCCACCACCCCACCTGGCTCTGTACATGTCAGGCCTATACCTGACGAGGAGGCGAGCAGGCGTCAGCGGTGTTTGTTTTTCGATCACGTCCCAATGAGACGCACTGCTGAGCCGATTGACAAGTCGCTGTCTTGTACGGGCTGGTCTTACAGCTGACTTATCTCGTATTGTTTGAAGGTATTAGCTTACCTATATCCACTCGGAGGCACAGTCGACTCATGTGGTCATTGTCACACGTGTTTCCGAGACAGGTCAGTCGTTGCAATGTAATGTTCCTGAAGAAACTTTTTCCACAAGCTAACCTGATCACCTGTCTACAATGGACACCCTATGAGACTTTTGGGATAGAAAATATTGTTGTGAGGAATTAATCACTGGGTCTTCATGTTCTTCGTGGACGACGACGGCAACGACGACCTTAAACTATAACCTGTATCACCATGTATCAACCGCACAAGCTATCTGAAAATGTGGCTGCAACACGAATTGGAGACTTCATGGGAACTTTGGATGCACACTATTATGATCTGGACGGTTTCTGAAACATTGACTCAGACGTCACACACCTGACAACACGAATTGGAGATTTCATTAGAACATTGGATCCCTATTTTGAATCCGACCAAACCTTGGGCGGTTTCTGAAACATTGACTCAGACGTCACACACCTGACAACACGAACAGGAGATTTCATAAGAACATTGGATCCCTATTTTGAATCCGACCAAACCTTAGACGGTTTCTGAAACATTGACTCAGACGTCACACACCTGACAACACGAACAGGAGATTTCATAAGAACATTGGATCTCTATTTTGAATCCGACCAAACCTTAGACGGTTTCTGAAACATTGACTCAGACGTCGCACACCTGACAACACAAACAGGAGATTCATTGGAACATTGGATCCCTATTTTGAATCCGACCAAACCTTAGACGGTTTCTGAAACATTGACTCAGACGTCGCACACCTGACAACACAAACAGGAGATTCATTGGAACATTGGATCCCTATTTTGAATCCGACCAAACCTTGGGCGGTTTCTGAAACATTGATTCCAACGTCACACACGGTATAGTGGACGCATAACCTGGTAATTATTGTGTCATTGCCTTGTAAGAAATACTTCACACGACTGTAAATCAGAGATAATGAAGTGACTCGGAGAAGAAATCAATACTGGACTCTCATCCCCAGGAATCTCTATCTGGTCATGGTAGATGCTTGTGACATTGACGTACAAGCGAACAGGTTCTAGAGAAAAAGAACTGAAGGTGTACATAGAGTCAGACCAGAAACCAGAGGAAGAGAGGAACATTGGAGTCTGAGTATGGGTTCCATTGGCAGGGGGGACAGGAACCCACCGAGGCCCTCCGTCTCCACTAGACAGGTGTCAAGGAGGAGGAAAGCACCCACGCTTGTACGGAGTCATACTATTGCTGGTAGTCAGGTAAGGATTAGATTAAAGAATTGTTTCACAGGCACGCAATTAATGAACAGCCACTCTTCCCTGTCATGTTGAACATACACCTGTTGTCCATATGTTTAAAAACTATGTACTTTCGATTGCTGTTTTTCAATAATACATATAAGTGTTTATTTATCTATTCATTTGCACATTTTGAGATAGACGAACACATAGTCCCTGAAACAACTTATGTATACTGTTTATTAAAAAACTAATTATATTTAAAATCCCTCGAGTTCAATTGATTCCTCAAATAGTTGAAAAGGGGATGAGGTAAGGATGCTTGATCTGAGAGGGGTATGAGAAGGCAATGAGGCTGATTGGTTTATAAATATATTTTCTTAGATCTGTGAAAGAGTGTTGAGATATCTTATGACAATAGGTCACATATATTACAAGATTACTGCGGGAAGCGTATTCGATTTACGTTGATAGTAGCCGTGTGAAAAGTCCAGACAACGTGCCCGGTCTTAGTTACGCCGCGAGGCTGTGGTATTTCTGTTATTCAGATGTACCCATCATTGCATGGAGTCTGTAGGAGTTATGGTCTACATAATCAGGTTTGTATGGAGCCACGTGCTCCTCTGTGATGTTGATATGCCGGCTCCTCATGCCCACAGTGACCCATGCGGAGACGTCCTGGCTTATTCATGTTATCCATATAAAACATCACAATATCTTTAACAAGGATTTTGCTATTTTTTCGGTATACGTAAACTGTTACTTATTACTGATAGATCCTGCCACAGTGTACCTATTAATATATAAACTATTGTATTAACTATGTAATGATTCCTTCCTCAAAATAAGTCGAATGAAACTCCAACGCCCAGCACTAAATATTTTTATTGCCTCCCTTGAATGATAAACTACTAAATCACAAACATGCATGTTTCATTTAATTTATTTGAAAGGGGTTATATGTTGCATATTATTCTTTAACTAAAATGCAAACGCCTCCCTAAAAGGAATGACATTTTGAATTCTTTAGGATTTCAATAAATCTTCAAGATGTAATGAACAGGTCCATTCTTTAAAGCCTACACTGTTCATATCCATTTAGCGGAGATTATTTTTCTGATCGATGACTGTAATACCATTCTATATCAACATACCAGGTGATAAACCATAACCTATTATCTTTTCATTCTTGTCATTAAATATATGCCAACTCACGCTGGGACGATAAAACCAGTCTAACTACATGTATTTGCATTACAAGTCAAGGTTTAGTCGGCCCCCTGTAGGACTATTGTCAGAAGGGCGTTTGCTTATTGTCACTCAGACAGGGTTGTGTACTCAGTCCGTGCCTTTTTATATAAGTGATCTAAGTATCTACTGTACTGTCATCGCTGATTATCTCATGCATATTAACAATGAGTTTCAGTCAAAATAGTCCCCTTAAGAAACGATTGCTTTTCAGTGTATAACCTCAAACTTTGTTTTTCATTGGGTGTATTTCTGAACCATTTATTATCATCAGGTTTGTTTTATCGTCAGTCCATACGGCAAACATTTAATATGGCTTGAGGCGACAAAATAGGGATCTGTAAATTGTTTCAGACAACTGAAAACGTGTAAGGCTATACATATAAAGGTAAGAGAAAAATAAAGGACGGTTATCATAGAAACATACGGAATGACATACTGCACATAATATAAGTATTATAACTCCGCTATAATGAGCAGGTGTTCCATAGCCACAAGTGAACTTGTCCGGTGCTTACATTAAGTAAACATGAACTACGTTGCTCATTACCCGTAAATATTGTTTCAGATTTGTAGTAAGTGTGTATAAATACTATTGTAAATACTTTATCGCTCGGCTAGGATTTAACGGTTCAGAGGTTACGATTCCAACACTACAAATGTTAGTCTATGAATAAAAACAATTTCTTTGCGAATACCAGTGTTAAAAATGATCTATATCGGTGCAATGAAGTCAAGCGTAATGGCTGATTAACTATCATGTTCTCTGTAGTACTATCTGTAGTGTGAGTTACTCTGTGAACATGGCGTCAGTGAATAGGTATAATAACCGTGGTTTTGTGTCTATTGCTGCTGTCACATATGAAAACGTAGGGTGTTTGGCTTTTCTCGTCAATTAACTTGTCTCCATGACTGACAAAGATGACATTTTCTCGCCACTCGTGAAAATAAACTGCAAGGCAAAGTAAACAACCTTGTTTAATGGTGGTTAAAAATAAACAAACAAGGAATGGTTATTCGATGGTGATGATGCGAGTATCATGGATGTGTTTTGGAACTTACGTTTGCAGTGTTCGGCTACTAGTAATGTTTTGATAACGTTTGTAATATTTTGGTCAAATCCAATTTTCAAGTGTATACTTTTTTTTTTCACGGAAGTTGATTAACCGTGTCAGGTCACTCCAAGTTTTCTCCTGTCAGGCTCCATGTATTAAAGAAATACATCCTATTTCTTACTGATCTTCAGGATCTTAATAGGAAACCATAGACCCACGAAGATCCGGGGTAGAATAGGTATTAAGCAACCCATGCTTGCCGCAAAAGGTGACTATGCTTGTCGTAAAAGGCATCTAACGGGATCGGGTGGTCAGGCTCGCTGACTTGGATGATGCATGTCATCGTATCCCAATTGCGTGGATCGATGCTCATGGTGTCAATTACTGGATTGTCAGGTCAGACTCGATTAATTACAGACCGCCGTCATATTGCTGAATGCGGCGTAAAACAACAAACAAACAAACAAACAAACAAACAAACAAACAAAAGGAGACCATAGCGTCATTCCGGCTTAAGCGAGATTCCCCCGAGCCGTGTATCAATCTTAAATTTCACAAATTTCATCACTAAGTACACGACGAATCTGCATGTGTCTCATAACATTGAAACAGAGTGAATAAAGAACGTATTCCAGGAGGCAGTTACTCTCCTCGTATTCTGACCTTTATTCTAACCGCGGTCTTGTGATTGGACTGCAATGCATAGTGGTGTTTTATATTTTCAAAATTTTAGCATTTGCAGTATTGTCACTGACATAGGGTATGGTGTCTGTTAGTAAGATTATTAAAGTGACGAATATACAGAGAAACCCGCTTATACCGGACGTTGTCCGTTCCCATTGAAAGCGTCCGGATTACTGAATCGGTGGTACGTAGTCGTCTCACTTTAATCATGTACAGATGTACATGTACAGCAGTATATTGTCTGGAAATAGGGTTTAGGGATAAGCCTTATGGAGTTTCGCTGTAACTGCCAATAGTTGCCTTATTCTGACGTCAGCGTAACTCAAACTGGCATCAACGTTACCCAGTCTGACGTCGCTCTAAATCAATCTGACGTCAGCGTACTGATATCAATTTAACTCAGTCTGACGTCACTCTAAACCAATCTGACGTCAACGTATCCCAGTCTGACATCAACGTAACCCAGTCTGACATCAACGTGACCCAGTCTGACGTCACTCTAAACCAATCTGATGTTAACGTAACTGAGTCTGACGTCATTGTAACAGACTGACATCAACTTAGTCTGACGTCAACGTTACTCATCGTAACCCAGACTGACGTCACTCTAACCAGTCTGATATCCCTCCAAACAAATCTGACGTCAACGTAACTCAGTCTGACGTCATTAGAACAGACTGATATCAATTTAACTCAGTCTGACGTCAACGTTACTCAGTCTCACGTCATCGTAACCCAGTCTGACGTCACTTTAAACAGTCTGACGTTATGTTGATAAAGCCTACGCGAAGGCAAGGTGTCTTACTAGATAAATATCTATTGTAGGTATTTCCAAAAGAAACATGAAAGTTTGGGATACATGAAGATAATGAAGGGAAAGCGTTTAGCTTTTTTCTTTCTTTCTATATAGATAAAAAAACCAATTAACAGTGAGTTTCGCTGTTTGAGCATTTGAGCTTCACAAAATCATAGAAACGATAGAATTCAATATTCGACATAACTCTGTAAAGAAACAACAACCCTTTGCGAAAAATATAGCCAAATTAGATCTTACGAGAATTACGCGTAGGCAAGAACTGACCTACAGCGCTTGTCGATACACAATCGATAACAATGTTGATTGATCCTGCTTAGGCGCGTTTTCAGTAGTCAATTAGACGATGAGACACACGATAGCTCCTCCCGCCACCGTGACGGCGGTGTCAGCAACACGTAGCAACAGTGTCACACTCCGCAGACACAGGGTAGGCACGTACAACTGACATTATGTCACTTACTCCCCCGTGGCACATAGCCAACGTTATTGCTACGACTGTCGTACGCCTATGTTAAAGTACGGGAGATGCAATCCTCATAGCGCTAAGATCATTTTGTGGAACGGCGCCAAGCTGAACAATTTGAAGTACAGGTTTTGTTTGTTGTTTTACGCCGCACCCAGCAATGTTCCAGCTATATGACGGCGGTCTGTAAATAATTGAGCCTGGACCAGACAGTCCAGTGATTGACCTCATGAGCATCGGTCCACGCAATTGGGATACGATGACATGCAAATCTATATAATCAGCAAGCCTGACCACGTTATTCATTTAGTCGCCTCGTACGACAAGCATGGGTTGCTGTGGACCTATATTCTTACCCGGAATCCCCATGGTAATATCGGTGAATGGCCATACTCAATGCATTCGATGCATACCCGCCGTGATATTGCTGGAATATTGCTAAAAGCGGCGTAAAACAATACCCACTCACTCACTCCTTGGTTTGCCAGTGTTGTCCGTTCCACGTGCAGGCACAAAACCAATGCGTATAACCAGCAAGACGGTCACTTTGATGTGCAAAGGTGTTGTTAAACTCTTCACTATCGGAGTTGTTGTAAAATATCTTTACAGTTATGCAAAACAATCTGTGAATCGCACTAAAATGTATCAATTGCATTTGATTGTATGCAGTAATGTAATGTGTGAGACTAATATGTGTGGGTGTGATTGTATACAACAATGGAAAGACTAAGACTATATGTGGAGAGAATATATGAATGTTAGTTAACGCCGCAGGCAACAATATTCCAGCTATATAACGGGGACCTTTGGATAATCGAGTCTGGACAAGGCAAACCAGTGACAGAAAATGCGAGCAACGACCCGCGCCATCGATCCACGCCATAGCTACACGCCATCGATCCACGCCATCGATACGCGCCATCGATACACGCCGTCGATCCACGCCATCGATACGTGCCATCGATACACGCCATCGATACACGCCATCGATACGCGCCATCGATACACGCCATCGATACACGCCATAGATACACGCCATCGATCCACGAGGTACCACTGCACCACAGAAACTAAGCAACGGTTCTATTCAGTCACTGTGTACTACCAGGGCCCAATTGCACAAAGTGATCTTAGCTTTAAGACTATCGTAAGCCTATGTTCAAGTATGGGAGTATCATCTTAACGCTATGACAGCTTTGGGCAAGTGGGTCCAGAAGGTGACCCAGTCAAACCTAAGAACCACGGGGTCAAAATGCGAAGAATTCCTTCCCTGATGAGGGTAGCGATATTTAGTACCATTCAGTACCCGTTTCTGAGTCTTTATTCAATTACATTGCTTCAACAACTGTAGACCCCGGATGTGGAAATCATGGCGGCTGAAGACGTTATTTGATATTCCATTTAGGTAAAGTATAGACTGTCTAATTTTGAGTGGAATGTTTATTCACTCGTACAATAAATCATATCCGCGGGCCTAACAACAACACTTCAATATCAAGAATACTACACTATCAACACTCACAGTTTGTTTGTCGTCAGTAGCGACATGAAGGAAGTTATACCGTGTATTCAGCTAATCCCTGCAAAGTAAATATGTACTTTCCTATACATGGCCGTGTGGCGGTCTGGCTGAGACACTGGGCTGTTTGTGTGTGAAGGCGTGTAAGTACTGACACACACATGTGTGGGGTTTTGATGGTAATTTGAAACTGTAGCTAACAAAGTCAACGTATTTGAACGTGTTTGTAGCGTAAAAGACTTCTTGTACAGATAAGGAGGCACGGGTGGTCTTGTCTACTGAGGCCCCGTATATTCGCCCCGAAGAGTTGCTTCCCTTAGGTGTGCAAGAAGTTTACGTTTGAGATTTCGGGATTTCCTCCCACATTAAGGTGACACGTCGTGGTGTAACTCAGATATTGTTCAAAGTGGCGCGAAAATCATGTCTCTCACTGAATCTGAACATTTACCTCAAGGACTTGTTCAATATTGCTAAGAGGTGCTTCTTATGACAAAAACTCAATGGGTAAACAACAGTTTTTGTTGTTATTGATTCAGGCCCCCACTCACTCACTCACCTAAACACCCACCAACCCGCGTAACCCATCCACCCACCCAAACACCCACCAACCCACGTACCCATTCACCAACCCAAACACCCACCAACCCACGTACCCATCTACCCACCCATACAATCACCAACCCACGTACCAATCCACCCACCCAAACACCCACCAACCCACGTACCCATTCACCAACCCAAACACCCACCAACCCACGTACCCATCTACCCACCCATACAATCACCAACCCACGTACCCATCCAGCCACCCAAACACCCACCAACCCACGTACCCATTCACCCACCCAAACACCCACCAACCCACGTACCTATTCACCCACCCAAACACCCACCAACCCACGTACCCATCCACCCACCCAAACACCCACCAACCCACGTACCCATTCACCCACCAACCCACGTACACATCCACCCACCCAAACACCCACCAACCCACGTACCCATCCACCCACCCATTCACTCACCCAAAACACCCACTCACTCACACGCTTTAAAACGACAGTTTGGGGGATATACAACAAGAAAATAATTGTAGAACGTAAAACGTCGATTTTTAATCAGATATTGTACTAAACTTTAGTATCAGGTCATTAAATCCATAGGTTTCTTTAACTGGCAGGAGTTCATTAACTTAATTACGACATAATTATGTTAATGGAGCAAAATAAATATATTTAATTGATTATTTTCGTGTTTGCAATGGTAGCATTCAATCAGGGATCGATCAGTAGCTGCTAGATACCCAGCCATTTAACAAGATCATGTGAAGTTAAAGAATACGAATAGGAACTGTTTGCCAGCTGGATGAAAAAACACTTAAGGCAGCTGCATTTAATTGAAATACAATTTAGTCGATTAGTGTCGACTTTCATTTGTTGGAAGAATATAATTAACATGATTGTTTTGTAACTACCCAAATAACTTTTCCTTCTATTAAACGGGTTTTATTCAGTAACGGTCATCATAATGTCAAACGATATTGGACAACTACACTTTAATAGGCGAATAAACAGCTTGGTTCTGAAATAAAATTGAATATATTGTTCGACTATGGAGATACCGTTGTCCGGCTAGAATAAGCCTGTTTAGATTTTTTTCCATATTGGAAAATGAACAAAGAAAGTTCTGGAATGTACTAGATGGCCGAGATTGTATGGCGGTACTTCCCACGGGCTATGGAAAGTCTCTTCCGTTTCAAATACTTATCCTATTGACGCGAGAGGCAAGATAGTTTTGATGGAATCAGTTGTACAACCCATAATTGTCGTTCGGACACCCGTGATAACCTTTCAGATGTTGCACGATTGAAAAACACATTCCGAATGTCACTTTCCCGATCTGGAATGCGGCGTTTTGATTGGTCGGATGAAAGGTCGGATGAAAGCTCGTGACGTAACCTGTAATGTCCTCAAAAACATTTTTTAAGCGGTTGAGTGAACTACGATCTGTTTTTAAAGAGACAGTGGTCGTTGTGCAAAGTTGCGTCCCTTTGCATTATAACTGGTTGGTTGTGAGATTCGTTCCGATTAAGATCCTTCGTATGTCTGTCGAATCATACTGTGGTTTCCCTATATCAGCAAACACCTGTGATCTGACTCACTTCCAGGTTCCGTACCGCATGTGGTGAGGTGAAATGGGGTTTAACGCCAGGCTCAAGATTATTGCACTTATATAGCGTCCGAACTATTGGCGGTTTAATAAAGCTAGCCTACAGAGATACCATGCCGCAGCTTAACGTGGATACCCCACCCAGACACAGTATAATGACTACGAAACGCCCGGTCCTTATCCCCTAATGCTGAGCGCTAGGCAGGGTAACAACAAGTATCGTCTTTTGGTATGACGTGGCAGAGGATCGAACCATCGACTGTCCGCTCTCCGGGCAGACGCTCTATCCACTAGACCACGGAGGCGGTCCCTCCACGTGAAGCTGATACGCAACTGACAATGCGCAACCGATGTTAAACCTAAATCACCGACTCACCATTATGTAGACGCCACGTATCAGAGAGGTTAAACCAGTTTTTTTTTTCACATTTATGCCTGTACAGTAAACTACGGTTATAACGAACTCAAAGGGACCACTAATTTTAGTTCGTAATAACCGTAGTTCGTTAAAAGCATATATACAGCATATATACAAAAGATAGTCCGGGACTAAAAATAAGTTCGTTATAAGCGTGTTCGTTATAAAGGTAGTTTACTGTACATGCACATGTAATATGTTTTCAAATAAACAGTCATACCACATTAATCTATTTCTAAGATTGGTTTGAAATCAAGATTGACTGGTGCAATGTACACTGTCTGGCGGAGATATACACTGCGTGATGATATGAGGGGGTCGTAAACACGTCATCACGTCCATGTCAACACTACAGCTGATTACAGTGTGGGGGACACTCCAAGTAAATGTCACTACCGCTTGTTGACTAATATGTTATTGCCTCGTTTATGATATAGTTTGTCTCACTGATATTCACTGCAGATATTAGGGGTGTACCGGTGCCACCTTAAGAGTGTTAGAGGTAATCATCGAGCCATACCGAACGACTGGAAGAACAAGAAGAACGTGTGGTCTAATCATCCCACAATGGAAATAGTATTCGGTATACGTCAGCATGTACAGCCTTTATTAATCATAGCTCGAAAAACCGACAATTGCATATATATATATATATATATATATATATATATATATATATATATATATATATATATATATATATATATATATATATATTGTAATGTCCTTTGTTATTTTTGCGGAAATCCTAGAACCAAGCCCTTTGTTAAACACCGCCCGGTGGCTCCTTAAAAATGCTATTGATAAATTGAATAATAATTACAATGTAACTTGTAACTACCAATATGGGACTAATAGTGTGTTTTTTTACCTTGAGATCGGATTCAGCGCTCAGCAAATGGTTTGTCTGCACCAAAGTGTGTTTTAATAACTTTATATATTGTTGACTAAGGACGTGATATCGTTATATTGTTCACGAAGGCCGTAGAGTTGTTGTCATATTGTTAACAAAGGCCATAATATCGTTGTTATTTTGTTTACAAAGGTCGTGATATCGTCATACTGTTTACAAAGGTCGTGATATCGTCATAATGTTTACAAAGGTCGTGATATCGTCATACTGTTTGCAAAGGTCGTAATATAGCCATATTGTTTACACAGGTCGTGATATCGTCATAGTGTTCACAAAGGTCGTGATATCGTCATAATGTTCACAAAGGTCGTGATATCGTTGTTATAGTGTTTACAAAGGTCGTGATATCGTTGTTATAGTGCTCACAAAGGTCGTGATATCGTCATAATGTTCACAAAGGTCGTGATATCGTTGTTATAGTGCTCACAAAGGTCGTGATATCGTCATAATGTTCACAAAGGTCGTGATATCGTTGTTATAGTGCTCACAAAGGTCGTGATATCGTCATAATGTTCACAAAGGTCGTGATATCGTTGTGATAGTGATCACAAAGGTCGTGATATCGTCATAATGTTCACAAAGGTCGTGATATCGTCATATTGCTTACAAAGGTCGTGATATCATCATATTGTTTACAAAGGTCGTGATATCGTCATACTGTTTACAAAGGTCGTGATATCGTCATATTGTTTACAAAGGTCGTGATATCGTCATACTGTTTACAAAGGTCGTGATATCGTTATATTGTTTACAAAGGCCGTGACACCGTTACATTGCTTACAGAGGTCATGATATCGTTATATTGTTAACGAAGGTCGTGATACCGTTGTTATATTGTTCGCGGAGGCCTTGTTACATAGCTTACAAAGGTCGTGATATCGTTATAATTTTTACAAAGGTCGTGATATGCTTGTTATATTGTTCACGGAGGCCTTGTTACATAGCTTACGAAGGTCGTGATAGCGTTGTTATCTTGTTCACTTTACTGACGGTCGAGTTCTTAAGGTACCTTATTATCACCCGTTGGGCTTCCGTGTCAGGATGTCATGGTTACGGTGACAACAATCACAACTGTGACATGTTCCACTGTGTGTCATCAAATAGATATTTTCAGAAATCGTCACCCTGCATACTGTTTTCTGACGAAATACATTTGATTATTTAAGAAAATGACAAACACACTTTGAAATGTGGAAACAAAAGCCGATTATGTAATGGCATGTTTTGTAACTGTAAACAGTTATTAAAATGGGTTCTATGTAATGTGTTTATATTTCTTAAAGACACATGGAATTTCTGGATTTATGAAAACAAAAAAGGGTCTCCCTTAAGTTCAGGTGTTTGTGTTTGGTATCAAACATTTCAAATTTAGCTGTGCGCACATGTTGCTGTTGCTTTCGCTGTTAAATAAATGAGATCTACTTCCGTCAATCTGCACACCTCTATTTTCTAGCATAACAGAAACTACTAAAATAAAAAAGTACAAACCAAATAAATATTGAAGTTAAATATTAAAAAGGTCACTGAGTGAAGTGTTGAGCTGATGTGCTCTCTAATTTGGTGAATACCCTTTGATTTATTAACGGTATACATAGAAAAGTACATGTAGCCGTTCCCTTTATATTTCCCTTAGTATATATAAAACATCACAAGATGAACAATTGGATTCAAGTGCTTCCTATTCCTATTTCGTGTCCTTCTTTGAATGATTCGTCAATGTTGCCGAATTATTGTTAGTATTCAATACCTTTGATCAATCATAGTAATCAAATTAACCGAATATCCGTATTATATATCCATTGCGGTAAGATTACACGCCACATCGAGAACATTAAGTGATCCCGAGCAAACCAAACTCTGCAGTAAACATATTCTCCACTCCGGACGCCTTTATCGTGCAATGACTTTTATGAATGATAACATATAAAAACGGCGCAAACTTCCCCCTATGGGATCTAACAATGAAGGATTAGTCCCCCAGAGACCGCGGCCATCTTAACAAATTCAATACTTGTGTATTAGCGACTTTCTCAAGTCTCTACCACAACACACAACGTGACTATTCACGTGCGGTGTTATTTCTTTTGATGAGCTGAGAGACATCTGGTTGAGCTGTATTGGGATCCACTGTGTTAGCAAAGCCGGACACAGACATGCCATTGAGAGAAATCTACCTTCTATTGTTGACGATGTATTCAGGCACAGAAATAACACCTTTAAATATTTTGTTAAGGTATTTCTTAACATGAAAAGGATTTGTTTGTGAGGGTCTGTAGACATAGTTCCGAAGTGGTATACGATATAGCTGTGGAACCTTGTGCTCTGATATATTCAGGATTCGTTGCTATCGGTCAATATGTTCCGTTTGAGGCAATACAACTGCGGGCGATATGCCAAGCCTGTCACCCATGACACTGCTCAGAAAGGGATCCCATACCTTTCAAATCTGTTCTAATGGATTGTACATATATTTGTGGACCTGATTTCGGATTTGGGAAAAAAACGTATATTCTCTATTGTGATGTGCTGAAGAAATGTGTACTTCGGAACGAACACTTGTCCCATCGGCGTCAATGGTAACGGAGTGGGTAACGGGCGACCTCAGACGCCTGCAGTGGTTATGAGTCAGAATTGATGAGAAATAGTATACACGCGGCAGTATTATTTGATGTGTGATCGAGTGTTTTATGATTCACGTTTAATGGGTTGTAGTGAATACCCGCTTGAGTTCAGGAGAGGAGTGCAGTTGTAGTATACGATTTCAAAAGGGGCACCACATGCCATTTAGTTATGGAGAATATGCAACTATCTGATGGACAAGATTTGGGGACAGAAGACAATGACTTCCCGGAGTTCCTGAAAGTCAGATCCAAGCCAAGGATCGTGGCGTATGTTCCCCTAGAGACTGGACGGGTGGACACGATCGATGGGCAAGAGGTAGGCATAGATGTTTCCATGACAGCCAGATCCTGTAAAGTGATCTTAGTAAGACGGGCCAAATTAAACGCAGCGCGGTCAATGCGTTTCACTTCTTTGGTGTTCCAAGGCCAAATTAGTTACCAAATAACGCGTGTCTGCTTGTTGGGGTTTCAGGGCCGGAAGAGGTCCCAAGTAACACGTGCTTATTTTCTCCCTTGGGCTCGTCGGGCCCCGTTCCGCAAATATATGTTAGTTCTAAGAGGAATACTTAACACCTTAGGGGCGGTCGTCACGCCGAAGACCCGGGTTCGATTCCCGACATGGGTACAATGTGTGAAGCCCATTTCTGGTGTCCCACGCCGTGATATTGCTGGAATATTGCTAAAAGCGGCGTAAAACCATACTCACTCACTCACTTAACTTCTTAGCGCTACCTTCCTGGTTCTCAATGGCCCATGGCTGTCTTAGGGATTTATCTAGACCTTCTTAGAGGCCGATATTCGACCCTACATCGTCACCTAATGTCAGCGTTAGTTACCAAATTCGAAAAACGTATTTCCCTATTCATGTTATAAAGTTACATGTATAACTAATAATAGAGCTTTGTAGTGGTGAAGGGGCGGTCGGGTAGCCTGGTGGTTAAAGCGTTCGCTCGTCACGCCAAAGACCCGGGTTCGATTCCCGACATGGGTACAATGTGTGAAGCCCCTTTCTTGTGTCCCCCGCCGTGATATTGCTGGAATATTGCTAAAAGCGGCGTAAAACCATACTCACTCACTTTGTATTGGTGACTTGTACATCACGCGTAGCCAATACAGAGAAAGGGGCTTTACTGATAAGTTTTTCATTATTGCATTTATGCAAATACAGTAAACTACGGTTATAACGAACACGCTTATAACGAACTGACCGATATAACGAACTTATTTTTAGTTCCGGCCATTTGTTGTACATATGCTGTATATATGCTTGTAACCAACTACGGTTATAACGAACGAAAATTAGTGGTCCCTTTGAGTTCGTTATAGCCGTAGTTTACTGTACCTCGAAGCTTAAGAAAATATGAATTTTAAAAATTCTCCACTTTGTCGGCCAAGGGCACTTTGCTTGGAATCCTAGATACATTCAGTTGTCTCCCCTGTGGGGTTTCCGTGGCACGTGGAACAGATTTCCATGCTTGTTGTAAGCCATTGGTGTACAGCTACAGGTATGACGACAGTCGAGACACACACTCACGTTGTTTTACATGCGACATCCAACGACGTAGTGCTGCGACGTAACGTCGTCTGGGCAAGCTAGGCGTGTAGGGCAGGGGCTAGGATACAGTTTCACGTGCTACAAGTTCCGTTCCGTATTTCATCGTAACACAGACCTACGCCTGACAACAGTCCTCTGATAACGCCACACAGTGCAAGCGGCCTCCGAGTACTACTGAACAAATCAATGTTTGAGTGACAGCTGCATCTTCTTTAATCCAGGGCAGTTTCAAGAGTCATAGTAAGGACATAAACATACTGTGTTTTCAATGTAGAGCTCGGACACCTGCAGATATAATCGCCCGAACGTGAAGCCGTAAAATCGGCTGTTTCAATCTGAAGGGGGGTTTATTGTGATTTGACAACCTCTGATTGACCAATCAGAATCGAGTTATTTCTAAATTCATGGTAGAATAATGGATGACGTGAATTACGTTTTAACAGACGATTAATGATATCTCTAAGGTCGCTTGTGACCGAGGCAGAATAGAGCCTCGGTAGTTATACTTGCAACCACTGGTCGGACTGGTCTATACTCGATTATTATCCTACTGTCGTAATATAGCCGCCATAAGTGACTGCGGTATGAAACATCAACCAACACACCGAGATCAGTGAGTGAGTGACTGAGTGAGGTTTTACGCCGCTTTTGGAAACAATTCCAACAATCCCACGGGGTGGGTGGCGGGATAGGGTGGTGTTGGCGTGTGTGGAGAAAAGAAAAGATGATCAGGAACCTGTGTTTTTATCGTAAGACGTAAGAAGGCTCCGTGACTTGGTTGACAACTTGTTATCGGTGCTCATAACACCGACCATTAGTTTATTTGGTCCATATTCGATTTGGTTGGAAGAATGCTGTCTGTGGCGTTAAACAACAAACAAATCCTAGTCGACAGGAGAGAGTAATCGTCATCATATATGTACCAACACGAGCAGATAAATACATACAAATATAAACTTGACGTTGAGACTGCGTATACTCCAACATGACGTTGTTCTTAAGGCTTGAGAACATCCTTGATCCTTGACCTATGACCATTAACCCATGGATAGGCAAACTAGACGTAATTCCTTAACTGCCTGAAGAAACTGCCATGTGAAATTGACATGTTTAGGTAGGGGATCTCCCCCTAGAGCCGAAGGTGGCAGCACAGCTGGTGGCGGGGTTGGGGGTCTTAGGGTGGAGGGAGGGGGAGGTTCAGAGTTATCCACGCCAGTATTTTAATACTATAAAAGTGTGATATCGAAGTTTGTTTGTTTGTTTGTTATTCAACGTTGAAGTAAGTAATAGTCCACAATATATCGCGGTTGCCTGTAAATAACCCAATCTAGGCAAGACAAACCAGTGGCTGATATCATGAGCAACGTTCCATGTCATCTGGTTACGATGACACGTAATCAACCAAGTCACAAAGTCTGACATCTGATCCAAAGAGTCGGCGACCCGTGAAGATCCTGGGTAGAATAGGTCTGCCGCAACCCATACTTGCTGTAAAAGGCGTATGCTTGTCGTAAGAGGCGATTTACGGGATCGGGTGGTCAGGTTCGCTGACTTGGTTGAAGCATGTCATCGATCCCAATTGCGTGGATCGATGCTCATCATATCAATCACTGAATTGTCTGGTCCAGACTCGATTATTTACAGTCCGCCGTCATATAGCTGGAATATTGCTGGGTGCGGCGTAAAACAACCAACCAACCAAACATTTCGTCGGCTCTTAAACAAGCACATGTGTTTTACGAGACCTATTTAACCTGGAATACTAACAGGGGCCACGTCATATGTTTTGTATTGGACACCATCGCCATCACGGACATATCGATATTTAAAACATTCTGAATTTCTTTTAGCATTTTACAGTGCTCAGTCCCAAAGAGACTGACATTTAGGTCCAGAAATAAAGTTATCTTATTTAAAAATATATATCTAAGAAATAAATAAATCCAAAATCCAAATGGAGCCCAGTACGATCCTTAATGTCAAGCTAGACTTGCCATTTCATTCTTGCCTTTTGTAGGACTCCTTTTTTTCAAATGAACGTCTCTAGGGTCCTAAAAACACATCAAGGAAACAAGAAGATTGTGTTTTAACATTTGAAGGATACAACAGGGGTCTTCCTGTGAGGTTTCCGGGTCAGAATAAACCCAAGCACGCCATGCTTGCCGAGTTGACTGAATGGGGATCGGGTGGTCAGGCTAAGATTGTTCGTGTATCATCATGCTTTTAGTCACTGGTTTGCAGGACTATTCACAAACTCAAACTGTATTACACAAATAATTTTCTCCGACGATGGAGAAATCCACCAAGCGCTCATGCCAAGGCTTTTAATCCCCACAAAGGCATGGCTGTGCTTTTTGTAGTAGTTATAACAGCGGCGACCTTTGTTAATAAACTGAGAGGCAAAAGAAACGCCGCCCAAAAAATATTGGTCGTCAGTTTTCAACAAATTTGCCAAACGTCACGAAAACAGTTGGGAACACCTTTCCCCTTTGAACCTGTGCACGTGTTTCACGTGATTTGCGAGCTCAAAGTTACCCTTATGAAATTGTGGTATAAAACACGAGCAGGATTGTACTCTCCCATCACATGAAATCGTTTAAAACAACGAACGTGCCTCGACTTACTGCAGAGCAGAGGGAGAGAGTCATGGGTATGTTGCAAATGGGAGCGGCGCAGGAGCACGTTGCCTGGATCATGGGCTGCTTCAAGTGCACCATCGTCAGGCTTGTCACACGTCACAGGCAAACTGGCAGTGTTGCAGACAGGCCGAGGAGTGGAAGACCCAAGGTCACGACCCCACATGAAGACCGGCATTTACGGGTGCTTCACCTAATGTCCATATTCCTAACTGTGACGTCATTATCCGCAAACAGCTTTGGACATCGAGTCAGCAGAACGGCCGTTATTACGACTGCGCCTATATGGTCTCAGTGCCTATCGACCTTTCAAGGGCATGACGTTAACGTTTCTACACCTACGTCACAGACTGAGATGGGCCAGGACTGTACAGCAGTGGCAGCAGAGGATTTGGCGAAGAGTGGTCTTCAGCGACCAGAGCAGGTGCCAGCTCTTCAAGTCTGTTGGGCAGATTCGAATATACCTACGATATGGTTAACGGACGGCACGTTGTTGCGTCCAAGAAGTGGAGCCTTATGGAGGTGGTAGTGTCATGGTTTGGGTGGCATCTGCGGGGTCCAGAAGATGGATCTGGTCATCATCGACGGAAATCTCACTGCACGTCGTTACATTGATGAGGTTTTGGGGCCTGTGGTACTGCCTTTCCTGCAACGACACCCACGGGTGCTGTTTCAGCAGGACAACGCAGGATACTGAGTGAGCGTGTAGCACGGTACTTTAAAAAAAAGGTCGACGTCGATTCTGCAGGTGTGATCGAATACTGGACCGTGCACCCAGCATGATAAACGTGTCTGCAGAACCTTCAGTTCATAGTGTTTGATCTTGTCATTTTCAAATACCGTTTTTTGAATAATTGTTATTTTTATAACAAAACATCAACTGTTTCTCAATTTTGCGTCTGTGTTCTTTTAGACCAGAAAATTGTTTGGTGGCGTTTCTTTTGCCCGTTAGTTTATGAAGGTCACGTGTTACTGTATGTCGTTGGGTGTCGCTCGATAGTGTCCTCTATGTCCTCACAGATCCCCAGTGAAAACGTTTAATAAGACATCGACATTTTAAAAACAGTTAGGCCAGTATTTTACATGTGCTGTTTTAGTGCAAAAGTTCCTTGTCGGTAAACAAATGAACTAAAAAAGCTATTTCAATATTTGGTTAAGTTCCTCATACATATGTACCTCGTTCTTCAAGCCCGGTGGTCGGTAATTTCGTTTACCATGTATGGACACGTTGATTTGATGAACGGGAAGGATGGTATTCAGCGGTATGTTAAAAAGTAGTGGATTTTTCAGAAAAAAATGGACAGGCCCGTAGGTTTTTTGTGTTTTTTTTTATCAACAAAGATTCAACCTTTGACGAACATTTTCACATATGCAGAGTATTTGCTGTGAAACTCGGGGAATCGCCCCTGCAGGCTTGAGTCGCATATGTGTATCTTGGGTAGAATAGGTCTTCAGCAACCCATGCTTGTCGTAAGAGGCGACTAACGGGATCGGGTGGTCAGGCTCGCTGACTTGGTTCATACATGTCATCGATCCCAATTGCGTGGTTCGATGCTCATGGTATTAATCACTGGATTGTCTGGTCCAGATTCGATTATATACAGACCGCCGTCATATAGCTGGAATATAGTGCGGCGTAAAACAACGAACAAACCAACCAACCAACAAACAAACCAACCGCGTATCTAGGGATTGGGTCCACTGGCAATCCCTTTCACGCCGGTGAAGTAGCAACACAAAACAGGTGGTCCGCAGCGGGTAACAGAAACAAGATCGCAAGAGTTCTCTCCCTTCCTAACATATCCCTGACCCTGTTACCCCGGCGACACAGAACAAAAGATATATTCAAAACAGTGTATTTACAAACAACTTGTACTGGAAAACCTGGTACACTGTGTCTTCACAGGCTATAGCGTTCCCCCGCCATGGACAGTCATTTATGAGTGCTTCATGCTATCCAACAGGGGGCATGACTCAGGCATCCATATAGCAGAGGACTCATGTTGTCACAAGTGGAACCCATTGCTCTTACACTATTATTGTCAGTGTGTGGTGGACTTGTTAGACATACAGATACGTCAGTATTTATTATGCACAAATCGTTGTACCTTTCTTGTGTAATGTGACACTCATGACTACTACTACTACTACTACTACTACTACTACTACTACTACTACTATACTACTACTACTACTACTACTACTACTACTACTGGGGGCACGGATGGCCCAGTCGTCTAAGGCGCCGCGATTCGCTGTGCAGAGTTGCGTCCCTTGGGCACTCCAGAAACCTATGATTGTGGGTTCGAATCCCGGTTTGCCCCGATTATGTTTCTAGGTTTGTCAGCCCGTGCCCGTGCCCGTGGGTTTCACCGAAGTGGTAAACGTCTGAGTCCTGCATCACTTCGGGCTTTCCTCCCACATTAAGCTGACACGCCGCGATATAACTGGAATAATGTGAAAAGCTGCGTTAAACCAAACTCACTCACTCACTCACTACTACTACTCTTAGTACTACGACTACTACAACAGGTACTACCACCACCACTGCTACTATTTATACTTCTACTGCAGCGTTTACTACTACTACTTTTACTACTTCTATTGCTACGACTGCTTAGAATTATTGCTGAAGTAGGCGACTCTGCTTGTCGTAAGAGGCGACTAAATGGACCGGGTAGTCAGGCTCGCTAACTTGGTTGATGCATTTCATCGTATCCCATTTGTGGGAATCGATGCTCAATCACTGGATTGTGTGGACCAGTCTCGATTATATACAAACCGATGTCTATAATATTGCAGAGTGCAACAAAAAACACAAAAATCACAACATAACAAACCAAAACAGACCGCCGTCATATAGCTGGAATAATGCTGAATGCGGTGTTAAACAAAGATCAAACAAACTACTACTACTACTACTACTACTACTAGTACTACTACTACTACTACAACTCTACAACTACTCTGCTCCTTCTACTACTACTACTATGACTACTACTACTACTACTACTACTACTACTACAACTCTGCAACTACTCTGCTCCTTCTACTACTACTACTACTACTACTACTACTACTACTACTACAACTCTGCAACTACTCTGCTCCTTCTACTACTACTACTACTACCACTACTACTACTACAACTCTGCAACTACTCTGCTCCTTCTACTACTACTACTACAACTCTACAACTACTCTGCTCCTTCTACTACTACTACTACTATGACTACTACTACTACTACTACTACTACTACTACCACTACTACTACTACAACTCTGCAACTACTCTGCTCCTTCTACTACTACTACTACTACTACTACTACTACTACTACTACAACTCTACAACTACTCTGCTCCTTCTACTACTACTACTACTACTACTACTACCACTATTACTACTATTACTACTACAACTCTACAACTACTCTGCTCCTTCTACTACTACTACCACCACTATTTCTACAATTTTTACTACTAAGACTACTACAATAGCACTACTACAACTACTGTTGCTACTACTAATTTTTCTACTTCTACTGCAGCGAAACTAACGATTGCTATTACCACTTATGCTGCTACTACTACTACTACTACTACTACTACTACTACTACTACTACTACTACTTCTACTACTAGACAATCACAAGGTCCTTGATAACCCGAAGAGTGTTTGATGTACATAAGACCAGACAAAGTATATACAAATATATACATTTACATTTATCCGCATATCGCGATTTGGAATCGATAAGCACACTTGGAAGTGGATAAGCTCAGGTTGGTAGAATGTGTCTGGATAAGCCCTGATAAGAACTTGTGGACATAGGGCGTATATATATCTCTCCACAAGAATCTGTGCATTTACTGGCGTCAAATATACAGACATTTAATCTTATTGATATTATTTGAAAGGATTAACACAGACAGTTATATCTTATTTTAGAATGGAAATCGATGCTGTGTTATCAAATATTTGTATTGTCATCTATCATAACTTGTTTTCTATATAGCTCTACAGTGTTTTGATTATTTGAATAATTTTTTATTTTATAATTTTGAAAGAAAATATCGATCACGAATGATATGGTGTAAGTTCTCCACCCAACAACCAACTCGGGGTCTGTTTCTCCAGTTATGATTACGGTAGGGGAGTTTCCTATGACATGAATAAGGAGTTGCTAATACCCAGTTAGTCATAACAAAAGTGACCCTTACATATAGAGGATGTTACTTAATGGTTGGTTGGTTTGTTGTTTAACGCCGCACTCAACAATATTCCAGCTATATGACGGCGGTCTGTAAATAATCGAGTCTGGACCAGACAATCGAGTGATTAATATCATGAGCATCAATCCACGCAATTGGGATCCCGTTAGTCGCCTTTTACGACAAGCATAGTCACCTTTTACGACAAGCATTGGTTGCTGAAGACCTTTTGTCCCCCGGAATCTTCATGGGTCGCCACTTAATGTATCTTATTGAATACGATTTGTGGTGACACGCGCGGACCCACAATATATAGCCTATTTACCACTACATCAGTGACAAGGGGATTAGGAGCTGGCACTGATCCTTTACACGACTGACACTTCCCATAACGGTATCATTGTACACCTATCTCGCTGTATGTGTGGGATTCCGGACATATAAATCACTATTGTATATATTTGTACAGCGCTGTATATGTAGACGTACTACCTACTTACATTGAACCATATTAAGGAGAAGGTGAGACACATTGCCCCTAATTTTGTACAAATAAATAACAGCATGCATCGTGAAACCAGCGGAGAACCCGGGTTGGAACTGATAACCCATGCTTGTCGACCAACTAAGAGGCGACTAACGGGATCGGGTGGTCAGGCTCGCTGACAAACACATAAACAAAACAAATTAATGAGAAATATTTTGTGCGGGCAAAACAAACCGGTGTGAGTGAGTGAGTGAGTGAGTGAGTGGGTGAGTGGATGAGTGGGTGGGTGAGTGAGTGAGTGAGTGAGTGAGTGGGTGGGTGGATGGGTGTTTGAGTGAGTGAGTGAGTGAGTGAGTGAGTGGGTGGGTGGGTGAGTGAGTGAGTGAGTGGGTGGGTGGGTGGGTGAGTGAGTGAGTGAGTGAGTGAGTGAGTGAGTGAGTGGGTGGGTGAGTGAGTGAGTGAGTGAGTGAGTGAGTGAGTGAGTGAGTGGGTGGGTGAGTGAGTAAGTGGGTGGGTGGGTGTAAGGGTGAGTGAGTGAGTGAGTGAGTGAGTGTTTATGTGGGTGGTGAGTGAGTGAGTGAGTGAGTGAGTGAGTCAGCTACATGTCCTGCGATATCAAGACGGCATGTCTCCGCCAGACAAACTAGTGACAGAAAGCACGCGCAACGATCTGAGCTATCGAGGCGCGATGACATGCAATCAGCCACGTCACAGGCCTGACCATCCGATCCTCTTCAGGCAACTCATACGACGTACCTGGGTACCTGGCACCTATTCCTACCCGGAATTCCCACAGGGTGGTCGACCTCTGGGTCAGCTTCCAGCTGGACATAACTTCGCCATAACCAAATTTGACGAGACGAGAACAAATGTTGCTTGTTTATTTGTTTCTGTGTTGTTTAACGCCGCACTCAGCAATATTCCAGCTATATGACAACGGTCTGTAAATAATCGAATTTGGACCAGGCAATCCAGTGATTGATATCATGAGCATCGATCCACTCCATCATGATACGATGACATGCATCAACCAAGTCAGCGAGCCTGACCACCCGATCCCGTTAGTCGCCTCTTACTACAAGCACAGTCGGATTTTACGGCAAGCATGGGTTTCTGAAGACCCATTCTACCCCGGGCCTTCACGGGTTCAAGAATAAATGTACCTTGTTTTTGTCCAATGTGTGTGACGTCGTCCCAACACTATAAATTTCTCAAGTTCTCGTTGAGTTGATGTGTCAAGCATGTTACTATATCAGCTATAATCTACAACTTTGGCAATAAACGTATAACCGACTCCTCAAGTGCGTCAGCTACTGCTTCATATTTACAGAACAATCGCAGTCCTTATCAGATAAAGTTCAAAATAAGGTTTATGTTGTTGCACTGCGAGATATGTCAAATTTCAAGATTTGTTCAAACAGTTTGAGTTGTTTCTGAGACAGTAGATAGACAGCCTCGCGCAATCCTAGTGTCGTGTGATTTGTAGCGTTGACAGGTGACACGTCGAGTGCCAGATTACATACAGAAATCGTGATCCGCTCTCATAAGGTGAGTGAGTGAGTGAGTTGATTTACGCCGCTTTAAGCAGTCTTCCAGTTATATTACAGCTTGTCAGTCCGAAGTAATGAGGCTTCATGTGCTGCCGAATCTAGAAACATAATCAGGGCCAACAGGGATTCGAGTGAGTGTGTGAGTGAGTTGGGTTTGACGCCGCTTCCAACAGTATTTCAGTTATATCGCGGCGTGTCAGCTCGATGTGGGAGGAAAGCCCGAAGTGATGTATGTCGCAGACGTTTACCACTTCGGTGAAACCCACGAGCACGGGAATGGTGCTGACCAACCCAGAAACATAATCGGGGCGAATCGGGATTCGAACCCACAATCATAGGTTTCTGGCGTGCCCAAGGGACGCACCTCTGCACAACGAATCGACCAAGCCTTAGGCGACTGGGCCACCCGTGCCCCCAACAGGGATTCGAACCCAACAATCATAGGTTTCTGGCGTGCCCAAGGGACGCAGCTCTGCACAGCTCCCCGCTCCCATAAGGAGACGTGGAAAGAGTGCATGACAATAAATAGTAGGTTTAATATATATATAAGTATGGTTTTCACACAAGCGATTACTAAAGACTGATTATTTTGTGGTCTCTTTCAATGAAATGACGTGGACAGTGAACAAACATCATGTTCGAAGGAATTCAGAGAAAGCTACATCTCGCTGACGCTACATCCGTTGACTATTAAATCCATCTACAGCTATATTTACCGGACGGGGTTGAGTGAGTTGGTACTGTACCCGCTTTGTGCATTTTGATTTCAGTTGCATCACCACGTGTGAGCTCAATAAAATGAATAATATTATGTTTATCATTTAGTGAAATTTGCGTCTCCATTATTAGTAGTACTATCGTAGAAGCAATATTGGAGGTAGAAGTACAATAGTAATTGACGTCAGAACTAACATTACTATATCTTGGCATCGAAACTGTTGAATTGGTGAAAGATTGCATATTGATGCTCAAAGCTATTCTTTATCACTCCAATTGATACAACACAGACACAAATTCGTCTGGCAAAATACGGTATACATTCTCGATATCTCCCGCTCAGATCGCCTGCGGGATCAGGTGCACGGGAGCAGTGAGTCTTTTCCTTTATTATAGAAACGTTTAAGCATGTATTATTTATCTTGCATAAAATATGGGTCAAATCCATTACCAGTTGTCCGCCTACTCGTCGTTGTTGTCGTGAGTGAGATTAATTTATGACGAGCTCTTGAAAAGGCAAACTGTAGTTAAACAAGGAGAGTCTCTTCCCCCTATCGTTTTACTGTATGCCGACTATCTAACACACTTTTCGTGTCAAAGTATTAAATGTCCATTTCAAAGGCAACCCTCTGGTTTTCAGTAAGTACTGAGTCAAACATTCCTCATTGTTCGATCCATTAAAAAAAACTTTCTCACATTGTTAGCAGACCTATCAAGCAGAGGCCATCGGCACTAGAACCGACACTATGTTATGCAGCGACAAGATATTCCACACTTTTTCTCGTATGCATGCCACGTCGCTATATAAGTGCAATAATCTTGGCAAGACGTTAAACCCCATTTCACCTCACCTCACCTCGTATGCATGCATATGTTTCTGCTATGTGCAAAATCCACCCTTTAGGCTTCATGACTTTCAACTGGGAGTTTAGTCCAGCATTAACGTGCCCACTGAACGTGAGTTGGCTTTCGGCAAGGACTGCTCGCACACAATTTGGTATTGTTGTTTTGTATGCCTAGTACAGAAGGAAAGTCTCGTCAGTCGCTAAGGACATTACTTCCATAATGGTTGTTAGAATACCTTACAGGACACACTGATGATAGTTACGAATTCAATTCAAAGAACTCGTGACGTTTTGAAGGACTTGAGGATTGTCCTTTGACATCGGTGAAATCGTTAGAGGAACGTGTATAAGTTTATCATGTGTACATTAATACATACGGTATATGAATGCCGTTTTGATGTTTCTTAACAAGCGTGTCCCACATTATGAAAGTATGCGATAAGAAGTTGTAAGGATAGTGTTTGTGTTTGTAAATGGTGCTCTCCGGATTGGTCTAAGTGGCATACGTGAAATCGTTTGTCAAACTCCAGAAGGCGGATTACATTTACTGGAGGTCAGTTGGTTTCTAAACTGGCTATCTTTCTACTGAAGTAATCGAGTCCATGGAAGCAATTCAATATATTCTCCAGCATAGACTACGGCGTCTCTATCAATCGGAATACATGTTGATTTTGAGTGCTCTATACCGCGTTTAGAAAGCTCAAGACATGCAAAGGTTATATAGACCTGAGAGGATTAGTGTGTATATTCCATGGAGACTTGGCTGAAAGGAACTATGTGACACTCATTTCCAGAACGGGTTGCTTGTATCTCAGCAAAAACCAAGGGGAAGAACTATCAATGCGTGTTTCAAGCATGGATTAATATTTCTATTCGTGGATACTATTCAATAATATTCAAACCTAACAAAGACATCAATGAATGTAATCCTCACATAAGCACAGTAATAGGCAAAGTTTGCACCGGGCAAAGTTGAAGAAGAAAAGACTACTGATTGATTGGTGGGTAACTTTATAAACTTGATCACGCCGAGCCACTCAGACAGTCGATTTGAAAAGGATAGTCAATGGTGGCAGCGGTAAATAAGTTGTTGCGAATGTTGGATACTAAAACAGAGAACATTGATCAAACAGAACCGTTGTATTTTGACGTCCCAGAATGCCTTCTTCTGTGATGCACGTGCACCTGCCCCCGATACAACGTCAGACACAGACGTTGTTAACAGGTGCAGGTGTTAGGAAACGCGCACGCCCTGCCCGTGCAAGAAAGGAAAGACCCGCGGGAGTTCTTATTCTACCGAAACCCAACAAGAAAATTAAACGTATTCTGGAGGTGAGATTTCGTATTTAAAATTAGGTGTATGAAAATTTAAATTACAACTGTAATTTTTAAGATTTAACAACTGCTGGGCAAAAGTCGCTAGAAACCTATGTTTGATGGGGGCAGAACTGAAGCAAACAAGAAATTGGTATTCGATGTTGATGTATTTGAAAGTTTGTTACATGACTGTGTATTTAGGTAGTAGTATAGGTAACTGAATTAAAAACGTTACTAGTTACTGCGTTGCTGTCTCTTTGCAATGCAAATTATTTTGGTTTTAGTTTATTAAACGAGTAGTTTATCAATTTACCTCAGTCATAAGAAAGAAACATTTCTGGTGTCCCCCGCCGTGATATTGCTGGAATATTGCTAAAAGCGGCGTAAAACCATACTCTCTCACCCACCATAAGAAAGATGAATTCCTTTGAACATTGAGCTACGAATAATGAACTCAAAGATTGTTCTCCTCATATTGTTCATCATGGTTGATGAATAAATCAGTAAAGAATGTGACAGGGCTATACATAATTATATATAGAGAGTATACACTTGGAAATTGGATTTGACATCAAAACGGTTGTTGGTTATCAAAATGTTCCTAGGCTGAAAGCAGTCGCCGAAACACGACAAACTTAGATCCGCAACACAGCTATGATATCCATATCAGTACAAAACAATTGAATAACGACTTGTTGTTTGTTTCATTTTTACCTTCTATACTATATTTCTATTTTATATATGCTAAAAATGTCTTTGGACACGCACTGTGATGTGTTGGCTTCGATGGATAAGGGGTGGATTTATCAAGTAATCAAGGTATTTCGGAGGGGTTTTACTGAGTGAGTGAGTGAGTTGAGTTTAACGCCGCTTTTAACAGTATTCCAGTTATATCACGGCGTGTCAGCTTAATGTGGGAGGAAAGCCCTAAGTGATGCAGGTCTCAGACGTTTACCACTTCGGTGAAACCCACGAGCACGGGAATGGTGCTGACAAACCTAGAAATGTAATCGGAGTGAACCGAGATTCGAACCCACAATCATAGGTTTCTGGCGTGTCCAAGGGACGCAACTCTTCACAGCGAATCGCTTCGCCTTAGACGACTGCCGAAACTGATTCTATTGGGCGAAAAAGGCCAACTTACGGTGTATGGTATATGATTGGATCACTGAAAATCAGTGATGAAACCAGGTGTTCGCGAAACAAACAATTAATGTCACTGTTAAGAAATAACAGTATACAGTTTCGAAGCATACAAGGTGACATTCTGTTGGACGGAAGGATCAGCTGCAGCGGCAGAATAGCTTTCGGCGAATATTCTTATGCGGGAAATGAATCATAGTTCGTTTCTATGAACCAGGATGTTTTTCATAATCTACGGATGGACTCGCCCGCTGGTATCGTGAGTGATTTATCACCAACACAGACAACCACAGCATCTGACTTCCTGCAGTGTCACGGGGCATCGCAACTCCGGATTTCAATTGTCGAGTAGCCTAGTGGTTAACGCGTTCGCACTTCACGCCGAAGACCCGGGTTCGATTCCCGACATGGGAACAATGTGTGAAGCCCATTTCTGACGTCCCCCGCCGTGATATTGCTGGAATGTTGCTAAAAGCGGCGTAAAACCATACTCACTCACTCTCTCAATTTAGATTACTGGTATTAGCTGTCCGTAAACATTTGCTTCATTGTAGAAGTCGGTACCACGTGCCGATACCCATTGCAAATGAGGTACCTTACAGAAACTACTGTAAATAAGCTCCAAACATTAATAGTATCATGCGATGCACATTTGCTGAATAAACTATTGCCTAACGTTCTCAATTAATATTGCTGGGACTTTTCTGACGTATACATATTCTTTAATAAAAAAACAAACCTGTGAAGATCTAGGTTAGAATTAATCTTTAGCAACCTATGGTTGTCCTTTAGAGGCGACTAACGGGATCGGGTGGCCAGGCTCGCTGACTTGGTTGATCCATGTCATCGTATTCCACTTATGTAGATTGATGCTCATGATGTCAATCACTGGATTGTCCCAGCCAAAATGTAACTCCATAATACCAGCCTATTTCGTCAAGGGTGGAAACTGGACTTTTATAGTCAGTTAACACACTTGCCTCGGGAAGATGTCCCTATGTGTGTTAAATGCTCACATATGCAATATTGTGAAAAGGTCGTAACAGAATTCAAGAAAAACTATCTCTTGTGAGTCAATTGCGAGATTTCGATAATGTCCCTCACAGGATTCCATAGGTGTGTGTCAATTGCCCCGCTCTGCATTGTGTCGCTACCGACATGTATTGCAAGATGGCGGTAGCTAGTGAAATCACCTGCAGGTGTTCTCTTACAGACAAGATCGAACTAGTGGTTTGATAGACTGCATTGTTGTTTGGACAGAGCATGCTGAATGTGTAGCAGTATATCACCAGGCGATATTGTATATGTCATCTGTGTATGTGTCATATCGTTCCCGCTAGTGGCTTAACTGACAGTTTGGAGAATGTGTCTATATCTTTCGTCCCGAGTGTCCATTGTAGCGCTTCAATGCTGCTGCGAGACAAGGGTATTGGAGAAGCATTCTCGTCTATCTATAGGTCGACAATCATAATACTTGTTTGTGGCGGGTCAATTTAACACGACGGGAGCGGCGTTTTTTGTTTATTGTCAATGGTCGACCACTCGTTGAACGATGATTCCCCAAAACACGGACGTATTCACTATGTTGTTTTAGTGAAAGCAGTACATTTTTCCACTGACGAAAAAGTTTTTTTGCCTAAATGTTCATGTACTCCACATGTACAATTTTGGCCCGTTCTTTTTATATATATTGTTTAATGTCATTGATTGCAATTAAACATTGCATCTCTGTAAAAGTGCTTTGTGTCACAAACGTGCCGGGGGCTCGGGTGGCCCACTCGTTGAGTTCACTGTGCAGAGTTGCGTGCCGTAGTCATGCAAGGATCCGCTGATCGCGGTCGTGGGTTCAAGGGCCTGATCATGGGTTTCACAAGATTCAATTTGCGTGGTAAACGTCTTAGACCTGCATCACTTCGGGATATCCTCCCACATATAGTTGACACGTCATGATATAACTGGAATACTGTTCAATGCGGAGTTAAACCCAACTCACTCACTCACTTAACCAGAACATGGGAACATGTTTACTAAGGGACATGGGATTTAAGAAACCAAATTGTTTAAAAGAATACTAGACATTTTGACGCAGGTTATATAAAAAGTGGATCATTCTGAATGTCCTGACAAAATTTTGTAAAGCAGGAAGGTGTCAGAGAAAATCATTGTATGTGTTGACGTATTAACGAACATATTCTGTTTCCCTCATAAATTTGAATTTTGTCATTTTTGATAACAGTTAGTATGGAATCGGCAAGACACTTTTTTATTAAAAACTTAAAAAGTAATAAATCACCCCCTTAAGTTCATATACAACATGTATAGACGAGTATAGAGCGCCTGTCCGAAGAGCGGAAAGTCAGGGGTTCGATCCCCGGCCGTGTCATACCAAAGGACGTTAACAGATGGTACTTGATGTTACCCTGCCTGGCGCTCGGCATTAAAAGGCTCAAACAAGGACTGGTCGGCTCGGAGTCAGTAGCCTGTGTCTGAGTGGGGTATTCATATTTAACTGCGGTATGGTATCTCAGTGAGCTATCACTCTAAAATTGGCATTAGTCTGGACCAGTACAAGCAGCTATACAAACACACACACACACGTGCATGCACGTCGCTATATACGTGCAATAATTTTGAACGCCACGATAAACCTCATTTCACCTCACCTCATATACAACTAAAATGGTTTTACAAGTGTACGATTTGTTCCTTTGAAATCCACTCGCATATCATCCACACTTAATCTGTCAGCATTATCATAATTGATAAGTTTGTCTGTGTCTTAGAGATAACAGCTAACGGTAATCCCTGGTGCATAATATAACCCCATAGCTACCCGAGACACTTGACAGCCTGTGACAGGGTCGACACACTTACACCACCTTAGCAACCACCCGTACAGGTCGGAATGTTCTTTACGAAAAACTAAGTAGAGACGGTGCCCAGTCGCTTAATGCGCCATCGTAACTACTCTCCTTCAGAACAGGTCTTTAAGTTATTATGACAATATAATAACCTCTAACGGATCATACGCATCAATAGATAACGCGTTATCGGTATGTATGTCCAATCATATCGAATGCAGATCTATTACTCGTTGTTCGTAACGCTATGGGTATGTAACAAGTCGTTGCTGTGTAAACACGTTTCAACAATACAACAAAAACTTGCCTCTCAATATCAGGCCAATATTGATATGTTAATCACTGTTGAAAGTTGATATAAAGCATCGATATAAACCTTCTCTATTTGTATGTTAGTAGTATGTTTGTATGACAAGCACACAGTATAGTTTGTAATCACATACTTGTGGCGGGGGCATTCAGTGACGCAGTGACTACGGTGACGCGATTTGAAGTGCAAGTTGTCTCCCTTAGATGTACCAGGGTACGCTGATCGTGGTTTCTCATTGTGATCCTTTTGTTGCGGCATGTCCGTGCTTGAGGGGTTCATTAGGGTACCCATCACTTCGGGCTTTCCTCCCACATTAAGCTGAGACGCCGTGATATACCTGGAATACTGTTCCAACTCACTCACTCTCCCGTCAGGTACCAAAGTGAAACATTAACAGTTTTCCTCCCCCATAAAGCTGAAACAACATAATATAATTGAAATACTCTTTAAAGCGGCGTTTAATCCAACTCACTTATTCCAGGGCTTGACAAACGAAAAGTCCCCTCTCCTCACAAACAAGACATTACACCTACAACACCGGACTTCTGGACGAGCTCATGTATTTCTCTGTGTCGAATGTTCGGGACTGATATAACTGATGACTATGACAACGGGTGTAGCGAATAATCGGTTATGGCGAAATATTCAGTCTCTGAAATACCACTGTTTGTTTTGATAACTTGTCTTTTAATATATACAGTAAACTACGTTTATAACGAACACGCTTATAACGAACTTACCGATATAACGAACTTATTTTTTAGTCACGGCCATTTGTTGTATATATGCTTATAACGAACTACGGTTATTACGAAATAAAATTAGTCGCCCTTTGAGTTCGCCATAACCGTAGTTTACTATAATAAAAAGGAGCCCAGATCATCTCATACTTTTGAGAACTGAAGAAAGGATTTTTCGGGTATTTTTGTCGCGGCGTCTGTGCGAGAAACGGTCAAATGTTACTGATAAGGAGAAAAGGTAACTGCGGATATATAACTGATTTGGAAGACCTATTGGGGGTGGTTATATCCTTTATACGCAAGTCATTACATTCGTGCACACAGATTGTATTGCATGAAGGCCAACGACTGTATCGTATGAAAGAATATCTAGTCCCAGAAATACAAATATCTTTTTTAAAAGCCAGCTACATCTATGGGGAACAACTCACTAGACACTTCCCTCTCAAAAATAACGCTGTCCAATATACGACGTTATCAAGTGGCGAACGCATGTTCGAATCTCCAGATATGACGCCATGACATAACAATGTCATATCGTGAAATTACATAAATGTCAAAGTTATTAAAAGAAACAACGTTTTGCAAATACTGGAATTTCAATACTTCAAGTAATTTAGCATATTTGTGTTTATTTGTTTGTTGTTTAACGTCGCACACAACAATATCTTAGACTGCTGTTAGCAGAACTATTTTCATCTAAGAATGCGCGTGACACTGTGGCTGAGATTACTCCCAAAGGGACCCTCAATCACGGTAACAATATAACTACGCTCGATACTGTCAGAGACACAGAGAGAGAAACACTGCCATCGGATTCATTGTGTGTCAAGTCCCCTCGACTCTAACGGTACTAGCCATGGTGTTAATTGACAAGGGAAGTATGAGATCGCGTGAAAATGGTGATTATATTCTTCACGTCTATTGTTGCCCCTCCATTGTAGATATTGGATTCGAACTTGTATTGCCTTACTGCTATTGTATTGCCGTAGCTTCTACATACGTTTAATTTTATGCTCCGTTTAACTCTTTTTATGTCAGAAGTATCATGTCGACTTAAACCCAATGTTTGGTGTGCGTGTGTTGGGGGTGTTTAACACGACAATTCTCTGTGATAGAGTTTGTTATTCAACGCAGCTGAAATGTTAAGTGCTACTTGTTATAGTGTCTGAAGTTTTCTTTGATCTGTCGTCGAGAGGGTTAATGAGTTGAATGGCCTCCAGCTCACACGTCTACATAACGACGGTGTTTTTTTCCGCTATAGTCCCAGGTATTGGAAAGAAGTGTCTTTTATTTTTCGCTGGTGCAAACGGACGTTACTAAACAACGTCATCACTGTAGGCCTAAGAATGTATAGAAAACGACTGAGGGCGAGACATCAGGTTAGTTTGGATCTTTATGATTTAATTCAAGATTTAATCATGAAAAGTTGGTTCACTTCACACACTCAGAAAAAATCAGTGTGTGTGTACGTGTGTGCTTGTGTGAGTATGTGTGTTTATGTGTGGGTGTTAGTGTGACTGTGTGTGCGTGCGTGTGAGTATGTGTGTGTGTGTGTGTGTGTGAGTGAGTGGTGTGTTTGTGAGAGAATGTGAATGTGTGTGTATATATAGGGGTGTGTGAACGTGTGTGGAGTATGTGTGTGTGTTAGAGTGAGTGTGTGTATGTGTGTGCGAGTGTGCGCGCCCGTGCGTGTGGCTATGTGTGTGAGTATGTGTGTATATGTGTGTGAGTGTGAAAGTTTGTGTTCATGTTGATGCCTGTAGTAGTTACTGCTTTGATGCCAACAGCGTTCACTGCCATGGAACGGTATCCCAGAAATAGGTAACCATTTATGTCACCCTAGACATACTCAAGGTCAAGGTCATATACATACGACCACAATGAAACCACACGAATGCACGACCTTCACCCTGTGCTGATGGACATCCGTGACTGCGACCCTAGTCACCAAGTTAATCTGTTCCGTTTATGTCGACAAACGTGCGTCACAAAATTTGTATCAACATGTATCGAATTTCGCAGAAGAAGAAAAAATTACGTCCTGTATCAGCATGGGGACTTTCAGACCGACCACCGGATACCGACACTGTGTAGACATACGTACGTCGTACGTGAGTGTGAGTGAGTCAGTGTGTATATGTCCGTGTGAAAGCGAGCGAGTTAGTGTTTGTGTGAGTGTGAATGAGTGTGTGTGTGTGTGTGTGTGTGTGTGTGTGTGTGTGTGTGTGTGTGTGTGAGTGTGTGTGTGTGAGTGAGTGAGTGAGTGAGTGAGTGTGTGAGTGTGTGTGTGTGTGTGTGTGTGTGTGTGTGTTGGGGGTAGGGATGGGGGTTGTTGATGGAGGACCGAGTATGGGGAATCTGACACGTCGTGATATACATAGCCTTACTGGTTGATGAGGGTTTGTGAAGATGGAAAGTTAACGCTTGGAGATTTTTGGGGATTGATTTAACGTTCATATCATCTTTGTAATCTGAGGATAGGAGATGAATATCATTATACCTATATATGTAATTCCTATTTAAGAAATAAACGACGAGTGAGAGTTGCTTATCATACAACAAAACACTGGTATATTGTTCAAAGCATCGTTCAAGCCATCTCATTCACTTACCCAACCATTTCATCCGTACATGTCCTGGTTAGAACTCTTCAGCAACTCATCCTAACTAACGGGATCGGGTGGTCAAGCGCGGTGACTTGGTTGATGTATGTCATCGTGTCCCAATTGCATGGATTGATTGTCTGGTCCAGATTCCATTATTTAGCTGGAATATTGTGAATGCGAAGTTAAACAAACAAACCCAACCACCCAAACCCACTCACTCACTCATTCACTAATTGTCTACATTGTTTATATTGTTTAAATTGTTTACAGTTGGCAGAGAATGGCCGACACCGAAGTACGGTGCTTCCGCCTCTTGACGCTGATCTCTCCTTCTCGCGCCCCTCTCGGAAACACATCACATTTCTACAGGGATTTTCTGACGACGTGAGTGGTATATATTGCTACTGACCAAGTAAAGAGCTCATTTGATGCCATTATTAGTCGCCTGTTGTGCCACTGATGAGATCCTGTCGTCAGTGGTTTGCTTGTATTAATTGAAATGTTGTCGTCACTTTTGACAATGATGTCAAGCATATTGTTGGTGTGACATCGTCAAAACAATAGCTTGACGGTAATGAACATAATTATCAACTTCCAACTCAGAATAGAGGATTAAGTTATGTTGAATGTTGAATTAACTCAAAATTATTGATGGACATGAATCCATGTTCAATATCCATTGTTCAACGAACAATTATTTTTTGGGCCCACCTCGGGTACCGAAAGGTTAGCCCCTAAGCGCTGTCTTTTAGTATTCCGCAAATTGTCCCGTTATATCTTTTTTTACATTTAATGTTGATTTTTAATATTCTTACATTTACAGGGCATCAAGTGTAAAAAGATCAGTTTTGAAATTGACAAGAAAATTGTCAGCCATCTACGGGTAAGAAATTTTCATTTTTGACATCGCGTGTTTCCTGACACAAATTAGTTTTCGCAAATGTAAGGGTGGACTAAAAAAAATGTTTTTGAAAATAGAAAGGATGAGTGAGGAACACTGTCTTTTTCTCACCAAGCATACCAGCAAACACAGTGGGGCACAGATTGAACTCAGCGCGTTAATCCAATGTCAGATGTCAAGCACGGACAACAGCGCCTACTCCAGATGACGCGGGATGCGATGTGACTTGTACTCTATGTTTCCGAGAATCATGTCCACTTTTTATCCTCGACACTTCATGTCAAGCAATATTTGAGTAGCCTTTGGCGTTTACGTTCAACAACTTTTGGGATACAATCGAGCATGCTCTTTCTGACAAGATTTCAAAGAGCGTCATACGACTCTTGCTCAGAAATTGTTTGATCAAGGTTACAACGGATGATTACAAGTCCTATCCAGACTCCTGTGGTTTACCGACCAGAGACTCGAGACACTGCTCGGCTGAGTTCTGTCGAGAGACGCACGCAGATTCTACAAGGATATGTACCACTTTCAAAACGTTTTATGGTAGACATGTGGAGGACATTTCCAAATTTAACACATCAGTGACAAAATGATGTCCGATGCAATTCCCTATTTTGACTTGTACTATATGTTCCCGTGTTTTTTCATGTGAACAATTGACTTGACTTTGCATGTGTTTGTGACGGGTGTCACCCGTATCGGCAGGATACGCTTACCTTTTAAAAATGTTTTTTCGCGAAAGCCTGGTATCATCACTATTTGATAGTGATTCATAAACACACGCTTATGATGTAGTCGGAATCGTGCAATCGACTCTTATGCAGAGATTTCTGTTGGCTATGGAAAGGGTTTAGTCGCTTTAGTCACTGCTTGTGTCCCGTGAAGATCCGGATTTGAATTGTTCTTTGGCAACCCATGCTTGCTGTAACAGGCGACTAACGAGATGGAGTGGCCAGGCTCACTGATTTGGTTGATGCATGTCATCTTAACCCAAATGTTTATCCTCAAGATGTCAATCACTGGATTGTCTGGTCCAGACTTGATTATTAACAGACCGCCGTCATATAGCTAGAATATTGCCGAGTGCTGCTTTAAACAACACACAATCAATCGAACATATTGTTTGTTTCTTTCTTTAGCGGAAGATGACCCGCCGTATCGAGAGACGCATGGGGGAAACTTTTGATGATGAAGTCTCGGATGAGGAAGCCTCCCCCGACGACGCCAGACGTCGCAGTGGCGGCAAGAAACAGGTACATACTAAGTTATAATGTTGCTCACTCACAAATACAAAAGACATTTAAGACGTTTTGTTAAAAACCCAAGACGGACGTATTTTTTATCACCATGTTTAATAAAGTCTCATCACTCCCTCATAATACCACATGGTTACTCCTCTAGGGATGGATTGGGTTTAACGCCGCTTTGAACAGTATTCCATTTATACCAGGGCATGTCAGCGTGGTGTTGGATGAAACCCACGAGCACGGTAATGGTGTTGGCAAATCTAGAAACTTAATAGGGGCGAACAGGGATTCAAAACCACTATGTTTCGGGCGTCCCCAAGGGACGCAACTCTGCACAGCGAATTGCGGCCTCAGTCCCGAGACCCGTCATTATCCTGACCCAATAGGATCAGCTTTTCCTCCCTATATAATCATTTTGAGGGAAATATGCGGTGGAGAATGATGTTTGAAAAGTCGAACCTAGGTATAAACGTAATTGGAATAAATATATTGCTCAGGTGACGTAGCATTTTGTACTTTGAACATTGTATGAAGTCATCTTGTATACAGTGAGTGAGTGAGTGAGTTGGAATTAACACCACTTTGAACAGTATTTCTGTTATATGTTATCTGCCCCGAGCACGGGTATGATGCTGAGATGCAAAGCAACCGGGATTCGAACCCAGGATTATAGGTGTCTGGCACACTTAAAAGATGCAACTCTGCCAAGCGAATTGCTTGGTCTTAGATGACTTTCGACCTCCCTCCCACTATTCTGTTGTTCTCACTGTTAATATCATATGTTGTCACTGAACAATCAAATTTGAGTAATACTAAAGTGCAGGTTGAGTGTGTGAGTGAGTGAGTTTGGTTTAACGCCGCTTTTAACAGTATTCAAGTTATATCACGGCATGTCAGCTTATTGTGGGAGGAAAGCCTGAAGTGATGCGGGTCTTCGACGTTTACCACTTCGGTGAAACCCACGAGCACGGGTATGGTGCTGACAAACCTAGAAAACCTAATCGGGGCGAACCGAGATTCGAACCCACAATCATAGGTTTCTGGCGTGCCCAAAGGACGCGACTCTGCACAGTGAATCGCGGCGTCTTAGACGACTGGCCACTCGTGACCCCAAGTCGGTGAGTGAATGGTTGGTGGTGGTGTTAGTGGGGTGGGGGTGAGTGAGTGAGTGATTTGCAATAGTCGGAAAGTTATTACATTGTTCTAGCATCAGTGGAATTATAAATGACATTCGACATAACATTAATAAGTTAACTGTCTTTATAGTCGGCTGAAGCACGGAAGGGCCTGTTCAACAGCTACTCTGAGGTTGGAGAGAAGTTGAGGAAGTCTGGCAGCAGAAGTCGGCCTCACATGAATGGACACAAACATGGTTCTCCGCAAAAAGTGCTTGACCCTCTGACAAACGATCACGTGGCAGCTGCGGACCCCAGTGACCTTGATGACAGGTCCCGCCGCCAGAGTGATGGGTCAAGGAAGTTCAGCTCCACAACCCCCTTACCGGACATAGGCCAGAGCGATGACGGTGCCCGTCCACTCACATCCTCCTCCTCCAAGATGAAGAAAGTGTCTTTACAGGAACCAGAAAGACAGACAGACAACGAAGAAGGCCAGGCATCTGAGGAAGATACTGGACGACAAACCGGAAGTGACGCAGGAGAAGAAGGTGATATCAGCTTCCGGCGGATGATTACAAGTCCTATCCAGACTCCTGTGGTTCACCGACCAGAGACTCGAGACACTGCTCGACTGAGTTCTGTTGAGAGACGCACGCAGATTCTTCAAGGATATGTACACCGAGACTGTCCTCCAGACGATAAAATCATGAAGCTTTACCTCTGCTCAGGCTTCGCTGGTTAGTGTCTAGGTGGGGTGAGGTGAATTTGGGTTTAACGTCGCGCCCAAGATTATTGGGCTTATATAGCGACGTGCATACACGTGTGTGTGTGTGTGTGTGTGTGTGTGTGTGTGTGTGGCTGCTTGTTCTAGTCCAGACTGATGCCGATTAATGGTGCTAGCTCACTGAGATACCATGCCGCAGTTTAATACGAATACCCCACTCAGACACACTATACTAACTCCGAGCCGACCAGTCCTTGTTTTAGCCCCTTAATGCCGAGCGCTAGACAGGGTTACAACAAGTTACCATCTTTTAACGTCTTTTGATATGACGCGGTCGGGGATCGAACCCCGGACTTTCCGGTCTCCGGGCGGACGCTCTACCTCTAGACCACGGAGGCGGTGTCAAGGGATGACCTTTGATATATATTTATCAGAACAGCATATCAGCTTGATGTGATGGAAAGTCCGAGCAGCTCAGGTCTCGGACGTTTACCACTTTTGGTGAACCCACGAGCACGAGTATGGTGCTGACAAACCTAGAAACATAATCGGGGCCAACCGGGATTCGAACCACGATCTCAGGTTTCTGGCGTGTCCTCGGGACGATGAGAATTATTGGAGCATAGGTATTTGAATTAGTGAACTTTATTCTGACATTCAGCTGATGATCAGACACATCGATTTACGTGTTTCAGACAGCGAGGTTGAGCGGACGGTTCTGATGGAACAGGTATGGCCCGACCTGAGAGAGTTTTGCAAGCGTCACGCGCACGAGCTTCACGTGCTTGACCTACATTGGAGCCTGAAAGACGCCACGGCAGACGACCATCAGATCCCCAGAGTCTGTTCCCACTACATTGAAGACTGCAAAGACAATGCAATGGGAATAAACTTCCTGGTACGGATGTGTGAGTGAGTGAGTGAGTGAGTTTGCTTTAACGTCGCTTTTAACAATATTTCAGTTATATCGCAGCGTGTCAGCTTCATGTAGTTGCAGGGGCGGTCGGGTAGCCTAGTGGTTAAAGTGTTCGCTCGTCACGCCGAAGACCCGTGTTCAATTCCCGACATGGGTACAATGTGTGAAGCCCATTTCTGGTGTCCCCCGCCGTGATATTGCTGGAATATTGCTAAAAGCGGCGCAAAACCATACTCACTCACTCATGTAGTTGCAAGTCTGAAACGATACAGGTGTTTACCACGAAAACCAAGAACACGGGTATGGTGTTGAAAGACCGAGTGATGATGTTTGTTGATTGTAGAGGCAGTACATTGCAAGTGATTAGTTAGTGAGTGAGTTGGTGAGTATGGTTTTACGCCGCTTTTAGCAATATTCCATCAATATCAGGGCAGGGAACACTAGTAATGGGCTTTGTATCCTTGTGGGGAATCGAACCCGGGCCTTCGGCGTAACGGGCAGACGCTTTAAACACGAGGCTACCCAACCGCCACAGTTACGAAAGCGACTCGTCAACGAAAGTTTTGTTTTAAAAAAGTTGAGTGTGCACCACATATAGCCAGCTGCAGCTCATATATTTAGGCTGTTTTTGTAACAGTTCATCCATGCATTGGGATGGTGGGTGGAGAAATATATTCCGATAGTACTTTTCGTGTATGCTGCCATTGAATTCAGATGTATTGGAAGAACATTGAAATAAGAGTGTTGTGATATTTTGTGTGTTTGTTTGTTGTTTAAAGCCGCACCCAGCAATATTCCAGCTTTATGGCGGTGGTCTGTAAGTAATCGAGTCTGGACCAGTGATTGACATCATGAGCGTCGATCCACGGTGGGATACGACGACATGCATCAACCAAGTCAGCGAGCCTCACCACCCGATCCCGTTAGTCGCCTCTTTCGACAAGCATGGTCACCTTTTATGGCAAGTATGGGTTGCTGAAGACCTATTCTAACCCGGATCTTCATGGGTCTGTTGTGGTGTAATCAGAATGACAGTGTTAACATATCAGAATGAAAAACGTGTTGCTATGTTGGGCACAATTTACTGACTTACCTAATCGTGTTTACCATGACAGATATTCCTGGGCGAGAAGTATGGACAGAGCCTCGTGCCATCAGAGATTCCTGCGGATGAGTTCCAGGTGATTCTAGAAGCTGCCACAGAGTACAAGGACCGTCAAGTGATCGCTATCAGAGCCAAGATGGCGGAGGTGGAAGCGGCGCGTGTTGAACGAGAGAAACAGCGTCAGATCGAGGCCGAGGCCAATTCAAGCGGGGTATCTGTCAAGAGCCCAGACACGACACTGAGCAGAGATGCTGCTGACAGGCGCGAGAGTGGGAAGAAAATGGATGCGGATGAGGACGATGTATTTGGGGATTTGATATTCGAGAGAAAAGCGAGTGTCGTCCGAGCAGAGGGCCTGCTTATGAAGGCACTGAGGGAGGAAGAGGAAGACCTTCAAGATGTTGACTGTCTCACACAGTGGTACAAACTGGATGAAAACGCAAAACCACCCGTGTACCGCTTACAGAGGATTAGGTGGGTGACATGAGTATTGGTGTGTTCTCGTCGCTTCTAGCTGACTTTTTCCGGTGGTCACGTTGTATTATTTTGTGTCTTTGTTGTGACATGTAAAACTGAAAAGAAAATTATCGCATGAAAATCCCGATCTGTATTGACACAGATACTGTTAAACATCTAAACTGTTAAAAGTTGTTTACCATGCAAGCAATGGTACAATTTTGGGACAAGACACGCACAGTATCAGCAATGATCCATATATGTGATCACCGATCCTTGCACTATATATTGGCTCCACACGATCTGTATCTTAAATGTTATAAGCACAGGGTCCTCGAGGATTATTCTACCTCATCAGAATCCACTCGGGATGTACGTTGGCGTAGGTATTACTCTCACTTGCTATTACCAAATGTAGCAGGACGTGGAGTCATCCTACAGATCTTATCCTTATCTTGTCAGCTTGCTGACAGGGTTAACCTCTTTGGTCATGTGGACAAGGCGTCCGACCTCGGATCAGAAGGTCCGTGGTTCGAATCCCATCACGGGACTCGGAAATTTTATGGCTGCTACACAAACAAGATATTTAACGCACATATACAAAACTAATAACATCAAATAATGATTGCAATTTATGTGTAAATGATTACCATGTACAGAAATGAGATACCAGAGCCATTTCACGAGACCTGCAGACAGTTGCCTCCCTTAGGCGTGTCAGGATCCTATTATCGTGGGTTCGAAACCCAGATAAGCCCTCCTTTTGTTTCTCGTTGCGTTTGCAACATACCAGTGTCACGAAACTGGTAAATGTATAGGACCTATATAACTGGGGGCTGTCCTATCACACAAGGGTAACACATCGTGATTTAGACCAAACACACTCAGTGCCAAGTTGTTAATACGAACCCCGGTGGACGTGTTGTAGCTCTGTGTACAAGGACATCACAAAGACAGACGGAACAAGGCGCCAGGCCGCGAGGAACAACTGGATCACGTCCGCCAACAAGCTCAGCAAGGTCCTGCAGACCTTCTCACAGGACGTGGTCTGCGAGGAGGCCAGGGAGAAGTACTTTACCTCATGTTGGTATAATCTTTGTTTGTTGTTTAACACCACTTTCAGTAATATCCAAAGCTATAGGACCGGCACCTGTAAATAACCCTGTCACCTGGTGATTTATATTATGAACAACGATCAATGCTGTCCGTTACGATGACTCGCAGTCACACAAGTCACCGACCACCCGATCCATAAAGCAGGTTCTAGTTCAGCTAATGTGTTTCGTACCTAACGAGACTAATTTTAATTCACTATTACTTACTACAGTAAACTACGGTTATAACGAACTCAAAGGGACCACAAATTTTAGTTCGTTATAACCGTGGTTCGTAGTAAGCATATACTATTATACAGCATATATACAGTAAATGTCCGGGCCAAAAGTAAACCAGTTCGTTAAACCACCAGTTCGTTATAAGCGTGTTCGTCATAAACGTAGTTTACTGTATCTGCCTAAAAATCATTCGTTATTGACAGCTTTCAAGGGTAGTATATTGCCAGTTCCTACTCGGTTCATATCATTGGGCATAATGAAATAGGTTTGGGGTATTTGGACGCAGAAAAGAATAAGGACCTATGGATTTCTTGAATCTTCAAAATCTTACGCAATATATGATAGGAATAAAACGTTAACCCCAGAGAATTATCAGTCTCAGGCGGTTAAGGCAAAGTAGTGGTGAAAGTTATATGAATGGATCACTGAAAATCAGGGATGACACAAGGTGTTCGCGAAAAAGGTAAGCATGTCCTTCCATGCCGGTAGCATTGGACACATAAAAGTTAGTGTTAGTTTGTAAGTGTAGCGACCTCTATTCACACTTTGTTTGATTCAGTGCTGGAACAAGAGCTGGAACACATTCTCGCCGACTTTGACAACTCCCCCTTACACACCGTGTGCTACAAGAGGACACTTCTGGGGCTCCAGAACCACCTCACCGACATTAAAGTGGGGGAATACATCGATGTCAGCCCCAAGAACAATGACGCCATCGACACCAAAGCCAGAAGCAGGATGCTGAACATAAGAGAGGAGTTTGTTGGCAAGAGGGTAGGTTCAGGGCAGAACGTCACGTGAGTGAGGTGTGATGGTTTAAGGCAGCTTTGGACAGTGTTTCACTTATATCATGATGTGTCCGCTTAATGTGGGAGGAAAGCCGAGGTAATGCAGATTGGAGGCGTTTACCGTATAGGCGAAACCCATGAGTGCGGTATGGTGCTGATAAACTGGAAACAGTATCAAGGCGAATCTGGGATTAAAATTTAATGACGTCTAAATGATAAAGGTGAATATAGATACGGACAGGTTATACGAAGCCAATAGAGTAAAATCTCAACAACCCATGATTGTCATGAGTGGCGACTAAACGGGATCGGTCGATCAGGCTCGCTGACTTGGTTGATGCATGTCATCGTATTCCAATTGCGTGGATTGATGATCATAATATTGATCACTTGATTGCCTGGTCCCGACTCGATTATTTACAAACTGCCGTCATAGTGCGGCGTTAAACAACAAACAAACAAACAAAGACAATGCTGGATATTTTTACTTTCCTAAGATGATACAATCATTCAACCAGAAATGGAAAATAGCTTTGAAATCCTATTAAATGAATGATCAATTCTTTTGGGCACAGGTGAACGAAGGCAGCATTCATTCTTTCGAGTTGAACTGGATAGCAGGAGGAATTGCCACCACCCATAACAGAGACCATTTGAATTATCTGGAGCGCGTTTGTAAGGTGACTTATGATATGGTGAAGCGCCAACTGACCACCTTATTTGAAGAAGAGGACCATTCCGACCAGGCTCTGAGGAACCTGTTTGAAGAAGTCTCTCAGCACGTGATGACCTGTCACAAGAGGCAAGGAATCTAAACAACCATCCGATATTACACTTTGGATGTCTTGATTATAAGCCATTTACACCTGTCCTATACTACATTATATTCCATTCTCTAAAGTATCACCTATTTTTTATTTAAATAAATGCGACAGAACCATTTGTATTCTCATCAGAAATCTCAGCTTAAAGCAGAGTTCGTTGTATGATTCCGACCATATCCTAAAGATTTGTTTAGGAATCACTGTCAAATAGTGATGACACCCTTGGGGCCGGTCACAAACACATGGAACGTTATTTGTTCACCCGAAAAGCCACGGGAACATATGGTACAAGTCAAAATAGGGATTTATTATCAGACCTCATTTTGGTCACTGATGTGTCAAATGTGGAAATGTCCCCATATGTCCTCCATATTCAATGTTTTATTGAGCTCTGGAATGTTGTAACCTTGCTCAATCAACGTTTGAGCAAGAATCGTATAACGCTCTTATTAGAAAGAGCATACTCCATGATGCTTTCTATTTAGGTTCCACGGTGATAGAGTTAGTGATTATCTTTTTACGCCACGTCAGCAAATATTTTATTTTGCAGCTGCCCCCGGAGAACGAAGAATGTCATTGTGTAGTATTATGAGCTCATTTTCATTCTCATCTATTATTGTGATGTTGCAGAGTTCGAAAATTCCATGGCCGGAAAGACATACTCCAGTTGATAAAATCCTACGTACGGTCAGAAACAAATACGCCCCTGGTGATTTTCGGGAAAACCGGATCTGGCAAGTCAGCTATTTTGGCCAAAGCAGCCAAAGATGTTCATAAGTGGATGAAGGAGTAAGAATCTTCATTTAAAATAACATCAGGATAAGGTTGTTTTTGTGAGTTAAAGTTGAGTTAATGCTGATTTGGTTAACTTTGGTGAAACGCACAAGCACGTTATGGTGCTGACAAACCTAGAAACAATTTGGGCAAAGTGGCTTTCGAACCCAAAGTCATAGGTTCCTGGCTTGGACAAGGGACGCAACTCTACAAAGTGAATTGTGGAACCTAAGACAACCGGGCCACCCATGTCCCCGTTTAGAAATAAATACAGTTGTATGGATAAACATATCTTCAGGAGCGTCTAGGCCTCTCTGTGGTGATGTAGTATCGTGTTGTAATTGTAGTTTCTTAATGAAATATTTATTTCAAGAGATGGAATACAATGTAGCGCTAGCTACAGCATGTAATGTGATTAGCTGGGTAAATAGAAATTTTGATCGTATATATTTTGTTAAAGGTTCGACACCCGGGTATTGGTGAGATCGGTGGGAGCAACACGAAGGTCAACCAATGTCCGAACGCTACTCAGAGACATCTGTCTACAGCTGTGTCACATCACAGGGGCCAACTATAAGGATGTGCCAACGGTAGAGAAATAAGTTCATTTCCATTCATACATATAGAAAGAAATGTACCTTTGAAACGCAGCCATCGACTGTCAACAGCCTAGAAATTAGGCAGATCTCATCCAATGAATGAAAGCCATTGAGACCACAGACTAACACATCTATGTCGGCTTGGGAACAAGGGGTACTGATACAGCTTGTTCAGATGTCATGTGTCTCAAAGGTAGCCACCTTCATGATGAGGTTGGATAGGAGTTCCTATTTCAAAGATTCAAAGATAATAGAATTGACTATGACGTCCCTTCTTAATATGCACTACTATATGCTACTATATGCACTTCTGTCACATAATTTCACTATTGGACTTTGGACAGGTATAACATCTTTTGATCAATTGTGTTCTGTTTCAGGAGTACAAGGGTCTTGTGAACGACTTTGCTTACAAAATCAGCCAAATCACAACAGAGAAACCGCTTGTAATCTTCCTAGATGCTGTGGACAGACTTTTAGGTGGAGTAATTGTTTCTCAACTATAACAAATCAATATAAAGAAGACGAATATACTCTCCCAAGTGTTTTACTAGTTAAGCTGAACATATTGTTTGGCATTTATTGACTATAAACTACAATCTATTTTTTTTTTCTGCACCTTGAGTTAAAGGGGCACTGATCTAACGCAATTCCCCGGGACTGGTTGTTGCCTTTGTTATTGTTTTTTCCCAGTGAGTACCCGGATGTAGAGCAGAAATCTAGACTAGCTCGCGACCTCTGTTGCGCCATTCGTAAGCGCATTAGTCACTTTTATGGATACCGGTAGTAATAAGAGCGTATGGTCACATTAATCAACAAAATGAAATACAGTTTTCGAGATAATAAGGAAATGTAGGCATCTTTGTGGGTAGCATCAGTAATGGTGACGAAGTTTTGATAAGTCACTTGCTTGGTAATTTTGCGATTTTCGTTTAAACGCTATTTTGACTTGCAACACAAAGTAAATATTTCACCTGAGCATTGCTTTTTTTATAGTGTGTATATTTTTTTACTGTCAAAATGTGTAACATATTTATTAAACGTCTAAATATTCAGTTATTTTACAAAGTGACTGAAAAACATTTCCATCTGTATTATTATGATAACGAATTCCAAACATTTTGATGTTTAATGTCATCACCAAGAGACTGAAAATGTTACGTTGAAAAGTACATTTCTATGTTGTTTGGCTTCTAATCCTACATAATAATCTGTTGTGATGTTTGTAGGCCCTTTTGATCGTCTTAATCAATCTGGACAGATTTTTTAGTCAAAATGACTGAAATATTTACACATTTTAATAATTGCCTGAGAGAATCACATTTTACAAATTGACGGTAATATATACACGCTTACAAAGGAAATGACCTGTGAAAACAACGTCTATCGCGCATTGAAGAATTTCCCAACCAAGACGTAGAAAAACAAGAACGAATCGGTTCAAATGAAGGAAAACAAAATGCAAATACCATAATTACAACTTACCAAATTTATGTTTATAAATAGGCAGCTTCCTTATTCGAGGAATGTATCCGTGAATATCCACACAAAGGAATAATATCCCACTTGTCTGCAGCTATACAAAATAACTTATTCGATGTCACGTGTCTCTGTAACTATCAAATATTCTAAAAGATATATATCGTTTCGGGTGTCAAGTCTCAAGGGTCGGCTGAGAAAGGCCACGTGACAACTATTTTCATTACGTCGACGGTTCCTAAAAAATCCATTGAGTTTGATAACAATGAGCAACCAATCAACGTATTATCAGTTAACCCTTTGAACAAATTGTATGTTGTTTTTACATCGGCACTTCACGCCATGATATGAGTGTATTCCCTTTGTTTTAGTAAATCTAGACATGTAAACACTCACTTTTGACATATCCACTGTGCAAGATAACAGTGATTAATCAATCAACGTATTTTCTGTTAATCCTTTGATGACTAGGAACGATCCGTTGATTTACAAAAAAAAGTAAATCAACTGATCATTCATCTCTTGCTGGGCTGCCACGTGCATATTACATAACCTCACTTCAAACCTGGATTTAGATTGAATAATTACCCCAGACACAATAAATGCCAAATGAGAACCTTTGTCAGGTAATCTAAGTGGTGCTACCACTAATTGTACCTGTAATAAATTCATTAACTGAGCATCAAGTGAATGACGACAAATACACAAGTGTAGGGTTATACGAGAAAACGTGAATGACAACAAGGGAGTAGTAATCGTATTACACAATCCGAAATCCGAAAATGCTTTCACTGCATGGATACTTTTTTTAGTATTAAACTATAACCATCTGGGGTATTTCCAAATGACGACTTCCGATGAGCTCCGCCGTTCTTTTTGTCTGTTTGTTTAGGCTGAAGAAATTATTTAACATGCGCCCTTTGTCGAATCTTTATAGATCACAGTTAACCAATCAGTGTTTATGCAAAAATGCGTAAAACAAATATTGCCTCCAGCCTCCAAGTTTATTTAGCTGTCCTTGCAGACTGTAGCCCAGTCTCTGGTCACGCTCAGTTGCGTTGCATATCATCCGGGTACTCACGGGGGAAAAAACAATAACAAAGGCAACAACCAGTCCGGGGAATGGCGTTAGATCAGTGCCCCTTTAATATGGCTTGGCAATGTTCCCGGCAATGATGCCAAAATGTTCACAATAATACTGCTATATATCATCTTGTACTTAAAGTCCTTATTTACCCTTTAGATGAGCATGATGGGAGGAAGATGTCCTGGCTGCCGAAGGAGTTGCCTAGTAACGTCCATGTAATCATCTCAACTCTTCCCGATGACAAGTTCGAATGTTTCCAGTCTCTCAAGAAATCTCTGAATGGTAAAGAGGACTGTTTGCTTGAAATCGGTGATCTACCGACAGGCGATGCCATCGCTATCCTGGAATACTGGCTGAATGAAGGCAACAGGAATCTCACACAGCATCAGATGGATGTCGTCTTGGATGCCTTTGCTAAAGCCCCAACACCACTATTTCTTAAAATGGCTTACAGAGAATCACAGACATGGACTTCATATATGATTTCCGAGATGGTTAAAATACCGGAAACTGTAAAGAAGATTGCAACAATCAAGTTTGGGAGACTTGAGAGAGATCACGGAGAGGCTTTGGTGAAAAGGGCTCTGGGTTACATCACGGCTGCCAGAAATGGAATTACCAGTAATGAGATGGAGGATGTTCTGTCTTTGGACGATGCAGTCATGGACGAGGTTGCTGGACAGTTCAATTTGTCAAGAAGAAGATTGCCTCCTCTGGTTTGGGCGAGATTAAAGATGGACTTGTCAGAATATGTAATGGAGTGCCTAGGAGACAACATGAAAACACTATGTTGGTCCCATGTCCAGTTCGCTGATGCAGCCGATGACAGGTACCTACAACAAAAGGACAAAGCACCATCCTACCACAAAGCATTTGCTGAGTACTTCATGGGAATATGGGTCGGTAAACCCAAACCTTATTCTGGTAGTGATCGAGGAGTGCTCAGATTTGTATCAGATCAGCCTTTGTTTTATGAACCAGAGGAATCATTACATGATGGGTCCGATAGAGTGTACAACCTGCGGAAAATAAATGAACTCCCACACCACCTTGTCAGATCTCAACAGATGGAATTGCTCAAAAATGAAACCTTGTGCAATTTTGAATGGGTGTTAGCAAAACTATGTGGAACCTCTCTCCGTGCCGTGCTCGAAGAATACTCCAGTGTTTTGCTTCAAGAACCAAATGATACTGAACTTAAGATTCTCTCAGACACATTGCACCTTTCGGGTGTTGCTCTGCAGAAAGAACCACGTCAGTTGGCCTCACAGATGATTGGTCGTTTAAACGGCATCATTGCTCGAGATTTGCCAAGAACGGCAGCAGATCGTAAGCGATATCCATACCTTCATACATTTGTTGCTCAAGCTCAGTCTTCCACTTTGCCGAGTCTCATTCCATCCGTTGATTGCTTAACAGAGCCTGGTGGCATCCTGTTCGATCTTCTTTCAGGCCATACTGATCCTATCACTGCATTAGCTTTAACATCAGATGGTATGCGAGCTTTGACAACCTCTGAGGACTGCACGATGAAGCTATGGGACATTCGTACTGGGAGAGTTGCTAAAACATTAGAAGGAATGAGTCCTAATGTATCAACAATTAAGACAGGAATGAACAATGCCCTCGCCATTACAACAGAAGGGACGGTAATCAAAATCTGGAGTCTTAATTCTGGAATCTGTGTCCATGTCCTCGATGAATTTGTGGACCCTGCAAACATCACTGTAGCAAGTGATGGGCGTGTACTTGTTGCTCTCTTCGATGGGTCTAACATGTTCAGATCCTTTGACCTGCAATCGTTCACACAGATATGTGAAAAGCAAATCCCTGATGATGGGATTCACAAAGACAGATCTCTGGTTGTAGCTGAGACATGTGTTGGGGATCAAGTGCTGCATGCGTTCAGATCATCCAACAGAGCCACTGTACAAAATGCAAAGACAGGCAAGATTTACCACAACTTGAAATGCTTTGAAAAATCGTCTTCCGTGGTTTCACTTGGTTTTGCCAGGGACTATTACATATTGGCATGTAGGCAACAGTATATGGAGCTTCATGAGATTCACCAACTTGAGATTTTTGATTTGAAGAAAGGCAACTATCTGCGCAGTGTTCGTGGATGCGTTCATGACAATGTCAGAGATATGTACATCAATATGATGGGTAGCCATGCTATTGCCATCTGTGCCTCTGAGAACAACAACATGTCTGACATTGCCCTTTGGAATCTGGAAACTGAGGACCACAAACATCTGGCACGACATGCTGGTGTGTCTGCATTTGGAGCATGTTTGGACTTCAGGTTTTGCCTTACAGCAGCAAAGGGAGATAAAACACTGAGAATCTGGAACCTAACCAGCAAGATCAATCAGCCTGCTCCAAAGCTGAAGAAGAGTCTAGGTGTTGCAGAGATTGTTCCAATGCAGGACAACCCGAGATATGTCGTCGCTAGGACTATCAACAATGGGCCCATTAGTGTCTGGAATATTGCCAAGGCAAAGTGTTTGCAAACGGCTGTTAGGATAGAGAGAGGGCTTTCAGAAACATCGGATGTTGTGATTGTGAGAAATTCTTTCTTGGTTATTCTCACAGACAGGGGTTTTTCTAATGTCAGTGATGATGCTAAACCAGTCTTCCAAACAGTGCTGAGGTACAATCTCAAAACAAAACGCTACGACAAGAAGCTAACCGGTTGCTACATTGTCCCTGCCCCCACGCATGAATACATGCTGCTGGATGAAAATCATCTTATGGGTCCATCAGACAGCAGAACTCACTTTATGGTCTGGAGCCTAAAGACGGGTCATGTCCTGTACAGGATCAAAACCAACTTTAGAGAGCTAGAAAGATTAAAGTTGATGGATGGAATCCCAATGGTAGATGTCACAAAAGTGAAAAGAGGAACAACGGCCAAGATGAGTCCATGGGACAGGCGTGCAGAGACCGACTCGGCAAAACAGAGACGTCATGAGGCTGAGTTGGAGGAAGAACGTCAGAGACAAGATGATCTGAAGAAGGAGAAAGAAAATGCCATCGAACAGTTCATTGTAAGTGGAGACGAGAAGATCATCGTTGCTTCATTCTTTGCTCACCACTTGTGTGTCTTTGATATTCCGAAACAGGCGCACACACAGACTCTTGAGAATGAGAACTCGATGATGTTTCTTCATGTTTCGTCACTGACTTTTGACGGCAGTCATCTTGTCCATGCAAATTACGATGAGGAGAACAAGATCAGTTATGTGACTCTATGGGACTGTGCAAGCGGACAGGTGAAGCGGAGACTGAAACGTGAGACTAACGTATGTGCACTTGGTATAACAGACGATGCTGAAAGAGTGGTGATAGGTAAAGGCCCAGATGAGCTCCATGTTTGGGATCCTATGAAGTCTAATTCCCTCCGTAAAATAAAAGGCTACTCTGGTTTGAGATTTGGTGTTGGAAGCAAGATCTTCACCTGCGGGGATGGGAAGAGGGCTATCGTGTTTGCAGGAGACATCTCAGTGTGGGATATCGAGAAGGCCACGGTCATGGCAGTCTTCACACCAGATACCCGTATCATGTGTTGCAATGTGGCTCTGGGTGGAGAGCTGATTGCCTTTGGTCTTTATGAGAAAAGTGATGTCATAATCCTGAAACTCATGTCGAGGGACCACCAGCCTCAGATTGATGAAGTGGAAGGCGAAGATATGTTTGGGGAGAAACCAGACTCGTCAGATGATGAAGACGAAGAGGATTGAGTGGAACTATGCAGTGATATCCTCAACATATGTTTCACACGGTGAACTATGAACATAGACATGACTTTGATAAGAACTGTGATACAGACTGTTTCAAAAGTATTATATGTGTAGTGAGTGAGTGAGTGGATACGGTTTTACGTCGCTTTTAGCAATATTCCAGTAATATCACGGCGGGGGACACCAGAAATGGGCTTCACACATTGTACCCATATCGGGAATCGAAGCCGGGTCTTCGGCGTGACGAGCGAACGCTTTAATCACAAAGCTACCCGACCGTCCCTATTAAATGTTTAGAAAACATAACTGTGATGTAAGAGTAATGTGGGTGAAATGGAGAGGTGTAGCAGTGGTCCTTTAAAGCATACACAACAAAAATAGAAAACACAAATTATGTGGACAACGATTTGATAAATAACTCCTTCTTGATCTTCAAACGTTCCAAAACGAGGGTATATATGTATCTGCCTTTATTATAGGATGCATAAGACTCAAGAATACATGTATACCAACACCTTCAACTGAAAGTGTATTAAAACGGACACAATAGAGAGTCAATTTCTTTTCCCGACAAGGGGTTTTGCCAGACGTACTGTGCAGTTGTATGAAAAGCTTAACAATAATTAACTAGTAAGTCTTCACAGGTTTGTGAATGTACACAGGTTTGTGAATGTACACAGGTTTGTGACCACATAATTCGCCTACAACATAAGTAGAAGGGATTATCTTCTCCCGGAATATGTGTTTTGATGATATTCTATAGAACCATTAGTGTTCAACATATCAGTGAGTGAGCGAGTGAGTTGTGTTTAACGCCGCTTTTAACAGTATTCCACTTATTTCACGGTGTGTCAGCTTAATGTGGAAGGGAAATCCTGAAGTGATGCGGGTCTTAGACGTTTACCACTTCGGTGAAATCCCCGAGCACGGGTATTGTGCTGACAATCCTAGAAACATAATCGGGGCGAACCGAAATTCGAACCCACAACCATAGGTTTCTGGCATGCCCAAGGGACGCAACTCCGCACAGCGAATTGCGGCGCCTTAGACGACTGGGCCACCCATACCCCTACTTAGCATATCACGAACCAGTGCTGAGATCAATGCATCAAAGCGGTGTCAACACCATTGATGTTGGATTACTTGTTTCAATAGCACAGAAACAACGTATACACGTTCCTCTAAGTGTCGTACACAGACCAAGACGTGTGAAATAGCTACCCAGCATTACAAATATCCACGACAATGATTGAACATGAATTAATAACGATAAGAATATAAATATCGTTCTGATATGGCTGGAAGTTAGGGTTGGTCCATTCGTCTGAGGCGCCGCGATTCGCTGTGCAGAGTTGCGTCCCTTGGGCACGCCAGAAACGCATGATTGTGGGTTTGAATCCCGGTCCACCCCGATTATGTTTCTAGGTTTGTCAGCACCATACCCGTGCTCGTGACCTGACAAAGTAGACACAATTTATGGATAATAACTTTTTAATTTACTGTATTAAAGAGGGACGTTTCGGTATTGATCCTTTTACCGCTGTCAAGCAAAGTAGACACAATTTATGGATACCAACTACTTTATTTTAATGTAAAATCGAAGTTTTAGGTACACCGAAACCTCAATTAATACAACTGTTAGCCATAAAGTGTGTCTACTTTGCTTGAGAACGATATAACGTATATAACGTTATCCGTCAACTTTTACGAAATAGCAAACTATCAAACAATATATCACTTATGGCCTTCTCACGCTCTAGCCGGACAAACCGCGATATCGCAGGATGCTGTTCAAAGCGGCGATAACAACTCATCCACCCACTCCGATATGGTGGACATGTAATACGCATCCTCTATCCGTGACCTTATATCCGGTTTTTGTGAACAGCTGTGAAATGAACATTTTCCGTCCTCGTAGAGAAAATCCTTTCAGTAGAGAGGGTAATTGATAACTCCAAATACAAGACCCTTTCACTGTCGACATATACCTTTCTTTAAGTATTTATGTCTGAAGCTGTATGACATGTTGTAGTAGTATTGTAGAATGTATGTGCGTTTTATTTTATCTCCTGTACATTTGTAATAAAGTTCACACTGTTGACTGCTTCTGATCACCATATGTGGATACAATCCGGGTTAGATTTGGTCTACAGCAACCCATGATTGTCGTAAGAGGCGACTAACGGGATCGGGTGGTCGGGCTCGCTGACTTGGTTGATCCATGTTATCGTATCAAAATGGAGTAGATCGATGCTCATGATATCAATCACTGGATTGTCTGGTCCAGACTCGATTATTTACAGACCGCGGTCATATAGCTGGAATATTGCTGAGTGTGGCGTTAAACAACAAACAAACAAACAAGCAACATTTGTTCTTGTCTCGTCAATTGGTTGATGCATGTCATCGTATTCCACTTACGTAGATTGATGCTCATGATGTCAGTCACTGGATTGTCCAGATCCGATTATTTCCAGACCGCCGTCAAATATCTGGAAAATTGCTGTGTGTGGCGTGGATCGATGCTCATTACGTCCATCATTGGCTTGTCTGTTCAAGTCTTTTTACAGACCACCCTTATATAGCTGGAATATTACTGAGTTCGGCGTTAAACAACAAACAAACAAATGATAGGTTGATACATAGGAAGAAGAATGGACTGGCTTTTCCAGCAATATCACGGCAGGGGAGACCAAAAGTGCCACCTTGTTTTGACGCGTACTTGACATCATCAGAATGTCGGATTGTCGAGAATTTTTGACTTTGTATGCATTGGTTAAATGAAAAGGGGAGTGATTACATCGGCGCTCCTCGACCGGGAGCACCCTTAATAGGTCACTACATAGTAGGCCCTTTAAAGATCAACCGCCTTCCTGAATAGAGCTGACAAACGTTCCAAACGTTCCTAGAAACTAGGGCTAAGATTGGGGCTAAGACTGTGTCTGGAACTGAGACTGGGGCTAAGATTGGGGCTAAGACTGTGTCTGGAACTGAGACTGGGGCTAAGATTGGGGCTAAGACTGTGTCTGGAACTGAGACTGGGGCTAAGATTGGGGCTAAGACTGTGTCTGGAACTGAGACTGGGGCTAAGATTGGGGCTAAGACTGTGTCTGGAACTGAGACTGGGGCTAAGACTGGGGCTAAGATTGGGGCTAAGACTGTGTCAGGAACTGAGATTGGGGCTAAGATTGGGGCTAAGATTGGGGCTAAGACTGTGTCTGGAACTGAGACTGGGGCTAAGATTGGGGCTAAGACTGTGTCTGGAACTGAGACTGGGGCTAAGATTGGGGCTAAGACTACGTCTGGAACTGAGACTAGGGATAAGACTGCGGCTAAGACTATGTCTGGAACTGAGACTGGGGCTAAGACTGGGGCTATCGCCCAACCCATCACCCCAAATCCTGCAATGACAGTTTACGAACCGGATTACCCTTTCGTTTCGCGATTTTGATTGGACTATGCATAGACTCGTTAGTCCAGCCAAAATGTAACTCCATAATACCAGTCTAGTTCGGCAAGGGTGGAAACTGGATTTTATAGTTAGTTAACTCACTTGCCTCGGGAAGATGTCCCACATACGTCGTCGTTGAATATGTTATACGCGACTGTCTGCATACCACTTTAAGCAACGCGTGTCTTGCCCTACTCTCCCCCCCATACGTCGTCGTTGAATGTGTTATACGCGACTGTCTGCATACCACTTTGAGCAACGTGTGTCTTGCCCTACTCTCCCCCATACGTCGTTGTTGAATGTGTCATACGCGACTGTCTGCATACCACTTTGAGCAACGCGTGTCTTGCCCGACTCTCCCCCCATACGTCGTTGTTGAATGTGTCATACGCGACTGTCTGCATACCACTTTGAGCAACGCGTGTCTTGCCCGACTCTCCCCCATACGTCGTCGTTGAATGTGTTATACGCGACTGTCTGCATACCACTTTGAGCAACGCGTGTCTTGCCCTACTCTCCCCCCATACGTCGTCGTTGAATGTGTTATACGCGACTGTCTGCATACCACTTTGAGCAACGCGTGTCTTGCCCTACTCTCCCACATACGTCGTCGTTGAATATGTTATACGCGACTGTCTGCATACCACTTTGAGCAAAGCGTGCCTTGCCCTACTCTCCCACATAAGTCGTCGTTGAATGTGTTATACGCGACTGTCTGCATACCACTTTGAGCAATGCGTGTCTTGCCCTACTCTCCCCCCATACGTCGTCGTTGAATGTGTTATACGCGACTGTCTGCAAACCACTTTGAGCAACGCGTGTCTTGCCCTACTCTCCCACATACGTCGTCGTTGAATATGTTATACGCGACTGTCTGCATACCACTTTGAGCAAAGCGTGCCTTGCCCTACTCTCCCACATACGTCGTCGTTGAATGTGTTATACGCGACTGTCTGCATACCACTTTGAGCAACGCGTGTCTTGCCCTACTCTCCCCCCATACGTCGTCGTTGAATGTGTTATACGCGACTGTCTGCATACCACTTTGAGCAACGCGTGTCTTGCCCTACTCTCCCTCATACGTCGTCGTTGAATATGTTATACGCGACTGTCTGCATACCACTTTGAGCAACGCGTGTCTTGCCCTACTCTCCCCCATACGTCGTCGTTGAATATGTTATACGCGACTGTCTGCATACCACTTTGAGCAACACGTGTCTTGCCCTACTCTTCCACATACGTGCTCGTTGAATGTGTTATACGCGACTGAGATGGCCAGCTCCTCTAAGGGAGCAATTCGTTGTGCATAGTTGCTTTTCTTGGGCTTGCCAGAAACCTATGTTTGCGGGTTCGAATCCCTGTACGCCCTGATTATGTTTCTAGGTTTGTCAGCACCATAACCGTCCTGTTGGATTTCCCCGTTTCCTGTTTCACCCACTTTCCCTTCAGAGAAGAAAATTGTATATTTTGAAGCAGCGACCAAACAATATTTATCTAAAGAAAAATAAGCACTCTTCACAAGTCACGGTCCGATACTAGTATTGAAAATGTCTCCTTTCCCCGTCGCTCGATGAGGAAAACATGACATTTCACAAGACACATAGAATATCCTATTTATGATATACTTTTTGCGTAGTTGTCTACTTGAATATTAAAATATTCATTACAAATGCCAGACCTTGAAACACGCAGAGACGTTTCACCACCCCTTGTAATTGCGACTTACGAAATAGTTCCGAGTTTGCCAAATCTTAAAAAAAACCAAAAGCAATAAAAATATTTGAGGTCACTAAAATTCTTTATCATACATTTGGATGTGATTATATACAGAATCAACTGTTTGAAGCCAAGGAATACACGCTGTTCAAGTTACAAACATGGCGCTTTGCGTAACGAACAGTCTCGATTGACGAATTATTTAAGAAATTTACAGCTTGTAACGAAACATTTTCAAGAGAATAACAAACGGCAAAAAGGGGCATCCACTCCATAAATGACCATCTGTTATTATTTTGCCTTGTTAATGTGAAACTGATGTTAAAAGGAAATCAACATTATGTGTTGGGGCCAGACACTTACGTCAGAGGGAGACAGTTTGCGGGGAGGTAACTCTTGTATGACAATAGTTCCGTCAAAGTGTTACGTTCACTGCCGTGAAATATCAAGTGTTATATTCACTGCAATGAAAATATCCCTTTTCACAACTTCAGACACCGACTTATAATATATACACAGACGCCCAAAGTTTATCATCCGTCACACGCCGAAGACCCGGGTTCGATTCCCGACATGGGTACAATGTATGAAGCCCATTTCTGGTGTCCCCCGCCGTGATATTGCTGGAATATTGCTAAAAGCGGCGTAAAACCATACTCAGTCAGTCAGTCAGTTATCATCCGTCATTCCAGGTCCCTGACAATAAGGTGCGACTGTATTTTTCAAGTCGTCCCTTTCCTCCTAAAACAGGAACCTGGAGTATCGCGGACGTAAAACGGCAATGTATAAAAGCCCATTGAGGAAGCTAGTGAGACTATGGGTTCAGTATTTGCCAAGAGACCAACACCGCGGAGAGCAGCACAATGTTACACCAGCCGACCTACGAGATTGTAACCAACCTACTGTTTCTGTGTCCTATCATGGTGATTGGGATCTGCGGAAATGTTCTGGTGTGTTTTGTGTACTTTCGCCCCAGGTCTGCGTTTAATCTGCTCATCTTTGTGATTGCTGTTGTGGATCTTATCACCTGTCTTATCAGCATTCCAGTGCAGATGATCAGTGACATACATGGTTCGTCCTTCTTTATATGTATAACTAAATACATTTCTGTGGTGTTCTGCACAATTACATCCTTTAATTTACTCACTGTGGTTGCAGTTAGTCGTTATAGGAGCATATGCACACCGACAAAAACACAAGTGACATTAACTTCAGCAAAAGTGCTTGTCCTGGTAAGTGTCTTGACAAGTGCGTGTTTTGCAAGCCCTCCAGCCTTCATTATTGATTATGATGAACATCTGGAAATGTGTGTCTTTTCGGGTAGCTACGAGGCGAAGTGTTTCTTCATTGCCCTGATGATACCAGGCGTTTGTGAATCTACATCTCTCATCATCGTCTACCCGGCTATATGGAAGCGTCTTCGAGTACAGAAAATGTTCCGAGAGCGGGCTAAGAGTATAACGCCGACAAACGACATCCACGGTAGCAGTGTCAACAATACACATTCGAGAGAGTCGGATGAGAAGGATGTGGTGGAGAAAACTGAGAAGGGGGAGGGGGAGAAGGTGGAGGAAAAGGAGAGGGTGAAGGAGGAGATTGAGAAGAAGGAGGGGGAAAATGAGAAGGGAAAGGAGGACTTTGAGGAAAGTGAAATACAGTCCGGAGATGAAAACGACCAAAGTGCCGTAATTCTGAGTAAATTGCAATCATATGTAAACGGAGAAGTGGAAAATTCCGAAAATGGAAATAATTGTCTAGTGGAGTGTGCGGAAGACTTGCCACCACGGGTGGCAAGCTCTGAAACAGATTCATCAAATTTCACTGAAATGAAAGTATCTTTACCAATGCCACGACGCACTTTGCACGCTCCAACCATGGACAAAACAACCGGAATGATGTTGCTTGTAACAGTTACATTCATAGTCAGCATGCTACCGGCGCTGGTGATTGGCGTTGTACATGGTGGCAATCCTTCACCAAGTTTTAAGGGTGCCAAACGGGTTTTGTACAACATCCTGTTTATGTCACACTTCCTAAACAGTGCTTTGAACCCCATAATTTACGCCATCTGTTGCCAAAATTTCAAAAACCTCTTGAAGATTCGGATACAGAGACTGGTTTGCTGCAAAGCTACTCGAAGATCACATGGCACTAATTGACGGTCTGGTTGTTCTGAGTCGGTTCATGGAACACAAGACCCAGGTGTAGAGTTAAGGTGTTGTTAAAGAGCTCATTTGATACTTCTCCTTCTTTGAACCGTTTGTCATCTGTTCGGTCTTTGACACTGGAAATGGGTAGGAGTTAAAGACTGGTTTGAACAGCATTTCAGTCAAACATGGCGTATCAATATTTAGATGGGGAGAGCCCCCGTGGAGAAGGCGTGGACATTTACCACTTTGGTCATCCACAGGAACAAGGATATATAGCGGAAAGACCAAGGGTCGTAATCAGGGCGAATCTGGGGTCTGGAAACCCAAGGGTAGCCCGGCACGGTCACAGGTCACAGTCAGATGCCGGCCGCATGGTTATCCCTCCCCTTTCCACACCCCATCCTGAACACATTGGAAGTTGTACACAAGTATATGTAGATTTGTCAAGTACACAAGTATATGTAGATTTGTCAAGTATACAAGTATATGTAGATTTGTCAAGTATATGTCGATTTGTCAAATATACAAGTAAATGTCGATTTGTCAAGTATACAAGTATATGTAGATTTGTCAAGTATACAAGTATATGTAGATTTGTCAAGTATACAAGTATATGTAGATTTGTCAAGTATACAAGTATATGTAGATTTGTCAAGTATACAAGTATATGTAGATTTGTCAAGTACACAAGTATATGTAGATTTGTCAAGTACACAAGTATATGTAGATTTGTCAACTATACAAGTTTATGTAGATTTGTCAAGTATACAAGTATATGTAGATTTGTCAACTATACAAGTTTATGTAGATTTGTCAAGTATACAAGTATATGTAGATTTGTCAAGTACACAGGTATATGTAGATTTGTCAAGTATACAAGTATATGTAGATTTGTCAAGGATACAAGTATATGTAGATTTGTCAAGGATACAAGTATATGTAGATTTGTCAAGTACACAAGTATATGTAGATTTGTCAAGGATACAGGTATATGTAGATTTGTCAAGTATACAAGTATATGTCAGAACAAAGATCAGGGGGTATATTCTGTACAGCTTTTATGTTTTATACACGTATTACATATGTTGTAAATATTTCTTACCTAAGTAGTGTGTAATCTTTTGGATAAAGTATGCATCGTTTGACACATATTTGTTATGTAATATTGGATAATTTGAAAGAAAAAACTAACTGTTTTATTTTATTTTGTGCAACGTGTGTCATATCACTGCACAAAAGAAACTTTTGACACACAAATCAGTTGAATTCAAAGAGCTATTGTTTGTAAATGTCAGCAACATTGGTAGTGGTGACACTTCTAGTGGTATAAAGTCATCATTGTAAACCTACAGCAAGTGTGTTCTGTGTTGTGATTGACAGACAGACAGACAGATTTATTCGGTAATGTGGGCCACATGGCCTATATTACAATGTCAGTACAATATAAATTTAGTCACGTTTTTCTAGATTTAAATATCTTATACAGGTATACAGAAGTCAGTTTTATTACATCGACATTATTGCAGTAAAGAATATTTGGAAGTGACAGGTAACCGTCATACATATCCTGTAGTTGGGTAATATAATGTTTCCGTAAAGTCTGGTAATAATCACAAGTGAAAAAGACATGGTCATCATTTTCAATACAACCCATGTTACAATATCTACATACACTATTTTCATTATCTGAGGTTTTTTTACGTAGTAACTGAACATTAAAATTATGTAAGCTAATCCTAAATTTACAGAAGGTTCTTCTGAGAGATTTATCCTGCAAAGAATCAATATATTTTTCTACATTCAGCAAAGATTTAACATTTGAATAATGAGATAAATATTTGGAAGCAGACAATTTTGCAAACCCATTTTGAAATGCAACAAATTGGCTAATTTGGGTCACATGACCAAATGTCAAAGGGTGAAAATATGATTTGCATTCCCTGAAGCAAGCGACCGAATCACTGTGTAGGAATACATGATTACTCAGCATTTTTTGCATACTAATTAACAATGGACGCAAATTGAAATACAATATTAACATTCATAACAAATATTTTGATTTTTGTCTATTCATGGGAATTATTGGGATTTTAAATTTTTAATTAAAATTAATATCCAAAGTGAAATTAATTGTGTAAAAAAAATGTACAAAAGATATGCAAGATCTACATCACGAAACAGTAAAAAGCAGTTAACAATGACCGTGTGTACTTTCATTCAAGGACCTTCACCTCAGAGAAATTACCAAATATGTACAACAAATATGTTGAAGTTTGACATCACTACCGGTGACCGAGTTTTACAAAATGGCGTGTTACAGTGCGCGGGATTTTACGAGGGGACTTTCGTTGACTTCACGCTTTCGGGTCTCGAGATGATTTTCCAAGATGCAAATACTCAATAAAATAACGGAATAGACAGACACATAGTATTTATCTTCTAATTAAACCATTAAAGGGGCCTTAAACCTAAGACCGGACTTCATTGGAAATGGGGGCACTTGGTAGCCGAGACACTTTGGTATGTTTCTATTCATTTTATTGTCATGGGCATTGCTATTATTTACTGTTAGGAGGCCATTGTTCATAACACTTCATGATTATCTCTTTCGGAAATGTTTACAAAAGGAAATTGTTATGATATTGTAAGACAATATTGGTTTTGGCAGGTCCTCAAATATACGCACAAAACACACCCACTTACATTTTCAGTATTTCTGTGTTATTGGAATGTCATGGTATGGAATGTCATGCAGGATCCTTATTGATGTATGTCATTGTGCGATTCCAGTGTCTCCCCAGGCAAAAGAGTTAACTGACTACAAAAGTCCATTTACCACCCTTGCCGAACCAGGCTAGAATTCCTTGGCTCGATCGTAGCCCCACCAGTGGCTATTACGAGTTATGTCCCTTCTTTGCCTCTCCCATGGACCAATCAGATTTCACCTCTCATGTAACTTGCATTTACTTCAATCAAAATGGCAGCGCCAAGTCAAGATGATCTGATCGATAATCAAGATCTATATTGTGATAAAACGAGTTTTACATCACGAAGTGCATCAAATCACGTGAGCACCTTGGTTAAACACATGAAAAGTTTAGGAAAATATCTGTTGACAACGTGTTGGCTGTGCACATGCTTTGCAAATGCTGCAATCGACCGAAATCTGCATGACATTTTACGAACCGGATTTCGATTTCATTGCGCGAGGTTGATTGGACTATGCATAGACTCGTTAGTCCAGTCAAAATGTAACTCCATAACACCAGCCTAGTTCGGCAAGGGTGGAAACCGGACTTTTATAGTCAGTTAACTTTCTTGCCTCTGGAACAGGTACAACATGAGCTGACCATCAATGTCACGTGTTGTATCACCGGTCCTCATATTGAGGAAGTTGGGTTTCATGTTTCAAGGGTCATAAAATATCATATGATTAAGCAGGACGGTGGGTATTAGCTGAGTGTGTTTCCGTATTGTAAATATCATATACATGTATAAGGAAATAAATTTGAATTATGCCAGGAGCTCGGCATTAAAGAGACAAAACAAGGACTGGTAGGCTCGGAGTCAGAATACTGTGTCTGAGTGGGATATCAATGTTAAAACTGCGACTTGGTATCTGGGTGGGCTGGTTCTATTACAGCCACACACACCTGTACACATGCGACACGTCACTATATTAGTGGAATAAGTGGAATATTTACCTCACTTTTCAGTAAACAGGGCGGTGGGGCAGCTTAGTGGTTAAAGCTTTCGATCGTCACGCTGAAGACCCGGGTTCGATTCCCGACATGGGCACAATGTGTGAAGCCCATTTCTGGTGTCCCCCGTCGTGACATTGCTGGAATATTGCTAAAAGCGGCGTTAACCATACTCACTCACCTACTCAGTAAACAGGCCAGTGTTGTTCACTTTTTACACTTAGCATAGCAGGGGGACAAACCCCTTGCCCCCACCCCCACTGAGAGGGGATTTTGATTTTGATATTTTGGACCCCACCCTTTTAAGAATGCTGGATCCGCTCTTGCATAGATGACGTGTATCAGTCACTTAGGTGATGTTTTTGTTTGTTTGTTTGTTTGTTTGTTGTTTAACGCCGTACTCGGCAATATCCGAGCTCTCTGACGGCGGTCTGTAAATAATCCAGTGACTAACAACATGAGCCTCGATCTACACAATTGGGATCGATGACATGCAGCAACCAAGTCAGCGAGCCTGACCACCCGATCCCGTTAGTCGCCTCTTACAACAAGCATAGTCGCCTTTTACGGCAAGCATGGGTTGCTGGAAAATGACCTATTCTAACCCAGATCTTCACGGGAAACTTAGGTGATGTAAAGGATGTCCTAATATGCATTTTAAAGTTAAATTACAAAGTGTCGTGACTGAGCTTGAATATTGTTGTTTGCGGTGTAAATCAACAACTATACAGTAAACTACGGTTATAACGAACTCAAAGGGACTACTAATTTTAGTTCGTTATAACCGTAATTCGTTATAAGCATATATACAGCATAACTACAGCAAATAGTCGGGACTAAAAAAGTTAGTTCGTTATATCCGTCAATTCGTTATAAGCGTGTTCGTTATAACCATAGTTTACTGTAAGTTTATTCCTGAGTTCATTTACAGGAATAATATATGCTATGCACATGCACAAATTTTCGTACAACAAACGTTCATATTTTTTACATTTGTATTTACAAGAATAAATGTCTTTTTAAATATATGGACAGGTTTTTAATAACAGAATCATTTCTGGTAGATAGGAGACTGATAAATTTTGGAACAGATGGTTGCACATGGTAACATTTTGGAATTAAATTTTCCCTACTGCTTTTATAAAAAGGACAAATTAACAAAAAATGGTATTCATTTTCTGTTTCATAGCGGTTACATTTCGTACATGAACTAAACGATAACCATTGTAATTTCTCTCGAAATCAGGTTATGTCGAATTATTTCAAATTACCAAGTTCACTTCGAGTAGCATCATAATTTCACAACCTCGAACAACCGTTATCCCGAAGTGATGTGAACGTCGAGATAACACGCTATATTTGCAAAATTGGAATGTGCGGTGTAGTAATCTTCCCGAACCCCTTCAGTGCCCGTTGTATTAAGGAATATGTGAACGTAGGCAGGGAATCAAAGTTTGTGTACGACCGTTCAAATTACAGCAGTACACTTAACTACATAATGAAACTTAGTGGTTACGTCTTATAGCTAACCTCGGTCATACAATACTCAGACACAATATCGCGTGTTGTACGCTAGTCGCTTTTATCATAGGCAATCCAATTAAAAACGTATCCATTGATTGTAACGAACCAAGCGGCCTGTAGTCGGGAACATGTTTAATATTTCATGCCAAGTGGGCAGCTTTATCAGCTCGCTGTAAACTGATAATCCTGCCGGGAGATTAGCCGGGGCACTGTCACGTGACGAGTGTACCACCGTGCCGATTAGGACGAAGGATTACCGCAGGAGTCATTACCTCCGCGAGGGTAGCAAAGCGGATTTAAACTCAGCCTTGGATACAGGTGAAATCAGCCTTCCCAGACACAGTGACAGACGGACAGACCCCAGGGCTGCAGTGGGAGGATTGAGGTGGATGTCAGAGATGGAGACCTTAGTGCAGAACGCGGACCCCACACAGAAGGAGAAGATAGTTGAGTAAGTCTAGGATCATATCTCATAACGCACTGTTGGCAGGTTTTGTCGCCTCGTGGTTCACTGGCGCTTACTGCTAAAGTGGACAGTATTTAAGTGACTGAAATTTGGATAGGAATATTCTGTGTTCAGGTGTGGAGTGAATTTTACTGGTTGCCTGTATGTGTTGTCATGGCAATCAATATTGGGATGGAACTGACGTATTTTAAGCTTCATGATTATTTACGTTTGGTGTGTGTGTGTGTGTGTGTGTGTGTGTGTGTGTGTGAGTTTTATCGACAGCTGATATACTGTGTGTGTGAGTTATAACGACAGCTGATATACAGTGTGTGTGAGGGAGTTATAAGGACAGGTGATATACTGTGTGTGTGTGTGAGAGTTAGAACGACAGCTGATATAATGTGTGTGTGAGGGAGTTATAACGACAGCTGATATACTGTGTGTGAGAGAGAGTTATAACGACAGCTGATTTACTGTGTGTGAGAGAGAGTTATAACGACAGCTGATATACTGTGTGTGAGAGAGAGTTATAACGACAGCTGATTTACTGTGTGTGAGAGAGAGTTATAACGACAGCTGATTTACTGTGTGTGAGAGAGAGTTATAACGACAGCTGATATACTCTGTGTGTGAGAGACAGTTATAACGACAGCTGATATACTCTGTGTGTAAGGGAGTTATGACGACAGCTGATATACTGTGTGTCAAAGTTATAACGACAGCTGATATACTGTGTGTCAAAGTTATAACGACAACTGATATACTGTGTGTGAGAGAGAGTTATAACGACAGCTGATATACTCTGTGTGTGAGAGAGAGTTATAACGACAGCTGATATACTCTGTGTGTGAGGGAGTTATGACGACAGCTGTTATACTGTGTGTCAAAGTTATAAGGACAGCTGATATACTGTGTGTCAAAGTTATAACGACAGCTGATATACTGTGTGTGAGAGTTATAACGACAGGTGATATACTGTGTGTGTGTGTGAGAGTTAGAACGACAGCTGATATAATGTGTGTGTGAGGGAGTTATAACGACAGCTGATATACTGTGTGTGAGAGAGAGTTATAACGACAGCTGATTTACTGTGTGTGAGAGAGAGTTATAACGACAGCTGATATACTGTGTGTGAGAGAGAGTTATAACGACAGCTGATATATTCTGTGTGTAAGGGAGTTATGACGACAGCTGATATACTGTGTGTCAAAGTTATAACGACAGCTGATATACTGTGTGTCAAAGTTATAACGCCAATGATATACTGTGTGTGAGAGAGAGTTATAACGACAGCTGATATACTCTGTGTGTGAGAGAGAGTTATAACGACAGCTGATATACTCTGTGTGTGAGGGAGTTATGACGACAGCTGATATACTGTGTGTATGAGAGTTATAACGACAGCTGATATACTATGGATGTGAGAGTTATAAGGACAGCTGATTTACTGTGTGTGAGAGAGAGTTATAACGACAGCTGATATACTCTGTGTGTGAGAGAGAGTTATAACGACAGCTGATATACTCTGTGTGTGAGGGAGTTATGACGACAGCTGATATACTGTGTGTCAAAGTTATAAGGACAGCTGATATACTATGGATGTGAGAGTTATAACGACAGCTGATTTACTGTGTGTGAGAGAGAGTTATAACGACAACTGATTTACTGTGTGTGAGAGAGAGTTATAACGACAGCTGATATACTGTGTGTCAAAGTTATAACGACAGCTGATATACTGTGTGAGAGAGAGAGTTATAACGACAGCTGATATACTCTGTGTGTGAGAGAGAGTTATAACGACAGCTGATATACTCTGTGTGTGAGGGAGTTATGACGACAGCTGATATACTGTGTGTCAAAGTTATAACGACAGCTGATATACTATGGATGTGAGAGTTATAAGGACAGCTGATATACTATGTGTTAGAGTTATAACTACAGGTGATATACTGTGTGTGTGAGAGTTATACCGACAGGTGATATATACTTGTGTTAGGGTTATAACGTCAGCTGATATACTGTGTGTATGAGAGTTATAACGACAGGTGACAGACTGTGTTCTATACCCATAGCTGCTCCTTGCCGTTTCCATGACGACACTCTTGCTTCACGCCTATAGAATCAGGAAATGGTACTTCTGAGAAACCGACTGTAAATTTGAACATTATATGGGGACCGGTAATTTATTAAGCGGGTGGCGGGAGGGAGGGGCATGGAAAAAATGCTTCATGTAGTGGAGTGTGTGTGTGTGTGTGTGTGTGTGCGTGCGTGCGTGCGTGCGTGCGTGCGTGCGTGCGTGCGTGCGTGCGTGTGTGTTTTAAGATAAAATGTTACATAAAATAGCGGCACTCCTAAGACCATTCTCACCCCTATCCCAACCCCAACCCCCTCCCCACTACCCCTTACTAAATGGTCAGTCCCTTAATGACAATGGTGTGGAGATCCGAGAGCAGGCCTACAATATGGCCTTGTTCTTTGTGTGTCATTGCACATTGAAGTGATGACATGTCTTGTTGCTTTCTCTGTTGCAGGTCAGTCCGACCTGTCATACATGACTTCAATCACCAAGACAGTCTATTTGCTGTGAGTTCACGGTCTATTAATTTCCCATTTATATGGAGTCCCAGAAGGGCCACAGTCGCGTTGTCGTAAACTGTAACGCCTTTTACTCATTTTACAAGAGGCGACTGTGTATTGACGCGTTGACGCATTGACGCCATTAAATGAGTGAGTGAGTATGGTTTTACGCCGCTTTTAGCAATATTCCAGCAATATCACGGCGGGGGACACCAGAAAAGGGCTCACACATTGTACCCATGTCGGGAATCGAACCCTGGTCTTCGGCGTGACGAGCGAACGCTTTAACCACTAGGCTACCCGACCGCCCCTGTCGCCATTAAAAGGCGAAACGCAAATATACTAGTATTATTCAAAAGGCGGAAATGCGACAATGCGACAACGCGACAACGCGACCTTTGGTCAAAATATAAACTTACTTGGTTTTGTTTGGGCGACAACGCGATAATGTCCCTCTAGATTTGTTTGTTTGCTGTTTAACGCCACACTCAGCACTATAGCAGCAAAATGACGGCGTTCTGTAAATAATTGAGTCTGGACCAGACAATCCAGTGATTGACATGAGCATAGATCTTCGCAATTGGTATACGACGACTTGCATCAACCAAGTCAGTGTGAGTGCATGACCTCCCGATTTTACGATTAGCATGGGTTGCTGAAGACCAATTCTAACCCGTACTTGCAGGGGTTCTTGGATTTTATGCGATTATGGTGTACTAGTATTGGTTGTGGTAATACATATATCACGCATGTTTATCTCACGGCGAGTATATCTTATGGTTTCGAGAGATATAATTGGGAATTGACTAATTCTTTCACTTAGTTCATTGGAGTTCTACTACTAGTACTACGACTACTACTAGTTCTACTACTGCACCAACAATAACATAATATACTCTGCAATCAAAAAGAAAAAGAAAAGAAAAATAAGTAAAATAGTAAATATCTGACAGACATACAAAATTAATACCAAACATGAATTGTCATTTCTGCATGGATTGGGATTGATTTGAGTGGAAAGAATGAGGTGCTCAGAGATTTTGTGAAAAGATGGAACAATCACAAAAAAACAAAACCTCATGAGAATCTGGCGCCGAAACACACCAACATGACATGCACGTGCAACAGCATTTGATGGGTTTTATTTGCATGCCATCACAATCTTACAGCAAGGGAAAAGCGAAAACATGCCACGATTGATGAAAGCCAAACTCAAAAACGCCATTGGCCGACTGAAAACAGGAGAAACATCTTCAGCTGTAGCAAGGTTTTCCACGCGTGGGACATCAGCCCAAACACTGGGGAACCGTTTACGCACTGAAGGTATTCGCGCCGGACGATCAGTTCGAGGTGTCATTTTGACGGACCTGCATCGTCGGTTTTGGCGTCACTGTTTCAAGGTCACAGAGTATGGCCGACTGCGATGGATTCAAGTTTGGTTTAGCCACGTGTTATGCTTCGCGGTGAGGAAGGTAGACGTCGCGTTTACAGGTGAAACGTTGAGCATGAAACTGCATACAGGAAGGGGATAGATTTGGTGGTGGTAGTTTAATAATGTGGGCGGTCATCTCCTACACTGGTACAACAGGCTTGGTGCAAGTTCTGGAGAGTTTAACGTCACAACGTTACACGGATAAGATTCTTCGGCCACACGTCCTTCCCATTATGCAACAAGCGAACGTTATTTTCCAACAAGACAACGCCCGATCTCACACCGCAAGACTGACAACACAGCCCTTTTCAGGAATCACAACATCAAGGTCCTGCCATTGCCCTCCAGATGTAAACCCATTGAAACATTTATGGGATCCACAGAACCTCCGACAGATGGCACAAGCACTGCAGACCGAGTGGGTGAACATTCCCCAGGCCACAATTCGGGATCTGATTGCTTACATGGGACCACGATGCCAGTCCGTGGCCATACAAAATATTGAGAACAGATGACATTCACCATGAAAATCTACTGGGTCAGTGACAATGATGTGTGCCAATTTTGAACAATCGATTTCCATCTGTTGATTATTTATATGATATATCAAAATATTCATTTAAACATAAATTTTGCGGTGTTTTTTGGCAGAGTATAATACCAATTTATATGGCCACAATAACGTTTGTGTTTGAGTATATATGGCTTATCATATGCAGATCTGCACTGTAAGGGGTGCAACGTTTCATGATCGATTTAAAACGACTATTGTTGTTCAGTGACAATTCGTCTTTTAACGCAATGATATCTGATAAAGTCAGTCATGTTTGTCAGACACCACAGTGTTCAATTGTATCAGTCTATAAACTAATCTCCGGTATCAATGTGACATCAAACGTATTGATATGTTCGACCTTCTGTCAGTGTTACTGACTTTGCAATTGATTAAACGTTAAGATATTTTGGCAACCAATTATATACCGATTTCTTTGCGTACCTACCCTTACAGTATCTTCTCACTCACACCGCGTCGACCTCCACCTCCTTCTTTTTTGGAGGGGGCACGGGTCACCCAGTCGTCTCAGGCGCCACGATTCGCTGTGCAGAGTTGCGTCCCTTGGGCATGCCTGAAACCTATGATTGTGGGTTCGAATCCCGGTTGCCCCGATTATGTTTCTAGGTTTGTCAGTACCATACCCGTGCTCGTGGGTTTCACCGAAGTGGTAAACGTCTGAGACCTGCATCACTTCGGGCTTTCCTCCCACATTTAGCTGACACGCCGCGATATAACTGGAAAACTGTTAAAAGCGGCGTTAAACCCGACTCACTCACTCTTCTTTGGAAATGTTAAATGGGGCAGTTGTTGTTAAAGCGTTCGCTCGTCACGCTGAAGACGGGGATCGAATCCCTACATGGTAGCAATGGGTGATACCTTGAAGATCCGGGGTAGAATAGGTCTTCGGCAACCCTTGCTTGCCGTGAAAATCGACTATGCTTGTTGTAAGAGGCGACTAACAGGATCAGGTGGTCAGGCTCGTTGACTTTATTGCTTGGATCGATTCTCATGTCAATCACTGGATTGCTTGGTCCAGACTTGATTTGTTTAACGGGCAGCTGTCATTTAGCTGGAATATTGCTGTCTGCGGCGTTAAACAACAAACAATATGTGAAGTCTTTTTCTGGTGTTGACGCCTTAATACAACTGGTATATAATATTGCTAAACGCGTCGTAAAAACTCTCTCTACGTACAATTAACATACTCTAATAATCATTTGCTTTCAGAACTCATTTTCGGCTAAATCCCACTTCATTGTACACCCCGAATGGACCTCGGAGGGAGTGAACCCTCCAGCTTCGAAGCCCCTGGATCGCGCTCCATGGGCGTGGGAACAACCCCGCTACAGGCAGAACGTACAATACCCCACGACGTATGAGACCCCTGTGTACAACGAAGGGTCTAACGCGCAGTACCAGCCCCGGGTCACTGACGGCTACGGGGTGCAGGACATGGGGGTGGAGACGTTACAGTCATATCCTCAGTTGACTGAACTGGAAAACGCCAAGCCCGAGTGCTTCAGGACAAACGGGGAAGAGACGTCCACCTTGCCGTACCAGCATCAGACCACGATGGAGGAAAGGGCGCGACTACAATGGCATCTGCATTATTGAGACTAAACTACTCCAGTATTACAATATTATTGTCGGGCCATCACAGATTATTAACTGTTCTTCGGAATTTCACCGATAACAATAAAAAAAATCGTTAGAAAAAAGTAGCTATACTTTCTAAAGATTAATATGGTGTGTTTATTTTCTGATCATGAAGAGTTACTTTATAATGTTCCTTAAATAACACATTGCCTAAATATTAAAAGTAAAACGAGTAGGCAGTCATGAAATGTATACTTCACTCTTTGAAAACACAACCTCGATTATCCAGTGTATTATATCTCCTACCATTTTGATACATACAGAAGGCAGCGACACTGGATAATTGAAGTCGTTGGAAGCCATAATTGTTGTCATTTCCCCAAACAGGAAATATGATTTTGGAGAAAATGCGGATCAAAAACAATCCATTTATCGGGGCCTTGTAAATACAATGTGTACATCTATTTTCCTGTCCGGTAGGTATACGGGTTCTTATAGCACGGGCTTCTTGTAGACGTACATTTTACCTCGTTGTGTGGATCACTGTTTTACTGTGTTGTGACGTAACACTTAGATACAGCAAGGGCTCAAACTTGTGATACACATATCTGTTGTCATTTATGGCCGATCAAAACACTATCTTCCGGAATACGAACTTTCATCGTGTGTACACTGGAGGGCTTATCGATTTTCAAAAATCGACTTCGAATGTCTGCAAATAAGATTTGCCTTGTTGTACATATAAGCAATCCATATTATTTATTACCTTGCAGTATTGGATAAATATCATTCAATAAAATACTCTCAACAGTTTCCAGTTTTTTCCGTTTGCTTTATGTTGTCTTGTTGTGTCCATGGTGACCACAGCTAATTGGTGACCTTTATCAGGGAAATGATACAGCACTAGATAAGGGCAGTCTCGGCGATTCTTCCTTGTCTACCAACAGTCGCCTCTTTAGCTGAATCGAAAAATGCTAGTCTCTTCTTTTCTATTTTCTGTGTGTGAATAAGGGAGTATGTATGTGAACAAGGGAGTCTGTATGTGAGTGTGTGAATAAAGGAGTATGTATAGGTGTGTGGGAATAAAGGAGTCAATATGTGAGTGGGTGAATATGGGAATCTGTATGTTAGTGGGTGAATAAAGGAGTCAATATGTGAGTGGGTAAATAAGGGAGTCTGTATGTGAGTGGATGAATAAAGGAGTCTGTATGTGAGTGGGTGAATAAGGGAGTCAATATGTGAGTGGGTAAATAAGGGAGTCTGTATGTGAGTGGATGAATAAAGGAGTCTGTATGTGAGTGGGTGAATAAGGGAGTCAATATGTGAGTGGGTAAATAAAGGAGTCAATATGTGAGTGGGTGAATAAGGGAATCTGTGAGTGGGCGAATAAGGGAGTCTGTATGTGAGTGGGCGAATAAGGGAGTCTGTATGTGAGTAGGTGAATAAAGGAGTCTGTATGTGAGTGGGTGAATAAAGGAGTCTGTATGTGAGTGGGTGAATAAGGGAATCTGTATGTGAGTGGATGACTAAGGGAAGCTGTATATGTGAGTTAGTGAATAAGGGAATCTGTAGCCAAAAATTAGACAAAACCAACAATGCTTTCAAAATATAGTTTTATTTCTCTCATCAATGTTATTACAACATGGATCCATATGTTATATTTTTTCATCATTCAACTTGACATAAGGCAAAGGGATGTTATACAAATGAAGTATTGCAGTTATTACCTTTCTTTCACATACAATACACTTTAACAGTCAAACATAACACTGTGTCTTGGTTAGTTTAGTTGTTTTATCCAACATCTCCCAGTCACCATGAATATAGAAGGGGTGATGTACAAAAACCACATGACATAACATGGCAGTTGAAGTGATGGACTGTATGTGTGTTTGTGTGAGTGAGTGAGTGAGTGAGTGAGAATATGTGTATGTGGTGTGTTCGTGTGAGTGAGAATGTGTTCGTGTGTGTGTGTGTTTTCGTGTGTGTGTGTGTGTGTGTTTTCGTGTGTGTGTGTGTGTTTTCGTGTGTGTGTGTGTGTGTTTCATGAGAAAATATGACAGTCTCTAGGAGAGGGTCATAAAAATTAATGCACACATTTGTGGAAGGGACATGGGGAGGGTCATCCAAAAATATGACAAGCCATCAGGGTAGGGTAATTTCCCCCTCCCATGAAATAAATGACTGGTCCATAACTATATTATTGTTTTTGCTGTCATTGTCTGGCTGTTTGAAGAACTTCTTGGCAGTGACTCAGTTTCATACAGGAAGACCGATTTGAGAAAATTGGAAAGAATATTATCCTTTCATCAAACAGGGCAACTGTTGCAAATAATAATTATTGAATAGTCAACATTAGAGTTCAGATATCCAAAAATTGAAAGACTCTCTCTCTCTCTCTCAAAGTGAAAGTACATTGTTACATAAAAAACAATAGTTTGACATACATAATGTGATATGATTACACAGTATTGTTTACACATTAAAGTAATATTGGAAAACACACATGTGAGACATCCAAGGCTGAAACGATACACATATGTCACAATATGATACGTATTGCAGTATCATGATATGATGCATATCACCATACACTATTTTGAAACAAATAGCAAAAATATATTATTACCATAATGCAATGGGAAAACAAAGGTAAAATGTGACCAACCATGAGATAAGGGACCTTATGGGTGAAAAATCACATTTGGACTTTTCATTATATTTTAAAACTACAGCATCTTTGGAACACAAAAATACAATTCACAAGCTTCAATTCATATTTATTACAGAGATACATGACATCCCACATGTCTATATTCACTGAAGTAAGTTGACGTGAAATGTCTTTATGATGTTATAGTACAATTTTATACTAGCACCAATCAGGTCCCTTTTCTCCTGGAGGGTCACAAGTATTGATGTTACTTTAACTTCTATGTATTCTCACTGAATAACCAACTTCAACTGAAAAGGACAAAATGGTAATGAGTACATACTTGCTGACCATCTGATGTGCAGACTAACTAAACAATACATAACAGTGTCGGAACATAACATTAATGCATGTTAAAGTCACTGGTCCTTATGATGATATATACTACTCAAAAGAAGTAAAAGAACACCTGATTCTTTTATATTACTTTAGTTGAAGCCCATCTTCCTGAGGCAAGAGAGTTAACTGACTTTAAAAGTCAAGTTTCCACCCTTGCCGAACTTGGCTGGAATTACTGGGCTAGATCGTAGCGCCAACAGTGGCTATTACCAGTTATGTCCCTTCTAAGCCTCTCCTATGGACCAATCAGATTCCAATTCTCGCATCACTTGTGCTTGCTTCACGCAAAATGGTGGCGCCCAGTCAGGACGATCTGATTGATAATAAAGGTCTATATTGTGATAAAACGGGCCTTACATCGCGAAATGCATCAAATCATGTGAGCACCTTGATTAAAACCCTGAAAAGATTTGGAAATTATCTGCTGACAACGAGTTGGCGGTGCACATGCTTTGCAAATCATGCAATCGACTGAAATCTGCATGATAGTTTACGAACCAGATTTCGATTTCGGTGCGCGATTTTGATTGGACTATGTATAGACTCGTTAGCGCAGCCAAAATGTAACTCCATAATACCAGCCTAGTTCGGCAAGGGGGGAAACTGGACTTTTAAAGTCAGTTAACGCTTTGACGCTGGAAGATGGTTGAAGCCATGACAGTCTACAGTCGAACCTCAATGTGTTGAACTTGGATATGTCAAATTCCCGGTTGTATCAAACTAATTATGGAGACCCAAGTATCCAAATTAAGCCTAAAATTCCCCTCATGTCTTAAATTCCTGATAATTCAAACTATTTTCCAGGTCCCCATGAGTTCGACACAATGAAGTTCGACTATCTATCATAAAAATCCTGGTGACTTCTACTGCATGTTTCTAACACTACGGAATGGAGTTTTCCATGTATGTTTTTGTTGAGTTTAACATAGCGCAGCATTAGTGAATCGTTCCAGCCTTAATAATTAATGTTGAATAATATCATGTTCCAACAAGCCAAAGCAAAGTGGTAAATGATTTCTCCAATAAGCACAACAAACAACATGAAGCTGCACAATATATACAGCATTAAATATATAATGTTTTTGGCACCTGTACGGCTTGAGTTGCATTGCAAGTTGGGAGACAGATACCCAGATCTAGAAAAGATTCACAAAATGAGATTTGTTTCACATCTCAAGAGTGACATGAGAAATGAAGAAGTACAGTGACTAAAGAAAAACAGATTATGGATTTTTAAAAAATATGTCTAAACCTTACAATCCAACAATATTACAAAAGCTCCTTACATAATGTCAAATTACATTGTCAAAATGCATGGCATTGTCTTGATAGGCTCTAAGCAAGGAGCTCTTCACAAACTGGTAATCCTTCATTACGAGTTGATATTTACATAGTAATCTAGGTGATAAAACATTGCTAACAAACAGTCAAGTCCCGTTAATCATAAACAATGTAACATAACAATATGAATATTTATTTTATATTTTTTTATCATGTGTTTGCAGAGACCATATGGTCTCTGGTGTTTGAATCGTTATCTATCGTGCAGTTGTCTGATTTTTCGATCACAAATGTTGATACTACTTAATTTCGTTTATCCGACATACTCGTTAATCCGAAATAATCATATGCAACCATCGATGTCAACAGGTCTTGACTGTAGCTGAATTCAACATGGAGTGAGTGAGTGAGTGAGTGAGTGAGGATGGTTTTACGCCGCTTTTAGCAATATTCCAGCAATATCACAGCGGGGGACCCCAGAAATGGGCTTCACACATTGTACCCATGTCGGGAATCGAACCTGGGTCTTCGGCGTGACGAGCGAACGCTTTAACCACCAGGCTACCCGACTGCCCCGAATTCAACATGGAAGACTGGTCTATTGGTACACTGTACATCAACAAACAAGTAATATCAAAGGCAATCAGTGACAACCATTCTCAATCTAAATGTCTGGGGGGGTGGGGGTGGGGTGGGTGGTTAAAACATTACATGGCCGAGTAAAGAGTAACATTATCTCCACTACGAGACAAAATGAATAAATTACCATGTGAAGCTGGGATTCACTGCGTGGCAACCTGACATTGGGTATGGTTTGACGCCCCTTTTAGCAATATTCCAGCAATATCACAGGGAGGGACACTACAAATGAGCTTCACATTTTGTACAAATTGTAACAATGAGCTAAGGTACAAAAAAATATCCCAGGGTACTACATCAGAAATGAAATGGTTGTTCCTCAATACAAGCATTACGTTGTGTCTCAATACTGGATGTTCTGCTCCATTCAGTGATCAAGTGACAAAGAAAAAATGGCTACTGTCATACTCAAGTCAAGTATATCAGGGTGACATCTCAGTCTCATTAAAATCAGATCTTAGTTCTCGCTACCGCTAAACAAAGATCCGAGGACATCCCATTACGGGTCATGTCAGACCGACCTTGCATGAACTTTGACCGATCAATGGAATGACCAATCAGAAGGCAGCTTTCTTGTGCTTTATGGCACTAATTTCAAATTGGCGACTACGCTTCAAAACATATTTTGACAAATTCTCGATTACAAATTTGAAACCTGAACAAAAGAACATTCTGGAATGGCTAATAGATGGTCTAGATTGTATGGATACAGTCGTTAAACCCGTAACTATCATTTGGAGTTAAAGTTTTCGAGGCTGCATGATTAGAAATCACATTCCGACTGTCACTTTCATAATCTGGTAAGCGAAGCTCTGATTGGTCGGATGAAAGGTTGTTCTGAAATGACCCGTAATGGGATGTCCTCAGATCTTTGTTTAGCGGTAGCGAGAACTGAGGTCTTTTAATGAGATTGGGTGACATCTTGAAAAGGATACAAAGTCTACATTCCCCGATTACCAGCTGGTTGCTGACAGACAATGGGAGTCAAGCAGTATTGCGATGTTTCATGCTGTGTCTTTCCTCATCAACTGCATAAAGACGGCAACCTTGTGCGGAAGGTCCTTTGTCACATGATAGCAACAGTGTGACTCAGAGATATGACAGTCCGGAATATGGACTACCGGTATTAGCTTGGTGAGATACAAAAGAATAGAATATTCATTGATTATGGAACCATACTTCCACTAGACTTCCACCACTTCTGTCTTCAGTCAAACGAAGCATACACACTATACACATGACAATTGTCATCCCTTCTAGGTAAATACAACTATTGTCTTTACAAAACAAAGATTTCTACAGTATATCCAGCACCATTGTGTCAATATGTCCATAAGAAGACATCACATGCCTAATTCTGGGATTTATCTAGACCTGTTCAGAGGCCGATATTCGGCCCCAGGTCCAAATTCATGTCATAACTAATTTTATGGCTTTGTAGAGTAGCCTGTATTTCACAAATGCTTAGTTATATGTTATTGCAATGTCAAAATAACTCTTAAGTTTCAAATAGAAGTTTCAAAAATCAAACTTTTGAACAAAATAACAATTTCCCCTAAAATTTACTGCAAGGGACACTAAGTTTAGAATAATTGATAAATCCCTGTAACTATTTAAGATACATATTTGAGTGAAGTGTAAATGTTGATGATGTTAGTGACAAGTAATCAAATATAAGTAACTGAATTCTTGTTATGTGCCGTAACTAATGACAATTCTTGAATATATCTGAAAGTAGATAGGGTTTCAGATAGGTTCAATACTGGGACACAGACATAATGTTCTACAGATATGTCCTGAAAATTCATTGTAATGATAAAAAAAATACCTATCAAGTACAGAAGAAATCATGGATATGTCCTATTGCAATTTTTCTCTAGATGGTATGATAGCACATCTCACAACCTAATAAAACACATAGAAACTTCATAGTCTTCAAAGAGTCTCCTATAGATATGGTAGAAGCAGGGCAGCTAAACATCTGAAAAAAAGTTACCATTTTTTCTTCTCCTTTTTGGGGATCATATGCCGTATTATATAATACATATCCTAAGTGTAGGTGAGTTGGGTTTAATGCCGATTAGCCTTGTATTCAAGCTTATATCACTGCATTCATAACACAAGAGAACATATATGATACATTATGACTGACACTTAAATAGGAAGGGAAACGAGGGAGACAAAACCTGGTTTATAACAGCTGTGAAAAAATGATCGACTATTGAGTAACATATGCTTCTCGGGAGAAATTCAACCCTTTGGAAGTATGAACATCTTCAACAGAATTGATCTTCCCAAAACTCATAATAATTTGGTATCCCAAATAATATCTAATGGAGGCAGTAAGGAGAATATGCGAAAGTAATGTCTCACTTTTACATATGCTGAATTCAACTGATCACTTTTCCTACCGATCGTCAACTAAGAGTTATCTTCCCCTTATCACAAACAGACCAGGAATGAAGCATTTTCGAACTGTTAAAATGTTCCAAGATAAAAGGAAGAAAATGACTGACAGAGAAACATTCCTTAATTGTTTACTTAAATAATCTGTTCATAACTTAAAACCTTCTCCAACTGAAGTGTTTCCATAATCAACATTTGACATTTTGCAAAGATCACCTATTTCACTGTATTTTATTTGATTCTTAGAGAGTTGAAATTTGGTGGGTAAGAATAAGGGACCAGTTCAAAAGTTTATGTTGGATACAAATCTTAATTTGTTAAGTTTAGGAAGGGTTAGAAGGGCCCTAAAAGTTATCTGTACAAAAAAATATAACTTACTTTTTCTCAATATTTTGAATAGTAGCTTAAATTAAACAAAACTGTTTTCATTTATATTCTGTTAGGAGTTGTCATAAAATGAATTCGATCTTTCCTCAAGGTATTTTTTTTCGTCGCCAGCAATAGTGGTAGGTCAATCTAGTGCAGAGCATAATACAGAATCACAAATTGATCCTTAAAAACCCTACAAATGTTTTTCAACACCTTTTAAATAAACTTCAGTTTACAAACATTCTGAAAAAGCATAGCAAAACAAAATAATGCATATCAAAAGAGGCCACTCTTCAACAATTTCAGAATTAATTTTTTTTTGCGGTTGGTATGTCTCAAAACTTAAGAAATTAAGGTTATTATCCGACATCAAACTTTTGAACCGGTCCTAAATAAAAAAAACTGTGACCAACCAGAAAAATGTCAGGTACATGAATGATGTCTATGTAGTGATTTCTACATAGGCAAATTGAAAGCCTTCAAGCATGTATACAAAAGACACAAGAAAGTGGCATGCAGTCATGATCAGAATACATCAGTATACAGTAACAGAACAAACAAACAAATTGCAAATGATCAAACTTCAACATATTTAGTAATACTCTATGCACAAAAAGTGAAGAAAACAAAACCAATTTCTCAAAATTGTATTTCAGAAGAAATTAACTTGATTTTATAACACTGGACTAGAATGGCTGATGGCATTACATATTTAACAACTTTTATACAGTAACTTGTGTATATAACAACTGCCTAACAGCTCTTGGAAGTTGTGCAATGTACTTATCTGTTATCATGGTTCTTCCGATGAACACTAAAATAAAGGAAACTTACACTCCTGGAGAAATAGATTTAACTTTGCTGTATCTGATTATTTGTGATATCCAGTCATGCAAGAGTAGATTCAATCACATTAAAGAAAGATCTTTAAAATACTCAGATACGATACTATCTATTCAGGGATAGAAATACCGTATTCGACGTAATAAGCGCCCCGCACTAATAAGCACCCACGGCGATATTTGCGGATATATTAGAAGTGAACAATCCCAATTAGCACCCCTTACGATTGATCAATGTACACAAGACTTATTTATTCGTGCATAATGCGCACTCGTGTGTTATATGCACCCTTAATTATGGGCAATTAATTTTTGGAAAATGTATCTGTCGTGTATAATAAGCACAGACTTTCCTTTGGTTACATTTTAAGCTGTCAGCATAAATCATGAAATTTACGACCACCCGCTATAAGTGAAGGATGTGTGGACACTTGAGCCAATCAATGTCAGCTTTCAAAAATGATTCTCTTTATTTCTTTACCACCCTGATATGGAAATTTTCATTTTTCACTTGTATCAAGAATTTCGAAGCTTCAACGTTAATTGGTTGATAAGTTCACCTGATGCAACCTCTTATAGAGAGGTTCTTGCAGAGAGGTATCGTATCGGAGTAAAAGGTCTGATTTTACGGAGATTGCTACTTCACCTGACTTCCTATCATGAGTACATGAACAGTCTCATCAGAAGAAGTGAGTGAGTTGGGTTTAACGCCGCTTTTAACAGTATTTCAGTTATATCACGGCGTGTCAGCTTAATGTGGGAGGAAAGCCCGAAGTGATTCAGGCCTCAGACGTTTACCACTTCGGTGCTGACTAACCTAGAAACATAATCGGGGCGAACCGAGATTCAAACCCACAATCATAGGTTTCTGGCGTGCCCAAGGGACGCAACTCTGCACAGCGAATCGCGGCGCCTTCCACGACTGGGCCACCCGTGCCCCCAGTCTCATCAGAAGAAGTTAAAGACCACCTGATTCTTTCATGTCATTACAGTTAATCTGTCATGGTATGACAGAATAAAAAGGATAATATGAAAGAATTAGGTGGTCCTTAACTTCTTTTCAGAAGTATAAGTCAAATATTGCACTAATTGTGAATATATTCTATGATTAACCAGCCATACTGTACTCCAGGTTTAGCAATGTGACTTGGCTTGTGAAGACCATTTGCTGCTTACAAAGTCTCTCAACAGCAAAACATAGTTACGTTGAAAAGCAATAAAAGGTCTTGCAGAGTGTTAGAGATTTGGGTAACTTTTAAACCAAAATCCAGTCTGATGAAAAAAGAATAAACCTACTGAAAGTCTACAAGCAACTTAAAAATAAGACTGCTGTATATTCAACTAATAAAAAGTAGCATGATCAGTGAAAGAGAAAATATACTACTCAAACTTTGGTAGGGAAAGGGAGTATCCCGGTGGGGTCTGAAAGTGACTGATTGCGTGGGTATGTTGTCATGTAAATAGTATCTGATATTGCCATGGAACTGAAGCATGTGCAGGATTAGTTGAAGTTGATTAAACATAAATACACAGTTCAACAAGTTGTCGTTGCGTTGCGTCACAGTTTGAAATATCTCAGTATTCCTATCAAATACTGGGTAGATATAATCTAAATTAATACTGCTGAATCAAGTCGCCCTGTCCCCTGCCCTGATAACTTCTTATTGCTAACTTCAGTATCATAACAGACATAAGGGGACCACATTACGCTACTGGGACCAATAGTTTGCATAAACTCTAGGACTACAGCTAAATTCTACCACTGTCTGGTGGGAACATTGCAAACTGTATAATAACTATTCTACTACAAAACTTTCGATGTATTGTAGAAACCTTGATAACATTTGTCCAACCGGCAGACAAATGCTCAAGACAAACTTTCAAAATTTCTCACCATGCATCCTAAACAGTGAGTAAGTGAGTTGGGTTTAACGTTGCTTCTAACAGTATTCCAGTTATATCATGGTGTGGCAGCTTAATATGGGAGGAAAGCCCGAAGCGATGCAGGTTTCAGACACAATTGAACCCACAATCAAAGGTTTCTGGCTGCCAAAGGGACGCAACTCTGCACAGCAAACTGCAGGACCTAGCTTAGATGACTGGCCCACCCTTGCCCACTCCCTAAACAGATTTTCACTTTGAATCCAAAGCGAACATGAAATACACATCTCTGTTAACTAAGACATAAACAATTCCCTGTTCATTAAGAAAACTAATCTTTTCCTTCGTAAAGTTTGAATATCATAGGCATAAACATTTTCTGTGTTGCTTGCAAAAAAAATTAAAAATATCTCTCCCTAGGAAAACATTCTTGACTGCATTGCTGTTGTACCAGAGCTGGTTAATGCTATACCCAAATGCAAATTTTCAAAATTATCTGCAAATGTCTATTTATGCTCAAGAAGCTCTGTGTACTTGCAGTCTTCAAAATTCAGCATGAAAGTCAGTCGTTCCTAGTCATAACCGTAATGTTAGATGTTAAAGACATTGGGGGTCCCTAGATCCAAATACCATAGAAGACCTGAAGTACCCCAACACTAGCTTGGCAGTACCAGCAAAAGTAGTCAGGTCTGTTTGTAAGCAAATATAACAAATATGAGGACTTATGAAAAGTAGTGCACACACATCTTACAAAGAATCCGAGAATCTTACCTTAAGTGTTTTAGGGTACGTTTTTAACCCTACGTGAAATCTAATCCAACAGAGCCACTTTAGACACTAGTCCAAAACTTAGTTAGGTCATTGGTCTTTCTGTCAAGGAAGCTCAGCTAACAATTGTTTATTTACTAACACTAAAATCTCCTGAAAAGTATGACAAAAGAAATTCTTGGATAAGTAGATTCTCCAATTTTGACACACACAGTTGATATTCGCCTGGATCAAATTAAGCATGTTGTGTGCATACTTTTCACACCATCTCATTATTTGCAAGTATTACGCACCATCCAACAATATCTCTCATTAAAATCTTATAATGTAATATTCTCAGTGGAATTAACATACATACTGGTTACTGCAAATACTTCCTCATTTGAAAGACATGCTTAATACTATGAGTGGTGATGTGTTCTAACAGGCCACCTTTTCTTGTAACTATTCTGTAGATATGGGATGTAGGCCCAGACCTTTGAATAAGGCATGTCATCAAAACAATCATTAGCAAGGCCACATGTTTTTTCTCTTACAGAGAGGTCATCAAGCACTTAAGTTACTAACACTGATCAGCTGATTTACCAAAACAGTTTGATTGCTGTAATTATATCACAAACAACAAATCTGATATCATTCAGATTGAAATGAGCCTCAACTGTCCTGCATTGATATGTAGAGTCTTGAGAACTGGAAACCGGACATGATGAGACACTGAACTCTTGAGGGAAGAAAAATCAGATGATTTACGTGTCAATACACAATGAATCTTTCATAATAAATGGATGGATACATACGCAAGGCTGGGGATTGAATTAATATGCGTGAAATTCAAAGCCTGCTTAAATGCATAAAAACAATTAATGTATAACATGTGTACAATCAAAAAGTACTATCAGTACTAAGCTCCTCCTTCCATCAGTACGTCACTCATTCTTGTCCTTCTTCTTTACAAATGGGATGGGTGGCCTGGGCACTTTACTGACGACTGTGGATCCCACATCATATGTCTTGCCTGCAACCCACTTCACCCCTCCGTAGCCATAGCCCACAGCTCCAGATGCTGTGCTGTATACACCGCTGGACATGCGCCACAGCAAACTTGGCTGCTTCCCTGGTTCTGAAATATGGTGACAAGGTTGTAGAGATTATTTTACTATTATAGTTTAAGAGTCTCATGCACAGAATAATTGTTAGGCTTAAAAAAAATAAAAGAATTGGTTCTCAGGCAATGACTTTTGAAAATATAGTGTGGGCAGGCGGTGGTATTTTTTGTGTGTGCTTGTTCAAACTATCATGTAACCAAATAAACAGTTGTGTAACATCAACCTGGAAAAGGGTCTCCCTACACAAACAAACATACAAACTCATTACTACCATGACCATAACACGCAATGCCCAGTAATGCAGTGTGCATGTAAAGGGAAGTAACTGTCCTCTATTGGATCACATTGTGTTTAAGTATTAGGATTTTTTTATTTTTGGAAAATGAAAAAAAAACCAACTGAAATGTGCGGCAGCCTTTTTGATGATGCGGGCAGTGCCTGAGAACCAAGACTATTATTTTTTTAGCCTTAACTAGAAGTTGTGGGAATCCAGTGTTTGAAATTAAGGGGGATCCTAGAGTCACAAAGGTTTGCTAATGTACATTGTATTTGTTTAGAAGTAATTGCCAGTAATTTAAGGGTAAAATAGGTCATGTACGGTAAATTTTAACCGTATCGGTCCAAAATATTGAATGTACTGGTATTGTTAAACACTGCCAATCCAGTGAACTGGAAAATCTATAACTGACCAGAAACACTGCTATAGTTTTTTGTTATCTAGGAACCCTAAAACTTTAAATTTTAGCATGATTTGGTTGGTTTGTTGTTTAACGCCGCACTCAGCAATATTCCAGCTATATGACATCGGTATGTAAATAATTGAGTCTGGACCAGACAATCCAGTGATTAATATCATGAGCATCTATCCCCGCAATTGGGACCGATGACATGTATCAACCAAGTCAGCGAGCCTGACCACCTGATCCCATCAGTCGCCCCTTACGGCAAGCATGGGTTGCTGAAGACCTATTCTAACCCGGAAACTTCACGGGTTAAATTTTAGCATGAGGTTTATGACCGGGACCCCTTGACTTTCATGCTTAATTTCTAACTCTTGGGATTATATCATCAATTAAACTTTGCTGAGTTCTTCATACCTGAGACAAGCAGCGAGTGGAAACCATAGGGCCAAGACAGAGACTCGTATATTTTTCCGTGTATGACATGCACTTGTCTTACCTGTAAATACTGCTGTACACTTGTGGTAGACAATGTCAATTTTAAATCCCGGACTATTATTATAAATTAGCTTATCTGTAATCGCTGGGATATAACTAACAAGCAGTTAGACATTGTTAAATTGTCCCCTGGTTACAGTAATGATTTTATGTACCTGACACTTCATCTGTTTTCTTATTGGAGGAGTATTCAGGAGCATCACTTTCCTTGATGTCATCTGCGTTGGTTATCACTTCAACTTGTTCTGAACCTGGGCCCTGGTACAAGCAAACAAACAGAAAATGCATTATCACTGAATGTGAGATAGCTATGCGATAAATCGGAAAGAGCAAAGAAGAACAAAGCATTGTTTATTTCATGTTAATACATTGGTTCTACCATGACGTCATTTTTGGCGATTTGAACATGCGCTTGGAACTTGATGATGTCTTAAATAAGACGATGTTATATGTGAGAGGGAAATCTCTATAGAGTTGTTCCTCATAGATATAGCTAGACAATGCAGATGAATGTAATGGCCAAACAATTGTACCCAAAGACCTCATTCTCAGTTGTGAATCATTACATAATTGTCTGATATTCACAAGGTTTCCTTTCAAATGTATGCATAATTAACCTTACAGTGCTTCAGAGTTTGTTTCTTAGGGAGCGACTGTGACAACTTAAGTTATTTTCCTGGTGTGTCAGAAGCAATCCCAATAATACGCTGAGACACACTCAAACAGAAACAAAAATCAGATCTCAAATTCTTAGGAAGTGACTGTCACAACTTAAGTTTTTTCCTGGTGTGTCAGAAGCAATCCCAATAATACGCTGAGACACACTCAAACAGAAACAAAAATCAGATCTCAAATTCATGCTTTCAGCATGGGACCTTAACTACAGGTCGAAAGCCTGAGGGTAGCAAAATATTGTTCAGTCAGTTAATAATACATTCTAGATTGTCCGGTGTATTGTCTCCATTCTATTATGACCAATACCCTGGACCCACTTGCCACCATATCACTATACCAGAGGTAAAAACTACCAAAACAAGTAACCAAGCAGAGAAATTCCACAGAGCTTGAAATCTAAGCAATCAAAATGTCTCTTCTGAACGCAGGTTTGGCACATAGCAACTTAAAAATCATGGCCTTATTCAAGCAAGCCCTCAAAGTTTACTTTAAGTGAATCACAGGAGGTTTATAAATGATATTTTAGCTGGGAATGATGTTTTCCTCAGTACAAAGACAAGGAAGGAGGTTCTTATGCTATGAGACATTCTGGTTGTATCTGTGACAGCAAGCAAAAGTCAAGACAAGTAGTGGTGATATCACTCTTTGTTCAAATCATTTAAGAACAGCATAATTTGATTGGACATCTATTTGTAGTGTCAATCCTTCTATGGTGGTGATTGGGTCCAGGTTATATAACATAATATACACCTGGAAATTAATTAAGCACCCCCTGATTTTTTCGACCATGTGCCTCTAACAACATATTACTTGAGGCTCTTGACTAACAACAAATACAGATAATCATGATAATCATGATAATGATGTCAATGTTCAATATTTTAATTGCGTGAATAACAGTTTGACAGCACTGTACTTGAGTCAAAATGGGAACCACAACAACTATGGATTGGACAGACTGTTACATATCCCAGGGATTCATCCAGGATTCTATATGAAGTGCCCCTGGGGGCAAATTGGGAAAAATCGTTATTTTGTTTAAAAAAATAGCTTTTTAAAAATTCTTATTTTCTTAAATTCAGAGGTAGGCCTATCTTAACACTGTCTTTTGAGATTCTATTCAATGCAATAATATACAAGAAAGAAGTGAGCAAAGCTCACATACCCCGTTATCCCCGCTGGTCAACAACAAATAGTAAATAGTTTGTTAATTAATGAAATATACCTGTTGCTTTAAGTCAGAGGAACTGCCCTTTCCTTTGTAACCCAATGAGGATGCATTATGTTTGAACAATGTTGAAATGAACTCATGTTTTTGCAAATATATTTCAATCTAGTGTGGGATAATCAATGCTTAGCACAACATACATTCTTGATGTTTCTTAATTAATTAAAAAATTCAGAATCTTCAAACTAGCAAAAGGCACAGGTACTCATTGTGGTATATGGGTGTAGCACTTTTGGTGAAGCTAGGGTGCATGGTTAAAAAGATATGGGCCGTACAAAAGCTCGGACGGAAGGACGGACAGACGGAACGCTATATACCCCCGTTTTACTTTGTAAACTGGGGTATAATAACTAAGTCTTACAACCTCTTCCTATTTATTGGTCCTGTTATCAGTGAAATACAGGTTTACACAAAATTAGATCTTTGTTTATATACATACATATATAAATATCAATATCAATATAAATTTTGAAACTTTTAATTCCATTTTGGGAATATTTAATGACATTTGTTGCAGACTTGAGGCCGAGTATCAGCCTCTAAGCAGGTCTAGATAAATCTCTGTATCGGGTCTGTGACTTTAGCCTTAGTCCGAAGCATGAGTCTAGATTTACATTGACATTTAACATAGCCTTAGGTAAAATTTAGCTTCTTGCCATGAATGTATTGAGCGACTGCTCGATAGCCTAAAACATCAATAATAACTTATGCATCACATGTTTTGATAACGTTGATGTATGAAAAGGATTGTGGGGACATCAATGAAGGTAAATTATTTCTAAATATTGATTGAAAATTCCAATTATGACAAGGCTCCATAGAGAGTCAGTTGGCATAGTCCCCAGGCTTATGTGCAAATACAACTGATGAAGGCAGTTTGGTTATTAAGTAAAAGCCTGCATAAGGCACATCATTTTAATCAGTCCCTGCCCAAATAATGAGCGAGTGAGTGAGTTGGGTTTAACGCCACTTTTAACATTATTCCAGTTATATCACTGCGTGTCAGCTTAATGTGGGAGGAAAGCCCGAAGTGAAGCAGGTCTCAGACGTTTACCACTTCGGTGAAACCCACGAGCACGGGTGTGGTGCTGACAAACCTAGGAACATAATCGGGGTGAACCGGGATTCGAACCCACAATCATAGGTTTCTGGTGAACCAAAGGGACGCAACTCTGCACAGTGAATCGCGGCACCTTAGGCGACTGGGCCATCCGTGCCTCCGCAAAAATCATGAGCCTACTTGACTGAAACTGTCCTTGCTGATGATTTTCAGTACACTTCATATTATTTGCACATTGGGCTCTTTATTAAATGTTTCAAACTGAAAGATACTTCATCAGTCTGCGATTTTAGCCACTAGTCTGAAGCCTGAGTCTAGTAAAAGTCTCTTTGGTTTAGTAGTCTCAGCTGATATTAGTCCACATAATAACACTAAAAACTACTGAAAATGATACTAAGAGCCAGGTTTGGGCACAGACTGATTTACTTGACTCAAACTTTGGGCTTGTGACTAGAGATGCAGACTGAAATAATGCTAGACTTTTGCCAAACAAATAGAGATGAGTTGGCTTTCATTCTTGCATGGTAAAAAGGAGACAAATCTACTTTGTATTCAATCTCATTAAAATCAGATCTTAGTTCTCGCTATCGCTAAACAAAGATCTGAGGACCTCCTATACATCCCATTTAGGGTCATGTCAGAACGACCTTTCATCCAACCAATCAGAGCGTCGCTTACCAGATCATGAAAGTGACTGTCGGCATGTGTTTTCTAATCATGCAACCACGAAATATTTATCACGGTTTATTCTGAACGAGTTACGGGTTTTATGATTATATCCATACAATCCATGCCATCTACAAGCCATTCCAGAATGTTCTTCTTATCAGTTTTAATTTTTTTTATCGAGAATACGTCAAAATATGTTTTGAAGCGTAGTCGCCAGTTTGAAACTATTGTCGTAAAGCTCGAGAAAGCTGCCTTCTGATTGGCTAAAGTCGTTTTCTTTTCAGTCACTTCATTGGTCGGTCAAAATTCGCAAAAGGTCGTTCTGACGTGACCCATAATGGGATGTCCTCAGATCTTTGTTTAGCGGTAGCGAAAACTTAGATCTGATTTTAATGTGATTGCTTTATTTTCAAGTCCTTGAACTATGCAAGAAAAAGTTAAAGTCTTTGTCAGATGTTAAAATGGCCATCCTTTAATCTCAGTTTGTTTGCTGGTTGTTTAGTTACTCACCAGTATCATGCCAAACAGTCCAGTAGTTGATATAATGAGCAAATAATCCACAACATATGGTGGTGAGGTGAGGTAAAATGGGGTTTAACATTGCGTCAAAGATTATTGCACTCATAAAGTGATATCCATGCGTGTGTGTGTCTGCTCCTAGTTCTACTAGTCAGGACTGATGCCGATTTATAGTGCTAGCCCACTGAGATACCATGCCGCAGTTTAACATGAATACCCCACTCAGACACAGTATCCCCCTTCATTTCGAACAGTGCTATGTATGAAGTGTATTTCATTGACAAAATAAAATTCAAATTCAGTTTCATTGAGCAAAACTGGCAAATACTACTGGTCCTTATGATACCTTAACTATTAGGCAGTTTGGCAAGGATTATAGGACTAGTGCCAATTTCTAACACTGCTAAGCATCCTATGTGTTACAATCTTTAGGGTTTACTCAAATATGTGGATACCGATATTACTATTGCAGGGCATGAAATTCCTTGTACTACAGTGCCAATGGCATAGGTAGAATCAGAGTAGCACCATTTAGTTCTTCGCGCTGAAGGGCACCCTCAGAAATACTATTCTTTTCACACATTTTTTAATGGTATGAATTGGGAGAAATACATGAAAGTGAAGATATGAACATGCTTGTACACAGTAGCACTTGAAAATAAAACGTGGACATGTAGAAAATGAAGAGGGTATTATCACGAGTATCAACCGAAAAGGAAAGAAAGGGGACAACATTAATAGCCTATCATAACTACTACTTAATATCTGAGGGTCATGATGTGGGATGTCACAAGTAAATACAATTTTGGTCCTTTGGTCTGCAGTATGTGTATTTTCGGCTTAGTCAGTAAAAACGTGAACAGGCTTTCTGTGCCAATTTTATTAGCCAGTAAAAATTTTGCAAACTGAAATCTAAAATGAGAAATCATCTCTATGTAAATGCAGGAAAACGTGGGGACAGCTGTTTTCCTTTCCTTTCCTTTCATAACTTTAATTTGTGTTTTGAAAAAACAAACACTGTTCTGTTGGTTTTGTTGTTTTAGTAGATCTAGTTATATATCACTTTTACAACTTTTATCTTGATTACGGTAAACAGTAAAGTCTTAGTTTATATTTAGACCTCTAGCAGATTTTTATTATTTGGTTATCATGTTCATCTTTCACTATACACATTCAACTCTTATATTTACAAAAGTTTTTTAAGCTGTTTTATGCTAAACAGTAACTCGGGTACCCGAGTCGGGTGGGTACTGAGTAGGACCAGGGTACCCACAAGACTACCTGGACCCGTGGTTAGTCACTTGATATATTGTCTAATGACTTAACTTATCTAGAAATCTATGGTTACACTACAAGTCATTAATGTTTTTCTTTCTGACTTTGCATCTATTCCTTCTGATTTTTCATATGGTTGAAAAAAGATATAACTTCAGTCAACCACAGTGTATGCATGACCAGATTGTTTAATACATGTATCTAAATATGTTTTGCCAGGGCTATACAAGCTAAAAAAGATCCCAATCGGACATTTTGAGACATATCCTGAGACCTACAGTGGATACCCGGGTAGGGTAGGGTAATAGGGGGGCAGGTACCCGGGTAGTAAATTTGGACTCATCCCAGTCCTACTAAACAGTATGCCCCATCAGGATCCTCTTATCTAACTCATGTTTTAAATTACATTCATGAAATATGATAGATCTGTGAATATCAGAAAAATTGAACAGTCCATAAAAGATGCCTCTAAAAGGGACAACTTTTTGATGAAAATAAACATCCTCGTGCAACAACCTGTACTTTGTTTAAAAAACAATTTGCTCTAGAAAGATTTTGATAGCCACTTTACTTCACAAAGGGCTTCCTGACACATTGCACGTTTGGACTCAAAATGAGAAAACTTTCAAATGATGTAGATCTATCAAAATAGAAAACTGCAATCTGTGTGAATGTCAATATTATTTAACTGCTTGGAAAACATTCAAGGATAATACACCTATAAAGTCAGACTACTTTACTGACATCAAGAAGGCAAGTAACGATGCGGTGCCAGATATCAGAAACTGGAACCAAATTTCCAATTTCTTCAAGTTCAACTCGTCAGGCCCAATCTTGGTCTAGATCTAGGAGTATTTCTAAAGTCGGCTTCTAAAATTGTGGCAAATTTGCTTGAAATAATAGCTAAAACTCTGAGAGACTCACCTTGTACAGGCACGATTTCATCGTTGCGTAAATGTTTGACATTTTCTGGAACCACTGAGTCGACGTGTCAGACCGATCAAGACAAGTGAGCAGCGAAGTTAGTGAAAGGGGCAACTTGTTACTTCGTCGTCTCGAATATATCCGTCTTCTGGATTTTATCTGACACTGAAAACCTGCTGAGGCTCTACAAAAATAATGACGAATCTATTAATATCACAGTTTGTCGTCGTCAATTTCTAATAAAAGAGCTGTTTTCTTAATAATACAGGTACATACCAGATAGTTCCGCCAACATCGTCTGCCACGTTGTTTTGTTCTGTCAAATATAACCATCGAGTTTATAAGACCGAACACGATTGGATACGTGTTTCATTATGACCAATGAAAATACTTGTAACATCCCAGCACTGACCTGACCTAATTTTGTCATGAAACCCGATACAGACGGCGATTACGGACAACCCGTATAACACATTATTGAATTCAAAATTAATTCAACGTCCGTATAGTAACAAAGGGGAACAACTGCTGATAAAAACTCTCATCGTCTCATTTGAATATTTTCCTTATTTTCTTGTTTCTGATTGGTCAAAAACCCATCCATGACCAATCAAAACACTAGATGTGCTAATAACGAATAATGCAAATGAGGGGGTTTATATTATAACGATATTATTTCCCCACTGGCTTTATTATTAGAAACAAGACATGTATACAGAGCTGACGAGCTAGCCAAAGCACCTACGAATCAAAGCTATGTGGCGTGTTGACCGTACACTTGGTGCAGTTTGTTTACAAATTCTGTGTTTATTAATTCACTGCGAGTGCCTTAGCCCGGCTGAATATAACAGACAGAGACAAAGCCTGATACAAGCGGAACAGTCGAGGCGATTCGGGTCTTCATATGTATTGAATGTTGGCGAGAAGAAACTTAGCAGGATCTTGATAGAAGCAAAGCAGAGAGAATTCAACACTTCGAGGGTTAATGGTACCATTTTCCCACCTTCAGTCAGCTTCTTCAAGACAAAGCCAATCATCGAGAAGAGCCAAGTGTTTCAGATTATACGACGAATGCCCAAAGGTAGATTTGCATACTGTCATTTATTCTTAGAGCTGATCGATGTACGTCACATGTCCTGGGTTGTTTCGGTGGGAGTATTTGCCGATGTCAGCTCGATTCTCGACTTGTCGTTTTCTGTTTTCGTTCGACAGGTTTATTTTATGCTGGTAATTCGTTCCTGTTATTTCAGCATCAACATGAGAATTATATGCTGACACAATTTGATCTAGCCGGGTCATTTACACGAATAAATCAATTTCTGTTGTTATATCACCTTGAAAGTATGTTAACACCATGGGTATTAAGTATCAATAGGTATAATGATATAACAGGTTAGAGGTTTGCAACAATCTATATGTTAAGTCTCTCGTGTACTCATGCATGTCCTTAATATATAATAGCGTGACATGTATGCGAAATTATCTATATATCTCATTTAAACATTGTACATTTAATTTGGAAAAGAAGGTACGTTCCTTACGTTTGCCTATAGGGCGCATAGACTATGCCCCGGTCTTTTATAACAAATCTAGGCCGCGAAAATAAGATTGGATTACATTTGAGTAATGATACCTCGTGGATGGGTTAAAGTCCTGGCTATTTATCCATATTAATTCTTCTGTTATATGATATGGGTCAACCGCCTTTGGATGACAATGCTGTGCTGTGACAGTGGATGTGTCATGTAGCGTGAGAGTGTCGTGAAACTGGATGATATACACACAGGGGGTGAATCAGTGGCATATACTAAATATACTACCCAGCGTTTGATAGAGATACGTTTACTCTGTCCGTGGTACACAGAACCGATTCTCATAATATGTCAAGTGTATATTAAAATAGAATGACATCTGCTTATCCCTGGGCGGTCGGGTAGCCTAGTGGTTAAAGTTTTGGCTCGTCACGACGAAGACCCTGGTTCGATTCCCGACATGGGTGCAATTTGTGAAGCCCAATTCAGGTGTCCCCCGCCGTGATATTGATGGAATATTGCTAAAAGTGGCGTAAAACCATACTCACTCACTCACTCTAATTATCTCTATCCAAAGTTTATTAGTACATAACCCACAGAAACTATTGGAATTCTATACAGACGTTTATTTAAATGATTGCAATAATTTAGTAAGCGGATGTGTCAATTTCTTTCCCCCCACCTACCTCAACCCCAATCCATTGTAATCGATCAACTAGAAATCCCACCCCACAACCAACATCTCGTGTTGGACTCCGTGAGGTCAGGGTTAGAATTGGTCTTCAGCAAACCCGCGAACCGATGTTTGTCCAAAGAGGCGATCGGGATCGGGTGGTTTTCGTAGATCGATGCTCACGATATCAATCACAGGACTGTTTGCTCCAGTTTCTATTATTTACTATTTGATATTCATGTGTGTTAGTGTGTGTGTGTTAGTTAGTGTGTGTGTGTGTGTGTGTGTGTGAGGGAGGGTGGTCGATTTTTTTATAGCTTTGTTAATTCTTGAAAAATATTCGCTTCAGACTGCTGAATAAAAAGAATTTGCCTGCCACAAAAGTTACATTGTTGCAAGGTATTTCTTTATATAATATCCATACGAAATCCCATCCCAATATCGCTAAACGTTGCATCCAAAGAGACCTCGCCACGCTTTTATGAACAATAAAAGCCATACTAATATATTCGATACAGTTATATACCCATGAACAGTGAATTCAGTACGCATGCACGACATGCCGTGATTCAAATCTCCTAACACTATCCCGTGAGGTCAGATGATCAGGTCACCTGCAAGAAATAGGCCATCTCCCCACTCAGATTACGCGTCGAAGTCGAATCAACGGGGTCATTCACTTCGTTAAGATCACCTTGTGCAGTCACATTTGCTATTTCAAATATTTACCCAGGTCTATAACACTTTCTACAGTATACAGTGGCTGGCTGAATAATCACTCCGTGAACTGATGTCTCTGATACAGATCCCGGAAAAAAAAATATTCGAAGACTACCAAACAAGCGTTTAAGTCTGCAATACTTTTGCAAGTCTAGATTACTCTAGTTTCTGAAAATAAGGTTATCCCCTGGTCAGCTTTCTAACATATTTTAAGCAACAAAATTTAAAATGTTTTCATTTCAGAGACTAAATGTTTGTCTAACGGTGGAGTAATTATTAATAAGAATAAAAAATATCTGATAGCGAGCGGCGACGCGGGGCAATGTCTATGTGTGACAATTGTTATAGATCTACGCTTGTTCAAAGAATTCTTTGTGGTCTGTCGGATGTCTTCCTTGTTACCATGATAACTATATACAGGGCACTGCTTTGGGGTACTTGGTTTGTTTGTCTTTGTCCCGATTTCACATCCTGTATGGTTAATCTTTCTTCCTGGTGACACGAGGCTTCTGTGAATATGATTTAGGCCAAAAAAGGAAATGTTTCTCGGTCGACGCTCGACACTTGAAGTCCTGAGTGTGTCTTATCTTTCAAATTTCCCAAGTTTCTTATGATATTGTCGATATATTTTAATAATAAATATATTTTTTAGACATAAGTATGATACGTGTTTACACAACTATGCATCTTTTCTAAATTAAGCTAAAAACTAATACAAACTATAATGAATCTCTAAAGCTGTTAGGGGCGGTCGGGTAGCCTTGTGGTTAAAGCGTTCGCTCGTCACGCCGAAGACCCGGGTTCGATTCCCGACATGGGTACAATGTGTAAAGCCCATTTCTGGTGTCCCCCGCCATGATATTGCTGGAATATTGCTAAAAGCGGCGTAAAACTAAACTCACTCACTCACGATAAAGCTGTCAACTCGTAGAAATGTAACTGAGTGTATATATAGCTACCATGAATCACTAAGGTACAGCCCGAGGCAAAAACACCTCGGTCACAACAGAACAAAGGCATGCTAGTTGGTGGTGTCGACCTGTAAAGATCCGGAATAGAATAGGTCTCCAGCAACCCATGCTTGGCGACCATCGGTATCGGGTGGTCAGTCTTGCTGACTTGGTTGATACATTTCATAGAATCCCAATTGCGTAGATATAAGTTGCTCATGATTGCTAATTCTCTATGACATCCTGTTGATCTGCAGTATTATGAAGACAGCATCCGTAGTCTAGTGAATGGAGCGTCTGTCCAGAAAGCGGAAAACCGATAGTTCGGTACCAAAATATGTTAAAAGATGGTACTTGTTGTTACCCTGTTCGATGTTCGTGATGTCAATCACTGGATTGGCTGGCCCAACCTCGATTATTTACAGACCGCCGTTATATAGCTGGAATTTAGTGCGACGTTAAACAACAAACAAACTAAACATTTATGGTCGTTGTGCAATTGTTGAAATGAACAAAATCTAATTCTCATTATATGAACACATCTCATTATGATATCGCAAATGTTTCCTCTTTCCTTCGATGTGATAATCATAGTCACAGCTGCAATTCTCTTTATTGTTGTTGCTAAAACTAATAGGCTTGTGATTCGAAATTGACCCACCCTTGATTGCCCAGTGTTCCCATCCCATATCATTATGTTATACAAGATGAAGATGCCGCGACATTGACAAGTGCCCATCTCGTACGTTCGCCTCCGTGGTCTAGTGGTAGAGCGTCCACCCGAAGAGCTGAAGGTCCGCGGTTCGATCCCCGGCCGTGACATTGACAAGTGCCCATCTCGTACGTTCCTGACCGCCTCCGTTGTCTAGTGGTAGAGCGTCCACCCGAAGAGCTGAAGGTCCGCGGTTCGATCCCCGGCCGTGACATTGACAAGTGCCCATCTCGTACGTTCCTGACCGCCTCCGTGGTCTAGTGGTAGAGCGTCCACCCGAAGAGCTGAAGGTCCGCGGTTCGATCCCCGGCCGTGACATTGACAAGTGCCCATCTCGTACGTTCCTGACCGCCTCCGTGGTCTAGTGTTAGAGCGTCCACCCGAAAAGCTGAAGGTCCGCGGTTCGATCCCCGGCCGTGACATTGACAAGTGCCCATCTCGTACGTTCCTGACCGCCTCCGTGGTCTAGTGGTAGAGCGTCCACCCGAAAAGCTGAAGGTCCGCTGTTCGATCCCCGGCCGTGACATTGACAAGTGCCCATCTCGTACGTTCCTGACCGCCTCCGTGGTCTAGTGGTAGAGCGTCCACCCGAAAAGCTGAAGGTCTGCGGTTCGATCCCCGGCCGCGTCATACCAAAAAACGTTAAAAATGTTACTTAATTGTTGTTACCACTAAAACAAGGACTGGTCGGCTCGGAGTGGGCCATCACCTTTTAAATCGGTATCACTCCGGATAAGTAAAGCAGCCACATGCACACGTGCGTGCACGGCGCTATGTAAGTGCAATAATCTTGGACGCGACATAAACCCCATTTCACCTCACCTTTTATTTCCTACCATGAGTTCCGTGTATCAGTTTCAGTATCATGACGTGCAGAAAGATTATTTCAGATTATTTGCTTGTTTGTTTGTTGTTTAACCCTCATGGTGCCTGGATGTCAGTCAGTATGGCAAGCCGTTTCCACATTTATTACGGAATTACAGATATCTTCAATTGTTTTAAAGATATCTTGAAATGAATTGAGGATATCTCGAAAAGAATTGCTGATATCTTAAATTCGATTATTGATATCAAAATGTCATGTTTTGTTATGATGTCATTAATTCAATTCCTGATATCTTGAAACTAAATACAGATATCAATAATTAAGTATTGATATCTTCAATTGTTGTCATCATTAATAATGTTACATTAATAATGTTACTTAAATTAGATAACTGATATCAATAATTGATATAAAGATATCATCAAAAGTATTAATGATATCTTTAATGGGATGTTTGATATCAGTAACGGTCAGAATTAATGACATCTTGAATTGAATTAAAGATATCTCTAATTGAATTAAAGATATCTGTAATGCATTTGTGGATATGTATAACTTATTTCAAGATATCTTGAATTGAATTTAAGATATCTTGAATTTATTTCTAATATATTTATGTACTGTACGATGGTAATTGTTTAATGATATCTTAAATACATTTAGAGATATCACAAACTAATTTGTTGACAGCACCGTAACATTTTAAGATATCAGTAATTGTATTATGGATGTCAGAAATGAATTTAAGACATATTTAATTTTTTGTGGATATCTTAAAAACATTATTGATATCTTTAAATAAAATACCGATATCTTTAAAACAATTGAAGATATCTGTAATTCTGTAATAAATGTGAAAACGGCTTGCCATAAGTCAGCTTGCATACCGCGCAGTGTGATGACGTCGCTGTTTCAAAAGAGGAATACATTTTATCAAAAGTGTTACAAATTCTTTATTTCTTCAAACAGTGTAACCAAACTGTATAACATGCTACTCGAGTTGATTGTCTTTCCATCAGTATCTAAAGTCACCACATCCAAAAGATCTATGCACTGCCTAGCCATCGATAAAAGTACTGGTATTATGTTTCCTACTTTTCTACATTAATCGTAATATGGAAGCACCCGAATCTGGCAAGCAAAGTCAAGTAAGCGCCCGGCCGCGTCATACCAAAAGACGTTAAAAGATGGTACTTGTTACCCTGTCTGGCGCTCGGCATTAAGGGACTAAAACAAGGACTGGTCGGCTCGGGGTCAGTATACTGTGTCTGAGTGGGGTATTCATGTTAAACTGCTGCATGGTATCTCAGTCGGCTAGCACTATAAATCGGCATAAGTCCGGACTAGTACAGGCAGCCACACACACACACACACACACACACACACTCACATTAAGGGGTTAAAACAAGGACAGTATACTGTGTCTGAGTGGGATATTCATCTTAAACTGCGGCATGGTATCTCAGTGAGCCGGCACTACAAATCGGCATCAGTCCGGTCTAGGACAAGCAGCCACACAAACACACACACGTGCATACACGTCGCTATATAAGTGCAATAATCTTGGACGCGACGTTAAACCCCATTTCACCTCACCTCACATAGTGGACTTTTGGCACTTACAGAGGTCTTAATGTCACGACAGAAGAGATACTAGCTTTCACTGTTTGTAATAACCCCGTTGTCCCAACGGCATTGTCTCTGCCCTCAGTCAGCCTGGTGAAAAGGTTACGGTACAGGTGACCGGAAAGTCGGGGTTCGATCCCCTGGTCGCGTTATTCCAAAATACGTTATTATACGTCACACACACACACACACACACACACACACACACACACACACACACACACACACACACACACGTGCAGCCACGTCGCTATAGGTGCAGTAATCTCAAACGCAACGTTAAAAACTCATTTAACCTCACCACAGTTCAAAAGACTATGTTGCATTTTTTTTAGCCTTGAATTATGCTCGATGTTTAGTCAGTGATTGATGAGTATGGTTTTACGCCGCTTTTAGCATTATTCCAGCAATATCACGGCGGGGGACCCCAGAAATGGGCTTCACACATTGTACCCATGTCGGGAATCGAACCCGGGTCTTCGGCGTGACGAGCGAACGCTTTAACCACTAGGCTACCACTAGTATTGAGGAAGACGGTTAAAAATGCTAACGGTTATTTATTTCCTTGAACATGTTTCCTCGGGGAATATGAAAATTTTAATCATTTCCTCAATTATTGTCACACAGAAGCGAGATAATCAACCTTGAAAAATAATAAAGCTGAAAGTATTGTCGAGTGTCAGCAACTCGTTAGATCCGGGTTAGACTTGATCTTCAGAAACCCATCTTTGCCTCCTCCCGTTAAGATCCGAGTTAGAATTGGTCTTCAGCATTTGTTTGTTTGTTTTTTGTTTGCTGCACTCAGCCAAGGTATCTTAAAAACAATCGATCTGCGCTATTGGAATACGGTGACATGCATCAACCAAGCCAGCGAGCCTCACCACCCGATCCCGTTAGTCGCCTCTAACGGCAAGCGTGGGTTGCTGAAGATCTATTCTAACTAACCCGGATTTTCACGGGTGGGTATTCAGCAACCAATGCCACCTTGCCTGACGTCAGAGGCGATTAACGGCATCAGGTGATCATTGGTGACCGGTTGAGGCTGGGATATTGCTGCGGCGTTAATAGACGAGGAAACAAAGAAAGAAAAACAAAAACAATCAAGCCAGTATTCATCAAATTACTCTCTCTATATATTGAATGATATAAGAATTCAACAATGGTATACCCATATGACCAGTTACAGTAAAGACAAACCCGTTCCACCTGTTCGGGTTTCCATGGCAACGTCACACTATACCATATGTCCATGCCTACGTGTATAGCACTGACGATAACGAGCCCGCAAGGTGATTCACATTTACAGCTGGCGTGAACAGCTGTTCAGGGCTATTGATAACTCCATAATTAGTTTCCACACTCGACTACACAGTATTACGTCATGCTGTATCATTGGTTATTGCGCTGTTCACAACATAATATATTTATACCTGTTCATCAATATACAGTAAACTACGGTTATAACGAACACGCTTATAACGAACTGACGGATATAACGAACTACTTTTTTGGTCCCGATAATTTGCTGTATTAAGCTGTATATATGCTTATAACGAACTACGGTTATAACGAACAAAATTAGTAGTCCCTTTGAGTTCGTTATAACCGTACTTTACTGTTTATAAATTTTTACTCAAAAGATGTTAAAGAACAACCGGTTCTTTCATATTACGACATCAAATCTTTGACTTCTTTTGAGTAGTGACCGCCTCCGTGGTCTAGTGGTAAAGCGTCCGCCCGGAGAGAGGAAGGTCCGGGGTTCGATCCCCGTCCGCGTCATACCAAAATATATGGGACTTGTTGTTACCCTGCCTGGCGCTCGGTATTACGGATAGGAGTCAGTATATTGTGTCTAAGTGGGGTATTCATGTTAAAACTGCGGTACTATATCTCAGTTTGCCAGCACTATAAAATCTGCATTAGTACGGACTGGTACAAGCAGCCACACACACGTGCATGCACGTCACTATGTAAGTGCAACAATCTTGGACGCGACGTTATTCCCCATTTCACCTCACCTCTTTTGAGTCGAATACTTACGTTTAGATCGCTTACAGCTTTGGAGATATTTATCATGTACTTATGTTTATTTCACAAGAATATGACATGTTAAAAATTAATATAGAAATGGAAAATTTATAAATACTAAAAAAATGTGAAAAGGACACGTTTTGACGCGCAGAGGCTACTAGTAGTGTTATGAAGAAATTCCTCCAAAATCACAGTTATATATAAACTAGGGTTAATGCAAACATGGTATTTTCTTTTCATGATTGATTTCATGTGCTAATTTTAAAAGCTTTTGTTTCTGTTGGTGTATGCTATAACGGTACGGATACTATTTTGTAAGTAATGCTTTGCTATGAGTGATTGAAGTATGTTTTACGGTACATATTCGGCTCTTATACGCCCAGTATGGATAGCAAGGCTAATTTATTGTTGATATGTGTACAGATTGATTAACGGGATCTGGTGGTCAGATTCGATGACCCGGTTAATGCATGTACTCGTGTCCTAATTGCGTAGATCGATGCTCATGACGTCGATCATTGGATTGTCTGGTCAAGATGCTATTTTTTACAGACAGCCGCCATACAGCTAAAATAATATGAGTGCGGCGTTAAACAAAAAACAAACGGACCCCATGTAATATGCTGTGACGAAACGCCTAGTCTCTGTAGTCACGAACTGTAGCAACCCGTGAAGATCCGGGGTAGAATAGGTCCTCCCATTCTTGCCGTAAAAGGCGACTGTGCTTGTCGTGAGAGGCGACTAACAATCTCATTAAAATCAGTCTTAGCTCCGCTACCTCTAATCAAATTTGTTTAGCTGTAGAGAGAACTAAGATCTGATTTTAATGAGATTGAGGCGACTAGCGGGATCGGGTGGTCAGGCTTGCTGACTTGGTTGATGCATGTCATCGTATCCCAATTCGGTGCTCATAATGTCAATCACTGGATTGTCTGGTCCAAACTCGATTATTAACAGACCGCCGTCAAAAAGCTGGAATATTGCTGAGTGCGGCGTTAAACAACAAACAAACAAACAAACACGAACTGTAGCCTATATAAACAGTGTGTCTGTTCTGGAAGTATGCCTACTGCAACTGCTACACTGAGCGAATTATGAACTGTGATTAAAACGAAAGATATTCATGAAAAATATCCCCGTCATATGTTTGTTTTTTCCTCCGCCAGGTGGCGCTCTGCACACTCACGATTCGTCCATCACAAGTCTAGACTGGCTGATCAAGAATGTCACCTATCGACCTGATTGCTACATGTGCTTCGACAAGAACAAACAACTGCAGATGCACTTCTACAGTAAACCGCCACAGAGTAAAGGTGCGTGGGAATTATTCCTGGGGTCATTCCGGTTATGAATAGATCCCCGAATAACTATTCTTATCCTTTTGGGGCGACATTATGTTTCGGGTGGTGAGGCACATGGTTGATTGTGTGTCGTACCCTCATTGCTTGGGCCATTGCTCTTTATATCAATTAATTAGTGTGTCTCGTCCAGCTATGGGGCCCCGTTCCACAAAGCGATCTTAGCGCTAAGATGATCATAACTCCCATGCTTAAACATAGGTCTACGATTGCCGTACAGCCGCCGTCCAAATCCTAGTCGGTTATATCGCAAGCATGACGTACTGGTGTCAGTCTCGTTATCCTGGGCTGAATGCAGGGTCCGATTGTTGGGGGTCGAATAATTGCGACCGGATGATAGGGACCGTATGTTGGAGGTCGGGTGACGGGGGCCGAATTCCGGAGGTCGGATGATAGAGACCGGATGTTGGAGGTCGGGTGACGGGGGCCGAATTCCGGAGGTCGGATGATAGAGACCGGATGTTGGAGGTCGGGTGACGGGGGCCGAATTCCGGAGGTCGGATGATAGAGACCGGATGTTGGAGGTCGGGTGACGGGGGCCGAATACCGGAGGTCGGATGATAGAGACCGGATGTTGGAGGTCGGGTGACGGGGGCCGAATTCCGGAGGTCGGATGATAGAGACCGGATGTTGGAGGTCGGGTGACGGGGGCCGAATTCCGGAGGTCGGATGATAGAGACCGGATGTTGGAGGTCGGGTGACGGGGGCCGAATTCCGGAGGTCGGATGATAGAGACCGGATGTTGGAGGTCGGGTGACGGGGGCCGAATTCCGGAGGTCAGATGTTGTTGACCGGATGATAGAGACCGAATGCTAGAGGTCGGGTGACAGGTGCCGAATATTGGAGGTTGGATGTTGTTGACCGGATGATAGGGACCGGATGCTGGAGGTCGGGTGACGGGGGCCGAATACTGGAAGTAGGATGTTGTTGACCGGATGATAGGGACTGTATGTTGGAGGTCGGGTGACGGGGGCCGAATTCCGGAGGTCGGATGATAGAGACCGGATGTTGGAGGTCGGGTGACGGGGGCCGAATTCCGGAGGTCGGATGATAGAGACCGGATGTTGGAGGTCGGGTGACGGGGGCCGAATTCCGGAGGTCGGATGATAGAGACCGGATGTTGGAGGTCGGGTGACGGGGGCCGAATTCCGGAGGTCGGATGATAGAGACCGGATGTTGGAGGTCGGGTGACGGGGGCCGAATTCCGGAGGTCGGATGATAGAGACCGGATGTTGGAGGTCGGGTGACGGGGGCCGAATTCCGGAGGTCAGATGTTGTTGACCGGATGATAGAGACCGAATGCTAGAGGTCGGGTGACGGGTGCCGAATATTGGAGGTTGGATGTTGTTGACCGGATGATAGGGACCGGATGCTGGAGGTCGGGTGACGGGGGCCGAATACTGGAAGTAGGATGTTGTTGACCGGATGATAGGGACCGGATGCTGGAGGTCGGGTGACGGGGGCCGAATTCCGGAGGTCAGATGTTGTTGACCGGATGATAGAGACCGAATGCTAGAGGTCGGGTGACGGGTGCCGAATATTGGAGGTTGGATGTTGTTGACCGGATGATAGGGACCGGATGCTGGAGGTCGGGTGACGGGGGCCGAATACTGGAAGTAGGATGTTGTTGACCGGATGATAGGGACCGGATGCTGGAGGTCGGGTGACGGGGGCCGAATTCCGGAGGTCAGATGTTGTTGACCGGATGATAGAGACCGAATGCTAGAGGTCGGGTGACGGGTGCCGAATATTGGAGGTTGGATGTTGTTGACCGGATGATAGGGACCGGATGCTGGAGGTCGGGTGACGGGGGCCGAATACTGGAGGTCAGATGTTGTTGACCGGATGATAGTGACCGGATGCTGGAGGTCGGGTGACGGGTGCCGAATACTGGAGGTCGGATGTTGTTGACCGGACGATAGGTACCGGATGCTGGAGGTCGGGTGACGGGGGCCGAATACCGGAGGTCGGATGATAGAGACCGGATGTTGGAGGTCGGGTGAAGGGGGCCGAATACTGGAGGTCGGATGATAGGGACCGGATACTGGTGTTGGAACCCAGACATGGGTATTCCAGAGGTCTTCATCACAACACTTTTATAATGAGGTGTCCATGTCGTGACTCGTTGTAGATTTTGTTTCAGTCTTGATATCATGTCAAATATCATGTTGTAAAGATGACGTGTTATGGTCTTCAGATTGCAAATGGCAAACCGTCAAGACGCTGAGAGCTCAGTCAGGGAATGTCGGTCTCTTTGATTCCTAGTAAGTATATTTTTTATTCACCGATCACAATTGTTTTGACTTCAAGCACACGACAAAGTTACGGACAAAGACCTGTACAGTTGTCGTTTGTGCAAATGACTTCAGTTGTTTATGACAGTATTGCCATCGTTAGATTGTATTTGCTGCCTGAGTAATCCTGCTCCGAAACATAGTCACTACACTACGTCACTTACTTACATACTTATATTGGAGATTTAACGTGCGCTTTCCGACTGATGCGTATTTCGCACACGGAACTACGTCACTTACTTACTTACTTACTTACTTTGGAGATTTAACGTGCGCTTTCCGACTGATGCGTATTTCGCACACGCACACTACGTCACTCCATCACCCGTGAATATATACCTCCGCTTGGCACGCATTATGTAATCTCTATTTTTAACCAACGTATCAAGTCATGGCCTGGTTCCGTCGAGAGGGAAACCAGCGGTTGCTCTCTGACCAATGAGCGCTCAGATTACATAGTACTAACGGCAATGTGTTTCGTGCCACACGTGGGGTAGCCTAATGGTTAAAGCATTCGCTCGTCACGCCGAAGTCCGGGTTCGAATCCCGATATGGGTACAATGTGTGAAGCCCATTTCTGGTGTCCTCCGCCGTGATATTGGTGGAAAAAAGGCGTAAAACCATACTCGCTCACTCACTCGTGTGTAATACTGAAACTAAACTTATTTAGTAATTCGGCATTCTTGGTTATATTTCAGCTATATCATACATACTTGAATAGTTGTGTCCCTTCGGTGCTCCAGAAACCTATGATTGTGTGTTCGAATCCCGGTTCGCCCCGATTATGTTTCTTTCTTTGTCAGCACCGCACCCGTGCCTTTGCTTTATTTGGGCTTTTCTCCCACAATTAACTGGAATACTGTTAGAAGCAGCGTTAAAACCAACTCACTTACTCACTGTTTAGGAAGCATGGTGAGAAATTTTCAAAAGTTTGTCTTGAGCATTTGTCCGCTGGTTGGACAAATGTTACCAAGGTTTCTACAACAGACAACAGAGGCAGTGTACTGTAAATCTTGAAATTAACGCGAGCGTGAATTGAATGGGAAAATGTGGTCTTTGCTCGCATTAATTAATCTTCGTATTTAAGACTCCAAAATGACAATCAACAATAAGACTGCACATTGCACTCACTGCACACATTGGATAACGGTTATACCAAAGCATATAATAATGTCAGTCAAAGACTAGAAATTACACAATAGGCATCCCGTGAGTTGTCACTGCTGGGGTCAAGAGTTCTACCCACTCGTGTCATACTCGTGTCACTCACAGTCACTCACTCCTTAAATAGCTGAATTAATGTGGTGTATGTTTTTTTATCAGTTGATGTTTCCATATACCTATGTACATCTGTTAAATCATCACCATGCTGAAAAGAAACCCTCTTTATTAACAGTTTGCTATCGAATATCAGCATCATCGTGGACAACCCACAAGATGTATACGTTACCGTGAACGACGTGTGGAAGAAGTTTGGCAGTTACTTCACTGTGGTGAATGGTCTGTTTTTGTACGAGCCTGTCTTCAGGGACTACCTGGTGGAGGCGCTCGCGCAATTCAAGGCGGACAATGTGCAGTACCTTGAAATCAGGGCATTGCTGCCACAGGTATTTAGACTTTTGATAGATTTGGATTTGCATATCTTAGCCTACGGATCCTCTTGTTCTTAAAGTTCACAAATTTAAGAGGACATATGTTCTATTCCTCCGAAGACTCGTAAGACTTCCAAAAAAAATGAAAGTCGACAACTGCTAGTTTAGATCACATACTTTGTGTACCCCTCTGACAAGGGTAAATTGGCACCACTCCCATGGCCGAACGCTTTGAATAAACAATGCCATTTAGAAAGTGGTCAAATGTAACAAATAATATATTTGGGATGACACTTTCTTAGTAAGGTACAGATTCTCGTATTTTTGGGGGTTGAGTCCCGTCATGGATTTGAGACCACACTGTCAGAGTGAGGCACCTAATCGCCAGCACACAAAGTCAGCGGTCTAGCCCACTCAGCAAAGCGAGGCTTCCACAAAAAATAAAGTCCCACAACTGGCAGTGTGGGTTCGAATCCCGGACGGGATTCAACCCGAAAAAATACGAGAATGATCGACAATCTTTACTTTACTTAGAAAGTGTTATCACAAATATAACATTTGTTACAAAGGAGAGTATGTCTAACCCAAATACGATCCTTGGTTTGGTCTTCAGCAGGTCTCAAGAGTTAGGCACAAAATGTCCGAATGGGAATTGTTTTACCGCAGCCCAGGCAAAATCTATTTAGATACATGTATAAAACAATCTGATCTTGTATAATCTCCAGTTGAAGCACGCTTTATCCTTACTTGAACATATAAAAGTGAGAACGAATGACAGCATAGAGAGAAAGAAATGTAAACATTAGCTATACTTGTAGCGTAACATTGAGTTTTATTGTTAATGTCATTAAACAGTATGTCACGTGACTAACCACGGGTCCGGGTAGTTATGTTAGTACCCGGGTCCTACTCAGGACCCACCCGACCCGAGTACCCGAGTACCCGAGTTACCCGTCCCAGCCCTAATAGCGTACCTCTGGTTGCAGCTGTATGACCTCAACGGCAATAAAAGTGACCCGGAACACACGCTCCAAGTCTACCGTGACGTCATCAAGCGGTTTGAGAAGGAAAACCCAGACTTCATTGGGTGCAAGCTGATACAAAGCGCCGTCAGGTATCTCTACATTTAGTCATATGTAAATATGTAAGGGATGCATTGGCGACCTGGATTGTAGGGAACGGTGGTTGGGGAACGATCGTTGATTTTCTGTGTGCGTGCGTGCGTGCGTGCGTGCGTGCGTGCGTGCGTGCGTGCGTGCGTGCGTGCGTGGTGGTTTGGGTTTTTTAATTCTTGTTGGTGTCCAAGATGATACTTAGGGGTGGGGGTGGGGGGTAGCTCACCGGTAGCCCTGTAGATCGAATTCGCTAGTTCCTCAGCAGTCCAAAATCCTTTGATGGTGGTTTCGCCGTGTTTATGAACCTTGGCCTGTCAAATTCACATCCATTCTCGTGGGTTTCACCAAAGGGGTAAACGTCTTTGACATCTTAGCCCAGTGGTTAAAGCGTTCGCTCGTCACATAGAAGACCCGGGTTCGATTGCCGACATTGGTACAATGTGTGAAACCCATTTCTGGTGGTCCCCGCCATTAATATTGTTGGAATATTGCTAAAAGCGGCCTTAAATCATACTCACTCATTCACTCACTCACTCTTCGACCAACATTACTTTGGGCACACCATGATAGACCTACTCTACACAGCCGCCTCAAACCGAAACAGTGACAAACAAGGGTTCGTTTTCAATTTTACTTGTTGATAGTATGCGAGCATGGCTTCTTATGTTCTTATAGGGGCGGTCGGACCCGGTTCGACTCTCGACATGGGTTACAATGTGTGAAGCCCATTTCTTGCGTCCCCCGCCGTGATATTGCTGGAATATTGCTAAAAAAGCGGCGTAAAAACACATTCACTCACTTATGCTCTTATATGTACCCACAGCATAGAGAATGTGTTGTCCAGACCCGGTTTCGCAATGATATAATCTAGACTGACTTCATTTATAGGTTTTCACCACCGAAGGATCTAATGTCGTCATTAAATCAAGCAATCAGCTTCATCCGGAAGTACCCCGACATTTTGCGGGGGTTCGACCTTGTGGGCCAGGAGGGTCCGGGTCACACCCTGTATTACTACCTTGAGGACCTCCTCTACCCCTCCCAACAGTCGCCGCCTATCAACATACCGTACTTCTTTCACGCAGGAGAAACGGGTGAGAACTGAGGTTGTCCCAAATTTACATCGTATATGAGAACATTCTACTCCAGTCGTGCGCGTGCTATGATTTAAATAGTTGTTTGCACTAAAGATTTATGTGTGTGTATGTGTGTGTGTCGGGGGGTTGGAGGTAGGGGGTGGGGGTAGTTGGTGTTTGGTTTGGGGTGGGTGGGTAAATACCAGTCAGTCTCACCAGGTCCTCTGATACAATACCTGTCTGCCTGATGATCTGACAAACTATCCATAGGAGGTTGCGTCAGGTCACGTTTCTAATCAGTCTATCAGCGTGGAGGCTTCTAAATTCCCAGTACGAGCGAGCGAAGGATTCAGAGCCGCATGTATGATGAATGTATCCCAAAACAGATACGAAGGTTCTAATAGAAGCCACGTTATTACAGTGTGGTCGATATTTTATACACCCTGTCGTTTCTGAGCGCCATGTCATCAACACTCAAAATGGAGTCCCATCGATGGAAAACTTTTGTTCTGTGATGGTTTCCCTCTGTTAAGATCAAACTATCTGAATCGAGGTGGAAAAGTGTGTGTGTGTGTGTGTGTGTGTGTGTGTGTGTGTGTGTGTGTGTGTGTGTGTGTGGATCTGATTTTAAAGAACATATGTAAATAAATATCTACCATTTATGCACCAGACTGGGAGGGTAGCCAGGTGGATCTGAATCTCGTGGACGCTGTCCTGCTCAACGCGTCCCGCATCGGCCACGGCTTTGCTCTCTACAAACACCCGGAAGTGATGAAGATGATTAAAAAGAAAAATATAGCTATTGAGATCAACCCGATATCGAACCAGGTGAGTTCAAACTGAAGAAAATCCACCACATATATATGAATACATGTCATATAGTATAACAATTGCACAAATATGTTCGGTCTGTAAGTTATGTCAAAGATGTTTTCTTTGAAACTTAGGGATTTGTAACAGGAGTGAGTGGTCTAGTGGATAGAGCGTCTGCACGGACAGTAGGTCGGTGGTTCGATCCCCGGCCGGGATATACCAGATAACGTTAAAACATGGCGCTTTTTGTTAACCTGCCTGGCGCTCGGCATCAGAGTCAGTATACTGTGTGTGAGTCGGTATCCATGTTAAGCTGTGACATGGGATCTCTAGTGAGCAAGCATTATAAAAGTGCAATAATCTAGTGCGTTACGTAACTACCACCCCCACAGTCATCTGGGTGATTAAATATAGTAAAATCTCGTTAACTAAACTCCATTATCACGATATTCGGATAAAACAGCTTATCATATAATGGGAAGGTTTCTCGGCAGGATAAAGACAACGTATAAAAACGATATCCGTTGGGGTCATATGCGGAGACATCAAAGGTCGAGAAGGGACTACTTTCAGTGTTTACAAGCAAACATGACAAACATTCGGCGATGAGTCAGAGTTAACCATCTGGAATCTGACATCAGAAACTACTGAGCTAACTGCTCATTATCAAAAGAATAGTGTAATATATTGAAAATCAGTGTTTGCCTGTGACGAAATTGAGGCATTTTACAACTTTGGCAACTTATGGTTGAGAGGGGCGTTGGGGTAGCCCAGAAGTACGCTCGTCACAAAGAGTACTCGGTTCGAATCCCCATGTGGGTATATTGTGTGAAGCTTGTTTCTGGTGTTCCCGGTTGTGATTTTGCAGGAATATTGCTAAAAGCTGCTCACTGACTCACCCACTGACTCACCCACTGACTCACACACACGCTGTCTTACTCACTCACCAGCCCACCCAACAACTCCCTCACTAACCCACTCACTCACTCACACACCCACCCATTCACTCACTCACTCACTCACTTAGGTCCCATATCACTCACTCACTCACTCACTTAGGTCCTGTCTTACTCACTCACCAGCCCACCCAACAACTCCCTCCCTCACTCACCCACCCACTCACTCACTCACCCATTCATCCGCTCACTCACTCAGTTAGGTCCCATATCACTCACTCACTCACTCACTTAGGTCCTGTCTTACTCACTCACCAGCCCACCCAACAACTCCCTCCCTCACTCACCCACCCACTCACTCACTCACTCACCCGCTCACTCACTCACTTAGGTCCCATATCACTCACTCACTCACTTAGGTCCTGTCTTACTCACTCACCAGCCCACCCAACAACTCCCTCCCTCACTCACCCACCCACTCACTCACTCACCCATTCATCCGCTCACTCACTCACTCACTCATTTAGGTCCCATGTCACTCACTCACTCACTTAGGTCCTGTCTTACTCACTCACCAGCCCACCCAACAACTCCCTCCCTCACTCACCCACCCACTCACTCACTCACTCACTCACCCGCTCACTCACTCACTCACTCACTCACTTAGGTCCCATATCACTCACTCACGCACTTAGGTCCTGTCTTACTCACTCACCAGCCCACCCAACACTCACCCACCCACTCACTCACTCACACACACACACCCATTCACTCACTCACTCACTCACCCATGGTCACAATGTTTCAGGTACTAAAACTTGTGGATGATTTGCGCAATCATGGAGCTGTAAGTCTGTTCGCCGACAACTTCCCGCTCGTAGTGAGCAGTGACGATCCCGCCGCTTGGGGCGCTCTTCCTCTGTCACATGACTTCTACATGGCGTACATGGCGTTGGTTGGGGAAGACGATGGACTGGAGGTTCTCAAACAGCTCGCTATGAACTCTATACAGTAAGTAACCACCCGTAGGTCCGTAGCATACAATAGTCAGTGATCAGTAAGTGGAACGTCAAGTAAGATATTTGGAGTAACCTCCCTTTTCGTGACGGATGGGCGATAATGGTTTTAACGATTTTCGTGCCTTCTGTATATATATATATATATATATATATATATATATATATATATATATATATATATTGTGCAAATGAACCGACGCTGTTATACATTTTACGTCACAATGCAAGCCACACCTGCGATGGTTCCATGTGGGCACCATTTATAACTAAGACATTCCGGCGCTTCAAATGCGCAGTACCTGACACTGTCGTCACATTGGAGGATGGTCATTGCAGGAAATTCAACATTTTTGTAACAGACTATTTGTTTGTTTGTTGTTTAACGCCCTATTTGGCAATATTCCAGCTATATGACGACGGTCTGTAAATAATCGAATATGGACCAGATAATCCAGTGATGTGCTGTCTGTTTACTAAACATTCTGCTCTATCCGATTCTTTCAAATTGAGGTGGTCAAGGCGTAGGTGCAGTGGAAGTTGTAGACAGGTGCTCTGATTGTACTTTCAAAAGAAAATATATTCCTTGTGGAAGTTATTTTATTTAGTTTGAAGTCAGAGACCCCTTACTGATTTCTGGGGGTTATGTAATCTGTGTAATAACTAATGTATTCTCCTAACGCCACACAGGTCGAATGTTTCACACCATGACACGGTAAAGATGTCAACGTCATGATGATGATGATGATGTTGTTTAGCTTGGGACGGTGGTAGTACATGAGACAATGTCTTGTTTCAGGTATAGTGCAATGACCAAAGACGAGAAGCTGGCCGCCGTTGCCAAATGGGAAAGCAAGTGGAACCATTTCATCGCGGAGATGGTTGAAATCTTATAAAGACTGGACACAGTCTCTTCCAAATCCCACCCCATGCCTCCCCAATCAATATTAGCGGTTTTCTTTATAAGGATATGCGTTGAGGGTGAAAACAGTCATAATCAATCCCACCACCCGAACACTGTAATACTATTTTAGTCAGAACTCGACCCACCCACTCTACCCACCCCCTGTACCAGCTCTCTCCCCACTCCACATGTAATCCCCTTCCAGCCCTCCACACCCCAAGTCCTCCACGTCTTGTCAAGTCATCCATCACCCCACCACCGTTGGTGGCTACCTAAGACTATTCTGTGAGTGAGTATGGTTTTACGCCGCTGTAAGCAATATAGGGGACTCCAGAACGGGTTTGATTTCGTATTTAGCAATATATACATACATTACAGTTTGCAATTTATATAGTTTTATACACAGGTTTACAGATTTTAGTACATGTTCACTGACTGACATTTAACCGTCACCAAATATTTCTTCCCTTTTCACGATAAGAATATATTTTTGATCGTAAAAATGTATGCGCTCATGCTATGTAGATATGGATGCTGTAGATTGTTCATATGGGACCGGTGATGCATGTAGCTAGACACTATGCTAGAGGAAACGTGTACTGATTCTTAACTCTAACTACTACTACTACTACTACTACTACTACTACTACTACTACTACGACTACTACTACTACTACAAGACACTATGCTAGAGGAAACGTGTGCTGATGAGGTGAGGTGAAATGGGGTTTAACGTCGCGTCCAAGATTATTGCACTTATTGCAGCGACGTGCATGTACATGTGTGTGTTTGTGTGGCTGCTTGTACTGGTCCGGACTGATGCCGATTTATAGTGCTAGCACACTGAGATACTATGCCGCAGTTTAACATGAATACCCCACTCAGACACAGTATACTGACTCCGAGCCGACCAGTCCTTGTTTTAGCCCCTTAATGCCGAGCGCCAGACAGGGTAACAACATCTTTTAACGTCTTTTGGTATGACTCGGCTGGGGATCGAACCCCGGACCTTCCGCTCTGTAACTGTAACTGTAACTGTAACTACTACTACAGTAAACTACGGTTATAACGAACTCAAAGGGACCACTAATTTTAATTCGTTATAACCGTAGTTCGTTATAAGCAAATGTACGGAATATATACAGCAAATAGACAGGACCAAACAAATAGTTCGTTATATCCGTCAGTTCGTTATAAGCGTGTTCGTTATAACCGTAGTTTACTGTACTACTACTACTACAACTACTACTACTACTACTTCTGCTGTTACTACTAAGTAATACTACTACTACTACTACTGCTACTACTAGACACCATGCCAGAGTACACTTGTACTGATTCTAAACAGTAAAATGGTTCAGATTTAGCACACGTTGCATAGTTCTTTGTTTATTTTAAATTGTTTGTTTAAATCAAAACTTTGACATATTTTGCCAAGAAGTTGTATTCAACGTATCTAGCAATATTCAAATGTGACCCATTGCTTCCCAAAATGTCTGTATAAAATGCTGACTGATCGTTTACTGCCATTCGCCTCTAGTCCGACTCATTGGAGGGCACATGTATTTGAATAACTATTTTCATCGCTTGTCACCCGATTCAGAACAGTTAAACATGCATAAATGAATGCTTGGGTTTTGTTTATAAAAAGAAATCCGTTAGAATATATACAACTGTTTTAATGTGAATTCAAATTGCATGTGTGCTAAAACATTCATGTGTACTGGTTCAATCAGACTTCTATATTGAGTGTAATAGAAGATCTCACGACAGTTCGTAACTTACAAGTTGACTCGATCCAGAGTTCCTTTGTCAAAACGAGGCTCTTAACTCCCAAACGGGGCTTACATTATCATGCAGTGACTCCAAGGTCACTGGGGTGGCGTGCACATAATATGATTCCAAAATGAAAACTGTAACACTGGTCTCGTGTTAAGAAATCAATGGAATTCTTTTATGACGTGAATAGGTCACGTGTTTCTTTTTTCTTGTAGCATGTGAGTTTACTGCGTGATGGCTTCCTTTAAATAGTTTACTCAATATTAAAGTTAATGTATTGGATCAATGAAGCACTGACCCGCTTATTTATTTATTTCGTATTCTATTTAATGTTGTGGTAAGTGTGTGCTCAAAATGTATGAATTGAATCCCTCACCTTGAACAGTGCAACCTTGTTAATCCGGACGACGTTTCTAAACGTAATCGCCCGAAAAGTGGCTGTCCAGATAAAAGAGGCTGTCCAGATAAAAGAGGTCTGGTTTAATTGGATACTCCCAAGGGAGCTTGGAATGCATTACGAATGCTTCTGTTGACAGAGTTGAAACTATGGGATGCATTTTTAGGATAATTCTATGTGGAGTTAGCACTGTGTAAGTAGACACCGTCACACGTGTTTGTATATTAAGCCACAACCGCATAGTGCAATGAACGGACACATTTTGATTGGACGACAGTTCCGTTGTGCTGCATCTCTGATTGGTATATCATGGCGCACGGTGGTGATGCCTAGGGATATCACCATCGTTGTTCATAAAATATTTATGTTTTTTTGTTGTTATTAATGTTATTTGTTTTTAATCTTATTGTTATTGGCGTCCTGTGTGCTGTTTGTAATTTATTACATTATTGAGCGTGTCTGCCTTTCAACAGTATCGTTATTAACTTTCTAAATTTCTTGCATATTTCATACTGTCAGCATTACTTGTCGTAACTCATCAGTACACCCGTTCAAACGCAGTGTTAGGGACCGACCATTTGATTGTCTGCCACATAAAAATATATTGTTGCAAGTTTTGTTTTTTTGGTAAATGTTTTTTCTCGTACTTTTGATTTAAAACAAATCTGGTTTGCTGAGTTAGCTGAAAAATATCTAGTTTCCATTTAAATCCGCCCAACCGAAAATATCAAATGGTCGGCCCCTATTAATAAAATATAGATGAAAGGAACTATTCAGAAAGGCTGAGATCACTGCCTTGTATATACATGGTAGTGGGCATATGTGGTGCGGCAACTGCAGATTGACCGCTGCAACCTGTCATTGTTTTTATACCTTCTTTTCAAACCAGCTGTGTTATATACTTGGTCATTAATATTTACATGTAGAATGTGTCCCAATTATTACGATTGTTTGAAAAGCGACACATGACAAGAATATTATTTTTCACTGGTGAATGAAGAGGTCATATTGTGTTTCATAATCTATTTGTTTCTTGCCAACTTATGGTCACTTTAATCCGGTTGTCTTTCATGATTTCTAAATGATGCTAATGTGATCATGAATTAAATGAATTTGTATGAATGGTCCTTGTCCTTGTCCTTCTTCACTTACTGGCCGGGAAGCGTACCTCTCTACCGGACACCTTTTCTGGAAAGTACCCATAGTTGCCATCGAGAGTGAGGTTGGTTTTACGCCGCTTCGAACATTATTTCGGTTACACGGTGCGTCAAGAAAGGTCAAATATAGTTTGCAGCTTAATCTGAAAAGTTTACAAAACCGAACACCGATAACATGTTGTTTGTTTGTTGTTTAACGCCGCACTCAGCAATATTCCAGCCATATGACGTTGGTCTGTAAAATAATCGAGTCTGGACCAGACAATCCAGTGATCGACATCATGAGCATCGATCCACGCAGTTGGGATCGACGACATGTATCAACCATGTCAGCGAACCTGACCACCTGATCCCGTTAGTCGCCTTTTACGACAAGCATAGTCGCCTTTTACGGCAAGCATTGGTTGCTGAAGACCTATTCTACCCCGGAATCCCGATAACATGTAACGACCCACCTACGATGCATGACATTCTACTGCCCCTTAGAAAACCTTAAACATCTCCGCTAAAGCGGTGTAGGTCTTAGACGTTTCCAAGAAGCTGAAAACAATACTCGGCCCTTCTCAAACTTATCGTAATTGATGTCAACCGCCACTGATACCTATGCTTGTGAGAGGCGACTAAAGGGATCGGGTGGTCAGGCTCGCTGACTTGGTTGATGTATGTCATCGTATCCCAGTTGCGTAGATCGAGTGTCATGGTGTCATTCACTGAATTCACTCGATCATTAACCGCCGTCATAAAGCTGGAATATATGCTTGTGAGAGGCGACTAACGGGATCGGGTGGTCAGGCTCGCTGACTTGGTTGATGTATGTCATCGTATCCCAGTTGCGTAGATCGAGTGTCATGGTTTCATTCACTGAATTCACTCGATCATTAACCGCCGTCATAAAGCTGGAATATATGCTTGTGAGAGGCGACAAAAGGGATCGGGTGGTCAGGCTCGCTGATTTGGTCGATGTATGTCTCATATAACTGGAATATTGCTGAGTGTGGCGTTAAACAACAAACAAACAAAACATCCAGTGTACTTGAACGGAATTTGAGACCATAGCGAAACGTCCGTAAAATCGGATCTCGGACCAGCCAGATTAAGCCTCCGAAGCTCTGAAACTCGGAAAAAGGTTATCACTTGCGACAAATAACGGTCAACGCCGATTCTGGTTCCCAATGCCAGTTATGATTTATTGTTGGCTCGAGGTATGATACATTTGTTGTCGGCTGTGTTCTGTGTAGACTGTAAAAAATGTAATCAGCAAGATATTTGAATTTAGAACGTGAGATTCAAGTTTAACAGTATCAGGCCAATAATGAGGGCGTTGAACACTTGGACAATCACGTACAAATATCTTCAAGCAAGTCTTCAAACTGCATCGACCCGTTTTGCTGATTACATTTTGTAATGTTTATCAAATCATATAAATATCCAACATGTATCTTCAACGATGAATAATGCTATGGTAATCTTCCTTCATTGTAAGTATCACTTCCCTTGGTAAAAAGTTCCTTATATGTGCGATTTATTATCATTTGTTTACAACAAAATGGCTAAGGGTCAGCTGAGACGTGCCAAAAACTGTATTATGAAATTTCAATCATTTGTTAGATAAATAAAACATGAGAAAACATAATTTAATTAATTTTGCTTCCTGTATATGATACATGCTGAGACAGAGAGAACGCTGTGCCTCCAAAGTTAACTTAAAGTTATTTTCACTCTTGAAAACAACCATGTGGTAACCATTTTTAATGCAAACAATCAATGTCAATTATACAAATGTATCCCACCTACTCCGCAATATCAAACCGTGATGGGTCTCGCAAATTATAGGTACCGTATTCGACGTAATAAGCGCTCTGGGCGCTCTCAAAATTAGAAATAGGGGGCTCTTATTAAAATATTATTTTGGTGAAAAAAAAACCAGTTGAAAGATATATTTCGTGGTTTATGCTGACAGCCTGAAATGTTTATGTACGGCAGGTATATTTTGCAAGAATTTAATTGCCCATAATTAATGGTGCATATAACACAGGAGTGCGTATTATACGCGAATGCTTAAGTCTTGTTTACATTGATCAATCGGAAGGGGTGCTAATTTGGATTGTTCACTAACCAATATATTAGCAAATATCGCCGTGGGCGCTTATTAGAGCGTGGCGCTTATTACGTCGAATACGGTATTCATACTATATATAATAGTGGTATAGGAAAAATACGTACGAAAAACATAAACTACTAAAACAATTATTAGAAGGCTCTGTGCTGTAGTATAAAAAAATAGGTGTGCTTTAATTTCTTTTGTGTAGTATATTAATATTTTGTCTATCAAATGATATCTGTTCTATCAGTTTAATTCTGTATATATACTTTGCAGTTGTTTCCCCACATGGGTACAATGTGTGAAGCCCATTTCTTGTGTCCCCCGAAGTGCTATTGCTGGAATATTGCTAAAAGAGGCGTAAAATAATACTTACTCATTCAATACTCACTTAGCATTTATTTGCTAAAAATAAATTTATTATGATTTATCTTTTTACCTCAAACAATTTGAAAAAAACCCCACAAAATTTCGTCCAAATTGTTCAGTTATAGGAGGTGGCACAGGTGACCCAGTCGTCTGAGGCGCCGCAATTCGCTGTGCAGAGTTGCCTCCCTATGATCGTAGCTTAGACTGCTGGTTCTCCTCGGTCATGTTTATAGGTTATAACCGTGCTCGTGGGTTTCACTAAAACATCTGGAACCTGCACCACTTTGGGTTTTTCTCCCACATTACGCTGATACGCCGTGATATAATTGAAATACTGTCAAATGCGTCTTTCAACCAAACTGACTCACTCGATTATTTGAAAGTGTTGCGGAAAATGGACATGATGTAGATGTAAATATGAAGATGTGATTTTTACTATCATAATGTATGACTCCGTATTCTGCTACCAATATGATGGTCATAACCACAAGTGACTTCCCTACTTATTCCGTGCGTGATATTGTAATTGGCTGAATGCACAACTGAAAAGAGGAACCAGAATGGGAATAAACCTATTCTGTCCCATCTTTCAGTCATCCAAGTCTGTCTGAACTTCCATGATATGTCTGTCGTAGTTCCCACTGATAAACCCTAAAAGAAAAATACAATTAATTGAGTGTTTGATGGGAGAAAATGGTATGAGTTACATATTAAAACCATATTAAGGTCAGTATGTTAACTGAGATACTTTTGGCATGACACATGAAGACAGGTCCAATTCCTTTTTTGACTGGTTTTCAAAGCTCCATTAAAAATCCGTACTCAGAACGACATATTGCAGGTTCTGCATACGTCGCACCAAATCCCTGATCCTTGTCTCAAAGATTAACCATAATCATTAATATATTTCATATATTTAACACGTTCTATATATCCACAGACAGTATTTGAGACATTACCATGTCCCACACAACAAACTGTGGGGAAATCTTGATTCCTTGATCGTTAGGACATTTGTTCCTAATCGTGGTTGCCATAGCTATATTTACATCTCTATCTTCAGGTCGGGGCAATTTGTCAAAAATGAAAGCTAATATCATCTAAAATTCAGTGAGAAAACAAGTTGTGAAATGCTGGACTTCCTCAGTGAAAACATCTATAGTGAAGTTTGGGGATTAAACATGTACGCAAGAAGTAGTTATTGGCATTCCCGTGGACACCAATTATGCTCCTCTTCTTATAGATCGGCTTTTCATGCAGATTTACCCACCAGCAAGACTGTATGATAAGGATGGCGTCAACATTCCGATAGTCAACTTTCCCTGAATGTCGAGCAATGTTCCAACAGCTCCAACCTTTGGTGGTCCAGCTCCAGTTTACATTTCACTTTAACTTTTGAGATACATTCAAACATGCTCTTTCTTAAAAAACAAAGAGCGGCATACGACCGTTGTTGATCAGGGTTTGATGTTTTATAGCAGACATGTCGGCACTTGTTGCATCAGTGACCAAAATTAAGTCTGATGCAATTCCCTGTTTTGTAAAACATGTTCCCAGCTTTTCGCAAGTGAACAAATGACTAACCGTTTTGCGTGTTTCGAAGGTGTGGGTTGTATCCACACCTTTTCGCGATCAGCTGGTGTCATCATTATTTCAGGATGATTCCTAAACAATTGCTGATGATAAAGTCTGAATCGTACAATGGACTTTGCTTTAGCAGAGATTTCTGATGATTATGGAGAAGGTTTTGTGGCTTTTGTTTACATAGTCAAGACATATTAGTTTTCTCTTTCTATGCTCATGTGTTTGATGCTCTATCTTAAAACAAAACATTCAAAGAGCGGCATACGTTCAACCGTTTAGTAGTAGACATGTCGAAATGTGATGCTTGACGGTGGTTTCCTGTCAAAATGGGACGTCTGGCGGGTCTTCTGGCGACAATCCCTGCACACCTGAGGCGACGACGTACGGTTTGTGAAGGTATTCGTCGAAGTCCAGGGATGCTTCTTGCAGTCCCTGTTGCTGGCTGGAATTGATTTCGTAGGTGTGTTGTTCGAATACAGTTGTCTTGTCGATTATTGGTTACGCGTGGCCTGCCACTCCGAGGATGGTCTCTGACTGCATTCGTCTGTTGCCAACAATTGCCAGAAACACCAAATGGTGTTTCTGTGGACGTTAAAGGGGCACTGATCTAACGCCATTCCCCGGACTGGTTGTTGCCTTTGTTATTGTTTTTTCCCCCGTGAGTACCCGGATGATACGCAACGCAACTGAGCGTGACCAGAGACTGGGCTACCGTCTGCAAGGACTGCTAAATACACTTGGAGGCTGGAGGCAATATTTGTTTTACGCATTTTTGAATAAACACTGATTGGTTAACTGTGATCTATAAAGATTTCGACAAAGGGCGCATGTTAATTAATTTCTTCAGCCTAAACAAACAGACAAAAAGAACGGCGGAGCTCATCGGAAGTCGTCATTTGGAAATACCCCAGATGGTTATAGTTTAATACTAAAAAAAAGTATCCATGCAGTGAAAGCATTTTCGGTTTTCGGATTGCGTCGATAATACGATTACTACTCCCTTGTTGTCATCCACGTTTTCTCGTATAACCCTACACTTGTGTATTTGTCGTCATTCACTTGATGCTCAGTTAATGAATTTATTACAGGTACAATTAGTGGTAGCACCACTTAGATTACCTGACAAATGTTCTCATTTGGCATTTATTGTGTCTGGGGTAATTATTCAATCTAAATCCAGGTTTGAAGTGAGGTGAAATGTGCGTTATGTAATATGCACGTGGCAGCCCAGCAAGAGATGAATGATCAGTTGATTTACTTTTTTTGGTAAATCAACGGATCGTTCCTAGTCATCAAAGGATTAACAGAAAATACGTTGATTGATTAATCACTGTTATCTTGCACAGTGGATATGTCAAAAGTGAGTGTTTACATGTCTAGGTTTACTAAAACAAAGGGAATACACTCATATCATGGCGTGAAGTGCCGATGTAAAAACAACATACTTTGTTCAAAGGGTTAACTGATAATACGTTGATTGGTTGCTCATTGTTATCAAACTCAGTGGATTTTTTAGGAACCGTGGACGTAATGAAAATAGTTGTCACGTGGCCTTTCTCAGCCAACCCTTGAGACTTGACACCTATGTGAAACACCTGAAACAATCCAAGTGATCAGTTGAGAAACGAACACTGGTTATAATATCCCGAAACGATATATATCTTTTAGAATATTTGATAGTTACAGAAACACGTGACATCGAATAAGTTATTTTGTATAGCTGCAGATGAGTGGGATATTATTCCTTTGTGTGGATATTCACGGATACATTCCTCGAACAAGGAAGTTGTAATTATGGTATTTGCATTTTGTTTTCCTTCATTTGAACCGATTCGTTCTTGTTTCTCTACGTCTTGGTTGGGAAATTCTTCAATGCGCGATAGACGTTGTTTTCACAGGTCATTTCCTTTGTAAGCGTGTATAGATTACCGCCAATTTGTAAAATGTGATTCTCTCAGGCAATTTATAAAATGTGTAAAATGTAAAATGTCATTTTGACTAAAAAATCTGTCCAGATTGATTAAGACGATCGAAAGGGCCTACAAACATCACAACAGATTATTATGTAGGATTAGAAGCCAAACAACATAGAAATGTACTTTTCAACGTTACATTTTCAGTCTCTCGGTGATGATATTAAACATCAAAATGTTTGGAATTCGTTATCATAATAATACAGATGGAAATGTTGTTCAGTCACTTTGTAAAATAACTGAATATTTAGACGTTTAATAAATATGTTACACATTTTGACAGTAAAAAAATATACACACTATAAAAAAAAGCAATGCTCAGATGAAATATTTACTTTGTATTGCAAGTCAAACTAGTGTAAACGAAAATCGCAAAATTACCAAGCAAGTGACTTATCAAAACTTCGTCACCATTACCGATGCTACCCACAAAGATACCTACATTTCCTTATTATCTCGAAAACTGTATTTCATTTTGCTGATCAATGTGACCATACGCTCTTATTACTACCGGTATCCATAAAAGTGACTAATGCGCTTACGAATGGCGCAACAGAGGTCGCGAGCTAGTCTAGATTTCTGCTCTACATCCGGGTACTCACTGGGAAAAAACAATAACAAAGGCAACAACCAGTCCCGGGGAATTGCGTTAGATCAGTGCCCCTTTAAATTGTCTTGCAACATCACGTTGACTCAATCCTTTTTCAAGCATGCCAATGGCTCGCAGACACTCATTTTCGGACAGGCGTGGCATTTCGTAATGTTGAATAATTGCGTAATTTTTGTTTTTTTTCTGAGTGGTTGTTGTCAGCAGGATGCTAAACAATGCATATGGAATCCCGTTAACGCACATGTTTTTATACCCATACTTGGGTAGTGAAATGCATGGGGCTTGCATAAATGTAAACTTTTGCATGGAATGCATGCTTTTCTGTAGCAGTTGCGTTTTTGTGACTTGATTCCATACATGTACTACAATATTGAAAACCAAACTTTACTTGTTTGAAAAATACACTAAAATATTGGTGTCACAGGAACTTTTGTTGTTGAGTATATTTAGAATTTTACGAAAGCTCCCCCAAATAGATGACGTTCATACATTTACGTTTTATGTCTCTAAATCTAGAGCCAAATTTATGAATGTATTTATTCGTATTTCAATACTTTAATAAAACATGAGTAGGTATTTCTCTTGTTGCAATATCAAACAATTCCTAAATCACGACGGTATCAATGCCGAAAAACATATACATGTGTATGCTATCATTCTAGGAATCGTTCCCTTTAAACAACTTCGGAAACTACTTTTTTAAGTCGCAAATGCAAGGGATGGTGACCCGTCCCTGTGTGTAGGTAGGAAGAATCTACGGTTCAAGGTTTGACATTTGTAATGAAATAAGTTAATTGTCCGGTAGAGCACAACGCAAAAAGTATGTAATAAATAGGATATTCCATGTGTCTCCTGAAATCTTTCTCTCATCCTTCTCTCATCTCGTGAATGGGGAAAAGGAAACATGTTCACCCGTGTTAATATCTCCCTCCCCCCATGGTCGCATGGAACTCTGGGTAGGTGCTTATTAAGGGGAGTAAATATGTTTAAGTAAATATGCCTAATGTCATACTGTGTGTCATCCCGAATTTATAAACGTCGTGCTCTCGCTCGGGAAATGCAAAAATGCGGACACTCGTTTCGTAAAATCAGTATGACACACATATCCGTAATAATAAATCTCTATATATTACACTCACATGTGTGTCGTACTGATCTTACGATACGAGTGTCAGAAACGAAACACATGCTCATATTATAATCTCTACGTATTTTTCAGTGGAAGATTTGTTCGAAATCGTGTAATATTCCAGGTGATATAGCTCTGTGTAATCTTATCTCGGAGAGACAGGAGAGACAGGAGAGACCAAGACTGGCCACAGTGTTACCAGTTGCCCCTAAAATGACGTATTCGTGCTTCAAACCCTATTTTCCTCTTTTGCTGTTAAATGTGTTATTTCTGCACATTGACTGCATGTCGATATCGGCATATACTTCGGAAAGACAGCGCATCATGAAGAGTGAGGAGTCCGACATGTTTGGATCTTCCCTTGTCTTGAACAAACAGGAGGGCCTGATTAGTGATCTATTAATAAAAGCCAAGCGTGCGGAGATTGAAGATTCCCGGGTCAACGGAACCGTTTTCCCCCCAGCAATCAACTTCTTTGAATCGAAGAAACTTATAGACTCCAGCAAAGTCTTCCAGATTATCAAACGTATGCCAAAGGGTAGGTATTCTTTGTATTCCTGGTGCACGGTCACAAAATGTGTATTATCCAGTCTATATCCCACTTGAAATGGATTCATAAAGAAATAGATACATGTTCTTTTCATCACTTTTATAATGAATAGCTGAACCAAAAAAAAATCACAAACATGAAATTAACTGAGACACAATGATTAATTAATTTTTTTTTCCGTCCCAATGCACCCTATCCTGGGATGCATTGGGACACATACTTGAGTGGATTGGGACATTAACAAAGTCATGGCGAAAGAAATTTGGATAGATCTTGTCTGTATACAACTAGTTCTTTTTCAGGACGCTAACTTCACAAAGAAACAACTAGTAATTAAATGTCAGAATATAACTAATTCTTTGACCGAAAGATATCTGCAGATCAGCCCAATAAGCTCAGTTGGAAGGTCAAGGTAATAGGTCATTTAACCTACTAGAAAAATATTTTTCATTGATATTTCATGTGATACGTTCTTAAGCGATAAGTTCTAGAAACAAATCCAAAGCGAATGTGAAAGTAATTTTGAATTCATAATAATGATTACATGCTGGTAATTTAGAATCACATGTTTGGGGTGCATTGGAACATGTCCCAATGTACCCCGGTCTGGGTGTCCCAATGCGCCCTGACGCTACTCTTGCATCTTTTTGCCATTAGGCTGTATGGCATAACCATGTGACAAAATGACCTTCATCTCTTGGCAGAATACTTTTAGGAAATCACTGTTTTGAATAAAACTCATACATTAACATTAACTGAAAGATTAACAAAAGGGATCTGAATTTTACAATAAAGTGCAAAAGTTAGATTTAACTTACCAAACTTCTGTCAAAGGTGCTGCTTCCACCCCTACTACAATAAATGCCAGGATATATGATGTCACTTCCTTTTCCTCATGTTCAAGTCCTTTTTTTCAAGGTGCGCAGTCACACGTACTTGTCCTATATTTCAAGGTACACAGTCACACGTACTTGTCCTTTATTTCCAGGTACACAGTCACACGTACTTGTCCTTTTTTTCAAGGTGCGCAGTCACACGTACTTGTCCTATATTTCAAGGTACACACTCACACGCACTTGTCCTTTATTTCCAGGTACACAGTCACACGTACTAGTCCTTTTTTCAAGGTACACAGTCACACGTACTTGTCCTTTATTTCCAGGTACACAGTCACACGTACTTGTCCTTAATTTCAAGGTACACAGTCACACGTACTTGTCCTTTATTTCCAGGTACACAGTCACACGTACTAGTCCTTTATTTCAAGGTACACAGTCACACGTACTTGTCCTTAATTTCAAGGTACACAGTCACACGTACTTGTCCTATATTTCCAGGTACACAGTCACACGTACTAGTCCTTTAATTCCAGGTACACAGTCACACGTACTAGTCCTTTTTTTCAAGGTACACAGTCACACGTACTAGTCCTATATTTCAAGGTACACAGTCACACGTACTAGTCCTTTAATTCCAGGTACACTGTCACACGTACTTGTCCTATATTTCAAGGTACACAGTCACACCTACTTGTGCTTTATTTCCAGGTACACAGTCACACGTACTTGTCCTTTATTTCAAGGTACACAGTCACACGTACTTGTCCTTTATTTCAAGGTACACAGTCACACGTACTTGTCCTTTATTTCCAGGTACACAGTCACACGTACTTGTCCTTAATTTCCAGGTACACAGTCACACGTACTAGTCCTTTTTTTCAAGGTACAAGTCCTTTATTTCCAGGTACACAGTCACACGTACTTGTCCTTTATTTCCAGGTACACAGTCACACGTACTAGTCCTATATTTCAAGGTACACAGTCACACGTACTAGTCCTTTAATTCCAGGTACACTGTCACACGTACTTGTCCTATATTTCAAGGTACACAGTCACACGTACTAGTCCTTTATTTCAAGGTACACAGTCACACGTACTAGTCCTTTTTTTCGAGGTACACAGTCACACGTACTAGTCCTTTATTTCAAGGTACACTGTCACACGTACAAGTCCTTTATGGCCAGGTTACACTTACCTTCTTAAGTCGGCCGGGGCATGTCTTCATAAACATGTACCTGTGTTTGAATTACTACAGAATGCCACGTGCATGTCTACACGTGCATGTCCTTGCTTTACTGCATAATTCCCGCTGCATGTCTACACGTGCATGTCCTTACTATACTGCATAATTCCCGCTGCGTGTCTACACGTGCATGTCCTTGCTTTACTACATATTTTCAGGTGCATGTCTACACGTGCATGTCCTCGTTATACTGCATAATTCCCGGTGCATGTCTACACGTGCATGTCCTTGCTTTACTGCATAATTCCCGGTGCATGTCTACACGTGCATGTCCTTGCTTTACTGCATAATTCCCGGTGCATGTCTACACGTGCATGTCCTTGCTTTACTGCATAATTCCCGGTGCATGTCTACACGTGCATGTCCTTGCTTTACTGCATAATTCCCGGTGCATGTCTACACGTGCATGTCCTTGCTTTACTGCATATTTTCAGGTGCATGTCTACACGCACCCGTCTTAAATACAAAAATAATCTTTCCCATGTTACCTCAATCTCTTAGAAAAGCGATAGGTATATTTGCAGTTAAATATGACATGCGTCTGCTATAGTTAAACAACCTGCCATTAATTACGTTGCTGAATGATTATTAAAAATACTAGCCATGTCAAAATGAACTTTATTTTCTAATTTGTGTAGTTGCTATTGGAACCCATGTTGTTGTGGGGAGACCGTAGAATCTAGTCGATCTATGGTTAAATGATTATACGTGAATAGTATAAGTGAGTGACTGAATGCTGTTTTACGCCCTCTTTGCAACATGTGTATACCTACACCACGACGTCATGTATTTAATTAAGTCAACCGGTGATTGAAAGTATGAACATTGCGCAATGCCGCCGGAGGACGATGACACTCGAACATTGTCAGTTGTTTGTTTGTTTGTTATTTAACGCCGCACTCAGCAATATCCCAGCTGAATTCCCAGATTTCGGTACAGACTGCCCTGATATATGACTGTGAATATACCCGTCTGAGGTGTTGAACAACATGAATTCCCTCGCTCTTTAAGTTACTTTTTGTTAATGTTTAACTCCGCACTCAGAAATATTCCAGCTATGTGACGGTAGTCTGTAAATAGTCGAGTCTGGACGCAATTGGGATCTTCGCAATTGGGATACGTTGATATGCATCAACCAAATCAGCGAGCCTGATCATCCGACCCCGTTAGTCAAGTATGGACTACTAGAAGGGACATTGTCGCGTTGTCTCGCTTTGGTTAATTTTGACACTTTTTGCTTGTTTTTGGAAGGGCGACAATGCGACAATGTCCCTTCTAGTATTCCATAGTCAACCATTTCGACAAGCATGGATCGCTGAAGACCTACCTACCCCGGATCTTCTTCTTTTTATTTTGGTGGGTTTTGATGCAAGGTGAGGTGAAATGGGGTCGCGTCCAAGATTATTGCACTTATATAGCGACGTACATGCACGTGTGTGTGTGGCTGCTTGGCTCACTGAGATGCCATGCCCACTCAGACACAGTATACTGACTCCGAGCCGAACAATCCTTTTTTAGCCCCTTAATGCCGAGCGCCAGACAGGGTAACAACAAGTACCATCTTTTAACGTCTTTCGATATGACGCGGTAGGGGATCGAACCGCGGACCTTCCGCTCTCCGGGCGGACGCTCTACCACTAGACCACGGAGGAGGTCTTTGCTGCAAGACTTGCGTGACGAGTATCTATCTCCTCTAGGTGGCGCTCTACACACCCATGGGTCTGCCATCACAAGTCTGGATTGGCTGGTCAAGAACGTGACGTACAGAGCTAACTGCTACATGTGCCACGACAACCAGGGACACCTGCAGATGCACTTCTACGACACTCCACCTCAACCCTCATGTGAGACACATTTGTTTACATATACTACGCCGAGGTCGCTTTCTGAGGGAGATGATTTGAAATGGGGTTTAACGTCGCGTTCAAGATTATCGCACTTTTATAGCGACGTGCAAGTAAGCGTGCGCGCGTGCGTGCGTGCACGCGTGTGTGTGTGTGTGTGCGTTTGTGTGTTTGTGTGTGCGTGCGTGTGGTACGAAGGCTGGTCAAAGAGTTCTAAGCCTGACTAACTTTCAACTATGGGCCATACCAAAGTGAACTAGCCGATATGGTACATTGTTTGAGTAGTTTATTTGTATTTGGTCTGTTGAGGCCGTTTATATATAAGTGACACCCAGTTGAACGTGATAGGGGTCCAAATCATCATATAAAGGGGAAAGGACGAGTACCGAGCAGTCATCAAGTTTTTAACTTTGGAGAAAACAACTCCCCAAGAAATTCATGACCGCATGTCACAAGTGTAAAGGGATTAGTGCCCCAGCTATTCCACCGTTCAACTTTGGGCAGCTATGTTTAAGGCTGTGAGAATAAGTCTTGATGATGACCCTAGGTCTGGACTTCCCTCAACTTCCATCAATGATGTTTCAGTCAAGGAGATAAACAAAACTTGTCAGATAGACGTATACCATTGCATAACTTGAGGAAGACACAGATCTTAGCCATGGATACACTGAAACTATCATACATGAACATTTACAGATAAAGAAGATATATTGTCGTTGTTGACAATGCCTCTTCTCAACCTCTCGACTTGCAAAGGCTGCTGTGCGACAATGTGGGTTTGAAGAGCTTTCTCATCCTCTATACTCGCAAGACGTGGCACCAAGTGATTTCCACCTGTTTCTTAAACTGAAAGAAATCTTTTGCGGAAAGCTGTATGGCGACAACGATGACCTCAAAGCTGCCCTTAATGGGTTTTTCAGGCCTCGGAAAACGTCTTCCTGACTGGAATTGAAAAGCTTCACTATCGATATGATAAGTGTATTGAGAAGCAGGGATATCATGTTGAAAATTACGCATTATAGAGTACCTCACCGAGATTTTATGCCTCAGTTTGACATGGGTACCCCACTCGAACACAGTCGAGCAGTCCTTTATTTATCCCGTTAAGGGAGAGCGCCAGGCAGGGTAACAGCAAGTACCGTCTATCATATACTATTTCGTAAATGACCCCACAGCCTGATAACTGTATAGAGTGATATATATTGTGAATAATGTGTCACGGAATTATGTTTTAGATGGTGTTGTTTAGACTATATTCCGTTCATGTGTGGAAGTATCATTGTCTCCTGCAGATTGTCAGTGGGAGAGCGTGCAGCACGTGCGGGAGCGGTCAGGGAACGCTCAGTTGTTTGACCAGCAGTGAGTCATACTGAATACGTTTCTCCACAAAGGGTTGCTATAATTTAGATTAATCAAAAATATTATTTCAAAGGAAGCGTTTGGCCCGCTAAATTTGGGAAATGGGCCAAATAAGTTATGAAAGTGTCCATACTCCAGTACTAGACACATGCGTGGTTTGAACTTAAATGTGTCAAAACAATCTCATTATCTTTTACCCCGATACGATACGATATCTACGTGATCATCTGACGACACCAGAATGGGAGGTTAACTTTCTAATCGGCCAATCAAAGCCCAGGCTTATAAATTCTCGGTTCGATGAGACAAAGCCATCAGACCATCATATACGATTTCTAGAAAACGAACTAAAACATTCAGTTCCGAATGTAGATTATCACGGTCTCGCAATTATAAAGTTGTGGATATTTTATACATCCAGTCAATTCATCTGCACCCAAATAGAGGGTACCATCGTAGGAATATTTGTGTACTGCTTTTCTTTTCGTTTGTACAAAACCGAAATTTGGGAATCAAGGTGGCACACAAATGAATCCGAATTGTTTTAGAAAGCTGACTTTTGATTGGCCAAAGAACCCACGCGTCCTCCAATCAGTTGGAAGAATTCATAAGATTTTCACACAGAGAGATAATGTGTCAGAGCAAAAGATCTGATTTTAATGATACTGTTGTAAAGAAATATATCAAGTTCTATGCACCATTTTCAGACTTATAAAAAACATCAGCATCATCGTTGACGACCCACACTCCACCTACGTCACTGTTAACGATGTTTGGCGCAGGTTTGGCCTGTATTTTAAGATCGTCAATGGCTTGTATCGCTATACACCGATCTTCAAAGATTACTTACAGCAAGCACTGAGGGAGTTTGAAGAGGATAATGTACAGTACATTGAGATCAGAGCTACACTATCTCCGGTGAGTCTGCTTGGATATGTTTAAGCAGTAGCTCGGGACATAAATATCAGAGCTACATTTTCTCCAGTGAATCTGCTTGGATTTGTTTAAGCGGTAGCTCGGTACATAGAGATCAGAGCTACACTATCTCCGATGAGTCTGCTTGGATATGTTTAAGCAGTAGCTCGGTACATAGATATCAGAGCTACATTATCTCCAGTGAATCTGCTTGGATTTGTTTAAGCAGTAGCTCGGTACATAGAGATGAGAGCTACACTATCTCCGGTGAGTCTGCTTGGATATGTTTAAGCAGTAGCTCGGTACATACATATCAGAGCTACATTATCTCCAGTGAATCTGCTTGGATTTGTTTAAGCAGTAGCTCGGTACATAGAGATCAGAGCTACACTATCTCCGATGAGTCTGCGTGGATATAGCTTAAGCAGAATCTCGGCACATAGTTACCCGAGCTACACTATCTCCGGTGACTCTGCGTGGATATGGCTCGGTACATATATATCAGAGCTACACTATCTCCGGTCAATCTGCGTGGATATGGCTCGGTACATATATAACAGAGCTACACCATCTCCGGTGAGTCTGCCTGGATATAGCTTGGTACATATATATTAGAGCTACACTATCTCCGGTGAATCTGCATGGATATAGCTCGGTACATAGATATCAGAGCTACTAATTTATCTCCGGTGAGTCTGCGTGGATATAGCTTAAGCAGAATCTCGGTACACAGATATCAGCGCAACACTGTCTTCAGTGAGACTGCTTGGATATAGCTTAGGCAGAAGCTCGGTACATAGATATCCGAGCTAGACTATCTCCGGTGAGTCTGCATGGATATAGGTCGGTACATAGATATCAGAGCTACATTCTCTCCGGTGAGTCTGCGTGGATATAGGTCGGTACATAGATATCAGAGCTACATTCTCTCCGGTGAGTCTGCGTTGAGCTTGCTCGGTACATAGATATCAGAGCTACACTATCTCCGGCGAGTCTGCATCTAGCTAGCAGAAGCAGTAGGTCGGTACATAGATATCCGAGCTACATTATCTCCGGCGAGTCTGCATCTAGCTAGCAGAAGCAGTAGGTTGGTACATAGATACCCGAGCTACACTATCTCCGGTGAGTCTGCGTGGATATAACTTAAGCAGAATCTCGGTACACAGATATCAGCGCAACACTGTCTTCAGTGAGACTGCTTGGATATAGCTTAGGCAGAAGCTCGGTACATAGATATCCGAGCTAGACTATCTCCGGAGAGTCTGCATGATATAGGTCGGTACATAGATATCAGAGCTACATTCTCTCCGGTGAGTCTGCGTGGATATAGGTCGGTACATAGATATCAGAGCTACATTCTCTCCGGTGAGTCTGCGTTGAGCTTGCTCGGTACATAGATATCAGAGCTACACTATCTCCGGCGAGTCTGCATCTAGCTAGCAGAAGCAGTAGGTCGGTACATAGATATCCGAGCTACATTATCTCCGGCGAGTCTGCATCTAGCTAGCAGAAGCAGTAGGTTGGTACATAGATACCCGAGCTACACTATCTCCGGTGAGTCTGCGTGGATATAACTTAAGCAGAATCTCGGTACACAGATATCAGCGCAACACTGTCTTCAGTGAGACTGCTTGGATATAGCTTAGGCAGAAGCTCGGTACATAGATATCCGAGCTAGACTATCTCCGGAGAGTCTGCATGATATAGGTCGGTACATAGATATCAGAGCTACATTCTCTCCGGTGAGTCTGCGTGGATATAGGTCGGTACATAGATATCAGAGCTACATTCTCTCCGGTGAGTCTGCGTTGAGCTTGCTCGGTACATAGATATCAGAGCTACACTATCTCCGGCGAGTCTGCATCTAGCTAGCAGAAGCAGTAGGTCGGTACATAGATATCCGAGCTACATTATCTCCGGCGAGTCTGCATCTAGCTAGCAGAAGCAGTAGGTTGGTACATAGATACCCGAGCTACACTATCTCCGGTGAGTCTGCGTGGATATAACTTAAGCAGAATCTCGGTACACAGATATCAGCGCAACACTGTCTTCAGTGAGACTGCTTGGATATAGCTTAGGCAGAAGCTCGGTACATAGATATCCGAGCTAGACTATCTCCGGAGAGTCTGCATGATATAGGTCGGTACATAGATATCAGAGCTACATTCTCTCCGGTGAGTCTGCGTTGAGCTTGCTGGGTACATATATATTAGAGCTACACTATCTCCGGTGAGTCTGCGTGGAGCTAGCAGAAGCAGTAGGTCGGTACATAGATATCCGAGCTACACTATCTCCGGTGAGTCTGCGTTGAGCTTGCTCGGTACATATACATTAGAGCTACACTATCTCCGGTGAGTCTGCGTGGAGCTAACAGAAGCCAGGCCTTGTTTCCGCCCGCTAATGCCGAGCGTCAGGCTGGGAAACAAGTACCATCGTTTAACGTCTTTTAGTATGACGCGGCCGTGGGTTTAACCAGCGACCCTCTGCTCTCCGGGCAGACGCTCTATCCACATGACCACTGAGGCGGTGTATTCCCTGAAGGAGCACGACATGTTCGCCTTTTACATTCAACCAGATTACGTAGGTCTTCGTGTTGAACAACCCGCCTCTATAACCATATACGGCCATCTGTCTACCCTCCAGCTGTATGAGCTCGACGGGAGCAAGCATGACCAGGAACACAAGCTTCTGACGTACCGAGACACTGTCAACGACTACATGGCAGCGCATCCAGACTTCATAGGATGCAAGTTGATACAGAGCGGTATTAGGTAAGTCGAGTCAACTAGAATCATACAGAGTTAGTGTGTGTGTGTGTGTCTGTCTGTCTGTCTGTCTGTCTGTGTGTGTGTGTCTGTCTGTGTGCGTGCGTGTGTGTGTGTGCGTGTGTTGGGTAGGTGGGGTGGGGGTGTTTCTGGGATATTATCGCAAAAAATACATTGTCTCGAAAATGCTTAATAAAAGTAATTATGCTCCAGACTGTTGAAAAAGAATAGCCTGCCGCAAAGAATTACATTGTTGCAGGGTGTTTTCTCATACGCTCATAATTTTAAATAAAGAAATTTTTGTAGCTGCATCTGAAAAAAAAAATTGATCTCGATGCTAAACCCCAGACTCTCTCCAGAATATCAAATGGTTGGTCTCTCAATCTGAACAGTAGCAATCTATAGCAAAGTATTGCAATCCAAGCACAAACCGAAATAGTTTTCCATGTTTAACAAAATCCCAACTGTGAGTCAAACATGGTGTTGTGCCCCGAACTTCTTACACTCTTATTGAAAGTGAGTGTGGTTTTACGTCGCTTTAGCAATAGTCCTGCAATATTATGGCGGGGGACAGCAGACATTAGAAATCGAACGCCTTTGTGTGTTCTATGGTGACCGGGATGGCAGCATCATCCATTCCTATGCTACGACGTTGAAGTATGGTATTATGCCCGTGACGGTGTGTCGTATTTCCAGGAGTCACGAATCTTTTACTTGTAATATAGTTGCCTTTTAGGCGAGCTTGGGCCACAGTACACATCTTGTGAGGTGAGGTGAGGTGGGGTGGGGTGAGGTGAGGTGAGGTGAGGTGAGGTGAGGTGAGGTGAGGTGAGGTGAGGTGAGGTAAGGTGAAATAGGGTTTAACGTCGCGGCCAATATTATTACACTTATATAGCGACGTGCATGCACGTGTGTTTGTGTGGCTGCTTGTGCTAGTCCAGAATGATGCCGATTTATAGTGCTAGCCCACTGAGATACCATGCCGCAGTTTAACATGAAAACCCGACTCAGACACAGTATACTGACTTCGAGCCGACCAGTTCTTGTTTTAGCCCCTTCATGCCGAGCGCCAGACAGGGTAACAACAAGTGCCATCTTTTAACGTCTTTTGGTATGACGCGACGGGCGGACGCTCTACCATTAGGCCACGGAGGCGGTACAAATCTTTTGAAGCAGCAGACTATCTCGTGTACGGTGACACAGAGACAACATGTCCTCAGTCGTATTTAATGCTGCACAAACCAACTTATTTCCAGTTTTAAAAAAGATAACCCCCACCCCCACCCCCCACCCCCCCCCACACACCCGTCCCATAACTTTAAAAATGATATAATCAAGAAACCCAAACATTTAATTTTTAGACTAGACTATTTGACCTCCACGCCAAGTCGAATCTGTTTCGAGGATGTTTTTTCTCTTGCATTGACAATTTATATCTTTGTTTTTTACATATCAATGTTTTGTTTCAGATTTTTCAAAAGAGACGACATTCTGGATGATATAAAAAGTTACATAAAATATCAACAGAAATACTCGGACATTATCCGTGGCTTCGATCTGATTGGTCAGGAAGGTCCGGGGAAGCCACTGAGCTACTATCTGGATGACCTGCTGTATCCCTCCACACTGGACCCCCCTGTCTCTGTACCGTACTTCTTCCACGCGGGGGAAACAGGCAAGTGTCCCCAAGTACTCGTGGATGTCTATTGCTTGACACAATACACTCATGTTTGACCCAGTCTATTACTGCCTGACACAATCTACCGCTTGACACAATTTATCACTGCATGACACAATCTATTGCTTGACACAATCCACTCATGCTTGACACAGACATCTACTGCTGCCTGTCAAAATTGTCTATCACTATTGTCGATTGTCTGACTGAGAAGGTTGATCCAACTTTCTCTTCCTTAATTGAATCAGGTTTGTGTTTTAGTGTTGTCGCGTCCAAGACTATTGCACTTATACAGCGATGTGCATGCACATGTGCGTGCGTGCGTGCGTGTGTGCGTGTGTTTGTACTAGGCTGGACTTGCCGATGGTATAGTACTAGCCGAGATAACACGCCACTCATACACAGTTTACTGACTCCGAGCAGACCAGTCCTTGTTTTAGAAATTTAATCCCGAACGCCAGGGAAGGTAGCAACAAGCATTTTGGCTGGACGCGACCGGAGATCGAACCCCGGACCTACCGTCCCCCGGGGGATCACAGAAGCTGTCCTCCTGGTAAGGATAGAACTGAATTGGGGGTCGGGTTGCCAGGCTCTGTGACGTGTTGCAGCAGCCGGACTACGGCCGTCTGAGGTGCTGCACAACATGAATTCCCTCACTCCTTTAAGTTACTTTTTGTTTGTTTTGGGATGTTTAACGCCGCACGCAGCAATATTCCAGCTGGACCAGACAATCTAGTGATTGATATCATAAGCATCGATCTACGCAATTTGGATACGATGTCATGCATCAACCCAGTCAGTGAGCCTGACCACCCGATCTCGTTAGGCGCTTTTTGCGGCAAGTATGGGTTGCTGAAGACCTACTCTATCCGGATCTTCGCGGGTACTTTAAGTAATTTAAGTTAATGTATAATTCCTTCAACTGTCTAACCAGATTGGGAGGGTAGCCAAGTGGATCTGAATCTCGTGGACGCCGTCCTGCTCAACACGTCCCGCATTGGCCACGGCTTTGCTCTCTACAAACACCCTGAAGTGATGAAGATGATTAAAAAGAAAGACATAGCTATTGAGGTCAACCCGATATCGAACCAGGTGGGTGATGTGTGGAGTAATCTGCTGACTAATCTGGCGTGAGAGAGTGAATGAAGAGGTGGATGAGTGGATGAGTGGGCGGAGTGAGTGACCGCTTTTAACAGTATTTCAGTTATGTAATGTCACAGTGGGTCAGCTTGATATGGGAGGAAAGCTCTTAGACATTTACCACGTCGAACCCGGTTCTTCGGCGTGACGAGCGAACGCTTTAACCACTAGGCTACCATGGTATACTACTGAAAACCTAGAAACATAATCAGGGCGAATCTGGGATTCAAACCTGGATTTCCGGTACGCACAGTGTAAACTCCGCTAGGTGAATGTGCTGCGCCTTCGACGACTTGGCCACCGTGTCCCCAACGAATCCAGAAGCCTACCTAAGTAATCGATGAGAACACCCATGGACATGCAAAGACATTAACCACATCCAGGCTGAAACATCGGATTCAATAGGAAACGTCGTATCCTGACATTCTCGCGTTGGGAGGTGGGGTAGCCATGTGATTAAAGCGTTAACTCTTCACACCTAAGACCCGGGTTCGATATCCCCACATGGGTACAATGTATGAAGCCCGTGGTGATATTACTGGACTATTGCCCCAAACCGCGTAAAACCCAACTCACTCACTCACTCATTTGGGCGTTTGTTGTCCGATTTGCTTCGCGTACTGATACATTCTCAAACTACATCTTAAATGTGTGTTTTTAAATAATGGCAGTACGGGAAAACAATATTTAAATACTAGCAATATCCTGCTATGTAACATTTAATATCTTAAAAAAGGATGTGTTAAATATTCTCCTCAAATGCTAAAATCTATACAGAATTTTTGAATATTTGATATGATTGCTGACACTAAATACCTAGGGGATATTTGGTCTTTCCTGTCAAATAACGAATGTATCTTGAATGAATGAACTTGCCAACTTTATCGGGTTATGAGATGATATAAACATGTAACATGAAAGGATAAACAAACAAGTTCTGTTCGATGGTTCTGTCCTTGATCTTAATCTGAAAACCATGTCATTGAGGAAGGCTGAAGGTTGTTCCGAAAAGAAGTTTCATTTCACGAATGAAATATTTATTGTATATTTACAGATAAATGCCAATTCTATTCACCAAAATATAATAAAAAATCATAGATTGTTGTGATAATTATTTTTATTTGCACTAGGTTTTGAAATTGGTGGAAGATTTGCGCAACCATGGGGCGATAACTCTGTTTGCCAACGACTACCCGCTAGTTGTAAGTAGTGACGATCCTGCCGCTTGGGGCGCTCTTCCTCTGTCACATGACTTCTACATGACGTACATGGCGATGACGAGAGAGGATGCGGGTCTGGAGGTGCTGAAACAACTCGCCATCAACTCCATACAGTAAGACACGACGGATGAACGTGACCCTTTCGAAAATACAAACCACTCTGGGTACTCAGTAGTGAATAATGCGGAAACAGTAGTCGGTGATATATATCACGGGTTATCATGGGAAGCGATCCTCAGACCAACATGTTTATCATTACGTTTGACAAGAAGAGTTTCAGTTTTCAAACCCCGTTTTATGTATGGTATGGGGGCGGTCGGGTAGCCCATTGGTTAAAGCGTTCGCTCGTCACGCCGAAGACTCGGGTTTGATTCCCGACATGGGTACAATGTGTGAAGCCCATTTCTGGTGTCCCCCGCCGTGATATTGCTGGAATATTGCTAAAAGCGGCGTAAAACCATACTCACTCACTCACTATGTATGATATGCAACCAATGGGCCAATAATTCGCTACAGGTGGAAACCGTATGTTTTTGGTGTATCACTACTGGTACAGTTGCCAACGCTTTAAGTGTATTCTTGGTCATAAATATGTCTATATAAACACTCCAAGTCGAAAGTAGATAATACTTATGAATGCGTTCATATCGCATTGTGTACGCATGCCATCCGCCACGTCTACCCTGAGTGGGACGCCTGTGTCACACGAAGAAGACGCGTTCTGCCATCAGCACATCTTCCCGAGGCAAAGGAGTTGACTGACTGTAAAAGTCCAGTTTCCTCCCTTGCTGAACACGGCTGGAATTTCTGGGCTCGATCGTCCTGCCACCAGTGGCTATTACGAGTTATGTCCCTTCTATGTTCCTCCTATTGACCAATCAGATTCCACGTCTGATATCACTTGCATTTGCTTCAAACAAAATGGCGGCGCCTAATCAAGATCTATATGATAATAAAACGGGTCTTAATTCGCGACGTGCATCATATCACGTGAGCACCTTGATTAAAAACATGAAAAGATCTGGAACATATTTGTTGAAGCTAAGTGGAAATCTGCATTGAGCGCAAAATAAAAAATACATTATTATTATATTTGGGATAACGCTTTCTCAGTAAAGTACAGATTCTCGTACTTTTTGAGTCCATTCGGGAATCTGTACTTTACTGAGAAAGTGTTAACCAAATATAACATTTGTTACATTTGACCACTTTCGAAATATCATTGTGTTCATACATTATTATTATTATTATTATTATTATTTCAGATATAGCGCAATGACAAGTAGCGAGAAAATGGAAGCTATGAAGAAATGGGAGAGAAAATGGAACGAATTTATCATGGAAATACTGAGGCAGCACAGCCATGATGGACAGTTGATTGGTTAAGCCTGCTCATGCTCCACACGACGTTAAACTGATCCATACGTTCACCTGCGTCTTTATAATGGGAATTATGGTAATGGCTGTAAATATTAGTGTCCACGTCCACGGCCTTCCTCCGAAGTTAATATCCATTCCTTGTGCTTTTAACCGCTGTCATATAGCTGGAATATTGCTGAGTGCGGCGTTAAACAACAAACCAACCAACCAACCCTTGTGCTTATAACAGTAAATGTCGGTGAACCATAGTTGAGGACACATGCACCTGGATATTATAATGACATTTGAATGGCATACATTTCCAGACAAACGAAATTAACCCTCGCGCTACGTGGGAAAAGAAAGATTATAGATGAATTAAAACTATGTTGCATGGACGAGTAACTCTGTTATCAGGCCAAAATGTCAGTGAGTATAATGAATAACGTGCCAATTCCCCCATCATCACATCTATTACTTGTTCCTTTCTTACTTTCAAAATTCTCTTAGAGGATACGATTGACATTTTGTTAGGCCCATTTCACAATATTTCACAATGGGTTTTCTCATGCAACTCTCACTCATCACGCAAGTCTGCCTCTCAATACACATGGTTTCCACGGGTTCACATAGCAGAGTAGTGTCCCTTTGCGCATGCAATAAATTTACAGAAGCACTCATAAAATATCCCTATCTTGATCTTACAATAATTGTTTATTGAATGTGTTTCTTCCATGCTTGACACGGTGTCAACCATCTCCATGTTTGTGTGTTGCGTTACCGCATTCAGTAACAGTCCAGCTACATGATGGTCTCATTCAGTAACAGTCCACCTACATGACGGCCGCATTCAGTCACATTCCAGCTACATGACGGCCACATTCAGTAACAGTCCAGCTACATGACGGCCACATTCAGTAACAGTCCAGCTACATCACGGCCGCATTCAGTAACATTCCAGCTACATCACGGCAGGATTCAGTAACATTCCAGCTACATGACGGCCGCATTCAGTAACATTCCAGCTACATGACGGCCGCATTCAGTAACATTCCAGCTACATGACGGTCGCATTCAGTAACATTCCAGCTACATCACGGCAGGATTCAGTAACATTCCAGCTACATGACGGCCGCATTCAGTAACATTCCAGCTACATGACGGCGGAATTCAGTAACAGTCCAGCTACATGACGGCCGCATTCAGTAACAGTCCAGCTGCATGACGGCCGCATTCAGTAACATTCCAGCTACATGACGGCCGCATTCAGTAACATTCCAGCTACATGACGGCCGCATTCAGTAACATTCCAGCTACATGACGGCCGAATCCAGTAACATTCCAGCTACATGACGGCCGCATTCAGTAACATTCCAGCTACATGACGGCCGCATTCAGTAACAGTCCAGCTGCATGACGGCCGCATTCAGTAACAGTCCAGCTACATGACGGCCGCATTCAGTAACATTCCAGCTACATGACGGCCGCATTCAGTAACAGTCCAGCTACTCGACGGCCGCATTCAGTAACAGTCCAGCTACATGACGGCCGCATTCAGTAACAGTCCAGCTACATGACGGCCACATTCAGTAACATTCCAGCTACATGACGGCCACATTCAGTAACATTCCAGCTACATGAAGGCCACATTCAGTAACATTCCAGCTGCATGACGGCCGCATTCAGTAACAGTCCAGCTGCATGACGGCCGCATTCAGTAACATTCCAGCTACATGACGGCAGGATTCAGTAACATTCCAGCTACATGACGGCCGCATTCAGTAACATTCTAGCTGCATGACGGCCACATTCAGTAACATTCTAGCTGCATGACGGCGTCATTCAGTAACATTCCAGCTACTTGACGGCAGCATTCAGTAACATTCTAGCTGCATGACGGCGTCATTCAGTAACATTCCAGCTACATGACGACAGCATTCAGTAACATTCCAGCTACATGACGGCAGCATTCAGTAACATTCCAGCTGCATGACGGCCGCATTCAGTAACATTCCAGCTACATGACGGCAGGATTCAGTAACATTCCAGCTACATGAAGGCAGCATTCAGTATAATTCCAGCTACATGACGGCCGCATTCAGTAACAGTCCAGCTACATGACGGTCTCATTCAGTAACATTCCAGCTACATGATGGCCGCATTCAGTAACATTCCAGCTGCATGACGGCAGGATTCAGTAGCATTCCAGCTACATGACGGCGGAATTCAGTAACATTCCAGCTACATTATGGCGACCCATGTACATATATCGGAAGGGGACGTGAACAGCCTTGACTAACAGATGGCGCTATCAAATATGAAGATAAGATCGCTGAAATACCCTGTTCGTGCTAGAGTAACTTTATAACATGAGTTATTTATCCTTCTCAAGGCACACGTTCTTTTTCCATGAAGCGCATTTGCCCAATGGGGACCTGTCAGTGCGCAAGAGCCTTTTAGCTCAGCTTTCACTGAGTGAAAGTCGTTCGACGTCATAGGCCCCAATGTTCCAGCTATACCACGTGGGCCTGTACAGATCGAGCCTGGATCAAGAAAACCAATTGCAAAACAGATGACCAACGCTTAACGCCATCGGTACATGATTATGCAATTATCCAATCACGCTGCCCCAATTGACTCGACGGTTATGAAGTTTTCGTAATAAAATATCACATCGGTGGCTATTTGGAGGAAAACTACAATGTACTTTGACAGAAATTCACTGGATTTTGAACTTTATTCATGAAACATTAGAACCACAGTTTTACAATATCTAGGAAACGAAATGCTTTGATTTCGAATTGAAAAATAATATTTGGTGTAACATATCTGTATGTCATACTGAATATCCAATTCAATGCAGTACCTGCACCTGCAGAATTCCATCAAAGGGCTAAATTTACATATACAGGCAAACATAGTATTATACATTATCCTGCACGGTATTTGGTTGACGAGGACTTCACATAACAAGAAGTAGCGTTCGTCTTCTCATCTGCAGTCATCTACGTTGAATCATTCGAAGAAAATATAGATGCCATCGGGTGTCTTCGGTAAGTTCCGGATGAAATGCCGTTGCAAGAATATTCCCCTGACGACAACCCACAATAGCTGCTTCTGGTTTGTCTTCGGTAGACGCACTGGCCAGGATCTTAACACTCGGGTCAGTTGTCCTGCTGATAGCAGGAGCTCGTATGAATACACTACGAAATGGTTCGTTTCCGGTTTGCATTGAAAGTAGTTCCGGGTCAGTGATGTTCAGATCTCCTTCGAAGCTGTTGACTTGTCTCCCGAAGTAGTTTCGTGATACCACTACGTCAAGAGCCTCCAACTGAATAAAGATATTATATAACATTACATGACGAGATCTAGGGAACGTATTGATATACTGAAAAGGACTAGGTAGGAGTTTTGGCCCACTGGAAACGTTATGGTTACGGAAAACTATGAAATATTGGTAAGAACGTAACCAGACATGTTCACATGGTTGACAAGTAGCCATTTCGGTTTCTTGCGCTAGACGATTATGGGGTGAAAGAGTGAGTTGGGTTTAAATTCCAGTTATATCACGTCGTGTCAGCTTAATGTGGGAGGAAAGCCCGAAGTGATGCAGGTCTCAGACGTTTACCACTTCGGTGAAACCCACGAGCGCGAGAAACACAATCGGGGCGAACCGGAATTCGATCCCACAATCATAGGTTTCTGACGTGCCCAAGGGACGCAACTCTGCACAGCGAATCGCGGCGCCTTAGACGATTGGTCCACCCGTGCCCCTTAGACGATCGTGTACTTGTGGGGATGATCTAGTACAAAACAACAGTTAAAATGAGGGAAAGGGGACATTTGTTACATCTTCAAAAGAAATATTAACCATAATGCAAGCTGGTGGCCCCAAATAATGTTTACCAAATGTTTGTACTGCCTTGTGTACGTGTAAGAAAATCAGCTCGGTTCAAAGACTTGCTCATGTTTAAGTACCATAAAAACGCTTCCTCAAAACCACTAAAGCACATTTTTCAACATATTGTATAGCCTTACCTATTATTTCATGTCGTTTTAATTCATATTCATTCAAATAAATATACTCACTCTGTACTTCTCGACGTGTAACCTGGAACTATGGTCTATATTACTTTTCGAAAGTACTACTCTAAAGAATTCCAAATGATGCATGCGTTTAAATGAAGAGAGTCTCATTCTTCACAAACATTTTTCACACACCATGCCATTCGCCGGGTCAGATTCGCAGGGCAACCCAGCTGTGAGTGAGTGCGTGAGTGAGTGAGTGAGTGGATGGGTGGGTTGGTGGGTGGATGAGTGAGTGAGTGAGTGAGTGAGTGGGTGGGTGAGTGAGTGAGTGAGTGAGTGAGTGAGTGAGTGAGTGAGTGAGAGTGAAGTTATTAACCCTCGCTAAATAGTCAGTTTTGAAAGAACAACCTCGTGATAATTTTTTTAACTGCCTAAAAGATATACAGGATAAGTGACAGTTCCTCATCAGTATGATATACCACCGCTGGCGTGTTAGAATACATTAAAAGAGACCAAAAAAGCAAAGGTATCTGTTTCATCAGTTTGCTCATACTCACCGAATATTGACCTCCCTTCTTTTGGTTCTCCGTAACCTTGGACAAAAGAATCATCCCTGCGCATGTTCCCCAAGTCACGTGATGCTTGTCCTTAACCCAATCCTTCAAGGGCTGCTCCATGTCGTTTCTTCTCAGAAATAAACTTATGGCTGTGCTTTCACCTCCGGGAATAATCAAGCCAACCATGTCTGACGTAATGTGTGACACATTCCGGACACCGATGACGTCAACTGTGACGTCATCTGATAGTTCCTTAGCAGCAGCCAGAAGGGATATCTTATGCTCGAGGAATGCGCCTTGGATCTCAAGGATTCCAACTTTTAATGTTTCCATTTTGGAAAGATGGAAATATTTTTGCAGATGACGAAGTTATCTGAAAGAGAAAATTAGAAACTATATTTTTCTTTAGTGGTCATAGTGTTTGATTTATATAACTGCTAAATGCATATTGGAAACATGACGCATCTTAATGTAATAAAGTGTGACTCCAATTACGTGTGGGGGCACGGTTGACCTAAAGCGCCGCAATTCGCTGTACAGTTGTGTCCCTTGGAAACACCAGAAACCTGTGATTATGGGTTCGAATTCCGATTCTGTTTCTAGGTTTGTCACCACCATATACGTACTAGTTTGTTTCACCAAAGTGGTGGACGTCAGTTAGAGACCTGCATCACTTCAGACTTTCCTCCAACATTAAGCTGACACACCTTGATATAACTGGAATAGTGTTCAAAGCTACGTTAAACCCCTCACTCACTCACTCGAATATCGTGTTAGAATAGGTCTTCAGCAACCCATGCTTGCCGTAAAAGGCGACTATGCTTGTCGTAAGAGGCGACTAAATGGATCGGGTGGTCGGGCTCGCTGACTTGGTTGAAGCCTGTCATCCTATCCCATTTGCGTGGGTCGATGCTCATGATATCAATCACTGGATTGTCTGATCCAGACTCGAGTATTTACACACCGCCGTCATATAGCTGGAATATTGTTGTGTGTGGCGTTAAACAAAAAAAATATTACTTCATAGAAGTTCTCATGAATGCAGACACAAAGAGGTTTAGATTGTTTTGCAAGACACAGTGAAGTTCAGATTGAGTTTTGCAAGTCCAACTTTGATCGATTTAAAGAGCAATAACTCATGTTAAATAACTATAGGGTAGGATGCGTAATTTAATACTAACCTACATTTTGGGGAGGGCTATCAGTATATGCAGGAGTTATTTTAGGGTAGGACAAACATGTATGCGTGTGTGCACAAGACGGACGAGAACTTGATAGCCACAACTGGCTATGGGTCACAGTGTCTCAATGTGAATAAACTGTATGCTGTGTAAGGTTAACCCTATTCCGATCAACCAGTTTCCGTTGTAATGCTTTTTAACCTAAGTATATTTTAGTTCATTTACTCATACGGGCGCACGGTTTGACCCTTGACCTGATTCACAATTCGCTATGCAGATTTGTATCCCTTACACAAGTCAGAACGTGTTCGAAGGGTTCACCATGCAGTAGTGTACGTTTATGCTTGACGTGTGTCACCTTCACATTGTTACCTCTCACACTGAGTTGACATCGTGATACAACTGGAGAAGTGTTTAAAGCACCGTTGGACGCATCTTCCCGAGGCAAGAGCGTCCACTAGCTTCTGTATCAAAGTCACGTGGACACAATTGCCTTGGGAAGATGCGTAAGATGCGACTCCCTCACTTCCAATATAGAATGATCCAGGAAGATAATTACACTATTCTTCACTGTTTATACACCGTATTTTACGGCATCCTAATCTCTTGCAAAAACAACAAAAGCGACCCAACCGTTTCCATAATCAAAAGAAAAGAAAAGAAATCTCAAATCACCTGTACGATTTTAAATACTAAATAGTAACGTGTTTGTGTTTACATTGAAGTTGGTATTTCCGCTATCTAAAGTGCGCAGCGGGGCCGTCTTATCATTGATAGTCATTTTGAGACATAAATATGAAGTCAATTTATGCGAGCAAAGACCATTCGCATTTCTCTCATTTAATTCACGCACGCGTTAATTTCAAGATTTTCAGTATTCAGTAAGGATGTGTTTATAAATCACTACGATAAAGTGATGACACCAGGTGTTCGCGACTTTACATCGTCTCTTGTTCAACTTACCACCTGGGTGGTCGGGTAGCCTAGTAGTTAAAGCGTTCGCTCGTCACGCCGAAGACCCGGGTTCGATTCCCGACATGGGTACAATGTGTGAAGCCCATTTCTGGTGTCCCCCGCCGTGATATTGCTGGAATATTGCTAAAAGCGTCGTAAAACAATACTCACTGACTCAACTTACCACCTAGCACTTATATCAGTTTACTTTGTCATCCCCGTCACCTTGCTGTCCTTATTCCGTGAACTACATACTATCTCATCGGTTGATGATGTAATTCTTTATCGCTGATAGATAAGATACATACCCTTATGAAACTGTATAAAGGGTGCTTATGAAACCACCCGCGCATTGCTTGTGTAACATGATTAACGGATCCAGCGTTTATACAACAATAAGGATTATTGTTAGTTTAGTTTAAACATATTTTATTCTCATGAAAAGGATTGGGTACAAGTTATCACAACTTAGAACGCCCTCTCCCATTGAGATTATTGTTATGTAAACGACACATATTTATCACACCGAGAGCGATACACATACAGTGGAATTAAGGACTGCAATTGCAACTTCGACAACTATATTGTTATAGTCTGGCATAATCACTGGATGCCAACATGTTTAAAATGTAAACACACAAGGCAAGTTTAAATCTAAACATGTTTAGAAATGTGTTTTAATCCTAAACGGGAAACACATATACTGTGTTCTATTTAAACCCGTATAGGGTCTAAACATATCAAATGAGCTGTTCCCCTATAGCCTAAAACCACTTAAACCATTCCCATCATCTAAACATATTTACGACACAGTGCATATCACTGCGAAATCCTAATAATCAAAACATATGCTTGAAAACTTGCGTTTAAGTGGAAAATATAAACTTGGCTATAAGAACGTCACGTGACAATATCAGCACTTCCAAAAGTTGCGACTCGTCTTATATTGTTAGACTGTCGGTCGCATTGATTAGAACCACAAGCAGTTTTAATGTAACTATCATTACCGTATTCGGGGGGGCTCTTATTTGAAAATTATTTTGGTGAAAAAAAAACGAGTTGAAAGATACATTTCGTGATTTATGCTTACAGCCTAAAATGTTTATATACGACAGATATATTTTTCTAGAATATAATTGCCTATAATTAAGGGTGCATATAACACACGAGTGGGTATAATACGCGAATGAATAAGTCTTGTGTACATTGATCAATCGGAAAGGGTGCTAATTTAGATTGTTCACTAGCCAACATATTAGCAAATATCGCCATGGGCGCTTATTACGTCGAATACGGTATTTAATTACTCCCGTTTGCTACGGACAAAGGAGGTAACTTTGGTTGAGCAATGGCGACCGGTTTGTTTAGATTTAGTGTGGTGGAGACATTAATGGTGTAAGAGTGACGATGCTGCCATATACAATGTAGCTGAAGGACTCATCATCTAATCTAGTAACCCATTATCAGTCTTGCAAATGAGCTATTCAGTGATTTTCCACATAACGCCATACACATTTTGCAGATGCAAACGTAAATCTTAATAAAACAATTGCCTTGCAAAAGAATGTATACACTTGAACATTACACACGGAATCAAGACATTGCTTAGCTAAAAACAGTCACCGAAACAGTTCAAATTTAGTCTATGATACACGTATTACTTACCCGTGTCCAGTCCTTGGAAACTCGACTATAAACCTCAAATACATCACCATCGAATAACCATTTCTTGTTTGTTTGGGGCGGTCGGGTAGCCCAGTGGTTAAAGCGTTCGCTCGTCACGCCGAAGACCCGGGTTCGATTCCCGACATGGGTACAATGTGTGAAGCCCATTTCTGGTGTCCCCCGCCGTGATATTGCTGGAATATTGCTAAAAGCGGCGTAAAACCATACTCACTCACTCACTCTTGTTTGTTTCATTTTTAGCCACAATCATGGGTGTATACTTACTTCTGTCCGGTAATGTATTTGATAGTTGAATTAAAACATATCGATCGTCAACATCTTTCTTTGAGAATCATGAATGTTGGATAGTTATACGAGTATTATAAACTGGTTAAAGAGAGCGAACGTTTTCTTGCACTTACATCACTGGATCTTCAGGCGCTGCTGAAGCAAATCATTCGTCTGAAGGGCGAGTCATGCTTTTCTAATGAAATAATTCTGACCTCTTTCACTTTGACCTGACACACTTGCAACTATCTGGTGCAACGTTAAAACATCGGTATCCGATATCCATGAAAAAACTTACCTTATCATGTCAAAAGTTATAGCGATAAAACACTAATATCTATGTTTGCAAGGGAGGGTGACGTGTGATCTCACGTTTGTATTGACGAGGGTGTTTGCATACTTTATCAGCGCCTAATCACAAGGGGGCCGTTGAATAGAATATTCCGAGCGGTCACGATACAGAATGATAAGCTGATGTAATAGGTCACGTGATCGACTCTTGTAAATACGGACCCAGAAGGAGCGTCGGGTATCAGTGTAACACGACCACCCTCCATCAACTACACCCTCTGGACCAGGGACGTTACTTCAACAAGGTGAGGACCTTTAAATATTCTGGTCGGGTATGTACCTTTAAAAGGGGGATTGGGTTGCAGAATGTATAGTCATAGCAAGTTTGTTTCAACCTGTTGAAACACCAGTTCGTCTGAATTGACACTGTCTTTTAGAAAGTAATCAAATATAACATGCTGTATTTAGGATTACAAGTAAATTAAAAATTCTAGTAATTGGGTTGGGGGAAGGGGGAAGAGAGAGAGAGAGAGAGAGAGAGAGATAGAGAGAGAGAGAGAGAGTGTGTGTGTGTGTGTGTGTGTGTGTGTGTGTGATTCACAGAGTAGAGCACCTAATCGCCATAACACAAAAACAGCGACCTAACTCACACAGCCACCGAGGCTTCCACACGTTTGGAAGCCCGACAACTGGTAACCTCGATCCCGTACTTTGTGTAACCCTCTGATAAGAGTATATTGTCACGGCATGTCGAATTCAGAGTGATAGAGGTAACATCTTTCCACTATATGTCAACTTAAACAAATATGAAATTATTACCGGTACTTTTACCGAATTTATTATGCAAGAACATAAATTTGTATTGTTTTCATTTTCATGAGAAAACAAACACGTTTCATCATTCACTCAATTGTGTTGTAGTTATGTACAACCCCTGTTTACTCATTTCATTAACACACAGACCTCATATTCGCTTTGATTGTTTTTACTTGTATACGGCGTTATGTTCCAACAGTTACATAATAGACACTTTTACATCGCAATTCACCCGTGAAGATCCGGGTTAGAATTGGTCTTCATCAAACCATGCTTGTCGTAAGAGGCGACTTAAGCGATCGGGTGGTCATATTAAATAATTTACAGACTGCCGTCATATAGTTGGAATATTGCTCAGCGCGGCGTTCAACAGCAAAAAACCCCAAAAAACAACGACATTCATTGGCATTCAACGCCATGCGATGAATTGCTGGACATTCGTATTTTCGAAATTAGGACATTCGTTGTTTTGAACTAACCATATAACACAGAACTATTTTAAACTTACCTTCACATATCTCGCTGTCCTTACAAGGAACTGTTATGATCGCACAAAGCACACCAATGGTGTTTTGTGAACTTTGAACCACGAGCTCGAGACACACACGTGCTGGTCATATTCATGTCACGTTCAGTATTCGCCACACATTGACCCAGAACCCTTTCACGCTTCCAGAACAATCAACACCAAAGATGGCGACACTTGTAAACGGTAAGTTACTGTTATGTTATGCATGGGATATAATATTTACATTTTACTGTTTGATGTGATGGTGAAATGGGGTTTAAGGTCTCATTCAAGATTTTTGCAGTTATATAGCGACGTGTATATACGCGTGTGGCTGTTTGTACTACTGCGGATTAACGCCGATTTTATAGTGCAAGTCCACTGAGATACCATGCCGCAGTTTAACTCACTCACTGCCTCTCTCACAGTATACTGACTTCGAGCCGATCAGTCCTTGTTTTAGCCCGTTGGTGCCGAACGCCAGGCAGGGTAACAACAAGTATAATCTTTAACGTCTTTTGGTATGACGCGGCAGGGGCTAAAACCCCCGAACTTCTGCTCCGGGGTTCGATCCCCGGCCGCGTCATACCAAAAGACGTTAAAAGATGGTACGTGTTGTTACCCTGTCTGGCGCTCGGCATTCAGGGGCTAAAACAAGGACTGGTCGGCTCGGAGTCAGTATACTGTGTCTGAGTGGGGTATTTATGTTAAACTGCGGCATGGTATCTCAGTGTGCTAGCACTATAAATCGGCATCAGTCCGGACTAGTACAAGCAGCCACACACACACACACACGTGCATGCACGTCGCTATATAAGTGCAATAATCTTAGACGCGATGTTAAACCCAATTTCACCTCACATCACCTCACTGAGCGCCTTTTCATATTAAATATGTCAACACTGTCTTGAAGATGATTTTTTTAACTTCCGAGGCTTGATTCTATTGTGCGGAGTTGCGTCCCTTTGGCGTGCCAGAAACCTATGATCGTGGGTTCGAATCCCAGACATGTCCTGGTGATGCTGCTAGTTTTGTCACCAACGTGTTAAAAGTCTAAAAACCTCCATCTCTTAGGCTTTCTTCCACATCCAACTGAAGCGCCGTGATATACTTTTAATCACTGATTTGTCCAGACTCGACGCTTACTGACTTGGAAAACGAAATTAATACAGATTTACAAATTCAAACAACGTATCTGATTGACGTTGCAGGTTCCGGCATCAACGTCACCAACCTCGTTGTCGACAATGCTGCAAAAACATCGTCGCAGACAGGTTTGATAAGAATGGGCCCCTTACTGTCAATTCAATATGCTATTCACGTTTAATAACTTTTGATACATTTGACGCGTATTGACTTGGTTTGATGCGAATTTGTTTAATTATCAATATTTGGTGTCGAAGAAATTATATTTCGGTGAAAATCATATGAGATCGGCGTTACAACAAAGACGCAAAATTCAGGTTTTTAAGTCACAGAATACCAACTTGATTATTCTAATGATAAGTTCTTTTTGAAATTTGCATTTTGGCAGCTGTTTTAGTAAAGTTACATTGAGTTTGCAAAGAGTTTCCCTTCCTGACGAACCTGATAACCTTGACCTTCAGGCACATTCAAGGTGAAGGCCGGTATGGCCCAGATGGCGAAGGGCGGGATCATCATGGACGTTACTACACCGGAAGAAGCCAGGATTGCAGAGGAAGCGGGGGTGCGTATAAAACCCCCAGATAGCATACATTTAAAACGAGAAACCCACCTACACTTTAATAATTAATAAGTTTTGTTAAATTACTCTCACGTTCGTAAACAGTTCGAAGTTGTATATCAACATTCCATATTCCAGGCATGCGCAGTGATGGCTTTAGAACGAGTTCCGGCCGATATTCGCCGCCAAGGTGGTGTTGCTCGAATGACCGATCCCAAGGTTAGATCACACGCACATATGTGTATTTGCGATTTTTTCTCACACCTTATTCATATAATGACAAAGTCGAAAACAACTCCAGCTTGGATCCACGTTATCTGCTTGATTCTCCCGGTATGTTCACAGATAGTTAAAGGGACAATGCTTGATTATTCTGGTATGTTCACAGATAATTAAAGCGGTAATGCTTCATTCTCCCGGTATGTTGACAGATAATTAAAGGGATAATGCTTGATTCTCCCGGTATGTTCACAGATAGTTAAAGGGACAATGCTTGATTCTCCCGGTATGTTCACAGATAATTAAAGGAACAATGCTTGAATCTCCCAGTATGTTCACATATATTGAAAGGGATAATGCTGGATTATCCCGGTATGTTCACAGATAATTAAAGGGATAATGCTTGATTCTCCCGGTATGTTCACAGATTATTAAAGGGATAATGGTTGATTCTCCCGTTATGTTCACAGATAATTAAAGGGATAATGCTTTATTCTCCCGGTATGTTCACAGATAGTTAAAGGGATAATGCTTGATTCACCCTGTATGTTCACAGATAATAAAAGGTATATTGCTTGATTTTCCCGGTATGTTCACAGATAATTAAAGGGATTATCGCCGCCGTGACTATTCCCGTCATGGCCAAAACCCGAATTGGCCACTTTGCCGAGGCACAGATCCTGGAGTCGCTGGGTGTGGACATGATTGACGAGTCGGAAGGTGACTATACTGGAGAAGACTGTATCCATAATGCATCCATACCCGACCATGAGTCATACGCCCCGGGAAGATCCGGGTTAGAATAGGTCTTCAGCAACCCATGCTTACAGGCGACTATGCTTGTCGTAAGCGGTATCGGGTGATCACGCTCGCTGACTTGGTTGATGCATGTCATCGTAGCTCAATTGCGTAGAAGGATTCTTATGATTTTAATCACTGGATTGTTGGGTACAGGCTCTATATTTATCATAAAGCTGGAATAACGTTGAGTGCGGAGTTGAAAACAAACAAACAAACAAACAAACAAACAAACAAACAAACAAACAAACAGTTACACCAAAATGGTAACTTCCTGAAAATTTCAGAGCATAAGCAATTCTTCAGGGGTCTGTGTATAATCTCACAAACAGAGCAAAGAAAGCTCTGTTACAAGTCCACTCTGTTATGTCTAAGCTTGGAGTTATTTTACCAAAAATGTATTTTAAAGTATTTGATTCTCAAATACAACCTAGTTTACTATATGGGTCTGAGATATGGGGTTGTAAAGAGTTCTATACAATTGAAAAGGTTCATCTCCTCGCTTGTAAAATGTTTTGGAATGTTGGTATGTCAACACCAAGTAATATGGTTTATGGAGAATGCGGGAGAATCCCATTGTACATTATATCTTACACTCGTTGCTTGAAGTATTGGGGTAAAATAATGATATTTAATAATGCCTGAACACCGTTTACCTAAGAAAGCCTACAACATGATTGTACACCTCGATAGTCATAGAAAGAACGCAGGGCTTTCTTGTATTCGTACATTGCTTCTTACATATGGCTTTGGTTTCATTTCGCTGTCCCAGACAATTGGTAATGCAAATGTTTTCATTAAGTACTTTCGCATGCGTACCATGTATGTTTCATCAGAAATGGCATTCAGATATTTACGAAAGTTCAAGATATGATACTTATCGCCAATTCAAGTCATTGCTTGAGCCAGAATCTTATTTTTCAAACTTACGGTACAGGAATTTTCGTAACATCATTATTCGTTTTAGACTTTGAGAAATCTATTGAGAAATCCCTAAGGTTATGCCCATTCTGTGACATTGTTGTCGAAGATGAATACCTTTTTATGTTTATTTGCCCTACATACGAAAATCTAAGAAACAAGTACTTACGGCAGTGGTCTTTATCTCATTTTAATGCTATAACATTGTCTTCACTACTGTTCTGCAAGGATCTTCTAACACAAAATCAACTGGCTTTGTACATACATCATGCGTTTTTGTTACGAAGTGAATTGATACTTTGACTTTGTATCTTATAAAATATGTCATGTAACTCCGTTGTATATGGGCCGGTGGCCTTTCATACAATAAAGAATTAAATTGAATATATATAATATGAGGTTCTTCATTTATAACTTAAATACTTATTAATATGTAAACGTACGATTGTACAGTATTGAGGTCTCTTATTAAAGTTCTGACGCCAGCTGACGAAGAAAACCACATTGACAAACACCCATTCAAGGTCCCCTTTGTGTGCGGGGCCAGGGATCTGGGGGAGGCATTGAGGAGGATCTCTGAGGGTGCTGCAATGATCAGGACCAAGGGGGAGGCTGGGACAGGTACGAATGAGTGAGTGAGTGAGTGAGTGAGTAAATAAGTGAGTGAGGTGAGTTTAACGTCTCTCTCTAACCGCATTTCCGTTATATTGCGATGTATTCGGTTCATGTAGACAGAAATTCCTAAGTGTCTTTGGTGAACTCCACTATCACGTTTATGATGCTGACAGACTAAGGATTATTGCGGCGAAACTGGTGACCCCTGACCCTAAGAGACGCACCTTTGCACAGCGAATTTGGGCTCCTCGGGCCATTAACATTTCCTAGATCATTATTGTGTTAAATTGTAACATTGATGAATGACTGATTCAGCATGTATTATCTTTGACCTATTCTGGAACATTGGTGTTGTCTAGGCGACGTGTCGGAGGCGGTACGACATGCCCGAACTATCAACAAACAGGTCAAGATAGCCCAGGCCCTCGACTCCACAGAACTCTTCGCATATGCCAAAGAACTTCGAGTTCCCTATGATCTTCTTAAGAAAACAGCGGAACTGGGACGACTTCCGGTTGTCAACTTTGCAGCAGGGGGGCTTGGTGAGTACATAGTATAGACTCTGTTTGTTTGTTTGTTAAACGCCGCACTCAGCAATATTACAGCTATATGACGGCGGTCTGTAAATAATCGAATCTGGACCAGACAATCCACGCAATTGGGATCGATGACATGCATCAACCAAGTCAGCGAGCCCGACCATCCGATCACATTAGTCGCCTCTTACGACAAGCATAGTCGCCGTGTACGGCCAGCATGGGTTGCTGAAGACCTATTCTACACCTGATTTTCACGGGTCGACAAGACTCTGAATGTATGTTAGTTACCACGCACCCGATCTGCCCCTATTGTGTGTGTCTGATTGTAAGTACGTAATCATAGATGTGGTGTGTTCCGACTGACCATCATGCTATAACAAACGTGTCCTGATTGTGACTCCGAGTGTGTACATCGTGATACAGCCGGTATGTCTTGACCGTGACACGACTCCAATGAGAGTACAGTCCTAGTGGTTAAAGCGTTCGCTCGTCACGCTGAAGTCCCGGGATCGATTCCCGACATGGGTACAATGTGTGAAGTCCATTTCCTGTCTCCCCCACCGTGATATTGCTGGAATATTACTAAAGGCGGCGTAAAGCAATACTCACTCACTATAATGGATATATGTTGCAGCTACTCCGGCTGATGTGTCGTTACTGATGCAGCTGGGGGTCGACGGTGTGTTCGTGGGATCAGGAATATTCAAGAGCTCCAATCCTCCCCCTCGGGCACGTGCAATGGCGCAGGCTGTCACCCACTTCCGGGAACCCGAAAAACTGGCGCAACTGAGTGAAGATCTCGGGGAAGCCATGTTTGGCATTCCGGTCAACCAAAGGCAATCCAATATGGCCGGCACGTCCGTTGATATGAAGTTCAAGGACATGAAAATATGGGATGCCACGTTAGGGAACCCTGCTAAGACCACTCACGCTTGATCTTATACACGAGATCGTCATGTGTTATCCGATAATATAATTCACTGTTCATTGAATAGAATTAGTATTAACGTATCATTAACATTCCGCCATCCATTGTAATTGAACAAGGAATCTCAAGGAATCATACGTTATGCTTTGAATGTAAACAAATTCATCCCAAACGCTAATTGATTCGATAAATCTTTTTACTTTTTATAAAAAACAAACAATGAAATTAATTTCATGGTCACATTGTTCTACATATGCCACGGGTATAATTCATGTAACGTAATTATTGAGACACATTTCAATAAAATAAATAAATGTTTCCGAGGTCGTTACTTTGTTGTGACTATTGCCAAGAATCAGAGGACAAATTCATTAGGAGGCCGACCACACCCATCTTGCCTGCGCCGTTTGGACATACACCGTGTTTGAATTACCAATGTTATGTTTTTCCATACTAACAAAACATATTGCGAGGAAGCATTTCCTACAAAGCTGAGTAAGTACATCATCACACCCACAACCACACCAGGTAACACCACATACACAACGCACAGCTCCTCACCGCACCGCCCCGCATCGCACCTCACCGCCCCGCCCCGCATCGCACCTCACCGCACCGCCCCGCATCGCATACACACCGCACCGCACCGCACCGCCCCGCACCGCCCCGCACCGCACCGCCCCGCATCGCATACACACCGCCCCGCCCCGCCCCGCCCCGCCCCGCCCCGCATCGCACCTCACCGCACATTACCGCCCCGCCCCGCCCCGCATCGCACCTCACCTCACATTACCGCCCCGCCCCGCCCCGCCCCGCCCCGCCCCGCCCCGCCCCGCCCCGCCCCGCCCCGCCCCGCCCCGCCCCGCCCCGCCCCGCATCGCACCTCACCTCACCGCCCCGCCCCGCCCCGCCCCGCCCCGCCCCGCCCCGCCCCGCCCCGCCCCGCCCCGCCCCGCATCGCACCTCACCGCCCCGCCCCTCATCGCATCGCACCTCACCGCACATCACCGCCCCGCCCCGCCCCGCATCGCACCACACCACACCGCACCGCACCGCTCTGCACCGCACCGCACCGCACCGCACCGGCCAAAGGATGTGAAGACAGTCCATACTATGTGTGAGCTATCTTCATCATCACTCTTCAGATTATACGGTGTATGCTTATCTATATTTCGTGACCGAGTGATTTTGTTTCAGTTTTAACATGACATATCAGCAAAATGTTAGAAAAATGTTGAAAGTCCGAAGTGATGAAGGTAGAACATTTGCTCAGATATAATTTATCAGACTTCTGAGGTGAGATCTTCATTGCTTTGAATATATCCCTTATAAAGATAGTCTTATCTTAGCCACTGATTAATCTGGAACTGTCCGGCAGTGGCTGGCTGGACAGAGCTGCACACGACTCTGACCTTCTGATCCTCAGTTGTAGGCAGGGAATCTCACTTTTCCACTTACAGCGCCCGGCCATGCGTTGGAGTTCGGATCTTGCCCAGTGCGTGAACTTAAATTGTTGAACGGCTCGATTTAAGATAACCGATTTTCATTATAATAAAACAATAGAGAGAAGTGACATGTGCGTGCCTAGGCATGACACAGTATCTGGAAGTGTGGTTGAGCAACGTTTTAAGAGTTTAGCATGTCATTTGAGTATTAATGTGAGATTACATACAAAGTATACATTGTCTGCCTTTCAGTGAAATCTTCATGATGTCAGAATACAGAATACAGCGCGTGACAAAGTTACTATTCAAATTGCACGGATGCATTGAATGTTTTTATTTAACTTAAGTACTTCCATGATGTGGACGAGGTTGCATCCGATGAGGTTGCATCCAAGCCAACCCCCACCGCTCTTCGACCTCCACCCTCGCCCCGACACTCCTACGCGACCCCCCCCCCCCCCCCCCCCCCACACACACACACACATCTGTCTTATCTTTCCTCACTCACCTCAAATACTTCCCTCTCTCAATCAACAACTTGCCCCGCTCGCTTACCTACCTCCTCTCATTCCATCCTCCCTCTCTCTCTCAATGTTTCTCTCACCCCCCCTCTGTCACTCACCTGCCTGTCTCCTATCCCCATCCCTACTCGCTCACCCCTTACCCTCTACCACCCTACAGTCTCTCACCCCTTCCCCTCTCCCTCCCCAACAATCTCTCACCCCTTCCCCTCTCCCTCCCCTACATTCTCTCCCCCCTTCTCCCCCTCCCCTACAATCTCTCCCCCCTTCTCCTCTTCCCCCTTACAGTCTCTCGCCCCTTCCTCTCTACTACCCTACAGTCTCTCACCCCTTCCCCTCTACTATCCTACAGTCTCTCGCCCCTTCCCCTCTACCACCTACAGTCTCTCCCCCCTTCCCCTCTACCATCCTACAGTCTCTCACTCTTCCCCTCTACCACCCTACAGTCTCTCACCCCTTCCCCTCTACCATCCTACAGTCTCTCACCTCTTCCCCTCTACCATCCTACAGTCTCTCACCTCTTCCCCTCTACCATCCTACAGTCTCTCACCTCTTCCCCTCTACCACCCTACAGTCTCTCACCCCTTCCCCTCTACCACCCTACAGTCTCTCACCTCTTCCCCTCTACCACCCTACAGCCCCTCCCCCCTTCTCCTCTACCATCCTACAGTCTCTCACCTCTTCCCCTCTACCATCCTACAGTCTCTCACCTCTTCCCCTCTACCACCCTACAGTCTCTCACCCCTTCCCCTCTACCACCCTACAGTCTCTCACCCCTTCCCCTCTACCATCCTACAGTCTCTCACCCCTTCCCCTCTACCACCCTACAGTCTCTCACCCCTTCCCCTCTACCACCCTACAGTCTCTCACCCCTTCCCCTCTACCACCCCACAGTCTCTCACCTCTTCCCCTCTACCATCCTACAGTCTCTCACCTCTTCCCCTCTACCACCCTACAGTCTCTCACCCCTTCCCCTCTACCACCCTACAGTCTCTCATCCCTTCCCCTCTACCATCCTACAGTCTCTCACCCCTTCCCCTCTACCACCCTACAGTCTCTCACCCCTTCCCCTCTACCATCCTACAGTCTCTCACCCCTTCCCCTCTACCATCCTACAGTCTCTCACCTCTTCCCCTCTCCCTCCCCTACAGCCTCTCACCCCTTCCCCTCTCCCTCCCCTACATTCTCTCCCCCCTTCTCCCCCCTTCTCCTCTTCCCCCTTACAGTCTCTCACCCCTTCCCCTCTACCACCCTACAGTCTCTCACCTCTTCCCCTCTACCATCCTACAGTCTCTCACCTCTTCCCCTCTACCACCCTACAGTCTCTCACCCCTTCCCCTCTACCATCATACAGTCTCTCACCTCTTCCCCTCTACTACCCTACAGTCTCTCACCCCTTCCCCTCTACCACCCTACAGTCTCTCACCTCTTCCCCTCTACCATCCTACAGTCTCTCACCTCTTCCCCTCTACCACCCTACAGTCTCTCACCCCTTCCCCTCTACCATCATACAGTCTCTCACCTCTTCCCCTCTACCACCCTACAGTCTCTCACCCCTTCCCCTCTACCATCCTACAGTCTCTCACCTCTTCCCCTCTACCACCCTACAGTCTCTCACCTCTTCCCCTCTACCATCCTACAGTCTCTCACCTCTTCCCCTCTACCACCCTACAGTCTCTCACCCCTTCCCCTCTACCATCCTACAGTCTCTCACCCCTTCCCCTCTACCACCCTACAGCCTCTCACCCCTTCCCCTCTACCATCCTACAGCCTCTCACCCCTTCCCCTCTACCATCCTACAGTCTCTCACCCCTTCCCCTCTACCATCCTACAGTCTCTCACCTCTTCCCCTCTACCACCCTACAGTCTCTCACCCCTTCCCCTCTACCACCCTACAGTCTGTCATCCCTTCCCCTCTACTACCCTACAGTCTCTCACCCTTCTCCTCTACCACCCTACAGTCTCTCACCTCTTCCCCTCTACCACCCTACAGCCTCTCACCCCTTCCCCTCTACCATCCTACAGTCTCTCACCTCTTCCCCTCTACCACCCTACAGCCTCTCACCCCTTCCCCTCTACCATCCTACAGCCTCTCACCCCTTCCCCTCTACCATCCTACAGTCTCTCACCCCTTCCCCTCTACCATCCTACAGTCTCTCACCTCTTCCCCTCTACCACCCTACAGTCTCTCACCCCTTCCCCTCTACCATCCTACAGTCTCTCACCCCTTCCCCTCTACCATCCTACAGTCTCTCACCTCTTCCCCTCTACCACCCTACAGTCTCTCACCCCTTCTCCTCTACCACCCTACAGCCCCTCCCCCCTTCTCCTCTTCCCCCTTACAGTCTCTCACCCCATCCCCTCTACCATCATACAGTCTCTCACCCCTTCCCCTCTACCACCCTACAGCCCCTCCCCCCTTCCCCTCTACCACCCTACAGTCTCTCACCCCTTCCCCTCCTTCTTAACCTAGTTTCGGACTTATCTCGCATTTCATCAGACAAGGCCGTACAGCGAAATCCCCCACCATCATTATTGCCGTGGTTGTTTTTTTATTACCTACAACACGAAGCAATATCATGTCCCTCGCGAGTGTACATGTAGTGTGTGTTTTGTGCACTGTACACAGTGCACGGGAAATCTAACTTTAAGGTCATGGTCAATACCTAGCATATTATTTGGATTTCGGGTCAACATACTGTCAACTACAGAGAGGTGATTTTTATACTTATGTACTTACAATCACATATAGAAGTTGTGGTGAGGCGATGATGAACTATCTACACCGAAACAGTATAATTAAGATGTTTGTTTATAAATAATTGTTTTACAGATTCGGCAACCCGAAATTAAAAAAAAAAAATGTGGAACAAAATTAAAATTATTATTATACAATTATAAGTTCTTATAATTTCTTATTTCCGCCGATTCTGTCAATAGCATTTCACTCAAAACAAATAATGTCTCGGATAATTTCGAGGAACGTGGTATTAATGGTACAAAGGAGAGAATGACTGTAATTATTGGTACGCTGACCATTCCCATTTTACTATATAGTGACCAATTTCAGACATTATTTTCCAATTTTCTCTATCTTTCGACCACCGATTGTGCATTTTGGAAAAGTAAAGTATGTAAACCAAGCACATTGTCAATACAGTGAAAGGCATGAAGAAGTTTTCGCGTTCATTCACACAATTCTTCTTCATGAAAAGATTATCATAATTAAAAGATTTTTTGGACAGGTGGCTATGGCTTTTATTTTCTTCGTAATACACTTGGGATGTGTGCACCTTTGACATGATCAAAAGAATATCTCACCTGGTGTCTTTTAATATGAAATGTGTCAATACTATGAATGTTTCAAACTCTTCCACAATCCTCAACATGTGTTGATATATTTGATATTCAACACTCGGGTAAGATTCTAATTTTCCTCCCAAATCATCATTCCAGCTATTTCAACAGTAATAACCAGAGACCCGTTCCACAAAGCGATCGTAGCGGTATGACTGCTGGTATGTCTATGTTAAAGTAGGTGTGTTACAATTGTCTTAGTGCTACAATCGCTTTGTGGAACGGGACCCAGTGCCTTGAGTGTAAAAGTACAGCCGACCAGCTTCACTGGCAGAGGGAATAGTGACGGCAATGTATTGTGACATCATGGTGACACTAACGTCACATTGGTCTGCAAAGCAATATGACGTAATTTCATTAAAGCGACATTTCCTAGAAGATACCGCTTGGTCTCCCCCAAGCGACTCTCCCATGGAAGCCAGTGATGGATGATAAACTACATAAGTAAGCCTATGATGCAGGTGTTAAGAACTTCAAAATAACAATTCGAAGATTTATTCTATAACCATATTGCCAACATCCTACAAGAAAGTGAATTTGTGTCAAAGACCTACATGTATGTTCAAATTTTAAACCACGTTATATGAAAACCACTAAAATATACATCTTTGATACATTTTTTCATTTCTCTACACTCAGTATTGTTTTAAGATCTAAAATGTTGAGAAAAATCTTCTTCTCGTTCATAACAACACTTCAGATAACTTTCATAACTATATCTTACAATTTTGCTAATTTTATACATAACTGATCTTGTGGGCCACAGATGTCATTTATAAAACCTTGTCCTTCACTATCCATTTTACCGACTTTTTGTTCCATGAGTCGAATAAAGCCTGGGAGTTAAAAACTATAAAAAAAACCCAACAAAACAGACTGGCACGGCAACTGGAGCTAGACTTTCTCGTTAAAAAGGTCATGAAGACTTTGTAGAGAACACTGTATGTCATCAAATCTCCACGCCCCTTCTTCCACATCTACCCACCCTTTGCGTCAATCTTTTCCAAATAATACCCCACGTCCCTTAACGTACTCTAAGTATGGATGATTGACCTCCGTTAATTATTTAGACATTGAAATTCAATCTGTACGGATAACGGTGTGCAGTTGAGTACACCCACCCGCCCATTGTATCTTTGTGTAAGTAAACACACTGGTAACAATTGCTCATTCTGTTATGGGTGCATGTACGTGTGAATTGCCCCCAGTTCACACAGTTAATTTCCTTGACTCGATTTGTGTGTACGCATACTTATTTTCAGCCATAATTACCTTTTGCCGTGATCTTCAATTGTTTATTTCGCATACGACGGTATCCGGTTAATTATTGGAGGTCACGTACATCCCTCTGCGCATGCGGAGTAGTGGTGCTTGTACGTGCTGAAGGTTTTTACTATTTATTAGTTTGGTTTACGGAGGTCGGAGGTCGAAAATAAACTAACAATACAATTTGAACAATAGCTTTTGAGTGAGTTGGGTTTATATATATTTGGGGATACGGTAAACTACGTTTATAACGAACACGCTTATAACTAACTGACGGATAAAGCGAAATTACTTATTTGTTCCGACTATTTGCTGTAGTTATGCTGTATATATGCTTATAACGAAGTGTTGTTATAACGAACTAGAATTAGTGGTCCCTTTCAGTTCGTTATATCCGTAGTTTACTGTATTTGTAATGAAGACTTAGCACACATGTTTATAATAGTATTCCCCCAAATAGTCATGAGCCCTAACATTTTTGTTTTGTATATATTGATAGGTTCAGCGTAATAAAGAAATTAATAATTATTATTTTATTTAACATTCGTGGAATTTATGGTCGGCGGATTAAACACAACATCGGGTATAACACTTGGACCAGTTGCAGCACTACTTGTGATTTAGGAAATACAGTTCCCTCCCCTCAACATAGTTTTTTTAATTTAAGAAATAATTTTGATCACGTGTCTAGGTTTGTCAACACCATACCTGCGCTTGCGGTTTTCGCCAAGGCGTTGAATGTCACAGACACTGCGTTAACTTTGACTTTCTACTCACATCAAGCTGACACACGATGACACTAAAAGTCAATCACTGTTGACGTGCTTCCACAACATTGGACCTCATTGTAATGCAGTGTCAACGAAACACTGAATCAGCAAGTTGAATTAATGTGCCCGTAGCCGATTTAATGCCATAGTATAAATTCAAACATGACAGTGTATTCATACATGTAAACAGGAACATTATATTGCAACACTGAAATAACAGAAAAGCAAGGTGGCCACAACCTGTGGAGTACTGACGACTAAAGGACAGAGGTTTTCAATAGTTTCCTTAGTGAAGACACGAGAACTATTTCTTCATGTCATGGATGACTCGCTCGAGGAACTTCAGAGATGAGTGAGTGAGTGAGTGAGTGAGTTGGGTTTAACGCCGCTTTTAACAGTATTCCAGTTATATCACGGCGTGTCAGCTTAATGTGGGAGGAAAGCCCGAAGTGATGCAGGTCTCAGACGTTTATCACTTCGATGAAACCCACGAGCACGGGTATGGTGCTGACAAACCTAGAAACATAATCGGGGCGAACCGGGATTCGAACCCACAATCATAGGTTTCTGGGACGCAACTCTGCACAGCGAATTGCGGCGCCTTAGACGACTGGGCCACCCGTGCCCCCACTTCAGAGATAAAGTACTTGGCCGATATCAGTTACTTACACGTATTGATAATGAGTTATTATAACCGATGCAGGCTTTTTAATGGATTACTTATTTTAAGAACACGTACGATATACAAGTAAACGTATAATTGTAAAAGTTAGAAAACAAATCCAATTGCCAAGAACGAATATTATACCGCTTTTAGCAATATTCCAGCAATATCACCACGGGGGACACCAAAATTGGGCTTACACATTGTAGCCATGTGGGGAATCGAACCTGGGTCTTTGGCGTGACGAACGAACGCTTTAACCACTAGGCTACCACACCGCCCCATATAACTGTGTAAAATAAGGTCGCTGCTGCGGCTGCAAAGCAGACTGTACTGAAGACATCACCAAATGACGCGCCGCTGTTGTTGCCAAGGATATCCCATCTATTTGCACTTGCCATCGCTCCTGTTAAACGTTCAGCCTCGGCATCATCGCCATCATCGCCATCATCGGCATAGTCCTCGTCTCCATAGTCACCATCCGTGTCACCGACAAGTGTGGTGTCAGCATCCCCAGTAAAAGCTTCGCTTGGTTGTTTCGTTGAAGCCATCAACGAAGTTTCTGGTTTGTCGGTGAGAATGTCCCTTGTCGTCTCCGAGGTAACAGGAGAAATGTAGTTTGGTTTCAGGGTTAAATAATTTTTTATTTGCGACCCCCCATGTTTGTCATTGTTGTTTTGTTCGTGGATCCTTTCATTTTCTTTCAGTTGTTCGCCCCTTCTTTCCTTTTCATTTCGTTCGTTTTCCAGCTGCTCGACCTTTCCTTCCCTCTCTTTCCGTTCCTTCTCCTTTCTATCCATTTCTTTCTGCATATTTGCAATTGCTATCCTCTCATTCAGGTTTTTCATTTTCTTTTCCATTCTTTCATTCTCCTCTTTTTCTCTTTTTTCCCTTTCTTTCCGTTCCTTCTCCTTTCTTTCTTTTTCTTTCTGCATCTTTGCAAGTTCCATCCTCTCATGCAATTCTTTCATTTTCTTTTCCATTCTTTCCTTCTCCTCCTTTTCTCTTTTTTCCCTTTCTTTCCGTTCCTTCTCCATTCTTTCTTTTTCTTTCTGCATCTTTGCAAGTTCCATCCTCTCATGCAATTCTTTCGTTTTCTTTTCCATTCTTTCCTTCTCCTCCTTTTCTCTCTTTTCCCTTTCTTTCCGTTCCTTCTCCTTTCTTTCTTTTTCTTTCTGCATCTTTGCAAGTTCCATCCTCTCATGCCATTCTTTTATTTTCTTTTCCATTCTTTCCTTCTCCTCCTTTTCTCTCTTTTCCCTTTCTTTCTCCTTTCTTTCCTTTTCTGTCACCTTTGTCTTCGTATTCTGATCATTGTGGCCCACAGAGTTCCCCGAGGTGCCTCCTTCTCCACTCGGGTTACATTTGTCTTGGTTATCTGTCAATAAAAAATACAAATCCTCTGGCTTTAGCTTGAGTGATCAATGTAGAACTACAGGAAAGATGTTCGTGAACTGGCAAAACATTTCAAATAGTCAACAATCCCCACCCTTTACCACACAGACCACACCCTTCACCACACCTGCCACTCCCTTCACCACACCTACCACTCACTTCACCACACCTGCCACTCCCTTCACCACACCCACCACTCCCTTCACCACACCTACTACACCCTTCACCACACCCATCGCTCCCTTCACCACACCTACCACTCCCTTCACCACACCTGCCACTCCCTTCACCACACCCACCACTCCCTTCACCACACCTACTACACCCTTCACCACACCCATCGCTCACTTCACCACATCTACTACACCCTTCACCACACCTACTACACCCTTCACCACACCCACCGTTCCCTTAACCACACCTACTACACCCTTCACCACACCCATCGCTCCCTTCACCACACCCATGGCTCCCTTCACCACACCTACCACTCCCTTCACCACACCCACCGCTCCCTTCACCACACTCCATCGCTCCCTTCACCACACCAACTACTTCCTTCACCACACAATCAACTCTCTTCAGAACATCGACCACGCCCTTCATCACACTCAACGCTCCCTTCACCACAAAATCAACTCTCCCAACCACACCGATCATACACTCCCTTCACCACTCCCATCGCTCCCTTCACCAAATTCCATCGCTCCCTTCACCACTCCCATCGCTCCCTTCACCACGCTCATCACTCCCTTCATCACGCTCATCACTCCCTTCACCACTCTCCATCGCTCCCTTCACCACTCCCATCACTCCCTTCACCACGCTCATCACTCCCTTCACCACTCTCCATCACTCCCTTCACCACTCTCCATCACTCCCTTCACCACTCTCCATCACTCCCTTCACCACTCTCCATCACTCCCTTCACCACGCTCATCACTCCCTTCACCATGCTCATCACTCCCTTCACCACTCTCCATCGCTCCCTTCACCACGCTCATCACTCCCTTCACCACTCTCCATCGCTCCCTTCACCACTCTCCATCGCTCCCTTCACCACTCCCATCACTCCCTTCACCACTCTCATCACTCCCTTCACCATGCTCATCACTCCCTTCACCACTCTCCATCACTCCCTTCACCACGCTCATCACTCCCTTCACCACTCTCCATCACTCCCTTCACCACGCTCATCACTCCCTTCACCACGCTCATCACTCCCTTCACCACTCTCCATCGCTCCCTTCACCACGCTCATCACTCCCTTCACCACTCTCCATCGCTCCCTTCACCACGCTCATCACTCCCTTCACCACTCTCCATCGCTCCCTTCACCACTCTCCATCGCTCCCTTCACCACTCCCTTCACCACTCTCATCACTCCCTTCACCATGCTCATCACTCCCTTCACCACTCTCCATCACTCCCTTCACCACTCTCCATCGCTCCCTTCACCCCGCTCATCACTCCCTTCACCACTCTCATCACTCCCTTCACCACTCTCCATCGCTCCCTTCACCACTCTCCATCACTCCCTTCACCACTCTCATCACTCCCTTCACCACGCTCATCACTCCCTTCACCACTCTCCATCACTCCCTTCACCACTCTCATCACTCCCTTCACCATGCTCATCACTCCCTTCACCATGCTCATCACTCCCTTCACCACTCTCCATCGCTCCCTTCACCACGCTCATCACTCCCTTCACCACTCTCATCACTCCCTTCACCACTCTCCATCGCTCCCTTCACCACGCTCATCACTCCCTTCACCACTCTCATCACTCCCTTCACCACTCTCCATCGCTCCCTTCACCACGCTCATCACTCCCTTCACCATGCTCATCACTCCCTTCACCACTCTCCATCACTCCCTTCACCATGCTCCTCACTCCCTTCACCACTCCCATCACTCCCTTCACCACTCCCATCACTCCCTTCACCACGCTCATCACTCCCTTCACCACTCTCCATCACTCCCTTCACCACACTCCATCACTCCCTTCACCATGCTCATCACTCCCTTCACCACTCCCATCACTCCCTTCACCACTCTCCATCACTCCCTTCACCACACTCCATCACTCCCTTCACCATGCTCATCACTCCCTTCACCACTCTCCATCACTCCCTTCACCACGCTCATCGCTCCCTTCACCACTCCCATCACTCCCTTCACCACTCCCATCACTCCCTTCACCACGCTCATCACTCCCTTCACCACGCTCATCACTCCCTTCACCACTCTCCATCGCTCCCTTCACCACGCTCGTCACTCCCTTCACCACTCTCCATCGCTCCCTTCACCATGCTCATCACTCCCTTCACCACTCTCATCACTCCCTTCACCACTCTCCATCGCTCCCTTCACCACTCTCCATCGCTCCCTTCACCACGCTCATCACTCCCTTCACCATGCTCATCACTCCCTTCACCACTCTCATCACTCCCTTCACCACTCTCCATCACTCCCTTCACCACTCTCCATCGCTCCCTTCACCACAAAATCAACTCTCCCAACCACACCGATCATACACTCCCTTCACCACTCCCATCGCTCCCTTCACCAAATTCCATCGCTCCCTTCACCACTCCCATCGCTCCCTTCACCATGCTCATCACTCCCTTCACCACTCTCATCACTCCCTTCACCACGCTCATCACTCCCTTCACCACTCCCATCGCTCCCTTCACCACTCTCCATCGCTCCCTTCACCACTCTCCATCGCTCCCTTCACCACTCTCCATCACTCCCTTCACCACTCTCCATCGCTCCCTTCACCACAAAATCAACTCTCCCAACCACACCGATCATACACTCCCTTCACCACTCCCATCGCTCCCTTCACCAAATTCCATCGCTCCCTTCACCACTCTCCATCACTCCCTTCACCACTCTCATCACTCCCTTCACCACGCTCATCACTCCCTTCACCGGGGGCACGGGTGGCCCAGTCGTCTAAGGCGCCGCGATTCGCTGTGCAGAGTTGCGTCCCTTGGGCACGCCAGAAACCTATGATTGTGGGTTCGAATCCCGGTTCGCCCCAATTATGTTTCTAGGTTTGTCAGCACCATACCCGTGCTCGTGGGTTTCACCGAAGTGGTAAACGTCTGAGACCTGCATCACTTCAGGCTTTCCTCCCACTTTAAGCTGACACGCCGCGATATAACTGGAATATTGTTAAAAGCGGCGTTAAAACCAACTCACTCACTCACTCACTCACTCCCTTCACCACTCCCATCGCTCCCTTCACCATGCTCATCACTCCCTTCACCACTCTCATCACTCCCTTCACCACGCTCATCACTCCCTTCACCACTCCCATCGCTCCCTTCACCATACAATCACCTCCCCTCTTACACATCCACCAGTCCCTTCACCACAGCGACCATTCCCTCCCCAGTCCAGCATTTCACATATTTGATTCTCAGTAAACTTCAGATGACATTTTCATTTTTTTGACAAATAGTCCTGAACTTCTAAAGATAGTGAGGTAACTATATCTATGGTTACCAAGTTTGATTATGAATATCTCATGGATCAGAGAACGAAGGTTGGATAGTGGTAGAAAAAGTGATGAAAAATCAACTTTGAAAAAACAATTGTGGATTCTCAAAAACTCAAAGGAATTGCTATAATTTTTGCACTCTCACAAAGGGACCAAGTTTAACTGTGTCAAAGAACTTTATTTTCTACATTGTACGCCACTTTCCCACACAACAAAGTTAAGGAAAACTTCATCCATTGATCCAATGGGCATTTGTTGATAAATGCGGTGAACATGAATATAGTTACACCTCTATCCTTAACGGCTCAGGACAATTTGACAAAAATGAAAGCAAATGCCATCTGAAGGTTACATTTTTTACGCTGATGGACATGTTTGTCGCTTTAATTGAAATAATTGATCTTGGTTCTTTTTTGAGACGGCAAAAACATCAAGCAAATGTCTAGAGTTGTTGAGAATCCACATGGTAAGAATAGGACAATGTGCATCGGTGCACCTTTACACCGCCTTAATATGCGTCCAATAAGATGTGTTCACACCTTCAGTCTGGATCCTATATTTAACGTTGTATTCGACTATTATTCATGTCAAGCCATTGTGTCATAAACTATTTATTTGTGTCGTTTAAGGTGTTTTTGATACGGAGAGTTGAAAGAGCTTTACTCGTATAAATTCAAGTGTAAGATCCAAATATAAAAAGATACGAAAATGTCTGTAATATCTAGTCGGAGTGAGTGAGGTTGACTAATCGCAGTCTAGGACAATATTTCAGTTATATCCAGCTTCATGAGAAAGTAGCGCTGGTCGAAGACGTTTACCACTTGAAATGGTGAAATGGGGTTTAACGTCTCGTCCAAGATTATTGCCCTTATATAGTGACGTGCATGCACGTGTGTGTGTGTGTGTGTGTGCGCGCGCCCGTGCGCGCGTGTATGTGTGTAGCTACTTGTACAAGTCCGGACTGAAGCCGATTTATAGTGCTAGCTCACTGAGATACCATGCTGCAGTTTAACAGGAATACCCGACTCAGACACAGTATACTGACTCCGAGCCAACTAGACAGGGTAACAACAAGTACCATAATTTGAGATCGCGAGAACCACGGGAATGGATCCAGGGGTTTAGTGTCGGTTAGTGTCGGCGAGCCCTGGGGGAAAAGAGGATGCAAGGTTCTAGGAAAGCACCATTGTCGAGGGTTAACAGAGTAAACAGTAACCCGGGCTTATTCTTTTGGGGTCACGATATGGCTGAAATATTGCCGATGTGACTATAAATCTTAACTCACTCACTCACTCACTATTCTTTTGGGGGTAATTAATTCTTACCTTGGCAATGGCTTCTGCAAGTACCCTGCAAATAATTATAAATCACGTCCATCTTTCGGGGAAGCATAGTTGCATCACATTTCAACCTGGCTTGGGTGAGACATTGCAGGTAGGCACTTGAGGAACTGGAACATGACATATGACTAGCACTGATATAGCTGACGCAACGGTCTTGAGGACGTTCACGACATAAGCGTTGTAGGATGTGCTGGACAGAATAAATACCAACTTTGGCTACTAAACATGCCGGCTGTGGAATGTTGTAGAGCTACTACGTGAATACTGACTTTGACTACCATACATGCCGGCTGTGGAATGTTATAGAGCCACTTGAATACTGACTTGGACTACCATACATGCCGGCTGTGGAATGTTATAGAGCCACTTGAATACTGACTTGGACTACCATACATGCCGGCTGTGGAATGTTATAGAGCCACCTGAATACTGACTTTGACTACCATACATGCCGGCTGTGGAATGTTATAGAGCCACCTGAATACTGACTTTGACTACCATACATGCCGGCTGTGGAATGTTGTAGGCCAACCTGATTACTCACTTGGACTACCATACATGCCGGCTGTGGAATGTTGTAGGCCAACCTGATTACTCACTTGGACTACCATACATGCCGGCTGTGGAATGTTGTAGGCCAACCTGATTACTCACTTGGACTACCATACATGCCGGCTGTGGAATGTTGTAGGCCAACCTGATTACTCACTTGGACTACCATACATGCCGGCTGTGGAATGTTGTAGAGCCACTTGAATACTGACTTTGACTACCATACATGCCGGCTGTGGAATGTTATAGAGCCACCTGAATACTGACTTTGACTACCATACATGCCGGCTGTGGAATGTTATAGAGCCACTTGAATACTGACTTGGACTACCATACATGCCGGCTGTGGAATGTTATAGATCCACCTGAATACTGACTTTGACTACCATACATGCCGGCTGTGGAATGTTATAGAGCCACCTGAATACTGACTTTGACTACCATACATGCCGGCTGTGGAATGTTATAGAGCCACCTGAATACTGACTTTGACTACCATACATGCCGGCTGTGGAATGTTATAGAGCCACCTGAATACTGACTTTGACTACCATACATGCCGGCTGTGGAATGTTGTAGGCCAACCTGATTACTCACTTGGACTACCATACATGCCGGCTGTGGAATGTTGTAGGCCAACCTGATTACTCACTTGGACTACCATACATGCCGGCTATGGAATGTTGTAGGCCAACCTGATTACTCACTTGGACTACCATACATGCCGGCTGTGGAATGTTGTAGGCCAACCTGATTACTCACTTGGACTACCATACATGCCGGCCGTGGAATGTTGTAGGCCACTTGAATACTGACTTTGACTACCATACATGCCGGCTGTGGAATGTTATAGAGCCACCTGAATACTGACTTTGACTACCATACATGCCGGCTGTGGAATGTTATAGAGCCACTTGAATACTGACTTGGACTACCATTCATGCCAGCTGTGGAATGTTGTAGAGCCTTATGGAACTGCATAAATATATGTCGTGATTAGATGGATTATTTCTCCTGCAACCAACACATGAGAAAATGGAGGTATACCTGCACCGTTGACCCGTCCTTCTGTGGGTGGTGTGAGTCGTCACACAGTTCTGGTAATGAGCACAATAAGGGCTGGGTGGTTGGCTGAATGTGTTAGTTTGGTGAACACTCCCAGTCCCCCAGCGTGATGCCACTGTTGGTTTAGACCTCCAGGAAGCACGATGTTGCCCAAGACACGGCAGTACTAGCACTGAAACATAGATACTGGTTACACCTCGGGCAGAGTATGAAATCTTGTCAGTAAGGCACTGACCTTATGATATTCTTGGTGGTTGATGGAGAGGTTGAGACTACATATTTTATATTTTATAAGCTATAGCTGCAAGATAAGATATTTATAAATAATAGATGAGCCTAATTATTTCTGACCCCCTGCGCCACACACGCCCCCCCCCCCCCCCCCCTCCATGAATAACAAATATTCGGTCCCTTAGTCAATACATGAGGAGAGTAAATTGTTCTTTTTAACTGCCATCAAACAATTATTCCTAAAAACATAACTAAACATGTTATGGGAATCGTTTTATTTTTGTATATATTTCTACCATCGACCCAATAAACCAAGTGATTTGAAAGGTCATATAATGGCATCCGCTCAGGGACACCATAAATTCTTCAAAAAGATCTGGACATCTTTTGACAAATATGTTTTGCACTGACTGACTTTATCATGGCCCGTGGTCCTGTATACTGCGCCCATTGTACAAGTTAAGGTTGCGGAGAGTGGGTGGGTGGCACTGTGTTCGGCAGCTTGCATCGCGAGAGTTCTTACGTCTTCAGAAAACACAGGTTAAATTTCCTAAGTGTTTTTCTTTACTTGTAAGCATCAGAATATCTGAACTTATACGCAGTAGACGTTACAAAAAATTACCACATCGTTTTAGCTACAACAAAATCTGTAAACGTGCTATCGGATAACTGGATTGGCTGGTCAAAAGTCGATCGTTCTACAGGCCGCCATCGTATGGCAGGAGTACTTCTGTGCAAGGTTAGGTAACAAATGTAAACGCTTACATTTATATGCAAATTGTGAGTGGCGGGTTCTTCCGGTAGAGCAGGAATGCTTCCTTTTTCGCAAACAATGTCATGACAGATTTTCAATGATCCTTTCATATGAGTGTTACCACTATTTTGCTCTTTACGCCCAATGGAATCTGTCTCGGCAGATATATACAGAAATATATTGACTTCGAAAAGAAATACAAATGCATGACAACATACCATTTTGGTAGACCCATATTCTTCTCTAACCTTTACTTTTTGCTTTTTTGTCACTGACCACATGGGTCCTCATTCTCTCCTTCGAGAAACTAAAAAGCATGCATGGCATGCAGCCTAAATAGGCTAAACTCCTGAAGCATGCATAAAATAATAATCTTCTACATGCTAAATTTGGAATGAAAATTTAAGAAAAATTTAAACTTTAATAATTTGGAAAAATAAATAGGAATTATTTTAGAGATGTTATTTTGACCGTAACAGTTGAGACTGATTATTCTCTGGCGTTGACGGTTTATATTTCAGTGTGTGGCAGGTTATTCTGACATGGTTATTGAATAGCATTACTCACCTATTCCGATCGTAAACAAGCAAAGGGAATGAAGATACTGCGAGGTAGTCATATCGCTGGAACCATCAGATGTGAACTTAGTCTAGCAAACCGCTTCTGGAATCTTATAGGTGGTCGTGAACAGCGTGATGGAAAACATTAATGCTGAACCCAGTAATTCCCACGTTACTATTCCTGCTTATATTTTGTGTCATGAAACCAACTTCTATTCAAAAATAAAAGTCATTTGCAACATGAACAAAACATTCTGGTGCGTGTTGTTGTTTGTTGGTACAGAGAATGTTTCGAAATTGAACAAAAACCTGTTAATGTTGAATTTATAAGGTCAACGCCCGAGAATATCAACGATATGTCGAAACAAATTCCATTGGGCGTAAAAAGCCAAATAGTGGTGACAATTTTGTGAAGAGGTCTCTGTGAAGTAACGGTCGTTTTTTCTAAGTATATTTTCCGACCGTGAATAAATGTAAATGTAAATGAAATATCAGGTTCCATTAAAAAACAATTTCTAACGTAAGCGTATTTTGCATATTTAGAGATCTTGATAAACAACAATGAAGAATATAGACTCCAAAACAGGTTTTCAAGAACAACCCAGAAACCTAATGGTAGGACAAATTTATGTGACGTGTGGGGCGTGTATAACATGTGTGACATGGTTATGTCATTGGTTTGACGTGTGTATGACATGTGTATGACGTGTATGGCATGTTTTTAAATAGTGTTTGACATGTGCGATATAGACTGAACAACAAAAGTTCCTGTGACATTGAATAAGATTTAATGCAAAGTTATCATTTTTACCAAATCGGAAACAATTTCGGTTTGCAACAGATAAAAGACTCCTGTCAGTGTTCAAATGGTTTAATTTGCCATACTAACTTACGAAAATGCGTGATTTCATAAAAAAAACATGAACATGCCAAAATGTCAATTTACAAATCAATAGTGTGTGTGTCCACATCTGGTTACCATGCAAGCAACACATCTTCGCCTCATGGAATAGACCAGGCGTCGCACAAAGTCGTGTGGGATATCTGTCAATATCTGCTGGAGCATGTTTCGAAGTTCCTGGAGTGTCAGTGGAACACGTAGTTGACGTCGATCCATCTCATCCCACATGTGCTCGATTGGTGAGAGATCAGGGGAGCGAGCCGGCCAGGGGATGACATTCAAGTTGTGCTGTTGAAGAGAATCCTGAACAAGTTGAGCAATATGAGACCGAGCGTTGTCATGTTGAAAGGTAATGCCTGGGCCATGACAACGCAAAAACGGTAGAACGTCAGAGGCCGATGATCTCGTTGCGGAAGCGCTGTCCATTGAGATTTCCCTCTACCACTATCAAACGGGTCCTCTGTCTTCCTGTTATCCCACCCCATACCATAATGCTGCCGACCCCGAAACGATCTTCTTACATGACGCAATGATTGAGGTAACGTTCACCTCGACGTCGGTACACTCGAATCCGTCCATCGCTGTGGCTGACTGCATTCGTCTGTTGCCAACGTTGCTATAAACACCAAACACGATCCTGCTTCAAGCATACCAATGGCTCGTAGACGCTCATCTACGGACAGGCGTGGCATTTCGTAATGCTGAATAATTGCGTAATTTTGTTGTTTTTCTGAGTGGTTGTTGTCAGCAGGATGCTAAACAATGCATATGGAATCCCGTTAACGCACATGTTTTAATAACCCATTCTTGGGTAGTGTAATGCATGGGGCTTGAATCAAAGTCAACTTTTGCATGGAATGTATGCTTTTCTGTAGCAGCTGCGTTTTTGTGGCTTGATTTCATACACGTACTACAATATTGAAAACCAAACTTTACTTGTTTGAAAAATACACAAAAACATTGGTGTCACAGGAACTTTTGTTGTTGAGTATATATGTATGACGAGTGTCTGAAATGTGTCTGACGTGCGATACATAATATTATGTTTGACGTGGTTTGAGGTGTGTATGAGTGAGTGAGTCAGCGAGTATGGTTTTACGCCGCTTTTGGAAATATTCCAGCAATATCACGGCAGGGGCTTCACACATTGTACCCATGTCGGGAATCGAACCCGGGTATTCGGCGTGACGAGTGAACGCTTTAACCACTAGGCTACCTGACCGCCCCTGAGGTGTGTATGACATGTGAGATATATATGTATGTCCTGCATGTGATATGTGTATGACATGTGCATATGACTCCTGACATGGGCTGTCATGGCATGGCAGAACTCTATCAGTATTTTCATAAATCAATACAGGTAAAGCTCTAACCTTGTTTATTAGCAAACACCCTTGTTTGTTTGTTTGTAGTTTAACGCCGCACTCAGCAATATTCCAGCCATATAACGGCGGTCTGTAAATAATCGAATCTGGACCAGACAATCCAGTGCATGACATCATGAGCATCGCTTTGCACAATTGGGATACGATGACTTGCATCGACCAAGTCTGCGAGTCTGACCATCCGATCCCGTTAGTCTCCAATTACGACAAGCATGGGTTGCTGAAGACCAATTCTAACCCGGAATCTTCGCGGGACAACCTTACTTACAAACTATGTAACAGATACTGACGACAGAAACTAAGGACACTCTTGTCTCCCGAGTGATCATATCTGGGTCAGTGTTGATCACATTTTTTAACAACAAAATTTCTTTCACAAAACAATGAGGTCAATTCTTCTTATTTTACACGGTTAGGTACTCACAGGCAACGACTTTCAAAAGGACAAACTTTCATCTCTTAAACATAGCCCACCGGATAATGTGCTACTGGTACAAGTCATCAAACTATCATGACCGTTTCAAGTAACAACTATTACTTTTCCTTCAAATGCAGCTTTAGGACACTCCTACATGTAGTACATTAGGACTACGCCGTACTATCTGTATACTGCGATACGATTTCAAACGATAGGTATTGCAATATTTTCTCTGTGTTCTGGTATATTGGATAAAACAAATAAAACAAGTTTTGCTATCACTTGTATGGTTTAGCCTAACATATTTAAATTCACAAATGATGTTTTTCCTTCGATATTTATTGACAAAACTGCGGAAATGCGGATTGAATTTTCTCTCACATTGTTATCTCCCCTGTCTCCATGACTACAAAATGGCGGCGACTGATCATGCGGTGTAGTATTTACTTTAGTATGTTGAAAATTGGATCTGCATGTACATTCAGGTTCAATCACTGTCACACATTTTAACTCCCAATCTACCACAATACGTATCGCATACAGATACATGCATCGCAAAACATTGGAATAAAAATGTTTTGTTAAAGATAATAGAAGTGACAAAAAACATTTCCATTATCATAAGAAATCACTGAAAGCAGATTCCGATTATATCATAAGCTTGTGTTAATGAATCACTATTAAATAGTGATGATCCCGGGGGTATACAGAACACCTGATATACTATACTATACTATACTATACTATACTATACTATACTATACTATACTATACTATACTATACTATACTATACTATACTATACTATACTATACTATACTATACCAGTCTTAGGTAACTACTCAATGGAGTATTAACATATTTGTTTCGCATTGTGACGTAATAGCACATACATTTATCCTTGTGACAAAACACTATCCATCTGGACGGGATATAGTATATCCTCTTCCCCTTAAATACAACAAGAACAGGAAACCGGTGAGGTTATAGTCGATCGTGCATCTTTTATTTTTTTTAACATCGCACTCAGCAATATTCCAAATGTTTGAGGGCGGTCTGTAAATAAGCGAGTATGCACAAGATAATCCAGAGATTGATATAATGAACAACGCCCCACGCCGTCGGTATAGTGAGTGAGTGAGTGAGTATGGTTTTACGCCGCTGTTAGCAATATTCCAGCAATATCACGGCGGGGGACACCAGAAATGGGCTTCACACATTGTACCCATGTCGGGAATCGAGCCCGGGTCTTCGGCGTGACGAGCGAACGCTTCAACAACCACCACGACAACAGCCACCACCACAACAACCACCACTACTACAACTACAACCACTAGGGTCCCATGTCTAGGGAACGTGCTGGTCACGGCAACACGTTGACATTGTTGGCTGCAAGGAATTCCGGAACGATTCGTGCTGCATGGGGCCTGGCGTTGTCATGCTGATAAAGCAGTTGTTGCAGAAGTGGTAGGAAATCGGACGAAGACTGTCATCCATGTAATTTCCGTTAACGATGACCTGTAGTGTTCTCTCCTGTCCACAATTTTTTCCATACACCATAACACCCTCTCCATCATACGGCACGACCTCCGAACTCAACATGCCACCGTTCGTTTTCCCCATCATCGGTAAATACGCTGCCTTCCATCAGCTCTGTACAGACAGAACCGGCTTTCAGCAGTGAAGACGACCCTCTCTCAGTGGTGCCGTTAGTCGCCTCTTACGACAAGCAGAGTCGCCAAGCATGGGTAGCTGAAGACTAAATGGATCGAGAGGTCAGGCTCGGTCACTTAATTTGTCGCCTCTTACGACAAGCATAGTCGCTTTGTACGACCAGCATGGGTTGCTGAAGACCTAGTGTTCTAACCCGGATCTTCACGGGCTTTGTCCGTAAAAGGTGACTAACGGGATCGGGTGGTCAGGCGCGCTGACTTGGTTGATACATGTCATCGTATCCCGATTGCGTAGATCGATGCTCATGATGTCAATCACTGTAGCGTCAGATCAAGACTCGATTATTAACAGACCGGCGTCACACAGCTGGAATATTGCTGAGTGCGGCGTTAAACAACAAACAAAGCAAAGCAATGGTTGTATTGATATCGATCGGTGTTTCATTATTATCTATGCATTAATGGGTGTGTATGTAGGGGGAGGGGGTAACTACTCTGTAAACAGGGGGTTTCGAATCTTGGTGTCTCAGCACCACACCGCTGAATTTAAACTGATATTAATCCTGGATTCATACGGCAATCAACCATTGTCTGTATTATGGGCCTATGGCCTTCTTACTGAATAAACTGTCTGTCTGTCTGTCTGTTACGGGTGGTCAAGTGGTGTAAGTTTTGCAGATGTGTCATCCTTACGGCAGTGCGGCGTTAAACAATAAACAAACAAACCAACAAAACTAAATACGAAAATAATAACACAATCAAAAAATGCAGTGCAGTGAGGTGACAGGATTCCTTTGTTTATTTTCAATGTTTACAGATTCATTGTAATCATGCATTTAACTTAATGTGTTAATGATTGTATCACATACCCTCAGGTTGGTAATTTTATATTCTATCAGTTTTCAGACGTGTAACCAACCCCATGCCCCAGTATGAGAGCTATCACTTCAATTATCCAACAGATGCTGGTCTTAAGACGAGTCTTAAACACTTATGGTGTTGAAACAGAGCAGAAATAGAGTGAGTGAGTGAGTATGGCTTTACGCCGCCTTGAACCCGGGTTTTTGGCGTGACGAGAGAACGCTTTAACCACTAGGCTATCCCGTCGCCCCAGTAGAAATAGACTGCTTCGTTATTATGTATCTATACTGGTATGATTACGTCATAATAAAACATAAATTACACATTTTCATTGCTTGTAGGATATTATCAGTACTTAAACCATGCCACCAGTACTCACATGATGTCATATGTGCTTACGTGATGTAATGTATGCTTCCATGACGTAATCAGTGCTTATGCCTTGTTTACATAATGGTCCCCGGGACGAGATGTGAAACAAGAAGAAACATCGTGACTACCAGAGATGCCGCCATGCTGTCACTCCCGTTGTTGTCAAACAAATCCATCAGGTTGAAGCCCGAATCCCCATCCTCATCCTGACTGTTGTCCGACAAAGTAGAGTTGTCTCCCCTCAGCGCATCACTAGCTCCAGCCGACCCAGTGCTGTCTGGCTCCGTCTGAGTGATGCTGTCAGATCCACCCTCGATGTCTCCAGTAGCTGTTGGGGTAGTGGTAGTGGTGGTAGTGGTTGTAGTAGTGGTGGTTGTTGTAGTGGTGGTTGTTGTGGTGGTGGTTGTTGTTGTGGTAAGTTTGGGCTCCCTGCCACATATCTCGGAATAACCTGTAGTATACCAATCAATGGCAGTTAAAGAAAATACCATAGACAAACATATCAAGCTATGCATTTAACCACCAGTTTGCCTTTGGATTCTGTTTCGGCAGATAGTCGAGATTGTTCTCTGGCGTTGACGTTTTGAATTATATCTATATTTGCCGCAGACGCTGGCGCTCATAAAATATCAATCTTTGGTAGTGATCTGAGTTCATGAGAGTTATGTGCCTTTGTACATTAGAGTTTCCTCCCTTAGTTGATACAATGGGACAGCCTACATCATCCGAACAGTTTCGACAGTCACTAGAATTCTATCTGTACTTATAGAGACGACTCGTGGCATTCTACGACCCTACTTGCGTCTCATCTACTTGTCCAGTGCGGACTGGATACCAAACTGAAAACACTTCCAGCTTCCAACACTGTTTACCGAATTCAAAAACGGATAACGTGCCACTTTCAAGACATTCCATAGTGTCACATGTCGTCCTGGAAACCATATGTAAATATGGCATCAGCACTGACTGTTGCTTCCACACTTTCAACCATTGTATTGACTCATGTGATTGTAAATCTCACCCTGTGTGTTTCAATATAATTTATTATTCGTTGATATTGTGTTTGGGTTATTTGCTAATTCCACAATTTGGTTATGTACGAACCTCGTAATAACGTCTACAGGTTTGTAATGAATAATGTTTTCGGTTGAGACCTTATCAGTTTCCCCAGCTCCAGTCTCTACCTGGGTACAATCATCTTCCCGAACCAAGAAAGTTAACTAACTATAAAAGTCCCTTTGCCACCCTTGCCGAACTAGGCTGGAATTAAGGAGCTATATGTTGTCTGGACTAACGAGTTTATGCATGGTCCAATCAAACTCGCGTAACGAAATCGACATCCGGTTCGTAAACTGCCGTGCAGACTTCGGTCGATTGCAGGATTTGCAACGCATGTGTACCGTCAACTAAGCGTCCACAGACATTTCACGTGATATGAAGCACTTCGCGAAGTAAGACCTGTTTTACTACAATATAGATTATCGCTCAGACCGCCTTCACTGGGCACCGCCATTTTGTTTGAAGTGATATCAGAGATAGAATCTGGTTGGTCAGCAGGAGGGACATAAAAGGGACATAAATCGTAATAGCCACTGGTGGCGCTACGATCGAGCCCAGAATTTCTAGCTTAGTTCAGCAAGGGTGGAAACTGGACTTTTACAACTCCCTTGCCTCGGGAAGATGGGGTACAAGGTGTCAACCCCATTTCTGGTGTCCCCTGTCGTGGTAATACCGGAATATTGCTAAAAGTGACGTAAAACCTTACTCACACACTCACTCACAACACAGTACTATAGCCACATCACTGCAGACACTGTCGTTGTCGTTGAATGTGTTTTAAAACTATTACAATTATACGTTTCCTTGTATACGTATACTCGTTTATCTTAAAGTGTTCGTAAAGTGGCGTAAAACCATACTCACTCACTCACTTTTAGGCAATACGTGGTCTGGTATATAATTTTTAAACAACTCTGAGACATGGAAGTGTAAAGATATGTAATAAAAAATCTAAAACTTCTTCCTCTTATTCTTAGAAGTGAGTGAACAGTGACTGGGGGCCATCATTACGTACCATCCACGCAATTTTCAAAACACTTCTCTTGCTTGTTTTCGTACCGGCGCAGATAGTCCTCAAAGTCGAATAGGTCGCATATTACCCCTTGATTGTAAACGCATGACATATGTGTCTCTTGTGCCCTAGAGAAAACAGCAGGTGGTAAGAAATTCATCATAACTGAAAACACATAAACAGGGTTTGATTAATGGAGGCTCCATCGTCCTTAACGGTTCGAAGATGGCATTGTCGCTCAGCAATATTCCTGCTATATGACGGCGGTCTGTAAATAATCGATGGACCAGACAATCCAGTGACTGATGCCATGTGCATCGATTTACGCAAAAGGGATACGTTGACATGCTTCAACTGAGTCAGCGAGCCTGACGACCCGATATCGTTAGTCGCCTCTTACGACAAGCATAGTCGCTTTTACGGTAAGCATATGCATGGGTTGCTGAAGACCTATTCTACCCCGGATCTTCACGGGCTTCTGAATTTAATGAGATTGAAATACTTGGAACGTATATTTAAAGCCTAAAGTTCACTATTTACTACATCTTCGACGTGTTTATTTGTTTTTGCTTTTCGTATAAAAAATGTGCTATCGTGTCAGTAGATGTTTTGGTCCATCGATCACTTGATTGTCTGGTTTGTTTACAGCTCGCCATCGCATGGTAGGAGTTCTGCTGTGTCGCGCCAGGCAACGAATACAGACAGCATTCTTCTTTGAGTGGCGGGTGCCTGATTACCCTTTTCGCGAACACCTGGTGTCATCACCGATTTGAGATCCTTTCCTATTATTTTCACTATAGTCCTGCACCATGACCGTGGAATATATTTATTTTATGAAAAAAAATCAATCTAGAAACGCATACAAAAGCAAGTCTAGCCAGCTCAAGCTAGAAATCAGCATAGGGATTTTCTTTACATTTTTAGAGTCAAGAAGGATATTGTGTAATATAAGATTTCAGAGACTAAATGTTAGTCTATTTTCACTACTGTAGTGCCTTTAACGCCCATTGTAAACCTACAGAAAGTGTGTTCTGTGTTGTGATTGGCTACTTTGGGTCACATGACCAAATGTCAGAGGGTGAAAATATGATTTGAATTCCCTGAAGCCAGCGACCAAATCACTGTGTAGGAATACATAATTATTCAGCATTTTTTGCATACTAATTAACAATGGACGCAAATTGAAATACAAAATTCATAACAAATATTTTGATTTTCTCTATTCATGGGAATTATTGGGATTTTAAATTTTTAATTAAAACAAATTACAATGAAATAATTACCAAAATCACAATCACCATAGCGACTAACGCGCTCCTGGCGAATCCTGAGATATCACTGTTCTGTATATCAAACGGCATAAAAAAAAATCCAAGACCAATCCAATTCTTCAAGGAATGTGTGCATATAATTTAACGAAAAATAATATCGATTTTGGTTAAGTTATATCGTCAGTTTTAGTTATAAAATAAAATGAAACGGCTATTCATGGACACTATTTATATGAACTTATAATATTGACTATTACACTCCCTAGAAATACATACAAGATGAAATGTAAATGTACCTGTCACATGTACATTTGTTCAAATTAAAGAAATATCGTATACGACACTATAAACTTATCAACTTCATATGTGAACATTGTTCAAACAAACAGGAGATTATCAAACGTTAATATATAATATGGCCTATATCTACGTATGATATCATATTGAACATTGATTAATATCCAAAGTGAAATTAATTGTGTGAAAAACTTGTACAAAAGATATGCAAGATGAAACAGTAAAAAGCAGTTAACAACGATCGTGTGTACTTTCATTCAAGGACCTTCACCTCAGAGAAATTACCAAATATGTACAATAAATATGTTGAAGTTTGACATCACTACCGGTGACCGAATTTTACAAAATGGCGCGTTGACTGTCAACAGTGCGCGGGATTTTACGAGGGCACTTTCGTTGATTCAGGGTTCGTATATACGTATATTTCGTATAAATTTTCATTCGAGCCCCTCAAGCTAACGCTTTCGGGTCTCGAGATGAATTTCCAAGATGCAAATACTCGATAAAATCCCGAAAATAGAAACACACATAGTATTTATCTTCTAAATGGAGTCTGTTTCGGCAGATATTCGAGACTGGTTATTCTCTGGCGTTGACGTTTTATATTATATTGTCTAGTACAAACACGCACTCACACACACACTCACACACCCTTAAACACAAGCACGCACACACACACGCACACACACGCACGCACACAAACTAACCTACCCATATATATCAATTCAGCTTTTAGGATAAAAGATGATCTGTATAAATCCTCCAGTGTGATGAGAAAAATAACATTAACACCTATTATAATTATCTTACTTTACATATTATTTACATGTCTCATTACGTGTGCAACAAGTATTAAACTAAAATATCATTTTTAACCTGTACTAACGATAGTGATTAGGACTTTGCGTAAACGATGATTAACTGCACACAAACAGACGGGCATAATGCCATGCCCAAAAAAAGGATCGTCGATTTTAAACTTATTTCTGAAAGTGGGTGCACGGGTGGCCCAGTTTATTCAATTCGATGTGCAGAGTTGCGTCCCTTGGGCACGTAAGGAACCTATGATCATTGGTCGTCCCGATGATGTTTCTGGGTTTGTCAAAACCATACCCGTTCTCTAGGGTTTCACCAAGGTGGTAAATCTCTGAGACCTGCATCACTTCGAACTTTCCTTCCACATTCAGTAGACACGCCGGGATGTAACAGGAATACTGTAGAAAGCGGCGATAAATCCAAATCACTCACTCCAACACTATTTCTGAAAGTGCTACTTACGCGCATGCCACAAGCTTATTTGGATCCTCTCTGTGATCTTTGAAATAATCTGTGCTGCAGCTGCGGTACGTGGGACACCGTACATCAATTTCATCCGGGTCTGGAGAACCTATTCATTCATTTAAAAAAAGTGAAAGTGTATAGTTTCAGCAATATTCGAGCAATATCACGGCAGGGGATTACAGAAATGGGCTTCACACATTGTACCCATGTGGGGGATCGAACCTGGGTCTTTAGCGTGACGAAAGAATGCTTTCTCCACAAGGCAACACCATCGCCCCTGGTGCAACGATGACACAGTAAGGAACACTCTTTTTCCCCATCACCCATGAGGTCTGGACCGTTCAACGATGGCGAGTTATGTAGTGAAAATTCCAAAGACGAACGAAAACCAGACTTAGGGCGACTCACTTCACTGTCTCAAACATGTGGAATTTCAAAATAGATACATAATATTGAAACCTTAAAGGTCTATATTAGGCATTAGGAAAATTGCCCCGAGAGGCGACTAGGAAAATTGAAATGAAATCCAGTCGTCATGCGCATGTGCACGATTTGTTTCTGGTGATTGTCAATATATCAAATTAAAGAAAATGACGAAACCAAGCAAACACTATGCATTTTGACATGTAAAATGGGAAAAAAATCATCTAATGAGAACGTCTTGTTTCCAAGGCCTTATCGTGGATTTCATACCTCGCCAATGCCTCGTACGACCCGTGAAGAGTCCGGGTTAGAATTGGACTTCAGTAATCCATGCGTGTCGTAAGAGGCGACTATCGGGATCGGGTGGTCAGGCTCGCTGATGCATGTCATCGTATACCAGTTGTGTAGATCGATGATTATGCGTCAATCACTGGATTGTCTGGCCCATAATTGATTATTTACAGACAGCCGTCACGTAGATGGCATATTGCTAGGTGCGGCGTTAAACAACAAACAAACGAACTAACGAACGAACTAACGAACGAACTAACGAACGAAGGAACGAAGGAACGAAGGAACGAACGAATGAACGAATGAACGAACGAACGAACCACCCCTCCTTCAGTAAAACTATTCTGGAACACCTATTTGACTATAACGATGTCCTACTGTAACATCACCAGTTTGGTCTAACTTACCGAAAAAAAAAGCGCCGATCTGACCGAACAGAGCAGCGCCGATCAGAATGTTCAAAAGTCGACTGAACATCTTTCTCATGAAGCCCAATGTCCAAAACACAAACCAAATGCAAGACACTGTGTGTTAATATACCCGTCATCTGGCGTGATGTATTATGATATACACCGCTGATCTCTGAATGCGATTCACTGGTTATTACCGCGTGTCATGACCATCACCGCCTCAGAAAGCTGATCAGAAACAAACTTTAGCCGATGTAACAGAGATAAGGTGGCGATAATTGTGACGGTTAGCGTGAGCCAACAGGATGATAGATTGAATCTTACAATTTCCTTTCTTTGATTTAAGGATTAATGATTTACTCATGAAAAGGAGAGATACTCGACGTCACACGTCACGATATGCATGTCCTCTATTCAAAGGGGTCGAGGTTGTTAGTAATATAGCCAGTAAGTAACAAAGGCACACTTGTCCTGATTTTGTTTCTAGGTTTGTCGGTCACCATACCTATGCTCGTTGGTCGCACGGAAGTGGTAAACTGTGAGGTGAGAAGAGGAACGCCCCAAGTGATGCTGATTTAAGGCGTTTACTACTTTGGTGAAACCCACGGACACAGGTGCTAGGAACCTAAGAACCTAATCAGGGCTAACCGGGATTCGAACACCTCAATCACAGATTCCAGGCACGCCTAAGGGACACATGACCGTGAAAATCGGGAAAAGAAAGCACACTGCTTAACCGAATAACCATACAAACATCTAGCATGAATAGTACTCGAAACATTAACACCTGGTACCTCGAGAGAGCATGGTGTGAGGTGAGTTGGGTTGAGTTGAGTAGAGTAGAGTAGAGTAGAGTAGAGTAGAGTAGAGTAGAGTAGAGTAGAGTAGAGTAGAGTAGAGTAGAGTAGAGTAGAGTAGAGTAGAGTAGAGTAGAGTAGAGTAGAGTAGAGTAGAGTAGAGTAGAGTTGAGTGAGGTGAAGAAGGGTTTAACGTTGACAGACAGCCATTCTAGAAAGTGTCCCACAGATAAATCATCCCTTCTCCCCTACCCATCCCTGAGACCCCCAAACACCCACCCGTCTATGATGTAAGATTGTTTCACTCAAAATGATAATTTAATACGGATTTCTCCATTGAAATGAAATTATTATGTGACATGGAATATTAATTAATATTGATATCAGATACACGTACCAGATTCTTACTAATACAAACATTAGAGAGTGTGTGATGCTGGGTTTAGGGTACATATGCATTTTAACGATATTCCAGTCATATCTGCGACCCAAGGGCTGTTTTTGATATGGGAGGAAAAGGAGAGACGCCGTAGACAGTTAAACAGACGTGGCTGGTGCTGACATACCAGCGTCTCGACCATGGAACCCTGTGGTCCTAACCACTAGGGATGATTACCCCGCAATATTACATCACTTGACCACCCGTTCCCCTTGTTATGAATACAGGATCAACATCAGAATACATTCAAATAATGATTAATAGTGTACAAGTGAGCGGTGTGGGGTGCCGAGGCACCAAGATTCGACACCGCCCTCTTACAGAGTAGTTACCTCTCCCCCTTCTTACACACCCATTTATGTATAGATGATAATGAAAGACTGATCCATATCAATACAACCATTGCTTTTTTTTGTTTGTTGTTTAGCGCCGCACTCAGCAATATTCCATCTGTATGAAGCCAGACTGTTAATAATCGAGTCTGGACCAGACAATCCAGTGGTCGACATTTTGAGCATAGGCCCACACAATTGGGATACGGTGACATGCTCACCAAGCCAGCGATCCTGACTACCCGATCCCGTTAGTCGCCTCTCAGGGCAAGCATGGGTTGATTAAGACCTGTTCTCTACCCGGATCTTCATTGTCTTCAACATCATCATTGACAAAGTCCAAGCACCTTCATGGTGTTCAAGGTCTATGGACACGTCATGTCCAAGGTGCACGGCCTTGAACAGGCTGTTAACTATTAGAGGTGAATCTTAATGGGCTTATCACACCTTATAATGTGACGACAACGTGAGGAATGTCAATGGTGGAAAGAGTCGTGAAGATGTTATCTCAATACGAGTAGCAATGTTACTGTCATGCTAGTCAAGGGTATAGACATTACGCCCAATCACACGGTTACTACATATGTGTTATGATACAAATACTGTTCCTACACGTCATGGATCCCTGACACATGGCTATCCTCATCCGTTTGTATAAACACTTGACACAATGTGTTTCAGTCTTAAGCACAAACCTAAAACGCCCCTTGTCAATATTTAGAGTGGAGTGAGTTGGGTTTAACGCCGCTTTTAACAGTGTTCCAGTTATATCACGGAGTGTCAGCTTAATGTGGGAGGAAAGCCCGAAGTGATGCAGGTCTCAGACGTTTCGACTTCGGTGAAACCCACGAGCATGAGTATGGTACTGACAAACCTAGAAATATAATCGGGGTGAACCGGGATTCGAACCCACAATCATAAGTTTCATAGGGACGCAACTCTGCACAGCGAATTGTGGCGTCTTTAGACGACTGGGCCACCCGTGCCCCCTGTCCATATTTAGAGGTGTGTATAAGATCTAAACATGTTTAAAACACCAGAATACGTTTAATAATTAATAGTTGGTGACTTCCATGTTCATTCTTATAAAAGAAATATGATTAGCGTCCACATTTAGCACGACGATAAATTCAGCAGATGACAAATAAGTACCATATACCGCTCACCTTAACTGTTTGTTAAGCTATAAACAGTATCATGGGCGGACACAAATTGAGTCCAGGACGTACCTTGTTCAGATACGCACACAAGGACACATTTGTTTTGTCTGAGGCGTTAATTATTTTATTCAAAATGGCCAGTTAGTACCGGACGGAGTAGTAGCCAATTACGCATTATGTTTAAAATGTCGTTTTAATTTAAATACAAATGTAATTGAAGTCTTGTTTGCTAATCGTGATGTAGTCGTAAGTGGTACTTGGCTCTGGAAGTGTTATGACAATGGAAATCTAGTGAAGGCTACCTCTGAAATATGAACCGCAATCGGCATCTTTTTAAGTGTAATGACAATACAACAAAAGGTATGCTTCAAAGAAACAGCCATTGACATCTGACAAATATGGAGAGGTTGATCTTAATCGTCTAATAAGGGGTCAATTATTGCTATTGTAAACATATGTATTTGTTCGGACAATACAACCATTGTTATTGATTACACAAAGCAAGGGCAACGTGAATTTCGTCCTTGTTTTTCTACAAAACCCAAAATCGATGTTGTAAAAAATATGTTGGCTTTGTGAACATTGCAGTGCTGGATGTGTAAGGAGAAGCAACATAGAGAAAAGCTTATCGGGGGGAGATGCTGTATAGACGTGTGAGGATGGATGTCGTTGGGTACTTGGCACTAGGTAGGACAAACAAGTATTAACCCAACGTTGTTTTGTTTGTTGTTTAACGCGCAGTTATATTCCAGCTGTAAGTCACCGAGCCTGACTACTCGATCCATTTAGCCTTACAAGCAGGGGAAGTATATTCTTACCGGAATCCTCACGGGTGGATTAATATGAAGAGTGCGTAAACATTGGTCATTGCGTGTTGGCCATGGGCAGATTGTTTTTTTTTCAAAATAAGTACACATGATATTAAATATATTGAATCTAGATTCCGCATTCTTGAGGATATATGTGAGTGAGTGAGTATGGTTTTACGCCGCTTTTAGCAATATTCCAGCAATATCACGGCGGGGGACACCAGAAATGGGCTTCACACATTGTATCCATGTCGGGAATCGAACTCAGGTCTTCGGCGTGACGAGGATATATGTGACCTTGGAGAGAACGTGGTAACGAAGATAAGACGTGGTTGAGTTGGTACCCTCAAGGTAAGCATGGAAGATATATCTTAAACCAAGCAATTAACTTATAGCACAATGACGATGGAAACCGTATGAAAGAGTGAGTGATCATATGAGTGAGTGAGTGAGTATGGTTTTACCCCGCTTTTAGCAATATTCCAGCAATATCACGGCGGGGGACACCAGAAATGGGCTTCACACATTGGACCCATGTCGGGAATCGAACCCGGGTCTTCGGCGTGACGAGTGAACGCTTTAACCACTAGGCTACCCGACCGCCCGTGATGAAGTGAGTGAATGGGGACTTAAACATTACATGTATTCCAGTTCTTTTTTTTCACGGTATGTCAACCTAATCTGGAAGAGTTGCTCCCCCTGGGGATCGAGAGTTGGGATTGGTCCCCACGAATCTAAGTTTGTCGTAAGAGGGTAACAAATTGGATTGTGTGGTCCTCCTCGGTGAATTGGTTGTGTGCTATTGTAATGGGAAGTAATACATAATATCAAGTGCGTAGATCGATGCTCATGACATCAATCACTGATTTGTTTGGTCCAGACTCGATTATTTACAGGACGCCTTCATATAGCTGGAATATTGCCGAGTGTGGCGTTGAACAAACAAACAAAACAGTGTGACACAGATCTCAGACGTCTACAGCTTTGGTGAAATCTAATATAAAGCACGGGTTTGGAGCCCTTAAACCAAGAATCGTTAACAGAACGAATCGAGGATTCGAACTACTATCATCGGATCCTGTACCTGATCTTGTTTCAGTTAGGGGCAAGCTGGAGTGCCTCTAACAAGACTGTTGACATGTACCGGTATAAAAACTCATTTTAACAATGCGTTGCAACATTATAGAATTAATAATTGACAAATATGTTCTTATTGCAGGACACATTGATAAATTTTTCAGCAAACTGAAGTGGCTAAAAAACTGCCGGGCAAAAGAAAGTATGCACCCATGTTTGATAGTGGCTACAAATAAAACAAACAGCAAGTGGTTCTTCGGTGGTGATATATTTGATACGGGTACTATAGACGATATTACATGCATCATATCAATACGTATCTTACAACAGGAGAGACCTGTGAAGATCTGGATAAAAAGTGTCTTCAGCAACCCATGCTGGCCGTAAGAGGCGACTAACGGGATCGGGTGGACAGGCTGAAAGACTTGGTGTCATGTCATCGCACCCTAATGGCATAGATCGATGCTCATGATGTCAATCACTGGATTGACTGGTTCAGACTCGATTATGTACAGACTGTACTCATACAACCGTAATATTGCGGCGTTACACAACAAGCAAACAAACAAACACAACAGGCGATTTTTTTCAGTCTAGTAACGTTGGCAATTGTTCGGTAGTTTGTTGTGTATTTAGACATTTGTTATGAATAAATGAATGGGCGTTGATACCATCAGTTTGTGTACATGCAGCATCACGAAAGGAACATGGGGTTGTATGCCTCCCGTCCCGTGTTCAGGGGACGCATAAAACCCCATGTACACCGAGTGATCCTGCGACAACGAATTTATCTTACCGACATGTTTTAATATGACATCATAAAAGAATTCAATCAAAATCAAAATGGATAGAAAACAGCTGTTAGATACGTGACGTAGACATAGATAGGTTACGTGACTTCCACTGATTCGGAAAAAAACGTTCGGCGTTTTGCTTTGAAGCGGGGTATAAGGGAATATACTAACGAATCGATCGTTTACACTTTAACAATTTCTCTCCCCCCCCCCCCCCCGATTTAACTAGGTATGTTTATTTCTTATCAATATTATGTTCAGCTTCTTAAGGATGCTAATAAAATGTACAAGCTATAAAGTATTTTATCACGATCACGTGGATCAAGAGATCTCATCATTCTCATTCTGACATGGAGGTATGATAAAATTATTTACCCATATAAATAATCCGACCTCGGCAATTGGGCTTAAATTTGGTCTTTCCCGCGTGTTCTTCTAATTTGTACGTCGATTATCCGTACTTCTTTTCTCAATACCGATTGTCATACACCTCTCCCACTTTTGGATGCGATCGTTCGGCCACTGCGTCTTTCTGTGTAGCCCAGCTATCTATGGGAAACAACTCACTGGACACACCCCTCTCAATAATACCGTCGGCCAATTTATGACGTCATCAAGTTGCGAGCTCATGTTCAAATCTCCAGAAATGACCTCATGTACGAACAATGTTTTATCCTCAAATAAACCACGCTTCGTTCTCCATTGTCCTTTGCGATTTATCGCGAAATTATCTTATATTTGCATATAGTACTTTCGTTTAAAATGGATGCAAAACTCTCACCGTCCTATTGGATTTCCAAGTTGCAGCATATCTAAATAAACTGCCGGTCAAACATTAGTATACACTTGAAAATTGGATTTGACCAAAATATTACAAATGTCATCAAAACGTTACGTGGCTGAAAACACCGAAACACTGCAAGGTCCAAGACACTTCTTTGTTTCTTTTTTAGCCACAATAAAAAATGAGTGTGTAATTTCTTTTCCCCAGCAGTCTACAATGAGTTTTGTCAAGTCTTTGAAGTTTACCAACGATACATGGCGTGACCGTCGTTGTTCAGTGCACGAGTACTTACCTTAGCTGGAATTTCCCACAGGTTTGACAGGCTCTCTGTGTGGGATTTCCGCCACCAGTCAACATTGCTTTCGGACACTAGTACTGTTCAGTTGATTGTTTGCTTAAAAAAAGATGTCTTTACATATGCATGCTGAGTTAGGTAGGCTTAGAACATACATGTAGTCATAATGGGAAGTGGTGAGGTGAGGTGAAATGGGGTTTAACGTCGCGGCCAAGATTATTGCACTTTTATAGCGACGTGCATGTACGTGTGTGTGTTTGTGTGGCTGCTTGTATTAATCCGGACTGATGCCGATTTATAGTGCTAGCTCACTGAGACACCATGCCGTAGTTTAACATGAATACCCCACTCAGACACAGTATACTGATTCCGAGCCGACCAGTCCTTGTTTTAGACTCTTAATGCCGAGCGCCAGAGAGGGTAACAACAAGTACCATCTTTTAACGTCTATTGGTATGACGCGGTCGGGGATCGAACCCCGGACCTTCCGCTCTCCGGGCGGACGCTCTACCACTAGACCATGGGAAGTAGTCATGATGTGAAGTAGTCATTAAGGGAAGTAGTCATGATGTGAAGTAGTCATCAAGGGAAGTAGTGATAATGGGAAGTAGTCATCAAGGGAAGTAGTCATGATGTGAAGTAGTCATTAAGGGAAGTAGTCATGATGTGAAGTAGTCATTAAGGGAAGTAGTCATGATGTGAAGTAGTCATTAAGGGAAGTAGTCATGATGTGAAGTAGTCATCAAGGGAAGTAGTCATGATGTGAAGTAGTCATCAAGGGAAGTAGTCATGATGTGAAGTAATCATCAAGGGAAGTAGTCATGATGTGAAGCAGTCATCAAGGGAAGTAGTCATGATGTGAAGTAGTCATCAAGGGAAGTAGTGATAATGGGAAGTAGTCATCAAGGGAAGTAGTGATAATGGGAAGTGGTGATAACGGGAAGTAGTCATCAAGGGAAGTAGTGATAATGGGAAGTAGTCATCAAGGGAAGTAATGATAATGGGAAGTAGTCATCAAGGGAAGTAGTGATAATGGGAAGTAGTCATCAAAGGAAGTAGTCATTAAAGGAAGTAGTCATCACGTAAACATAGATAGGTTACGTGACTTCCACTGATTCGGAAAAAAAACGTTCGGCGTTTTGCTTTGAAGCGGGGTATAAGGGAATATACTAACGAATCGATCGTTTACACTTTAACAATTTCTCTCCCCCCCCCGATATAACTAGGTATGTTTATTTCTTATCAATATTATGTACAGCTTCTTAAGGATGTTTATAAAATGTACAAGCTATAAAATATTTTATCACGATCACGTGGATCAAGAGATCTCATCATTCTGACATGGAGGTATGATAAAATTATTTACCCATATAAATAATCCGACCTCGGCAATTGGGCTTAAATTTGGTCTTTCCCGCATATTCTTCTAATTTGTACGTCGATTATCCGTACCTTTTTTCTCAATACCGATTGTCATACACCTCTCCCACTTTTGGATGCGATCGTTCGGCCACTGCGTCTATCTGTGTAGCCCAGCTATCTATGGGAAACAACTCACTGGACACTTCCCTCTCAATAATACCGTCGGCCAATTTATGACGTCATCAAGTTGCGAGCTCATGTTCAAATCTCCAGAAATGACCTCATGTACGAACAATGTTTTATCCTCAAATAAACCACGCTTCGCTCTCCATTGTCCTTTGCGATTTATCGCGAAATTATCTTATATTTGCATATAGTACTTTCGTTTAAAATGGATGCAAAACTCTCACCGTCCTATTGGATTTCCAAGTTGCAGCATATCTAAATAAACTGCCGGTCAAACATTAGTATACACTTGAAAATTGGATTTGACCAAAATATTACAAATGTCATCAAAACGTTACGTGGCTGAAAACACCGAAACACTGCAAGGTCCAAGACACTTCTTTGTTTCTTTTTTAGCCACAATAAAAAATGAGTGTGTAATTTCTTTTCCCCAGCAGTCTACAATGAGTTTTGTCAAGTCTTTGAAGTTTACCAACGATACATGGCGTGACCGTCGTTGTTCAGTGCACGAGTACTTACCTTAGCTGGAATTTCCCACAGGTTTGACAGGCTCTCTGTGTGGGATTTCCGCCACCAGTCAACATTGCTTTCGGACACTAGTACTGTTCAGTTGATTGTTTGCTTAAAAAAAGATGTCTTTACATATGCATGCTGAGTTAGGTAGGCTTAGAACATACATGTAGTCATAATGGGAAGTGGTGAGGTGAGGTGAAATGGGGTTTAACGTCGCGGCCAAGATTATTGCACTTTTATAGCGACGTGCATGTACGTGTGTGTGTTTGTGTGGCTGCTTGTATTAATCCGGACTGATGCCGATTTATAGTGCTAGCTCATTGAGACACCATGCCGTAGTTTAACATGAATACCCCACTCAGACACAGTATACTGATTCCGAGCCGACCAGTCCTTGTTTTAGACTCTTAATGCCGAGCGCCAGAGAGGGTAACAACAAGTACCATCTTTTAACGTCTATTGGTATGACGCGGTCGGGGATCGAACCCCGGACCTTCCGCTCTCCGGGCGGACGCTCTACCACTAGACCATGGGAAGTAGTCATGATGTGAAGTAGTCATTAAGGGAAGTAGTCATGATGTGAAGTAGTCATCAAGGGAAGTAGTGATAATGGGAAGTAGTCATCAAGGGAAGTAGTCATGATGTGAAGTAGTCATCAAGGGAAGTAGTCATGATGTGAAGTAGTCATTAAAGGAAGTAGTCATGATGTGAAGTAGTCATTAAGGGAAGTAGTCATGATGTGGAGTAGTCATCAAGGGAAGTAGTCATGATGTGAAGTAATCATCAAGGGAAGTAGTCATGATGTGAAGTAGTCATCAAGGGAAGTAGTCATGATGTGAAGTAGTCATCAAGGGAAGTAGTGATAATGGGAAGTAGTCATCAAGGGAAGTAGTGATAATGGGAAGTAGTCATCAAGCGAAGTAGTGATAATGGGAAGTAGTCATCAAGGGAAGTGGTGATAATGGGAAGTAGTGATAATGGGAAGTAGTCATCAAGGGAAGTAGTGATAATGGGAAGTAGTCATCAAAGGAAGTAGTCATTAAAGGAAGTAGTCATCAAGGGAAGTAGTGATAATGGGAAGTAGTCATCAAGGGAAGTAGTGATAATGGGAAGTAGTCATCAAGGGAAGTAGTGATAATGGGAAGTAGTCATCAAGGGAAGTGGTGATAATGGGAAGTGGTGATAATGGGAAGTAGTCATCAAGGGAAGTGGTGATAATGGGAAGTAGTCATCAAGGGAAGTAGTGATAATGGGAAGTAGTCATCAAGCGAAGTAGTGATAATGGGAAGTAGTCATCAAGCGAAGTGGTGATAACGGGAAGTAGTCATCAAGGGAAGTGGTGATAATGGGAAGTAGTCATCAAGGGAAGTAGTGATAATGGGAAGTAGTCATCAAGCGAAGTAGTGATAATGGGAAGTAGTCATCAAGGGAAGTGGTGATAATGGGAAGTGGTGATAATGGGAAGTAGTCATCAAGGGAAGTAGTGATAATGGGAAGTAGTCATCAAGCGAAGTAGTGATAATGGGAAGTAGTTATCAAGGGAAGTGGTGATAATGGGAAGTGGTGATAATGGGAAGTAGTCATCAAGGGAAGTAGTGATAATGGGAAGTAGTGATAATGGGAAGTAGTCGTGAAGGAAGTAATGATAAAGGAAGTACATTATGTCCTCTCTTCAAGTCTTGCTGTAAAACTGACCCCAACAACTACAGAGGCATTTCTCTCATAGACTCAAATTCTAAAGTATTTACGTCTCTTTTGAACAGATGTCTACAGAATTGGTGTAAATTCATAATATTATTAATGAACAACAAGCTTGTTTTAGGGATCATTACGCCACTATTGATAATATTTTCATTCCAGGCGATAGTTCAAAAATACATTGGAAAGAAAAGAGGCCAATTTTACTGCCTCTTCATTGACTTTTTCCAAGCCATATGACAATCTGAGACATGATGTTTTCCTGCACACATTGAGTGGAGTTGGTGTCAAGGGTAAAGTTATTTTATATATATCCAATCAGTGTAACTCCCAAAGGTGTAGCTGAGTGCTTAACCTGTAATATTGGCACTCGTCAAGGATGTGTTTTAAATTCACAAATATGTATCATACATTGTACTTCCCTTTATGACTACTTCCAAGTGTGACTCGTGTTTCTATACAAATACTTCATGGTTCAGTGACAGCTGATTACCACCTATCTACCTTATGCATGTTTCCAGGTGAAGTTCGATGAGGAGTTGGAGTATTCAAAATGGGAAAAGGACAACAAAAATTCCTTGTAGCATTTATTTATTTATTCATTTATTTATTCAGTAAGTGAAGGATATGTTGGAAGTTACTTTTCAAAATATATAGTTTCTTTAATTTTTTGGGAGTACCCTCTGCTCTTTCAACAATGGGACTGCGCCAGTTTTGCAGATATTGATCTTTTAATATGTATTTTACCTTTGAGGCCAGACATTGTGCAGAACATATAAACGGGTTATCAAACCATTCAGTAAGTCCACAGTTAGTATTTTCTTTCACAAAAGAAATCCATGGAAGTTTATCAACAATATGGGGTCAATTAAGAGTCATAAACTGGTATGAAATGTTTGTTAATTTTCGGATTTCATATTTGCTTCAATTTCAAGCCAGAAAATGAAAATGCATTTATACATGTTTATATGCAGTGGTTCTCTTCCAAATACTCCGATAGTTGTGTCACTAAAATCATCTGCTGTTTGCCTTTTCAAATTCTTAAATTTCCGAACCATTCATTAAACTCGGCAATCGTTGTGTCAAATGCTGATAACATACAATCAAGAGGCAAGTTAATATTCTATTAAATTATTCTATAGATAAGCTCCTTTTATTTTACCGCTTTCTTTATTTAGTACTGAAGATGGGAGTGCACCGATCAACTAATCTAATGTCATCTATTGTGATATTATATGACGTCAACAATGATTAGCTATGACGTCATTTTCCATTCCGTAAACAATGGTTTATGTAGTAATACATTCATTGGCCAGATGATAGTCTTGACTATCTGCCGAAACATAGTCCATTCATATTGATAAAGTGTAAAATTATAAAAAGCAAATTAGTGATGAAAATAATATGAACGGATCACTGAGAATCAGTAATGACACCAGATGTTCACTGAAAAGGGTAAACAAAATGCTACCGGTAGCACCTACCACTCACAAATTTTCTTTCAACCAGGAAGTGCCGGTGAGTAAGATATGAAATCTGTAACACAGAAATCAGGAGAAAATGTTGATTCTATTTCCTAAATTAACAGATACATCTATAATTTTGCATAATGACCTATATTTTGGTCAGTGTTACTTGATAAAATGCACGTCCAGAATGGTTTTTGAAATCCTGGTTCAATTACAAGACCAAAAAGATGATGTTGACAAGCAACGTTTCACAATTTGTAATTCTTCTGAATATCTACAAAACATCCTAGGATGACCTAACCTTTTCACTTATGGTGAAATCGTGATTGAAAAAACTCAGCTTTAAGCCAGACGTGAACATTTTATGTGGATGCTTTAAAGTAAACAGTATTAACACAAAGTGTAAAACTGTGAGCGTATCCTGCGCCACCGGTGGTACCCTTCACAAATACAAGCAAAGGCAAGTCAAGTGGTTAAACCTTAACAGTCAAAGAAGGGAATTGCATCAGACATAATTTTTGTCGCTGATGCTTCAAATAGAAATGTTCTCTGCATGTTTGAGATAAAAGGCAAGAGAAATCACTTTCAAATGTGTCGTTTGTACGGACAAAATAATATATATATGATCATGATGAATTCTACCCCTCCAAACTATTGAAAAACCTCTTTGAACCCTCCTCTCTGTTCACAGGTTGTGTTCTCCTCTGTGGTAGCGACGCGGCTCCTGTTGGTAACTCTACCGATTATGATACAAGCACCAACAGTACCGACAAGGACGCCAACGGCACCGACAACGGCTCTAAACATTATTACCACTACAACCACTACGGAAATCATTACTACGGTCACCACTACGGCAACGACTATGGTCACAACGACTACGATCATCATGGTAGTAATATTTGTAAATATGACATAAATATGACACAAAGAAACATATGAATCATATGTTTCAATTTTGTAATGAGCATGCAAAGTCTTATGAATTGTTTGCTGAAACTGTAGATAATAAACTTGTGCATGATTAATCGATTGACTGATTATTCGCTCGATCGACCGATTTAAACAGTAGTAAAAAGGTGTGTCTGAGTTGTGTGTCGTTTTAAGACCGGAGCGATCCAAGTCGCAGAAATTTATCACTTCGGCGAAACATTTGAGTACGAGTATGATGCTTTCACACCAGTAATTATATTGGTTTTTTTTCTGAATGCAAACACACATGTTCTTAGCGTTTGCGGTAATTAAACCTAGACCATCTGATTTACATAAATAGTCAATGACATGTTCCCATACTTTCAGGGGAGGACATGTTTGGCCACGTGGAGACGAATCTGACCACCAACCCCGACCACGAGCACATCCTGAACGAATATCTCAATTACGGCTTTTCCCAACATGGCCACGACAATAAAACTGAGGGAATGCTGGGCAAGATCTCGAAATATCTTCGTAACGACGCTGCAACGACCTTGACATCAAAGTCGATGACGCTGTTCTGTCTCACCGTCGGGAAGATGTCGTTGACGTTTTAGGAAGAGGCAGTATCATGAATAACGGCATCAAATGCATGAAGTCATCAAATGCACTTATATGTGACGTCACTAGTGAATTACGTCACCACGAAGCTGTGTAGTAACCATTTAGTTTATACATTAAAGCCGTTGTTATTTAATAACATAATTAGAAAATATTTGTATTTTTTCATGATCAGTAAATGATGTGTCACAGGTTAACATTTACACGTACTTGTTTTGAATATGTTTTAAATATTACTGTAATAAGGAGGATATTAACAACACATTTAACATTGTATTCGCTTATGTCACGACTCGACCGATATGACCAGGCCATCATGCTTGGCTCACGAAACGTTGTTTTCATGTCGTTTCATAATAAGCTAGTTTACGGATCCAAGGACTGCTTCTGCTATCACTGATACCTTCTCAGGATGTCAATCACCGGATTGTCTGATCTTTTGTATCGAGTTTTCCGTCAAAAGACTGTAATATTGATGCAAACCAATCCACATTTGATTCAACTACTGCTTTTCCATCGGTTTTCTGTTTTTGCGGTATTAAAGGGGACGACTGCTACTGCTACTGCTACTACTGCTACTTGCTCAGGATGTCAATCACCAGATTGTCTGATCTTTTGTATCGAGTTTTCCGTCAAAAGACTGTAATATTGATGCAAACCAATCCATATTTGATTCAACTATTGCTTTTCCATCGGTTTTCTGTTTTTGCTGTATTAATGGGGACGACTGTTATTGCTATTGCTACTGCTACTGCTACTGCTACTGCTACTGCTACTACTGCAACTACTGCTACTGCTACTGGACTGAAGAACTGTTAATGGGTTGTCTCATGTGTGGTTCAAATACAAGAACAATGTAATCGACTTTCCGCATTGAACTTTGCCGTGCACGTGATTTCTATGTGTAGCGGAGGCACGTTAAGGATAACTGTTTAGTGACGTTTGTTTATTTTGTTTTCAGAAAATGAAGTGTGCTTGCGGACGCATTCAGCTTCGCGGTTAGAACATTAAAATGCTACATGCGTTAACTTAAAGGTTTTCTTATGAACATGTTTGTTGATTCTAGCTTTAACTGTTGTGGTGACTCGACATTAGAACTTACCGCTAGACTGACCGTGTCCATCATAGTCGGCATACCATCGCTGTGTATAGTTTGAGTACTGTTTCGTGTTCTGTCGTGCAATTGTGGGAAATTAAAAGGTGAATAGAAAACTTTAGTATTTTTTAGTATTTTCTGCGAAACAAATAATATTATTACTATTACTCTACTACTATTGCTATTATTATTATTGTTGTTATTATTATTATTATTATTTTTATTATTATTATGACCACCACAGCCACTACTACTACTACTACTACTACTACTACTACTACTACTACTACTACTACTGCTATTGCTATTATTATTATTATTATTATTATTATTATTATTATTATTATTATCATTATTATTATTATTATTATTACCACCACTATCACCACCATCACCACCACCACCACCACTACTACTGCTATTGCTATTATTATTATTATTACTACCACCACCACCACCACCACCACCACCACCACCACCACCACTACTACTACTACTACTACTACTACTACTACTACTACTACTACTACTACTACTACAATTATTATTACTGCTACTGCTACTACTGCTACTACCATTTACATTTACTCGACACTATCTTCATTGACGTGCCAGCAGTCTGGATTCCGTCAGTAACACACAAGCCATGCAGTCGCGGTATGTGTCTCGGCTTTGACTATGATGGTTTAATCACATTGTGTATTTCTGAGTTAAAGTTGGGACCACAACCAGAAAAGGAACCAATTGTCATTTACCAAAATATCGATCAATAAATGTCTTTCTCGATTTGCTATTTTTTAAAGACCGTCAGTTCTGTGATCGAAATGAATTAAATCAAGAGTGACTGTTTCAAGAAGCAGAAGCGTTATGAAATCATACGCTGATGCCAATACTCGGCTTCATTCTATGTCCATAATACTTTGAATGGAGATCATACACTCATCCAAGTACACTGCCTCCACGTACAGACAGCGATAACATAACCAGACAGGCTACTAGTAGGCGGTTCGCCAATGTTAGGTACAATTTAACCCACTCACTCCTAGTCGGGCAACTAGTAGGCGGTTCGCCTATGTGAGGAACAATTTAACTCTCTCACTTCTAGCCTGGCTACTAGTAGGCGGTTCGCCTATGTGAGGAACAATTTAACCCTCTCACTGCTAACATCCATAGTCCTTGATGACCATACCCTGTACCTGTCATGGTCTTTGACGATGCCACCAGGAATCTGTCATGATTCTTGGTGCGCTAACCCTGTACCTGTCATGTTCCCTGACGACCCCACCTAGACCCTGTCATGGTTCTTGGTGACATAACCCTGTACCTGACAGTGTCATGGTCCTTGACGATCCCCCTCAGCCATGTCAAAGTCCTTGGTGACCATACCCTGTACCTGTCATGTTCCTTGACGATGCCACCAGGAATCAGTCATTATTCTTGGTGACATAACCCTGTACCTGTCATGGTCCTTGACGATCCCACTCAGCCATGTCATAGTCCTTGATGACATAACCCTGTACCTGTCATGTTCCTTGACGACCCCACCTAGACTCTGTCATGATTCTTGATGACAATACCCTGTACCTGTCATGACCATTGACGATCCCATCAAGAATCTGTCATGGTCCTTGGTGACCTAATTCATAGTCTTTTGAGATCCCACCCGAGGCGGTCATTGTGCTTGACTTAACATTGACTGTCATTGTCCTTGACGTTCTAACTCTGCCATGGTCATTAGCGATGCCACCCAGAACCTGTCACAACACTTGGTGACCTCACCCTGACTCTATCATTGACAACAAAGACAACTGAGACCCCTTATATGACCGCCACAGTGAACTATATCAGAGTAAAACTGGACAGTATGACACTGGGATTCTGCCAGTATGGCATTGGGATTCAACCAGCGTTGGACGACAAGGTTGTCTAATACTCCATGACAGTATATCCGGTCTTAGATGTACAGAGGATCGTGCTGGCGTTAACCCATGCCGTGACCGATATACACTGACGGCTAACACAGATCTTTACGATTAAGACTCTTTGCTACACCGTGCAATGACAAGACATCGTTAAGTCTTTGCCTGTTTGAAAGACAAACGACAATACTGGACACACACATGCTAACTATTACCTTTATGAACTTAAACCTGACTTTGTGTCCCAAACTAGATTAATCTTATACAAACTGCAAAAACCTACGTACTAAGTTGTTAATTACTGATTTTGATTTCATAGACGAAACTGAGGAACGAAACAAACCATTCGCATAATACACAACTGCCGATGGGTATCTTAGAATCTTATCGTGGAAAATAAATAAAATAAATATATTTCAAATATGGTAGTGGTCGTGTGGCTGAAAATTCCTTTCAAGAATGAGTCATGGTTAAATAGATAAAATTAGATTTAACAACAGTCCTTTCAATTTTCAGTGACATGCAAACCAAACTCAGTATACTGTCTTTTGCCCCTAAGTATACATGCCAGAATGATAACCATGTAGATAGACAAACTGTTGTAAAGATGGCCCCTATGCATTGAATTTGTGTTATCTGTATAGGGTGAAGGTGAAGGCGACACCCAAACTTATAATTCCTCTTTAAAATTCTCTTCACTACTTATTTGAACTGAACATAACCGAAACCGTGACGATTTGGATTGTAATGTATATCATATCGCAAGGAGAAGGGTACCGCAAAAACCCAAATTTTGTTTTAAATGATTCAATGAATCTTGCATTGATTGTTGCAATACGAGTCTGAGAGTATACAGATCCCAGACAGATCCCAGACAGATCCCAGATGCCGGAACCCTACTATTGATGATGGATTTGGTCACATAATTCAAGTTGATAATTGGCTATTATTCTTTAAGTTTATATATGATGTCCAGAAAATCTAATTTCTCTGATGTAATTAGATGACTAAAGGCGGTTCGTCTATGTGAGGTACAATATAACCCACTGCGAACAAGAAGCAGAAGCGTTATAAAATCATACGATGATGCCACTACTCGGATTCATTCTCTGTCCATAATACTTTGAATGGAGATCATACACTCATCCAAGTACACTGCCTCCACGTACAGACAGCGATAACACAACCAGACAAGCTACTAGGCACGAAACATACTTTTGATGTTAGAATTGGTTACATAATTCAAGTTGATAATCGGCTATTATTCTTTAAGTTTATAAATAATGTCCAGAAAATCTAATTTATCTGATGTAATTAGATGACTAAAGTTATCAATGTGAAGTAAGCTAGCATACACTAAAGAACCAGGAACATGTCATGGAAGCCTATCCCCACATGCGAAGACAGGACGCCATCATATAGACTCTCATTACTCTTGAGTACATGTTATGTCCTTTCTGTAATAATATTAAAACAGAAAGTAACCTTTAGAGCTTAGATTTAGTTTTACGGTTTTACCTTTGCTTGAGCACTCGCTGTCATCACTATTTGATAGTGATTCATTAACACATTACTAGTAGGCGGTTCGCCTTTGTGAGAAACAATTTAACCCTCTCCCTGCTAGCCGGGCTACTAGTAGGTGGGTCGCCTATGCGAGGAACAATTTAACCCTCTCACTGCTAGCCTGGCTACTAGTAGGTGGGTCGTCTATGCGAGGAACTATTGAACCCACTCACTGCTAGCCTGGCTACTAGTAGGTGGGTCGCCTATGCGAGGAACAATTTAACCCTCTCACTGCTAACCTGGCTACTAGTAGGTGGGTCGTCTATGCGAGGAACAATTGAACCCATTCACTGCTAGCCGGGCTACTAGTAGGTGGGTCGCCTATGCTAAGAACAATTTAACCCACTCACTGCTAGCCGGGCTACTAGTAGCTGGGTCGCCTATTTGAGAACAATTTAACCCATTCACTGCTAGCCGGGCTACTAGTAGGTGGGTCGCCTATGCAAGGAACAATTTAACCCACTCACTGCTAGCCGTGCTACTAGTAGGTGGGTCGCCTATGCGAGGAACAATTTAACCCACTCACTGCTAGCCGTGCTACTAGTAGGTGGGTCGCCTATGCGAGGAACAATTTAACCCACTCACTGCTAGCCTGGCTACTAGTAGGTGGGTCGCCTATGTGAGAACAATTTAATCCACTCACTGCTAGCCTAGCTACTAGTAGGTGGGTCGCCTATGTGAGGAACAATTTAACCCTCTCACTGCTAGCCGTGCTACTAGTAGGTGGGTCGCCTATGTGAGAACAATATAACCCACTCACTGCTAGCCTGGCTACTAGTAGGTGGGTCGCCTATGTGAGAACAATTTAACTCACTCGCTGGCTGGCTACAAGTAGGTGGACCTGTGCCGAGTTGTGTAAAACTATGCGGGCCATTTGTGGCGGACAACTTCAAGGCAGTTTACCAATGAATGTGGGCGGACCACTTCCTGGTTGGGTACGACGAGGCTGACTACCAGGCGGTCCACTTCTAGGCGAGCCATGCGGATCATTACCATCGTGGCTACTACCAATTAGGCCACTACTCGGTGGGTCACTACCAGCGGTCACTGCTGGGTTGATCTCAACTAGCGGACCACTGCAAGGTCGATCACTTCTAGGTGGATCACTGCTGGGTGGATCACTACTAACGGACCACTGCTGGGTGGGGTGACCACTACTGGGTGGATCACTACTAGCATACCACTAATGGGTAGGTCTCTACGAGCGGACCACTACTAGATGAGTCTCTACAAGCGGACCACTTCTGGGTGGACCACTACTGGGTGGGTGACTACTGGGTGGATCACTACTGGGTTGGTGACTACTGGGTGGTTGACTACTGGGTGGATCACTACTGGATTGGTGACTACTGGGTGGTTGACTACTGGGTGGATCACTACTGGGTGGGTGACTGCTGGGTGGGTGACTACTGGGTGGATCACTACTGGGTGGGTGACTACTGGGTGGATCACTACTGGGTTGGTGACTACTGGGTGGATCACAACTGGGTGGGTGACTACTGGATGGGTGACTACTGGGCGGAACACTACTGGGTGGGTGACTACTGGATGGGTGACTACCAGACAGAACACTGCCGGGTGGAACGCTACTGGGTTGACTACTACTAAGTGGACCACTTTTCGGTGGACCACTACTGGGTGGATCACTGCTGGATGGACCACTACTGGGTGGATCACTGCTGGATGGACCACTACTTGGTGGAACACTACTAGGTGGACCACTGCTGGGTGGGTCACTACTGGGTGGACCACTACTCGGTGGGTCACTACTGGGTGGGTCACTACTGCATGTGTTTATGATAGGTGCCACCAGTGAGGTAGGATGCTCTCACCTTGTATCATATCTACTTGGCAGTGGTTCACAGACACAATCCCATGCTTGCCGTAAAAGGCGACTAACGGGATTGGGTGGTCAGGCTCGCTGATTTGGTTGATGCATGTCATCGATCCCAATTGCGCGGATTGAAACGTACAGTGGAGATTTCTTATGATTTTGGAAAGGGTTTTAGTCTTTTATGATCAGATGACCCGAAATGTAACACTCACGTCTGTAATACTTGTTTAATGCGTGACTAAAACACGTCTTCAGCAACCCATGCTTGCTTTTAAAAGGCGACTATGCTTGTCGTAAGAGGCGACTAACGAAATCGGGTGGTCAGACTCGGTGACCTGGTTGATACATGTCATCGTAATCCAAGTACTCATGATGTCAATCACTGGATTGTCTGATCCAGACTCGAGCATTTACAGACCGCAGTCATATACCCGAAACATTGCTTACTTAGTACGGCGTTAAACAACAAAAAAACAAACAAACTGATCATGCTGTAATTATAACTCCGACGTGATATAAAGAACAAACATTATGTATTTCCCTCTAAACTACTCCATATTAATTACAGTAACGTCCATGTTCAATGCAGACGGATTGTTGTGTAAATCCCGATAATGAATAGCATTCATGCATCTTTAAGTAGATTGCAATGTGTTAGTGGTTACGTGTTTGATGTGGAGTTAAATACTAACTTAGCTGAATTCCGGACATGGAGACACATTTGACAACTATGGAGATACTGCGTGTGATTAGCCACATGCGTCAGACAGCACTGACAAGGTGCAATAAAACGCAACCACAACTGACTTACATATACCTCTTGCCTCTACGCACTTGTTTATACGTTGGGCATTTAGTGCATATAACAGAAAGGTTGATAACCCATCTTGAAACGCAAAACCTTGGTCCTTGTTTATCTCACTCTCAACCTGACAAGGTAATGGTGATCCCAACCTAAACATCCACCCTGGGAATGGGGATATTCACCCAAGCCTAAACATCCAACCTGGGAATGGGGATATTCACCTGAACCTGTCAGGGTGATTGTGATCCCCACTTGAACCTGTCATGGCCGTTACTGAGCCCCACCCTGGCGTGGCCCTTCGTGGCTTCACACAGAATATGGCAAGACCTTTGGTAGCCCCGACCTGAACATGCCATAGTCATTGGTGACCTAACCTGAACCTGTCATGGCCGTTACTGAGCCCCACCCTGGCGTGGCCCTTCGTGGCTTCACACAGAATATGGCAAGACCTTTGGTAGCCCCGACCTGAACATGCCATAGTCATTGGTGACCTAACCTGAATCTGTCATGGTCCATCGTCATAGTCCTTGATGACATAACCCTGTACCTGTCATGACCCTTGACGATCCCATCAAGAATCTGTCATGGTCCTTGGTGACCTAACTCATAGTCTTTTGAGATCCCACCCGAGGCGGTCATTGTCCTTGACTAAACATTGACTGTCATTGTCCTTGACGTTCTAACTCTGCCATGGTCATTAGCGATGCCACCCAGAACCTGTCACAACCCTTGGTGACCTCACCCTGACTCTAATCATCCCTTACAGTATATCCGGTCTTTGATGTACTGAGGGACATGCTGGCGTTAACCCATGCCGTGACCGATATACACTGACGGCTAACACAGATCTTTACGATTAAGACTCTTTGCTTCACCGTGCAATGACAAGACATCGTTAAGTCTTGGATTGTTTGAAAGACAAACGACAATACTGGACACACACATGCTAACTATTACCTTTATGAACTTAAACCTGACTTTGTATCCCAAACTAGATTAATCTTATACAAACTGCAAAAACCTACGTACTAAGTTGTTAATTACTGATTTTGATTTCATAGACGAAACAGACCATTCGCATAATACACAACTGCCGATGGGTATCTTAGAATCTCATCGTGGAAAATAAATTAAATAAATATATTTCAAATATGTTAGTGGTCGTGTGGTTGAAAATTCGTTTCAAGAATGAGTGATGGTTAAATAGACAAACTTAAATTTAACAACAGTTCTTTCAATTTTCAGTGACATGCAAACCAAACTCAGTATACTTTCTTTTGCCCCTAAGTATACATGCCAGAATGATAACCATGTAGATAGACAAACTGTTGTAAAGATGGCCCCTATGCATTGAATTTGTGTTATCTGTATAGGGTAAAGGTGAAAGCATCCCCCAAACTTATAATTCCTCTTTAAAATTCTCTTCACTACTTATTTGAACTGAACATAACCGATACCGTGACGATTTGGATTGTAATCTGTATCATATCGCAAGAAGAAGTTTACCGCAAAAACCTAAGTTTTGTTTTAAATGATTTAATGAATCTTTAAAAGAAATTACACCTCAGGAAGCCACATTGTTGATTGTTGCAATACGAGTCTGACAGTATACAGATCCCAGATGCCGGAACCCTACTATTGATGTTAGATTTGGTCACATAATTCAAGTTGATAATCGGCTATTAGTTTTTAAGTTTATAAATAATGTCCAGAAAATCTAATTTCTCTTATGTAATTAGATGACTAAAGTTATCAATGTCAAGTAAACTAGCATACACTAAAGAACCTGGAACACGTCATGGAAGCCTATCCCCACATGCGAAGACAGGACGCCACAATATAGACTCCAATTACACTTGAGGACATGTTATGCCCTTTCTGTAATAATATTGAAACAGAATGCAACCTTTAGAGCTTAGATTTCGCTTTACGGTTTTACCTTGCGGCTTCTCACTCGCTGTCATCACTATTTGATATTGATTCATTTACACATGATTATGATACAACTGTATATGGTGGCTTCTTGTGAATATGAAAATGTTTTTTGTTGCTTGTATTTTACATTCACGAGATATTCGTTTCCTATATTCAACTGACGTCCAAAAGGAAATAATCTCTGAAGATGTTTATCTAATCACTTTGTAAATTTAATGTGTCAGAGGGCGGTCGGGTAGCCTAGTGGTTAACGCGCTCGCTCGTCATGCCGAAGACCCGGGCTCGATTACCGACATGGGTACAATGTTTGAAGCCCATTTCTGGTGTCCCCCGCCGTGATATTGCTGGAATATTGCTAAAAGCGGCGTAAACCATACTCACTCACTCACTAATGTGCCAGAATTAACTATCGGGAAGCTGGAGAAACTACCGGGATACTGGACCGACAAGTGTTATCGTTATCAACACAAAAGTCAAAAATACTGAAAATCAGTGTAACTTGGAAGAACACACACGGGCCTAGGAGTAGGGCCACGCCCATTGAAGACCGTTTCATCAGTTGAATTCATCTCTGAAACCGCTTCACCCCTCCGACAGCAATGGAATCTACATCACGCGGATATCGTGTCAGTCGACATGGTATCCGAACACGTCAACCCAAGCTTTGAATGACGTTGACGTCACAACATCGACATAACAGGTTGATATGGGGCGGGCGGGTTCGACGTTGGTAGGTTCGATACAGGGGGCCAGGTGGGTTCGACGTTGTCAGGTTCGATACTAGGGACGAGTCATGTTTTCTGATCAGAGCATGTTTTGCCTGTTTCGAGCTGATGGTCTGCAGCGTGTGTACAGACGTCAAGATGGCGCCCAGCACCCAACTGTGTCCAGGACGTGCAGCCTTTTGAAGGCCGTGGTTTCATGGCCTGGGAAGGAATATGTTGAGACTTGAAGAAGAGGCTGGTTATCCTTCAAAGCAACATTACTGAACAAAGGTACCGGAATGAGGTTTTGCGTTCGGCTGTGCTGTCATTTATCTAACTACAACCACTCGGTAATATCTTCCAGCGTAATAACACTGGACCCAATACTGCAAGGCTGACAAGGGACTTCCTCATAAACATGAACGTTATGTTTTGCCCTGACCTGCCTGTTATCCTGACATGAGTGAGTGAGTATGGTTTTACGCCGCTTTTAGCAATATTCAAGCAATATCACGGCGGGGGACACCAGAAATGGTCTTCACACATTGTACCCATGTCGGGAATCGAACCCGGGTCTTCGGCGTGACGAGTGAACGCTTTAACCACTGGGCTACCCGACCGCCCCTCCTGACATGAACCCGACATTTGTGGGATCATCTCGACAGGCAAGTCAGAAGGCGACCACTACCACCAGCCAACCGTCAGGACTTCTCTTCGTGAGAATAGCATCGGATTCCAGCTAACGTCATCAAGCGTTTGACGTCATCGGTGCGGATTAAGGAACGAGGAGGACATATTCAATATTAAACCTGTGACTTATGACTTACAAGTCTGTTGTTACACATATGTTTTGACAATGAAGATGTGAAAGATCTAATTTTGACCCCGATTATCTTTGTGTTCATTTTACTCGTACATTTCTGCTTTTACGGTTGGTTGTTTGGTTTGTTGGTTAACGCCGCACTCAGCAATATTCCAGCTATATGACGGCGGTCTGTAAATAATCAAGTCTGGATCAGACAATCCAGTTATTAATATCATGAGTATCGTTCCACGCAATTGCGATACGATGACATGTTTCAACCGAGTCAGTGAGCCCGACCACCCGATCCCATTAGTCGCCTCTTACGACAAGCATAGTCGCCTTTTACGGCAAGCATGGGTTGCTGAAGACCTATTCTACCCCGGATCTTCACGGGTCTGCATTTATGGAGTAAATTTTGTTCACATGATGCATTAACGCCATCCCCACTATACGTATATGTTTTCACTTCGAACATGCTTTAGATTTGTTTCCATCGACTCTCAAACTCAAATCAATTTATAAATTTACACTGTTTTTCCTTTCCAATGGAATTTGTTTCGGCAGTTTATGGAGACGTTTAGAATGTAGTATCAATACAAGAGAATAACCAGTCTAGATTATCTACCGAAACAGATAAGACAAGATATTGCTGGATGTAAAACATCTTTTCTATTTTCCTCAATATATAATACATTGTTTGTCTAGCTGTCCGTGAAACGATATCGATGTTCTGTCGATTAACCGTTTAGAGATCTCATCTCAGATCACTTGAAACCTATGAGCCATGAGCGTGTCATCTGCCATAACCATATAGATAGCTGGTCTACATAATCCTCTTTGATGTCGTTTATTGAAATCACTGACCAATACACATAAATACAGGTACGCTCATCACAACGCAAGCGTTGCCCAGCTCGACATGATCATGACGACCTTCACAGTAACCACGCTTCTTTGCATTGTGCACTGTGAGTACCAGACTTTCTTATATACTTAAGTGTGAAACACTGGTTTTTCTAAAGTTGAGAAAAGTGATATCTTCATTGCAGTAAACATAACATTTGATGTTTCACTGCAGTTAACACAACACTTTGACAGAACTATTGTCATATAAGAGTGTCTGACCCGTACACAAAAGTTATTTCCACACCGACAAGGCACTCTAATGACAGATAGTCATTTATGGAGTTAATATCACTTATGCTGTTTGTTATTCTCTTGAAAATGTTTCGTCATAAACTGCAAATTTCTCACTTCACTCAATCGAGACTGTTCGTTTCGCAAAGGGCCATTTTTGTTACTTGACCAGCGTGTATTTTTTCGCTTTCAGCAGCGGTTCGGTAGTTTATTTTTTGTTAAAGTTAATTTTGTAGGATATTTCATGTGTCGAGGGACACGAGACACATGGAATATCCTATTTGTTATATACTCTTGAAGATATCACTATGTATTTTGTCGTGTGTATTGGCATGTTTCTGCTTTTAGCGAACACTTGGTGTCATCATTGTATTTCAGTGATGCATTCACATAACTTTCACCGCTATTTTGCCATTTCCGCCCACTGGTCTCTGTTTAGTCAGATATGAGTTTTGTTTGTCTTTCGTATGTTGTTTGACGCCGCACTCAGCAAAACAAGCACTAACCCAGATAGCGTCACCCATGACCATGCTGTAATGTATTAGTGCTCCACTTCGATCTTTCGATTAGACAAGCTATGCATCGATTCGCCTTCGCTCGTTAGATACGTTTTAAAACTGTAACTTTGACCATGACGCTCAACAACAGCTGTGGTGATAAATTGATGTGGACTTTTTTTAAGTTTCATATTTCAAAGACGTAACGTGTCAGTTTGACTTTTTACTTACTTACTCATCGTATCAATGTTTATAATCTATGATTACTTTTACATTGAGATCAAATAAAGAGTTCATAGGTTTTTTTGTTTTTTTATACGCTTAATATGTTTTCTTAAACTGGAATTTTTATTGACAGTGGCCACTGCGAGAAGGGGCGACGGCGTCAGAGAGGCGAACGACTACATCAAGTCGCTCTGTCCAGATGTGATCGCCTGCAAACCGGCCTCGTTCACAGGACCCAACCCCACCATGCCTTGCAAGTACGTAGGAGTTACTAGTACTAGTACATCCAAACTGTGTGTCAGTTCATTGACATAGTAACTATATTGCCATTCACTTTAAGGCCAAACCTGCTGTGTCGTCAATTTAAAGGTTACACAGTTTCGATGTGTGTATTAGTGTGTGTGTGTGTGTGTGTGTGTGTGTGTGTGTGTGTGTGTGTGTGTGTGTGTGTGTGTGTGTGTGTGTGTGGTAGAGCGTCCATCCACCGGGTGGAAGGTCCGGGGTTCGATCCCCTGCCGCGTCATACCAGAAGACGTTAAAAGACGGTACTTGTTGTTGAACAACCATTCGCTCTCTGGACGGGCGCTCTATCCACTACACCACGGCTGCTGTAGTAGTTGCCTGCTTGTAAAATACTGGATGAATTTCCTCCCTCACTCACTCAATATTGTCCAGACTAACACTGTCAGGCTTTCGCTCAATAATTTATTTACCGATGAAATGTGATACCATCACAAGAAGAATGCGGCGATCAACCTAAAGGTATTAAACGACATAATCGATGGATTTATATGTTAAGACAAACAACCATACATTTACCGCGGAAGCTTATATTTTTAGAATAGTACTTCTTTTATAGTCATTGTGGGTAGGCATGTTTCGATAATTATGTGTACAATTATTGGCTACAAAGTGCAAAGTTGCGGTTACTACAATGTTCAAAGGATGTGTGCGCCATATTCAGTTTAAAGGCTGTTGTCGATGATTCCGTAAATTCTGATCGACAGCCTACTCAAAACCCCGGACTCTCTACACCGTGCCGATTCACTCAATACATTTGCTTACACCAAAGAGTTCGCGTTTTTTTAAGTTAGCTCTGTTCCAAATTCAATTTAGCACGGTTAAAGATGCGGGTAACCTACCTCAAGATTGAAAATGAATATTTATCTTCTGATTTACAACAAGTTTTAATCCAGGTAAGTATCATATTTACACACAATTGTTTATGCTAGTAAATATCATATATGTGGTAGTTTTTTATGCTTGTGTGCATCATATTTACAGCAATTGTTTATGCTTGTAACTATCATACATGCGACAATTGTTTATGCTAGTAAATATCATATAAGTGGTAGTTGTTTATGCTTGTGTGTATCATATTTACAGCAATTGTTTATGCTTGTAACAATCATACATGCGACAATTGTTTATGCTAGTAAATATCATATGTGTGGTAGTTGTTTATGCTTGTGTGTATCATATTTACAGCAATTGTTTATGCTTGTAACTATCATATATGCGACAATTGTTTATGCTTGTAAGTATCATATAAACAGCAATTGTTTATGCTTGCAAAGTCTTTATTTACAAATATGTAAACATATGATTGCGTAAAGGTATATTTTTCTTCCAGTGATAAATGCAGACAGTGAGTGAGTGAGTAAGTGAGTGAGTTAGTTTGACCAGTATTACAGTTGTATCTTGTTGTATTAATGTGGGAGGAAAGCCCGAATTGATGCAGGTGTCAGGCTTGTATCCACCTCGTGAAACCCACGAGCACGGCTAAGGTGCCGACGAACCTGGAAACATAACCGGGGCGAACCGGTTTCCAACCCACAATCATAGGTGTCTGGGGTACCTAAGGGACGAAACTCTGCATAGCGAAATGCGGCGCCTTAGACGACTGGGTCTCCTGCACACAGTCACACACGCACGCACACAGAGCAATTCTACAGGTTAGATACAGACCAACAGGTTTTAACTGTAACGTGCTTTGGCTATTTTCAGAGACTGGGAGTCCTACAATCGATGCTTCAGAGAGACGTCCGTTGCCTGTAAAGTTGACCACTATGTAGAATTCGGCACAGCAATGAATAAGAAGATTGCAAACTGTGACAGTCAATGCTTGACTGTTTTGTGTAGGTGAACATATGACAAACGAGAAGACTCTAATTACAGAAATGCAGGTTGGGTCACTGCTGGGTGGACGGCTTGTGGGTGGGTCACTGCTGGGTGGACCACTTGTGGGTGGGTCACTGCTGGGTGGGTCACTTGTGGGTGGGTCACTGCTGGGTGGACAACTTGTGGGTGGGTCACTGCTGGGTAGACCACTTGTGGATGGGTCACTGCTGGGTGGGTCACTTGTGGGTGGGTCACTGCTGGGTGGGTCACTTGTGGGTGGGTCACTGCTGGGTGGGTCACTTGTTGGTCGGTCACTGCTGGGTGGGTCACTGCTGGGTGGACCACTTGTGGGTGGGTCACTGCTGGGTGGACCACTTGTGGGTGGGTCGCTGCTGGTTGGGTCACTTGTGGGTGGGTCACTGCTGGGTGGGTCACTGCTGGGTTGATCTTTACTAACGGTCAACGTGCTCAGACTAATACACGTACAGTGACTGATCATGCTGACTCGTGAAGATGCGGCGTAGAATAGGCCTTCAGCAACCCATGCTTTCCGTAAATGCCGACTATGCTGGTCGTAAGATGCGACTAACGGGATCGGGTGGTCAGGGTCGCTGACTTGGTTAACGCACGTCATCGTATCCCATTTGCGTGGATCGATGCTCGTGATGTCAATCACTGGATTGTCTGGCCCAGACTCGATTATTTACAGACCGCCGTCATATAGCTGGAATACTGCTGAGTGCTGCGTTAAACAACAAACAATAACAATCTAATTACAGAAGAATAATCATATCTTATGTTGGGAAACTTAACTATGTTTTCCATTGTAGGAAATTGCAGACATTGTTTTCAAAACAGCACGTGGTGGGTTCGAATCCAAGGTTCGCCCTGATTAAGACCCTTGGTGGGTTAACACCATACTCGTGCTCATGTGTTTCGATGTGGTTATCTTCCAGGCCTTGATATGCTGAAATACTTTAAACGGTATTTATATTTATATACAACGGGGAGTGAGTAAGAATGAAATTGGCAGGTTTAGAGAAAGTGAGATTCGAAAAAAAATCCTGTTGATGTATTGAAGCCCCCATCTGCGACTGATTTATTTTGGTGTCATATTCAATGGAAACATATAACTCACTTCTGTAGCTCGTAGCGAGTGTGATGGCTTTGGTATTACGACTACTACTTCTACCATTGCTACTACCACCACTGCTACTACTTCTACCACCACTCCTTCTACTACTACCACCACTCCTACTACTACTACCACCACCACAACTACAACAACTCCAAAACCGAGAACAGGTGACTTTGTTTGTTAACAGCCAAGTAAACAGTTAACGAAAGTTCATAGTTCATAAACCGACTCTTAAGCCAAGTCTTAATATCCGATGGTTCATGTCTTCACTAATAAAATTATCCAAGCAATGAAATTAATTCGGAACGTCATCATGATAACATTATCGCGGTCAACGCAACAGTGGGCATTTCAAGTGTATTCCCACTGCATAAGTTTTTAAGGTGCGACAATGTTCGGCGAGCGTCATGTTGTCGATGTAGACGCCACGGTCTTTTCTATAACCTGCATTTCATGGTAGGGCAGGGCCGGAGCATAAAACAGGGCGCGGTCACCAATCCCACTATTGTCTGACAGTATTAAATCACCCACTTAAACTTCACTCTAAAGTGATTCTGTTCTTAGATAGAATCATTCTATAAAAGACCTGATTCTAGAACTGACACACTCTGAAGTGAAATTATCTTAGGATCAAATCAATTCCCTGTCAGGATCAAAACACTCCCTTCATGATATAATCAATCCCCCTTAGGATCAATCATTCCCCCCTTCCCCAACACCGGAAGAGTGAGTTAGTATGGTTTTACGCCGCTTTTAGCAATATTCCAGCAATATCACGGCGGGGGACACCAGAAATGGGCTTCACACATTGTACCCATGTCGGGAATTGAACCCGGGTCTTCGGCGTGACGAGTGAACGCTTTAACCACTAGGCTACCCGACCGCCCCAACCCCGGAAGAATGCAAAATACACACTTATGTATTTGGAAATACTATAACTCAAAAGGGGTACAAAATGCCACAGTAATTATCAACAGGGGTCGTTTTAACAGTTTTATGACCAGTATACATATGTATGACTTGTCCGCCGTGCACATGAACATGTTCCGCTTAAGAATCAGACACTAATGGCTTACATTTGTATACATCCATGTACAACGTTCTGTATACTACTAGTATTCAACACCTTGTTTACTATTTCAGAGGGCTCGACCATGTCCGGTGGGGGAGGCTCGAGCTGGTTGGGTGGTTCCGGTTCCGGTACTGAAACGAATACAGCAACTGCAGACAAGTGGAATTCATCTACCGCGGGTAATTACTAATTTTCAGTTAGCTCTGTGAACTGGGTTCACGAGGAACTTGTGATAAACAAATTGTTACGTATCAAACAGTCCAATTTCATTCAACATGAAGTTTAGTTACACTGTTAAAGGAGATTGCCAACATGTGGTCCAGGTTCTTTCTGTCTGGTTGTTTCACACATACTATTAAGATGGGAAGCCATGTGATCCTTGTGGTAACCAGCAAAAAGAAATTAAACACGGCGGTGTGCTGACGAGGAATCCAAATTCCTTCTCTCTCTCTCTCTCTCTCTCTCTCTCTCTCATACACACACTTTTTTCTCCTCTCTTTCTCCCTCCCTCCTTTTCTCTCTCTCACTCACTTTCTCACATTTCTCCTTCTCCCTCTCTCTCCTTACATTCTTTCTCTCTCACTCACTCTCTCACACATACACTTTCTCCTCTCTTTCTCTTTCCTCCTTTTCTCTCCCTCACTCACTTTCTCACTTCTTTCCTTCTCCCTCTCTCTCCTCACTTTCTCTCTCTCTCTCACAAACATACACTTTCTCCTCACTTTCTCTCTCGCTCCTCACTCTCGCTCCTCACTTCTCTCTCTCTCTCTCTCTCTCTCTCTCTCTCTCTCTCTCTCTCCGGATTAGCATGGCATCACCGTGCATGTTTGTCTGGTTCCAGATGCTGCTAAAGATGACAAAGTCGAACCTACCGAAGCTACAGCTGCTGTTGATGTCTTTGCATCAGCGCAAACAGCTGATAACACCACTAAGGGCAGCGACGGCGATGACAACAACATCTTCAACTTGATGAACATGCTCGGGAGCTCCGGGGTGTGTCTGAAAGGAGGGTACTTGGTGACACTTTTTGTCATCGCTGTCACAGCCTGCTTTAACTAATGACTAACAAATGACGCGTGGATCAGGGGAGAGAACTCCAGATATCGCTTCTAATGGTTCACAACAAACATGCCTTCCTCCAAGTTCTTGAAATAAAATGTGTTCATCTTTCTTTGTCTTTTCTTTTCCCCCATTTCAATACCAGTATTCACATTTTAGTTTAATTTATTCTTTGATTCCGTAATTCCGAAGCTGCAATTAACTTGCTTCTTAACGAAACATACCAATTATATTAAACATAGCTGTTTAAATACTAGGAAAATTAATATGAAACATGTATACGTCCTTTCCTTACGCCAGCAGGGGCGGTGGGGCAGTCTTGTGGTCAAAGCGATCGCTTGTCACGCCAAAGACCCGGTTTCGCATCCTCACACTGGTACAATGCACGAAGCCGATTGCTTGTGTCCCCTGCGGTAATATTTCTGGAATTTGGATAAAAGCGGGGTAATACTATACTCACTTACGCTTTACTCCAGCTTATTTGACTTAAATCACCTAAATACATCGATGAGTTCGATTGCAAGATCAAAACTAAAATTTACAAGAACAGCAACACACATGCGGGTCATCGTACGCAAAATGTGAAGAATAGGACAGATCTACAACAGATATAAATATAAGCATTGTCCAGACTCTGCTGCAACAGCTTGTGGTACCTGACTCCAACCAGGTCTGCGACAAGGGCTGCTACTCCCCCAATCATTGCAGGAGAGTTGACTGGTCCGCGCTCCGGATGCATGTACGGGGAGTCTGTCTCCAACAATAATTATCATTATAACATTCGCGGAGAATAGAACGTGTGGAGAATACATAGCTATGAGCATGTGAGAAGAATAGTTTGGCATTAGCAGATGAGGAGAACAAATAGCCATATGCACGTGTGGAAACTAGCTCACCATGAACGTGTGTGGAGAAGCATCAGACTTGTTCTGTTTGACCATATCCTTCAAACGCTATCATCATCTTCCCGAGGCAAGAGAGTTAACTGACTTTAAAAGTCCAGTTTCCAACCTTGCCGAACTAGGTTTGAATTCCTGGGCTCGATCGTAGCGCCACCAGTGGTTATTACGAGTTATGTCCCTTCTAAGCCTCTCCTATGGACCAATCAGATTCCACCTCTCGTATCACTTGCATTTGTTTCAAACGAAATGGAGGCGCCCAGTCAGGACGATCTGATCGATAATCAAGATATATATTGGGATAAAACGGGCCTTACAACACGAAGTGCATCAAATCACGTGAGCATCTTGATTAAAAGCATGAACAGATTTGAAAAATATTTGTTGACAACGAGTTGGCGGTGCACATGTTTTGCAAATCCTGCAATCGACGGTTTACAAACCGGTTTTCGATTTCGGTGCTCGATTTTGATTGGTCTATTCATAGATTCGTAAGTACAGCCAAAATGTAACTCCATAATACTAGCCTAGTTTGGCAAGGGTGGAAACTGGACTGTTGTAGTCAGTTAACTCTCTTGCCTCGGGAAGATGAGCTATCATTTGATTCTGCTCACTCTCGTCACCGTTTCACTGAATACAGACAGTCCACCAAGTGGCGTAAAATCATCAAATTTGCCGCGATGTGACCATGAGACATTTGCATGCATTGAACATCCATGTGCACACAAGTCATTTTAAACCTCCAGTGACGTCAACCGATTGTCCTTCAGTGGGGTGAAATCTCATTAACAGGGATGTTATACTATTCCCGTGTTTTTATTCATACAACTTCCGTTCAGTTTGTAACATATGAATATTTCTCGCTAGAAATTGTAACACAATGAAATATAAAATCAAATGACAAATGTTTTCTTCATATTCCCTAGGATCGAACACACAGCCTTCGTAGAGGAACTGATAAATCACAAGGCTTTCAAGAATATCTTTTTCAAGTACCATACGCCAGCGACAGATATTTTACGCCCGTTTCCTAAGGTTCATGGGATGTTTGTTTGAAACATAAAAATGTCATCTTCCTGAGGCAAGCGTGTCCACCAGCCTATATCAAAGCCTAGATTCTACCCTTGCCACATCCACGCCACTTTTCGTTGCTCGATCATGGCGCCACCTCGCGTAGATCACGAGTTAAGATGAAAGAGACATACTCGTGTCAACAAAGACAGGCAGGGGTAAATCACTTTCATACAAAGGTGTACCAGTTGGGGATGTTGATTTTGTGAAACGTTCTCTGACTGGACTATCGATATGTGCGATAGTCCAATCATATTTAGCACAGGAAAGTTGGTTTGACGTGTCAAGGGTGGGAACAAGACTTTGATAAAAAGGCTAGGGGACGCTCTTGCCTCGAGAAGATGAAAAATGTTGAGATATGTTGTTTTAAGTTTCATTTTTCGGTTTATAAATGAGATAAAAAACTTCCTCTTTGGTGTTAATGATATTTAAAACCGTTATCCTTGGGATAAAACCTCGTGGCTGCCACCCCAGGTTTTATCCCGCGGATGCGGGTTTTAAATATTTTAATAATCCTCGGACGTGCTGTATCCTACACATGAAGCTCTCTTCCAGAGGCTTGTACAAGCGCATCTAACACACACAGGAAAATAAGATTAAAACAAATAGGTCAGGCCACAACACGGTACATTGTTCCACCTGTATGTTTTCGGGTGGCCCAGTCGTCTAAGGCGCCGCGATTCGCTGTGCAGAGTTGCGTCCCTTGGACAAACCAGAAACCTATGATTGTGGGTTCGAATCCCGGTTCGCCCCGATTATGTTTCAAGGTTTGTCAGCACCATACCCGTGCTCGTGGGTTTCACCGAAGTGGTAAACGTCTGAGACCTGCATCACTTCAGGCTTTCCTCCCACATTAAGCTGCCTTTATATAACTGAAATACTGTTAAAACCGGCGTTAAACCCAACTCACTCACTCACTCGTTTTCTGTCAAGAGTAAGGCTGTACCCCTACATTCCTCCAATACACGTAATCGCATAATCATCTTGATGGAGGAGAGGGTAACGCCCGTTTCAGCAATATTCCAGCAACATACAAGGGAAGACAGCAATACTAAGCTACACATATTACACCGGTTTGGGAAATGGATTCAGTGTAAACAACGGATGCTCTAATACTAGGCTACTCCATCTTGCCTTCACTACCTACAGGACCTTTTCATTACCTTAGTAATACGTTAGGGAGTGCTTGACGAACAGACCCGTGAAGATCAGGATTAGAATAGGTCTACAGCAACCCATGTGTGTCGTAAGAGGCGACTGACGGGATCGGGTGGTCAGGCTCGCTGACTTGGCTGATGCATGGCATCATATCCCAATAGCGTAGATCGATGCTCCTGATGTCAATCACTGGATTGTCTGGTTCAGATTCGATTATTTACAGACCGCAGTACAGTCATCGCTGGAATATCGCAGACGAATGTTTTGCTCAAAGATCGACCACTATTCAGGGTGGATAGTTGTGGATGGCGGGGATTTATTTGAACAAAATAATTGATACAAAATAAATTGGTCGCTGGATAATGCTGGATGTTCCCCCACCGAATATTAAACGTGGGCCCCTAACCAAACTCGCTTTCTTCCTTAAATCGGTTACACTTCCCAACATCATAACACCATGATTAACGAATGGAAAAAAAACAACGTACATTGTGTTTGTCACGATAGAATGGAGAATACATTATATAGTCACCGTAGAATGGAGATACAATTTATAAACGTACTCGTTTAAAAACCTCTAGGTAACGAACATTTCTCCTTGTACGACTCAGGTTAATATCCCTTTTTATAATTATGTTATTGTCAGTAAATATTTTTTAAGACCCCTGTCAACGATCTTTTTCCTAAAGGATACCTGTGCCAGGTGAGCTACAGAGCCGATGTTTGGCTTTCCAGGCTGAGCATCTATGTTGCAAACTGTCCCGGCAAGACAACTATTTCCCTTAAAGATTCCAATATTCTAAAGCAGGAGAGACTGGTTTTCCCACAAAGTGACATGCAAACTGGGCAAGCTCCGTGCCTAGCTTATTGTCAGGATTAAGCCAATACATGTACCCTGGGTAGCAGTTCATTGATGCACGACAGATCTAAGATGTCTTTTTTCCTGTTATCATTTTCCTATAAAATAAGGAAACTGCTTTTTCGTTATTTTTTTTGTATTTGTTCGTTTTCTGTTGTACCTCATCAGTTTTGAATTTCTCGATTTGTATTATGTGTGCTCCTGAAGTTAGTTTTGTCTATCACCTTCGTAACATTCTGTTGTTAGTATTCACAATTTATTTGTTCACGTATGTGTGTGTCCCTGTTGTAAAAAGAATTCCCTAACGGGTAAAAAAGAATGATCTAATTTTATCTTCTCTTATTATCTTACCCTACCTTACCTTAACTCACCTGTGTATAAATCGTATTCACCTTACCTTACCTTACCTTACCTTACCTTACCTTACCTTACCTTACCTTACCTTACCTTACCTTACCTTACCTTACCTTACCTTACCTTACCTTACCTTACCTTACCTTACCTTACCTTACCTTACCTTACCTTACCTGTGTATAAATCGTATTCACAGTGTCCTCTCAATCTCTGAGTTATCATTCTTGTGAATGTTTGTGATTCCTAATGTTCAGAATTTAAAAATGGTAATTGTATACCAGAACTTGATAAAATACATGTCAGGAATAATTTGACAAAATTACCATACCGGGCTCACTTCTTAAAAACATAAAACAAATACAAACGTGAGCATAACATCAATTGGCACTTGAGGTACTCAATACATTCTGAAACAAGAAGCTTTCCACACAGAATGTCATATCTACAAACTGCAAATAACGTTTCACACAGAACCGAACCAACATGCATTATTGATAATATTCTTCTACGATATATCACAGTGATAAATTGAATAAATGTCTATGTATAGCATTGAGTGTCATAGGTACTTTTAGGAAAGAAGGGGTTAAAGTGGTTTGAATTCAGGCCGACCATCCACTCTTAACATTTATGATTTATTTGAAATCGATAGTTGTCGTACTTTATGCATTCAAGAAAATAATGATACGTTCTCATATTATGACCTTCTGCAATAACACGCCAGCATAGCCGATGTTTTCTCCCAGCGGATGCTACTTGGAAACACATCTTTCTCCCGACTTCCCCGTGGAGGAACATGTCCTATAAACCAGACTGGAGGTATATGAAATTATAAATAAATACTTTTGTTATCATTGTTAATGTTGAAGTGTGATACCTTATTTTTTATCCAACTTTTGTTTACTGTTTTACATGTAGTTTAAATTTATAGAACAAATACGCTGGAAAGGGTCATAACTGTCAAGACTTATTGCAACATCTGTGGATGTTTAGAACCGGTATTTGCATGGTATTTGCAATAGATGTGTGGGCGTAAATAACAATATTAAGTAAATGATAATATCCGCAATGCAAGTTTCAGGTATCCCCATCAAAGCACCAATATCACGGGAAATCTGATTAGGAACAGTTATCAAATCATCCCATCATGTACTCGTCCATTGGGGCTTCTTGAAACATTTTTAAAACGATTCCAAAACGTGAACGTGTCCGCTTGGCTGTACAAACAGAAATATACAGTCTACTACTACTATTTTTTATAGAATGAAAACAGTGGTTATATTTAGAATATAATGTTTTTGAGTAATTTTCACCGTGAATGCCAACCAAAAATATTTGCGTTGGTCGTGGATACGTCATGATGTCGAGAAAAACAATATTATATTGATATTATATTTTTCTGTAATTTACACCAGGTATTTTGAAAGGTTGGTATGTTTATCTAAATTCGTATGCTTTAACACCACTGAGGATAAGAAAAACTAAATAGGAACAGGACAATTGTTATGATTTTTAATTGGGGTTGTTGGGGGTTGTAACGGATTTTTGGCCCAAAATTTCAGGTAGGTAGGTCGAAAATATGAAAAGTATAAATTCTTATTTCAAATATTCTTTGTTAATTTTCGCTCGCGATTCGTCATAGTTCGTTGTGTTTTGAAGATGTTAAGATACATTTTCAACAGGTTATTAATATAGCATTTTAAATAATATATTTATGTTGATAGCGACATTATGTGAGTTTTTAAAACAGTTTACTTACTTCTCTTAGGCGAAAGAAAAATAATCCAACTGCTTTTCATGTTTATTTTGTTTGACATTTCAATTTTACGGAGTCGGCGGGGTTTAAAATCCAAGTTTAAAAAAATGTGTGGTCCAAGGACAAAATAGCCAAAAATACTATACGTTAAAGTCGATTTTCACCGCCAGTACACTAACTGGGTTTGAAGCGTATAGACCTGGCTTTTTTTTAATATGAGTGAGTGAGAACATAAATTGTGGTTAACGCAGCTTTGAAAATTATTTCAGGTACGTAATACGACGGTTTGTACAAATTATGTGGGAGGAAAGGGACTAAGGTGAGGTGAAATGGGGTTTAACGTCGCGTCCAAAAATATTGCACTTATATAGCGACGTGTGGCTGCTTGTACAAGTCCGGACTGATGCCGATTTATAGTGCTAGCACTCTGAGATACCATGCCGCAGTTTAACATGAACACACCACTCAGACACAGTATACTGACTCCGAGCCGACCAGTCCTAGTTTTAGCCCCTAAATGCCGATTGCGAGCGCCAGACAGGGTAACAACAAGTACCATATTTTAACGTCTTTTGGTATGACGAGGCTGGGGATCGAATCCCGGACCTTCCGCTCTCCGGGCGGACGCTCTACCATTAGACCACGGAGGCGGTCGAAAGTGAATAAGGCCTTTGACGTTTACTACTTTTGTGAAATCCATAAGCACGCTTCATACTTAGCGTCACAATCAGTGCATATCTTGTGTCGGAAGTACGATTATAGGATTCTGGCGTGACTAAGGGACACAACTCTTCAGTACGACGACTGTGCCACACCTATTCCTTCACTGTATTGTCAACAAGGAGAGTTTAAGATCCCATTAGTTTCACATGAAATACGAAAAACTTCAAAATAACTTTCATGTGTTTCCAGCAAACTCTATTAGTTCATAATTCTTGATCTAATCTGTAGTTGATATAATTATATTATGGGGCTAGTTTGCCATTTTCACGAATGTGACAAACTTGCATCAATCATAAACATAACGACTGATAATACAGAAACTGCTGTCTAAGCACAGTGATATGGATCACGCCGATATCTGCGTCCAGTGAGAATCAGAATTGATCAATGTCAAGGAGATTGCGGTTAACGTCGAAACAGATACCACGGCGATTTCTTTTTTCCTCAAACCGATTGGAAACGCCGGGTTGGTTTAGTGTCTAACGTTCCTAAGGGGTGTTTAGACTGATGAAGACAAATTAGTTTCTGTTTTGTTCAATCATCCATTGACCTGTGAAACAAACACGAAGTTAAGTTTTAAAGTTACCGTGGCAACTAACGTGTGAGACGATGAAAGTTAAAATGCAAAGGAATTTAGTCTGTAACACAGATACTTTTTCTGAACACATTATTAAATATCACCTGGCTTAATCTCTCTCCTATATTGAACAGATTATCAATAACTTTTTTTCGGACTTAGTTTTACAAGTATTGCAAAAGAATACGCTTATGTCTAAAATGCTAAGAAAATACAATTTTAAAAATAATTTTCATCGTCAAATAAGAAAAATATAGAAAAAACGACATTCAGCTGGCGACCATTTTGAAAACACAGCTGGCTGCTATTCTAGCGTCGAAAAATGGAAACATGGATTCTTTAATTGAGGTGGTCAGTGGGCTAAAGAAAATATAAACATTTGTAAATTTCAAACTTTTCTTAACCATATTACACTTTAAATTGTTTGATAGGCATTACTTAGAAGTTGACGGATGACAAGATAGACACAATTTTTTATGGATAACAACTTCTTAAATACTGTAAAAGGCGACGTTTCGGTATAGATCCTTATACCGTTGTCAAGCAAGACTGAATGAGGGACATAGTGCAGAATATATATAGCAAGTGGATGATAACAATAGAGGATTAACAGTAACATCGTGTTGTGATAGCATAATCCCTTTGTTGTCACACCTACCTATGTTATCCCACTCATGTATGCCCTTGTTGTTACTGTTAATCCTCTATTGTTATCATCCACTTGCTATATATATTCTGCACTATGTCCCTCATTCAGTCTTGCTTGACAACGGTATAAGGATCTACACCGAAACGTCGCCTTTTACAGTATTAAAGAAGTTGTTATCCATAAAAAATTGTGTCTATCTTGTCATATTACACTGTCCACTGGACTAGTATCGGGGTGCGTAGAAAAGACAGTTAGTACGTGTTATATTAAGTGCCCGACCCCTGCACACGTGTCATTATCGAAATGTCGTGTTCGTGACGTCATTTCATTATTCACCCTGTCCCAGTGCATTGACATCAGAGGACATTATCTGGGTTGATTCTACATTTAGGATGATTTCACTTTGGTTATTGGAGCCAAAATGAATAATTCCGTAATCGGTATAGATGGATTATCAATGATACAAAGGGGAACATTTGGGGAAAGGTCGGCCGTTTGGAATCACTTGTGGATCCTCCAGAGTTCTGAGATGTGTGGGAGGCCAAGCAGTTAACGCGTTGGTTCGTCACGCCGAATGCCTCGGTTCGATTCCATTCATGGGTACATTGAGTGAAAGCCATCATTGATGAGTTTGAATTAGTTTCAGTCATATAACGTCTTCCTATCGTTGGTGCCTCCTCTGGAAGGGGGGCACGGGTCGCCCAGTCGTCTAAGTCGCCGCGATTCGCTGTGCAGAATTGCGTCCCTTGGGCACGCCAGAAACCTATGATTGTGGGTTCGAATCCCGGTTCGCCCTGATTATGTTTCTAGGCACCATACCCGTGCTCGTGGGTTTGACCGAAGTGGTAAACGTCTGAGACCTGCATCACTTTGGGCTTTCCTCCCACATTAAGCTGACACGCCGTGATATAACTGGAATACTGTTAAAAGCGGCGTTAAACCCAACTCACTCACTCTGAAAGATTTATTGAAAGCCGATTACACCTCACCTCTCCAAAATACTGAAGATAAAAATAGAAATGAAATTGTTACTTGTGACAGTATACGAGAAGACAAAACATGTATCCAGTGGCCAACACAAACATGAACAATGTTGACTTGATGAGCAGTTGAATTGGAGAATATCGAGGTAATTAATTCTAGAAAGTATGATTTTCTAAAAGTGACGTGCTGATTTGAATCGAGGGTTCAATCAACAGAACCATCCCCGTGTTGATGACTAATTGCAAAGCCGGAATCCCATATGTTCATTTTATCGTGCATCAACATTGTGAAGCGTCAGCAGAGCCCTGGAGTTTATTGCATTCAATTTGACTGTTTCATCAGCTTGTCAACCCCCGGGCAAAACTCCCAACTGGGGTTAATCAAATACCAATCCTTGTTCCGTGTTTCTTTCCATCGTTGTAAACATCTCAACATGATGTGCGACCTCGCCTGCGACGACTTGTAATTATTTCAGTTAATAATACCTTTGTACGGTATGTGAATACGACTTGTGATGTTTTGTCTGAAACGATCGTTCGTTTTTATTGTGAGCTCCAGCCAGTGCCCAAGATGGCGTCGATATCACGTGACGCCACCCATTCTCTTCGCTATTGATGGCGTAATCACGAACACCTTACGGAGATGTGATTTGACTGATTTAAGTATAGAAATAGCTTTACGTCCAGAGGGAAAAAAGGTAAGCAGCATTTTTTTCAATAGGTTTGTATAAAAACTCTACCCATGAATTACAAAAAAGCGATTAACTGTCGGAAAAGCCCTAGGTTGAAATCAACACTAAACCTTTACTCATATCACCATGAAGACTTCCCGAGGGCACTCTAAATGCCACTGTGAGTTCCAACTACAAATACACTTTATTGTTCTCTTATTATTTATGATTTAGGACAAAATAAGAACCGTTTTAATCAAACTTCAAATAAAAGTCACGTACTTAAACTGCGTCAGTTAGTTTCCCTTAACTTTTCCCACTCCGGTGGCCCGGTGGGCGAATGTGATTAAATTCGCTGTGTAGAGCTGCAATCGTGAGTTTGAATCCCCAATTTGCCCTGATTACGGTTCTCCTTCTGTCATCATCACATCCCTGCTCGTTGGATTCACAGAAATGGCATTCATCACTTTAGGCTTTCCTCTTTTCACTACTAGTGAGTGAGTGAGTTAGGTTTACGCCGCTTTTAACATTATTCCAGTTATATAACGGCGTTGCAGCTTAATGTGGGAGGAAAGGCCGAAGTGATGCAGGTCTCAGACGTAACCTCCATTTTGGTGAAACCCACGAGCACGGGTATGGAGCTGACAAACCTAGAAACATAATCGGGGCGAACCGGGATTCGAACCCACAATCAACTCTGCACAGCGAATCGCCACCGACTGCCATCACTACCCTTGTATGTACATAACAGGCTCCTCCACTCCAGTATAAAAATATCTACTCGATATCGCTCTTAATTGTAATAAAGAAGTTGTTCATCCATAAAGTCTTATCCTTACTTAGTACTCCAACTTCTAAATGCCTATCAAAGAAGTGCCGTCAGTAAGTTGATGTGACATTCTGTACGATAAACCTCCCTTGACTGTGTTATACGCTGCTTGTTCCAATATCAGTCTCAGTCATGTGACTTAGGTGTGGCACCCAGGGAGACTCCCACAATAAACCGGAACATAAAACGTCAGGGTATATTGAAAGCCAAGGGTTCTCAACACGACGAAAGATAATCAAACTAAGCGGACATAAAATAACGTCACAATTTTGAAGCATCAATCTTTGTAAATGAGCAAATTGTGGTTTCTCTTCACAGCAGTTATATTTGTGAGGATGACAAATGACTACGGTAACCTGCCATTACTTACACACACACACCCCCCCCCCCCCCCCCCATTTCCCATCTCCCACCCCCAAGGCATCCGGCATACCACTTGATGTGTCTTTGTATGCAATTTTAGAACTCTTGAGTCATATTAGTGTAATCAGCTGGTACAAGAAAATTAGACCGGAATTTTCACATATAATGCACGACATGCGTGTTCATAAGCTTAGGGTTATATGTTTTATTTATTTTCACTCTATATATGCAAGAAATATAAATGAAATATTAGCATTCGCGTGCCAGATACACATTTTATGACAATGTGTTCTGCTCGTCGGCATGCGGAATACCACAGGGTTCGACATTAGGCGTGCTGAAATAGGGATGGCTTATTGTCAAATCCTTCTTTCTGTATAGACGGCCGTAAAAGAAATTAAGCTGGCAGTTATTAATTATATTTTGTTTGACGGAAGCCTCTGAATGGGACGTTCTGGAACCGCGTGTAGATAAACGTGGATACAAACAGGGCGCGAGAACGTGTGAGGTTGCGCCTTGCGCTCTTAGTAACCAATCAGGGGAAGTAACTCCAATACCGTACCTCGCGTAACAGGGTGGTTAGGCGCGGTGACTTGGTTCCCGGAACGCGTAGATCGTTGCTCAAAGTATCTATGACTGGATTGTCTGGTCCAGATTCGATTACTGACGTCAAGTGGCTGGAATACTGCTTTAAATAAAATAGATATAGGCAATATTTCAGTCATTTCAGTATTTCACCATGTCACACTAATCGCTGCCGGCTGGTGGTTTAGCCTCGTGGTTAAAGCGTTCGCTCGTCACGCCGAAGGTCCGGGTTCGATTCCCGACACGGATACAATGTGTAAAGCCCATTTCTGGCGTCCCCTGCCGTGATATTGCTGGAATATTGCTAAAGGGCCGTAAAACCATACTCAATCAATCAAACACTCATCGCAGCTGTATTTACGGCCGTTGCACGCCGCAAATAGGAGTGGTCTCCCTTGTATCAAATGGGCAGTCGATAAAATATATCGTCGGGTCATAGATTTTCGGACATCATACATTTTCGGACGGCTATATTTATCGCGATTACTCGTGCTATGATGATGCCCTGTTTTAAGGTAAACTCGTCTTTTGTGAGTGAGTGAGATGTTTACAGTTGTTCTTGTGATTAGCGAGAAAACTATTTATGTTTCGTAAGCGTCCGAAAACCCATAACTGAATTACTACAGTCGTCCTCGTTAGGTATCTTTTATGATATAACTAGTTTAATTAAACTAACCCCGTTTCCCTCGTGTCTCATTATCACGAAGGGACACACCAAGTATCAGCATCACGGAGGGGCACGTCGAGGACTAGTATCAGAGAGAGAGACACAGCGAGGACGAGTATCAGAGAGAGAGACACAGCGAGGACGAGTATCAGAGAGAGGCACACAGGGGACTAGTATCAGAGAGAGGCACACAGAGGGCTCGTAGCAGAGAGAGAGGCACACAGTGGACTAGTATCAGAGAGAGGCACACATGGGACTAGTATCAGAGAGAGTCGCACGGAGGACTAGTATCAGAGAGAGGCACACAGAGGACTAGTATCAGAGAGAGGCACACAGTGGACTAGTATCAGAGAGAGGCACACAGAGGGCTAGTATCAGAGAGAGGCATACATAGGACTAGTATCAGAGAGAGTCGCACAGAGGACTAGTATCAGAGAGAGGCACACAGAGGACTAGTATCAGAGAGAGGCACACAGTGGACTATATCAGAGAGAATCGCACTGAGGACTAGTATCAGAGAGAGACTTACAGAGGACTAGTATCAGAGAGAGACCTACAGAGGACTAGTATCAGAGAGAGGCACACATGGGACTAGTATGAGAGAGAGGCGCTCAGAGGACTAGTATCAGAGAGAGGCATACAGAGGACTAGTATCAGAGAGGGGCATACATAGGACTAGTATCAGAGAGAGGCACACATGGGACTAGTATCAGAGAGGGGCATACATAGGACTAGTATCAGAGAGAGGCGCTCAGAGGACAAGTATCAGAGAGAGGCATACATAGGACTAGTATCAGAGAGAGGCGTAACGAGGACAAGTCTCAGAGAGCGGCGCACAGAGGACTAGTATCAGAGAGAGGCATACATAGGACTAGTATCAGAGAGAGGCACACAGAGGACAAGTATCAGATAGAGGCGTACAGAGGACTAGTATCAGAGAGAGGCACACAGAGGACAAGTATCAGATAGAGGGGTACAGAGGACTAGTATCAGAGAGCGGCGCACAGAGGACAAGTATCAGATAGAGGGGTACAGAGGACTAGTATCAGAGAGCGGCGCACAGAGAACTAGTATCAGAAAGCGGCGCACAGAGAACTAGTATCAGATAGAGGGGTACAGAGGACTAGTATCAGAGAGAGGCACACAGAGGACAAGTATCAGAGAGCGGCGCACAGAGGACTAGTATCAGAAAGAGGCATACATAGGACTAGTATCAGAGAGAGGCACACAGAGGACTAGTATCAGAGAGAGGCATACAGAGGACTAGTATCAGAGAGCGGCGCACAGAGGACTAGTATCAGAAAGAGGCATACATAGGACTAGTATCAGAGAGAGGCATACAGAGGGCTAGTATCAGAGAGAGGCACACAGAGGACAAGTATCAGAGAGAGGCACACATGGGACTAGTATCAGAAAGAGGCATACAGAGGGCTAGTATCAGAGAGAGGCACACATGGGACTAGTATGAGAGAGAGTCGCACAGAGGACTAGTATCAGAGAGAGGCACACAGAGGACTAGTATCAGAGAGAGGCACACATGGGACTAGTATCAGAAAGAGGCACACAGAGGACTAGTATCAGAGAGAGGCATACATGGGACTAGTATGAGAGAGAGTCGCACAGAGGACTAGTATCAGAGAGAGGCACACAGAGGACTAGTATCAGAGAGAGGCACACAGTGGACTAGTATCAGAGAGAGGCACACAGAGGGCTAGTATCAGAGAGAGGCATACATAGGACTAGTATCAGAGAGAGTCGCACAGAGGACTAGTATCAGAGAGAGGCACACAGAGGACTAGTATCAGAGAGAGGCACACAGTGGACTAGTATCAGAGAGAGGCACACAGTGGACTAGTATCAGAGAGAGGCACACAGAGGGCTAGTATCAAAGAGAGGCATACATAGGACTAGTATCAGAGAGAGTCGCACGGAGGACTAGTATCAGAGAGAGGCACACAGAGGACTAGTATCAGAGAGAGGCACACAGTGGACTAGTATCAGAGAGAGGCACACAGAGGGCTAGTATCAAAGAGAGGCATACATAGGACTAGTATCAGAGAGAGTCGCACAGAGGACTAGTATCAGAGAGAGGCACACAGAGGACTAGTATCAGAGAGAGGCACACAGTGGACTATATCAGAGAGAATCGCACTGAGGACTAGTATCAGAGAGAGACTTACAGAGGACTAGTATCAGAGAGAGACCTACAGAGGACTAGTATCAGAGAGAGGCACACATGGGACTAGTATGAGAGAGAGGCGCTCAGAGGACTAGTATCAGAGAGAGGCATACAGAGGACTAGTATCAGAGAGAGGCATACAGAGGACTAGTATCAGAGAGAGGCACACATGGGACTAGTATCAGAGAGATGCACACATGGGACTAGTATCAGAGAGAGGCGCTCAGAGGACTAGTATCAGAGAGAGGCATACATAGGACTAGTATCAGAGAGAGGCGTAACGAGGACAAGTATCAGAGAGCGGCGCACAGAGGACTAGTATCAGAGAGAGGCATACATAGGACTAGTATCAGAGAGAGGCACACAGAGGACAAGTATCAGATAGAGGGGTACAGAGGACTAGTATCAGATAGAGGGGTACAGAGGGCTCGTAGCAGAGAGAGGCATACATAGGACTAGTATCAGAGAGAGGCACACAGAGGACTAGTATCAGAGAGAGGCACACAGGGGACAAGTATCAGATAGAGGGGTACAGAGGACTAGTATCAGAGAGCGGCGCACTGAGTGCTCGTAGCAGAGAGAGGCATACATAGGACTAGTATCAGAGAGAGACACACAGAGAACTAGTATCAGAGAGCGGCGCACAGAGGACTAGTAACAGAAAGAGGTATACATAGGACTAGTATCAGAGAGAGGCATACGTAGGACTAGTATCAGAAAGCGGCGCACAGAGGACTAGTATCAGAAAGAGGCATACATAGGACTAGTATCAGAGAGAGGCACACAGAGGACTAGTATCAGAGAGAGGCACACAGAGGACAAGTATCAGATAGAGGCGTACAGAGGACTAGTATCAGAGAGAGGCACACAGAGGACAAGTATCAGAGAGAGACGTACAGAGGACTAGTATCAGAGAGCGGCGCACAGAGGGCAAGTATCAGATAGAGGCATACATAGGACTAGTATCAGAGAGAGGCACACAGAGGACAAGTATCAGAGAGAGGCACACAGAGGACAAGTATCAGAGAGAGGCATACATAGGACTAGTATCAGAGAGCGGCGCACAGAGGGCTAGTAGCAGAGAGGGGCATACATAGGACTAGTATCAGAGAGGCACACAGAGAACTAGTATCAGAGAGAGGCACACAGTGGACTAGTATCAGAGAGAGACTTACAGAGGACTAGTATCAGAGAGAGACCTACAGAGGACTAGTATCAGAGAGAGGCATACGTAGGACTAGTATCAGAGAGCGGCGCACAGAGGACTAGTATCAGAGAGAGGCATACATAGGACTAGTATCAGAGAGAGGCACACAGAGGACTAGTATCAGAGAGGGGCATACAGAGGACTAGTATCAGAGAGAGGCACACAGAGGACTAGTATCAGAGAGGGGCATACAGAGGACTAGTATCAGAGAGCGGCGCACAGAGGACTAGTATCAGAAAGCGGCATACATAGGACTAGTATCAGAGAGAGGCACACAGAGGACAAGTATCAGAGAGAGGCACACAGAGGACACGTATCAGATAGAGGCGTACAGAGGACTAGTATCAGAGAGCGGCGCACATAGGACTAGTATCAGAGAGAGGCACACAGAGGACTAGTATCAGAGAGAGGCACACCGTGGACTAGTATCAGAAAGAGGGACGCAGAGGACAAGTATCAGAGAGAGGCATACATAGGACTAGTATCAGAGAGAGGCTCACAGAGGGCTCGTAGCAGAGAGGGGCAAACGTCTATCAGTATCATTATCAGCATCAACGACATTCATAAACTCAGTTTTAATTAATAATTATTTTGTGTTCTCAGAGTCATGATCCTGCACTTACGATCAAACTGAGAGGGACTGACGTACGCCTCATGGCTACCCTTGAATACTATGGGTCACAGAAGCAATAGGATGTACGCAATGAGGTAGTCGTAATCCTTCCTCGTGTTGTCATCATGGCCGCGACAGTTACCATATTTGAAATCATGGTACCATTCACTTTCGCCTCGGGATAGCTCTATTTTCGTGTTAACTACCCTTTTTTACAACCGACCCAATATGAAAAAAATATCTCTCCCAACAGGCCTCGGAAAAAACAGTTTAAAAGAACAGCCTGTCGACGCGACCTGCCTGCCATCAGCGCCACAGTGATGGTGTGTCTGGACAGGCTTGCCATCTAATTACTTTCTCCTCGTGGTCCCACACTGTTCAGAGAGACTTGTGATATCCATGTTGCAGGCTTTGCATGTGCACGGTATTTTGCAAGACGTTGAAAGGTAAACACCACCTCGTAAAGCATCAGGGGGCACGGGTGGCCCAGTCGTCTAAGGCGCCGCGATTCGCTGTGCAGAGTTGCGTCCCCTGGGCACGCCAGAAACCTGTGATTGTGGGTTCGAATCCCGGTTCTTCCCAATTATGTTTCTAGGTTTGTCAGCACCATACCCGTGCTCGTGGGTTCCACCGAAGTGGTAAAGGTCTGAGACCTGCATCACTTCGGGCTTTCCTCCCACATTAAGCTGACACGCCGTGGTGTAACTGGAATACTGTTAAAAGCGGCGTTAAACCCAACTCACTCACTCACTCATAAACCATCATCAAATATGGACACTATGCAACGAAATAAAGCATTGCGTACTTGCAAAATCGTTAAGCACCATACATATAAAAACTAATTTCTACGCTGCTACAATCAATTAATAAAGCCACGACAACAGCCCAACGGCTTGTGACGTTAACCATTTGTATTGAAATATTTAACATTGATTAATCGACAACATTAGCACAATTTAATTCAAGGAATATATATATATGCTAAAATATCCCATAAATGTGGAAACTCTACATACGACAGTCAAATAAACATTAATCATATGTTTAGAAACATTCAGCTGGAACTTATTAAAACGCACCTCGTGAACTCAGGTTAAATGGTTCGCAATGTAACTTTTACGAAGAATTCAGATGGAGTTAGTGAGTGAGTGAGTGAGTGAGGTTTTACGCCGCTTTTAGCAATATTCCAGCAATATCACGGTGGGGAACACCAGAAATGGGCTTCACACATTGTACCCATGTCGGGAATCGAACCTGGGTCTTCGGCGTGACGAGCTAACGCTTTAACCACTAGGCTACCCGACCGCCCCGAATTCAGATGGAGGTACAGAATGCAGAAAATGATACAAGTTAATTTCTAATTTTACTCTTGTCAAGAAATGGTCAGTTCGACTTCCAGAGCCGATCCCATTATGACCTTGATACCCGTGCTCGTGGGTTTCTTCAAAGAGGTTAATGTCCACAGTATACTCACATGTGATATTGCGACCTTAATAGAGCTCAAGAGTGACGTTAAACCCAACTCACTCACTCACTCACTCACTATAGATCTCCAGGGTTTTACTACCATGTACAATGGGAGATACGCAGTGGTATGATGTCCCCAATTATGCTTGTCGTAAGTGGTTGGGATTAAGTATTCACTGTGCATAACTGGCTCCCGACTCTGTCTCTCAAAAAGTTCTCAGAACAGGCTTCAGTGAAGCATTCAAAATGGTAGATAGTAGACATGTGGAGAACATTCCAAATTTGATCAGTGACCAAAGTGATATCCTACATCATGCCCTACTTTAACCTCGGCCAGATGTGCATGTGTGTTGTAAGATGAACAGTTGACTTGCCTTTGCATGTGTTTATGACGGAAGCCACTGGTGGGCAGGAGACTCCCTTTTTGCGAACACCTGGTATGTTCACTATTTGATATTGATTCATCGACACTTGCTCACTATTTAGTCGGAATCGTTCACTGGAAACAAGATGTTTTAGGATTATGGAAAAGGGTTTAAAATTTGTCGCTTTTATTTATCGTCAGCTGGTCAGATGTACTTTGTATACTCAAGACAATGGTTATTACTATTTACAAATTGAAAACGTTGGAATAATGACTTTGGATGATAAGTAGAATCTCACCCTCGTGTCTTTTGATATCAAATATATCAACACTCGTCAATACAAATTTATAACTTATGTAAACTTTTGTTGAATATTTGATATCAAAGCGAACCCTGGTGATATACTCAATATGTCACAAAAATGGGGAAATTCGGTGATTTTACGCCGCTTTTAACAGTTGTGGTATCAAGAAGAGGTGTTCACACGTTTCCCCTTTAACAACCAGACCAACAGCCCCACCTTCAACTGTGACCAATATAACAGCATCAGTGAATATAACGTTATTATATCGAAACGGGCGACAGGCACAAACCTTTGTGTCGTTGCTTAAACATTTCTGGATCTCATAATATCACCAGTGTTACAAATGAACGGCCGGGCAAAATAAAGAAAACAATTGGAAATTGGATTTGGCTAAACAATTAAAAACGTCAGCAAACTTACGGCCCAAAACGCAATATGATACCCGTATGCACCCCCATCATATAACCATTCCTTGTTTGTTTTATTTCAACCAGCATCAAACATGGGTGTGTGTACATTCTTCTGCCCCGCAGTGTATCGTTACACTGTCAAGATATATACATTGGAAAGTGAATTTCCAGCACTCCTGCGATATTAATCGATCTAGATTGGTTGGTTGGTTTGTTGTTTAGCGCCGCACTCAGTAATATTCCAGCTATATGACGGCGGTCTGTAAATAATCGAGTCTGGACCAGACAATCCAGTGATTAATATCATGAGCATCGATCCACGCACTTTGGATCGATGACATGCATCAACCAAGTCAGCGAGCCTGACCACCCGATCCCGTTTATCACCTTTTACGACAGGCATAGTCACCTTTTTACGACAAGCATGGGTTGCTGAAGACCTATTCTACACCGGGATCTTTGCGGGTAATCGATCTAGAAATATACACAACACCAGAGCCTGTGTGGCGAGGGATGGTGTAGAGTTTGTGAGTGAGTAGATTCTAACGCCGTTTCGAACAGTATTGCAGTTGACACGGCGTGTCAGTTTAATGTGGGAGGAAAGCCCAACATGGTGCAGGTCCCAGACATTGACCAAATTGGTGAACACAGATGTGGTGTTGACAAACTAAAATCATAATCAGGATGAGTATGGTGCGGTGAGGTGAAATGGGGTTTACCCAAGAACCACAGTGAAGTAACACTTCGAGGTGACGTGACACTTTAGAACACTGGCCTTCTGGCCAGGCTTTTGACGAACATGTGTAAGATATGTAGTGAGTGAGTTAGTACGACGCTTTTAGCAATATTCCAGCAATATCACGGCGGGGGACACCAGAAATGGGCTTCACACATTGTACCCATGTCGGGAATCGAACCCGGGTCTTCGGCGTGACGAGTGAACGCTTTAACCACTAGGCTACCCGACCACCCAGATATGTAGTGAAGGTGGTGACGTGAAAAAGGGTTTAACATTGTTGTTAAACAAGGTTTAACAAGGTTATTGCACTAATATAGCGACGTGCATGCACGTGTGTGTGTGTGTGTGTGTGTGTGTGTGTGTGTGCTTGTATTAGTCCGGACTAATGCCGAGCGCTAGGTAGGGTAACAACAAGTAGCATCTTTTAACGTCTTTTGGTATGACGCTGTCGCTGATGGAACCCCCGACTATCCGCTCTCTAGGAAGACGTTCTATCCACGAGACCACAGAGGCGGTCAGGACGAATCTGGGATCGAACCAACGATAATCGGATTCTAAGGCAAGCAAATCTGTTAGTCGAATACGACGCCTTAGACGACTTAGCTCTCCATGCCCAGGTTGTGCTAAGAACACAACATCCAGTTGTTAAAATTATGTGTTCGATATCCCAAAAGGACACAGGCTATGTAGCTTTGTTAACCCGCGTCGAGTAAAACTATCTGCTTACTTTAAAACGTATAGTGTAATGGTGTGTGGTTTTAGATACACCTAAAATAACCCTAAGCAATACAAATGAACGTCAGGAATAGACTGGAATGGATTCACTGTCGGCAGAACGCCTAATCACCATGTTCAGAACAGTTGGTTGATAGAACCTCCACGGAAATAATTTTACCTTGACATGTATAACGTCATCCTTTTTTATCAGCGTCAAAGAACGTTTCAGGCCAACTCGGAAATACGGAATTGTTCCATTAGACAAAAACAGATGCGTTTCACGAGATCTCGACCCAAAAGGTAATCTCCTATCCTAAAAAGGCAATTTTCTGAAAATGTTTGGCTTGATGGAGTCCCTGCGTGATTCAAGCAGAGCATGGTGCAAGGAAGAGATTGCTGTTATTTTTGCTTTCTCCTCATTTCTCCTCGCAACATAAATGGATGGCCATTACTAGTGGGTCACGGATAATGCGGCGACCGTTGAAAGAACGTTATAGGTTCATATAACGATTTAGCAGTGACATGCTGGTTGCATGTAATTTTAAATTTGAAACGTCAATTGTATAAATACTTTAATATCAAATCACTCTTCAAATGAAATTGTCATAGGCGACAATTTTACTAGCATCTGTCGCATACAAATTGAAAATGTAAAAACAATCAGCTGTCATCACATTTGTGCATGCGCAGTGTTCCTGAATGCATTTTCGATAACAGCACATGTATCTAATATTGTGACGATTATATGGCTTGATATCAGAGCACAATTAATATTCATGAAACAATGACATAAAATTTGATCAATCCTGAGAGTATTTAGGGCGACATGACACATTAACGGTTAATAAAAACAACAACAACAAGAGGGGTTGATATATATATATATATATATATATATATATATATATATATATATATATATACTGAACAGCAAAAGAAACGTCACCATGGATATATATATGAGAAACCTTATTAGTCCAAACACTGTAAATATACTTTGAGACATATTAGAAAATGAAATTTGGCAAAACTGATCATCAAGGTTGAAATTAAAGTGTCAAATGTTCTTAAAGTGAAACACAACACTAGTCTCTGAGAAAATGGCATCACAAGTCAGTATCTCGTGTGTGCATTGATGACTGCCGTGAAACGTCGATACATGGAATGGATGAAGGCCGTAGGGCATTTGAGCCCACACTCTGATGCAGTTCAGCTGCAGTTGTCGGCCTTGGTCGGACGTCTTTCAGCTGTCTTTGAATCTCGTCAATGGGATTTAAATCGGAACTGAGGGCAGGCCACTGCATGTTTCTGGTGCCATTCTGCTGGAGGAAGTCTCTTGTTGCACTCGCAGTGTGGGCGTTATCATACTGAAACTCGTGGTTGCGACGACGTGCCAAATGAGGTTTGGCGTGTGGTTTCAAGACTTGATCAATGTACCGAGCTGCTGTGACACCACTGCCTCTCCCTGGACCGATGTTCTGGAAGACGACAGGGCCGACCCTCTGAGCAAGACCAATTCCACCCCACACCATGATGCTCGGACCACCCCTCCAGTTATTCTCAACAACACAAACATCCGCATAACGTTCCCCACGGCGTCGCCAGACTCTCTCTCTCTGGCATCTGCTGTTGAGATATAGTAACGGCTCTCGTCTGAGAAGAGGACTCTTCTCCACTGCTGGTTGCGCCAATGCTGGTGCTGTGTTGCCCACCGAAGACGGTCCCGGCGAAGACGTGGTGTCAGAATGGGTCCTCGGTGTGGCCTGTGACAGTGGAGGTGTCTGCTCGTCAATCGTCGACGTACGGTGTCCGCACTAATGCGTCGCTGGTGTGTCCCTATGGTATGTCGAACGGTCTTGAAGATGCTGTCGCACAATCTGACGATCCTGACGTCGGGTGGTGACCCTTGGTCTTCCACTACGTGGTCGGTCATCTGTAGTGTTGGTGGTCGTGTACCGTAGGTGGAGCCTGTATATGGTCCTTACGTGGACTTGGAACGCATTGGCTACTTGCCGGGGAGTTTGTCCAGCTTGCAATCGTCCAAAGGCCTGGTGTCGCCGATTTCTTGTCAATCTTGGCATGTGGTAGCAATTCAATAAGGAATGAATGTTATGGGCAAGAACGCATGTGCATTTCAATTTGCACGAAACTCACGTGCATCGTGTTACAATGGCCGTTGCCGTGATGCGTTATGGCGATCGGTTTTATTGTCATCTGCTTTGTCTTTTTATCATCAAATGTCCTTTTTCTGGACAAGGTAATGTTAAATTTTAGAAACTTTGACAAAAATTACCCAGAAAATTAAATGACAACTTTTCATGCAATGTTACTTGGAGTGAAGTTTCTTTAGCGGTTCAGTATATACATAATAGTGAGTGAGTGATTTTTGTTTGACGCCGCATCACCAATCTTGCAGCTATTTGCGGCGAGAAATGTCTACAATAGTATTATAAAAAACAAATAAAAGTGATATTTAAGATCACGAAAAATTCATGATTAGTCAATTTTCACATTCAAGCATGAAGACAGTCAAAAAAATATCACAGAGATTGATTTCGTACAAACAGTTTCACATATCAATAATCATCAGAAAAATTGTTTTAATCGTCCGTATATATGCAATTCATGTAATAATCACGATTACTACGATTGCAGGTCAGTGCCATTCCCTTTGTAACAACAATACAATAAAACTACTGCTTACATCACAATCCTGTGTTGAACAAAATATGACGGAAAGTGACGTCATACCTACACGCAGACACACACGCACGCACGGACGCACAACATACATACATACATACATACATACATACATACATACATACATACATACATACACGTGTGTCAAATATTGTGGCAGCCTTGGAGTAATGGTGAAATGCAGGTGGATGCGGCATATGCTGTATTCAAGGATTTACATATACGTTGTCCGCAAACAAACAAATGAATGTTACTTTTGAAAACATCTCAAAATCTCTGATATTTCAGTAACATTGATGAAAATGACGTAAAACCATTCAGTCTCACTCATTCTTAATTCATACAAATGAATCATGTTTCTGCACTTTAGTTTATTTGGAGATATCTTTACGTCACATTTTGTGTTCAATAACAAAGACGTTCATGAATTTCTATGTTATAGGAACTGTACCTTCCAAAAGGTGACATATTGGAACACGCTGTTGCAAAAACAGTGATAATAATACAATTATGAAATAATTTCAAACTTCCTCAATGTCCCCCAAATATTTTCCGTGAATATATTTAATATTTAACTATGCGTGAGGTGATATATAATGGGTTTCAGCGACGTGCACGCACGTGTGTTTGTACAATTCCGGACTAATGCCGGTTTTATAGTGCTAGCCGGCTGACATACCGTAGGCATACCGCAGTTTAACATTGATACCTCACTCAAACACAGTATACTGACACCGAACCGACCAGTCCTTGTTTTATTCCTTTAATGTCGATCGTCAGGCCGGGTAACAACAAGTACTATCTATCAACGTCTTTTGGTATGACGTGGTCAGGGTATAGATGCACCGACAGTCCGCCCCCCGGGGATACACTCTATCCACTAGACCACAGACGCGATCGACACTATTTACCTTACATTATACTCTCTTCAAAAAAAAGAAACGCATAGGTGTTTTGAGAATTCCAATTGGATTTTTCCTCCCAGCAATCGTCATAAAGACAATTCTTATGTTTGATTCCCGTTAATCATGTCATGTTTGTTGTGCATTGCGCGCAAACACATCTCAAAATGTTTTTTGTAAACGTTTATCAGCAAAAAAGGAAATTGCTTCCAGAAAAAAGTTTTCAGCACAATGCACGTGCAAAGTGTTGGAAACTAGAGAATGTTGGTTTCTGGATGGCTGAGACCCATTCTTTCATTTTCAGTGTTCCCCGGTGACATGTTAAGCACAATTTTTATTAACCTCGCTCGAATTGCCGACCTGTTGACATTAAATTTGCGACATACCAAACGCAATTTTGTATCTCGAATTAATGATGTAAGACGCCATTCTCCGGATATTTACGATATTAAGCGAAAGAAATAGATCTAGGAGGAATAACGCTTTCTGTCGTCTGGTGTAAATGCCTAACTGTGGTAGTTTTAGCGATTCGAACCAAAGCATGCGTACATTACACATACCTGCAACATAATTAGGTTTGCGGTAAGATACATTCGTCCACTAGTCCCGAGACTAACATAGAGGGTACATAAACCTATTTATTACCCACGTGGTTAAGATATTGATAGTAAGATACTAAATCCGTACGTCACACATGTGACGTACAAGGTTGACCTCGTCTTATTCGTTTTCATTAGATAACCGTGACCTCTGTAACACAGGAACTACTTTTTTCATTCGTAAAATCGCAAGAAGTCTTTCACTTTCTCAACTATACGGCAGAACTAAAGGAATCTCACGAAGCGAGAGACATTCAAACACTTTATTTAACCAAACAAGATCGTCCACGCATTAAATTCGCTTTGCATTCCTTATTAGTTATGCACAGAGCTACTGCAGACATTATATAATCGAGCCATATCCATATGCAATATCTACCGATGGATCGAGGTTCCCGCGTGACTCACCCGACCGCTTTCGCGACTTTCAATTTGATTTAACGTTAAAGGCTAAGCGTGGTGAAATTAAGTCAGTTTAAAGTATCTGGACAGATATCTAGACTTACGTTCGATGCTCCGGTTGTGACCTCTGTGTCGCCATTCGAAGCGCCATTTTGTGACATTGCTTCCGAAGATGTTTGTTCATGAATGAGCAGACACGAATGCACGACCAGATCACTAAAAGTGAACATTTCCGATACAAATCATTCGAAAACTTCGTAGAAATGTGCCTGACTTTTGATTATGTGGCCCAAAAAATCCCAAATGTGAACAATAACATTCCCAATGCACTTGAATTACCATAGGCTGGAGAAATTCTTCCAAAAGGATCTTGAGCGTCGGTGTTGTTATGCTTGCAAACACAACGGTAGGCGCATGTTGTTGAAATATCAACAATGCCCATATTTAGGTATATATCAATATTCATGCGCAACCAGATTTTGAGACCGGTTATAGTTTGGTCAGTCAACGAACGAAAGTTGTTGTGTATTTACATTTAAACATATATTTTACGTGGGTGATGAATAAAATATCACACTCATTCGCTCGGTCAGATACAATAGAAAGTCCACACGTCTCGTAAAAATTGTATCCGACGAGAATGAGTGTAGTATTCTCTATGACCCCCTCCACATCGTTCCGTCCCACCCGAGAGCGGTGCACATCTTATGATGTGTAACAGTGACAGAAGGATGCAACATGACTACAAATTATATACATTACATGTGTCTCCGCGGAACATTTATTCAAACTGCTGATTTTTGAAAACCCCCAAATCACATTACTTATCAAAGACAAGCTTGTTACCCTACTGTCAGTGTCACGCTCAGATCTCGTGAGAGTTTGCCCGACTCGCGTGTAACTGTACCAGTAGCATTCTTGTGTTTCCGTTGATCAACTCCCGAATATTGGTTTTTCTAGATCGATTCAATAACTGGACCCATCGAGGCCAAACAAGAAAGGCACCGTGACTTGTCTTTGTCTAAGGGAAAGAATTATTCCCAATTGGGTTCGATGTTTTTGACAATATTTTGATTTTTATCGAAATGTTTCCATGTTAAAGGATATCTTGGTAATTAACCGCTGCTGTATTGGGTTAGACCGGTGGCCAAGGGCATCGCAGGGAAGTTGACAGACTTTGAATCACTTCTTATCACCGCACCATCCACGGACTAGTCCCTAAGTTGATTCACAATTGCAGCTTGCTACATACATTATTCATCGTTATCGAGAAGATAGCGATTTATCGTGCAATTGCATTGTATGTAAGCGAAAAACGCGAGACGATTAGAGCATGTTTATTGATGCTCACTTACTCCATGTCAAGCAATCACCAGTGCTGAAACGCAAAGACTCATAACGAGTTTGCTGGCCCAGATATATATTTGACCAAAACCATGACACATAGTTATGAAAACATTTACTGTCTCTAATGGCAACACGCTGTGATGATTGATGTAGCATTGGATGAACATGCAGTCCAGAATCTGCCATGTCGGCAGTATTCTGATAAAGATGTTTTAAATCCGCATAATTCGAAACAATGCATTCCACTCGCAATTTGATAATATGTTCAAAAATCAAGTTGTAATACCCTGTAATATGTAATCAGACACGCTTCCAGATACTCCCTGTCAAAGTATTTGAGACCGGATTTAAATTCACCATTTGCCAAATAAAGGGATTTCCGTTTTAAAATAAATCCTATTTATAAATGTGATTTAACCGGAGTTCCAAGTGCTTCGCTCAATATACTGTGATTGCCTGCACAATGGAGCCATTGACCCAGTGACCGGCCATCACGCCATTTTGTGCGGAACTTCACAGGAAGTCCCTTGCTGTCAGGAAAAAGGCCGAACTATGGGCCATAGTTTAGCTTCGTTATTTGATTCCTATCACAGCCCATTGGATTACAACACGTTGGTTGTGTGAATTAATTAATCAGACAGTTATTATGGTTCTGCTTTTGAAGCGTTATTTGACTGAACGCTTTGATCAAAGGGGAAAACAAGCAATCAAACAGGACTCTGTCAACATCGATTCAGTGGAGCTTTGTCACAGCTGTGATTAATTGATTAATAGACGAGGGCTTCGTGAGAGACATATGTCTCGTGAGAGGAAACTGTAGCGTTTAAACGGGTTGTGATACAGAAAAATGATCAATGTGGTCCACCTTCATGTTAATGTATCAACCGGATCCTGACAAGAAATCGCTGAAAGTGTAGATTAGCCAACCTTTACTAAATATCTTTAAGTCGGATATGTCGAAACATCGACCGGAAGGAATCTGTTTTGCATCCCTGGGCAATTAATGTTATTGGACGTATAAAGAGAGATTTTTAAGAAACTGTAAAGTTCGTGGTAGCCGGAGTTTGCTTTCATTTGTTAACCTTCCGGTCCAGTAAACTACGGTTATAACCGACTCAGGGGGACAACTAATTTTAGTTCCTTATATCCGTAGTTCGTGATAAGCATCTATACAGCAAATGGATGGGAACTGAAACAGTTCATTATATGCGTGTTCGTTATTAACGTAGTATCTGTAATTTTTTAAGCTTTCTGATTTAATTACTCCAAACAAATTTCTGTTTTATTCAATATCAGAGCTCAATATTCAGATATCAGTACTAATATATTATAAATTGCCAATACAAGAAAAAGCAGTCTAAACAGTTGTCTACCAACTCATACATTCATATAATACGGAGCCTCGTCATCTCAAACTCAGCTCAATATATCGTTTTGGACAATAAAAACGTCTTGGTCCCAGAAGAATCCGTTTGTTTCGAACGACGGAGAACTCGATACTCTAAACTCCCCAAGAGATAGAGTGACTGTCAAAACACATTCTATTCAAGCTTCTACCTTAATATCGATATATTGTATCTCGACTGTTGACTTGCGAATCAGGTTATATAACAGCGTAATGAAGACATAATCGCGGTCATATTGTATTATAACTATGAGGAAACAAGACTATCGATGTCGGCGGGCCTAAATATGAATTTATTTTAGTTCTCAATCAATACGATCGCTGATCTAACCCAGTTTAACCTGAAAGATTCCATTATTTGGTTTCAGTTATAAGTTACTTCAAATCCTTTGGTGAATTGCTTGGATTAGAAATTGTATTCAGAATTCTCTAAGCTTAGTATTTACGTAAATATACATGTATATACTAAAACAATGCATGTAGGTTGTTTCTTTATTTGGTTTGTTTAAACCACACTCAGCAATATTCCAGCTCTACGACGGCGGTCTGTAAATAACTGACTGTGGACCAGATAATCTAGTGTTTGACACAATGAGCATCGATCTCCGAAACGTGGATACGATGCCATGCAGCAACCAATTCGGCGAGTCTGATCACCAGATCCCGTTAGTCGTCTCTTACGACATGGCTTGCTGAAGACCATTTCATAGGCAAATCTGCATAGCCAATCGCGGTGCCTAAGACAACCCGGCCACCCGTTCCCCCTGAACGCTAGAAGAGTTAGTGTAGTCACACAAGACGTAACGGCTTCCCGTGGTGCACCGTACCGGCATTTAGCGCAACGCGAGCGCATCGATTAAGTGTCTTTTATATCAGTTCAAATCAAAGTCAGAAGGTTTTAATCGTCATGTCTCGTTCTCCTGTGTCTCAGCAGCAGCGCCACGTGTTTATCTGCGAGGCGATTAGACGTTGAGATTAGCCCTGGCTTGGAATAAATAGAAACACTATAACGCGTTGAACGCCCGTCAAAATACGGAAATGCACGCTCCAGTTTTAAGAGGAAGTCATATGGAGGAGGGAAATAATAAAACAATATATTCTAGTTGTGTTGTGTTCTATCACGTACATGATATCGGTGTAAGGGACCGACTGTGGTATATTCTAAGGGGAAGTTAGAGGGATTATGTATGGAAACAGCTAAAAAGCCAGCGATACCTCTAATTAATACCATTAACCTGAATAAAAAAATTAAAAACCTTTTGCAACAATGTATGTAACTCCTTGCATACAATCTGTAGCATACATAATTTTTCAAGCATCTTCTTTGACAACCCCACCCCGTCCCTAGAACCAAAACTTACTAAGAAGAGGAATGTCTCAGATGGAACATGCATTGTAGGATCTGCTTGTTGATGGTTTGGTCCCAGATCTTCTTTTCCACATCCGCAGAGGGTACATGCATCATTTACAAATAACCCGTATTGAATGGAGTTGTGTAAAATACTTGTTGGTGCTTTCTTTTGTTGAAATGGTTGCTTCTAAACATATCAATATTCAAAACCAGAACACTGCCATTTCCAAACCCTTTTGGAACGTTATAATATAAATAATAAACTTCAATATTTCACAATAACGCAACAAACTCCAACGAACACATATTCTTGACAGCTTGACATTTAAGTAGAAGAAATATAAGCTGGCATCATTATTTTTTCGATAAAATACTTCTTTTGTTTATTCCTTGAAACACTTTGTGGCGTTGTCTGCTCCATGTGATGTTAAGCATCGCAGAGGTACACCAAAGGCATAGGACAGTCGAAGTACTATATTGTCGATAGATCTCAAGTTAAACCACGTTTCTCAAACCGATGACCGCCTCAATCGAACTGTGAACTATTATCTTTTATTGATACTTGTATTACAGAATAAAACCATGCTTATTATGTAAGTTCACGTGTTCCTCGTAATGATAGGAACACTAATGTATTCACTAATGGGATGTTTTGATCCAAAAAGGTTTCAGAAAAGGAAATATTATGATGACACTCGGCAACTTCCAGTGGGCTGATATGAAAAAAACAACCCCTGATTTTCTTCAAAATCTCAATGTATACAGGACACGTGAGCGATAACACATGTATTGTCCATGACTGTGACGTCAAGTGCGCTTTCAAGAGCAGGAATAGTGCTTGCGGTGACATTTACGGTGCTAATGGTATATGTATTTACGTCATTTATGATTTTCACAGTGATATAGGATTGCTTTTGGGACAACATGAAATTGTGCCACTTTCCGTGTCGCCATATCGACCCCTCTTCAGAAAATCAATTGATGAGTATTACTTTCATATTTTCCCTTTTTGAAATATTCCTGTCCGCAGAGGGCGTTGACGTGTTATTTCACACAAAAACGGTTGATAGGATGGGGGTATGATAACTTTTGTCGGACTGCACTTGTGGCTACTTGTGATTTATTACATGATAATGTGTTATGTGAAACGGTCGGACGTTCTTCAGAAAGCAGTTCAAACTTAGATTTGCTCCATCATGTCGAAAGGTGTCGCTTAATATCTTTATGTAGTCAACACTGCACAGAGCTACATGAATACGCCAAATATCCTTCTTAAAGAGAGACAATTAAGGCTCGGGCTGTCGAAGGAGGCTTGCTTTAAGTTGATAAAAACAACTTCAAAGTTAGCAGTTGATTTATACACTAAATTATTACAATGTGTCAGTTTTACTACTAATTAAGACGCCTAAACTATAACTGAAAATTGCCTTATGAAGACTACATGTTGCCTTAGATCTTCTTATCTGCCTGACCTGTGGCCTCGGTTAATGTGATTTATCATATGATTATGTGTTTTGTGAAACGTCGGACATTCTTCAGAAACCAACTCAAGCGTATTGACGTCTTCCTTAGTTTCAAGTTAAAATACTTACTGCCCTAATTAAGCAAGGATTTACACCAACATGTCTATTGCAGTGGCCTTTACCTATGTATATTAACACAATCAGCACATGGCTAAAATAAGTCAAATATCCTTCTTAAAGACAGCTACAGCTCGAATATTTGGTTCAAGCTGAACCATCTTCGAAAATAATGATTAAATAGAGACAGTGTGTCAGTTTTTGTAATAATTTAAACGTCCTATCCCTCAGAAGAAATGTGCCTTAACAAATGTGACGCGTTGTCTCCATAATTCATCTAACCTGTTGCCTCAGCAGATAAAATTAAGCACACATCTTTCTTATTAAACAGTTCTGACAGACCATTTTTGTTTTCTGACATAAAAATAAGTATTCAGATTCCAAATATTTTACAACCAAAGCCCCTGAACAAGTGTTGTGGTTATTATGTCACAACATTAGAATGCAATACCAAACTGCTTTAGATGTGGACCATTTGCTTCAATGACCATTAACCATTTAATTTTAATAAAGTATCTTTTGTTACGCTAACATTAAAACATTGATGCCCAGTTTGTATTCTTCGTCTGTCTACGTCTTTGTGACTTTTCATTCTTTCTTGTATGGTCGTTTGCACAACAGTCAACACAGGTCGCTACTGAGTGAAGCAGAAAAAAACAACGTCATCGGTCATTTGGAAACGGGTAGATCCATGCTTTCGTAGGGGCCATCACATGGTTTGGATGTTGTGTAGTTCTTTCAGGATGGCCAGGTATTATTGTGCTGGTACATAGCGTTGGCATTATGCATAATGGGAGTGTTGTGTGGCTACAGAATTTCATCTTGCATGCCGTTGTGCGAGATTGCCGGCCACACCATAACACACTATCTCCGCCGAATATGTCCACTTCCTGTAGGCAATTTAGCGCAAAGCAAAACGAACCAAAAACCTGATTCAGGTGAGGCGATATTCTGTGGACATGACACCACTGACGTCGTATTCGACGACGTTGGTCCGTCAAAATGACACCTCTAACAGACTGACTATCTCCTAGACCTCTTTCTTGTAGGAAGTTCCTTGCCGTCTGATGTGGCATCCTACGCACACTTGATAAGGCGGATGCTTGTAAGGGTTGTATAAGTTAAATTTTGTTTGTTTGTTTGTTGTTTAACGCCGCACTCAGCAATATTCCAGCGGTACGGCGGTCTGTAAAACAATCGAGTCTGAACCAGACAATCCAGTGATTAATATCATGAGCATCGATCCACGCAGTTGCATCAGCCAAGTCAGCGAGCATGACCGCCCGATCCCGTTAGTCGCCATTTACGACATTCATAGTCGCCTTTAACGGCACGCATGGGTTGCTGAAGACCTATTCTACCCCGGAATCTTCACGGGTCGTTAGCATGTCCTATTCTACCAGTAGCACCCATAACTCATTTGATGAAATGCTAGTGATAAACTGACGATAACAACTTATTATTTGGTTCTATTCCCTTTTCCAGCAAGATTCATTTTTAATGAATTTCTTTTCACCATTCATAGTACCATGCAGTTGCCCAATACTTGCCCAATTGCCCAATTTCATGCCACACAACTCGATTTTAAGCAGCTAAAGTTCCTCATTTAGTCAGGTTGTTGGACCAATTTTGGAAGAACTACTATCTATAACCATCAACCAACCATCTACCAAGCATTGGCAACCATCAACATCATACATCTCCCTGTAACAACCACCAGTATCAAACAAGACCTCTTGATCTAATGTCTCTCTTCTCACCCAATGGCTTGTCGATGAAGCCAGATTGCAAAATTAAGTGGCTATTGGGCAATGTTTTAGCTCTATCTGAAGTTCTCAATCTCCCTTTGTCAGTGATCAAAGACTTCAGTATGTTTCCTCCAGTGGCAATATCATTTCATGTTTAGAAGTAGAACTTCATTATTCAATATTTGGTTTATTATTTTCAACGCTCGGGATTACCTTTGATAGCAATGTGATAGATGCCAGAGACCCAAAAGCGTAGGAAATATGCGTGGAAGATGCGTTGATGGGTATGTGGCACAATGAGCTGGCGTAATGGCTTTAGAATTCCTCCAATGACGAATAAAGAAAATAAGTGGCACAACAATTCTTCAGTGTAACGTCATTACCTTGACACGAAGTCTATTTTCGTTTCAAAGCGTCATTGTCTTGAATCATAGTGTACCTAAGAAAGTACAAAAGTAGTTTACTTTTTGAAACTCCAGTGTATAATTGAGGCCATGACGGATTTGAAACATACACATAAAACATTGATCTATTGGTTTAGAAAGAACACAGATTTCGTTTTCATGCTGGGAAATAGAATTTGATGACAATATGATACACGCAGGACACCGGGAAAAAATGTTTAATATCTTTTTACATCACCCTTAGCTTCAAATGGCATTTTTATTGACATAAATATATCCAAATATTACCTAAATAATATGTATATTATTATTGTAACACTGTTAAAAACTCGATTAAGAAGTTGATTATCCTTGTGACATTCATCAACTCCATACAAGTGCTTTAAGCGTTGTAAATTTATATGTCATAACATTGTATCCATCGAGTTTTGCCCCGGGTTTGATGTTCTTTATGCATTTTCTTGCTGAAAATGTGCTTTGTTATATTCAAAAAAGTCCCCTGAGGCTTGTAGCTGTTCTCACGCCGAATTAATGAGACTGTCACAGAAAAGACTAGGTGCACATGAACTAGAAGCTGGAAGCATGCATATGAACATCTCTGCTGAGTAACACACTATAATGGTATTGTAGAGCTTCGCCAGTCTATGTGCAGGTTTCTTTACTATTCTCAAACTTCATATAAATCTAACACCTCACATTTACCTCCTAAACGGTCAACGTTAACGTTCTTCCAGGTTCGCCAGTTGCGAGGAGCATGCAATCAGTGTTAATGCAATGAATTGCCAATCTTGCCACTGGGCGGGATTATTAACTTCGGAACCGTGGATGAACTTTTAAGAATTCATGAGATGACTTACCTAACCCAATCTCTTACATCGTGATCAGTGAATTTAACAAAATTGGAAAAAAAAATGTTTACAAAAACAACAGCAGTTAAATAAATAAAATTATCCTACAGTAATAAAGTACATTAATCTCTCTTATAACAATACTGACACCAAGAGGTGATTGACAACGTTTTTTTTCATGTGACACTTTCACAATCTTTTTGTAGATCAGGATATTCTTATACTGTGTTTCTCTACGATGTTTATACATGCCTTTTCTTTGAGTTTTTGAGAGAAACCAAAAGCAACTAGATCCCCCGTGAGAATTCCGGGTAAGAGTAAAGGTCCATAGCAGCCTGGTATGCCTTAAGAGGCGACGATACGGATAGGGTTATCAGGCTCGCCTCGTCAAACAACAAATAAAAGAAACAGAGAAGCTAGAACTATCAACGGTCATGCCACAATTATGAAAGTATCGATAGTCTTTTCTTTGATTTGCTGGAGAAACCGATATTTCCTGCAGTTTATTTTTCAGAAAACGTTATTATCTTGAAATAAGTCCTTTGGTTGGAGCTTCCAGTCGTAGACGGGTTGTCTATACACCATACACAACGTTATCAAAATGAGTCTCAATCTAGCAGATCATGAATGCAATAACAATAGAATTAAGTCAAAGAGGTTCTTGGTGCAAGCCAATTGCCAGGCAGTGTTTAATTCAAGTCTCTTATATTGCAATGCGTCTACATACAAAACAATTGCTATATTTCTTACACAGTCAGTAATTTAGTATTATAATTAAAGACACGGAACAGTATATCGTTAACCTCTTAAATTCTCATTCATCAGTTGCCAGATATAGACGCATGCTAATATATGGCAAAAGTAAGTTATTCTCCTTTGAAATTGATACATTATCCCCAGGCTAGAGTGAAGAATTTGAGTAACACACCGTTAGGAAAAGCATTTCAGTTTTATCATGGATGTCATCAAAAGGAGTGAAGAAAGACCCAAATGATGCTCTCCACGTCAGTGAGTGAATGAGTGGTTTGTTTAACACCGGTAGGAAGGGTATTTCAGTCATATCATGGTGCTATTAATATGAGGAAAAATGGCCCAAAACGATGCTCACAAAGAGCGAGTGAGTTAGTGAGTTGGTTTAGTACCGCTGTACATCTTAATTTTATCATGGTGTCATCCAAAATGATGCTCGCCAAGAGTCAGCGAGTTGGTTGAACACCGTCAGAAACAACATTTCTGTTATATCATGAGGTGTCATCATTATGAGGGAGGAATGCCCTAAAATGATGCTCACCAAGTCAGCGCATTGATTTAACACCGCGAGGAACAACATTTCAGTTATACCATGGGTGTCAACGAAAAGAGGAGGAATGCCCAAATATGATGCTCACCATCTTGTTTAACGTTGTGATAGTATTCGAATCAATTCTGTAACAGGGTGAGCAATCATATCTCATGAGTGTGATATATAAGTCAGGTATTTATATGTTTCTGCATTGTTACATTTATCAATGTATTGATATGAATCATTCACACATTTTTAGCAGCTCTGATGCCACTAGTATAAGTACATATGCACCGGACTGTCAATAATCATGAGTCCATCACCTTCCCACGAAAGCTAATTATATAATACTCACCCCTTCAGGCTAACACACTTCAGAGCCACTGTAAGGCTTCTCAAATTTGAAGATATGACTTTATCCTATTCTCAAACTTCATATAAACCGTACTGTCATCTAAGGTCCCTGCGGCTTGTCTGGACGCGAGGGTTACATTCAATTAAAATGTGACCTGTATATTTGAAAGTGCCTAGCAAAGTAATGGGGAAAATATAACCGAACTCTTTGGTGTTTGCGACAATAATGTGTCATATCTTTTTAGTAAATGTGGAAATAAGGAAAGTATATACACCAAGACTTTGCTTTTTGCATGAATATAACTGAAAAAACAGTTTGAAAGTGTGTAACGCGCTTCTTCGCATGCAAACATAGTGTTCATCCCTAAAGTTGGTTGGTTGGTTTGTTGTTTAACGCCGCACTCAGTAATATTCCAACTATTTGACGGCGGTCTGTAAATAATCGAGTCTGGACCAGACAATCCAGTGATTAATATCATGAGCATCGATCCACGCAATTGGGATCGATGGCATGACTCAACCAAGTCAGCGAATCTGACCACCCGATCCCGTTAGTCGCCTTTTACGATAAGCATAGTCGCCTTTTACGGCACCCATGGGTTGCTGAAGACCTATTCTATCCCGGAATCTTCACGGGTAACATTCCTAAAGAAAAGGATGCCAGCTCACTGTGACTCCAATGATAAAACGCCTCCGTCGTGACAGAGAAGCGCCAAATTACAAGATGTCCTCAAGATTCATTTCGATGTTTTAAAACGTGTGGGTGATGTACGCTATTTGCCTTGCAGAAGTTGTGACATACATATGAAAATAAGATCTAGGATGAAACGATCAACAAGCGAATCCTACAATACATCGCCTACAGGATTACAATTTTACATCGGTATTGATATATCTGCTGAAACATACCATAGACTCTCAAAGCAGAATACACATCATAATTTGTCCTTGACGACATTTGGTTTAAAATCAATTAAATGTCCTTCTTCCTCTGCCTGAAGCATTTGTTCTCACACGTTCGCCGATTTCCCTCGTTGTTATGACTTCCTCTTAAAACTGGAGAGTGCATTTCCGTATTTTGACGGGCGATGTTTCTATTTATTCCAAGCCAGGGCTCTCGGTGTCTTATCGTCTCGCAGATAAACATGTGGCGCTGCTGCTGAGACACAGGAGAACGAGACATGGCGATTAAAACCTTTTTGACTTTGATTTGAACTGATATGAAAGACAAATTATCGATGCCCTCGCGTTACGCTAAATGGCAGTACGGTGTAGCAGGGAAAGCCGTACGTCTTCTTTGACTACACTCTACTTGCGTTCTGATGTCATGGGTTGCGGGTGGCCCAGTTGTCTAAGGCGCCGCGATTCGCTCTGCAGATTTGCCTATGAAATGGCCCTTAGCAACCCATGTCGTAAGAGACGACTAACATGCCCAGTTGTCTAAGGCGCCGCGATTCGCTCTGCAGATTTGCCTATGAAATGGCCCTTAGCAACCCATGTCGTAAGAGACGACTAACATGCCCAGTTGTCTAAGGCGCCGCGATTCGCTCTGCAGATTTGCCTATGAAATGGCCCTTAGCAACCCATGTCGTAAGAGACGACTAACATGCCCAGTTGTCTAAGGCGCCGCGATTCGCTCTGCAGATTTGCCTATCAAATGACCCTTAGCAACCCATGTCGTAAGAGACGATTAACATGCCCAGTTGTCTAAGGCGCCGCGATTCGCTCTGCAGATTTGCCTATGAAATGGCCCTTAGCAACCCATGTCGTAAGAGACGACTAACATGCCCAGTTGTCTAAGGCGCCGCGATTCGCTCTGCAGATTTGCCTATGAAATGGCCCTTAGCAACCCATGTCGTAAGAGACAACTAACATGATATCAGACTCGCCGACTTGGTTGATCATGTCATCGTATGCCAATTGCGTGGATCGATTCTCATGATGTCAGTCACTGGATCGTCTGGTCCAAACTCGATTATTTACAGACCGCCGTTATACAACAAATAAAGAAACAAAGATTTCCCCCACATTCTCAAAAAAGAAGAACGAGGACTATAATTACAATAAAATACAATTCCGTGTTGTTTACCTAACTCCCAGAGATCGTCAGTAAAACGTCTGGATATATGAATCTTAGCGAACTTGATGAAAATAACAATATATTACTTCATATGAAATACAAATCTTTATCATCTTATATACGTACGTCTCTTCTGGTGCTGTAAAAGTATATGGACAACCCGTCTAGGTTTATACATACACGACCCGTGAAGATTCGGGGTAGACTAGGTCTTCAGCAACCCATGCTTGCCGAAAAAGGGGACTGTGCTTGTGGTAAGAGGCGACTAACGGGATCGGGTGGTCAGGCTCGCTGACTTGGTTGATGCGTGGATCGATGCTCAGGATATTAATCACTGGATTGTCTGGTCTAGACTCGATTATTTACAGACCGCCGTCATATAGCTGGTATACTGCTGAGTGCGGTGTTAAACAACAAACTAAGAAAACGTGACATTTCACATAAATTCGGCTGATATATGTACATGTTGCTGCAAGTGATTACCATATGATTTTGTGTTCAGCGAAACGCTTGGACATTCTTCTGAATCCTTGGCTTCATGTTTACAGATTTACTGCCCAAATTAAACAAGCATTTGCACCACCACGTCTACCGCAGTGGCTTGTATATATGTATGCACACAAACAAAACATGGCTGTAGAGATAAGTAAAACAATCCTCCTTAAAGACAGCTAAGGCTTGGGGTTTGGCTGTCCCTGGAGGTTTGTTTCAAACTCCTAAACAGTGACTAATTATTACGTAGATATTATGTATCACTGGTTCTTATAATGTCAGCGTCGAGACATCAAAAGGCCTTATAAAACTCAGAATTCAGCATACATCTTTTTTATTAAATATTTCTGACCGACCATTTTGGTTTTCTGGCAAGGGAATATGAATTAAGATTCTAAATAATTTCTACCAATAGTCCTCAACAAGTCGTGTTGTCATAACGTCAAAAGTGCTATATCACAGTTCAGTTGAATACACGTCAGAGAATACTCAGATTCGAATATCCGCCGAAACCTACAGTTGATGTAGTTGATGTAGTTGATGTGAAAAATAAATCACTGATAACACCAGGTGTTTGCTAAACCGTAAAAGATGTCATGCTCTACCAGTGTCAGTAGTCAATCACAAAAGTATAACACATCAGCAGTTGTGTATTATTCAAATTGTTTCAATTTAGTTTTTAAAAGTTTTAAATCAAATTATATTTTTAAAATAAAACCATGTAGAAATTATTATTGAGAGCTGACAAAGATATTTCTAATTGAAAGTCAAACATGAGATAACATCAAAGGAGCGGTAAAGTTTCTTTTGCTCTTCAGTTTATATGAAACTGAGGGTGAACTGTTTGTCAAGGTGTCACTTCTTCGATTGGTGTCACTTCTTCGATTGGTCTAAAGTAGTGGAAAATTCTGATCCGTATGCAAAAAGCAATAAATCAGCGAAGAGAGGGGTGCAGGTAGTACAGGTGCGTGTTCCATGGGGATGTCCACCACTTGTCTGAATGTCCTATCTGGAAAATTGACAATACTAGACCCTTTACGTACAATATGTCATATGCCTCTGGTTAAATCACATAATCACACTATACATTTCTACAAGTACAAATATGTTTAAATACAGTATCCTTTATTCTTATCTTGTGAAATGTTATGCACATCTTTCTGAAGCATACAATACATATGCTTCGCTGAGGTAATTCTGTTTCATGAAGGAGATGAATCTTTCAGATGACAACATATTTATTAATATGTGAAATAACATCGTAAATATATGACTGCCCAATCAACTTATTATTTGGTTCCAGTTACTATTCAAACTGACTGTAGTTCGTTCATGTTCAATTGTGGCTACGACAACCATCAACCAACTATCAACAACCATCATCATGCATCTCCTTGTAACAATCGGCAGTATCCTACAAGATGTCTTGATCTAAATTCTCTCCCTCCTCACCCCCAGGGTGTTTGATGAAGCCAAACTGCAGAATTAAGTGGCAATTATGCAATGTTTTAGCTATCCGAGGTTTCTTAATCTCCCTTTGTCAGCGATCAAAGACTTCAGTATGCTTCTTCCAGTGGCAATATTCCTTTATACTTAGAAGTAGGACTTCATTATTCAATACTTGGTTTATTATTTTCAACGCTTGGGGTTAGCTTTGATGACACTGTGATAGATGCTAGAGGTTCCCAAGAGTAGATACATGCAGATAAGATGCATTGATGGGTGTGCGCTACAGATAGTTGGCGTAATGGTTTTAGAAGTCTGAAGTTTTTGAAGAATGAAGAATTACGTTTAATGAGTGAAGCAAATAGAAATATCATTAACCTTGATCTTGAATTTTATATATACTTTTAAAGCGTACATATTTATCTTCATACATCGTTGAATGTCTGTGGCAGAAAATATCAGGTGTAAATGAACTTGAAACTGGAAGCTTCTGATTAACGTACTATACAAGTACTTTGAGGCTTCATACGTATGTACATATGTTTTGTTCTAATATCCTCGTAACCTCAGAGTTACAGCATGAGTGGTTAACGTTCTTGCGTGTTCTCACGGGCGGCCCAGTCGTTTAAGGCGCCGTGATACGCTGTGTAGAGTTGCGTCACTTGGGCACGCCAGAAACCTATGGTTGTGGGTTCGAATCCCGGTTCGCACCGATGTTGTTTCTAGGTTCGTCAGCAACATACCCGTGCTCGTGGGTTTTCACCGAAGTGGTAAACGTCTGAGGCTTTCCTCCCACATTAAGCTGGTTCGCCGCGATATAACTTGAATAATGTTGGAAACGTCGTTAAACCCAACTCATTCACTCACAGATTAATTTATCAACTAATTGGCCATTTATCCGAAAGCAAATCAAGCTAATAAAAGTGTGTCTTGGGTTTCGTTTAAACAGATTCATTGATCCGTTTTTCAGAGAACTGAACAATTCATGTGGCAAACTAAACAAATGCAGTATTGCACAAGTATCCGAAATTCTAATGATCTGCCTCATACTGTCTGTGATTTCAAAATCGAAACGCAGATGTTAATCCAGAACTAATCACTGGTACAGGATCTCTGAATAAGTAAAGTTATATAACTCTATAACACACAGGATTAGGTTCACGATACAAAAGGGCAATAGAGTGGGTCAAATAGGTGGCAGCAGCCATAAAGAACAGACCCAAGTTAGTTCACTCCCGAATGTTCAGAATACACGTCACTGTTGATTGTCTCGAAAGAGGTCGTGTTTGAATCGAGAATAGTTTGGGGACCTGGCAGACATTCGTTGTTTCCAAACAGGTACTAGTATCCAATCCGTTCTCGGCAGGTAGATATGACTCAAGTCATGTTGAATAGGCCTGGAATGGCCCTCTTGTAGGTCTTATAGAGGAACATCTGTTTCCATGTAGGTATCGAATCCGTGATCGGCAGGGAGATGCGACACAAGTCATGTTGAAATAGTAATCATCGACTATCTATAACATTCGGTAACTTAGCAATAACCTAGTAACACAATGTATTGGTACTGTATTGCTTATCAGGTGTCGCATGACATTACATCTGGTTTCGTCATTGATTTTTAGTTGTCCATTCACATATTGTTCTCCACTATTTTGCCCTTTTACGCCCAATGGAATCTGTTTTGGGCAGATAATCGAGACTAATTATGCTCTGGCGTTGACATTTTAATATTACAATACAATATTAATCTTTAATATTTTAGTTCAATTCATGGCACAAACTTACATAAGTTGAACAAGTAATGCGATTATCTTCCACTGGTCGTAAAAGGCAAAATAGAGGTGAAAACAGAACGTATAATGATTAGACTTGTTGGTCATGAACAATGACACTGACGTTGACATCGGTCATGTCTCGTTGTGTCTGTTCTTCGGTATATTTAAACACATTCACCAAAAACAATGACATATATGTAGCAATGCATTATACCATTTTTTGGCAATGGCAATTATAATTGTGTTTGTTTTTTTGTTTAAATTCTTCTAACTGAAAATGTTATGGGCATGTTCAATATATTATACATGACTCGTTGACAAATCATAAAATATTCGCATATTTTTAAAGATAATCATCCTCTTTTAGCTGACGTTGATGTAACAAAATGAACTGCATTATATTCTGCCCGGAGTTGAATACATGATGATACTTGAAAACCTATTTATTCTCTTGCAGGAAAAACCTTTTTGGCGTTGTCAGCTCCACGTGATTTAAACTACCATAGACGTCTACGTTATTTATGATGGATCCAATTTTAGAAGAGAATATGATGGGTTTTAAAGCACGCATTTACGAGAAACGTGAATCCAATCTTTAGTACAGAAGAGGAGGCATAACGCGAAAAAGAACCTTATAATATCCGCCCAACAAACCTTATCATAATGATATTTGTATTTTCTTCTAAACGATGAATGTTCATGTGCCACTAAACCGATTATTCACTTTAGAAGTGATATTTCATCGTGCACAATAATCCTTCGCGACAATTTCCGGTGAGCTGATATGGGAAAACCTGATTTTATTCAAAGGTCCAGCATATCCGGGCCATGAGAGCAATATTCCATGCACTGTCTATGACTGACGTCACTCGCCATCAGCGGACCTTTCATCGTCTGTAAAAAGGTGGTAAAATTGCTTGCAATGTCACTCAGGACGCCAACGAGAGGGCTAACGGTAATTTATTACATACACAATAATATAGGATAGGATTAGCACTCGAAGAAATTGTTTCACGTTCGATGTCGCCAAAACATGCTACGGATCATAAATTTGAGCATTGCTTTATAATACAGTCTGGTTTATGTAGTTCTTGTTCACTGAGGGAGACGTGATGTATTGCATAGAAACGGCTGACAAGCATGTTTACTGTCGGTAATGTCGTGTGTAAAATAGCCATATCCTGAAATAACCCCTGACGTATATGAGGATACCAAAGGTGAAGGTATGATAACCTTTGACATCATCACAGTTGTGGCCACATTTGGTGTAAGTATTGATAATGCGTTTCCTTGATCAATTGGCTATTTATCTCAAACATCCTCAAGCTTCTAGAAGTGTTTCTTGGGGTTTCGTTGTTCTAAAGTAATTGACTCTGTTTCTTGGATAGTATATGCTGCTCCAGGAAATTCTCCTGATAATCAACAAAATGAGTATTGAGTTGAGCTTGAAATAATGGAGACCAGTGAAACCGCCTCATCAGGCTTTTGCATAATTTTTCAAAATAACAAAAAATATCCACAAAACAGTAATGACAAGAGGGGTGACTTCAACTTTCCAAAAGTCAACTTTCCCTTCTTGTCGAACATTATTCTAACAGGTCCAGCCTTTTCTGTCTAGATTTCCATAACTTTTGAAAACCTTCAAAATCAAGGATGGCTTGTTCTTACCCCGACGAATTCAAATAGAGTCATACGACGCTTGCTATTACAGTTGTTTGATCAGGGTTCCGACATTCAAGGCCTAAGTAAAGCATTCAAAAAGGTTTTATGGTAGACACGTGGATGACATCGACAACGATAATGTCCGATACAACTTACTTGCATGTGCCTGTGTGTGACGTGCTACATGCTACAGTCGGAATCCTAAAATCGATTTCCTATGATTATGAAAAGATTTTGTTACTTACATTTCCATAGTTACTTGTTTGTGAAAATGTTTACAGTTACTCTGGTGCTCATTCTCTAGGAATGATAGATTACACATTTACGGCTGATTTTGTTTGTTTGTTGTTTAACGTCGAACTCCGCAATATTCAAGCTGTATGACAGTGGTCTGTAAATAATTGAGACTTGACCAGACAATCCAGTGATTGATATCATGAGCATCAATGCACACAATTGGGATGCAAAATGAAATGCAGATGAAAAATAAAATGTTTTGAAATAACATAATGGTCTTGTATCTCTTCTGCGGCAATTTTATGCCAATTCAGGTTTGAGAATCCACATGGTATTAATTCCACTTGTCTCAAATATTTTCCTTCCCAAGTCCTTCCTTGATAGTATTGAAGATTTTGTACGTATTTTATTGAGCTTTGGAATCCAGTACTACAGAGGAATGGACATGTCTTCAGGTTTTATATAGCTGAGTGCGGCGTTAAACAACATACTAACCAACCAACCAACATGAAATGGTTATATTATTTGAGGCTTTGTCGGTGGGAACAACGACAGAAGTCTCATGTTGGGCAGCCAGACAGCTTGGATAACAGCTGGCTAGGATTAAATGCGTTTATTCCAATTCTTTCCCCACCTTTTCAGTTTGTCCATTCAACAAATAACATCGCGCACTTAACCAATTCTGAAAGAAAAGTTCCTCTTCTCTTTTGGCCCATCTTTTTGGCATTTGCTTCGATAGCATCCATAATGATTCCAAACTTGTGATTCCAATTTTTAGCTGGATGCGCGTGGTATTTTCTGAATACCTGAAGAAGGATGTTATTGTCAACAGCAGAGAAGAAAAATTTTAAAAATCGACATATATATGAAAACCAAAGGTAGACGTATGGTAACACTTGAAATGGTGGCATTTGTGACTACATGAAATATATTTACTGATTATGTGGTTAGTAAATCTGTAGACCATTTATCAGAAAATAACTCAAGCGGTTTGTGGATTGGCTGTCTTTATAATTCAATTAATTTTACATTCACGTCGACCTGTGTGACTCTATGTGACCTTGCATTTGTTAGGTTCTACAGGTGGTCAATTTTCTTAGCAAATTATCGAATGAAGTAACATATCCTTCTTCAAGAGGAACAAAACACAGCAATTGGCATACCAAGTTTGATTCACGTAATTCATCAGTAAATATGAATGTCTGTTGACACAAATATTAACATGATGTATCTTATTAGAGTTGTTGCATTGTCGTAGTTTCACACATTGCACTTATGTCAAGACCTAAACTGCAAATTGATATAAGGATTACATGACAATATTGCTTCTCACTCATCAAGAACCGTTCGCATTTTCTGTGAGTAAGCATTTGGTTATTCTTATGTAAGTTGATGCATGATCGCTAAGCCTGAGAGCAGAAGTTTCATCATCAGAGTGATTCATGAAGTAGACGTTGACCTTTTGGTGAAACCCAAGCTCATCAGATTTTTAGCTGATCCAAGGGACAAAGTGAAGTAACATTTCGTAGCGTCGTGGCACTTTAGACCACTGGCCTACTGGTCCAGCTATTGACGTACATGTGTGAAATACGTAGAAGTATTACAACAACTTATACGGATGTTTCTGGTAACAATGTTTATTAAAAATGATTGCCGACCGTCTCTGGTCATAAAACCAGAAAGAAACATTTTTCTTGTTGATTAAAACTATTACTTTTACATTGACTGCTGTAATTTTGTCAGGGCACGGAAAGCACGTGAAAAGTACCATCTGTTATAAATATATGTTACATACATGTTTTTGTGATTGGGTATAACTAAACTTCGGCGATTAATAATTGTACATAATCGAGAATGGTTTTGACGATTTCTACACTATTTTCCTTACCTTATACATGAACATTGGTTTCTGGATGTCTGAAACCCGTTCTATTATTATCAATGCAATATAGTTATACAATATAGTTAGGTGTGCGGTCAGATACACATTTGTCAACATGTCCAAGGACTAACATAGAGATAACTCAACCTGTATCATCCCTCGAGGCCGGTTGACATCTTATGATGTGTAACAGTGACAGAAGGATGCAACATGACTACAACTGATATACATTACATGTGTCTCAAACGGCTCTAATTGCTGATATTTGAATCCCCCCCAAATCACATTACTCATCAAAGACTTGCCTGTTACCCTACTGTCAGTGTCACGCACAGATCCCGTGAGAGTTTGTCCGACTCGCGTGTAACTGTACCAGTAGCATTCGTGTGTTTCCGTTGATCAACTCCCGAATATTGGTTTTTCTAGATCGATTCAATAATTGGACCCATCGAGGCCAAACAAGAAAGGCACCGTGACTTGTCTTTGCCTAAGGGCAAGAATTATTCCCAATTGGGTTCGATGTTTTTGACAATATTTTGATTTTTATCGAAATGTTTCCATGTTAAAGGATATCTTGGTAATTAACCGCTGCTGTATTGGGTTAGACCGGTGGCCAAGGGCATCGCAGGGAAGTTGACAGACTTTGCATCACTTCTTATCACCGCTCCATCCACGGACTAGTCCCTAAGTTGATTCACAATCGCAGCTTGCTACATACATTATTCATCGTTATCGAGAAGATAGCGATTTATCGTGCAGTTGCATTGTATGTACGCGAAAAACGCGAGACGATTAGAGCATGTTTATTGATGCTCGCTTACTCCATGTCAAGCAATCACCAGTGCTGAAACGCAAAGACTCATAACGAGTTTGCTGGCCAAGATATATATTTGACTAAAACCATGACACAAAGTTATGAAAACATTTGCTCTCTCCAATGGCAACACGCTGTGATGATTGATGAAGCATTGGATGAACATGCAATCCAGAATCTGCCATGTCAGCAGTATTTTGATGAAGATGTTTTAAATCTGCATAATTCGAAACAATGGATTCCGCTCGCAGTTTGACAATATGTTCAAATATCAAGTTGTACTTAAAACCTGTAATATCAAATCAGTCACGCTTCCAGATACTCCCTGTCAAAGTATTTGAGTCCGGATTTAAATTCGCCATTTGCCAAATAAAGGGATTCCTGTTTTAAACAAAATCCTATTTATATATGTGATTTAACCGGAGTTCCAACTGCTTTGCTCAATATTCTGTAATTGCCTAAACAATGAAGCCATTGGCCCAGTGACCGGCAATCACGGAAGTCTCTTGCTGTCAGGACAAATGCCGAACTATGGGACGTAGTTTAGTTTCGTTATTTGATTCCTATCACAGCCCATTGGATTACACAACACGTTGGTTGTGTGAATTAATTAATCAGACAGTTATTATGGTTCTGCTTTTGAAGCGTTATTTGACTGAACGCTTTGATCAAAGGGGAAAACAAGCAATTAAACAGGACTCTGGCAACATCGATTCAGTCGAGCTTTGTCACAGCTGTGATTAATTGAATCAATGGACGAGGGCTTCGTGAGACACAGAAAAATGATCAATGTGGTTCACCTTCACGTTAAGGTATCAACCGGATCCTGAATTGAAATCGGTGTAAGTGTAGATTAGCCAACCTATAGTAGATATCATTAAGTCGGATATATCGAAACACCGACTGTATTTTGCATTCCTTGGCAATTATTGTTGTTGGACGTGTGAAGAGAGATTTTTCCTGTTCGCCGTTGTCAGATGGTTGGATTACTGTGATAAGATCCTACCGGTCCTCTCACGCCTAGTATTGGCAACTGACTGAAGTGTAGCAAAATAAGGAAACATTTTTTACCTTTTGAAAATTGCGTGGATTAGAAATTGTATTCAGAACATTGGTCCCACAAAATCAATCTTGATGTAAACATAGCCTTGACGTACATGTAAATATATATATACATATACACTAAACTATGCACGTAGGCTGTTTGTTTCTTTGTTGTTTAAACCACACTCATCAATATTCCAGCTCTATGACGGCGGTCTGTAAATAACTAACTGTAGACCAGATAATCTAGTGGTTGACACAAAGAGCATCGATCTATGTAGTTGGGATACGATACCATGTATCAACCAATTGAGCGAGTCGAATCATCACATCCTGTTAGGCGTCTCTTACGTCATGGGTTCCTGAAGACCATTCCATAGGCAAATCTGCAGAGCGAATCGCGGCGGCTTAGACAACTGGGCCACCTGTACCCCCCTGACGTCAGAACGCTAGAAGAGTTAGTGTATACGGAAATGTATTTTGAGGAAGTTTTAAGGGGAAGTCATGTTCGAGGGAAATCGGTGAACGTGTGAGAACAAAAGCTTCAGTCAGAGAAAGTAGGACATGACGTTGATTTTAAATCAATATCTTCAAGGACAATTGACCCGTGAAGATTCCGGGGTAGAAAAGGTCTTCAGCAACCGATGCCCATGATGTCAATCACTGGATTGTTTGGTCCAGACTCGATTATTTACAGACCGCCGTCCTATAGCTGGAATATTGCTGAGTGCGGCGTTTAACAACAAACAAACAAAACAAATTAAGGATAAATAATGATGTTTATTCTGGCATGTTTCAGCAGATTTATCAATACCGAAGTAAAAATGTAGAATTCAAGGATAATAATAATTTAAAAAATCGGTGTAAGAGACCAACCATGTTATATTCTAGGGGGATTTTGTATGGAGACACCTGGAAAGCCTGCGATACCTCTAATTAATACTATGAACCTGAATAAAAACAACAACAACAACCTCTTTAAACAATATATTTTTGTGGCAAACAAACTCCTTGCATACAATCTGTAGCATGAATATTTCTTTTCAAGCATCTTCTGGGACAACCCCTTCAACCAAAACATACTATGAAGAGGAATGTCTCAGCTAGCTTGAACATGTATTGTACGATCCGCTTATTGATGGTTTGATCCCAGATCTCCTTCCCCACATTCACAGAGGGTACATGCATCATTTATAAATACCCCATATTGAAAGGAGTAAAATACTTGTTGGTGCTTTCTTTTGTTTGAAATGGTTGCTTCTAAACATATCAAAATTCAAAACCAGAACGATGCCATTTCCAAACCCTTTTGGGACGTTATAATAACGCAACAAACTCCAACCAACAAATATTCATGCAGCTTTACATTGAAATAGAAGAAATAAAAGCTGGCATCATTTTTGTCTTGTGTAAAATACTTCTTTTTTTATTCCTTGAAACACTGTAAGGCATCGTCAGCTCTCTGTGATGTTAAGCATCATTGAGGTACACCAAAGGCATTGAAGAGTCGAAGAACTTTATTGTCGATAGATCTCGGGTATTGTCTGAAAATGTTGAAGGTAATACACATTTAAAGGACCTGCAGTATAAAGGGTTAAAGGGAACACTCTTGTATACATGTGTTATTTACAGAGGACGCGAAGACCTTCATCATGAAGGGACTTGAGAATATCCCATGGTGTACATGTTCTTCGCCAACAATGATAATTTTTTTGTCATATTTTCCCTGAAATTAGATTGTTTAAACCACATTTCTCAAACCGATGACAGCTTCAATCGAACTGTGAACAATTATCTATTATTAACACTTGTATTACAGGACAAACCGATGCTTAATATGTAACGTCACGTGTTCCCCTTAATAATAGGAACACTAATGTATTCACTATGGGGATGTTTTGATCCAGAAAGGTTTCAGAATGGAAATATAATCATGACACTCGGTATCTTCCGGTGGGCTGATATGGAAAGAACCTGATTTTCTTCAAAATCTCAATGTGTACAGGACATGGGAGCAATATCACGTGTATTGCCCATGACTGTGGCGCCACGTGCGCTTTCTGGAGCTACAAAGTGGCTGGAAAAGTGCTTGTAGTGACATTTACGGTGCTGATGGTGTATGTCATTTATGATTTTCACAGTGATATAGAATTGTATTTGCGACCACAGGAAATTAAACCACTTTCCATGTCGCCATATCAATCCGTCTTTGGATAATCAATTGATGAGTATAACTTTCATACTTACCCTTTTCGAAATATTCCCGTTTGCAGAGGGCGTAGACGTGATATTGCACACAGATACGATTGATACGGTGGAGAAATGATAACCTTTGTCGGACTGTACTTGTGATTTATTACAGGTTAATGTGTTTAGTGAAACGGTCGGTCATTTTTCAGAAAACAGTTCAAACCTCTGCATGTGTTTCGTGTTTCCTTAGACTTACTCTATCATGTCGGTGTGTGTGGCTAATATCGTTATGTAGTGAACACTGCCCAGATCTACTTGAATACGTCACACCTCCTTCTTAAAGAGAGACAATTCAGGCTCGGGCTGTCGAAGGAGGCCTGCGTCAAGCTGATAAAATTTACAACTTCAAAGTTAGCAGTTTATTAATACACTAAGTTATTACAATGTGTCAGTTTTAATGCTTATTAAGACGCCTAAATTTCAACTGAAAATTGCCTTATAAAAGACTACATGTTGCTTGGATCTTCTTATCTGCTTAGTGACGTTTACCTTGGTTCAAGTTAACAGATTTACTGCCCCAATTAGAAACCACCATGTCTTCTGCCGTGGCCTTTGTCTGTGTACATACACACAGCACATGGACATAATAGGTCAAAGATCCTTGTTGAAGACAGCTACGGCTCTGAATCTGGCTGTCAAAGAAGGTGTGATACAAGCTGATAAAAACAACTTCAACCGTAAATACTAATTATTGAATAGAGAAAGGTGTCAGTTTTTGAAATAATTTAACTGACCTAACCCTCAGAAGAAATGTGCCTTATGAAATGTGACGTGTTTTCTTCATAATGCACCTGACCTGTTGCCTCAGCGAATAACATTAAGCATACATCTTTCTTATTGAATAGTTCTGACATGCCATTCTTGTTTTTGACATAAAAGTAAGAATGTAAATTCCAATATTTACAACCAAGGCCCCTGAACAAGTGTTGTGGTTATTACGTCACAATATTAGAATGCAATACCAAACTGCTTCAGATTTGGACCATTTTAATTATGCCTCTTGTGTTACGCCAACATTAAACCATCGATGCCCAGTATGTATTCTACGTGTGTGCAGTGGAAGCCACTTGACGAAACTCGTATAATATTTATGTGAGTGAACATATTTACTGTATAAATGTAAATGTTACTCTCTTCAGACCTCAGAAATGCTCATGCTACCTTTAACAGATGCTGGTAACTCATTCTTTCACTTAAATGACTGTTTCTCGAAGCAGATAAATTCTTTCATGAACGTACGTTCAATTGGTGCTGATTTGAAACTGTAATGTCATTATTGTTGACTACAAATGGTAACCTTTCCAAAGAAAATGAACAATATTTCATTTGACAATATCTTAGGGAGCACCCATTTGATTTGTAAGAGGGGAGGCTGTGTGTGTGTGTTCTTTTGAGAACAATCGATTTCCCCCCAGCTATATCAAACAAACTATTTTATACTAAGCACCATAAAACTTTTCACAATTAACACATCATTGTTGACGTTTGGATATTTTTCACAAAACAAAGTATTCAGTTTTTCACTAATGCCAACAAACTATTAATTTTGGACATATATCTTTACATTCCCACCCCCAATCAAATGGATGCTCCCTTATAAACATTTTATATAATAATCGTAAATATACTCAGCAAAACAGAAACGCAAGTTGAATAAAATCATCCCAATATTTTAGCAAGAGTAATCATGTAATTTTGTGATCCAAACATCGCCTTTCTTACAGTTGTCAAAATGAAGCTCAGTCAAAATGCATATTATAACCTACAAATCCACCAAACGCATCCACGTGCAAACCACGTGGCAATTGCACTTGCATGATCTGCACATGAAACATGAACACAAGGCAATAATGTTTTTGGCTTTTCTGTCCTTTTTATCTGGTCGATTGCACAACAGTAAACAAAAGTCGGTACTGAGAGAAGCAGAAAAACAACAACGCCATCGGTCATTAGGAAACGGGTGGATCGAAGCTTTTGAGTTATCCCCAAGGACCATTTACTAGAATCTCGAATCGAACCAACGCCTGAGGGACAACACGTGACTTTCCCAGACCCGGTAGGTCACTTGAGACCAACATAGCCCGGGACTGCTACATCCGGTTTCGGCACCTATGTCAAAAGACCACCACGTGTGCGTCGGATGCCAGCTCAGACGTCGAGGAACTGCCCACATGAAACATATCTGTTCGAAGTGTCATTTGGACGCACCAACATCGTCGAATACGACGTCAGTGGTGTCATGTCCACAGAAGATCGCCTTACCTGAGATTCGTTTTGAGGCTGGATGCTTCGCTCCAGATTGCCTGCAGGAAGTCGACATATTCCGCGGAGGAAGGGGTGGTGTGGCCGGTAACCTCACACAAACGGCATACGAGATGAAATACTGCAGCCAAATTTAATCCAAAGGTCATTCGTCACCAAAAAGGCATTTGCATTTCTTCCGTGTTTGAATTTCCACATGCAAACAACACTAATTATATTTGACTCAGAAGAATAAAATGCATTTGAATATTATTTAAAACATCAACGCTTGAGAATAATCAATCTTGATGATCTGCTGAAACATGTAACAGATTCCTTTGGGCCTAAAAGTCAAAATAGCGCTGAAAATTATATGAATGGATTACAGAAAGGTCATGACTTTTGTTCGCGAAAAGAGTAAAAATATCCTATTCTACCAGTAGCACGGGTCACTCGCACAATGTGCACAAAAAGGTAAGTGTTTGTTTGTTAAGTTATTTGACGAAATGCTTGTGATAATGGTCTATTCCCTTTTTCAGCAAGATTCAGTTTCAATGTATTTCTTTTCACCATTTACATGCAACTGCCCAATACTTGCCTTTACATCACACAACTCGATCTTACGCAGCTGAAGTTCCTCATTTGGTCAGGTTGTTGGAACAATTGTGGAAGAACTACTATCTACAACCATCGGCAACCATCAACATCATACATCTCCCTGCAACAACAACCAGTATCCTACAAAACCTCTTGATCTAATGTCTCTCTTCTCACCCTTAGGCTTCTCGATAAAGCCAGATTGCAGAATTAAGTGGCAATTATGCAATGTTTTAGCTCTATCTGAGTTTCTTAATCTCCCTTCCTCAGCGATCAAAAACTTCAGTATTCTTTTTCCAGTGGCAATATTACTTCATGCTTAGAAGTAGGATTTCACTACTCAATCTTCTGTTTATTATTTTCAACGGGCGGTATCTGCTGAGTATCGCGCTATAATGGTATTGTCGGGTTTCGCCAGGCTGTGTATATGTTTCTTTACTATTCTCAAACTTCATAGAAATCGTACCCCTCACAGTTACCTCCTAAACGGTTAACGTTCTTCCAGGTTCTCCAGTTGTGAAGAGCATGCAATCTGTGTTAATGCACTGAATTGCCGCTCTTGCCACTGGGCGGGATTATTAACCTCGGAGATGACTGACCTAACCCAATCTCTTACATTGTGTCAGTGAATTTAACAAATTTGGAAAAAATGAAAGGTGTAAACAACAGCAGTTAGTAGTAAAGTACATTAATATCTCCTATTATAGGACTGACACCAGGAGGTGACTGACAACGTTTTCTTCATATGACAGTTTCACACTCTTTCTGTCGGTCTTTACTTTGAGTTTTTGGGAGAAACAAAAAGCAACTAGATGCCCCATCTGTGTAAATCTGTGTAAGAGTATAGGTCCCTAGCAGCCTGGTATGCCATTAGAGATGACGAAAATGATCGGGTTATCAAGCTTGGTGACTTGTCATGTCATCGTATCCCAGTTACGTGGATCGTTGTTCATGATATCAATCGACCCGGGTTAAAATTAGTTTTCAGTTTTCATTCTGCCATAAGAGGCGACTAACGGGATGGTCAGGCTCGGTGACTTGGTTGATGCATATCATCGTATCCCAGTTATATAAATCGATGCTCATGATGTCTATCACTGTATTATCTGGTCCAGTCTCGATTATTTACAGACAGCTGTCATATACTTGGAATATTGCTGTGTGCGGCGTCAAACAACAAACATAACAAACTTAGAAGCTAGAAGCTATCAATGGTCATGCCACAATTATGAAGTATTGATAGTCTTTTCTTTGATTTTCTAGAGAAAATGATATTTCCTGCAGATTATTATTGAGAAAACGTAATTATCTTGAAATAAGACCTTTGGTTGGGGCTTCCAGTCGTTATATCATAATTATAGTGGTATTGAATTTGGCAATTAATTCTTTTCACTGACGCGAAATACTTTCTTTTACCATTTTTCATTTTATTCGTCATTATCGTCTTCTCTACTCATATGAGAGGAATCAATATAAGTATTGACTAAACATAAACGTGTTAACATATCTTTCAGGTAGAATTAATGAAAGCGAATTCGTCCACATTGAAATGGACGATGTTGGATGGTAATCCTTTGGAAAACGATTTGTTGATCATATCTGTATTAATTTGTGGATGATCAACAAATTGACCTGTTCCTCGCGTTTCATGGTGCCCCGAAAGAAATGACTTTGTTCATCTTCTTTCTGCAGTTTTTCATTATTATGCATGTTAGCTTCTGTCAAACACATTTCTGACATGTCCGACTTAATAATTATTTGAAATGTAGAAATTGGTTGTAACATGCATCAAACATCATTTGGACATAATCACAACATATTCTTTCAATTTTCCCCCAAAAATCTCCCATCAATTTGACACCTGATGTGAGAAAAATGGTACTGGCATGATTATGATTATACGTGATTTGCTCCAGAGATATGACTGATAAAGATATTTACTGTCTGTAATGTAGTGTGTGTCCTGAAATGACATTCCCGTGGACGCCAGTCTAAACAATGACATATTAGGATACCATGGGTATTTGCGGCTACATTTGATTAATTATTTATCGATCATACGTTTACAGAATCAACTCGACATTTATCAGATACCAACTCAAGCTTATACAAATGTTTCTTTGCTACTGTTAACCAGATTCATTGCCCTAAATAAGTATTGAATTCCACATCGACCCCCTGTGAATTTGTATGTATAACCGTAGACAGGTTGTCTATACACCATACACAACTTTATCAAAATGTGTCTCAATTTAGCAGATCATGAATGCAATAACAATAGAATTAAGTCAAAATGGTTCATGGTGCAAGCCAATTGCCAGGCAGTATTTAATTCAAGTCTCTTATATTGCAATGTGTCTACTTACAAAACAATTGCGATATTTTCTACACAATCAGTAATTTAGTACTATAATGAGAGACCCGTAACATTATATCGTTAACCTCTTTAATGCTCATTCATCAGTTGCCAGATCTAAACGCATGCTAATATACGGCGACAGTAAGTTAATCGCCTTTGAAAGGCATACAATATAACCAGGCTAGAGTGAAAAAGTTGAGTCAAACACCGTTAGGAAGAGCATTTCAGTTTTATCAAAAGGAGTGAAAAGAGCCCCAGATGATGCTCTCCACGTGAGTGAGTGAATGAGTGGTTTGTTTAACACCAGAAGGATGGGCATTTCAGTCATATCATGAGTGCCATCAATATGAAAAAAATGCCTAAAAACGATGCTCATAAAGAGCGAGTGAGTAAGTGAGTTGGTTTGATACCACTATAAGATTATAAAAGATTTTAGTTGTATCATGGTGTCATCAAAAAAGTGAGGAAAGCTCCAAAGTGATGCTCGCCAAGAGTCAGTGAATTGTTTAAACACCGATAGGAACATCATTTCAATTATACCATGAGGTGTCATCAATTTCAGGGAGGAATGCCCCAAAATGATGCTCACCAAGGGTTAGTGAGCAAGCGAGTTGGTTGAACACCGTTAGGAACAGCACGTCTGTTATATCACGGGTGTCATCAAAAATAGGAATAGATTTCCCAAATGACGCAGTTTGAAGACATTTACTGCTTTAGAGAAACACAACCGCATATAGCACGCTCGGGGATGAAGGATGTTATCACAGTTAATCAGGAAATTTGGTTGATACTAGCAGCTATTTCAGGGAACTATGGACAGCGATTCCCAGAACGTTATGGCACAGGGCAACCCTTCTCACCCTTCTTTATCCTTTCTCAGGAGAATTACACGCTGAATGTTTAAATGAAGAATGTCCACCACAGTTTGAGGTACACGTGTGAAACATGTACAGGTACTACATATAAAACAAAACCAGAGGTAAACAAACATATGTACATATGTAGAACATATGTAATATGACTGCTTCTCTACTTCAGCAACTGGTTGCACAACGAGAAATGAATCAATGCATTGTTTGATTAATGCTGTTATCTAACACTGGCAAAAGAAGGAAATCATCAAATCGTTTAAAAAAAATGTATTCCATTCTTTAGGACAAACCAAACTACATCTTACCATATGGTATTTGAAACATAGACAGAATCCTACAATGAATGCTTGAAGCACAGATTTCTTAAGATTATGGAAAGGGTTTATGGAAAGGCTTCCCATGGAAGCTAATACTCACCAACTTCAGGCTAAAAAGACTTCAGAACCACTGTAAGGCTTCTCAAATTTGTAGATATAACTTTATCCTAGTCTCAAACTTCATATAAATAGTAATGTCATCTTAGGTTCCTGTGGTTTGTTAAATCGGGAGGGTTACATTCAATTAAAATCTAACCTGTATATTTGGGAGTGCTAAAGATTTAAAGCAAAGCGCTAGCCATGATAAAATTATAACCGAACTCTTTAGTGTTTGCGACAATAATGAGTCATATGTTTTGAGTAGACTTGGAAATAAGGGAAGTATATAGACCCAGACTTTGCTTTCTGCATGAGTATAGTTTACTCACATATCTGACAAACAGTTTGAAAGTGTGTAACACAGCTTCTTCTTATGCAAACATGAAGTGTTCATCCCTTAAGAAAATATTATATCTTTCGTTTGAAGGATGAATTAGAAGGAAATTACTTACTCCTAGCGGTGTGTAGCGTTAATGTTAGTGAGTAGTCCGCCCCGCTAGGTGGCGTTAAACTGGGGTACTTAGGGAGTATGAAGATTTGAATTGTTCATTCTCGCTCTAAGTGCAAGCACGGCCATTAGATTATTCTATTTCTTTATGTGAAAAGTATTGCATTTTCAATATTTTAATCTGTTGTCTGTATGTTTCAGATATGTGACAGTGGGGACAGATTCAGATTTGTTATATTTTTCGGGGGTATTGTTCTCGCCAGACTGCAGAGCCATTATAATACAATGTATGCTGCTGTAAGCGTAGTAAAACGACGATGTGATGTTGCTATGGGCTGAGGAGCCATTATAATACTAATTTATGCTGCTGTATGTGCAGTCGTACGATGTGGTGTTGCTCTGGGCTGAAGAGCACTATAATACTAATGTAAGCTGCTGTATGCGTAGTAAAACGACGATGTGATGTTGCTCTGGGCTGAAGAGCCATTATAATACTAAGGTAAGCTGCTGTATGCATAGTAAAACGACGATGTGATGTTGCTCTTGGCTGAAGAGGCATTATAATACTAATGTAAGCTGCTGTATGTGCAGTCGTACGATGTGGTGTTGCTCTGGGTTGAAGAGCCATTATAATACTAACGTAAGCTGCTGTATGTGCAGTCGCACGATGTGATGTTGCTCTGGGCTGAAGAGCCATTATAATACTAATGTATGCTGCTGTATGTACAGTCGTACGATGTGGTGTTGCTCTGGGCTGAAGAGCCATTATAATACTAACGTAAGCTGCTGTATGTACAGTCGTACTATGTGGTGTTGCTCTGGGCTGAAGGGCAGATGTATACTGTAAACCCTCCGGTAGTTGCTGTTTGCAGTCGTTGAGGGACCACGGTTCCAGAGTATTTTCTCTAAAGGAGTTGTTTTTCTCTGGTTTTACGTGTCGGGCAACAGCAAGTTAATTGTGATCAAGTAGAGTATGTTTCAATGTATGTAAGATCTGAGGTATGCAACATAAAAAAAATAAAATGTATGTACGTTTACGCAATCGCGGAAATAAATCTCGGCCGTGCAACGCACAGCGTGTTCCGTTCTTAAGAGTGTTGTTGTAATGTTGCGGAACTGTTGGGCATAGGAGAAATGATACCAGCTCACTGACGCAATAGATATGACGTCACAAAATGATGCCAGCTAACTGACGCAAAAGATTTGACGTCTCCGCTGTGACAGAGAAGCGCCAAATTACAATTCTCAAGATTCATTTCGATGTTTTATAACTTGTCATTTTAATCTTACCCATGATTAGTAGGGGATATACGTTGTTTCCTTTTCATCACTCACATTCGTAATACAGAAGAACGGGTACTATAATCACATTAAAACTAGGAAATCCCACAGTTCAGTGTTGTTCTACCGCCTACAACGCTCCCGACCGCCTCCGTGGTCTAGTGGTAGAGCGTCCGCCCGGAGAGCGGAAGGTCCGGGGTTCGATACCCGGCCGCGTCATACCAAAATACGTTAAAAGATGGTACTTGTTGTTACCCTGTCTGGCGCTCGGCATTAAGGGGCTAAAACAAGGACTGGTCGGCTCGGAGTCAGTATACTGTGTCTGAGTGGGGTATCCATGTTAAACTGCGGCATGGTATCTCAGTGAGCTAGCACTATAAATCGGCATCAGTCCGGACTAGTACAAGCAGCCACACAAACACATACACGTACATGCACGTCGCTATATAAGTGCAATAATCTTGGACGCGACGTTAAACCAAATTTCACCTCACCTCACCTACAACGCTCCCATAGATCGTCAGTAAAACGTCTGGATATATAAATCTTAGCGAACTTGATGAAAATAATACAATTTATTACTTCATATGAAATACAAATCTTTATCATCTTTATATAGATACTTCTCCTCTAGTGCGAAGCTTCAGCCATTACTTCGATGTTTTAAAGCCTTTCATTAAACATTACGATGATTAGTTGGTAATATACTGTAACATTATTTCCGTAGTACATGTTGTGACATTAAAAGTTCAATAGTTAAGGTATGTTACATCCAACACAGATGAACTATGACAGATGACCCTTAACATGCGCGTATGGTCTCCTTTAACATTGTTAAATACTCATGATATAGTCAGAAACGTACAGTCGACTCTTCTTTCAGCAAACAATTCTTGTGAATATGGAAAGGGTTTTGTTGCTTTCATTTCAAAATTGCTAATGCTTTAAAATTCTGATTTTCTTAATGTCAAAAGGTATTTTTACATTTTATTTTTACATCGCATTCAATACAAAAAAATGTAAAATTAAGCATTAAAGCCTCTTCATCTTTATTTGATCTGACATTCACCTCTGTGAAGCCATCACATTGGCTATACCTGTCGCTTTTATTGTCTTTCTGCGTTTTACGTGCATACGGCTGAACATCTAAATGTTTCTGCTTGAATCTTTGACCAAAACAATATAATTTCTTATAACATCAAAAGCAAACATTCTCTTTGAGATGACACTTAAAAAATACATATAACTGACATCATTTTCTGGCTCATGTTGAATACATCATTATACTTGAGTACCTTCTTTTTCACGTCTCGGAATAACATGTTTGGCGTTGTCAGCTCTGTTTGATTTAAAGTGTCATAGACGTCTACTTTATTCTTGATGGACCCAAATTTGGAGGATAATTTTGGATGTACTCTGCGAAAGCCTGAAGATTTACAATAACAGCCAAGTAACCTCTTTGTTGTGATCCGTTTTATATTCTTCCTTAAAGCTTAATATGCATGTGTCACTGAACCAATTGCTCACTTCAGAAATGATATTATATTGTGTGTAATATTGCTTCCAGACAATTTCCAAAAGGATGAGATGTCCGCCACACTCACTCGCCTTATCATAAATGTAGGAGTATTACTAAACATATCCTATGATTGGAACAGTCACGTTTTCAGTTGGCATAGACGTGACATTCGACCCGTGAAGATCCAGGTTAGAATTGATCTTCAGGAAGAGGTCGTAAGTGGCGACAAAGATGATCGGGTGGCCTGGCTCGCTGACGTGGATAATGCATGTCATCGTATCCCAAGTCGATTCGAATGATGTCAATCACTGGATTGTGTGGTCCAGACTCGAATTTTTAGACTGCCGTCATACAGCTGGAGTATTGCTGAGTGCGGTGTAACACAACAAACAAACAAACAAGACGTGACATTTCACATAGATTCGGCTGATATATGTACATGTGGCTACAAGTGATTTATCATATGTTTCAGCGAAACAGTCGGACATTCTTCAGAATCCATCTCGATCTTATTGACGTTTTCCCTGGTTTCATGTTAACAGATTTACTGCCCTAATTATTACGTAGATATTATGTATCACTGGTGGTGGCCTCCCATTAGTTAGACGTCCCAATAGTTAGACAGCTTATAACAACACTTTAAACGGTTGAGTGCACACTAGTCCTTATGCTTGTTACCTCAGACTTTAAAATGGAATAGTCCAGATAAGATCTGACAAACAAAGAAAAGCAGCTTTAAATAGATACTTTAATATTATACTTTTAATGACACTTTACATTTGATAAATTTTATACAGTTTGTAACAACACTTTGTGACAGTTTTTGGTAATGTACACTATTCATTTAATAACTTTTACAGTTTATTTATCCCAGACGAAGCAAGTGTGCTAGGTGACAGAGGTCTGTTGAGTCGCTCTTGAACCTCTGACTTCAGTTGTCGAAAAAGCCAGCCATAGGTTGTTGCTTGGCGATCTGGCAAAAGGGCGAACACTAGAGGGATGGTGATGGGACCAACTCTGGCATGAATGATGTATACTTGATCCCATAAACCTGGACATGCTGTGAAGGTACCATCCATGTAAAGGGTGTCAGCTTCCTGGAGGGCTTTTATCTGTTCTGCAGTGGAGAAAACCAGGATCTTGTCATCGTCGCCGTCGCTGAACAGTAGAAACGGACGTCCATCTTTTGTCTCTGACCATTTGTCTTCAATGTCTACTGCTGACCGCGACCTGGGTAACGCTGGAATGGTCTTGTGACGATGCCTGAACAAGAGCAAAGGAACAGTTACACATATGTTACATGAACTAATGATAATGATTTCATCACAGACGTATATACGTCCGAGATTTCATTAACTTGAAATGTTTCAGAGCGAAACAAGTTATGTGGGACCTTAAAAAAAGGTCAATTCTAACCAAGTCAAAAATACGGGATGATATTTACCTGTAAAGTGCACTTTTCACGCTCTGAAATGATGGCATCGCTGGCATGTTGGCTTCATCAACTTGAGTGACCTGCTCCTCGTACAATGCCTGCATCTGTGTGGTTTCTTCTCGCGCTCTTTTACGAAGATTGCTGACAAAGCTCACTCTGGTTTCATCTTCAGGCGGATGGTTATGTTCCGACTGATTGCAAAGAAAGTCACCGACAGTCGTTCATTTCCCTTGACGACACATGTCTTGTGTCTTGACGACACATGTCCAATGTGTGCAGGTTTGCCTCTCGCGGTTTCTGTTGTAAATATATCCATCTAATATCAACTGCTCACTTCCACGCCGAGAGGTGGTGCACCCTACTTTCCTTAAACCAGCCATATCGATACTGATAATGATACGTACCCCAAGATCATTTTTATTTGTTTGATGAGTAGATAATCTAAACTCAACTCCTTCAACTGATCATACGGTATGACAATAAAGCTACTCCATAGTTTCCATAGTTAATCTCATGCTTATTGAATCTGTGCTGAGAGTTAGGTAATTTAAGTTAATTAAACGAAATTGTAACATATATACTCCCTAAACTGTGAGTCCCCTATCCCTACTCAGTACTTTAATCTAATTAGGACTGATCCATCACACCTGTAGGTATATTCCCTCTTTGCCTAAATAAACATGTCTAACAATTGGGACGTCTAACTAATGGGATATAACCTCACTGGTTCTTATAATTTCAGCGTCGAGACATCAAAGGGCCTTATAAAACGTCACATGTTGCCTAAATGCTCTTCACATCCACCTGACCTGTTGCCACAGCAGGTACAATTCAGCATACATCTTTCTTATAAATATTTATGACCGACCATTTTTGTTTTCTGGCAAGGAAATATGAATTCAGATTCTAAATAATTTCTACCAATAGTCCTGAACAAGTCGTGTTGTCATAAGTTAGAATGCTATATCACAGTTTAGTTGTTATATGTCCAATTTAATAACGCTTTATTATCCAAACATTAACGTCAGAGAAAACTCACCTTCGAATATCCACCGAAACAAAGACAATAGCGATGTAGTTGATATGAAAATTAAATCAATAACACCAGGTGTTCGCTAAAACATGTCATGGTCTTAAACATGTCATGGTCTACCAGTACCACCAGTCAATCACAAAAGTTTAGCACATCAGCAGTTGTGTATTATTAGAATTGCTTAAGTTTAGTTTATATGAAACTGAGGGTGAACTGTTTGTCAAGGTGTCATTTCTTCGATTGGTCTAAAGTAGTGGAAAATTGTGATCTGTATGCAAAGGAAAATTGTGATCTGTATGCAAAGGGAAAAAGATCAGCGAGGAGAGGGGTGCAGTTGGTACAGGTACGTGTTCCATGGGGATGTCCACCTCTTGCCTGAATGTCATCTAGCTGGAATTTTGCTGAGTGCGGCGTTAAACAACAAAGCAACCAACCAGTCAACCTGAATGTCCTATCTTAAACTTGACAAAGATACCGTCGCGCAATTACTAGATACTTTACGTATAATATGTCATATGTCCCTGGTGGAATCACATATTCGCCACGTGCACATCCACACCATACATTTCTACAAGTTCAAATATGTTTACATACTGTATACTTTATTCTTATCTTGGGAAATGTTATGCATACCTTTCTGAAGCATACAATACATATGCTCCGCTGAGGTAATTCTGTTTCACAAAGGAGATGAATCTTGTTAGGAAAGAATGTCGCTTCGTCATTGTAATGCCATTATAGTCTACTACAGATGCTATAATGTGTGACCGTTTCAAAGACAAGGTCGATATTTCAAATGACAACATACTTAATATGTAAAATAACATCGTAAATATATGACTGCCCAATCCACTTATTATTTGGTCCCATTTACTATTCAAACTGACTGTTGTTCGTTCATGTTTTTAGACCAACCACCAACCAGCTGTCAGCAACAATCATCATGCATCTCCTTGTAACAACAGACGGTATCCTACAAGACGTCTGGATCTAATCTTTTTCCCCTCCTCAGCCCCAGGCTGTTCGATGAAGCCAAACTGCAGAATTAAGTGGCAGTTATGCAATGTTTTAGCTCTGCAAGGTTTCTTAATCGCCCTTTGTCAGCGATCAAAGACTTCAGTATGCTTCTTCTATTGGCAATATTCCTTTATACTTAGAAGTAGGACTTCATTATTCAATATTTGTTTTTTTTATTTTCAACGCTTGGGATTAACTTTGATGACACATTGATAGATGGTAGAGGTTACAAAGAGTAGATACATGCAGAGAAGATGCATTGATGGGTATGTGGCACAGATAGTTGGCGTAATGGTTTTAGAAGTCCATGAAGGATGAATAAAGAAAATTACGTTTCATGAGCGATGCAACATTTCTTCAGAGAAATGTTATCTACCTTGATCTTGAATGATATTTGATTTTAAAGAGTACATATTTATCTTCAAAAATCGTTAATTTTTATTTTAAAAAAATATCATTGTGTATAATTGAAGACGTCATGAGAGTCGTATGTTCTAGAATGTCTGAGGCAGAACATATCATGCGCACATGAACTTGAAACTGGAAGCTTCTGATTAACATATTTTACACGTACTGTAAGGCTTCTATGAATGTAGATATGTTTTCAGGAGCTTCTCGTACACCTCACAGTTACAGCATGAATGGTTAACGTTCTTGCAGGTTCTCAAGTCGCGAAAGTGCATGCAATGTGTGCTTATGCAGTGAATTTCCATTCTTGCCACTTGGCGGGATTATTAACCTCGGAACCGTGGATTCAACTAATAGGAACTCCTGAGATGATTGATGAGTATCTAAGTATCGTACATCATAATCAGTGAGTTTAACTAAGTTAGTACCATGAAGCCAGGACATTAGAAACATGAAACCAGAAAGATAATCCTCATTGAGTAAACAACAGCATTTATAATATTATCCTAATGCAAGAACATCGAGGACTATTTCCACAAGGACTTTGCGACAATAGTTAATGCCTATGAGACACTTGTCAAAGTGTCATTTCTGTAGATGTAATCATTTTTTTTAAAGATGTTTAAAGAGTATTCCTTGTTTACATTTAAAAAGGATAGCTTACATGTACATCAGTTTTTATAAAGAACCAAGAAATAATTGTACCGAATCTGAGAGTGACTGATATGTGACGTCGTAATTCCCTGATAAAGGCATAACAGACTTCGTTAAATTCATCATGATACTACATTTCTCTATATGGTTAACAGTCCGGGTAATATACATGTACAATGTTTCCATACATGAATGACAAATGGCTATGTGATGAATCGACCTTATATTATGGGTTTGAAAAACAAACCGTTGCAGAAATGAGAGGTAGTTAATAAGTTGGATGGTTAATCAAATTTGACAACAGTTCTTACAATTGTCAATTCCATAAAAAACAAACTAAGTATACTTTCGTTTGGCCCTCACATTAAAGCATACTTATATACTCTGGTTGTAAATAGAGAGGGCATGTACCAAACATATTGTTTCACCTTAAACAAAAGGAAAACGTTCCCGTAAAATTTACATCACATAAGAGAAAAATTGACCTTTTTCTCTCCTGTTAATTACATGATGATGCTTGTAAAATTCGTTTTTCTGATTCCACTGGCGTTGTCAGCTCTGTGTGACATTAAGCATCATGGATGAAAACACCGAAGGAATAGCAAGCAGTAAAAATCGGTATTTTTGATTGATCAAATTTCGGAGGATCTTGTTTAAAAACATCATGTATTGTCATTCGTGGCCATCACTTAAAGTACATTAAAGCAATGTGTTTAAAGATTTGCTTCTGTAATTGTAAAAGAAACAGTCTAAACGATGTATTCATTTTCATGTACAGGGGAGGAGGCACAGCGACTTGTATCGTGACAAGACTTTAGAATAACTGATAGTGTTCTTCACCTCATTGTTGTGATATCGTTTATATTTTTCCTGAAATTGGATCACTTCAATCTTATTTCTTCATACCGATGAAGGCAACAATCCAACTATGAACAATGATTTGAAGGATAAAAATTGCAATGCAATTTAAAACGATTGACTGCTTTAATTGACAGATCATGTCTCCCTATAAATGGATAAGGCCACTATGACAATTTATCCCGTCAGAAAAAAGAATATGATTTCGCAAAATTATGTTCCCCGGCAAGTTGATGTCCGAAGACTTGATTTTCTTTAAAATCACAGCATGTACGTGCCATGAGTGCAATATTCTGTGCATTGTCAATGATTGTGACGTCATTTGCGGACCTTTCAAGAGGTGCAGATAAAATTGCTGACGGTGGCGCTCATAGAGGCAATGTGATCACGTGTGACTTACATAATGACATGGGAAGGGCATAGCTCCCACTGAACGTTTTGTCACTTTCGAGGTCGCAATATCAGTTTCTCGATCAACAATTTCATGTGTATTGCTTCCAAATTCCATATTGTTACCGTGGCCCTTGATCAGTAAGAGAACTAGTGAAACAATGCTTAGATACAGCTGATAATCATATTTACTGTAATGCCAGTACTGTAGGCCATTTATCCCAAACCAAATCAAGCTAATAAAAGTGTTTCTTGTGTTTCGTTTAAACAGATTTATTGATCAGTTTATAAGAGAACTGAACTATCTATGTGACAAACTGAACATATGCAGTATTGCACAAGTATCCAAAATTCTAATGATCTGCCTCTTACTAACTGTGATTTCCAAACTGAAACCTAAAATGTTAACCCAGAACTAACTTCTTCTGATTTCAGTGAATGACCACGCAGGATCAATGTGGTTTGTTTGTTGTTTAATACTCAACAATATTCCAGCTATATGACGGCGGTCTGCAAATAATCGAGTCTGTGCCAGACAATCCAGTGATTGACATTATGAGCATGGATCTACGCAAATGGGATACGGTGACATGCATCAATCAAGTCAGTGAGCCTGACCACCCGATTCCGTTAGTCGCCTTTTACGACAAGCATGAGATAGGTTATTGAAGACCTACTATAAGCCGGATCTTCACTCTACTGTTTAATATCAATGAATCAGTAAAGTTATATCAAAATACACAGGTTTAGGTTTAAGATACAAAAGGGCAACACGGTTGGTCAAATAAGTGGCAGCAGCCACACGGAACATGTTCACTCCAAATAGTACAGAACACAAGTCACTGTTGATTGTCGCGAAAGAGGCCGTGTTTGAATCTAGAATAGTTTTGGGATCTGACAGACATTCGTTGTTTCCAAACAGGTATCTAATCCATGCTCGGCAGGTAGATATGACACAAGTCATATTGAAAAGGTCTGGAATGGCCCTCTTGAGGGCTTATATAGGAACATCTAGTTATCTAGAAACTGTCCCATCCCGAAACTTCTCGAACGATCACGCCTGCCATGTTCTTGTAAACAAGGGATAGATAACTCTTATACTACTAATTATACAAATGCATTCTGGGGGGCTCCATTTGCCGTTGCTTTTGAATGCAGTTCCAATCATGCATGATGTGTTTGAAGGGTGAGCAATAAAAAAACGAACGCGTATTATAAGTGGACAGTCATCACTGTATCACTATTTGAAAGTTATTTTCTGGTTGAATCTGTTTCATCATTGACACTAAATATCAAATTAATGTTCTGTCAATGGTTTCATGAAAGAAGATATACTACGAACACACAATGCCATGAAGGTTTACTACGTTCATCTAATTGAAGATTCAACAAATCAGATTCAGTTCGGTTGTTCACTCGGTTGTTTATATTCGTTTGACTATGTTTTAAGTGAATCATCAACACTGGCCAAACAGAACAGACCCGTGAAGATTCCAGGGTTGACGTAAAAGGCGACTATGCGTGTCGTAAAAGGCGACCAACGGGATCGGGTGGTCAGGCTCGCCGACTTGGTTGATGCATGTCATCGATCCCAATTGTGTGGATCAATGCTCGTAATATTTATCACTGGATTATCTGGTCCAGACTCGATTATTTACAGACTGCCGTCATATGGCTGGAATATTGCTGAGGTAGGCGTAAAACAACAAATCATCCAACCAACCAACCCAACAGAACAGTACGTGCTGGAGACATGACATCGACTTGATGGTCGTTTTATAATTCTTCACGTGAACAAAACGATACCCGTCGGCCAATTAATGGACAATTAAAGTAGACACTCTCTTAAAAGCCGTGAATTAAGATTAGCTGCCGTTCATTATACATCAGGTCAGGGACATATTGCAACAGGTGGACATCCGCTAGTTGACATGTTCCAGATTATACACTCCTGAACATTGTTCGGTTATGTAAAGTATGAAGTCGTTTGGATATTGCATCAAAATATGGATGATTCTTCAGGAAGAGTTTCTATGGATTTCAACTTCTTTATAATGAGGAATATTCTTTATTATGAGGAACAAGTTGACATCCATAAATTCTCCTCCTTGTGTGTATCACTTCTAAATGCCTTTCAAAGACTGGATAGTTCTTGCTATTCTTGTTGACCACATTGTCCGAATTAACATATTACAGCAGGTATATTAATTTCGAAGTAATCATCCAAAATCAATAACATCAGTAAGGATTTACGCTGCTCAAAGCAATATTCAAGCAATATCACGGCGGGAAATGGACTTCACACATTGTACCCATGTTTGGAATCGAACCAGGATGTGTTCGGCGTGACGAGCGAACGCTTTAACCACTAGGCTACCCAACCACCCCTCGTTAACATATTAATAACCTAGTTATACAATGTATTGGTACTGAATTGCTTAATCAGGTGTTGTTTGACGTAACATTTGGTTTCGTCACTGATTTTAAGTTATCCATTCCCATAATTTTCACCACTACTTGTACTTTTACGACCAATTGAATTTTTTTGGCAGATAATCGAGTCTAATTACACTCTGGCGTTGACATGTTAATATTAATATACAACATTAGTATCAATATTTAATATTTTGGTTCAATTCTTTGTTTCATGGCCCAAACTTACCTAAAGTTAAACAAGTCTCGATTATCTTCAACTGGGTGTAAAGGCAAAATAGTGGTGAAAACAGAACGTACTCAATTATTAGACTTGTTGGTCATGAACATTGAAACTGACCTTGACATCGGTCATGTCTCGATGATAGTTTGGCCGCGTGTATGTTCTTCGGTATATCTACACACATATACCAAAAACAATGACATATATTTATCCATGCAACATACCCCTTTTTGGCAAATTGTTAGTCTTTTGTTGTTTAAACATTTCTAGCTGAAAGTGTTATGGGCATGTTCAATATATTATACATGACTCATTGACAAAACATAAGTTATTCGAATGATTTTCAAAACAAACTTCTTTAGCTGACATTGATGTAACAAAATAAGAAGGCTTTATATTATGCCAGGAGTTAAATTCATGATAATACTTGAAAAGCTGGGTTTTTTTTATCTTCCAGGAATAACCAGTTTGGCGTTGTCAGCTCCATGTGATTTAAACTACCATAGACGTCTATTTATGATGGTTTCAGTTTTAAAGGAGACTTTTGAATGTGACGGGTTTTAAAGCACGCATTTACGAGAAACATGAATACATTGTTTACAATAGGAGAGGGGGCATGACGCGACAAAGAAGTTTATAATATCCGTCTAACTAACCTCATCATTATGATATTTTTATCTTCTGCCTATAGATTAATGTTCATGTGTCACTAAAACAATTATTCACTTTAGAAATGATATTTCATTGCGCACAATAATCCTTGACGAGAATTTCCGGTGAGCTGATATGGGAAAACCTGATTTTATTCAAATGTCCAGCATATCCGGGCCATTAGAGCAATATTCTATGCACTCTCCATGACTGATGTCACTCGCCACAGCGGACCTTTCAACGTCTGCAAAAAGGTGGAAAAATTACTTGCAATGGCTCTCGGGACGCTAACGAGAGGGCTAACGGTAATATATTACTCACACAATGATATTGGATAGGATTACCACCCACAAGAAATTGTGTCACTTTCCTAGTCGCCATGCCATACTCCGGATCATACATTTGGGGGGCATTCCTTTATAATGCAGTCTGGTTTCTGTAGTTCTTGTTCACTGAGGGAGACGTGATGTATTGCATAGATACGGCTTACAAGCATGTTTACTGTTGGTAATGTCGTGTGTAAAATAGCTATATCCTGAAATGCCCCCCAACGTATTAGGATACCAAAGGTGAAGGTATGATAACCTTTTTCATCATCACATTGGGGCCACATTTGGTGTATGTATTGATAATGTGTTTCATGGATCAATTGGCTATTTATCAGAAACCAACTCAAACATATAAAGTGTTTCCTGGGATTTCAATATTCGAAAGTAATTGAATCTGTTTCTGGGATATCCAGGAAACTATCCTGATAATCAACTGAATGATTATTGAGCTGAGCTTGAAATAAAGGAGACCAGTAAAACCGCCTCATCTGTTTCATATTCAGGCCTATGCATAAATATTCGAAATAACAAAAAATCAACCAAACTATCCACAGAACTGTATGACAAGAGAGATGACTTCAATTTTCCAAGTTAACTTTCCCTTCAATTTTCATTTACCTCGCTCGTATTGCCGACTTGCTGGCATTAAATGTGCGAGATACCAATCTCGAATTATTGACGCCATTCTCCATACATTAACGATATTTTGCGAAAGAAGTAGATCTAGCGGGAATTACTCCATGTTTGTTTTCTATCGTCTACTATAAATGCCTAACTGTGGTATTTGTAGCAATTCGGACCAAAGCATTCATGCATAACACAAACCTACAATATGATTAGGTGTGCGGTAAGATACATTCGTCCACTGAAACCCAAGACTAACAGAGTGTACATCAACCTTTGTCGCCCTCGAGACCGGTTGACATCTTATGATGTGTAACAGTGACAGAAGGATGCAACATGACTACAACTGATATACATTACATGTGTCTCCACGGAACATTTATTCAAACGGCTCCAAATGCTGATATTTGAAAAAACCCAAATCACATTTGTCATCAAAGACTTGCCTGTTATCCTACTGTCAGTGTCACGCTCAGATCCCGCGAGATTTTGCCCAAGTCGCGTGTAACTGTACCAGTAGGAGTCTTGTGTTTCCGTTGATCAACTCCCGATTATTGGTTTTTATAGATCGATTCAATAATTGGACACATCGAGGCCAAATAAGAAAGGCACCGTGACTTATCTATGCCTCAGGGCAAAAATTACTCCCTATCGGGTTCGATGTTTTTGACAATATTTTGATTTTTATTGAAATGTTTCCATGTCAAAGGATATCTTGGTAATTAACCGCTGCGGTATTGGGTTAGACCGGTGGCCAAGGGAATAGCGGGGAGGTTGACAGACTTTGAATCTCTTATTATCGCCGCTCCATCCACGGACTAGTCCCTAAGTTGATTCACAATTGCAGCTTGCTACATACATTATTCATCGTTATCGAGAAGATAGCGATTTATCGTGCAATTGCATTGTATGTAAGCGAAAAATGCGAGACGAGTAGAGCATGTTTATTGATGCTCACTTACTGCATGTCAAGCAATCACCAGTGCCGAAACATGAAGACTCATAACAAAATTTGCTGGCCCAGATATATATTTTTTTACCAAAACCATGACACAAAGTTATGAAAACAGTTACTCTCTCTAATGGCAACACGCTGTGATGATTGATGCAGCATTGGATGAACATGCAATCCAGAATCTGCCATGTCAGCAGTATTCTGATGAATATGCTTTAAATCCGCATAATTCGAAACAATGCATTCCGCTCCCAGTTTGATAATATGTTCCAAAATCAGATTGTAATACCCTGTGAATCAGTCACGCTTCCAGATACTCACTAACAAAGTATTTGGGTCCGGATTTAAATTCGCCATTTGCCAAATATAGGAATTCCTGTTTTAAACTAAATCCTATTTATTAATGTGATTTAACCGGAATTCCAAATGCTTTGCTCAATATTCTGTTATTGCCCACACAATGGAGCCCTTGTCCAAGTGTCCCACTCACAAATGAAAAGAAAAATGATCAATGTGGTTCACCTTCATGTTAATGTATCAACCGGATCCTGAATTAAAATCGGTGAAGGTGAAGATCAGCCAACCTTTACTGACTATCTTTAAGTCGAATTTGTCGAAACACCGACTGTAGGGAATCTGTTTAACATCCCTTGGCAATTAATGTCATTGGACGTGTGAAGAGATATTTTGAAGGAACTGTAAAGTTTGTGGTATCCGGAGTTTGCTGTCATTTGTTAACATTCCAGTACAGTAAACTACTGTTATAACGGACTCAAAGGAACAACCCATTTTAGTTCATTATAACAGTAGGTCGTGATAAGCATCTATACAGCAATTGGATGGGACTAAAACAGTTCATTATATGCGTGTTCGTTATAAACGTAGTATCTATATCTTGAATTCGAATCTTTAGTTTTATAGCTTTCTGATATAATTACTAATCCAAGCAAATTTGCTTTAATTATCTATGAAGATACCAGTACCAGTACATTACAAATTCCCAATTCAAGAAAAGCAGTCTATACAGTACAGATGTGCGCCAACTCATACATTCATATAATACGGACCCCCGCTATCTCGGACTCAGTCAGCTTTATATATATATATCTTTTTGGACGATGTAATGTCTTGGTCCCAGATGAATCTGTTCGTCTCAAACCACGGATAACTCGATGCAGACTGTAAGGTTCACAAGAGATCGAGTGACTGTCAAAACACATTCTATTCATGTTTCTACCTCAATGTCGATATATTGTATCATTACTGTTGGCTTGCGAATCAGGTTATATAACTGTATAAGAAAGACATAATGTTGTATTCTAACCGTGAGGAAACAAGACGATCGATGTCGGCGTGCCAAAATATGAAATTATTTTAGATCTCAATCAGTAAGGTCCCTGATCTAAATTATTTTAACCTCAATAACGATTCCAATATCTGGTGTCAGTTATTAGTTACTTCAAATCCATGCGTATGCAAGTCGCTGAATACTTGAGCCTTGAATATTTGTTCTCGAATGATACAATATCCCAATGTTGCTAGGGGCACCTTCGCCTCGGGATAACCGGATCATGTGTACAGGAAGCGGCCTTAATCATTTATACCAATTCGGTAAATCAACATTAAGATTTATTTGAGCCTTCACTCGTCAAGCCGTAACTAGGTTCAAGAAGTGAAACACATTTTTCCTTTTCCCTGTTGTCAGATTGTTGGAGTATTGTGATAAGATCCTACCAGCCCCCTCTCGCTAATATTGGCAACTGACTGAAGTGTTTTTGGCCTGTGTGTTTGCAAAATAAGTAAACTTTTTTTAGCTTTTGGGAATTTCTTGGATTAGAAATTGTATTCACGAAATCAAACTTGATCTAAATATAGCCTTGACGTACATGTATATATATATATATATATATATATATATATATATATATATATATATATATATATATATATGTAAACAATTGATGTAGGCGATTTGTTTGTTTGTTGTTTAAACGGCACTCAGCAATATTCCTACTCTATGACAGAAGTCCGTAAATAACTGACAGTGGACCAGATAATCGAGTGGTTGACACAAAGAGCATCGATCTACGCAATTGGGATACGATGCCATGTATCAACAATTCAGCATGTCTGATCACCAGATCCTGTTAAGCGTCTCTTACGACATGAGTAAGAAACCCATTCCATAGGCAAATCTGCAGAGTGAATCGCGGCACCTTAGACAACTGGGCCACCCGTACCCCAATGACTTCAGAACAAGATGTAACAGTTCCCGCGGTACACCGTACCGCCATTAAGCATAACGCGAGGACATCGATAATTAGTCTTTTTTATAAGTTCAAATAAGAAAGTCAGAAAGGTTTCATTTCCCGTTCTCCTGTGTCTCAGTAGCAGCGCCACGTGTTTATCTGCGAGACGATTACACATTGAGATTAGTCCTGGCTTGGAATAAATAGAAACACTATCACGCATTAAACGCCCGTCAAAATACGCAAATGTGCAAATGCACTCTCCAGTTTTAAGAGGAAGTCATATGGACGAGGGAAATCGGCAAATGTGTGAGAACAAAAGCTTCAGTCAGAGAAAGGAGGATATTTGATTGATTTTAAACCAATGTCTTCAAGGACAAATTATGCTTTGAGAGATTATGGCAGGTTACCGATGTAAAAATGTAATGCTGTTGGCGATGTATTGTAGGATCCGCTTGAAGCACTGTACGACGTTGTCTGCTCTATGTGATGTTAATCATTCAGGTACACCAAAGGAAGAGGATAGTCCAAGTACTTTATTGTCGATAGATCTCGAGTTTTGTTTGACAGTAATACACGTTTAAAGAAACATGCATTTTGACATTGCCATTCGAAGTCACTCTTTGAAGTAAATGAAATCAATGTGTTAAACTACCTGCCGTATAAGGGTTAAAAGGAAGAGTCTTGTATACATGTTTTATGTACAGAGGACGCGAAGACCTTCATCGTGAAGCGACTTCAGAATATCCGATAGTGTCCTTAGCCACAAATGATAATTTTTGTCCTATTCTACCTAAGATTAGATTTTTTAAACTACATTTCTCAAACCGATAAAACTGTGAAAAATAATGTTTTTATAATACTTGATTTACAGAGCAAACCCATGCTTATTCTGTAAGTTTATGTGTTCCTAGTTATTGATTCAGAAATTGAAATATAATCATGACACTCGGCAACTTCCGGTGGGCTGATATGGAAGAAAAACTTGATTTACTTCAAAATCTCAATAAATCCAGGACATGAGAGCAATATAACATGTATTGCCCATGACTGTGACGTCACGTGCGCTTTCAAGAGCTATAAAGTAGCTGGAAAAACTGCTTGCGGTGACATTTACAGTGCTTACGGTGTACGCATTTAGGTCATTTATGATTTTCACAGTGATATAGGATTGCATTTGCAACGACAGGAAATTATTCCACTTTCTGTGTCGCCATATCGACCTCTCTTCGGATAATTAATTGATGAGTTTTACTTTCACATTTTCCTTTTGAAATATTCCCGTTTGCAGAGAGCGTAGACATGATATTTCACACAGATATTGTTGATACGGTGGAGGTATGATAACCGTTATCGGACTGTACTGATGATTACTGGTTATTACATGATAATGTGTCTTGTGAAACGGTTCGACATTCTTCAGGAAACAATTCAAATTTATGGACATTTTTCCTTGGATTTACTCCATCATGTCGAAAGGTATGGCCTAATATCGTTATGTAGTCAACACAGAGCTATATGAATACACCAAAGATCTTTCTAAAAGGCTCAGGCTGTCCAAGGAAGTTTGCTTCAAGCTGATGGAAAAACAACTTCAAAGTTAGCAGTTGATTAATAAACTAAATTATTACTATATGTCAGTTTTACTACTAATTAAGACGCCTAAACTTCAACTGACAGTTGCCTTATAAACGATTGCATTTGCTTTAGATGTTTTTATCTGCCAGACCTGTGGCCTCGGCTACCTGTGATTTATCATATGATGCATTGTTTTGTGAAACGTCGGACATTCTTCAGAAACCAACTCAAGCCTATTGACATAGTAAGAATTTACACCACCAAGTCTAATGCAGTGGCCTTTATCTGCGTATATAGACACACACAGATGGAGAACGTCCTATACCACCGGAAGCAACCGTCGCTCACACAATATGCGCAAGAAAATCAGTACTGGTGTATGTTTTTGTTAAAGTTAAGGTTATTTGATGAAATGTTAGTAATACACTGACTTATTATTTGGTTCTTTTCCCTTTTTCAGCAAGATTCATTTGCAATGAATTTCTTTTCATTTGGTTATGTTGTTGGAACAATTGTTAAAGAACTACAATCTACAACCATCAACCAACCATCTACCAAGCATTGACAACCATCAACATCACACATCTTCCTGTAACAACCGCAAGTATCTTGCAAGACGCCTGGATCTAATGTATCTCTTCTCACCCTCAAGCTTCTCAATGAATCCGGATTGCAGAACTAAGTGACAATTATGCAATGTTTTAGCTCTATCTGAGGATTCTTAATCTCTCTTTGTCAGCGATCAAAGACTTCAGTATGCTTCTTCCAGTGGCAATATTACTTCATGCTCAGAAGTAAGACTTCATTATTCAATATTTGGTTTATTATTTTCAATGCTCGGGACTTGATTTGAGTCTCCAAAGAGTCGGAAATATGCATGGAAGATGCATTGATGGGTATCTGGCACATTAAGCTTACGTAATGGCTTTAGAGTTCCTCCATTGACGAATAAAGAAAATAAAGTTCCATGAGTGGTACATTTCTTCTGTGTCATGTCCTTAACCTTGTCACGAAGTCTAGTTTTGTATCAAAGCAGCATTGTTTTGAATCATAGTGTACCTACGAAATTAAAAAAGTAGTTAACATTTTGAAACTATTGTGTATAATTGAAGACGTTGCGGATTTGAAACATATACATTAACCATTGATCTATTGGTTTAGAAAGAACACAGATTTCGTTTTTATGCTGGGAACAGAATTTGATGACAATATGATACATGCAGGACACACGGAAGAAATGTTTAATATGTTTTTACACCATCATAAGCCTTAAATGACATTTTTATTGACATAAATATATCCAGATATTACTGAAATAATATGTATATTATTATCATTATTATAATATAAAAAGTCGATTAAAATGTTGATTATTCTTGTGACATTCATCAACGCCTCTGCTGAGTAACATGCTTTAATGGCATTGTAGGGCTTCCTCAGGCTGTGCATACATGTATGTGTCTTTACTATTCTCATACTTCATAGAAATCGTACACCTCACAGTTAACTCCTAAACGGCCAATGTTCTTCCAGGTTCTCCAGTTGCGAAGAGCATGCAATCTGTGTACATGCAGTGAATTGCCACTCTTGCCACTGGGCGGGATTATTAACCTCGGAACCGTGGATGAACTTTTAGGAATTCATGCGATGACTGACCTAACCCAATCTCTTACATCGTGATCAATGAATTTAACAAATTTGGAAAAAAATGAAAAGTGTACACAAAACCAACGGCAGTTTGTAGTAAAGTACATTAATCTATCAAATAACAATATTGATACCAGGAGGTGACTGACAACGTTTTTTCATATGACACTTTCACACTCTTTCTGTATATCAGGCTATTCTTATTCTGTTAACGTTTCTCTACGATGTTTAGTATCAGCCTTTACTTTGAGTTTTTGAGAGAAACCAAAATATAACTAAGATCCCCCGTGAGAATTTCGGGTATGAGTAAAGGTCCCTTGCAGCCTGGTATGCCGTCAGAGGCATACTCTGTGTCACTCTGTGACTTGGTTGATCGTGCACCTTCGTATCCCAATTGCGTGGATCGATATTTGTGATGTCAATCGACCTGGGTTAAAAATGATCTTCAGCAACCCATGCTTTCACAAGAGGTGAGAAACGGGATCAGATGGTCAGGCGCGATGACTTGGTTGATGCATATTATCGTATTCCAGTTATATAGATCGATGCTCATTATGTCAATCACAGTATTGTCTGGTCTAGTCTCGTTTATTTACAGACAGCTGTCATATTCTTGAAATATTGCTGTCCATTCATTGTAATTGTGAGGCCTCGTGTCTGCTTTTTGGGGTGGTGCGAACAATAATTGCAGTCTGTGCCACTTATGGCGCGAACCAGAGACATTTTGTCAAGTAGGACCTACACAGGATAGAATTAGCATCCACAGCGTAAAACGACACAGGTCGCATTTCATGATCACTATCCCTATAATCAATTTGATAAACATTACTTCATTTTCCGTATGATTACTGTGCTTCTTTTTTAATAAGGGGAGACGTGATTTGCTGCAGAGATATGGCTGATAAACATATTTACTGTCGGTAATGTAGCGTGTAAAGCAGCGATGTCCTGAAAAAGCATTCCCGTGGACGCCAGTCTAAACAATGACATAATAGGATACCACGGGTATTTGTGTCTACATTTGATTAATTATTTATTGATAATACGTTCATTGAATCAATTGGCCATTTATCAGACACCAACTGAAGCTTATACAAATGTTTCTTTGGTTGCAATTGACCAGATTCGTTGCCCTAAATAAGTATGGAATTACACAACGACTCCTGTGAATTTGTATGTATAATTGGTTTGTTTGTTTGTTGTTTAACGCCGCACTCAGCAATATTCCAGCTATATGACGGCGGTCTGTAAATGAGGGAGTCTGGACCAGACAGTCCAGTGATCGATATCATGAGCAATGATCCACGAAATTGGGATCGATGACACGCATCAACCGAGTCAGCGAGACTGACCACTCGATCCTATTTGTCGCCACTTTCGACAAGCATAGTCGTCTTTTACGGCAAGCATGGGTTTCTGAAGACCTCTTCTACCCCGGATCTTGACAGGTCTCTCCTGAGAAAGGATATAGATAGGTGGCCCATTATTTCGATGTTTTGAAGCTTTTCATTAAACATTACGATGATTAGTTGATAATATATTCCGTTGTACAAGTTGTGACATTAAAAGTTCAATATTGCAGATATGTTACACCCCACACATTCGCTGTCATGCTCTAGTCCCAACAGATGAACTATGACAAACGGGTCCTTAACATACGTGTATCTTCTCCTTTTACATCGTTAAATCATGATTTTGTCGGAATCGTACAATCGACTCTTCTTTCAGCAGACATTCCTTATGAATATGGAAAGGGTTGCTTTCATTTTTTCAAAATTGCTAATGTTTTAAAATTCTTATTTTCCTGATACCAAAGGTATTTTTACATTTTATTTTTACATCGCATTCAGTACAAAAGATATGTAAAAGCTTTTATTGTCTTTCTGCGTTTTACATGCTTACAGCTGAACATGGAAATGTTTCTGTATGAATCTTTGACCAAAGTAATACAATACATGTGGTTACCAGTGATTTATCATATGATTTTGTGTTCAGCGAAACAGTCGTACATTCCTCAGAATCCATCTCAATCTTATTGACGTTTTCCCTGGTTGCATGTTAACAGATTTACTGCCCTAATTGAACAAGGATTTAGAGCAACATGTGTACAGCCGTGGCTTTTTCTATGTATGCACGCATGCACAACACATGGCTGTAGAGATAACACAAGAATCCTTCTTAAAGACAGCTAAGACTTGGGGTTTGATTCAAACTCCTAAACAGTGACTAATTATTACATAGAGATTATGTATCACTGACCAACCGATCCCGTTAGTCGCCACTTACGACAAGCATAGTCGCCTTTTACGGCAAGCATGGGCTGCTGAAGACCTATTCTACCACGGATCTTCAAGGGTCTATTATCCGACAAAACAGACACATTAGTGATGCAGAGAATTTAATCAATGACAACACCAGATGTTCGCTTAACCGGAAAACATGTCATGCTCTATCAGTATTGCCAGTCATCACAAAAGTTTAACACATCAGCAATTGTGTATTAATAGAACTGCTTCAGTTTAGATTTTTAAAGTTTTCAATCAAGTTATATTTTTTAAAATAAAACCATGTAGAAATTGTTTTTGAGAGCTGACAAAGCGACGGGCAAGTTAATCTTTTTATGTATGATCTCTTAACTGTTTGTCAAGGTGTCCCTTCTTTGATTGGACTAAAGTAGTAAAAATTCTGATCCGTATGCAAAGAGTAATAGATCAGCGAGGAGAGGGGTGCAGTTAGTACAGGTACGTGTTCCATGGGGATGTCCACCACTTGTCTGAATGTCCTATCTGGAAAATTGACAATACTAGACCCTTTACGTACAATATGTCATATGTGTCTGGTTAAATTACATAATCACACTATACATTTCTACAAGTACAAATATGTTTAAATACACTAAAGTTAATATTTCAAATGACAACATATTTATCATTACGTGAAATAACATCGTAAATATATGACTGCCCAATCCGCTTATTATTTGGTTCCAGTTACTATACAAACTGACTGTTGTTCGTTCATGTTTTTAGAACAACCATCAACCAGCTGTCAACAACAATCATATGCATCTCCTTGTAACAACCGACAATATCCTACAAGATGTCTTGATCTAATCTTTCTCCCTCCTCACCCCCAGGCTGTTCGATGAAGCCAAACTGCAGAATTAAGTGGCAATTATGCAATGTTTTAGCTGTGCAAGGTTTCTTAATCGCCCTTTGTCAGCGATCAAAGACTTCAGTATGCTTCTTCTATTGGCAATATTCTTTTATACTTAAAAGTAGGACTTCATTATTCAATATGTTTTTTTTAATTTTCAACGCTTGGGATTAGCTTTGATGACACATTGATAGATGGTAGAGGCAACAAAGAGTAGATACGTGCAGAAAAGATGCATTGATGGGTATGTGGCACAGATAGTAGTCATAATGGTTTTAGAAGTCCATGAAGGATGAATAAAGAAAATTACGTTTCATGAGTGATGAAACATTTCTTCAGAGAAATGTAATTTACCTTGATCTTGAATGATATATGATTTTAAAGCGTACATATTTTCAAACAACGTTGAATTTTTTAATTTTAAAAAATATCATTGCGTATCATTGAAGACGCCATGAGAGTCGGATGCACTGGAATGTCTGAGGCAGAACATATCAGGCGCACATGAACTTGAAACTGGAAGCTTCTGATAAACATATTTTACACGTTCTGTAAGGCTTCTGTGTTTGTAGATATTTTATCCTAAGCTTCTCGTACACCTCACAGTTACAGCATGAATGGTTAACGTTCTTGCAGGTTCTGAAGTCGCGAAAGTGCATGCAATGTGTGCTAATGCAGTGAATTTCCATTCTTGCCACTTGGCGGGATTACTAACCTCGGAACCGTGGATTCAACTAATAGGAACTCCTGAGATGATTGATGAGTATCTCAGTATCGTACATCATAATCAGTGAGTTTAACTAAGTTAGTACCATGAAGCCAGGACATTAGAAACATGAAACCAGAAAGATGGTCCTCATTGAGTAAACAACAGCATTTATAATATTTTCCTAATGCAAGAACATCGAGGACTATTTCCACAAGGACTTGGCGACAATAGTTGATGCCTGTGAGACACTTGTCAAAGATGTAATCTTTTTTAATTTTTTTTAGTGTATTCCGTGGTTACGTTTAAAAAGGATAGCTTACATGTTCATCAGTTTTTATAAAGGACCAAGAAAATAATTGTACCGAATCTGATAGCGACTGATATGTGACGTCGTAATTCCCTGATAAAGGCATAACAGACTTCGTTAAATTCTTCATGATACTACATTTCTCTATATGGTTAACAGTCCCGGTAATATAGATGTACAATGTTTCCATACATGAATGACAAATGGCTATGTGATGAATCGACCTTATATTATTGGTTTGAAAAACAAACGGTTGCAGAAATGAGTGGTAGTTAATGTTAGATGGTTAATCAAATCAAATCACTTCCATAAAAAACAAACTTGGTATACTTTCGTTTGGCCCTCACATTATAGCATACTTATATACTCTGGTTGTAAATAGAGAGGGCATGTACCAAACATATTGATTCACTTTAAACAAAAGGAAAACGTTCCCGTAAAAATTACATCACATAACAGAAAAATTGACCTTTTTCTCTCCTGTTAATTACATGATGATGCTTGTAAAATTCGTTTTTTTCTGATTCCATTGGCGTTGTCAGCTCTGTGTGACTTTAAGCATCATGGATGAAAACACCGAAGGCATAGCAAGCAGTAAAATTCGGTATTTTTGATTGATCAAATTTCGGAGGATCTTGTTAAAAAAAGCATCATGTATTGTCATTCGTGGCCATCACTTAAAGTACATTAAAGCAATGTGTTTAAAGATTGGCTGCTGTAATGGTAAAAGAAACAGTCTGAACAATGTATTTATTTTCATGTACAGGGGAGGAGGCACAGCGACTTGTATCGCGACAAGACTTAAGAATAACTGATAGTGTTCTTCACCTCATTGTTGTGATATCGTTTATATTTTTCCTGAAATTGGATCACTCCAATCTTATTTCTCATACCAGTGAAGGCAACACTCCAACTATGAACAATGATTTTAAAGATAAAAATTGCAATGCAATTTAAAACGATGGGCTGCTTTAATTGACAGATCATGTTTCCCTATAAATGGATAAGGCCACTATGACAATTTATCCCGTCGGAAAAAGAATATCATTGCGCAAAATTATGTTCCCCGGCAAGTTGATGTCCGAAGACCTGATTTTCTTCAAAATCACAGCATGTACGTGCCATGAGTGCAATATTCTGTGCATTGCCAATGATTGTGACGTCATTTGCGGACCTTTCAAGAGGTGCAGATAAAATTGCTGACGGTGGCACTCATAGAGGCATTGTGATCACGTGTGACTTACATTATGACATGGGAAGAACATAGCTCCCACTGAACGTTTTGTCACTTTCTAGATCGCAATATCAGTTTCTCGATCATCAATTTCATGTGCACTGCTTCCAGATTCCATATTGTTACCGTGGCCCTTGGTCAGTAGGAGAACTAGTGAAACAAAGCTTAGATAAGCTGATAATCATATTTACTGTTAGCCAGTACTGTTGGCCATTTATCCCAAACCATATCAAGCTAATAAAAGTGTTTCTTGTGTTTCGTTTAAACAGATTCATTGATCCGTTTTTAAGAGAACTGAACTATCCATGTGACAAACTGAACAAATGCAATATTGCACAAGTATCCGCAAGACGATCTGCGTCTTACTGTCTGTGATTTCCAAATTGAAACGCAGATGTTAATCAAGAACAAACTTCTTGTGATTTTAGTGAATGACCACGCAGGATCAATGTTTGTTTGTTTGTTTGTTGTTTAAAGTCACACTCAGCAACATTCCAACAGTATGACGGCGGTCTGCAATTAATCGAATTTATGCCAGACAATCCCGTGATTGACATCATGAGGATGGATCCAAGCATTTTTGGATACGATGACATGCATCAATCAAGTCAGTGAGCCTGACGACCCGATTCCGTTAGTCGCCTTTTACGACAAGCATGATAAAGGTTATTGAAGACCTACTCTAAGCCGAATCTTCACTTTACTGTTTAATATCAATGAATCAGTAAAGTTATATCAAAATACACAGGTTTAGGTTTAAGATACAAAAGGGCAATACCGTGGGTCAAATAAGTGACAGCAGCCATACGGAACATGTTCACTCCAGAATGTTTAGAATACAAGTCACTGTTGATTGTCGCGAAAGAGGCCGTGTTTGAATCTAGAATAGTTTTGGGACCTGGCAGACATTCGTTGCTTCCAAACAGGTACTAGTATCAAATCCGTGCTCGGCAGGTAGATATGACACAAGTCATATTGAATAGGCCTGAATTGGCCCTCTTGTAGGTCTTATAGAGGAACATCTAGTTATCTAGAAACTGTCCCATCCCGAAACTTCTCGAACGATCAGGCCTGCCATGTTCTTGTAAACAAGGGATAGATAACTCTAATTCTACTAATTATACAAATGCATTCTGGAGAGCTCCATTTGCCGTTGCTTTTGAATGCAGTTCAATTCATGCATGATGTGTTTGATGGGTGAGCAATATAAGATGTAAGCGTAAGTGGACAATCATCACTGTATTTCTATTTGAAAGTTTTTTCCTGGTTTAATCTGTTTCATCATCGAAACTAAATATCAAATTAATTTTCTGTCAATGGTTTCATGACAGAAGATATACTACGAACACACGCCATGAAGGTTTACTACGTTGATCTAATCGAAGATGAAACAAATCAGATTCAGTACGGCTGTTCACTCGGTTGTTTATATTCGTTTGACTATTTTTTATGTGAATCATCAAAACTGGCCAAACAGAACAGTACTTGATTGAGACATGACATCGACTCGATCTTGAGCATGGTCGTTTTATAATTCTTTACATGAACAAAACGGTAGCCGTCGGCCAATTAATGGAAATTAAAGTTGGCACTCTCATTAAAGCCGTGAATTAAAATTAGCTGCCGTTCATTGTACATCAGGTCAGGGACATATTGCAACAGGTGGACATCCGCTAGTTGACATGTTCCAGATTATACGCACCTGAACATTGTTCGGTAATGTAAAGTATGTAGATATAGCATCAAAATATGGATGGTTCTTAAGGAAGAGTTTTATGGACTTCAACTTCTTTATAATGAGGAATATTCTTTCTTATGAGGAAGAAGTTGACATCCATAAATTCTCCTCCTTATGTGTATCACTTCTAAATGTTTCCAACGACTGGATAGTTGTTGCTATTCCGGTTGACCAAATGTCCGAATTAACATATTACAGCAGGTATATTCATTTCGAAGTTATCATTCACAATCAATAACATTCGGTAACTTAGTGTGTGAGTGAGAGAGTATGGATTAACGCCGGTTTTAGCAATATTCCAGCAATACCACGGCGGGAATTGGGCGTAATACACTGTACCCATGTCGGGAATCAAACCCCGCTGTTAGCTTTAACCACTAGGCTACCCGATCACCCCTCGGTAACATAGTAATAATCCAGTAATACAATGCATTAGTACTGAATTGCTTAATCAGGTGTCGTTTGACGTAACCATTGGTTTCGTCACTGATTTTAAGTTATCCATTCCCATAATTTTAATCACTGCTTGCACTTTCACGCCCAATTGAATTTGTTTTGGCAGATAATCGAGACTACTTACATTGTGGCGTTGACATGTTAATTTTAATATACAATATTAGTATTAATATTTAATATTTTGGTTCAATTCTGTGTTTCATGGCCCAAACTCACTTAAAGTTAAACAAGTAATGCGGCAGGCTTTTTTGAAACCATTAGTCTAGATTATCTTCCACTGGGCGAAAAGGCAAAATAGTGGTGAAAACAGAACATACTCAATTATTAGACTTGTTGGTCATGAACAATGCAACTGACCTTGACATCGGTCATGTCTCGATGATAGTTTGGCCGCGTGTATGTTCTTCAGTATATCTACACACATATACCAAAAACAATGACATATATGTAGCCATGGAACATACCCCTTTTTGGCAAATGTTAGTCTTTTGTTGTTTAAACTTTTCTAGCTGAAAGTGTTATGGGCATGTTCAATGTATAATATATGACTCATTGACAAAACATAAGTTATTCGAATGATTTTCAAAACAAACTCCTTTAGCTGACATTGATGTAACAAAATAAGAAGGCTTTATATTCTGCCAGTGGTTAAATTCATGATAATACTTGAAAAGCTGTCTTTTATCTTCCAGGAATAAACTGTTTGGCGTTGTCAGCTCCATGTGATTTAAGCTACCATAGACGTCTACGATGTTTATGATGGATCCAGTTTTAGAGGAGACTTTTGAATATGATGGGTTTTAAAGCACGCATTTACGAGAAACGTGAATACATTGTTTAGTACAGGAGAGGGGGCATAACGCGAAAAAGAAGTTTATAATATCCGTCCAACTAACCTCATCATTATGATAATTTTATCTTCTGCCTATAGATTAATGTTCATGTGTCACTCAAACAATTATTCACTTTAGAAATGATATTTCATTGCACACAATAATCCTTGACGAAAATTTCCGGTGAGCTGATATGGGAAAACCTGATTTTATTCAAATGTCCAGCATATCCGGGCTATGAGAGCAATATTCTATGCACTCTCCATGACTGATGTCACTCGCCACCAGCGGACCTTTCAACGTCTGCAAAAAGGTGGAAAAATTACTTGCAATGGCTCTCGGGACGCCAACGAGAGGGCTAACGGTAATTTATTACTTACACAATGATATTGATAGGATTACCACCCACAAGAAATTGTGTCACTTTTCTAGTCGCCATGCCATACTCCAGATTAAAAATTTGAGGGGCATTGCTTTAAAATACAGTCTGGTTTCGGTACTTCCTGTTCACTGAGGGAGACGTGATGTATTGCATAGATACGGCTTACAAGCATGTTTGCTGTCGGTAATGTCGTGTGTAAAATAGCTATATCCTGAAATACCCCCCGACGTATTAGGATACCAAAGGTGAAGGTATGATAACCTTTTTCATCATCACAGTTGGGGGCCACATTAGGTGTATGTATTGATAATGTGTTTCATGAATCAATTGGCTATTTATCAGAAACCAACTCAAACATATCAAGTGTTTCCTGGGATTTAATTTTTCTAAAGTAATTGAATCTGTCTCTGGGATTTGCAGGAAACTATCCTGATAATCAACTGAATGATTATTGAACTGAGTTTGAAATAAAGGAGACCAGTTAAACCGCCTCAGTTGTTTCATATTCAGGCCTATGCATAAATATTCGAAATAACAAAATAAACCTATCCACAGAACTATATGACAAGAGAGATGACTTCAATTTTCCCTTCAATTTTCATTTACCTCGCTCGTATTGCCGACTTGTTGGCATTTAATTTGCGAGATACCAATCTCGAATGATTGACGTAAGACGCCATTCTCCAGACATTAACGATATTTTGCGAAAGAAGTAGATCTAGCGGGAATTACTCCATGTTTGTTTTCTATCGTCTACTATAAATGCCTAACTGTGGTATTTGAACCGATTCGGACCAAAGCATTCATGTGTCCAAGGGCGTATATGTTTCGGCCCTCGGATGGTAGCTCAGGGTGTTGACGGAAGACAAAACTCAGGGGTGAAATGTAGACGACAGCAGCCATACTTATTGTTGATGGTTGAAATGAGTCGAAAAGGTACATGTTGATAATAACGTGACAGAACGCACACCGGGACCAAGTGGCCAATCTTTCCGGGTGGGAGAACCGTTCTGTCACTTACACGAGTCGATCTTCTGGCTGTCTCCAGGCTGTCTCCAAGCTGTCTCCCTGACTGACCATGTTAGTCGGGTTTTGTAGAGCGAGGTATTACGTAACGTGTGGCAAGGTCGTTGTCCCACGTGTATGTATATACGTAGGATCCGGCGACGTTGGGAGGTGTTAATTAAAATTTATAGATAGCGCTGGAGATTAAGGGTCCTGCCCGGAGGGGCTTATGATAAGAGGGGATACGCCGAATGTTTGCTGAATATATTTATCAGACAAAGGGCATAGAATTTCGGTGCACTTGGAAACATATTGAACCAGTTAGGTATTTAGATAAATGAAATGTAAAATAAAAGTATTGAAATGGTTTGCACTATAACACATGCATAACACAAACCTACAATATGATTAGGTGTGCGGTAAGATACATTCGTCCATTGGACCCAAGACAAACAGAGTGTACATCAACCTTTGTCGCCCTCGAGACCGGTTGACATCTTATGATGTGTAACAGTGACAGAAGGATGCAACATGACTACAACTGAAATACATTACATGTGTCTCCACGGAACATTTATTCAAACGGCTCCAAATGCTGATATTTGAAAACCCCAAATCACATTTGTCATAAAAGACTTGCCTGTCACCTACTGTCAGTTTCACGCTCAAATCGCGCGAGAGTTTGCCCGACTTGCGTGTAACTGTACCAGTGTTTCCGTTGCTCAACTCCCGAATATTGGTTTTATAGATCGATTCAATAATTGGACCCATCAGGGCCAAACAAGAAAGGCACCGTGACTTGTCTATGCCTCAGGGCAAAAATTACTCACTATCGGGTTCGATGTTTTTGACAATATTTTGATTTTTATCGAATTTTTCCATGTTAAAGGATATCTTGGTAATTAACCGCTGCTGTATTGGGTTAGACCGGTGGCCAAGGGCATCGCAGGGAGGTTGACAGACTTTGAATCACTTCTTATCGCGCTCCATCCACGGACTAGTCCCTAAGTTGATTCACAATTGCAGCTTGCTACATACATTATTCATCGTTATCGAGAAGATAGCGATTTATCGTGCAATTGCATTGTATGTAAGCGAAAAACGCGAGACGATTAGAGCATGTTTATTGATGCTCACTTACTCCATGTCAAGCAATCACCAGTGCTGAAAGGCAAAGACTCATAACGAGTTTGCTGGCCCAGATATATATTTGACCAAAACCATGACACAAAGTTATGAAAACATTTACTGTCTCTAATGGCAACACGCTGTGATGATTGATGTAGCATTGGATGAACATGCAGTCTAGAATCTGCCATGTCAGCAGTATTCTGATGAATATGCTTTAAATCCGCATAATCCGAAACAATGCATTCCGCTCGCAGTTTGATAATATGTTCCAAAATCAAGTTGTAATACTTTGTGATATCAAATCAGTCACACTTCCAGATACTCACTATTTAGGTCCGGATTTAAATTCGCCATTTGCCAAATAAAGGGATTCCTGTTTTAAACTAAATCCTTTTTATATATGTGATATAACCGGAATTCCAACTGCTTTGCTCAATATTCTGTTATTGCCCGCACAATGGAGCCCTTGTACCAGTGACTTGCCATCACGCCAGTTTGTGCGAAACTTCACAGGAAGTCTCTTGCTGTCAGGACAAATGCCGAACTATGGGACGTAGTTTAGCTTCGTTATTTGATTCCTGTCGCAGCCCATTGGATTACAACACGTTGGTTGTGTGAATTAATTAATCAGACAGTTATTATGGTTCTGCTTTTGAAGCGTTATTTGACTGAACGCTTTGATCAAAGGGGAAAACAAGCACTCAAACAGGACTCTGTCAACATCGATTCAGTCGAGCTTTGTCACAGTTGTGATTAATTGAATCAATGAACGAGGGCTTCGTGAGAGACATATGTCTAGTGAGAGGTAACTGTAGCGTTTAAACGGGTTGTGCATACAGAAAAAATGATCAATGTGGTTCACCTTCATGTTCATGTATCAACCAGATCCTGAATTAAAATCGGTGAAGGTGTATATATCAGCCAACGTTTACTTAATATCTTTAAGTCGGGTTAGTCGAAACACCGACTGTAGGGAATCTGTTTTGCGTTCCTTGGCAATAAATGTTATTGGACGTGTGAAGAGATATTTTGAAGGAACTGTAAAGTTCGTGGTATCCGGAGCTTGCTGTCATGTTTTAACATTCCACTACAGTAAACTACTGTTATAACGGACTCAAAGGAACAACAATTTTAGTTCGTTATAAACGTAGTTCGCGATAACCATCTTTAAAGCAATTAGATTGGACTAAAACTGTTCATTATATGCGTGTTCGTTATAAACGTAGTATCTATATCTTGGACTCGAATCTTTAATTTTATAGCTTTCTGATATAATTACTAATCCAAGCAAATTTGCTTAAATCATCTATGAAGATACCAGTACCAGTACATTACAAATTCCCAATTCAAGAAAAGCAGTCTATACAGTTGTGCGCCAACTCATACATTCATATAATACGGACCTCCGTTATCTCAAACTCAGTCAGCTTTATATATATATATATATATATATATATATATATATATATATATATATATATATATATATATATATATATATATATATCTTTTAGGACGATGTAACGTCTTGGTCCCATGTGAATCCGTTTGACTCGAACAACGGATAACTCGATGCCTACTGTAAGGTCCACAAGAGATCAAGTGACTGTCAAAACACATTATATTCATGTTTCTACCTTATTATCGATATATTGTATAACTACTATTGGCTTGCGAATCAGGGTATTTTCACAGCATCACGAAGACATAATTGGGGTCATGTTGTATTCTCACTGTGAGGAAACTAGACGATCGATGTCGGCTGGCCAAAATATGAAATTATTTTAGATCTCAATCAATAAAGTCCCTGATCTAAATTATTTGAACCTCAATAACGATTCCAATATCTGATGTCAGTTATTAGTTACTTCAAATCCATGCGTATGCTAGTCGATGTATCCCGATGTTGCTAGGGGCATCTTCGCCTCGGGATAACCGGATCATGTGTACAGGAAGCGGCCGTAATCATCATTCCCCAATTATATATACCAATTCGGTAAATCAACATTAAGATTGATTTGAGCCTTCGCTCGTCAAGCCGTTACTAGGTTCCAGAAGTGAAAACCCATTTTTCCTGTTCCCTGTTGTCAGATTGTTGGAGTATTGTGATAAGATCCTACCGGCCCCCTCACGCTAATATTGGCAACTGACTGAAGAGATTTTGGCCTGTGTGTTTGCAAAATAAGTAAATCTTTTTTTCACCTTTTGTGAATTGCGTGGATTAGAAATTGTATTCAGAATAAATAGGTCCAACGAAATCAAACTTGATCTAAACATAGCCTTGACAGGCACACGCACGCACACGCACACATACACACACACACACACACAAAACAACAACACACACACAAACTGTAAACTGTGGATGTAGGCGATTTGTTTGTTTGTTGTTTAAACGGGACTCAGCAATATTCCAGCTCTATGACAGCGGTCTGCAAATAACTGACAGTGGACCAGATAATCTAGTTCTTGACACAAAGAGTATCGATCTACGCAATTGGAATACGATGTCATGTATCAACATTTCAGCGAGTCTGATCACCAGATCCTTTTAGGCGTCTCTTACGTCATGGGTTCCTGAAGACCATTCCATAGACAAATCTGCAGAGCGAATCGCGGCGCCTTAGACAACTGGGCCACCCGTACCCCATTGACATCAGAACGCTAGAAGAGTTTGTGTAGTCACACAAGACGTAACGGCTTCCCATAGTACACCGTACCACCATTAGGCGTAACGCGAGGACATCGATAATTTGTCATTTTTATCAAATCAAAGTCAGAAAGGTTATAATCGTCATGTCCCGTTCGCCTGTGTCTCAGCAGCAGCGCCACGTGTTTATCTGCGAGACGTTTAGACATTGAGATTAGTCCTGGCTTAGAATAAATAGAAACACTATCATGCGTTAACCGCCCCTCAAAATATGGAAATGCACTCTAAGTCATAACATCGAGGGAAATCGGCGAACGTGTGAGAACAAAAGCTTCAGTAAGAGAAAGAAGGATATTTAATTGATTTTAAACCAATGTCTTCAAGGACAAATTATGATGTTTATTCTGCTTTGAGAGTTTATGGCAGGTTTCAGCAGATATATCAATACCGCTGAAAAAATGAAATGCTGTTGGCGATGTATTGTAGGATCCGCTCGTTGATGGTTCGATCCCAGATATTCTTTTCCACACCCACAGAGGGTACATGCATCATTTACAAACACGCCATAATGAGGGGAGTTAAGTATAATACTTGCTGGTGCTTTCTTTTGTTTGAAATGGTTGCATCTAAACATCTCTATATTCAAAACCATAACGACGCTATTTCCAAAGCCTTTTTAACGCCAAAGCAGTTATGAGCCAGAAAGACATCAATACCTTATAATAACGTAACAAACTGCTACCAACAAATATTCTTGTCAGCTTGACAATGAAATAGAAGAAATATGCATTTGGACATTGCCATTCGAAGTCACTCTTTGAAGTAAATGAAAGCAACGACCTGCCGTATAAGTGTTTAAAGGAAGAGTCTTGTATACATGTTTTAAGCCCAGAGGACGCGAAGACCTTCATCGTGAAGCGACTTCAGAATATCTGATAATGTCCTTAGCCACCAATGATAATATTTGTCCTATTCTACCTAAGATTAAATTGTTTAAACTACATTTCTCAAACCGATGACAGCTTCAATCGAACTGTGAAAAATAATGTGTTTTTTTAATACTTGTATTACAGAGCAAAGCCATGCTTATTCTGTAAGTTTATGTGTTCCTAGTTATGGTAGGATCACTAATGTATTCACTAATGGGATGTTTTGATCCGGAAGATTCAGAAATTGAAATATAATCATGACACTCGGCAACTTCCGGTGGGCTGATATGGAAAAAAAACCCTGATTGTCTTCCAGGACATGAGAGCAATATCACATGTATTGCCCATGACTGTGACGTCACGTGCGCTTTCAAGAGCTATAAAGTAGCTGGAAAAACTGCTTGCGGTGACATTTACAGTGCTTACGGTGTACGCATTTAGGTCATTTATGATTTTCACACTGATATAGGATTGCATTTGCAACGACAGGAAATTATTCCACTTTCTGTGTCGCCATATCGACCTCTCTTCGGATAATTAATTGATGAGTTTTACTTTCACATTTTCCTTTTTGAAATATTCCCGTTTGCAGAGAGCGTAGACATGATATTTCACACAGATATTGTTGATACGGTGGCGATATGATAACCGTTATCTGACTGTACTGATGGTTACTGGTTATTACATGATAATGTGTCTTGTGAAACGGTTCGACATTCTTCAGGAAACAATTCAAATTTATGGACATTTTTCCTTGGATTTACTCCATCATGTCGAAAGGTATGGCCTAATATCGTTATGTAGTCAACACAGAGCTATATGAATAATATGAAGATCTTTCTAAAAGGCTCGGGCTGTCCAAGGAAGTTTGCTTCAAGCTGATAAAAAACAACTTCAAAGTTAGCAGTTGATTGATAAACTAAATTATTACTATGTGTCAGTTTTACTACTAATTAAGACGCCTAAACTTCAACTGACAATTGCCTAATAAACGATTGCATTTGCTTTAGATGTTTTTATCTGCCAGACCTGTGGCCTCGGCTACTTGTGATTTATCAAATGATTCATTGTTTTGTGAAACGTCGGACATTCTTCAGAAACCAACTCAAGCCTATTGACATGTTCCTTGGTTTCAAGGTAACAGATTTACTACCCAGGTTTAGTAAGAATTTACACCACCAAGTCTAATTCAGTGGCCTTTATCTATGTATATAGACACACACAGATGGAGAACGTCCTATACCACCGGTAGCACCCGTCGCTCACACAATGTGCGCAAACAAATCAGTACTGGTGTTTGTTTTTGTTAAAGTTAAGGTTATTTGATGAAATGTTAGTCATACTCTGACTTATTATTTGGTTCTTTTCCCTTTTTCAGCAAGATTCATTTGCAATGAATTTCTTTTCACCATTCACAGTGCCATTCGATTGCCCAATGCTTGCTTTCATATCACACAACAACTCTATCTGAAGCATCTGAAGTTCCTCATTTGGTCATGTTGTTGGAACAATTGTTAAAGAACTACAATCTACAACCATCAACCAACCATCTACCAAGCATTGACAACCATCAACATCACACATCTTCCTGTAACAACCGCAAGTATCTTGCAAAACGCCTGGATCTAATGTATCTCTTCTCACCCTCAGGCTTCTCAATGAATCCGGATTGCAGAACTAAGTGACAATTATGCAATGTTTTAGCTCTATCTGAGGATTCTTAATCTCACTTTGTCAGCGATCAAAGACTTCAGTATGCTTCTTCCAGTGGCAATATTACTTCATGCTCAGAAGTAAGGCTTCATTATTCAATATTTGGTTTATTATTTTAAATGCTCGGGACTTGATTTGAGTCTCCAAAGTGTAGGAAATATGCATGGAAGATGCATCGATGGGTATCTGGCACATTAAGCTTACGTAATGGCTTTAGAGTTCCTCCATTGACGAATATTGAAAATAAAGTTCCATGAGTGGTACATTTCTTCAGTGTCATGTCCTTAACCTTGTCACGAAGTCTAGTTTTGTTTCAAAGCAGCATTGTTTTGAATCATAGTGTACCTACGAAATTAAAAAAGTAGTTAACATTTTGAAACTATTGTGTATAATTAATGACGTTGCGGATTTGAAACATATACATTAACCATTGATCTATTGGTTTAGAAAGAACACAGATTTCGTTTTTATGCTGGGAACAGAATTTGATGACAATATGATACATGCAGGACACACGAAAGAAATGTTTAAAATCTTTTTACACCATCATAAGCCTTAAATGACATTTTTATTGACATAAATTTATCCAAATATTACTGAAATAATATGTATATTATAATCATTATTATAATATAAAAAGTCGATTAAAATGTTGATTATTCTTGTGACATTCATCAACGCCACACAAAGCCTTCAAGCGTTGTAAAATTAGATGTCAAAACATTGTATTCATCCAGTTTGGCCCTCGGTTTGATGTTCTTTATGCATTTTCTTTCTGAAAATGTGCTTTCTTATATTCAAAACAAGTCCCTTAAGGCTGGCAGCTGTTCTCACGCTGAATTAATGAGTCTGTCCCAGAAAAGATTCGGTGCACATGAACTAGAAGATGGAAGCGTAGGCGACTAATGGGACCGGGTGGTCAGGCTCGCTGACTTGGTTGATGCATGTAATCGATCCTAATTGCGTGGATCGATGCTCATGATATTAATCACTGGATTGTCTGGACCAGACTCGATTATTTACAGACCGCCGTCATATAGCTGGGACATTGCCGTGTGCGGCGTTAAACAACAAACCACCCAACTTGTCAGGAGAATTAGACGCTGAATGTTCAAATAATAAATGCCCACCACAGCTTGATGTACACGTGTGAAACATATACAGGTACAACATAAAAAGTGAAAACAAACAAGAACATATGTAATATGACTGCTTCTCTACTTCAGCAACGGGTTGCACAACATGAAAAGAATCAATGCATTTTTTTATTAATGCTGTTATTTAACACTGGCGAAAGAAGGAAATCATCAAATCGTTTTTAAGAAAAATTGTATTCAATTCTTAAGAACAAAACAAATGACATCTTACTTCATGAAGATCGGGGTAGAATAGATCTTCAGCATCCCGTTATACAACAAACCAACCAACAATCTTACTACATGATATTTGAAACATAAACAGAATCTTATAATGAATGCTTGAAGCAGAGGTTTCTTATGATTATGGAAAGGGTTTTGTCGTTTTCATTTTTATCATCATCAGTACCATTATGGTTATAGATTCAAATATATCCTTTAATTAACGAACATGACCATGTTTATCGTTTTGATAATATTAGAATCCATTTTGTGATAGTGTGTGCAACCATATTTCTTTAGTTAGATATAGTCGAATATTTTTATGTTCATGTATTGTTACATTCATCAAAGTATTAACGTGATATAAATAGTTTCATATATTCTTTTCTTCATTTTCCGAATAAGGATACACGAGGCTTGTAGCAGCTCTCGCTATTAGTTTCAGTACATATGCACCAGACTGTCAATTATCATGAGCCCATCACCTTCCCATGGAAGCTAATCATATAATACTCACCACTTCAGGCTGACCTTCTACCGCCTACAACACTCCCAGAGATCGTCAGTAAAACGTCTGGATATATGAATCTTAGGGAACTCGATGAAAATAACACAAGATATTACTTCACATGAAATACAAATCTTAATCATCTTTATATAGATACTTCTCTTTTAGTGCCAAGCTTCAGCCATTATTTCGATGTTTTAAAGCCTTTCATTAAACATTACGATGATTAGTTGGTAATATACTGTAACATTATTTCCGTTGTACAAGTTGTGACATTAAAAGTTCAATAGTTAAGGTATGTTACATCCAACACAGATGAACTATGACAGATGAGCCAGAGGGTCCTTAACATGCGTGTATCTTCTCCTTTAACATTGTTAAATACTCATGATATAGTCAGAAACGTACAATCGACTCTTCTTTCAGCAGACATTTCTTGTGAATATGGAAAGGGTTTTGTTGCTTTCATTTCAAAATTGCTAATGCTTTAAAATTCAGATTTTCTTAATATCATAAGGTATTTTTACATTTTATTTTTACATCGCATTCAATACAAAAAATGTAAAATTAAGCATTAAAGCCTCTTCATCTTTATGTGATCTGACATTCACCTCTGTCAAGCCATCACCTGCCATAGCTGTTGCTTTTATTGTCTTTCAGCGTTTTAAGTGCTTACAGCTGAACATGGAAATGTTTCTGTGTGAATGTTTGACCAAAACAATATAATTTTTTATAACATATTAAAAGCAACCATTCTCTTTTAGACGACACTGAATTATAAATATAACTGGCATAATTTTCTGGCTCATGTTGAATACATGATGATACTTGAGTACCTGTTTTTTCACGTATCGGAATAACCTGTTTGGCGTTGTCAGCTCTGTGTGATTTAAAGTGTCATAGATGTCTACTTCATTTTTGATGGACCCAAATTTGGAGGATAATTTTGGATGTACCCTGCGAAAGCCTGAAGGTTTACAATAACAGCCAAGTAACCTCTTTGTTGTGATCTGTTTTATATTCCTCCTTAATGCTTAATATGCATGTGCCACTAAACCAATTGCTCACTTCAGAAATGATATTATATTGTGTGTAATATTGCTTCCAGACAATTTCCAAAAGGATGATATGTCCGCTACACTCACTCTCCTTATTATAAATGTAGGACTATAACTAAACATATCCTATGATTGGAACAGTCACGTTTTCAGTTGGCATGGACGTGACATTCTACCCGTGAAGATCCAGGTTAGAATTGGTCTTCAGCAAGACGTCGTAAGAGGCGACAAACAGGATCGTGTGGCTTGGCTCGCTGACGTGGATGATGCATGGCATCGTATCCCAATTACATCAGTCGATTCCCATGATGTCAATCATTGGATTGTGTGGTCCAGACTCGAATTTTTAGACCGCCGTCATACAGCTGGAGTATTGCTGAGTGCGGTGTAACACAACAAACAAAGAAGACGTGACATTTCACATAGATACGGCTGATATATGTACATGCGGCTACTAGTGATTTATCATTTGATTTTGTGTTCAGCGAAACAGTCGGACATTCTTCAGACTCCATCTCGATCTTATTGACGTTTTCCCTGGTTTCATGTTAACAGATTTACTGCCCGAATTAAACAATTATTACGTAGATATTATGTATCACTGGTTCATATAATTTCAGCGTCGAGACATCAAAAGGCTTTATATAACGTCACACGTCATATGCTCTTCATATCCACCTGAGCTGTTGCTTTAGCAGGTGCAATTCAGCATACATCTTTCTTATAAAATATTTCTGACAGACCATTTCTGTTTTTTGGCAAGGAAATATGAATTCAGATTCTAAATAATTTCTACCAATAGTCCTGAACAAGTCGTGTTGTCATAACGTCAAAAGTTAGAATTCTATATCACAGTTTAGTTGTTATATGTCCAATTTAATAATGCATCATGATTGAAACATCAACGTCAGAGAATACTCAGCTTCGAATATCCGCAGAAACAGAGACAATAGTGATGCAGTTGTTATCAAAATTAAATCAATAACACCAGGTGTTCGCTAAAACATGTCATGGTCTAAAACATGTCATGGTCTAGCAGTACCACCAGTCAATCACAAAAGTTTAGCACATCAGCAGTTGTGTATTATTAGAATTGCTTCAGTTTAGTTTATATGAAACTGAGGGTGAACTGTTTGTCAAGGTTTCCCTTCTTTGAGTGGACTAAAGTAGTACAAAATTGTGATCTGTATGCAAAGGGAATTAAATCAACGAGGAGAGGGGTGCAGTTAGTACAGGTACGTGTTCCTTGTGGATGTCCACCACTTGACTGAATGTCCTATCTGGAAAATTGACAAAGATTCTGTCGCGCAATTACTAGACCCTTTACGTACAATATGTCATATGTCTCTGGTTGAATCACATAGTCGCCACGTGTACAATCACGCTATAAATTTCTACAAGTTCAAATATGTTTAAATTCAGTATCCTTTATTCTGGTCTTGTGAAATGTTATGCATACCTTTCTGAAGCACACCATACATATGATCACTGAGGTAATTCTGTTTCACGAAGGAGATGAATCTTGTCAGGAAAGAATGTGGCTTCGTCATTTTAATGCCATTATAGTCGACTACAGATGCTATAATGTGAGACCGTTTCAAAGAAAAGGTCAATATTTCAAATGACAACATATTTATTGATACGTGAAATAACATCGTTAATATATGACTGCCCAATCCACTTATTATTTGATTCCAGTTATTATTTAAACTGACTGCTGTTCGTTCATGTTTAGAACAACCATCAACTAACTGTCAACAACAATCATCATGCATCTCCTTGTAACAACCGACAATATCCTACAAGACGTCTGGATCTAACCTTTTTCCCTCCTCACCCCCAGGCTGTTCGACGAAGCCAAACTGCAGAATTAAGTGGCAATTATGCAATGTTTTAGCTGTGCAAGGTTTCTTAATCGCCCTTTGTCAGCGATCAAAGACTTCTGTATGCTTCTTCCAGTGGCAATATTCCTTTATACTTAGAAGTAGGACTTCATTATTCAATATTTGGTTTTATATATTTTCAACGCTTGGGATTAGCTTTGATGACCCTTTGATAAATGGTAGAGGTTACAAAGAGTAGATACATGCAGAGAAGATGCATTGATGGGTATGTGGCACAGATAGTTGACGTAATGGTTTAAGAAGTTCACGAAGGATGAATAAAGAAATTTACATTTCATGAGTGATGAAACATTTCTTCAGAGAAATGTAATTTACCTTGATCTTGAATGATATATGATTTTAAAGCGTACATATTTCTTCAAACATCGTTGAATTTTTTTATTTTTTAAAATAGCATGTGCATAATTGAAGACGCCATGAGATTCGTATGCACTGGAATGTCTGAGGCAGAACATATCGTGCGGACATGAACTTGAAACTGGAAGCTTCTGATTAACATAATTTACATGTACTGTAAGGCTTCTATGTATGTAGATATGTTTTCCTAAGCTTCTGTTACACATCACAGTTACAACATGAATGGTTAACGTTCTTGCAGGTTCTCCAGTGGCGAAAGTGCATGCAATGTGTGTCAATGCAGTTAATTTCCAGTCTTTCCACTGGGTGGGATTATTAACCTCAGAACCGTGGATTCAACTTATAGGAACTCCTGAGATGACTGATGAGTATCTCAGTATCTTACCTCGTAATCAGTGAGTTATCTAAATTAGAAACATGAAGCCAGGACATTAGAAACATGAAACCAGAAAGATGTTTCTCATTGTGTGAACAACCGGATATATATTATCCTAACGCAACAACGTCTGGAAGTATTACCTTAAGCATTGGCGACAATATGAAAAGCCCGTGAGACTTTTGTCAAAGTGTCATTTCTGAAGATGTAAAGTTGTTTTTTATCACTTACTTGATTATGTTGTTAGAACCTACACCGAAACGTCGCTCCAAATCCTTATATCTTATCCTTACTTAGTACTCCAACTTCTAAATGCCTCTCAAAGAAGTAATTTTCAATTACATAAAGAAACGATTCTTTCGTTTACCCCTCACATTATAACTTACCTATATACTCTGGTTGTAAATAGAGAGGGCATGTATCAAATATATTGTTTCACTTTAAACAAAAGGAAAACATTCCCGTAACATTGACATCACATAAGAGAAAAAATGGACCTTTCTCTCTCCTGTTTATTACATGATGATGCGTGTAAAATTCGATTTTCTGATTCCATTGGCGTTTAAGTATCATGGATAAAACACTGAAGGAATGGGAAGCAGTGAAAATCGGTATTTTCCATGGATTAAATTTCGGAGGATCTTGTTTAAAGGCTATCACTTAAAGTACATTAAAACAATGTGTTTCAAGATTTGCTGCTATAATGGTGAAAGAAACAGCCTGAACGATGTATGCATTTTCATGTGCAGAGGAAGAGGCACAGCGACTTGTATCGTGACAAGACTTTAGAATAACCGATAGTGTGCTTCACCTCATTGTTGTGATATCGTTTATATTTTTCCTGAAATTGGATTACTACAATCTTATTTCTCATACCGGTGAAGGCAACACTCAAACTATGAACAATGATTTGAAGGATAAAAATTGCAACGCAATTTAAAACGATAGACTTCTTTAATTGACAGATCATGTCTCCCTATAAATGGATAAAGCCACTGTGACAATTTATCCCGTCAGAAAAAAGAATATCATTGCCCAACATTATGTTCCCCCGCAAGCTGATGTCCGAAGATTTGATTTTGTTCAAAATCACAGGATGTACGTGCCATGAGAGCAATATTATGTGCATTGTCAATTATTGTGACGTCATTTGCGGACCTTCCAAGAGGTGCAGATAAATTGCTGACGGTGGCACTCATAGAGGCAATGTGATCACGTGTGACTTACATTATGACATGGGAAGGACATAGCTCCCACTGAACGTTTTGTCACTTTCTAGGTCGCAATATCAGTTTCTCGATAATCAATTTCATGTGCACTGCTTCCATATTCCATATGCGTATTGTTACCGTGGCCCTTAATCAGCAAGAGAACACGTGATACAAAGCTTAGATACAGCTGCTTAACTGTTGGTATTGGAATGCGTGAAATAGTTACATCACGTCTAAACAATAATATATTAGGATACCATGGGTATTTGTGGTAACATTTAATTAATGTATGAATCAATTGGTCATTTATCCGAAACCAAATCAAGCTAATAAAAGTGTTTCTTGCGTTTGGTTTAAACAGATTCATTGATCCGTTTATCGGAGAACTGAACTATCCATGTGACAAACAGAACAAATGTAATATTGCACAAGTATCCACTAGATGATCCGCCTCTCACTATCTTAAATTTGAAACCCAGAATGTCAACCGAGAACTAACTTGAAATCAGTGAATGACCACATAGGATCAATGTTTGTTGTTTTACGCAACACTCAGCAATATTCCAGCTATATGACGGCGGTCTGTAAAAAATCGAGACTTGACCACAAAATCCAGTGATTGATGTCATGAGCATCGATCGATCTACGCAATTGGTATACAATGAAATGCATCATCCAAATCAGCGGACCCGTGAAGATCCGGGGTAGAATTGTTCTTCAGCAACCCATGCTTGCAGTTAAAGGCGACAGTGCTTGTCGTAAAAGGCGACTAATGGGATCGGGTGGTCAGGTTCGCTGACTTGGCTGATGCATGTCATCGATCCCAATTGTGTGGATTGTCTGGTCCAGACTGGATTATTTAGAGACCGTCGTTATATAGCTGGAATATTGCTGAGTGCGAGGTTAAACAACAAACCAACCAACCAAATCCCGTTCGTCGCCTCTTACAACAAGCATGGGTTACTGACCTATTCTAACCCGGATCTCCACTTGTCTCAAATATTTTCTTCAAATACAAAAGAAGTCCTTCCTTGATTGTATTAAGTATTAAGTTTAATCTCTGAAAAGGGGATTTGGTGGTAAATTTGCTGGACCCAGCAATCTATCTCGCATTGGAGCTTTGGAATCCAGTACTACAGAGGCATGAAAGTGTCTTCAGGTTTGGAGTCAATTCAAGAGTGGATAGTACTGATGTGTAGTTTTTGCATATTTCTTCATCAGTTACCATACTGGACATATATGTGGCTTTATTATACCAAGTTCTTTGATAAAAAATTTAACGTAGTGATGCCTACATGTAATGGTTATGTTATTTGAGGCCTTGTCAGTGGGAACAACTACAGACGCTTCGTGTTGGGCAGCCAGACAGTTTGGATGACAGCTGGCTAGGATTGAATGCGTTTATTCCAATTGTGTTTTCCCCTTTTCACTTTGTGCATTCGACCAATGACAACATGACGCACCTAACCAACAGGTTCATCTTTTCTTTTGGCCCACTTTTTGGCATATTCTTCGACAGCATCCATAATGATTCTAAAGTTGTGACCCCAATATTAGCTTGATGCTCATGATATTTTCTGAATATCTGACGAAGGTTGCTATTGTTAGCAGAGAAGACAATAACAACAACATCGACTTATACGAATGCCAAAGGTATGATAACACTTGGCATGGTGGCATTTGTGACTACATGAAATATATTTATTGATAATGTGTTTAGTACATCTGTTGCCCATTTATCAGAAAATAACTCAAGCGGTTTGTGGGTTCACTGACCTTAAAAATCATATAATTCTACATTCACGTCGACCTGTGTGATTGTATGTGACCTTGTATTTACTAAGTTCTATAGGTAGTTTATTTTCTGATCAAAGTATCGAATGAAGTAACATGTTCTTCTTCAAGAGGAACTAGGCACGGCAATTGAAATACCAAGTTTGAATCACGTAATTATAAGTATACTTGAATGTCTGGTTACTAAAATCTTAATATGTATCTCATAATAGTAGTTAATTAATACTCAGATCGCACAATGCATTGTCGTAGTTTCACATTTTGCACTCACAACGCTAAGACCTAGACTGTAAATTGATATAAGGGTTACAATATTGCTTCTCACTCATCAAGAACCGTTCGCATTTTTCTGTTGGTAAGCATTTGGTTATTCTTATGTAAGTTTATGCATGATCGCTTGGCCTGAGTACAGAAGTTGGGCTAAACGTATTTCAGTCACATCATGGTGTGTCAGATTGATGGATGGAGTAGACGTTTACTTCTTTGGTGAAACCTAAGCTTATCAGATTTTCAGCTGCGAAGTAACACTTCGTAGCGACGTGACACTTTAGAGCACTTGCCTATTGGTCCCGCTATTGACGTACATGTGTGAGATATGTAGTAGCAGCCTTGTTGATTAAAGCTATTACTTTTACATTGACTGCTGTAAACGTGTCAGGGAAAGGAAAGCACCTGGAACGTTTCAACTGTCATAATAATGGGTTTAATGGGTTTATACATTTTGTTCATACCACACTCAGCTGTCAAATTGGGAACCTACTATTATCCACAACACCTATCCAACAAGTCAAACAGTTGCTAAAATACGTTTTTGAGAATTCACTATTTTCGCGAACACCTGGTATCAACACGTTTAACCGGCAATATCGTTTATCCCCCAAATTTTGTTCCACATTGGAAAACACTATTGTGCTGATAGACATTCCCGCTGAAACTATTTGATTGAAACTTACGGAAGCGTGGTAGGGTCACGGTGAATTTCTTTTTGTCTTAGTATCTCCTACGTAGGACGTATTATCCTCTACGTAGGACTTAGTATTTCCTGTGTAGGACTTACTATCTCCTACGTAGGACTTAGTATCTCCTACGTAGGACTTAGTATCTCCTACGTGGGACTTACTATTCTGTGGATGCAGCTTTTGACACTGATTTGGACAAAAACTTTACTTCATTTCAGATTAATCCGAGTCGAATGAAACTTCATTAAAAACACCATATTGTCTGTTTTTATATTGTTTAATCCCACAGTCACCAATATTTCAGCTGTATCGCAGTGGTCTGTAAATAATAGAGTCTGGACTAGACAAACCCGTGAGCCATCGGGACACGGTCATACCCAACCAAACAAGTCAGGAGCTTTTCCTTACCCATTCCAACTAGGAATCCCAACAGGAGGGAGCATGACATCACATGAGTGTCCTGTAACTGCAAAGAAAAACCCGCTAGAGTATAGAACATATTTGTGATTGGGTATTACTAAACTGCGGCGATTAATAATTCTAGATAATCAAGAATGGGTTTGACGTTTTATATACATTTTACAACATGTTAGGCCTGATTAAAGCTTTCCAAATTTGAGTGAGTGAGTTTCAATTTAACGTCACATCGGAAATATTTCAGCGATATTCCTGTCCGAATTTGATGCCTCAATAACAATGTTAGATTTCCAATTTTTGACTTGTCCCATAATATGATCCCGTGTGAACAACTGACTGGTCTTTGTATTTGTTTGTGAAGAGTTCCATCGTTATTATTATCATGATTATGGAAATGACTTTGTATGACGAAATCATTATCTTTCTAAAATTGTGTAGATTTTTTTCCGAAGCTTAAGTGCCTTAACAAATTCACACTTAATATTGCTGCCTTTGATACCTTCCATGACTTCGCAAAACGAAATGGAATGGAACAGTCTGATGTAACAATGCTTTTATCAGAATCACTAGATGTTGTTTTACGCCACAGTCAACAATATCCCAGGAATTCTAGTTATAGGTAGTCGATCCAGTTTCGGTGGTATTTTTTACATGAATATTGTTTTGAAATGTGACACAAAATTTAAAGAATCGTGTTTTTGGAACTACTCAATGAGACAAATAAAACGACAAAAGAAAAAAAAGTAAAGAGTGAGTGAGTGAGTTTTTACGCCGCTTTTAGCAATATTCCAGCAATATCACGGCGGGGGACACCAGAAATGGGCTTCACACATGGTACCCATGTCGGGAATCGAACCCAGGTCTTCGGCGTGACGAGCGAACGTTTTAACCACTAGGCCACCCGACCGCCTCAAAAAAGAAAAGAACTACATGTGTAAACACATGTTTATGAAGAGAGGGGGTGAGCATGTATTGTAACTATCATGGCGAGACTTACGAATATCCTTCAAGTGCCCTTCAAAAACCTCCATCACATAAATACCAAATTTGTATGGTTAATATTTTATTTTTCGTCCCTGTGGCAGTTTCAATCTAACTGCAAACAATGTTGTGGTAAAAAAAACCCTGACACAATGAAAACCGTCTGAACGCTTAATTTGAGAGTTTTATGCCTTTTTGTCACATTAGAGACGGTATCTCATTGGACATAATGATTATGTCCCTCAGCAACTTCCGATGAATCGGTGTTGGAAAGGATTTTGTTCAAAATCACAATGTATTCTATTCATTGTCTATGATTGACATCGCTGTGTCGTCTGTGACCATTTCGAGAGCTGCAAAACCGCAGGAGCATTTCTTGCAAAGACACTAAGACACTAAAGATACAATGGTCATTTGGGACTTTCTCAATGATATATGATATAAATAGCCGCCACAGGAAATTATGCGTCTTTCCACATAGAGTCTTCTCTGATAATCAATTGAAGGAGAATAAACCATATATCCCGCTGATGTTGTCCCTGGCCAGTTGCAGCAAATGACTGAACGATTTGTAAAGATATCACGTCAGGTTTGAACCGTAGTCAACAGCGACGGCGAATGTAGCTCTCCGGATTGGGTTTGTATCAGTGGCATTAGAGTTATCTGTCCCTGGTTTACATGAACATGAGTTTCAATATCGATATTTGTGTTGGAAACTGTTTGGTTCCTCGTGAATAGAACAGCACAAAAATGTATTGTCTTTGTCCACAGCAGTTTCTCACCAAGTGAGCTGAGGTACAACCGATTTCTTCTAAGCGCAGCGGAGTTATGCCCCTTTCTTTGTGCGTGGGTAAACCTCACTGTCGTCGTTCGACTGCCTGAATCATCATGATGCCTCCCCCTGTACCAACATTCAACAACGAGATCATAAGTCTTCCTGCAACAACAATTGCCAACACCATACGACCTTACTGTACCAACCATCACCAACATCATACGACCTTACTGTATGAACCATCAACATCATACAACCTTCCTGTACCATCCATTACCAACATCATACGACCTTACTGTACCAACCATCAACATCATCCGACCTTCCTGTATCAACCATCAACATCATACGACCTTACTGTACCAACCATTACCAACATCATACGACCCCTCTGTACCAACCATTACAAACCATCAACATCATACGACCCCTCTGTATCATCCATTACCAACCATCAACATCATACGACCCCTCTGTACCAACCATTATAAACCATCAACATCTTACCACCTTCCAGCACCAACCATTACCAACCACCAACATCACATATCTCCCTGCAACAGGCAGTCAACAGCCACCACCATCAAACAACCTCGAACTCCCTGCACCCACAATCACATGTAACAGCAACAAAAATCATCCTCCGTGCACCAGCAGTCAACAACCACCAACACCAACCATTGCAGCAAGCGATAATAACCACCAACATTATACAACCTCCCTGCACTAACAATCAACAACCACCAATGTCTCCCAGCAACAACCACCAACATCTCCCTGCTTCAACCACCACCAACACCTTTCGGATCCTTGCAACAACGGCCAGCAATCATCAATATCATACATCTTCTTGTAACAACCAACCTGCTTCTCATCACCCCGGGCTCTTCGATTGCAAATGTGAGTGCCCGTTGAGCAATGGTTTAGCTATGTCGAATGTTCCTTAATTTCCTTCTGTCAACGATCAAAGTCTTCTGAATGAATGTTCCAGGGGTAGTAATTCGTTATACTTAGATGTAGGACTTCATTGTTCAATATTTGGTGTTATTTTTTTTCCATGCACGGGATGAGCTGTGATGGTAGTGTGATGGCTAGGGGTAGTATATCTTCAAAGAAAGTCACTTGATGGGTATGTGGCAATGCAGTGGCCCATAACACATAACACGGACATGTTTCCGCAATATCAATTTTTTTTCTGTACAGTTACATGTATCACACGTTTTCTTTCTGTTCTGTATGTTTTTAGAATTTGCTTCAACAAATAATATAACATATTCTACAAAATTATAGAAACATGAAAAGGAATTGTGTATCTTAAAACTAAAAAGTCAAATGAAAAACAAATAGCAAGAAAAGACAGAATATTGATAAATACTCTTGACAACCAAACATGAAACACAAAATCCTGTTCATTGAAACGTCTAAAAATCACACGAGAATCATAGAGAATAAAGTGAAAACTCAACATTTTAAGAAATACAAAACCGAAAACCAGTTCCACCCACCTGCTTAAATACTGCCATCGCAATGTACATATCACGATGTAAATATTCGGCCAGCTTTGTAACATGTATATTCTCCTCGCAGTGTAGTCCCACCGAGGTGTAATATATTCTCATATCGGTGAGCTTTTGATTCTTTTTCATTTTCTTTTAATCAGATATTTCGTTATTCCCATTTAACCTTTCGTCGTTTCAATGTACACTTTTCTGTATTTCGTATCTTTCATAAGTATTGGGCAATATTCAGGATTTTCCCACCTTTTGCAGTTTCTTTTTCTGAAAGGTGTGTAATTGATCGAATGAAAATATATGCCAGAAAAGCCTACAACGTATGACACAGATATATATATGAAACTTCATTTCAGCCCTTGAAGATCCGCGGTAGAATAGGTCTTCAGCAACACATGCTTGCCCTAAAAGGTGACTATGTTTGTCGTAAGAAGCGATTAACGGGATCGGTTGGTCAGGCTCGCTGACTTGGTTCATGCATATCATCGTATCCCAATTGCGTGGATCGATGCTGATGATGTCAATCACTGGATTGTCTGGTCCAGACTCATTTATTTGCAGACCTCCGCTATATAGCTGGAACATTGCTGCGTGTGTCGTTGAACAACAAACAAACAAACAAACCTTTAAGGCAATACGATTTTTCAGTGAAAGTACTAGAAAGATAATAAAAATGGTCCATTGATATGCTGCTGGAAGAATATTGAAATTGTCTCGAATCATCGAAATACATATGATCATAATGCATCACAAACCTGCTATTTCTGTTTACGAATCCCTGTAACGTATAAGTGAAGTGATTTAATGAAAATGAATGAACAGACAAATGTCTTTATTTCAATTTTAAAATGTACCCGAAAGTTTTGTGTAACTAACTCGTAATTCGTTTCTCCTGGGGATTTTTAAATTAATAAAACGCCCCCTGAAGAGAATGTGACGGAAAAGCGAAGATTGGATTGAAGATACGATCATTTTATACCCTCAACATGTTCCAAATAGTGATAAATGCAAAGATAATGACCGTTTTCAGCAGGAGTAGTCAGCTATTTACAGGTAACTAATTACCTGTGATAGAATATATCAGGTGTAAGAAACTGGAAGGTATACCGCTTCAATCAGTTACACTCCCGTTTCTCACCCGTCGTATAAATCATGCACCTCACTGTCACGAGTAAAGGGTTAACAACCTAGCTGGCTCTCCAGTCGCGAGGTTACATCCAATCTGTGTTAATGCAGTAAATTGCCACTCTTGCCGCAGGGTGGGATTATTTAACTTAAAACCGTGGATGTAACTTTTGAGAATTCTTGACTGATCCAGACCAATATCTTACTTCGTTATCAATGGATCAAGATAACATTCGAATGAAACTGAATTTCATCATGAAAAAATAGGCGTGTAACTCATGAATGTTAAATTACTTTTTTTCGTTTTCTCTCGACAAACATACCCAGGATAATGGAAAATAGTTTCTGATGGGTAAACTACTCCAGTTTACTCCAATAGGATGAGTCGGAAATTGTTACTGCCTCCGTGTCCACTGGTATCGACCATTATTGAAAATCTGTAAGGACCTTTATAAGGATATTCCTCGTTCGTGTTTAAATACGACGTTCCTCGAGACTGTTTCATGTGTTTAAAACCTATACATCCTTCAGTTTATATCTGTAGAAGAAGATTATTATTTCGAAATTGTGACTGTTTACGCAACCTTTATTCAAGTCAGAATTATACATGTAATAAAAGTGGCAATTTATTTGTTTAGGCTGATGTGAAACATCCTTCTTGTACAATTACGGATGACCGGTATGTTCGGAATCACCACTCTTATTACACCCATATGGTGGAAATAGATATAATATTTAACTTTCAAGGTTGTATCGACGTTTTATTGAAGGGATAAACGTGTCAAAACGGTTTTAAGATTATATTATTGAAGAATTCATATTCTCTAACTAAGATGCTTGCACTATTATACTAGTATATTAAATTCAGTATTACTCAAATTATCTATGATGGTTGGAAGCAATGGCTACATTTGTAACGATTCCATCAACAGTCTGCAAAATGGTCCGAGTTAGGTTATTTGAAGGTGTGTTTAACGTCGCGTTCAAGATTATTGCACATATGCAGTGACGTGCATGCATGAGTGTATGTGGCTAGTTGTAATAGTCCGGACTAATGCAGATGTTATAGTGCTAACACACTGAAATACCATACCTCAGTTTAACGTGAACACCTGACTCAGACACTCTGAGCCGACCAGACTTTGTTTAAGCCCCTTAATGCCGAGCGCCAGTCAAGGTAATCAAAAACGTACCATGTTTTAATATCTTTTGGTATGACGTGGCCGGGGATAGAACGCCTGACCTTCCGCTCTCCAGGTGGACGCTCTACCACTAGACCACGGAGGCGGTAGTTTATTAGTTAGACAGTTATACATGTGTATTATTAGACAGCAGTGCAGATGAAAATATTCTGTTCCAGGCGACCCCCTCGACTCAACGCTTCATGCAAAGCTGAAGACAATTTTGTATGATCTTTAGATTAAGAACATCTAAAGATACTAAGTGTATGAAATACATTCTTTTATAGAACAAGTCGGAACACTGAAATATCGATTCTTTCCGAATTCATACATGTGTCCAGCCGATACTGTCACAGAAACAGCTCCTTTCCTAGAAAATAGAACGAGGATGTCTTAAAATAGTAATCAGATATTCTCTGAACCAAAAGCTTAATACTAAATATAACACGATTTGTTTAAAATGGACACGCACATGCCATGGAAATATTGGCATTTCATTGCGTCCCAAAAGCATCTTCTTTCCACAGCTTAAGCCAATTAACGTCAAACAAGGTTTCTGAAAAGCACAATGAATCGTTATACTAATGATTGATAATATCAGCCATCTGAACCGGATTTGACAGTGACTAATACGCGACGTCTTCAAATCCTTGATTAAGTCATAAGAGACTTGGTTTCTTTCTAATCAAGAATTTATAAAACATTGTATTTCCTCAGATAGTACACAGTATGGATAAAGGTTGACAAAAGTAGATATATATTTGGTAATGTATAAGGTTTATATACACAACGAACAATGTGATTTATAGGCGTAATGTTGATGCTGAAAAACAGGTTCGAACCCGATGATAGTATTACCTTCGGTGACGGCGTTGTACATCGAAAATAAAGCGACAAAACCCTTCCAATAACTGTAAGAAATGTATGATAAAAGCGTATATTAATGAATCACTTTCACATTGTGCTGATAGCAGGTGTTCGCGAAAAGGTAAGCGTATCCTGTCCCTCCGGTGGGACCCATCACAAACACATGAAAAGGCAAGTCAATCGTTAACCTGAAAGAAGATGGGAACATATGGTACAGGTCAAAATAAGGAATTGTATCAGACGTTATTTTTTTGGTCACAGATGCGTCAAATTTGGAAATGTCCTCCACATAAAACATTTTGAAAGCTTTACTAAGGCCTTGTATGTTGTTATAATCATCAACATTTGAGAAAGAGTAGCATAGCTCGATAGTGCCTCAAAAGTTGCTAGTTCAGTTAGATAAATCAATCTAAGGAATTAACCATTTGCCATTATTGCAAGATTTTAGATGAGTTAAAGGTCTTGGCCAAATTACTTTGTTGTGATTTTGCCAGTCCGAACAGAAATTCTGACTCGTACGCATGATGAAACAAATAAAATGCGTGCACACTTGGGGTTTCCTACTTCTTGGTTAAACGTCCTATCCCTGAATATAGTCTATATCAAGTAATCCAGTATTTCACATATTGTTTTCTCAGCAAATTCTGACATTTGCTTTCATTACTAACAAATTGTCCTGAAGCTTTGCAATATACAATGTAGGTGCAACAATACATATGGTTTCCACGATAGTGGCAAATGCCCCATTGGTCAAAGAGTGAAGCTTTCCCTTCAGTTTGTCGCGAGGGATAGTGGAGCTCAAAGTTGAAAAAGATGAAATGTTCTTTTGTGAGCTTGCAAAGATTCAAGCAAATCCTTTGATTTTTTGAGAATCTACATCCGTCTTAATTCCACTTGTCTCAAATACTTTCTGTGAATATACGGAAAAAGTCCACCCTTGATGGTTTTAAGGATTATGGTTACTCCTTTAGACAATGATTTTGTGGTATCTTACAGGACCCAACAACGTATTTATCTTGGTACGGATTTTATGGAGCTTTGGAATCCATTGCAAAAGAGGAATGGATATGTCTTCAGGTTTTAGAGTTAAACCAAAGGTTGATACTGATGCGTGATTTTGGCAGATGTCTTCCTCTGTTGCCATAACAGTCTGATATGTGGCATTATTTGCTATGTCACTTTCATCAAGTTCTTTGTTCAAACAATTAATGTAGTGATGCTCACATAGTATGATCATGCTATTGGAGTCCTTATCAGTGGGGAAGACTCAAAACCTTTCGTGTAGGGGCATCCATATTTTGGAAGACAGCTGACTGGAACAGAAAGTGTTATTCCAATTATGTTTTCTTCTTCTGACGTAACACACGGTTCGACAGCATCCATATTGATTTTAAAGTTCTGAACCCAATTAGATGCAGGCTGTGCATGATATCTTGTGTCATATTTGAATAAGTGACGAAGGTTGTTCACCTGTGATTTTATTACCAACAGCCTGGTTGGAATTTACATCGCGAGCAGCCACGTTCTGCAACACGTTCCTACACCTGAACAACTTGGATGAGATGGTGTTCGTATGGGGAAATGAAACTGTTGGGAGTTTCTGAAATATTGTGGAACATTTTGGGAAACTTACCTTAAAGCGTCAATTCCCTTGTTTGCAAATTTCAAATTCAGTAACAATCGGGTTTTTCTGAGTCAGTAGAGTCCGTTTCTGGTTTAGCCAAACGTTTCAAAGAAACATAAAGAACTATACTTACAAGTCGATACTCTAGGGCTCTTACAGTTTGTAGACCCATCCATCAGCAAAAGTTGATGTAGTTTGAATTCTTTCAACGGCACAGAGCATAGTCTTGTTCCAAATATTCCAAATCAATGGTATTATTTGGCCTTTGCCCTCTCTTGACTATGGCTGCGATAGCGTCTTTGGGATGCCGGACACGGATTCAATACATTGACTTGGCAGTATGTTAGTTATTACACCTATATAGCTTTGCTGTACACAACAGTCGAATCGAATGATTTACAGTTGACATCCTATAAAGTCGACTGCATTTAAGGGTATTAGTTGGATGGTATATTTTCTCAACTAACCTAACTTTCATGCAAAGGATGGATTGATTTTTAGAAATGAAATGTTGGTAGACACCGATTGGAAACATTTCTGTTGATGTCCGATCTATGTTGGCTGACTCGTGTCGATATTGGTATTGTATAATCAATCCACGAAGGGTACATTCAGTGACATAGATGGCGTGAACGAACTGACCGATCTGACGACCTTTTTTTAGTCCCGGCTATTTGTTGTATATGTACATGTATATATGCTTATAACGAACTATGGTTATCACGAACATAATGGGTCCTTTTGAGTTCGTTTTAACCGTAGTTTACTTGTAATAGCCAAAAAGCTGTTGTCGATTACTGCTTAGCTGAGACCCGTGAAGATCCGGGGTAGAATTTGTCTTCAGCAAGCTTGCCGTAAAAGGCGACAATGCTTGTCGTAAGAGGCCAATAACGGGATAGGGTGGTCAGACTCGCTGACCTGGTTAATTCATGTCATCGTATCCCAATTGCGTGGATCGATGCTCATGATGTCAATCACTGTAAATCCCTATGAAATAGTGACGATACCAGGTGTTTGCGAAAAGGTGAGAGTTTCCTGTCCCACCGGTGGCACCCGTCACAAACACACGCAAAGGCAAGTCTATTGAAAAAACACTTAAAAGTATCAGAATACAATATTATTATTGGAATCATGTTACCGGTGTCACCTTTCTCTGCATATCACTGATGCGATTTATTAGAATAGATCGTCTTCTTCTTTTTCTGGCCAAGTCGTCTGAGGCGCCACAATATGTTTCTTGGCCCGTGTTACGTGTATCATACATGCATCCTTTCGGATTTTAGTCCCACATCAAACTGAGAAGCCTTGATAAATCTGATATACTGTTCACCGTTACTCCTCAACACCGAGAAAGTCTCCTTATCAAGTATCGCGGAAACAACCAGGGAAGACCCGTGAAGATCCGGAGTAGAATAGGTCTTCAGCAACCCATGCTTGTCGTAAAAGGCGACTAACGGTATCGGGTGGTCAGGCTCGCTGACTTGGTTGAAGCCTGTCATCGATCCCAATTGCGTGAATCGATGCTCATGATATTAATCACTGGATTGTCTTGTCCAGACTCGATTATTTACACACCGCCGTCATATAGCTCGAATATTGCTGAGCGCGGCATAAAACAACAATCCAACCAACAACCCGGGAAAGGAATTTGGTATAGCTTTCAACAGAACAACACAGTTTCTCACTCACCCCCGCACGTACACAATCCACAGAGCTAAACAACCGATTAGAATGTAAACCAGTATCGGGAAGACACTTTCAAGTAGTCATTAGCTCTTGCATAATTGCTTAAACCAATAAACACCTATATTTATTTTTAATTTTCCATTTATTTATTCATTTGTTTATTTTTGTAGGAGAGGGTGGGAGGGAGTGGCTACATGCATAACGTCACTTGGTATGTCAAATTAGTGTATGTGCACGTACATACTTTGATTGTACATTTATGAAATACCGATAAAACTACAACATATATTCCAAGTATTTGTAGAATTAATTTATGATACATTTCGTGAATAATGTCAGGATGAATATTCGGTTCGCCGAAGCGCCATGATAGCGCGCACAAGAAACATTTAAAGGTCCCGCACAGAAGACGAATGACGAACGAATGACATGTCGCGTCAGTTTTTATGATCAGTAAACAAGACGGATTACGTGTGATTAGGCACTTGCGATATCGGCGTGACATCGCATGTCAGTCGGTGTATTGATGAAATCATCTCAAATGTGATCTTCATAACCCCTGTTTAATTCAATCTGCTTTGAGGAATTCCAACGTGTGTTTTAGAAAGACGCGGAATCGATCGACAACGCGCCATGTAAATTAGATTGCTCCTACACCGAACACTATTGGGCCGAGGCCGCTAGGAGATCAAATTGACTGGAATGGGATATTATTGTCTGAATTATGCCTACTTAAAGCAGGACCGTTCGTTTCTTGCAACAATATTAGATTTTTGAACAGCTTCATGAATCTCTAGCAGATACTGTTTTCTTTAGTTATTACAGCACAGTCGGAGACGAAGTACCTGTGGCACTTTCATGTGTGTACCATACTGTCAAATATTGCCCAGAGCATAAAATGTAATTTCGTAAGTGATAAAAGTTACATACTGCGCAGTGTATGCGACCAATTTGCCGAGTCTCTTCAGATGAAAAAAGCAGTATCAATAAAAGGGAAACTTCAGCTACATTGCGTACTTCGGAAGCTTAACGGTTAAAAACCCTTCATTCAGTGAGGTTATTAAAGTATCCTAATGTTGAGGGGGGATGAAACAGCCGCCGCTTCGTATTGTAGTTAAGTACAAGTAGCTGAAGCGTTTACAACAAATAGAAAAAGTTGACACATTGTGAAAAGTTAGTGCCACTGAAATGAAACATGCATGGTATCAGGTTAGGTGAGGTGAAATTGGGTTTAACGTCGCGTCCAAGATTATTGCACTTATATAGCGACGTACATGCACGTGTGTGTGTGTGTGTGTGTGTGTGTGTGTGTGTGTGTGTGTGTGTGTGTATGGCTGCTTGTACTAGTCCGGACTGATGCCGATTTATAGTGCTAGCTCACTGAATACCCCACTCAGACACAGTATACTGACTCAGAGCCGACCAGTCCTTGTTTTAGCCCCTTAATGCCGATTTATAGTGCTAGCTCACTGAGATACCTTGCCGCAGTTTAACATGAATATCCCACTCATACACAGTATACTGACTCCGAGCCGACCAGTCCTTTAGTTTTAATGCCGAGCGTCTTTTGGTATGACGCGGCCGGGGATCAAACCCCGCACCATCCGTTCTCCGGGCGGACGCTCTACCACTAGACCACGGAGGCAGTCATGCATGGTATCAAGGATATACATGTTTATGTATACGGCTACAAGGAAACTGGCAGACAGACAGGTGCGTCCCTTGAACACGCCAGAAGCCTCGGTTCGAATCCCATTTCACCACGATTCTGTTTCTAGATTTGTCAGCAACATGGGTTTCGTGCTCATGGGTTTCACCAAAGTGATAAATGGCTGAGCCCTGCATCACTTTGGGCTTTCTTCCCTCATTCAGCTGACACGCCGTGGTATCAGTGGAATACTTTTCAAAGCGGCGTGAAACCAAACTAACTCACTTACTCTCTCACAAATGATTGACCGAAATCAAATTTAAAAACCGGAAACCTAAACGAAAACATCCGCCACTGGGGTTAAAACGGGTTACCGGTGTTTGTCGCGCGAGGCCACGCCCCCGAATAGGTTTTATTTCGAAGCCGATTACAGAGGGTGTGGTTTCAGCACTTTGATTTGGACATATAAATACGTTCTACGTTATGATTTTCTCTCTCTTGGATGTTGTCAAGGAAATTGATGTTCGCAACAAAGTCACCTGTTTCACTATACTTGACCATTAATGTATGGTACAGTTATACACCAACATGTACCAATTGCAATCTAACTTTTAATTCTGCCACATCTAAATCTAGATACACATATTCTTAAATTTGGATCAACATCAACACAAAGATAAGTTCAGTGTGTAGAAGTGATTTGTGACGTAATTCGTTGGGTGAACTGGAATGTTGCTAAATGCGGCGTAATACGATACTCACTCACTCACTCGAAATGTGTCAGGATTGCGCTGACCATGTGTCATTTCCGTGAGGTGACTGTATAGGATCCTAGAAGGGACATTGTCGCGCATTTGTTAAGTTTAACACTCTTTGTTTTTGTAAGGGCAGCAACTCGACAATGTCCCTTCTGCGATTCCATAGACTGTACATCCTATGTGTACACACAGCAGAAATTCTGCAATTAAGGTAGCGAGTGAGTTAAGCGTACGGCCCTTTGGGCAATATTGCAGCCACACCACGCCGTTGGGCATTAAGAAAGGGCGTGAGCGTGAGGTTTCGAATTTGAATACAGGTATCGAATTCTACCATGACAAAATACAAATTTACACTAAAACACTTCGGTAATAGCTCAGGTGATAAATGGTGTGGAGTATTTGATCATTTGGTTGAATTGTCAAAATCAGTGTGTATCGACCAGTGTGTGTATGTGTGCTTTCACATGAGCAAAACAGAATATTCATCTTAATTCTTAAATCACTTCCATAACGCATAAAGAAATCATCTTGTTCAGATAGTACGTGAGCATTATTCAAACGGTCAATTCTAAAGAAAATGAAACCTTTGAGGATTGAAGCACACGCTGCTATTATGACGTCATAACGTTCCACAGATATGACGTCACAGTACGCTATTGGAAGCATAAATTGTTCGGGCAAATACGCCCTCAATCAATGTTCGTGGGGGTTTCTGTGTTTGACATGTAGCCACATTCGCTTTAAATGATCGAGAATACGAGGAGAAAGTAGTGCTTTCAATACATGTATATCCTTTGGCGATAATGCCGTCATGAGAAAATTCATATTCCTGCGTAGATTTAAAACTGCTGGCGGACCAATCAGAACCCAGGATTCTAGTGAGTGAGTGAGTGAGTGAGTGAGTGTGTATGGTTTTACGCCGCTTTTAGCAATATTCCAGCAATATCACGGCGGGGGACACCAGAAATGGGCTTCACACTTTGTACCCATGTCGGGAATCGAACCCGGGTCTTCGGCGTGACGAGCGAACGCTTTAACCACTAGGCTACCCGACCGCCCCCCAGGATTCTAGGATGTCATGGTGGTATGATAAGGTTATCCAACGTGCCGTCTGCATTTAACTGGCTATCGTGAAAACAGAATTATTCGTTGTTAGCATCTCAGTTTGTGATGACGGCATAGTATATTTGGATTTTCTCTTTTGTAACGACAGAAGAAAATGCAGCCTCCACCTTTGTGATGAAAGAATTCCTAATGTTTGTTGTTTAACGTCGCACTCAGCAATATTCCAACTGTCTGTACACATTCCAGTCTGGACCAGGCCGTGCTAACGTATTTGCTGATGTGAAGAAAAACCTTTCCAAAAACATGAAAATCTTTGCTAAAAGCATAGACCATACCAGTAGTATTCTTACTGCAGAAGTAAGAAGCACCCGGTTCGGAGGTGATTGAAAAGGATATTTACATCAAGGCAATTTGCTCTGTATGTAAACTGGTCATGCGAACCCTAAGCAATATTACTCACATATGTTTTTGACCTTCGTAAGCTGTTACACCACATATATATTTTTAGTAACAATCCATAACGAACGTGACGAAAGCGCCGCTGACATCATGTACACATCCAGGCTGTAGTCCCTTCCTCTCCAAACACATGTGTAACAGTGCGGTACTCAGTCGATAGCTGCGGCTACATGTGGTCGTACGTCCAGTGGCACACGAACCCAATTTTCGTTTGGCTATAGATATTTTTAGAGCTTATCAAAAACAGAATCAAACAAATTCTGTTAATTTGGACATTTGTATACACGATATCATGCCCACAGTTCCTATCATGCCACCACGTTGATTTCCTACTTTCCAAATAGTCTTGTCGTGGTTTGAACTAACTGAAAATGTATGACATATACTTTTCAAGGAGCACCTACTTAGTTTATGTTACACTAGTTAATCTGTCATGACATGATATGACAGATTAAGTATGGAAACATGAAAGAATCGGTTGGTATTTAACCTCTTCTAGTAGTGTAATTGGTATGGAAGACGCCTTGTAACATGTGTGAAAGAACATCCTTGGCAACTTAAGATATAGATTGAAACAAGAACATTTTCAAACGTGATTGCCTATATTTGTGCTAAAATAGACAGGCAGACAGACAGTTTATTCAGTAAGAAGGCCATAGGCCCATAATACAGACAATGGTTGATTGCATGAACTACGCATGCCAAGGAAGTAGTCGATTTAAGTTTCTCTTAGCCGATGGACTTAATATAGATATAAACATGTGTTATATACAACATCAAAGTTTTCTGATGAAATAATTTCAGTAAAAGATGTTACAGTTTGAAACTTGATATACTGTTTAAGATACATATTTTTTAGGGCTGAATAACGCTCACATACAAGTAAAACATGCAATTCATCTTCAATAAAAGATATACCATTTTCTATGCAATATTTACATAATCGTTCAGTGTAAGGGACATTTGTGTATCTCCCCAAGTCAATTGCAAGTTTAAACTTGCTACATCTGAAACGAGTCATCCATATTCTCAGATGTACTGGTATGGGGAGTGTAAGATATTTTTCTACATTTTGTCTACATGTGCTAAAATAAACACTTACCTTTTGTTATAACCATACAAGCGCATAGTAATTTTACTTTTACTTACGTAAAGAAATTTACCCGAAAGAAGGGAGTAAGAAAGTAAGATCGGCACATGTTCCTATCATTTGGCAGGGCACTGGTTTCCTAATTAGTGAACCAAGAAAATAACTTCTCAATCTGAAAGCATTCTGTGTCTAATTAACACAAGTAAAACCAAGTGTCCATTGTCCTCAGTATATGCATCCGGTGATTTATCAGCTAGGGAGCCATGATAATGGGATCTGTAGCGTGAAGGGCGATCTGCCTCGACCACACTTGATGAGTTTACGACGCCATCTACTATCAACATCATCACTATGTTATTCATTTCATTCCGCTGAAATGGCAAATTCATGTTGAAATCTGTAGTTGCAAGAAACATTTATATCACAACATAAAGGCCACTTTGAAATGATTTCTTGAAACAAAGGATTTTTTATCCAAGATCAATTTCAAGTGAGGGCAAACGTTGACAAAGCCTAGGGCAGTTTCTATCTCGTTGGGCATTACTGCTTGATTAAACGTAACCTTCGCTTTATTGTGAAATGCAAGCGTCAAAGTTAAATATTCATTAATCACATGCACATTTGCTTCAAGACACTTGCTTGTTTTTCTCACTTTGAAGTGACCAGTTTATAAATTGTTATCTGACATGACGATATTAACTTTAGTGCATTGCATGGAGGCATTCTTTTTAAAACGCACTGTTTTTGTAAATACGTTCTGTGTGATGTCATCCTTCGGCTCACCCGGTAAGGCTATCGTATTCGTCCTCATTTGTAATCGTCATCTTTCAAACAGTTGGGTTGATGAAGCTGAACCTTTGATGCCTTTTTTCACCAATTACACCTTGCCTTGCTATCACCACTCTCCCGTGAAGATCCGCTTTAGAATTGACCTTCATCAACCCATGCTTGCAGTATAACAGGCGACTAACGGGATCGGGTGGTCAGGCTCGCTAATCTGGTTGATGCGTGTTTTGTATCCCAATTGCGTAGATCAATACTCATAATGTCAGTCACTGGATTGTCTTGTTCATCTTCGATTATTTACACCTGGGAGTTTGCTGATTTCGGCTTTTAGAAACAAACTACTACTACTACTACTACTACTACCACTACTACTACTACTACTACTACTACTACTAGCCATGTTTCTCTATGCTTGCGGTTACAGCAGAGTACTAGTAATCAAGATTGGGTCGTTACAATGTTTGATCTGACTGTGTCGTAGGTTGGGAATCTACAAAGACGTTGTGTTCCAAATTCCCCCCAACACATATACTTTTGGGTAGGTTAATACGAACATCTAAATATATATTTCACTTGTCACTTACGACGAAGAGTTCTTGTAATAAAGAAGTTGTTCATCCACATATCTTATCTTTACTTTGTACTCCAACGTCTAAATGCGTCTTAAAGAAGACGAAGAGTCTATGACTTTGAACAAAATACTGTGATACATTTCCCGAAAGGTGAGATTTGGTGAGTAAAATACTCGCTCACCTCTAAAACTAGTCATTCCTTTAAACTTAAATTTACCTATAACAGGGCTTCCTGTAAATGAGGATTAAGAGCAGGTGGGTTCAGCTTATTTATCCCCAAAGAACGTAAATATATAAAAAATGAAGCATTCCAAAGTTTGAAATAACGGCATAACATATTTATATGTTTGCGATGAGCAAATTGATATGAACTAAATAACACATATCCTATCAGGTTTGAATTGTTTGACTGTCGCTTCAGCTTTGCTGACTCCTTTTTTGACGTAATATAGACGTGTCTGTGACCGTAATGCATAATGACGTCACAGAAGATGACGAAGGTACAACACCGTATATCCACCATCGTGTATTTGTCTTTTTAAAGACATGCTGGTCAGTGTTCATTTTGGTGATTAGAAACAAACGCAAAGGATATGTCATGTTGGCCTTCTGTCAAAGAGCTCATTAACCGTCTTCTCAAACATCAGTTGACGAACGTATTAAATGCAGATATATTTTCTCAATAGGGTTTTATCCCAAACTCTTGAAGTCAAGACTCGAATTACATGTGTGACAAGACTCAATCTTTTGACCTTAATGATCAGATCTCTCAGTTTACACAAGGTAATGGGCCCCGCTGTAATGCGTGGGTCATCTGTATCGTCCACTGGCCTTCCGGTACAGATTGTGGACGGTGTTATTGTCGATAAATCATTCAACCTGGTAGGCGACCACTTTCGTCATTGTGAGTTCGCATAATTTTGTGATTAAGTGAAAGCGATTTCCTGGGTCTAAAAACACTTTGGGGAAACATAGAAAGTTATCAGAGTTCCTTATCAACATTCAACAGGATGGCTATTTTGAACATGTAACTTACATTTTACCGGCCTGATCTTTGATATCCAATATGTAATAACACGTATGTTTGATGTGTATCATTGTGTCATAAATAGCATATGAAGTAAGAACATTATTTATATGAAAAAAATTGCGTACCAAATATAACAAACTAAATTAATTGTTATCAGCGATATATGGTTTTATGCTGCTTTTAGTAACATTCCAGCCCAGCGGGGGACACCTGAAATTTCACACATTTTACCCATGTAGGGAATGGAACCGGGTCCTTCGGCGTGAGAGCAAAAGCTTTAATCCCAAGTCTTACCCTACCGCTTGATACAGTGTCATCGTATCCCGACTGCGTGGCATGATGCTCATAATGTCCATCATTGGTTTATTTGACCAGGTCGTCGTTAGATAGCTGTAATATGACCGACTGCGGAATGAAACATCACGTGATAAACTAAAGACACGTGTTAAGTTGGAGTCACTATGCTTACATTGTAATTTTCTTTACTTCAGCCTGAGTGAGTGAGTGAGTGTCATTACATTGACTGAAGGAAGACTCCACTCAAAGGGCACCGTTCAGTTTTGTTACCTCTATCAGTTAAATGTTCCGTGCGTCCAGCACTCTGCGGAAGCCAATGCACTCGGTTTTGTATAATGCACAAGGTTTTGTTATGCATGAAATCTCTACTCTTCAAGCAGTGTGAGGCTCTCTGAGGCGACGAGCGCCTGGCAGTGTTTGCTATATCTTATAAACCTCGTTATGTACTGGTACTTGTCGACAGGCAATCTTAGGGTCATCGTAGTTGGACTAATGAATTCCCTTGCCGAAAGCCATTCACGTTTGATTCAACAACTGACTGGTTGAAGTGCTCTCAGTGAAACACTTCAGTGGTAGAGTGCCTCCACGGAACGAAGAGTCGAAGTTACACACATCTTGCTTTAAAATTGCTTTTATCTGTCTATTATGTTTGTTAAAAATCTATAAATATTATTGCTTGGTACGAATATGTAACTTACGTAGGTACATACATGAAACGTGAATTATTAAGGGTTTTCAACATTTGTCAGCAATATCACTAGGGGGAGAACAGAAAAATGGTTTGCACATTGTACTCATATGGGGAATCGAACCCAGACATACGGCGGACGAGCAAACTCTTAACCACTGGACTACCAAACCCTGACGAGACATAAATGTACTAACACTGGTAAAAGGGAAATGCAATCCACAACATAATTAAATATTGTGTCCTGAGGTCCGCTGTGGTGAGGGTCATCATATTTTCCCCTCAACGATACCTTCTGGGTCAACGAGGTTTCAGCAGACAGAGGTTCGTGTGTCGGAAAGGGGCCATAGGGAATTTCCAAAATTCCCCTTTAAAACAGTGTCTGACCCACCTGATGGATAATCATGACAACGTTGTTGGGACATTGAACTGGAGATCCTTGGGCTGGCAGCGTCTATGCACACGTGATCCATACTCCCTAACCGAAGAATTCACATATTTGTAAACAGCAGGATATAGATGTCACCGGTTATTATTTTAGATTTTATCAAACGGATGCGGGTGTCTGTTATAAGGATTTTGTATATACTTGTTAGTTTCAGGATAAAAAGACGAACGGGTGCAGTGTTGCGTCCTTTAGCCGTGTCAGGATCCGCTAGACATGTGGTCGAGTGAGTGAGTGAGTGAGTGAGTTGGGTTTAACGCCGCTTTTAACAGTATTCCAGTCATATCACGGAGGGAGGAAAGCCCAAAGTGATGCAGGTCTCAGACGTTTACCACTTCGGTGAAACCCATGAGCACGGGTATGGTGCTGACAAACCTAGAAACAATCGGGGCGAACCGGGATTCGAACCCACAATCATAGGTTTCTGGCGTGCCCAAGGGACGCAACTCTGCACAGCGAATTGCGGCGCCTCAGACGACTGGGCCACCCGTGCCCCCGACATGTGGTCGAATTCTCACCAGATTCATCCATTTGGTGATTCTTGTTATGTCAGGAGCATATTCGTGTTGCGGGTTTCATCAAAGTTCTAAACACCAATGCACTTTGGTCTTTGCACACCTAATACACTTGCAAAAACTGAATCAAACCAAGTTTTGTTCATTTGGTAATTGTCCTACAAGTCACTGTTATTATGCCCGCTGTCCACTGCCCAACATGCTTCCCCAACACATCACCGCACCCCCCCCCCCCCCCCCCACACACACACACACACACACCCACACCGTCCACCCATCCCCTCCCATGTTTATTTCATATTTATTTCAAATAAACGTGTCGTGATTTGAAGGAACTGTAAATGCCCGATTCTCAGATTACATATCATACGTTTAGGACCACCCGATTCTTTCATATCACTACAGTTAATCGGACATGAAATGACATGTTAACTATCGTAATAGGAAAGAGAAAATAGCTGTAGTTATTCTGTCATAACAGCAATACAACATATTATTCTGAAGCATGTGGCTCACATTGGAAGGTTATATGTTGCAATACCAACCAGCTATGGCCGAAAAACTATAGTAATATCAAAGAATCGGGTTGTCCTTAATTTCTGTTGAGTGATATATTTCGTATGGCATATACTTTCTTACATTTCTATTTTAAGACAACAACCATTCCAACTTAAGATTGAGATTGAAACGAGACGACTTGCAAACTTGATTGGCTATATAAATGCTAAAATAAAGACTTACCTTATAACAATACGAACGCATGGCAATTACATGTTTATTTGCGCAGGTACATTTACTCGAGGAAAGGGAGTAAGATCTGCTTGATCAGCTCAATTTCCTGTCATTTTGCATGATATGAGTGTCTCAGTAACTTAACCAAAATAACAACAACGTCTTAGTCTGTTCCCCATAGGAGTAACTTTAGTGCCAGCGTTCTGTGTCTAATTAACACAAACCAAACCACGAGTACATTTTCCTCAGTATATGTACCCAGTGATTTATCAGCGAAGGAGCCCTGATAATGGAATCTGTAGCATGTTTCCTGTCCTCTCGGATATCACTATCCCGGAAATGGGATGAAGGGCGATCTGCCACGACCACGCATAATGAGTTTACGACGCCATATACTATCAACATCATCACTATGTTATTCATTTCATTCCGCTGAAATGGCAGAGTCATGTTGAAATGTGTTCATTTCAAGAAAAAAATATTTATATCACACCATGAAGGCCACTTTGAAATGCTTTCTTGAAACAAAGGATTTTTTACCCAAGATCAATTTCAAGTGAGGGCAAACGCTGACAAAGCCTAGGGCACTTTCTTGCTCAATGGGCATTAATGCTTGATTAAACGTAACCTTCGCTTTATTGTAGAATGCAAACGTCAAAATTAAATATTCATTAATCGCATGCACATTTGCTTCAAGACACTTCAAGACACTTGTTTGATTTTTCACTTTGAAGTGACCAGTTTATAAATAGTTATTTGACATGACGATATTGACTTTAGTGCATCGCTTGGAAGCATTCTTTTTAAAACATTCGGTTTTCGTAAATACTTTCCGAGAGATGTCATCCTTTAGCTCACCCGGTAAGGCTATCGTAGTCGTCTTCATTTGTAATCGTCATCTTTCAAACAGTTGGGTTGATGAAGCTGAAACTTAAATGCATTTTTTCACAAATGACAGCTAGCCTGCTATCACCACTCCCGCGTGAAGATCCGCTTTAGACTTGGTCTTCATCAACCCATGCTTGTGGTAACAGGCGACTAACGTGATCGGATGGCCAGACTTGCTGACTTGATACGCATAATGTCAGTCACTGGATTGTTTTGTTCAGACTCGATTTTTTACAGCGGAAAAGGTTAATTTGCTGATTACTACTACTACATCTTCTTGAGGCAAGGGAGTTCACTGACTATAAGTTTCCACCCTTGCTGAACTAGGCTGTAATGACGGAGTTATATTTTGGCTTGACTAACGAGTCTGTGCATGACAAAATCGACATCTGGTTCGTAAACTATCGTGCAGATTTCGGTCGACTTAAGGATTTGCAAAGCATGTGTACCCACAATTTGACGTCAACAGATATTTTACAAGTCTTTTAATGTTTTTAATGAAGGTGCTCAAGTGATTTGATACACTACGCGAAATAGGAACCGTTTTATCAGGATCTATTTTGATTATCGCTCAGATCGTCTTGACTGGGCGCCGCCATTTTGTTTAAAGCAAATGCATGTGATATGAAAGGTGGAATCTGATTGGTCAATAGGAGGGACAGAGAAGGGACATAACTCGTTATAGCGACTAGTGGCGGTAAGATAGAGCCCAGAAATTCCAGCGTAGTTCGACGAGAGTGGAAACTGGACTTTTACAGTCAGTAAATCCCTTGCATCGGGAAAATACTACTACTACTACTACAACTACTACTACTACTACTACTACTGCTACTGCTGCTGCTGCTGCTGCTACTACTACTAATACCTCTAGCCATTTCCCTCTGCTTGCTGTTAGATCAGAGCACTAGTAATCAAGATTGGGTCGTTACAATGTTTGATCTGACTGTATCGTAAGTTAGGAATCCACAAAGACGTTGTGTTCCAAATTCCCCCAACACATACTTTTTGTAGGGTTATTAGAGGATCTAAATATTTTTTTCACCTGTCACTTACGACGAAGAGTTCTGGAAATAAAGAAGTTGTTCATCCACATATCTTATCTTTATTTTGTACACCAACTTCTAAATGCGTCTAAAAGAAGACGAAGTGTCTATTCCAAACACTCCTTTGCTACAAAATGATAGTGATACATTTCCGGAAACGCGAGCGTATTCATGTCAGGTGATATTTGGGGAGTAATATACATATACTCGCCCACCTCTTAAACTAGTCATTCCTCTTAACTTATTACAGTGCTTTCTGTTTGATCTCTGTTAGTATTTAATGAGGATTTAGAGCAGATGGGTTCAGATAATTTATCACCAAAAAACGTGATTATGTAAAAATAAAGTATTTCAATATTTGAAATAACGACTTAACATATCCATATTCTTACGATGAGCAAATTGCTATAACACACACACCCCATGCCCCCCCCCCCCCCCCCCCCCACCCACCCCCCCCCCCAACTCTCCCCCCAAAAAAGAAAGAAAAAAAGAAAAGAAAAGAAAAAAAAAAGGGTTCAATTATCTGACTCTCGGGGTACGGCTACCCTACGTACATCCACCGTTGTGTGACGTCTTTTCAAAGACATGCTGGCCGGTGTTCGTCTTGATGTATATAAACAAACGCAAAAGGATATGTCATGTAGGCCTTCTGTCGAAGTACTCATTAACCGTCTTCTCCCGTTTAAAGACGACATATTTACTCATTACGGTTATATATCAAACTCTTGAAGTCAAGACTCAAATTATCTGTTTGACAAGACTCGATCTATTGACCATAATGATTAGTTCCTTCAGTTTACACAAGGTAATAGGCCCCATTGTCATGCGGGGACCATCTGTATCGCCCACTGGCCTTCCGGTACAGATGGTGGGCGGTGTTATTGTCGATAGATCATTCAACCTGGTAGGCGACCGCTTTCGTCATTGTGAGTGAGTAAGTGAGTAAGTGAGTATGGTTTTACGCCTTTTTTAGCAATATTCCAGCAATATCACGGCGGGGGACACCAGAAATGGGCTTCACACATTGTCGTCATTGTGAGTTCGCATAATTTTGTGATAACGTGAAATCGTTTTCTTAGGTCTAAAAATACTTTGTGGGAAATATAGATAGAGTTGTCAGAGTTTCGATGCAACAGGATGTCTATTTTTAACATGCAGTTTACATGTTCCTTGATATCCAGTATGTAATGTTATACCACGTGTGTTTGGTGTGAATATTGTGCACAGGTAGTAGGAAAATAAGTTATATAAAAAAATAGATGCTTATGAAATTAACAACGTAAATTAACTGTTATTAATCTGGTTAATCTAACATGTTATGTATCTCTACCATACATCAAAATGGATATATCGACGAATATTAGGTTAAAATAGTATAGTGAGTGAGTGAGGTGAGTTTTAAGGCCACTAGTGAACAGTATCTATTATATAACGGCTTATCAGATTAATGAGGTCGAAAACAGTGAAACACAGAACCATTATTTATACTGACTAATAATCAAAATCAGGGCGAGTCTAGGATTTGCACCCTTGAACATGGTCGTAACGTCTTATGTCGGGGTTAGAAAGAATCCTACAACCTACATGTATCCGCTTCGAAAGAGGCGACTATATATAGATCGGGTGGTTAGGATCGGTGACAGGTGATACAGCGAGTGAGTTAGTGTGTATTGTTTTACGCTGCTTTTAGCAATATTCTTGCAGTACCACGGCGGGAGACATCAGAAATGGCTTTCACATATTTTACCTATTTGGGCAATCGAACCTGGGTCTTCGGCGTGACGAGCGAAAGCTTTAACCACTAGGCTACCCCACTGCTGGGTTGCTACAGTGCCATCGTACCCCGACTGTTCCCTGTGTCCAGCACTGGTCGAAAGCCAGTGCACTAGTTTGTATATTGAACAAGGTTTGGTTATGCATGAAATCTCTACTCTTCCGGCAGCGTTGTGCTCTTTGAGGCGACGAGCGCCTGGCAGTGTTTGCTATATCTTATAAACCTCGTTATTTACTGGTATTTGTCGACTGGCAATCTTAGGCCCATCGTAGTTGGACAAATGAATTCCCTTGCCGAAAGCCATTCACGTTTGATTCAACAATTGACTTGTTGAAGTGCTCTCAGTGAAACACTACAGTGGTAGAGTGTCTCCACCGGAACGAAGAGTCGAAGTTACACACATCTTGCTTTAAAATTGCTTTTATCTATTATGTTTGTTTAAAATCTATAAATATTGGCATGTATGATGAACTTGCTTGATACGAATAAGTAACTTAAGTAGGTACATACATGAAAAGTGAATTATTAATGGTTTTCAGTAATTTGTCAGCAATATCACTAGGGAGAGAACAGAAAAATGCTTTGCACATTGTACTCATATGGGGAATCGAACCCAGACATTCGGCGTGACGAGCAAACTCTTAACCACTGGACTACCAAACCGTGAAGAGACATAAATGTACTGACATTGGTTAAAGGGAAATGCAATCCACAACATAATTATTTTGGCCTGATGTCCGTTATGGTGAGTGAGGGTCGTGTCATATTTCCACCTCAACGATACCTTCTGGATCAGCGAGGTTTCAGCGGACAGAGGTTTCGTGTGTAGGAAAGCGGGCAAATTCCCCTTCAAAACAGTGTCTGATCCAGGTTGAAGATGATCATGTCATCGTTGTTGGGACATTGAACTGGAGATCCTTGAGCTGGCAGCGTCTACATGTGCTTCATACTCCCTTTGAATCCACATATTTGTAAGCAGCAGGATATAAATGGCACCGGTTATTTTTTCTTGTGTTTAAAAAAGGTTTAACAGATATTGTAGTTTATATAGTTTGTCCTTCATATACATATAAGAATCTTGATGTTGGTTTCAAGTGGGGCAGACGAACGGATTCAGGGTTGCGTCCCTCAGCCGTGGCAGGATCCTCATGAGATGGGTTCGAATTCACACAAGAATCACCCGTTTAGTGCATACGTGTGTGGTGGGTTTTACCAAAGTTGTAAACATCTATGACCTATGTGGCTTTGGTCTTTCCGCCCTTGTGACTCTTACAGATGCGATCTCACACAAAGAACCGGCCTTGATGCAATGAATAAGTGAGTTTGTGATTTACGCCGGTTTAAACAGAGTGAGTGAGTGAGTTTTGCTTTTACGCCGCTTTTAGCATTATTCCAGCAATATCACGGCGGGGGACACCAGAAATGGGCTTCTCACATTGTACCCATGTTGGGAATCGAACCCGGGTCTTCAGCGTGACGAGCGAACGCTTTAACCACCAGGCTACCCGACCGCCCCGGTTTAAACAGAACCATAAGTGTGAGTGAGTGAGTGAGTGTGGTTATACTCCGCTTTTAGCAATATTCGAGAAATATCACGGCGGGGGACACTGGAGAATTATGACCATAAGAAATTCATTCTTCACAATGTGTTTAGGTATTGTGGGAAATGTTTTGTTAGTACGTCAGTGGTTAACAAGCTTGGGCTGCTCTGAAGCTCGACCAGCTGGCCAATTGGGTTTAACCGGTAATTAGGTAAAGGGTGGACGCCGATCTACCATGTGTGGCGCAGTTGTGTTACGTACAGTGTCGTCATCCCAATGTCAACCACACCTGGGCTTCAGACAGCAGACGACTTCCGGCAGTTATTGCACTTGCTAGATTGGTGCTAAACTAAGAACTATGCACTTAAACATCATCTTTAGTGCGCTGTTGTAATGGTCGTTATTGCTGTTCGTGACATTATGGTGTACTGTAAAACATGTCTTTGTGTGAGAGCCCTCGCACCCACTTGTCTGGGGAAAACCTTGACGTTGTCTTTGAATACAGGCACCAGACAATCCCCGTGGACAACGTTGGTCTGAATTTTCAACTGTTAATTAAGTACACTGAAGAATTATTAACTCGAAGTCTAATGAACCTTCGAAATAATGTCGAGTTGTCGGACAATGTATTTACCACCGATGGGGCAGGAACACGCTCACTTTGTCGCAACCACACGACATCATCACCATTTGATAGTGATTCGTACATAAAAGCGACAAAACCCTTTCCATAATCACAAGAAATCTCTGCAAAAGAGTCGATTGTACGATTCCGACTACATCATGAGCATTTGTTTATAAAGCATTATCAAATATTAATGATACCATGTGTTCGCGAAAAGGTGAGCGTATATGTCCCACCGGTGGCACCCGACACAAACACATGCACATGCAAGTCAATTGTTCACCTGAAACACACGGGAACGTATGGTACAAGTCAAAATAGGGAATTCATTCTTGAATTTGGAAATGGTTTTGTCGCTTTTATTCAGTTTTCGAGAGTAGACATGCTTGTCGTAAACCGAAAAACATGTGGATACAGTGTGTCATATTGTTGAATGTGCGTCCTTTCGTGGATCGTTGCGATATTTGATAAGATGTCATGTTGCTGACTCTGGCATAAACATTATTCAATCACTTTCCCACTCATTTAGTAATTAACTTTCTTTTTTTTATTTTCAAGTCTGAATAAGGAGATAAACCTAACGTAGGTACTACCGTGATATTTTAGAATCCTGCATTCTGATCTTGAGGTACCCAATCTACTCGAGACCATGATTTTGCTGATGATCACATTTAGAATAGTTTTTAATCAGAAGCACTGCTTTTTCGACCATATCAAATACTGATCTGACTTCGTTAATGTTGCTGTATAACGTGTTACGATTTCTACATTATTCACGACAAGATGGCAATAGTTTTAGGCAGAAAACTTGACGAAACAATACTTAGAGAGTGTATTGTAAAATTTAGCATCCTCAATGACCTGACTTTTGGCGCTACTCTGTCGGATTCCATGATGTCATGTCTACTTAGACTTCCCATCTGTAGAACTTTAGGACGTCGTTATAGTGGTGTGTACTTCAGAAGGACATAAAGGTCGCTTTATTTTCTCTGGACATGTCAGTTTGAAAATGCCTACAGGATCTCTGCCTTCGCGATGTTGTTGTTTCTCATTGAAGTGGTTCAAATATTTTGGTGAAAAGTATGATCTGGTTACATCAAGCAAACATGTATGCAGATTAAAACCTTTCTTCACTGAGAACTAAAACATATTTAACTCAACCGATGCAAGATCACTAAACCGCCATCCGCGTTTGCTTTGCCATTGTGTCATGGAAATGGTTTTATGTGTTTTCAGTCAAAGTAAAAGTGTTCAAAATCGAAATCTCACGCTGTCGAGTTCTGTCAAGAATGAAACCTACAGGTATCGAATATACGTTCGAAACGTCTACATTGAAAACACTAGGTTTATATCTCAATTCCATACCGCTGACAGACCAGTCAGAATGCAGAATTCTAAAATGTCAAAGTAGAATGGTCCTTAGTGCTACATTATAATAACGTTGCGCAATGTTAAAGCCGATTGTAATAAATCCAAAAATAAACATATAAACAACATATTTTATTTCTCTTTCAGCCCCTGTTTGGTAAAAACGAATATGATATAACACGAAATAATACATCTGTATTTGATACTGTACATTATAGATATTTTTCATTTGTGATATTGACAGTAGTGTTGAAATCAAGATTACCACAGCGATCATCTGAAGCATATTTTTTATTTTGTCCACCGTCACATCGTTTCAATGTGAAAGAATCCGTGTCAACTCTCGTGTGACCTCACGGTATTTGAACAGGAGTACAAAAGCCTGGAACTATATTAATAGTCCTGAGTCAACTTAAGTTTATATGGATATTGTTTTCAGTAAGTTCTTTGTATTTGAAACACATATGACCACGATTTCGGTATTCACATGATGTTAGCTGATTGTTTGATTCCATGAAGCGGTTTTGATGGGTTTGTAGGGAGGGACGGAAACTACCGAAAGTTCCCGATTATTGCTTAGAGCATCACTGTTGCGTAGAAACACCAGCGTCTCCATCAACTTTCTCGTCCGACCGTTTACCGAGGCGGAGCATACCAAGGGCTCTCTTTTCTTCCCCCTCTGTTTCATCTTCACGCTTTCCCAAACGGAGCATGTTCATTGGTCGTTTTCCAAGACGAAGCATGTTCATTGGTCGCTTTCCCAAACGGAGCATGTTCATTGGACGCTTTCCAAGACGAAGCATGTTCATTGGTCGCTTTCCCAAACGGAGCATGTTCATTGGACGCTTTCCAAGACGGAGCATGTTCATTGGTCGCTTTCCCAAACGGAGCATGTTCATTGGTCGTTTTCCAAGACGAAGCATGTTCATTGGTCGTTTTCCGAGCCGAAGCATGCCAAGAGCCCTCTTCTCCTCTTCGTCTTCTGGTTCCAGGCCCACTACTTCATCTTCCATTCCTTCCCCAGAGCGGCCAAGACGCAGCATAGACAAAGCTCTCTTCTCATACTCATCTGCGTATTCTTCCTCCTCATCTTTCCCTATCCTAGGTAGAGCAACGGCACGGTCACCTTCAGCGGATCGCCTGTAGCGACTTGAGTCGGGGTACATGATATCATCTTCTCCGTTTAATACTTCAGGGTTAACCAAATATTCATTTTGCAATATGTCATATAAATAGTCCGATAGCTCTTCAGAGCTGGGTGAAGATCTGCCGAGACGTAGCATGTTCAACCCCCCGCGTTTCCCCAGACGCAGCATCTGTAGTCCACGCCCAAGACGGAGCATGTTGAGGCCTCGCTTCTCCCTGGATGCAGGTTCATCCTGACCCTCGGACTGTGTCTGTTCTTCTGAGTAGCCTGTAAAAAAGCAAAAAAAGTTTTTTTTATTTATTATAGATATTAAAATAAATTAATGCAGCATAGAGGATTCGAGTGATCCTGTCACAATCAGGCTTGACATCAGCTCAGGGCCCTTATTCCCTCATAACCCCTCTACATTTTTCCTACTATTATCATTATTATTATTATCACCGTCATCATATACATTGTTGCTTTATATACAACAAATCGACGATGATCCTTGAAATCAAGATAGCATCATCATCATCATCACATACCAGTATTCACAACAAATCGGTATTGATCCTTTAAAACAAGATACATTTTGACGGCATGCACCATTAAGATCAAAGAAGTCACCGCGTATATTGTATCATATGTATATTTATTTTATGTGAACGTTCAAAATGTATTTCTGTGTACGGCGCTAGTATCTATGCTCGTTCTATAGTCAAATCAAAGTGATTGCTTCCGATATCAATACACCGATAACGTTTTAAATACCATCTTTACATAAGCATCCCTATTGATAAACACTGTGAATAAACCATCACAGCCTTGCTGTCTCAGGACATATGCAAAACTGTTGCAAAGAGGACAATAACGCTCTGATTGATTATCTTCTGTTGTCGCCATAAACCTCACATCACGTGCTAAAATAACACAACTCTTCCTCGTTATAAGTTGCGCATACAAACCACTAATACGAACGCAACGTCATTTGTGAAGTTCGTTTTCTTGCTGGCAAGGAAGGGCGATTCCGTATTGTATAGTATCAGGGCAGGCGAGCGTTTTGATGATGCATTGTTCACACACACAAATATAAGTGGAAACGTCTTGGACACGAGGAGACGACAAGGTTTATCACCAGCGGTTAATGTGGATTATAATGAGGTAACATCGTTTCTTGGAACACGTTATGCGGCACGAATACCGATTTTAGCTCCTATCGTTCTGCACCGACATCGCCGGAATTAATAAGTTGATTCCAGGCTGGTGAATTACCGTAAAGAAGTCCAACACCGGAAGCACCACGCTGGCAGTGTCAATCAGGTGCATCGGGCGCCTGGTAGGTATCGTCCTCCCTGACCTCATCTCCTTGTAAAACCAGCCTTTATTATGACCTTAAACTATGTAATGAAAAGCTTTTTCCAAACTATTAGAGGCGAGGTGAGACTTGTATATACAATATGTGTACCTCTTGTGTATATCTGTGTCTAGAATGCCAATTTGAACTGACTGATATAGTTATACGGGTGGCTAAGGTCTAGTAGCTACAATTTATTGAGATGGGTTGCGTCCCTTAGCCCTGACGTGATCCGCTGGTCACTGGTTTGGATCCCAAATTCCATAACGATCCTTGAGTTTTGGGTTTCACAAAAGTCAAAGGCCCCGCGGAGATTTCGGTCAGAATGGATCTCTATGCGAGTCTTGCGAGGCGGATCGGGTGGACAAGCTCGGGGACTTGCTTAGTTGCGCTTCCTCGAAAGCCCGACGACCCGACGCTGCTCCGAATATCAATCACTGGATATTCTGATCCAGATTATTCGATTATTAAGGTTAATCTATCACTCCTCTTCCCACATTAGGCTGAACACACTCACACCATTTCACACTGGTATAACTCTTCCTTACTCCGCCATATATCTGGAATATTGCTGCGTGCGGCGTTAAACAACATACAAAACAAAAACAAACAAAAACTGCCATGGCCGCCTTGCTTAATCAGACCATACATCACTAAATATCCTTCACTGCCAAACAAGCGGCATTTTGACAGACTTAGGAACCGACCATTTGATACTCAGGTACGACTCCCGGGCAGTTTGTATGGAGACATGATATTTGATAAGCTAAAGATATTTTTTAATTAAAAGTATAAGTCTAATAATTAAAATTAAATTATAAAAATCCTGCAACAATGTTTTGGTTATTAAAATCCCAAGCCCCTTTTCCCCCCTTACAGCCAATGGTCGATCATGTTTGTCGTCATTCTTTTGTTCAAACGATCCATTATTTCTCACTACTGTAGGCGACGGAGATTGGCGCATCATGCGATTGGCGCATATTTGATAAGCTAAAGATATTTTTTAATTAAAAGTATAAGTCTAATAATTAAAATTAAATTATAAAAATCCTGCAACAATTTTTGGGTTATTAAAATCCCAAGCCCCTTTTCCCCCCTTATAGCAAATGGTCGATCATGTTTGTCGTCATTCTTTTGTTCAAACGATCCATTAGTTCTCACTACTGTAGGCGACGGAGATTGGCGCATCATGACCATTAAGTCATTTATCGTGGAACACAGTATAAATAAAGAAGAAAAATACTTTCCACACACAAAAATATTTCACGCGGGGAGGTATTTTAAGGTTTAGAAAGGAGGGATTTGTTTTGAGTTTGAGAACATACTCACAATGTAGGGTCGGAAATGAGAATCACCTCGCGCCTGGGGTACAGGCGATTCTTGTTCACGACCCGACAGTTGGTCATATGTTCTTAACTGAAACACTGTGACCACTGCACGCTAGCTGCTACCATGGAAGTTGAACAAGGTGAACAAGGTCAACACGAAACGTGTAACTTCTAATCTAGCCTGTTCCAATTTTCCTCAGTAGCCTCCATCATAAAGAAGCCTTGGATATGAGACGGAATATGTTCCCCATAGCTCGAGGTAGAAAATGACGTGTGGATCAACAGGGATGAAGTTTCAGTTATCTCAGTCAGACAGACTTTGTTTATCTGTACCCGTGTTTTGCTCCGTCTTCCACTGATTGAAAGATGCTCTAGGGGCTGTCGTCATTTGGATGAAATAGCAGTGCACAGGCCAAGAAACCACGGACAAACGTTCAATGATCAGGGTTCAGAGTTGTGAGTTTAATCTAGACTGTGATTAAATGTTACTTTCGAAGGATGTGCAAGTCCACATCCCGCTGTTCCAGGAATTGTTACGACAATTAACCCGTGTGTAGGCAGTTAGCTATTTGATCAAAACTGACCTTGTTCCTTGTGGCTATATACTAACACGAAGGAACCAATTACAGGCCGTGGACTTTGTAATTGGGCATTTTCGACATGTTCCCTGCGGTGACTTGTCTTGTAAGCACGAACAATGAATCAAGGCCGAGACAGAACACGTGTTACGCTCAACAAAGCTGTCGTGTCGATGGCAAAAAAGACTTAAAAATCTCATCCTTGAAAGCATTTGAGTAATTAATTTCTAACTATAATTGAGTAGTAAACGAACACTCTGAGTCAACACGGCTTCGCAATGGAACGTTCAACGTTGACTCAATAGGCGTTTGACGCAGTCCAGTAAACACACAACGTGTGAAAAACCCTCTTAACTCACACCTAGGCGATAAAGTTACTCTGTATAAGGAGAATGGAGAGTGAAGCATTGGAGGCAATCGGATCATGGGCCAACCGTCCAGATTGGATGGGGAAACTGCCTGCCCGAGAACACAAACCATGTTATCCCAAGGTGTTGGATAACTTACTGAAACCGCATTAAAAACGGAGGTGATTAAATCAAGTTGGATTGAACTGGTGAGATAACCAGCCCGTGATAGATCACTGAGTAGAATTTGTTTCTCATCTGAGAACTTCTGGTTTATGTGTCTAACACTACAGCATGGTCAATTCACTTCATTTTAGAGGTAGAGATTTCCACACATTATAAACTTAGATTTTTATAAAAAGGTTGTGATACTCGAGTGATGTCTTCTATACTTATTCATTTTTTACATCAGAACATTAAATGCTTATGTATTTGGTTCAAACTATCTGCGGGGAACGAGAGGCATAGTCGTCCATGGAGCCTTAATTTGCTGTGCAGTGTTACGTCCCTTAGACAGTCCAGGATCCGATCGGTTCGATCGTCCAGCGCCAGGATCCAAAACTGATGGGTTTGAAACCCGGATTTTGCCCTGATTATGATGCTTGGTTTGCCACCTGATCCGTCTAAGATCTGATTAACCTTTGGCTTCCTCCCGTATCAAACTCACTCACTCACTCACTCACTCACTCACTCACTCACTCACTCACTCACCCAATGTAACGATCGAGCCTCATTCTCGAACGAATGTTCCACAAAACTAATCATCTTCAATCGAAACGGTTTAATACTATTCACCTGCTACTTATCACTGTGTTGAGCCATACACATTTGCATTGTCGTGAAAAGTGTTTAATGTTGTACCAAGGACTTCATACACAAAGGCCATCCCGGTTTGCGTAAATGCAAAGAGTATGAGATAAATAACGTGCGCAGAATGGGACGGCTACGTCACTTCAGCGCACACATCAAATCGTATTGTATTATCAAGAGGTCAACAGACAAGTGAGTGAAAGAGCGCACCAGTTAGAGTGACAAGAACATCCCATTTGTTAAACATATTGATGGACTGGGGTTGGGTATTTCTTCTTTCTGGACAAGTACATGCTAATTACAAAAGAATTAACCACTATGTACTGATATCGACACTCCGAGATTGGCAATAACTGTCTCAAAGCTTTTCCCTCAAGCGTTACATTGCTTTTTTGAAATTGAGAAGTAGCCGTTTTACAAAAGTAGATTCAAAACCCATTTACTAAATCAGAGTTTCTGACTGACAGAGGAGTGGTTATGAAATCAAATCGAGTCTGCTTTCAAGAGTTGGGTACCTTGTCATCAGCTTCGCCCAAGCCTAACCTCAGCTGTGTTAGAGGACCGCCGACTGTCATTTGGAGGAGTCAAGAGATGTTTAATTAGAGGCCTCATAAGGGCGCCAGAGAATTGCTCGTTAGCCGCCTCAATGCAGGCCATACTAGGATACCTACTGAGCCGAAACTGGTTCCATCAAGAAGGCATTGCCTATGACACAGCTACGATCATGGCGTAGGTTGTTCATTAAGCCATGTTTGTCGAAAATCCCATAGGAGTTTGGAACATACGCTGACAATCGTAAGCAACATAATACAGCATGGTCATTGGGTGTTTGGAGTACCCAAGGGAGATGCTCTTTGTCCCGCTCTATTAATTACTTTGGTATTGTTGCAAAGGAAATCCGGGTTCAAGGCGGATGTTACTGTATGTTTGCCTGATTATCAACTACTATACTGTTTGGATTATCCGGAAGAGGGGATCAACGAAGTAAATTCTGACAGCGAGGTCTTGAATCCGTACTAAATAATGCATACACATGGGAACAGTCAACTCTAGTTTGGAGCTTGATCTCTGGACTTCAGCTCGATCACATGTGTAATGTACTGTAGGATCCGTTCTCATAGGGGTCAATGTAGTGTGTACCTGTACTCGATGCATTTGTGTGTATTTCTATCGCATTAAATTACAGGGAAACAGGGCGTAATTAACCCGCATTTACAAAAACATTAACAAAGCTAAATCGCTTTATGTTCAAGTCATTGATGGACAACAGTACTTAATATTGAATAAAAATCCGTACCAATTAGTCGCTACATGGAAACAATCTGGAATGTGACTTTGACAGCTTGAGAGGTCCCTGAGGACACCTAATTCAAATTGTATTCTAAAATAGCCTGTGGCCACGCACTTCTTTCAAACAATTTCCGATGAAGATATAATTATCTGTTAGTAAATAATGACAAAAGCGATCATTCAGATTTTTGTTTTTGTGGCTAGCGTGTCCGTTTCAATAATATTAAATCGAATATTACCAGTGACAAAGTTGACAAAAATATAAATTCGTATGCGAGCATACCAGAAGTTCACTAAATAAATCATTATTGCGTCATCCACACATCATTCCTTTAAGAGAAAAACGTCCAGAAGCAAGCTCACCGAGGTCTGCTTTTATAGATTAGCAACTAACAACCATCCCAGTACAAGAGACTACACAGAACGCTTCCAGCACGGCTTCGCCACGAGCCTATGTTCCTGTGATGTATAGTGTTACAACAGATCAAGCGATCGCAGTGTACAAACATGAGGTGATGGATGCGTCGTCGGTGTGTGTCGATGACACTGTCAGACATCGGATCTCCATAGCAGGAATAAACTGACACAGTTTCCGTCATCGACAGGGATAGTAGCGGTTGTATTGACTGTAAGCTTATCGCGATCAACATGCATCAAATCATTCTAAGGTCAAATCCTGAATGAATATTCATATTTCTGAGCGAAACAGTTTATGTCAACGTGACGCGATAAGAACATTCGATTGAGCTCAGATATATGTACTTGTAAACCTGATGTAAATTAATTTCGTTACAAAATATGAAGATTCATATAATTCCTCTGACATTTGTATAACGCCTTGACGCTATTATGTCATAACGCCATTCAACTATCACAAATGTCACAGAATAGATGAAAGACGTCAAACGGACGCATCCATTGTGCGCTGTTGTTTTTGGGTATGCATCGAGTCTATATTGCTATAATGTCAATACCTCTCTCTATATAGAGACGTCCTCTGGGACTTGTACATTGTACAGTTGTACACTGTTAATATCACTACATATATAGCTGATCCCTGAGATTTGCAGTCGTACAGTGTCAGTGCTGCCGTGATTAAATCCTATCCCGATTCTGCTACAGTGGACGTCTGGCTGTAATGTTTAGGGCAGCGTGACCACGATGTACTTCGGGGCAAGGTGACAGAAAGGATACATCTGACCCAGCTGCATATATCATGGGACTTGGTTGATGTAGTGTGAATGCTTGCACTAAGTGTATCGCTTGCATGGTTTCAGGTATTAGTGACAGTTGGTATAAGAACGAGCCTTCTCTTTATTCTCCCATAAGCTCGCCAAAAGATTAAAAGAATAATGTGCGGAGCATCCCGTTAACATTTATACCATGCTTCATCTAGGAGCTGCTGATGGTACGACTCAGACTGAATAAAGCTATTGGACGGAACGATGTGTAATTGGGCGTCAAAAGAAACATAACCATCTACATCTACGTCTACATCTACTGTAGACCAAAGAAGTAAAATCTAATTTCGAGATTCAACCGGAAGAACGAGATATTCCACCCGTTTGGCGAACTTCTGGGTCAACACTGTTTGTCTGTCGGTTTGTTATTTGACGCCAGCAATATTCCTGTTATATGACGACAGGGTGTAAATCAGTGATTGATATTGTAAACAAGGGTCAACGCCGTAGGGATGTGATGACACTCTATCAACCAAGCTGACCACCCGATCTGGTAAGTCGCCTCTCGGGACGAGCACAGGCTGCTGGATTGCACCTGGATTTGTGAAGTGAAAACTGGATGTAAAAGCGTCATTACATCGTTACATCCATTGTGAGGCGGGGGTAGCCTAGTGGTTAAAGGGTTCGCTCGTCGCGTTTATAATCTACATAACGAGGACATCCGATTATAACACGATTCCTTGTTTTATATTAGAAATTCATAAACATGAACAAACGGTTTCAGAAATTAATATTTAGTTTATAACAACATATAATACAGACCAGCGAGTACAGGACGTATTGGATTCGAACTCATACTCAACGTAATGATTAAGGCAACGTGTCAGCATCTTGTTACCGGTAGGCAACACTCTAGTACCAATCTCGTGTATGAGAGACAAGTAAACATTAAGTTTGCTGCAAATGATAGTACGTGATTGAGAATAAATCAATCTCGTCAACGAGGGACCCTTATCCCCTACTCTCAGTCACCGGGGACCTTAGTCGTTATCAGAGGAATGGACAATGGTCAAGGAACCCGTCCCTGCACAGATAACGCCAGCCTGAACATCACGACTTTCCTGGTTCTCAGACAACGATGTATCATATTAACAGCATCCTTCATTCTGCAACTCAGGGGGTTCAACCTAAAGCACCTAACAGACGTTAAACAATTTCCTTGTCAATGTTAAAGATTTATACCTTAATTACCAATCCCATGAAGAGCTAACGTGAAAATCGCTGACAAATACAGCCATCATCCGTTCGTGTACCGAAACCAAGCAATCTTGATACTGTCATCTTTACCCCCATCCAGACCAGAAATCTAATATCAGTCATAATTGCATCTGTAATGTTGTTTGCCTCCTATTTTACAGCCATCGACTGTGATAGTTTAAATGGTAGTCATAAAGCATTTCTGGAAATTGCTGGACTAAAAATTGATATTTGTCACAAACCACCCTTAAAGGGCAAGTTCACACGGAAATGAACCTTTTTTTCTTTTACTTTTTCCACATTAAAAGTATTAACATAGAAGTGTCATAGACAAAAATATAAAAACATCATATTTAATTAACATATTTTTTGCACTAAAACGATTTATATTTTTCACATTTACCAAGTGTTCTATTTCCATAACAAAAACACCATGGCTTATGCCCCTTGCAATATGACGTCATTGGTGCCAATTGATAAACATTATGACGTCATCATGCTTTGTTAGAGCCGCTTCACGTGGTACAGTTTTGTGATTCTAGCACTCTCAGATGCCAGCCAGAATTGTGTTATGCTGAGTCACCACTGCGCCGGAGTGTGTCGTAGACCATGTTGTTTTACCGCAAACTGGTCCTTGATAACTTTTGCGTTGAGAATAGACAGGGACCCAGTTGAATTGGCACCAATTACGTCATAATCTAAGGGGGATAACTCAGGCCCATTTCGCTCGTAAAACGAAGGCCTCATAACGGCATATCACTTTCACACTATTGTGAGCTTCCTACTTTCACTGTGAAAAAAAATGAGTATATTTTCAAACACAGATACTAACTAATTCTAAAATTGCGTTTTGTTTAGAAAAAGAAAGAAAGTGATTTTTGCGTGTACACTTCCCCTTTAAGCAACAAGCATTGAATTGGTGCCCTTTGTAGGTGGGACAACTGATGTTGATTCAATGTCTGAGAGGAGTATAATTGGGTTAAAAATGTAATCTGGACCAATTTGTCTCCAGGAAGCTTGATAACAGTGAGCACATTTTGTTTAGTAAAGATATATAAGAAATTATCGTTTGTAAAGGAATTCTTGTATGTCTAATAAAGTCTAGGAGTCATATATTCAGTGAGAGCTATTTAATGAAATATTTTCATGTTATATTCTCGTCACTTACTGGCCCGTTTTTATAGGATACAGTGGACACATTTGTTTTAAGATTGATCAAAGCACAGTTTACAAATGTCACTGAGAATAAACATGCAATGTCAGAGAATAATTCATGAATAGCTGCTGCAACAGATTCCCTAGGAGTAAACGACAAAAGAGATCACAATGGTACGTATGGATAGCTCAAAGTGATGACACCAGGTGTTCGTTAAAAACGAGGCATATCCTGTTTTAACCAAGTTTAAGTTTAATGATACATCATAATGAGTATTCATATTAGTATTACCACAGCGATAACTTCATATCAGTTTAAGCTTAACGATAGATAACGAGGAAACACGAGGTTGCAAAGATATATTTGTTCAAACTTAACAGTCATTGATTGTTTGCTTCATAAAATAAATATACAAATTCGTAAGAGCGAAGAATTATCGGATTTATATTCACTGAACATTATTCAATGATCACACATATATATTTTGAACGATTTACTGGGAATGTTTTTTTTGCAAAACACAACCAACTTTGAAGGTCTATATTCTGCTTACATCATACAAATGATGATCAAGTATAAAATAAGAAGACACTTTGGTGTTGAACAATAAGATTTTGTGAGGTTTGATAATCATAATTAGAATTTGTGTAAAACAAATTCCATTATGATATGAAATCTAAAGCAGAGTCCATTGTGCGATTCCGATTATGTCATGAGCACGTGCTTATGAATCGCTGTCAAATAGTGGTGATAAAAAATTGTCCTCGATGCGTATCCTGTCGCAGTTTAGGCAGCCGTCACAAAAAAACATGCAGAGGAAAGTTCAGTGCTCAACGTGACAAACCCGTGACATGATTATAGTACAGGACATGATTTTGGTCCCAGATGCGTCAAATGCGTCAAGTCGTCGACAGAGAACGCCTTGTTAAAATGGTGCTTAACATTATAATATTCTTCATTTGTTAATTGTTGCTCATTGTATTTGTCCCAAAAATGCGCTTTCCACATGTCATTTTATAGGTACAAGTTCATAATATCAAAACTATACACTCCGTGCGCCCACACTGATATCACCGCCATAAATCATGTTCGACATATTTGGCAGTGGTTGTTTAAGCCAATTTCAAAGCATATGACTCCTAGTGTTCTTCTTGAAAGTCTGTGATAAGGAAATATTGTGGAATCCCATTGAGGGTCGCTGTATGCATTGATAGAAGCACAAATTGTCCAGTCAAAGTCGGGGTATTAATGCCTCGTTTATTATCTCCATCAGATATCGTCCTTCAATCTTTCCAAAGTGACTTTAGCCAATATTAGTTTTACTACCCAAGATCAAAGACGTGCCAGTAAGAGCTGAACAGGTTATGGTCAGGACAAAGGTGAAGCTCCAATAGGCATCTGTCGCCATGCCTTTCATGCAGCGGATAAAGTCCTTCTATGGTTAATTGGATGGCGATATTTGTGGAAGGGTTTCTGTGATTATAAGGGCCAAATCACGGGAATATGGTGACTTCTTAGACATACTGGGCTCTAAAAACCAATACAATAAGTTAAGGTTGGGAAGCAGTTAGAGATGTCGCTGTGCAGATACAAGGAAATAGGCTTGTCTCGCGATATATAATATTACTGTAAATATGACAGCTATGGGTTAAAAGGTTCTGTCTCTGGTTATGTTGTCTCTTAAGGTCTCTATCTCGTATTTAGCGATAGGGATGCTGCGCCCGTGGAGATATCGTAATTACAAAGCCCTCTATCCCTCATAAGACTCTTCGCTACCATAACTCTCAGAGAAACTTCCAGCAAGAATACTCTTTTCGGTGACTCACTCGAAAATAGATTAAGCTGCATTCTATGCTACTGACATATTTCATCAAGTAAGTCTTCGTGATCTTACATTTTCACAACATTTTCTGTCCAAGATACTAGCAAGAACTACATGTGAATTGAAGCAGACTTATATAATACTATTTAATGACTGGGTCAATCAGAGAGTTATAATTAGACGGCTGGTGATCAATCAAAATATCTGGTATATGATTTCTATTATCCGTTATTCCAATAAACGTGGTATCCTTACCACTAGCTGTAGCATGGAAGGCATAAAAGGTAGATTTAAATTGGCAATGCTTAGGCCTATTACATAAGGTTAATGTCCACGTAAACAGAAATTTATCCATAATCACACCTCCTTATGATTATTCAAAAACTTATTACAAAAACGATAATCTAATATAATTTTATGTATCAAGTGTACAGCACCAGAGTGTCTCAATACAGTTAAGTTAAAAAAAACCCAGCAGACCACTTAATGGGAGGTAAATTGGCTGAAAGTAGTTGTCTGAAAGTAGTATTTCTACATCCCATGTGAAATCACCACTCAGATCTGCCAGTAATAATTGTTGATTGGCTATGTTCCTTCGGGAATTGATTTCTTGTTCAAAGAGTTGACTACCATGACCAGAAAGCACCATTTACATTGCCGATTCTGAAAGGCCTACATATTACACCAGTGCAAGTTGTTATTGCATCAGAACCTAGAAACGTGTTCATTCATGTCTGTATTATTGCGAATCCTTGGTTACCGAGTTTGCATGTGACATAATTTCATTACGTTGTGTAAAACAAATACAATTCGACGTAACGATTCAGTCTTATAATCATAGCACACATGATACCGACAAGAAAAACACATAAAACCGTCTTATGCTACAGTAATTAACGAGAGAAAATGAAATCACTGGTAGAATTAATGATATTTTCAAGATATATATCATGTAGACAGACCCTACAGAAACAATGATTTCTGCAAGTTTATTCTTGTAATTGTTTTTATCGATTGTTGAAAAATAGCAATTTCTTTACAACGATTTTGAATGTAAATTTATTGTTCTGAAGTTCAGATGAAACGTCTCTGAAAGGAGAATCACGATTTTACGACTATTCCAGTAAAAATACCTCGAACTGACCAGACTTCATATCATCGTCTTAGTGTAATGATGGATTGAATCGTCTTAGACTAATTAAGTTATTTTCCTACTTTAAATCAGTCTGAGATTAAATAGCCGTAAACGTTAGAAAAGATCACGGACAAATGACAGCGATTTATCAATTCGTGGTAACAATCGTTGATGTTCTTTCGAAAGATGTGAGGCTCGCTGCAACGCCTAGATTATAGCTCAATGTTGACGTCGATTTCAGAAAATCAAAACCGCTGGAATTGCTACTGTAAGCCGCAGTGAGACCAAATGCCCTTCACACAAAACACGTTGTTTGGGAAACAGATTGCGACGCTATTATGTGGGCGGAAAGCCCATGGTTTTATGCAGTGAAGACATATCATCATGCTGAATACATTTATTCCTGGTTCTGCGTTTTTGTGTGTGAAGACGTATATATTTATTGGAGCGATTCTTCTCTGTTTCTAACATAAAAGGGTCCCTAATCAAGTTTTGGTTATGAGTGGGTGTCGGGCTGGTGGTAATGTACTTTAAAACACACGTAATCCCACGATAAATGCGTTGCACACAAGATCCAACATCACAGCTGTGTACCATTCGGCCTTCTCGTGTGTATATCTCAACGCTTAGTGCGTGTATCTTAATATCGTTGCTTATTAGATAACGGGGAACCACTAACGACGAATTAAGTGCATCTAGTATTCAGAGAGTCATTTGCTTGTAAATTAAATAATACCCAAAAAACTATTCACATGTGTTCTTTCAAAGGATCAACTCCATGATATATTACTTAAGGCTTAATGTCTTCAGAAAAACAAGAACCTATTACTTGAGAAGCACGCTAGGAGTATCAAGTATGTAGGTTCTTGTACTCAATGGACTGTGCTTAATCGTCAATGGTAATAATTCTTATGTTATGCATTTCTTCTTGTACGCAATGGACTATGCTTAATCGTCAATGGTAATAATTCTTATGTTATGCATTTCTTCTTGTACGCAATGGACTATGCTTAATCGTCAATGGTAATAATTCTTATGTTATGTATTTCTTCTTGTACGCAATGGACTATGCTTAATCGTCAATGGTAATAATTCTTATGTTATGCATTTCTTCTTGTACTCAATGGTCTATGCTTAATCGTCAATGGTAATGATTCTTATGTTATGCATTTCTTCTTGTACGCAATGGACTATGCTTAATCGTCAATGGTAATAATTCTTATGTTATGCATTTCTTCTTGTACTCAATGGACTATGCTTAATCGTCAATGGTAATGATTCTTATGTTATGCATTTCTTCTTGTACGCAATGGACTATGCTTAATCGTCAATGGTAATAATTCTTATGTTATGCATTTCTTCTTGTACTCAATGGTCTATGCTTAATCGTCAATGGTAATGATTCCTATGATATGCATTAATTTCTTCTTGTACGCAATGGATTATGCTTAATCGTCAATGGTAATAATTCTTATGTTATGCATTTCTTCCTGTACGCAAAGGACTATGCTTAATCGTCAATGGTAATAATTCTTATGTTATGCATTTCCTTTTGTACTCAATTGACTATGCTTTAACGTCAATGGTAATGAATCTTATGTCATGCATTGCTTGAAATCACCTTTAGCTCAGTTAATGACTGACCATTCCTACGATACAGTGTCTAGGTGGTTGAACAACACGAGGTTTTTCGAGGACAAGCATGTGTTAATATAATCTATTTGTAGTTTATGAAGAATGAGTATAATTTACACACAACCATTTAGATTTCATATCGATATTTTGAAATCGGCCACTCTAGAATTACAATTGTAGTCATTGATTTCTTCTCGTGAGCCGATGTTAGCGTAACGATGCACCACAATTGGAATTCCGTTTTAATCAGCAAAATATTCCTAAACTTTGTTGTTGAGATCCCAGTGTTGCTAAATACAGTGTAATGAACATGTAATCGAAAAGTGGGGCAGTTTGAATTGAAAAGTGCTCAAATGTAGAGTCGATAAAAAAATATTTGAGAAGGAAAAAATCAGAAAGCTTCCATTGTGTCAAGGTGAGATGATTAACATGTGGTGGCGTGCCAACGTGACTGAAATGACTTGCAGAGTACCTGAGAAACCACTCAAGTTCAGCAGGTGTTAGCTGATGGTAATGTTGTATATCAATACAAGACCCACACAGGCGACGCTGGGGTAATAAAAAGGTATACATTGACCACGGCTGCCAATGAGGGTGGACAAAGTGCTGCTATTTACACCATCGTGGGGATGTGTATATCACACGCACCTGTTAATGATTGACACACTGAATAAACACACTAATTGGCATGTTTGTGTGGCCTTTCTGTGACATTTGGTTTGTTAATTATGCGATCAGAATTGTATTGATTAATGAAGGGTAATGCAACAGTACACAGAATCTGCGTAATGCTCACATTCCCAGTCATATCCTGGCGGGTTTTCATTGACTACATAGTGACAATGGGATATTGCATTACATGCGGTGTTTATATTGGATACGACAAAAAGTAGATATGAATTAGGAACGGATTGATCTACTTAGTCCAGAATTTCTAAACTACAAGTGAGGATGCATGTAGATATGAATTAGGAACGGATTAATCTACTTATTCCAGAATGTTTTAAACTACAAGTGAGTTCAGATGCCTAAAGTAAATCCATGATTATTTCCCCTTTGGGACTAAGGGACATATTTCCCTAGTAGTTAGTGCTTGCCGAATCGGTTATACTGGGGTGAGTGAGCGTTGTTTCATGCCGCAGTCAGAAACATTCCAGAAATATCGCAGGATTTTATAAATAATGGAATCTGGACCAGGCAATCCAATGACCGAAAGCATGAGCAATTATATCGTCAAGTTGGTAGCACAATAAACGAAGTCACCACGCCTGGCCAGCCGATTCTCATAGTCCGTTCTTACTCCGACGTGGTATGACAAGAGGTATGGTTGGTTACAATGGTGGATTTATCCGTCGGCAAACACACTGGCTTATTTTAATGCATTTCCTTAAAATGTGTATGAAAACTGCAGCGTAAAAGAAAGCATACACATGGAAATTGGATTTGACCCCCAAGTTACAAACGTTATCAAAATGTTACTTGGCTGAAACACTGCCAACGTAAGTCTCAAAATTCAAGTATGATACCCGTATCAAATGCATAACCATCTAAAAACCATTTCTTCTTTGTTTCATGTTTAGCCACCATCAAACGTGTGTATAGTTTCTTTTGTCCAAAAATTTATAATGACATTCGACCGAGTACCACTGGACTCGAAATAACAAACTGAGCGACCTCAGGTTGATCGCCATATTTTTTTTCACGGCACTATAGCAGACAGAGTTCAAGACGCAAAGCGAGATTTCAGGCTGGATTGACGTTGGCCGTTATTGTTCGCGGAATTAGTCTCAGCCTTGTTACTTTAGCTAGAAGCATCTCAACTTCAAAATCACAACGCACTTTTACTGTTCTATTTTAGACCCTTTTGCTGAGACAGATGAAGAAATTGGATTTAAATTTTCTTTGAAAGGGTGGAGCTTTGATTCTACAATTAAATAGGCTTTCACAGCGGAAATAACAGGAGGTTGGACCTGAGTGCCCGCTGAGGTGAATAATGGCCCAGGACACAGCAGCAGTAGTTAAAGCATTCACACCAGAGAGTACATTGTTCCTGACTGAAATGAACCATCCTAAGCCCCACTCACAACCCACTCTCAACATTTTGAGTGAGTGAGTGAGTTGGGTTTAACGCCGCTTTTAACAGTATTCCAGTTATATCGCGGCGTGTCAGCTTAATGTGGGAGGAAAGTCCGAAGTGATGCAGGTCTAAGACGTTTACCACTTCGGTGAAACCCACGAGCACGGGTATGGTGCTGACAAACCTAGAAACATAATCGGGGCGAACCGTGATTCGAACCCACAATCATAGGTTTCGTGCATGCCCAAGGGACGCAATTCTGCACAGCGAATCGTAGCGCCTTAGACGACTGGGCCACCCGTGCCCCCCAACATTTTGAACTACCACCCCCCCTCGCCCACCATACAAATATATACTGCCGGGCAAAAGAAAGCATACACTTGCAAATTGTCCAAAATATTACAAACGTGATCAAAACGTTACTACGCCGCAAAGATGCACCAAAACACTGCAAGGTGAGGTCCAGAAGACAACCATGATACCCAAATGAATACATCGCCATCGAACCAATTTCTTCTTTCTTTCATATTTAGCCACCATCAAACATGGGTATATTCGTTCTTTTGCCTGGGAGGTTCTATAAAAATGTCACTATTTATTATACAATTTATTTCATAAAATAGAAAACAATATGAGTAGACACAGGGTTGTTGCAGATATTCATCAATGAATAACGGACTCTAATAAAAATGCTAATTTATGTACGTTGTATGACCAGACATATATTCGGATATTTACTTGTGGTTGCGGTTATAGAAACCTGTTTGATTGGCATCCAATAAGTTAATGTGTAAGTAAGAAAATGTACAACTTTATGGATAACAACTGCTGCTACAGACATCCTCCGCCAGAAACCTTTGATCAACAGAAATAAAGGGTATCACATATCGTCTTCCTATGATGATCTAATCAAGCAATAGATTATTTTAATTAGGATCACAACTGTTTAATCCTTTTAATCCTTATCCTTACTGGCTTCATTACCCGTGTTCTATTTGTTATTCTTACTGTATATTTACCTTCATTTAATCATCTGCATGCTAGCCGCTATCTATTACCTGCTGTTGTCATTGTAAATCTGCTGCTTATCACAACATATGCATATGTACCTCCCATCACTTTGTTGTTGTCGGGAGCACGGGTGGCCCAGTCATCTAAGGCGCCGCGATTCGCTGTGCAGAGTTGCGTCCCTTGGGCACGTCAGAAACCTATGATTGTGGGTTCGCCCCGATTATGTTTCTAGGTTTGTCATCACCATACCCGTGCTCGTGGGTTTCACCGAAGTGGTAAACGTCTGAGACCTGCATCACTTCGGGCTTTCCTCCCACATTAAGCTGACATTCCATGATATGACTGGAATACTGTTAAAAGCGGCGTTAAACCCAACTCACTCACTCACCTAGTTGTTGACACTCCAGTTTGATAACGATGTAAGAATCTGCATGGAAACGTTGATATATGCAATAAACCAGAAGTTGGTATTGATAAAGTTGTACGGCTATATGAAACTGGTATGTTAACATAAACAAATTCTTTAACGATTGGAACAATCATACGATATATACCCATATCCATGAACTAGTAACTGTACACATTTGTATATAAATCGGCGTTCGACACACCTGTGCTTGAAATATGTATGTAACGAATGACGAATGACTGAGAGATGTCTACATTACAGAAGAAGCCATGGACATCATAATCGACATTCACCCTAACGCACTCAAGAAACAGATGTGCATGCTACTAAAAACATACGCCTCGTCAGGAAACCATTGTTCTCTACTGCAAAGTATCCTGTGACGACGAGTTACCGCACTGTGACATGTCCTTCAACCATCTGGCATCAAAGTTACAGAACTACCTCTTTCAAGTGCGTGTGATCTTCTACATGGGCGATGGTCCCAGGAATCACTGTAAATCTAGCGGAAATTGCCGGGCGGGTTTGACTTTATGGGATGTGACCTTTGGTCGTGGATTGTAATCTAAGCACACTTCTTGGCCAAGATAAGACGTAGGAAAAGCTGCTTTTACTGGAGAGCTTAGACAAAGCAATCCACTATTAGTCACTTAATTGCACTACATTTCTGCCGCGGAAGGAACAATAAGTAGTTTTCGAATGCAGTTAACGGCGGCATGAGACAAATCTCACGAGATCTCGTTGACGAAACTTGAGTTCATCAACCATCGTGTCTTTCTTAAACGCAAGCTAGAGTAAACTACATTAAAATGCTTTTAAATTTCTGTCCGTCTTTGAAAGTACTAATTATTCTCCAACCGTACTTGTTTCCCCTGCCTTCATCTGTTTGCAGACTTCCGTTCTTAAGGCATATCCGACACGATTAAAAGACGAGTTAGTGCCGGATTAATTATTATCAGTTTGAGAAGAGATTATTTTCTCGAGGCGATGGCGGCAAGAACTGCTGGCACACCAAGGCTAATTAAAGGCGTCAGTCTGACAAGAAGCCTAGTTTCCCGCCAGCAGCGGGGACAACTTTGCTTCACATGAAGTCACCACGTTAGCGATACGTTTGAGATTTCACTGGGAGTTTCTGTTGACTTAATCAGTCGCTACGAAGGTAGTATCAAGTCATGATAAAGCGAGTGAACAGTGCTGACAACAGAGGAGTACCTTGGAGGGGGATCAAGTGATCATACCTCTACAAAGCGGGACTGGAGGCATCGAGAAGGTCATACCTCCACATAAGAAGATCATCTCTAATAAATGCGAGGACTGTATAAACAAATTAACACAGATAATATCATGGATGCTTCCGATGTTTTGCGCGTTCATAAACTTCTTTGAAGATTTCATTTTCTTGGAAGGCGTATTATCAGTGTGATGATAAGGGACAGTCGCCATGCATTGGAAAAGAACAACACGACCTTTTTCAAATGGAATCTTCACATTGAAGTTCGCTCTTTAGTGCTGATATTTTCTGAGGACGTTGCTGCGGGGATTTTCGGAAGTAATCGTCAAATTGTGAATTGGTTTGGATGTTTTTTCATCCTTGGTCTTTACGGAAAGAAACACGATCAGTCAACGGATTTAAACATTTCTTTCAGAAATCTCTTATGATTTGTCTGTCAGCGACTTTTAATAAGCTGACAAAACTGCGTTTCTCATTAAGAGGCGATACACATCCTCGTACAAAAACTGCACTGTGGGAGATTTCAGTTAAAACATCGATAACGCAAAAGAAATGTTCTCACAAAGACATGATGTCATAAATCCACATAAGAGGCTTTCATTGAATCTGAGAAACTGGTTATGACTGGTAAGACGATAACACAGACACATTTCAGTTAGTTTCTGAACTTAAGCCACTGTTTAGTGTTCATTATTTTGAATTGTTTACCATAATTCAATATTGTTAAAAAAAGCCCCAATGAAACAGCGTGAGTGCGTGAATGAGTGGACGGGGGTGAGTATTGAATTGGGAAATATCAGTAGTCTTCTCCGGTTACTATTTCTTAGATCTAGAACAATACATCCTCACAAAATGGTCTTACATGTACTGCACTTTTGGTGGACGTCAGACTTTTGAGCGGCGACTGTTCGGCAAGATAAATCAGTCGTTGCGTCAGAATAATGGCCACCTCAGTGGTATAGTGTGTGGAGCGTCTGCCCGGACAGCCCCTAGCCGCGTCATACCAAAACACGTTAAAAGATGGTACTTGTTGTTACCCTGCCTGGTGATCGGCAGTAAGGGGATACAACAAGTACGGGTCGGCTCGGGGTCAGTATACTGTGTCTGAGAGGGGTATTCATATTAAACTGTGGCATGGTATCTCAGTGGGCTAACTCTATAAACCGGAATTAGTCGGGACTATCACAAGCACACACACACACACGCACGCACGCACGAACGCACGCACGCTATATATCTGCAATAATCTTGAACGTGGGCGTTAAACCCCGTCGCCTCGTCAAAATGTTCGCGATAATTAAGTTTATGTGTTTTGTGGCCTCGACCTTTAAATATCAAGGTATGTGATATACAATGTCAAATTACCAGAAAGCATATCGTTCCACGTCGCACGTCAGAATTAACCCAAATGCGTTTTGTATCAATACAGCGGAAATAGAACAGGAAGGAAGCAATGATGTCACTGTGGGGAGCTTGCGTGTATCACTACTATTACCTTACACGTGGCAAGCAATGTTTCGAGTTCAAATCGATCGCTTACGCTTCATGAAATGCGCTCATATCGACACTTTCTCTTGAGACACTGGTCACAAAACGATACATACTCTATACAACTAGTCACCTGGAAATACTAGAAGTAAAGTACAAGCATTATCAATGCTCACAGAAACATCATGTTGCCCAGGGAAAGCATCGGATGATCCAGATGTTCCTCTGGGCTGTGGCTGCTGACAAATTTGCATCAGTGCTAATCGGAAAACCACAAGCTGACAGGGCCATAGACTTACATATAGTCATCGAAATACAGTTGTGTATAACGTAAAACAGTAATTGTTTTGTGAAACACTCGAGTACTAAGAAATGAGTAAATGAGTTTGACGCCCCTTTTGACAGTATATCAGATATATCACGGCGTGCCAGCTTACTGTGGGAGGAAATTCCGAAGTGATGCAGGTCTCAGACGTTTAACACTTTGGTGAAACCCATGATCACGGGTGAGGTGCTGCCAGACTTAGAACATAAACCGGGATCCGAACCAACGATAGGGCCTAAGGCGCGCAACTCTGCATAGCGTCCTGCGGCGCCTTAGGAGACCGGGCCATCCATGCCTTCAGGTATTAAGTAATACCCCAGGTCTCTTCATTTCATTAGGCTGTTAGAGCTGAGAAGGGGAATGGAATGGTGTTATGTGTGTGAATATTTTATTAAATATATGCTCTGAACTCTGTGGGAGACCGGCCACATAAACAGACTACAGACGGGAACATACGGAGTGAAAACCGTCTAACACATACCCTCAGTGAATGCTGTTGAAATCGACTTCTATTGTTTTGCCAACTTTCCTTTGGTATTCTCGCAATCATCACTGAAAATGTATACGTCTTAATGTTGCTTTCTTTGCTGAAAACTGATAGCAATAGGCCCATTGATTCCTTTCTTCTCACTTTTCTCTGTTTCACCAAATACAAATAAAAGCGACAAAACCCCTTTAATTTTCATTAGAACTCTCTGCTAAAAGCAGAGTCGATTGTACGAGTATGTATCAGCATGTGTTTATAAATCACTGTCTGGTAGTGATGATACCAGGTCCGCGCATCCTGCCCCAATGGGGGCATCCGCTGCAAACAAAAGACATATCTATGTCTGTTCATTTCAGCTGAAAAAGGTATAAGCTGTTAGAGTTAAAAAAAATACCCTAAAGTACTTAATGTGCTGTGTTAATCTACGAATTAGCAGGTCGTAATACAGAACTGTGGAAAAGACCACAATTATATTTGATTTGTTGATAAAAGAATGACACGATTGTTTGATTCGTGTTTGTGTAATGAAAGTTTGCGCGATACTTATTTCATGTGATAAATAAATACGAATATATGAGACACGAGCAGCCAGGAGCAAGTTATGATTAATATTTTAAAAATCAATCATTGTTTATTGGAATTAAATACAAGAGAGGCTTCGACAGATTACCTTAATCACAATAAGGTTTCCTGGTTTCTATGACAACGGAAGCGTACTCTCATAATAGTCAAATATCGGCGCCATATTTTCTGATTTATTTGTCCGACACTAAATGTCTGAACACTCGCCGACAGATGGCGTGGTGGAGTTATTGCGCATGTCAGATGGCATGGGAGGGTAATGGGGCTATATTTTATACGCGAGGAGTGGTCCTCAACAATCTGTGCACATGTTACAGCCCACTTCGCGCTACCTGTAGTGCTGGATGTGTCTTGGAAGAATTCAACAAACAGGAGAACTATGATTTAAAAGAGAACAAGTGAGGTTGACCGCTCAAGTTATACTAGCAGCTAGTGGCAAAGTTCGTTGTTGTGTGTTGACAAGATGGTAAGCTATACCAGACACTTGAAATTGGATTTGCCCAACACTTTACAAACGTTAACAGGCTGAAAACTGTTGACGAAACACCACACACAAGGTCCAAATCACAACTATGACACCCGTATCAAATACATGACCATCGAATGACTAGTTCTGGTTTGTTTCATCTTTAGCCACATGAAACAACGGGTGCATACTTTCTTTAACCCTGTAGTTTAGTGACAGAGTAAATGACGGTTTTACGCCGCATTGAGCACTATGCTTCAAATACGTTACACTATGCTTCAAATACGTTACACTATGCTTCAAATACGTTACACTATGCTTCAAATACGTTACACTATGCTTCAAATACATTACACTATGTTTCAAATACGTTACACTATGCTTCTTATAAGTTACACTATGCTTCAAATACGTTACACTATGCTTCAAATACGATACACTATGCTTCAAGTACGTTACACCATGCTTCAAATACGTTACACTATGCCTCAAATACGTTACACTATGCTTCAAATATGTTGACATTTCCTTGTGTGAGAGAATGTATGCATGTGTGTCCCATTCATATCAGTAAAGCGTTCATGATACCAGTAAACCCAAACGTGTTTACAGAGGGGTAGAGTGAGTGAGTGAGTGAGTGAATGAGTGAGTGAGTATGGTTCTTCGGGTCTTCGGCGTGACGAGCGAACGCTTTAACCACTAGGCTACCCGACCGCCTTCACAGAGGTGTAGAACGTGACGAAAGGTTACTGTGTCTATGTAAGGTATTTATCAAATTCAAGAAGGATCGTTACATTGTCATTACCATTGACTTAAGGACAGCCTTGCAATGTATCTTTGATATCGGGTATCAGAATATATGATCTCATTTGCTTGATGCGTTTGTGGGTAGACTTTTTTTCTCGTACTTTTAGTGTACGTGTGCTTATCGTGGTTGCATCTGCAAAGATCTCTGCAAGATAAAAAATAATGTACCATGTGTTTGGTGAATGTCGACATTTAACGTTTTGCTAAAGTGGATTTATATTAAAAAAGATCCGGGATAGAATAGGTTTTCAGCAACCCATGCTTGTCCTAAAGGGCGACTATGCTTGTCGTAAGAGGCAACAAACGGGATCGGGTGTTCAGGTTCGCTGACTTGGTTGATGCATGTCATCGTATCCCAATTGCGTGGTTCGATGCTCATGATGTCAATCACTTGATTGTCTGGTCCAGACTCGAATTATTTGCTTTTCAACACGCTACCCAACGTTTAACAGTGGAATAGCTGGAGCGCTTATCCCCGTACACTTGTGACGTGCGGTCATGAATTTCTTGGGGAGTACTATTCTCAAACCAAAAACTTGATGACTGATCGTTACTCATTATTTTCTATTTCTGTGTCCATTTGGACCCATATTACGTTCAACTGGCTGTTACTAATATACAAACGGCCTCAAAAGACAAAATACTCTTGCAATACTCAAACAATGTACTACTTTGACTAGTTCACTTTGTTATGGCCCATAGTTGAAAGTTAGTCAGGCTTAGAATTTTTTGACCAGCACTCGTATACACCCCAAACAACGAATACATGACACGGGTCCATATAACTTTATTTAATGTCAGATATGTATCATTGAGCGTTGAACGGAACGCCCAAACAATCAATAGCGTCTGCAACGTCATCAATCAAAGCAGCAGTTTTGTGCGCCACTCTACTGTAACTATTCCCAATAAACGATTTGTCAACATTTTTTTATATTTTTATGAATATTCCTTTGTCCCTTCTATCCAGTTGAAAAAAACCGCGCGTGTCACAGTGGTTAGATGACGCAATTGATTTTCTTTTTGTTACCGTAATAGACATTAAAATAATCACGTAAGTAATCAACGTAATCCTTTAACATCGTGTTCATTTACAACAAGAACCGTTCCCGCGTGCCCAGACTACAAGACGCCAAACATTCTCCTGGCAAGGAAATCAGTTACCGAGAGACTGAAACAATTATTGAAATCGACAGAGGTGAAGCAAGCGCAATATATCTTAATTCAACTACTTACGAGATTAGGTATAATCGCTGCTGCTACCAAATTGTTTCCTTTTACAGTTAAAGGATCATTTCCTATAGAAAAAGACAAAATATTGATATTTCGGCAATAGTTAACCTAAACGATTGACATGTTTTGTTCGTAATTAGGCTGAAATAGCAATCCCCTATCCAGAAATTGACATGCAATCAGTGAAATGTATATCACAGCCCGTATATTGCCTCGTTGTGATCCCAGACGTCGGAAGTGGTCATTACGACGATAGTGGCCCATTCATCCCAATAGAGGCATCCATCACATTAAAAACAGAAGATCGGAACTAAATGTTTTTATATATATTTTGGAATTTCTCTAGTTCCTACATGTGATGCATAAACGTAATCCCATTGTATTGAGACATAAATAAGTGTAGTTTTGATATCACGATATCTCCAACGACCCTAACTGTTGATGTCTAACACAATAATGTAACTGACATTTCAATGTATCGCCGGAGGTAGCTACATGTAGTGATTTCAGATGAGACGACAAGTTCTACTCGCTGACCTCTAATAACATAAAGAAAGATCACTGTTACCATTTTTGGCAACAAAAATATGTCATAAACAAGACAACCTTTCCTCTTGTCCTGACTTTTGAAAAAAAGGTATTTCGTGCAGATGTTACTTTTGTTGGCTGTCATGTTTAAACGAGTTATCGTTTTCAGGCTAGTATACTGGCAATGCGACGTTTAATTGTAACCCACTTACTCACACTAGTGCAATGAATTCTTTTTTAATATATACATTTAAATTTAACCATCCCTGTAATATTTGAATACATCTAGCATAGCGGTGGAAAGGGTGTTCAATCAAGCCAATAAATCCATGTGATTTACCGTTCACCCCCAAATCAGAATTTCATTTAATTCAAAAAATATTATATTAAATGTTTTTTAAGATGGCCATCTTGTAATCCTAATGATGAAACTAATCGCCAAACAAAAACGAATTACAATATTTCTCCAATTTATTCCAGTTGTAAATTCTAATCTTTGCTTGGGGCTGCATGCAGGGCCCCTGATTCAGCAGTGGAACACATCACAACGATAATGAAGAATCGTGATAAAATTTAAAATTAAAATTGAGAACCCTGTGATAGTTTGTATGCACGCTATGGGCAAAGCGATACTAACACGCACTTCATGCGATTGTGCTTCCGAATTGAGAAATAGCTCCAGCTAATAGATAGGCCAGTGAAATCCATTAATTCCTGGCTACGAATGCTTGTGCAGTGGTGTAGGGTCGTCTAAAGATTGTGTGGGCACTTTGTTTAATGTGATGCTCATGGTGTGTGACATATAGGTAAATACAGAACGAAGGACGTAGCGAGTGACCTGACTAGATACATTCGCGTTTAGCACCGTTGGTACTTTTAATTTATTTCCTAACAATGGAGCTAATGAAAGTTAATTTAATGCGTTTAAGCTTTTGCTGAAACAGCTCTTGCTATAAAAAGATGGCCCATGTCACGATGGCTGTCTGGCGAAGCACGTATAGAAGGTGGTATGGTTAGGGGCTGTGCAGTGGTCGCGATTTCTGTATGGAGTGATTGAGATGTGTTTAGTATTCCGGGTATATCATGGCGTGTCGTCTTAAAGTGGGAGGAAAACCAAGTTCAAGTTCATTTTTTCTCAAAAACCACGTTTGGTTGTACAAGAGCATATACAGTATACAAAGACAAATGAAAAATTAATTAATACACAATGATGAAATACAGAATTAATAAATACAAGATATTATACAAGATGGCTGGAGTTAAGATTCTACTGTTCTTGTAAGAGATAATACCTTCGAGAGGTATTTTGATAGATTAATAATTTCGTTGGCGCCTTTGGTTGTAAATAATTTAACAAAGTTTGGTATACTTGGATATTTTGTTACGAGAGATGGTAAGTACATTTTTCTTGCTCCACAGAGAGTTTTACAGTAAAATATGTAATGAAATTCATCAGCAATAGAAAAAGATTTACAAAGATTGCAAGTTCTCTCATATCGTGGTAGGTTCTCCCAGCGGCCAGTTTCTATCGGTAGATTGTGATCAGATGTAATGAATCTTAGTAAAGGAATATAGAATCGCTTTGGAAAAGATAGATATGCGTCAAATAATTGATACGTTTTGAGATATTATTAATAAAGTCCTTTTGAGGCAACATCATTTCTCCACTTTTGGATGTGGACGTGGATCCCTTTGGTGAAACCCACGAGCAGGGGTATGGTGCTGACAGTGTCACTGCAATTCTTTCACAGTGTTGCATGGCATTCATTGTACATTGTACATGTATGGAGAGTATTGCCATAGCCCGCCACGCGTTGACAGCGTGATAGTCCCATAAAACTCCTAATTAGGGCCATAAAAAATAAATTATCTTCCGTATTAGTGCAATAAAACAATAAAATGGTTTTCGCAGAAATCCGCATATACCCACGGATTATTCGCAACTTATTCGGGAATGGCAACAAGAATGACGTCGCCATATGGGGAATTGAACGTGGAACGGGTTGTGAATAGGTATGGAGGTCATAGAATTACAAAGGTATACGGAATGTGACTTGGTACAGGCTTCATGGCGTATACGGGTTGTAAAGCCTCTATACCAAGTGTACATGTACATATGTGTAGGATGGGTACACGTTTTAAGAAGCCAAACGCGTTTATGGCCGAGCGCACGGGGTGTTCGGACTGTGTTGTACCACCGAGGTATTCGGGGCGTACATGCTATATAACGTCTACCAGGTGTACGGAATGCCAGGGTTGGATGACAGATGGAAACAGAACTCAATCTCTGGGATATGTATGAACCATCGAGAAATGCCAGAAGCTGTGAATACAGTTAAAGCCTTGGTAGTTATTGGCGCAGCATCTTTAACCTAAGTCAAGGTTAAAACTACACGTGCCCATTAAACATTAATAACACAGGTAAAATATTCAAGGTCAATACATATTTTCGTCGTTTGACAGAAACTAGACACGGGGAAACTAGATGTCGACATGGACGTTTGTGGAGTTACATTGTGTGGCAATCGTTTTGAGAAGAGAAACGGTCAAGGTTGCTCAACGCAAATCACATCCAGATGCCAAGAGGATCATATGCAATAATTTGCGAAATGAGATGCTTTCTGTACATAGAAATTACAGTTATTACTGAAGCCTATTTCATTTCTTCACGTGAAATTCCCTGTCAGCGGAAGTTCATTGAAAGTTTGAATCCTATTGTAATTATCGTGATGGAGAGGTCAAGCTTGTAATTATTCGCTGACACGACTCTGCACTCGCCCCCGGCGAGAGTGGGCCATTCAAAACCAACGTCATATTCTCTGTTGTATTATCCATAGCCTTAGGATAAGGAATCAGATGAAATGTGTGTAAGCAAATGGAAATGTATTCTTTCCTTCTGGTAAAAGCGTTTAAACAACCCTTTGATTTGACTCGGCAAAAATCCTTTTAATCCTTTTAAAAACGTGCTTATCCACATAATACATCGACAAATTATATGAGTCTTTGAAATGGTAACGAAGTGCACTTTTTTCTTCAAAATGTTATACCATTAAGTTATCCGCCAATTCCTCTGTGTTGAATAAAGATATTTGTCTGTCTGAGTACACGCGTACGTACCTTTCATTGCAATTAAGCTGCAAGGCAAAAGGAAGTATACTTTTGAAAATTGGATTAGACCAAAAAATTACAAACGTTATCAAAACGTTACTAGGCTGTGAGATACTCATTGATGTAATACATGTAATACCGATGATACCACATCAAATACCTCACTCTTAATTATGGTTGTCTACTTTCTACTACCCGTCAGGTTAGTAAAATTATGTCACTAATACAATTTGCTATTCTATCGGTAAGTTATACTTCAAAACTAATCCGTTTGTTTCTATGAGTCTGTGAGTGAGTGAGTAAGTTTTTAATTGTATGTGTGAAGAAAGCCCGAAGTCACGCAGGTCTCAGACGTTTACTGCTTCAGTGAATCCGACGAGGACTGGTAGGGTGTTGACAAACCTGCCGCCCAAAGGCCACAAGTTCTACACAGCGAATTGCGGTGCCTTAGACAACCGATGATCAGCGCATCCTGTATCACCTAAGGTGCTCTACTCTGCACAGCGAACCATGCCTTTGAAAAAGAGGACTTAGCAAGGATGTTGGAGTCACTGTTGGAGTCATGCTTTTCTCTTCCTCAAACAAATATATTTTTGTGTAATTCTAAGGATGAAAAGTACACATGATATCAACATATGATTCAAAGTAACATACGTAACCGGCACATTTGATACTAAATGTAAAATGTAAAAACGTGAGATTTCAACTGGAGAATGGGGCGATATTAATGTCCATTTCTTGATAAACGCAAGAGTATTTGGTCATGTAAACATTTCAACGAGGTGGAGGAGGCTGTATTTGACCGCAGGTTCTTGTTCTTTTTCACCAGAATTGGCTACACCGACAATGTACAAGAGCGACCGAAAAATGTTCGCAATGACGAACATCCTTCACTTCGGAAGTAATCTATCGCCAGAACTGAATTAGCAAACAGGCGAGAAAATAAGTCAACTACATATAGGTATTTTTGTAATAATTTCTAGGGCTTACATTCCCGGAAGATATTGGCGTTTCCCTTACGATGAGTGTTATAATATCTCTTGATAATATGTTTTTAACTTTCTCGACATTTGTATTATCATTATATGACATGTTTAATTTTGGTTGATAAAATGGCGGATATTTCTGATTTTCTGATCAGTGAATAATGTGTTTTTATAGGCAGAGGTTGTTTTATTGTCGACATCTTCAAACGTGTCATTTGAAACCTCTGATTGACTAATCACAGTCGCATATTTCTCCTAGTTATGTCAGACTCTGAGGCACACCGTCAGTCCGTCACGTCATTATGACATGCAGTGGAGTAAGTAAAAGCTACTTTCCCCACCTGTAGACGTTGTTGTTTGTCACGTTTTCAGACATATTTATCATTTGCTGGATACGACTGGTACAGTTGAACTATCCATCGCGTTATGGCTGCTTATGTTGTACGTGTTCACGTATCGTTGATCATTACAGACTACCCCGAGTAACTTTAAATGGCTGCTTATGTTGGATGTGTTCACGTATCGTTGATCATTACAGACTACTCTGAGTAACTTTAAATGGTCGTTGATCATTACAGACTACTCCGAGTAACTTTGAATGTCTGCTTATGTTGTATGTGTTCACGTATCGTTGATCATAACAGACTACTCTGAGTATCTTTGAGATTTAGTTTGAAACTGTTTGTGAATAATCACATGAAGTGTAACGAAGCGCTGGGCTATGTCATGTTCAACAATTTTGGCGCTTTGGAAATATGACATTTCTTCACCAAAAGCTTCTATGTTGAATAACCGCCAGTAGCTAGGGTCTTGAGGCGGCATTATGCAAAGAGCTGTGTCTGTACATCCCAAGATGGGTTGTTTACATCGGGTTGCTGGTAGCATATAGCCCGTGTTTTAGATACTTACTTGGTGCGACAACATTTTTAATTTTATAATCTCTCACATTTCTAGAACCAATTTATTGTCCTCTGGAGACATGGTTTCACATATATATCTAGTTTCTCGTCGATGTAGAACTAAGATGAGACGTAAAGTTCTAAGTCACTCATTCAATAGACGTAAGTGGTACCAACGAACCGCCTTAACAATAACTGTTCCATGGCCTCTACATTATATAGTGGAAAGTAGTTTTGAGGGAAACAGGCCCTTGGTACAGTCAGCATAACGAGATGCCATTTCATTGTGTTCTCTGAGGTCCGCGCCACTTTAAATGTCTCGACTTGAAAAAGATGTTTGTAGTAATTTGGTTACCATGGAGAATTGCATTATGTGTGTGTACTGATTATAACTTTCACATTGGACGTGGAGCAAATATTAGCAGCAAGAAAGTGATAGTGTAAGTTTCAATCGCTTCTTTTTTTTTAACAAAATATCCTTGATTAGAATTTCCGACGCCATCAAATATTACCCCTGGCGGTGAGAGAGGCCCCGCTTGACGATTTGAGAACATTTCACGTCAATCATAACGGGGACTACATCTCGTCCTTAGTTCCGTCCTGAACAAGATTACTCCAATCAATAGATACTCTCCAACCTTGGAATGACACATCCAAATTCAGAAAAAAATGAACAAAAGAACATATCCTTGTTTCTAAAGTTCATCCTTTTAAAACTACCGGATGAATAGCTGGCCCAAAAGTCCAGTAGCTCCCGGCAAAACTTGCACGGTGGAATTATAGAAGTATTATTTCATGTGGAGTTACATGACCTTCTTGTAGCGTGGCCATCGTGTTAGGTTAACGCCATTCCGAATGACTTTGACGTTCAGGGGAAAACTATGATGTACTCACATTTTAGCGGAGTAAACTGTCGAATGATTTACGACATTAGGAAATGTATGAAATTTGTGGAAGACATAGTACTCTATCAATAAATTAATATTACGCCGTTGTTTGAAAGAAATTGCGTGGAATTTCCTTAAATCCCGAGATATGGGTCGATTAAATACACACGGACTTTACGTGATAAATTTCCATGTATAAATCCGGTGAAGGTATTACATGGAAACAAATAAATAATCTAGTTAGTGTTTTTTGAATGACGTTGTTGGCCATTGTTTGAAATAACAACATTTATTGAATATGATAGTGAAAACGTTGTTGAAATACATAACATCCCAGCAGCCTTATGACTCCGTTAGGGGGCACCGCTCGCGGTCATTCACAACAAGAGAGTCGTCCCAAGATCTGTTCCCAAGAGAGGAAACGTAAAAAAGGTTTGTCTGTTATCTCCAGAATATCAAATTTATCCAAAATATTGTTTCGTGAATCTTAACAGCAAGGAGGAAATGTGTCATCATAGCAATGGTTCATAGCCAACGTGATGTTCTAGGGTATGGCAATACGCTTCGCCCGCAGCAGCCACAGGGAATATGGACATCACCTTCAATTAAGTCTCATGCAGATCTGCAAGAGGATCCCGTGTACTCACATACGGCATTAAGTCGTGAATGTTGTAGGGGGAATGCACCTCGTACCGTTAAAAGAAGACGTTATTTGAAACCTGCTGGCTGAATGAGAGTCTTCTCATGCAATTTGTTCGCCGAGGAGAGGAATATTGGCACCATGACGATGGAGTTAAAGAATGAAAACGAAAAAAAAACCTATATCGTAGGAATATATTATTTTCTCCATCTCCCATTCTAAATGTCTCTAGATATGTACAAAAATTACATTATGGCATGGTTGAGTGAGTTGGGTTTAACGCCGCTTTGAACAATATTTCAGTAATGTCACAGCCTGTCTGGTTAATGTGGGAAGAAAGCCCGTAGTGATGATATCTTAGGCGTTATCTCTTTGGTGAAGCCCCCGAGGACGGTGTCATTATGACATGAAGTTGAAGAAATAGAATAAGAATCACTATGTCCTTTATATTTAAAGGAGATGAATGAGTGTCATTATTTAAGCTACACCACAGTCGTGTGTAAATGAGCGAGTCTGGGCAAGGCACAACAATGACTGAAAACATGAGTAACGCCATGGAGCCATGGAGCCATGGAGCCAAATATGTCCACTCGATCCCCTATTTTGTCGGTATGTATGAGGTACTTGGGAACTATTTTGATCCGGAATCTCCACAGGCAAGCGACCAGTTCAAAACACCATCCTTCTGTTGTTGAAGACTGTAGCACTTGTTGCAGTGACACACCAACGCTAATACGAGCTAGCATGACATATGTATCATCGACGAGACATTAAAATATGACTTGCTCAGGGTCAGGAGACACCCTCGGATTAGACTATATTCATTATTATGCTTGTATAAATGAAAATTGGTCTCTAGAGTGTGGATTGTGTTGTCATGATGACAGTCGTGAACAATTGGCTTGCCTTTGCATGTGTTTGTAACTGATTTCTTTTGAACATAAAGGGGTTTTGTCGCTTTTATTTGAATTTGGTGAAACAGAGATTAGGGATAAGAAAAGAATGTATGGGTCTATTGCTATCAGTTTTCAGCAAAGAAACAGCATTAATAATGGTACGTTTTCAGTGGTGATTGCGAGAATACCACTCCCATTCATTTCCTGTAGTAATACGAAGTGTAATACCAAAGGGAAGCTGGCGAAGCAATACAAGTCGATTTCAACAGCATGGCACTGAGGGTATGTGTTAGACGGGTTGTTTCTGTCTGGCTGCAGGTCGTGGTTTGTTTCTCAACACGGAAGCTCCCATCTGTAGTCTGTTATAGAGTTCAGAGCATACAAACCTCGTTGCATGGACTCTGCTTTTAGTGGACATGTCTTATGTTAATGGAGAGAATGTTATTTGACAAGGGAAGGGAAGATTAAGGTTCGGGTATGTCCTGATTGTGAGACAGTGTACCGCGACTGCGTGGAAGGTTGCTCACACTATCAAACACCGATTTGACTTGTCCCAACTGGCATACAAACACACATTCGTGTTGGGATTTATAATTGTAATATGTATACATCATTACTCATCAACACGTATACACAAAGTTGGTGAGTGTATTCAATAATCTCTACAAAAGTTCAAAACCTCCTTCATCCCCATTGAATGATTCACCTACACACGAATATTTCAAACTATTCAATGCTTAGGCAAACTATTCAATTTGTGTCAATCAATAATCGTAATTGTATTACTTCTAACCGTGATAGTTTTGTTTAGCTAACATAAAAAAATGTATAGTGCAAAAAATAATTGCTTACCTCGAGTCATACATTTTCTTCCATTAACTGACCAGACTAAGGGTAACGGCAGACGTATGACAAGTACATCGGCTCTAATTTCTAGGGATGTGTCCTTAAGTTACACAAAAAAGTGTAATTCAGTCTCACGTCTGTCAAATGTGTCTTTTAAGACGACGCAGTAAGCCTCGAACATTTAGACCAGTCTAACCCTTTCACATCGCATCTTTATCACAACATTTAAAGGCTTCAATGGGAGCATTGCAAGATGGTCCCCTCTTTGATGCCATCACTACCAAGGTGCCTACAAATGCTCGCAAATGCATTACTGCAAAAGCCGTATGTCACCGTATCTATTATCTTAATTTCCAATGCTTAAAATATCTTCCCAGTTCGGAATTAAGGAGGGATTTACAATCAAAGAGAATGGTAGCTTTGGCGTGACGGAGGTGAAAATGTCCTAATTACCATAAGTAAATCTCCATTTATTTCATGCTTCCCTTACCCTGAAGTGCAGGAACTCTTACAAGATCAGTCATACATGTGTAAAGACTCTAGTTATTGTTTTAAGGGTTGTAAAGACAGATTAGGTAATCTGAATGAATGGCAGGTTGCTACGGAAAACCGAATCAACGGAGTTTATGTCGTGGGCTGATGGTCTGTGTGTATTAAGGGCTCGCCAACGATGACCATCATCTGATAAGGCTGTGCAGTGCAAAATTAAGAAACACGTGCTTCATAAATGAATTGTCTCCGATGTGTGCCGTCGCTGAACAGGAGATTGAGCACTTACAGATTAAATCAGAATCTTTGATGTTGAACAAACAGCGGACTCTCTGCCGCTACGAGTGTACTGTAACCATCCTGATTTCAATCATTACATTTGATTGTGGATTCTTCTCTGTAGCATTAAACACGGGAGCTCTTACTGTGTCAATGAATGGTGGTTTTGTGTCAGCAATTTTATTCCTATTTGTTTGGAAAACGAGTCTTGATGTCACATTGATAGCATGCTATCTAACTGTAATCGGGGCGTATCGCACGTTTTTATTTAGTACATGTGTTGTGGAATTCGCTGGTTGGCGGGTGGGATGCGCTGGTTGTTTAGTGTGATGCACTGGTGGTGTACAATGGTTGACTGGAAAATTATAGTTATCGTGGTTGCAGCAAGCTACTATTGTTCACGAACGCTTGTTTGTTTATGGTGGGGGAGTGGAGTGGGATGTGGGAGAGGTTCGAAGAAAGAAAAGAACGTGACTGTCTAATCTCAGGGGATCTGTTGTGACCCGTGAGAATTCCCGGGTAAGAATTATAAGAGGCGACTAAATGGATCGAGTGGTCAGGCTTTGTGAATTGGTTGATGCATGTCATCATATCCCAGTCACGTCACGCTCATGGTCTCAACTACTTGTTTGTCTGATCCAGACTGGAGTATTTACAGACTGCCACCATACAGCCGGAATATTACTGAGTGTGGCGTTAACAACACATAAAACAAAACTGAACCTGTTGTGTCGAGTTTCATTATATAAAAAATGGTTAGTGAAAATGACATCAGCACATTGAATATTAGTACTGATATAAATGTGACGCACATATGCTGGGATAAAACATGGACTGCGTGATCAGAGAGAACTAGCCGCCTTTTCGTCAATGAACGGTATTCTCCCTGATCGAATTATGTACTAAAATGTGACAAAATATTCGAAGCTGTTCCCTATTTTACCTCGCACCATATGTTCCAGTATTTGTTCAGGAAAACGCTTGACTTGACTGTGACTATGCATGTGTTTCCGCGAACACCTGATACTGGTTCATAAAAATTTGCTTATGATATAGTCGAAATCAAGATTTCTCATTATGGAAATGGTTTTGTCCCTTTTATTTACCAAGGTAGGTTATGCGAGTAGTAGTAGTAGTAGTAGTAGTAGTAGTAGTAGTAGTAGGTACAACTGACAGCAGTAAATCGTCTAACGCTACTTGATAACAGATGCCTTTTAAGTTTCGAAACCCAGGGTTCAACGACTAAATGTTTTAGTGAGTGAGTATGGTTTTACGCCGCTTTTAGCAATATTCTAGCAAAATCACGGCGGGGGACACCAGAAATTGGCTTCACACATTGTACCCATGTCGGGAATCGAACCCAGGTCTTCGGCGTGACGAGCGAACGCTTTGACCACTACGCTACCCGACCGCCCCCTAAATGTTTTAGGGTTATAGTAATCGTTGCCACTCCAGTCTCCCCTCTAAGAAGATGTATGCCAAGGTATTTCATTATCGGTTTGATTTCAGTATCTCTGACTCTATAAGCGTCTATAAGGCAATGGAAGCAGTAGTGTATTACGCCGCCTTGAGCAATATTCAAACGTTATCATTGCTTCTCATACTGTGGAGAAGGGGGATTCGAACCGAACTTCGGCATGACGAGCGAACGTTTTAACCACTGGACGCTCAAAGTACTAAAGTAAGATAATAAAGATGACTAAAATAATAATAGTTATAATTTTGCTGGAGAATTGATTAGTGGGTTGTTTGTATTACTCTGTGACACTTGTATGACAACTTTGGAATTCGCCGTCACGTTTGTGATATCCGATCTGATTACAAATAATTACCATATTAAGCAGCATTAAGTGATGGGAGAGTTGTTTGCACGACTGGTGAGGATGCATATTCTGGTGATGTGCACGTAACCTTAAACTGACTTCCCGGCTTCACCCGCGAACAATTTATTTTGTTTTTGTAAATAAATGAAAATAGAAACGTAAAAAGGAAACAAACGTTTGACTGATAATTTCCATGCCAATATTTCAAAGTGTGACGTAACATTAAAGAATGACCTTTCCAGTGATGTCAGAATGAGTTCTTGTCATACTCGTCCTCTGGTCGTCATATGAAAAACCACTAAACCCTTTCCATAATCATAAGCAATCTCTGCACAAAGCAGAGTCAACTGTACGATTCCGACTATATCATAAGCCCATTAAAACGTGATGATACCAGGTGTCAGCGTATCCTGGCACCCGTCACAACACATGCAAAGGCAAGTCAAGAGTTCACCTGAACAAACACGGGGGCACATGGTAAAGGCAGAAAAATTGAATTGCATCTGAAATCATGTTGATCACTGACGCGTCAAATTAATAATATTAGAATTATATTACATATGATTACCATATATGTATTTGAAAACGTAAAAGGGCCTCAAATGATTTAAGCGTGGTCAAGTGGAAAAACTATTTCCCCCTATTTATTGGAACTTTTTTTTAAAGACAACCACCCCCACTCCGAATATCAAATGTCCCGTTACTTAGGGTAGATGGGTGTATGCAACACGTGCATACAATTGCTAGACATTTATTTCCAACAAGTATTTTGAACACATTCCAATCGACGCAACATCACATGTAGAAACTATTAAAAACATGTCAATCAGCAGGGAGAGACAGACACAGATACGCTGTCGTGCGTGCCCACGTGGTTGATGAATTCGTCGCCTCTTTAAATCAACATAAACTCAACACACTCTAATCCTTTAACACTGACAAATGTGCCGTGGTGCGTACTGAGGCCAGGCTCATAGTCCTCTATCTTCCTAAAAACACAGCTGATAATTCTCAAATGAAGTCTCACTAGTGTCTCGCGAGCAGGAACGAGATGTTATGACAACCTTGACTGAAGGGAATGACAGTCTGATAATTAAGAACAGATTGGCTCTGTGTTGCAAAGGTCTTCTGAGCCACTGCGCAACGACAAAAGTTTGATTTATATTGCTATTCGCGTACAAGAACTGTAATTGAAATCAACTCCAGTGTTCGATACTTAACTTGTACGAAAAAACGATTAAAACGCATAGTTACCTGTTACGCTAAAGGGCGGTCGGGTAGCCTAGTGGTTAAAGCGTTCGCTCGTCACGCCGAAGACCCGGGTTCGAATCCCGACATGGGTACAATGTGTGAAGCCCATTTCTGGTGTCCCCCGCCGTGATATTGCTGGAATATTGCTAAAAGCGGCGTTAAACCAAACTCACTCACTCACTCACTGTTACGCTAAATGTTGTAAACAAATAGCTCTTCTTATTTCTTATCAGCATTAATCAACTTGAATCGTTTTGTTCAGAGTGTATTCTCTCTATGACAATAAACAAACGTATATTCTCTGATAGGCATTTATACGTTTTAAGAAAATGAACACATGACACTTTCATGGATAACACCCTATTTATTGTTTGTAACAACGTTTCAGGGCTTATTCTTACCCTTCATCGGGTGATTTATTCGTTCACTAGAAGTCACCTTGAAACGTTGTTATAAACAACAAAGAAGTAGATTCTGAAAGTGTCATATCTTCAAACAAACTCGAGGTTTCGTTCACATGTCCAATTTAGACCCGAAAAACTAGCATCACATATATATGTATGCTATAAAGTGGACCTGTGAAGCAAGGTTTGGTGCCTCAGAGTCAGTTTAAATTAGTCATCTGTGTGATGTTTTTTTGCAACACTTGTAATATGCTGCCGGGAAAAGAAAGTACAATGTATAAATTAAAAATTGGACTTAACCAAAACATGACAAACGTTATCAAAACGTTACTAGGCTGAAAACAGTCGCCGAAACACTGCATGCTTAAGGTGCAAAACACAACTATCATACCCGTATCAAATACATCACCATCGAATAACCATTTCTTGTTTCAAATTGTTTCATTTTAGCCTCCTTTTGTCAGGCAGTTGAATTAACTGTTGTTCAGTTGTAGATAATACAATAACATTAACAAACAGTTTGTAGTTGTTGAATCAAATTTGCTGTGACTGTAAATTTGAAATGCTTATTTGAAGAAATAGACACCCCATTGGTAGCACCGGTTCACGTGTTGACTCGCATGGGGGGGGGGGGGGGGGGGGGGGTAGCCTAGTGGTTAAAACGTTCGCTCGTCGCGCCGAAGACCCGGGTTTGATTCCCCACATGGGTACAATGTGTAAAGCCAATTACTGGTGTCCCCTGCTGTGATATTTCTAAAAGCGGCGTAAAACTAACTCACACGCTATGAATGGACGCTCTAACTATAGTAACAACTGATGTAAGGAAAGCACTTTTCCAATTACGACCAATGCATATATTACTTGTAAATTCAGCAGCAGTTCGTATACAGTGACATACAAATACCATTGGTTAGGTTGCAGTGGCTAATGGACATAAGGGTATTGTTTCGACTCTCGCGAACAAAGGTCCTCAAATTACCTTGTCACTGTAATTCCCTTTATGAATAACGATACTCATAAAGTCGTGTAGGTACCCGAACGTTAAAATAACGCCATTGATCCCGCGTTATGCTAGTAAATCACAAATATTGAATTGTTCTTCTTCCAGATTGATTTGTCAACAAAGTGTATGGACATTGTCCCGCGAACTAACGCACAATCACGTACAATCTCGCCTTGTATCTTGTTAAGCGTTTAGGGGCTACGTGGGGTTTGCCATGGTGGATTAATTTAGAAACACGATAGCTCAGACTGTGTTTTATCACAACTGTGTTGTCAGAGATGGACCAATCGTTGACAATCGTTAAAAATTAGGTGTGTATTTTTTGTAACCCGTAATTTGTTTCACCTCATTGAGAAACAGAACAGTGAATAGAATCAATTTCAAGTTATTACAGGATGCCAACGCTAACAGACACTGATTTGATTTTGTCTTTAAGTCAATACCACTTTTCTTCTCAATACCACGATTGATTAAAAAAAAGTTGTGTATGGTAAGTTTTTATGATTATGATGTATATAATATAAAACGTCAACGCCAGAAAATAACCAGTCTCGATTATCCAACGGTACAATTTCAATATGGGTGTAAAAGGCAAAATAGCGGTGAAAATTATATGGATGGATCACTAAAAATTATTTATGACATCAGGTGTTTGCGAAAAGGTACATTATTATGTGGAGGAATACCAGAAATGGGCTTCACACATTGTACCCAGGTTGAGGATCGAACATGAAGCTTCTGCGCCATGAGCGAACGCTTTAACCACTGGACTATCTCACCGCCCTTTTTAATGTAGAGAGTCAACGTGATGCAGATCGGACTCGTTTACCTGTAGCACGAGTATGACGCTCACAGACAAAGGGTCATGCTCGGGACGGTACCTGGATTCGAACCCAGGACTCACGGGCCAAACTAAGAGACAAAACACTGTGCCCCTAAAAAGTTACGGCTAGATGTCCAGACTGATAACGATTTGTAATCACCAATCCTCTTGTCGAGATGAATGAATGAGTGAGTAAATACGGTTTTACGCCGCTTTTAGCAATATTCCCGCAATATCACGGCTGGGAACACCAGCAATAGGCTTCACACATTGTACCCATGGGGGAATCGAACCCGCATCGTTCACCTGACGAGCGAACGCTTTACCCCACCACCGCGTCGAGATGAAGATGGTGTACAAACGTCCAAATAAAAGTATAGGATTTTGTAAAAACGCCTTAAGTTCTGGATCGGTGTGCAAGCTGTGAACTGGCGCAGCACCGAGCTACCTCAGCGTTGCGTTAACTGTAACTGAATGAACGCGTCAGTCATATCAGGGTTAGATACTACAACATCAGTAGCATGGAGACAAGGGGCATGTTTCAACTGTAGCCAGCGAGTCTCATTGATTCTATCAGCGCTTGTAGCATCTTTAACAAAGCCCGAACTCTAGACATGGAACATTTCATCTTCATCTTGTCAGCACCATACCCGTGCTCGTGGGTTTCACCTTGGTGATAAATGTCTGATACCTGCATCACTTCGGGCTTTCCTCCCACATTAAGCTGACAAGCCGCGATATAACTGGAATACTTTTAAAAACGGCGTTAACCCCAACTCACTCACTCACTCACTCATCCTCATCTGCAAATACAACTAATATAATGTTATATTCTATCATATTTAAGGTTATTCCCCTTCTGAAGATTGAAAAAAGATAAGTTGTTAAATGACATTTTCTTCCTGGCGAAGTCTGGAAATATAAGTTTGTCATGTCAAAGTATGGAGTTCATCTTCATTCCTACAAACCTGAATTATGGCACCGACAGCGTTTATTAAACATTTCGTAAACGTCTTTGGCTTTTGAACTTTCCCATGTGATCCAGTTAGTTTCTTGGGGTCACTTAAAGGCAATATATATAAGTCCGGGGGATTGATTCCATCTTCAGACTTTGGTTAGTTCCAATAGGAAATCAGAAATTGGTATTAACCTTTAACATGCGATCGCTTAAACAAACAGCTCCGCAAAGAAATAGAATTAATTCGTCAGGGTGGACAGAGTTTTAGGATAAACTATCAGCCAGAATGGCTGACCGTGTAGTTCCCGGCTGTGAGATATAGGAATCCGAGCGGAAGAGGGAAAAGCCAGGGAGGAAGTGGTTTTCATTCTGCTATCTCCTTGGCGTCAATCGGTATCGATAAGCTATATATCTATGTCTGACGTCTTGGCTGGTGATGCGATTTTGCGCTGACATTAAAGGGTCTTTCCAGAATACAAGCCAATGGAAGTTGATATGTTCTTTAATCAGTGTTCTTACGACAACATTAAGGTATTAGTTTCTGAGTTAAAAAGATCTAGGTAAATTGGCAGTTCTTGCAAATTTCATTTAAATTCATTCAGAACCGTCTTTGCCTGCCAGCTTACATTGAAGAATGCGTATCAAGGTAACCGCTAGCAAGTTCCTTAATTATTGCGAGTTGACGTCGCAGTTGCACCATGGCATTAAATAAGGGTCTAGACCGAGACTGGCACGGACAAGAGTCATGCGAGCATAGTCTCTCTTCAAGGTTTTTACATTCCCGCAAATCACTAATTGTACTGGGAATGGCTGTGTTGTTCCACGTTGTCATGGATATCAGTCACACCTGTCAAGTATTGCCTCACTCACATGATTCAGACGATCCAGCAGTAAGAGCTCACAAAGGAAGGAATGAGTGAGTGGGTTCAGCGGCCCTCAACAGTATTCCAGTTATACCATGTCATGTCAGCTTAATGTGGTAGGAAAGCCTGAACTGATGCAGGTCTTACACGTTTATCACTTCGGTGAAACCCACAAGCACGGATATGGTGCTGCAAACCTAGAAACGTGATGAACCGGGATTCGAACCCACGATTATAGGTTTCTGGCCTGCCCAAGGGACGCAACTCTTAACAGTGACTCGCGGTACTTTAGACGACTTGGCTACCGTGCCGCCCATAAAGGAATGAAACTGCACGAGTAATTGCTTGTAGATATTTGGGCTTCTGGGTGTAAATACAGTACGAAAGAAGGATCTCTTACTTTAATATCCACGATAGTCTTCTTCACGAGGAGGGAGCATGGGTGGCCCAGTCATCTAAGGCGCCGCGATTCGCTGTGCAGAGTTGCATCCCTTGGCAATCCCGGTTCGCACCGATTTCTAGGTTTGTCAGCACCATACCCGTGCTCGTGGGTTTCACCTTGGTGATAAACGTCTGAGACCTGCATCACTTCGGGCTTTCCTCCCACATTAAGCTGACACGCCGCGATATAACTGGAATACTGTTAAAAGCGGCGTAAACCCAACTCACTCACTCACTCTTCACGAGGAACAAAGCCCCAGTGTACCAGTTTTCTCGTAATTGAGGCACAGGAAAATCCCCATAAAGATAAACCGCTGTCAATTTCTAGATATACATTTAATACCAATCTTCTCGCCATGCCTCATTTCAAGAAAACACTTAAATGCATAAAATACTTCCAGACCGTCTGGAAGCTAACACTCACCCGCATATGTCGTTATATTTGACATAAAAGTCAGAAGATATAACAGTTTTCTTATCACACTAATCGGTATGCTGCATGTAGACTCAATTCAATTCACATTTATATGTATTCGATATGATGATAAATACACTTAGTGTACTCCATCCAGCCTCTGTATACGAACCTATCCGAGTTGTGGAACTGGGAATATTGCTTACAGCCATGCTATGGTATGTGTATAGACACATACCGTGTTCCGTATTTCTGTAATGGAATATCGATAATTGGGGATCTAAGTTGCGTTGGTGCCTTTCCTTGAAAGATTATTTGTGCACATAAGGGTGCTTCTCTATCTGCCCTCGTTCCAATACCACTCTTGCACTATGAATTATGTCATCAGTCAATATGCGGTTCTTTCTTATAATATTACGTTAGTAAGCAAAAGGCTTTTAGCTTGATCAATAGATATATCCATGATGAAAGTCAGCAGCGTATAGTTATATGAAGCATGCATTACTATTTTCCTTAGGATGACTTGGAATGATAAACGCTAAAAACAAAAATCATGTAACTGTATTAATTCTTCGTTGAACTTTCCTGAGTGGGAGACGAACGTTTTGTATAACCTCTATTGTTATAATACTCTACATTTGCCATTCAAACACGCGCAGTCTGCGTTAAGGGAGATATAATTCGCAGGGATAAATGGTATTCTTGCGTGGGTCTTTCTATTATCTATCTTGTCCAATTCTTAGGGAAAGGTTCCATTTGTTTTGTAAATCTTACGTGTGTTTGAAGGTAAATTATTTTTGTGTAATAAGAGCCACATTATTCAATCTTCTCGTGGACTTTTTTCCAGACTGTATTTGTAACTGTACTACCAGCCATTCTACGCCATCATACACCCCACCTTCCCACATAAACCACCTTCCCACATAACCCACCGTCCTACATAACCCCACCGTCCTACACACCCCACCGTCCTACAAAACACCACCGTCCTACACACCCCACCGTACCACACACCCCACCGTCCTACATAACCCCACCGTCTTACACACCTCACCGTCCTACATAACCCCACCGTCATACACACCCAACCGTCCTACACGCCCCACCGTCCTACATAACACCACCGTCCTACACACCTCACCGTCCTACATAACCTCACCGTCCTACATAACCCCACCGCCCTACACACGTGCACCCACCGTCCTACAAATCACCGTCCTACACCCCCCACCGTCCTACACACCCCACCGTCCTACACAACCCACCGCCCTACACACCCCACCGTCCTACACACCTCACCGTACTTCATAGCCCCACCGCCCCACACACCCAACCGTCCTACACAACCCCACCGTCCCACACACCCCACCGTCCTACACACCCCACCGTCCTACACCCCCCGCCGTCCTACATGACCCCAACCATCGTCCCACATAACCCCACCTATCGTCCCACAATAGCCAACTGCCCTTCACCACCTCACCGTCCTACATAATCACACCGTCCTACACACCACCGTCCTACATAACCTCACCGTCTCACATAACCCCACCCAACGTCCCAAAATACCCAACTGTCCTTCACCACCTCACCGTCCTACACACCTCACCGTCCTATCCACCGGCGTCCTACACACCTCACCGTCCTACACTACACACCGTCCTACACCCCCCCACCGTCCTACATAACCAGACCGTCCTACATAACCCCACCGTCCTACATCCCCCACCGTCCTACACCACCCCACCGTCCTACATAACCCCACCGTCCTACACACCCCCCCCCACCGTCCTACATAACCCCACCGTCCTACACCACCCCATCGACCTACATAACCCTACCGTCCTACACCCCCCCCCCCACCGTCCTACATAACCCCACCGTCCTACATAACCCCACCGTCCTACATAACCCCACCGTCCTACACACCCCACCGTCCTACACCACCCCGGCGCTTCCCAGTGTGAAACCAGTCTATTCCTATTTGAGACAGCAATGTGGAAAATCAAAAACAGTCTAGGTTGGGTAGACACATTCGTTCCGTACGTTGCAAGCTATGCAAAACACAGGCCTTTTAAAACCTAACTTCTACATTTTTCGCAGATTTATCGTGTAATTCAAGCAAAGCTAACAGTCCATTTCCCTTTTAACAGCCTCTACTAAAGACCCTCAGAGTCGACTCCGCTTACAATCCCAATCATGGCAAAGAACAAGATTTACATTTACTAATACTTCATGGATATATTTTCTCATTGGGAAACAATTAATCAATTAGAAGTGTAATCATAATGACTGTTTTCGTCCGGAGGGAGTCTTCTGGATCATCAATGACCTAGAACTGTGCATCATTTGTGTCTCAAATGGGCTCAAAGAGGGTGTTTTATCTGCTCATCAATATCTCTTACGTTCTGGCATTCTTCAGATCCCCTGTGTATAGTTGCTCGGGTTTAAGTGACAACGGTATCTACCTACATTGGAGAGACTGGTCGTACAGCTTAAATCATTGTGACACGATATTCAAGTATGCGAGATCATATCGATATATTTAAAGAAGCTAAATATGTTTTTAATCTGTATTGAAACTTTTTTCGTTGAAACGAGAATGTCAACCATATGCTTGAATATAACACTTTAATATACTTCACAAATATAGATATTTTGAGTTGAAACCAATAATCTTTTCTTGTCGATGACATGTGAGCTATTCGCCGAACTTGTCACACATGAATAATGACAAATCAAAAGCAGGCATACTTTCCACGACAATCCGTTTCGATAGTTTATCAAATTCAGTGCCACGTTGATGATGGAATCAGTCTAAATAAGCCTTTAATCTTGCTGTATCAATTCAAGAAATGTTACCAGAATTTCAAAGTGTTTAAACCTTTGTATGACACGTAACATGTACTACAGTCGATATTTAAAGCAAGTGAGTGAGTGAAAAATTAACATCACACCGGCACTATTTCAACCATATGGTGTCAATCGATATTTAAAAGAAGGCAAGCAATGACATTTTGCGCAAAAACGTAGAACCCTCAAAGGATCTTTTCAATGGTTAACTGAAATATTTCACCACGGCGACTGTACCAGTGACGTTGGAGACGTTGGAGACGAACGTGCGTCTGTGACCGTGTATGTAGGCACTGCCCCTTTTTATTAGTTTGCTTTCTACACAACCGATTAATTTTCTCAAAGACCCGTAATCACCTCTCTGATAAACCGAGTTTGTATTTCAACCAAACCTATTTTTATGATTTACAGTTGTCGCTCGAATCAAAAGGATTACTGTCATTAAATGAACACAAAACATTCCCACTAATTCACCGAAGACTTTCATCAAACAAGTTTGGTATTTGACATAGTGTAGTGATCCTTTTATACCATAACATCACAAGCATCTTCATCTTTCAACTCCTCATCATTATCAATCAACCCCAAGAGTCGCATTTAACCGTAGTAATGAAATAAGGTAACGTTGAATGCCACGATTTCCCGGAATACTTCTGTCACGGACGTCCATCAGTAAAACCAGAATGATGGATTCAGCATATATACGTTGATGGAGGTTTGCGCCGGCTTCATCTTTCCATATGATGTAGTTTGTCATGGGATGTGCGTGTTTGCCGCAATACTCAGTGCTGTTTGCTTAGCTTCATCAATACGTGTGTACACACCACAGCTGTGGTATTAGGGTTCTAACATGTTCATATGTGTCAATCGTTATCAAATCAAACTTATAGTATTCTCCGTATGTACGATTTGATTGTTAAATAGTGTTCCGGTTAGATCCAATTTATAATTATAAAATGCCAGCGTCAGGGAATAGCCAGGTGCGAGGATCCAACGAAACAAGGGCGTTAAAGGGAAAATAGCGGTGAAAATTATAAGAATGGATCACTGAAATTTATTGACGACATGAGGTGTTCGCAAAAAAGGTAAGCGTGTTCTGTCCTAGTACCCGTCACTCACACAATATACAATGTTGCCTGACATGTGGCATACACGTTATTCTTTGATTGACTGTTCCAACATATATTCATCGTGACCGAAAAAAGGTTTGTATCTGCGTTTCTGCTTAATCCTGGCTGGTCATCAATTGACGTATGTCATTTTGTGTAGATGTCCACACACACAAACACGCCTATGCTACATTTACTTAATGCAAACAGACACCAACTAAACCATAGCTTGTACCAAGTGGTAAACGTGATTGGGGGTTTTACGTTGTTACACGGAAATAACATTGTCGTTTCTCGGTTGATTAGAATAGAGGACAGATGTATATTTTGGTATGGGCAATATGTTTACGACTCAAGGTTGACAGATTGGCGTTACACTGTTACAACAGAGGTGTTACAAAATCAAGGTGAATAGCTGAACGATTTGTATCATGCTGTTTTCACCAATATGTTAAAGACTCAAGGTGAATAGCGGAACGATTTGTATCATGCTGTTTTAACCAATGTGTTAAAGATTCAATGTGAATAGACGATAGATTTGTATTGTCATGTTATAAAGAAGGCGTAACGTAAAGGTTTGTTCGTGGTTGTTGATGTCTTGCCGTTTGTACCACTCACTTTAATAACAACACGCTACAATGGATACATTCCGTCGTGTACCTAACCAGACATTTACGACTTCAGGCCCGCCAGAATAAGGATGCCTAGAGCAACAGCGCGAATAGCAATGACACAAAATGCCAAGATCAAGATGTCTAGAGCGACAAGCCCAATGTTACAGTATTGTACTGATGCTTAGCGATGATCCGGTGGTTACAGCCCTTGGTCCACGCTCTCTGTACCGGTTTCTAGTCTCCAGCATAAGTGAAAAGCAACACTTGCCAACTTGCATTGTAAACCAAGTTCATACTTCTATGTCGTCTGTAAAAGTTGTCAGGCTACCAAGAGCGTTTATTACTTTAGTATAGGTTGTGAAAAGCAACACTTGCCAACTTGCATTGTAAACCAAGTTCATACTTCTATGTCGTCTGTAAAAGTTGTCAGGCTACCAAGAGCGTTTATTACTTTAGTATAGGTTGTGAAAAGCAACACTTGCCAACTTGCATTGTAAATCAAGTTCATACTTCTATGTCGTCTGTAAAAGTTGTCAGGCTACCAAGAGCGTTTATTACTTTAGTATAGGTTGTGAAAAGCAACACTTGCCAACTTGCATTGTAAACCAAGTTCATACTTCTATGTCGTCTGTAAAAGTTGTCAGGCTACCAAGAGCGTTTATTACTTTAGTATAGGTTGTGAAAAGCAACACTTGCCAACTTGCATTGTAAACCAAGTTCATACTTCTATGTCGTCTGTAAAAGCTGTCAGGCTACCAAGAGCGTTTATTACTTTAGTATAGGTTGTGAAAAGCAACACTTGCCAACTTGCATTGTAAACCAAGTTCATACTTCTATGTCGTCTGTAAAAGTTGTCAGGCTACCAAGAGCGTTTATTACTTTAGTATAGGTTGTGAAAAGCAACACTTGCCAACTTGCGTTGTAAATCAAGTTCATACTTCTATGTCGTCTGTGAAAGTTGTCAGGCTACCAAGAGCGTTTATTACTTTAGTATAGGTTGTGAAAAGCAACACTTGCCAACTTGCATTGTAAATCAAGTTCATACTTCTATGTCGTCTGTAAAAGTTGTCAGGCTACCAAGAACGTTTATTACTTTAGTATAGGTTGTGAAAAGCAACACTTGCCAACTTGCATTGTAAATCAAGTTCATACTTCTATGTCGTCTGTAAAAGTTGTCAGGCTACCAAGAGCGTTTATTACTTTAGTATAGGTTGTGAAAAGCAACACTTGCCAACTTGCATTGTAAATCAAGTTCATACTTCTATGTCGTCTGTAAAAGTTGTCAGGCTACCAAGAGCGTTTATTACTTTAGTATAGGTTGTGAAAAGCAACACTTGCCAACTTGCATTGTAAATCAAGTTCATACTTCTATGTCGTCTGTAAAAGTTGTCAGGCTACCAAGAGCGTTTATTACTTTAGGAAGGTTTGTAGAAAAGGCAGAACAAACGTATTCAAACGGTTATGTGATTAAATATGTTTGAAATTAATCAATGGATCATCAGTGTGTACAAGTAATCGTGTTTGAGTCTGTGATTGATTAAAGGGTAGACGCAAAATTTATGTTTCACACATTGTATCGTGTGGGGATTAAACTGAGTTACTGCGAGATATCGAACGCCTTAACCACGAGGCTACTGTACCTTCCTGTATGCCATGGGACACTACTTCTAAAGGGAAACTTAGACAATGTGCACCGTTACTCGTGGATGATACACCATGAGAAGGGTTAGAGATGAAAGATTACACGGATCTGAATACTTATGTCATTTTAGCCCTTATCAATTACACGTATATGAGGATGATTTACAAAGAAATTGCCATTACATCAACGTGATGTGATTTTTTGAAAAAAATATTAATATACACATTCTCATATATCGATGAACACAAGAGTGTATATCAAATATACATGACAGTGCCAATATGTTTCTACACAGCTGAGTCAGAATAAGGTTTCAAGGAAATGTCTCGCATGCCATGTCATCCGAAAGCTTAGTGAGACGAGCGTTCATTCATGTTTCTAGCTATGGATGGCGCCTCTTCTACGACCACCTGGTCTAATCACTGCACATGTCTTGAAAGCAAGCGATCCATATTTAATGGAACTTCGCGGCAGATAGATATACAACTGGCAGTCATGCTAGACGTTAAAAATGCATTACACGTAATGCAGTTCCATGCTTCCATGTCATTAGACGGTGAAACATGCTAGGCTTTCCCTGTTTAATTAGTGAACTTTACAGAGATGCATTAGTCTCCATGGTGTAGTGGTTACTTGTGCTCATATTCCAAGTGATCGAACATCGTAAATGGAACATATGATAAATAAAATCCTTTCATAATCATAAGAAATGTCTGTTAATACCGTCTTTGCTTCACCATTGATTTGTTATCGCTACTTGACAGAACGAACGTAGTGTTTTAATGGTTTTACTAAGGTGCAAATTATGACGAAAATGTTTGAAAGAATGCTGGTACTGACTTCAATTGAGAAACTGCCTTTCGTTTAGGAAATCGATTGTAAGTTATCATGAGCGCTGAACGATTTAAAGGCGCTTCAGTCTAACCAATGCAAATATTGAGCAAATTAGCAGTAAAAAAGTTGGCACAACACAAGACTGAGTATCATTGCATTTCTTGTCAGTAATCTTGTGTGGAATCTATAAAAGTTGCACATGATTTAGATTTAAACGAATTAAGTAAATCCTTCTGGCATATCTACCAAAATTAATTAAACCTGAAGAATATATCGGATATATCAAGGAATAGGCTCTTTGTTATATAATAAATAAAGTATATAATAAATAATGGCATAAGGGAATACTCTGTGGAATTTTAGAATAAATATTTTTCAAATATCAAGTGAGAAGGAGACTGAGAAAACGGCTTACCTTGTTTGCATATAACGAGTAAGAGAACGGTAACAGCTTTGGCAAAGAGAGCAGCGTTCATGTTGAGGGTAGAGAGTAAGTTCCGGTGGTGAGATGTGTCTCCTTGCTTGTCTCCGCTCTCTCTGCGACGCGGCTCGGTTGTGGGTGCTTTTTAATCTTCACTTCACTTCTGGTTTCAGAAAAAAGTTGGCGTTCTTTTGAATATTAAAAATAGTTTTAATTTCCCCCTTCTGTCAAGTCCAAGTTATCCCCGAAGTCTCGGACAGGCTGGAATGTATATTGACAAAATGGAAGGGAAGTTTCAAGTGAGTGGTCGTTCCCCACGCTACCATACAACTTAGCCAAATCCCTTAATGGATTCAGAGGCTGGCTCCTCCCCTCCCAGTAACGCTGTGTTTGTGGGGGTTGCGTGGGGCTGTGGGGAGGGTCTTCGCCTTCGTCCGTGTATTTACATACCATCAGCGCCCGATGGACCGCTTAACATTATGGAACTGCAGCCTCATATCGGGTTAGGCGATCGAATTCCTTAAATTGACTGCATCAATATAATATTGACAGAAATGAGGGATCGGACGATATGCCATGTTTCTACAACAATCAAACAACGGCAGTAAGATAACGGGATTTGTCCGAATGCCGCTGCTTGTATGGAATAGCGTAAAGGTTACCCTGCGTTCAAGCAAATCCAAGATTTGAGGAAATCAGAAAGATTTAGATCCATTTGCAGCTTCCATATCTGCGAGGCCTCATTGATAACATACAGTGTATGAATTGTAGGACCCCAGACTTTCGTGTTCAATGAGGGTGCGCATGTTGTAGACTCTTCAGAGTAAATACACTCTCTGTCTGGACGAAGAACCGTCCCATAACCCTGAACATACAGCTATATTTCACACGCTGTTATAGTCATTTCTGTTGTATATACACTCCAGGGAAGTGCAGTGTTAGGCTTGACGCATACAAAGTTTAACATCTTTCCGCGAACACCTGGTGTCATTACTATTTGATAGTGATTCATAAACACATGCCCATGATATAGTAGACTTTTCAGAGTAAATACACTCCCTGTCTGGACGAAGAACCGTCCCATAACCCTGAAAATACAGCTATATTTCACACACTGTTATAGTCATTTCTGTTGTATATACACTCCAGGGAAGTGCAGTGTTATGGCTTGACGCATACAAAGGTGGGCTGTGTTTAACATCTTTTCGCGAACACCTGGTGTCATTACTATTTGATAGTGATTCATAAACACATGCTCATGATATAGTCGGAATCGTACAATCCTCTGCCTTATGCAGAGATTTCTATTCGATATGGAAAGGGATCTGTCGCTTTAGTTAAGTCCTACACGTACGTGTTAAGATCTATAACAGGTGATGGTTGTACCCTAGCAGTGAAAATACACAAAACAGCTTTCTGTGTTTCAACAGTGAGCGTACATTGGTTGTCTTAACAACCTTACAGTGGAACTATATCACTGACAATACCGTTCATTTGGAAACAATTTACACTCCCAAAACACTCAAGGCTCGCTAGGCTGACTAGATGATAAGGGCCTGTGTGGTAATTTCTTTGTGGATATAAAAGTAGTATGGATGGTAGTAGCAGTGGTAGTACAAGTAGTAGAAGCTGTTGATAGAGATGGAAGGAGGGATACTGTAGACGCTGTTTCTATTTGGGGTAGTAATGGCAGTATTGGAAGCAGTAGTAGCTATGGTGCTGGTCGTCTTAGGAGTATTGGTTTTGATAGTAGTCGCGGTGGTGATAGTGGTATCAAGTGATACTACTACTACAACTACTAATAGAAGTAGTAGTACTACGAATACTACTACGAATACTACTTCTACTACGAATACTACTTCTTATACTACTACTACTTCTAATAATGATAATAGTGGTAGTAGTAGTAGTAGTGGTAGTAGTAGTAGTAGTAGTAGTAGTAGTAGTAGTAGTAGTAGTAGTCGTACTACGAATACTACTTCTACTACTACGAATACTACTACTTCTTATACTTCTACAACTACTTACTACTACGAATACTACTACGAATACTACTACTACAAATACTACTCCCCGTGATGATGTTATTAATAAAATTGAGGCTGTTCATATGGCGCCATACTTCCACATCACGAAAGGGCAAGGTCAAGGAGCATATAGAAGATATAAAACACTCCAAATATATAAATATTCATATTCTTCAAGCTTGAGACTATGTATATTGATGTATTTATTTGAATTTTCTTATGGGATTGAACACTAAAAAGACTCTCGCTCTCTCACTATATATAAACCAAGAGATAAACTTGAGTGAATTGTCAATATTTACGTTCAAATGTGTTAGTCTTCAGTCTTAAAGATGACAGAGTAAGAGATGGTTTGAAGCTGGGCGGAAGAGAGCTCCAGAGTGAATCAGTGGCAAATTGGAAAGATGGAGAAACTTGTGTTTGTTAGATTGAATGTTGATTAGGAGCTGGTCACTTGATCGAATAAGTAGTAGTAGTGGCGGTAGTAGCAGCGATAGCAGCAATGATACTACTACTACTACTACTACTACTACTAATGATAATAATAATAGTAGTAGAAGTAGTTGTAGTAGTGGTGGTGGTGGTAGAAATAGGTGTGATGAAAGTAGAAGGGATGGAAGTAGTAGTAGTGGTGGTGGCGGTAGAAATAGTTGTGATGAAAGTAGAGGTGATGGAAGTAGTAGTAGTGGTGGTGGCGGTAGAAATAGTTGTGATGAAAGTAGAGGTGATGGAAGTAGTAGTAGTGGTGGTGGCGGTAGAAATAGTAGAGGTGATGGAAGTAGTAGTAGTGGTGGTGGCGGTAGAAATAGGTGTGATGAAAGTAGAGGTGATGACAGTAGTAGTAGTGGTAGTGGCGGTAGAAATAGGTGTGATGAAAGTGGAGGTGATGATAGTAGTAGTAGTAGTGGTGGTGGCGGTAGAAAAAGGTGTGATTAAAGTAGAGGTGATGGAAGTAGAAGTAGTGGTGGTGGCGGTAGAAATAGGTGTGATGAAAGTAGAGGTGATGGTAGAAGTCGTAGTGGTGGTGGCGGTAGAAATAGTAGAGGTGATGATAGTAGTAGTAGTGGTGGTGGCGGTGGAAATAGTTGTGATGAAAGTAGAGGTGATGGAAGTAGTAGTAGTGGTGGTGGCGGTAGAAATAGTAGAGGTGATGGAAGTAGTAGTAGTGGTGGTGGCGGTAGAAATAGTAGAGGTGATGATAGTAGTAGTAGTGGTGGTGGTGGTAGAAATAGGTGTGATGAAAGTAGGGGTGATGGTAGTAGTAGTAGTAGTAGTAGTAGTGGTGGTGGTGGTGGTGGTGGTGGTAGAAATAGGTGTGATGAAAGTAGGGGTGATGGTAGAAGTAGTAGAAAGAGTAGTGGTGGTGGTGGCGGTAGAAATAGGTGTGATGAAAGTAGGGGTGATGGTAGTTGTAGTAGTAGTAGTAGTAGTAGTAGTAGTAGTAGTGGTGGTGGTGGTGGTGGTGGTGGTAGAAATAGGTGTGATGAAAGTAGGGGTGATGGTAGAAGTAGTAGAAAGAGTAGTGGTGGTGGTGGCGGTAGAAATAGGTGTGATGAAAGTAGGGGTGATGGTAGTAGTAGTAGTAGTAGTAGTAGTAGTAGTAGTAGTAGTAGTAGTAGTAGTAGTAGTAGTAGTAGTAGTAGTGGTGGTGGTGGTGGTGGTAGAAATAGGTGTGATGAAAGTAGGGGTGATGGTAGAAGTAGTAGAAAGAGTAGTGGTGGTGGCGGCGGTAGAAATAGGTGTGATGAAAGTAGGGGTGATGGTAGTTGTAGTAGTGGTGGTGGCGGTAGAAATAGTTGTGATGAAAGTAGAGGAGATGGCAGTAGTAGTAGTAGTAGTAGTAGTAGTAGTAGTGGTGTTGGTGTTAGAAGTAGTTGTGATAAAAGTAGAGGAGATGGTAGTAGTAGTAGCCGTAGTAGTCGTGGTGGCGGATGAAATAGTTGTGATAAAAGTAGAGGAGATGGTAGTAGTAGTAGCTGTAGTAGTTGTTGCAGTTGTAGTGGTAGACGTTGTAGTGACTGAACCAGCAGTGGCAGTACAGTAGTGGTGCTAGTGGTGCTAGTAGAAGTGCTGATTAATGTAGCATTGCTTACTAGAATTGATGTTGCATTCATAAAACAAGAACAAAACTATTACGATTAACTGGCGGAACAGAGTTCATTGGGCGTAAAGGCGAAATAGAGATGAAAATATAATGAATGGATCACTGAACATCGGTGTATACTTTTGCCTGGCAGTTTATATCAAATTACAATTGCAGGCGAAGAAAGCGGAGGAGTAATTGTATGTGTTGTAGGTTAACACGAATTGTAAGATGTGTCCATGAAACATTCTCGTGAAGACAACGGTATCATCAATCTTATGAGGCAACTCTTTATGGAAATATGAAAGTCTCACCTAATGTCTTCTTAACTACAACCTACACACCCTAGGGAGTTGACAGGCACGGCATGCAGGAGGCTAGCATAAGTGAACACTCTCGTTGCTGTCGAAAGTGCCGTTCTCTTGGCTAATATCAGTCAGTTTGGCACTAACAATATCAATTTGCCGCGAGTCTTGTTGTAAATAACTGAGATGGGTTGGAGTTATTCGTGTAGGGATGTTTGTGGACTGGTGTGGTGAGTCCTGTGCAGGATTGAGGGTTCAATTCCCGTATTCGCTCCGATTATGATCCGTGGTTTAGCAACACGTAACTCATGGTACTATGAAGTGGTCAGCATCTATGGTCCGTGTACTTTAAACATTACACTGACACGTCGTGATAAGTCATTGTAAATGAGGTGAGGTGAGGTGAGGTGAGGTCGCGTTCAAGATTATTGCACTTTAATAGCGACGTACATTCACGTGTGTGTAGGGTGTGTTGCTGTTTGCACAAGTCTGGACTTATGCTGGTTTGATAGTGCCAGCACACTGAGATACCATGCTGCAGTTTAACATGTATACGCAACTGTAACACAGTGTACTCCGAGACTCCGAGCCGACCAGTCCTTGTTGTACCCCCTTACAGCCGATGCCGAGTGTCAGGCAGGGTAACAACAAGTACCTTCGTCTTTTTGTTATGATGCGGCCGGGGATCGACAACTGGACATTCAGCGCTCCGTGGATGCACTCTATCCAACAGAGCACGGAGGCGGTCGATTTTATCTGAATTACTAATTATCCAAACAGACTTCAGTTAGTGTGCATGGTTTTACACTGCTTATAGACACACTCAAGGACTATGATGACGAGAGGTGTTCCTTTGGGGATTTCTTATCGTTCCTAATTAGGGAATCGAACCCGGATTTTCGGCGTGACTAGCCGACGCTTTACCCACAAGACTACCCTGCAGCCCGCAAAGACCCTAAGAAATAATGCCTTCTGGGAATTATGGGCATTCAGGTTACGAAGCTTGATAACCCGTTCGTTTTATAACCAGATCCCGATCAAGTATCGATATATCGATCTGGTATTGATGTGTGAAGGGTCAGTTGGGAATACATGAATATGTGTGAAGTGTCTCGGACTTCTCAATAAGATATGGGCATTATATAAGATCAATGACGTAATTGGTATTTTAACATGGTCTCTTTTGTTTGTTCTTTGACCATACAAACCAGTGATTGACGTCATGTAAATCGATCTACACATATGGGATACAATGACATATGGGAATCGATCTACACATACGATGGGATACGATGACATATGGGAATCTATCTACACATATGGGATACGATGACATATGGGAATCTATCTACACATATGGGATACGATGACATATGGGAATCGATCTACACATATGGGATACGATGACATATGGGAATTGATCTACACATACGATGGGATACGATGACATATGGAAATCTATCTACACATATGGGATACGATGACATATGGGAATCTATCTACACATATGGGATACGATGACATATGGGAATCGATCTACACATATGGGATACAATGACATATGGGAATCGATCTACACATACGATGGGATACGATGACATATGGGAATCTATCTACACATACGATGGGATACGATGACATATGGGAATCTATCTACACATATGGGATACGATGACATATGGGAATCTATCTACACATATGGGATACGATGACATATGGGAATCTATCTACACTTACGATGGGATACAATGACATATGGGAATCTATCTACACATATGGGATACGATGACATATGGGAATCGATCTACACATACGATGGGATACGATGACATATGGGAATCTATCTTCACATATGGGATACGATGACATATGGGAATATATCAAACACATATGGGATACGATGACATATGGGAATCGATATACACATATGGGATACGATGGCATATGGGAATCTATCTATACATATGGGATACGATGACATATGGGAATCTATCTACATATACGATGAGATACGATGGCATAGTGGAATCGGTCTACACATATGGGATACGATGGCATAAGGGAATCGATCTACACATATGGGATACGATGACATATGGGAATCGATCTACACATATGGGATACGATGGCATATGGGAATCGATCTACACATATGGGATACGATGACATAAGGGAATCTATCTACACGTATGGGATACGATGACATAAGGGAATCTATCTTCACATATGGGATACGATGACATATGGGAATCGATCTACACATATGGGATACGATGACATAAGGGAATCTATCTACACATATGGGATACGATGGCATATGGGAATCGATCTACACATATGGGATACGATGACATATGGGAATCGGTCTACACATATGGGATACGATGGCATATGGGAATCGATCTACACATATGGGATACGATGGCATATGGGAATCTATCTACACATATGGGATACGATGACATATGGGAATCTATCTACACATATGGGATACGATGACATATGGGAATCGGTGTACACATATGGGATACGATGGCATATGGGAATCGATCTACACATATGGGATACGATGACATATGGGAATCGGTCTACACATATGGGATACGATGGCATATGGGAATCGATCTACACATATGGGATACGATGACATATGGGAATCTATCTACACATATGGGATACGATGACATATGGGAATCGATCAACACATATGGGATACGATGACATATGGGAATCGATCTACACATACGATGGGATACGATGACATATGGGAATCTATCTACACATATGGGATACGATGACATATGGGAATCTATCTTCATATACGATGAGATACGATGGCATAGTGGAATCGGTCTACACATATGGGATACAATGACATATGGGAATCGATCTATACATATGGGATACGATGACATATGGGAATCGGTCTACACATATGGGATACGATGACATATGGAAATCGATCTACACATATGGGATACGATGACATAAGGGAATCTATCTACACATACGATGGGATACGATGACATATGGGAATCGATCTACACATATGGGATACGATGACGTATGGGAATCGATCTACGCATATGGGATACGATGACATAAGGGAATCTATCTACACATATGGGATACGATGACATAAGGGAATCTATCTACACATATGGGATACGATGGCATAAGGGAATCTATCTACACATATGGGATACGATGACATATGGGAATCTATCTACACATATGCGATACGATGGCATATGGGAATCGGTCTACACATATGGGATACGATGGCATACACTCAGTCACTGTTTGCTGAGAGCGATGTGTCGCTGCATTGTGTAGAACAATGTGAGATGATGTCATACAGCGTGAATAATGTCTGCAATTGTCAGCATTACGTCACTAAAACAGTATGTTAACGTTAGGCCAGTTTATTCAAAAGGTGGCATATTCTAATATTCTTGACATTGACAACGACTTTATTGTAGAAATCTACAATATTGCTCGTAAACCTGAGACAGATAATTTTTGGACCTCGTCAAAATTATGTGGTGGATGGTTACTGCTTGAAGTATTTTGATTCATAGCTTGTGACCTAAATGCATTTCGAATGTGAGTGTGTACGATCAAATCGACAGACACTTATACATCAATATAAAACATCAACGCCAGAGAATAACCAGTCTCGATTATCCGTCGAAACAGATTCCATTGGGCTTTACAGGTAAAATAGCTCTAAAACCTTTATGAAAGGGTCACTGAATATTAGTGAGGATACCACGTGTTCTCGGAAACGCGTTCGCGATGTATGTGAGTGAGTGAGCATACTTTTACACCGCTTTTAGCAATATGCCAGCAATATTACGACGGGGGACACCAGAAATGGGCTTCACACATTGTGGCCATGTTGGGAATCGAACCCGGGTCTTCGGCGTGACGAGCGAACTCGCGATGTATGACACAAACATATAGTTGAGGAGCTACAGTGACAAAACCCTCCAATATTCATAAGCAACCTGTACTAAAAGCAACATTACGTTCAGTTAATTTTAAAGATCAAATTGGACTATATTTGTTTCGTAGCAAGGCACGCTATTAATGCAGACAGTCAAAGTTGATATAATGGATTCAGATAACCACGACACATGTACAAGCAGCCTTTATGGCGACAGATGCAAGGTAATTAGCCATATTGAGCCATAACACTTTTAATTAATATTTCGTCACAGCACAATTAGTGCTTTTGACGTCACGAGAGCATCATAACACGACTCGTCTACCATCTGTGACACGAGCACAGGTATAAAAAACAGCAGAGTTCTTTGGCGATGTAATCGATAATCTAATTATCTGTTGATTTTGAGGCTGTTTTTTTAAGATTACATTTTTGACCCCCACTAGGCTTTAACGATAACTTTCATTTGAATTAGCTGATGAGAGGATCATGTGTATTTTTTCTCTTTCGTAATCAATACATGATTTGCTAATGTGTTGTACAACAGACAGCCAGTCCAATTGGATTTAACTTCAGAATAGGTTTGCACAGTAGAGCCCCGCGTACACCAATGTATCTATCTACAGACAGATGCCAATAAGAAAGGCGAAGGTTGGTTGCAGCGATGCTGGTTTACTGCTGAACTGAAGAGAGACCCCCTATGGGAATCCATGACAGCGAGCATCCCCATTACTACAAGCTTGCCATAAAAGGCGATTAAATGGAGAACGGAGTGCCAATGCAATGTGTATTGAAAAGTATTGGCTGGTTGTCCGGCTGACCACACATACTGTGTTGTATCTTTGTTCCAATGTGTCCGTTTCTCCGTCGTGTCCGATGTCGTGTCAATGGTGTACAAGTTGTGTCGATGGTGTGGATCGATCTCTCTGGCACCGTTGTTACAACTGCTGGCCCGATTATCCTTGATATTGCTGGGGTGGTGCTGTGATTTTGATGAAAGTTGATATGGCTGATAACATATGCAATTGTCCTTGATATGGGATATTGTTTGGACATTTTGGTTGAAATATTGTGGAAACATATATTCACGATATTGTTCAGAATAGCGTAAATACCTTTATACTCACTCACTGAGTCGCGCTGTTATATTAAATAAACAACGCCACCAACAATATTACAGCCTGTACCAAAATAGATTCGGCGTAAAAGGCAAATTAACGATGAACATTATATGAATAATCACCCTATCCCACCACACGCTGTGTAAAAATCACAGAAATTGCTAGGCAGGATTTGAATTAAGAAATTTTGAATTAATTTCTTTTTAAATCTTTAGGGACAATCTCGAATCTCTCTTGAGCCATACCAAAGCATTATACTATTAACAGGATAGGGTCATTTCTATAGCGCTTTATCAAAACCATGGAGTATGCTCAAAATGCTTAAACATGGTATAAAATATTGTCAGGGTTTGCTAGAGAGTAAATGGTATTGAGCCCTGTTCAGGATTTCTTAATATCTGCACAGCTGTCTGGTACACTGGGTAGTTGACGCTATAATGCCATGGCCCCATACAGTGAACACACACGACGCCATAGTGAGAAGGTAATAAAACGACCGAAAGCCAAGGTAAGGTGAAAATGTGTGTGTGTGTGTGCGTGTGTGTGCGTGTGTGTGCGTGTATGTGTGTGTGTGTGTGTGTGTGTGTGTGTGTGTGTGTGTGTGTGTGTGTGTGTGTGTGTGTGTGTGTGTGTGTGTGTGTGTGTGTGTGTGCGCGCGCTTGTGTGTGCTTGTGCTAGTTCGGACTGATGCCTATTTTATAGTGCCAGCACACTGAGATACCATGCCACCTAGACACAGTGTACTGACCAGTCCTTGTTTCAGCCCCTTTAGGCCGATTGCCAGGCAGGGTAACAACAAGTACCATCTTTTAAAGTTTTTAGGTATGACGCGGCCGGGGATCAAACCCCGGACCATCACGCTTCCCGGATGCTCCACCACTAGACCACGGTGGCGGTCACCACCACACTATAGGAAAGGTGGTGTATTTAGTCTGCTCATCCTAGAATGGTAAATACAAACATGAGAACTGTTTCATTTGCCTTTGAACATACTTTAGAGAAACACTCAGCATCCGTTTGAGAAAGGCACTGAGTGTGATGAAGGCGTCTGTAGCTATGCATGAACTCACTTATTTTCAAGAATTGCGAGCTAATTCTGATATCAATGCCTTTGGAAGGCTCTTTCTGAGTATAGTGTTTAAAATAAACAAAACATCAAATGTCTCTGTCGCATCTTCTAGAGAGCAGCACATTTTCGACAAGCCAAGAACAAGAAATAGAAAACAAACGGTTATTATTACAAGTAAGGACATATTGACAGGCTGTGTTTGTTCCGTTCAGTTATTGGAGCGACGGAAGCAGTTTTCTTACAGGAACCAGTGAAGTTCTTTTGTATCCATAGTGATGATTTGTTGCTTGGAAGACGTGTGGCCTATATTACACTGACGGTATTGTCAGAGCCAGGAAACAGTATGTGTAAAAGACCTTGAAATATACTTTCAAATGAAGAATTAATAGCAGGCGAATTGTTCTTTTTATATTTTCTGAGCCATAAACCTAGATGATGAATACGACGACGATACACACAGATATAGGAGTAACACGGGGTATTTTTGGCCATGGATGTTGCAAACATGATTGGGACATGGTATCCAATGCCAAAATACCTGGAGTCATCACTATTTTTCAGTGATCTATTCAAATTATTTTCAAAAACTATTACGCCAAATGGAATTTGTTTCGGCCAGTAATCTTGACTGGTTATTCTCTTGCATTGACAATTTATGTATTAGAATAGTCTATTTAACATTTAGGTTTGTTTCTTGTTCAACGCCGCAGCAATATTTCAATTCGGAGGAAATAAATTAGTTTGAACCAGACACTCCACTGATTCACAATGAAGGGGATATTGGGTCACAATGACATACAAGTCAGTGAGTCATCCGATCAATTTAGTCGACTCTTAGGCCACACTTTAATTTCATGTTTCAGGGATCTATTCCAGCTTGTCCACACAAGGTCGTTCGAAATAAAAATAAAAATAAATAACTTTGTCAATCACTTATTTATTTATATGAAGGTCGTTCTGTCTAGGAGTTAAAACTGCAGATGGCTTCTCAAATCATTGATAGTGTTTATATATATAACATTTTATATTGTATAAGAGGTTATATTACTAGCGGGAGAGATAATAAAAATATATATTTTTATATTTCATTTTTATTTTCGAGCTACTTTTCAGTAGAGCCGTGAAACGCAAAAAAAAAAATGTGTGGCCTCACGACAAACATATGTTGCTGGAGACCTATATCTTTACCTAGAATCCCTATGGGTGTAGCATTTCGGGACAACATGGCATGGGCTAAGGTTGACGTGGTAGGGTGTATATACCGTCTCCAGGATAGTTGGTTCTAACTCATAACATAAATACCAACATGGACTTTCTTTTCAGGTATCACAACATCACCAAAATAGTTCAACCCCAAAAACATCTCATTTGATTACTCTCACTGGTCTTTGAAGTATTCACAGTCTCATACGCATCCAGGCTAACACACCCGACATTGTCCTTTTTGATAAATCCAACGAGACCATTTTCTGTCCCTTTAGACATATACTAATGGTATTGACAAGATTCAGGAAAACAAATATTCGGACCTTGCTATCGAAATGTCCCGCTTGTATGCCAAGCACCAAGTTGTCCGACTCCTCATTGGTCTCGGTGCCTTTACTTTGCTACCTCCAAGTCTGTTGACTGACATTGGGAGACTACCCGTGTTTGCTGCCAGGAATACAGCCTTTCTGACAATCTGTGTAATGCAAAAGGCTGCAGTGTTGGGGAGTCTTCACATTCTACGAAAACTTCGGGGTGGGTTTGACTAGGCAGTGCTTCCAGGGAGAAGTCCAATTTGCTGTCTGGGCTACGTGTAGAGGGGGCAAAGGCCCTGATGATGAGCTTAACCAGCCTGACTGTGCCAGGATCACCCAAACCTTCATTGTTGCATTTGTTATTTTAATCTACTACTACTACTACTACTACTACTACTACTGCTACTACTACTACTACTACTACTACTACTACTGCTGCTGCTGCTACTACTACTACTACTACTACAGTTACTACTACTACTACTACTACTGCTGCTGCTAGTGCTGCTGCTGCTGCTACTACTACTACTACTACTACTACTACTACTACTGCTGCTGCTACTACTACTATTACTACTACTACTACTACTACTACTATTACTACTACTACTACTACTAGACAAGGTGCATCATCAAAGTGCTAACATTATCATCGGTCAATGAATCAGTGTACACCATTCGACCCTCACTCGTCGGTTGGTAGGACATGCATTGATACTGTACAACTATTTCCTCCCAGAAACCCCACGGAGTGTTCATAGTGAACCCGATTACTAATTTCTGCTTGTATCACAATGTTAATCATTGTGCCCAAATACATTTAAAAACTTGTTCTGCATGACATTAAGAACATGGTATAAATACAAAACTGCTACATGTATAAGACAAGGAATACGCGACTCGTGGTAGCGTAGTGAACTTAAGCTCGTGTTGTAAACTGTGCTAATGGCCTGCATTTTTACTGAATGAAGAATAGAAACAATGAACTATGACTTAGATGTTAAAACAAATCAAGCTGATAGCTGGTGATTTACGCCGAGCAACTGGGCCCAACACAAACTGAATCACCTTCATTGTCCTTTTTTGAATGTGAATTGAGATTTACGCAAAACGTCTGATTTAATTTCAGTTTTCAGCACATTTAACTTCAGTATTTTTATACACTGATGTCGCGTTCATTACATGAACATGATGTAATGAGCGAGAGTGGAATGTTGTAACACAGCAATGGCCATAACAAAGTTGCACAATAAAGCCTCCCTTCATCTTATCAAATATCCAGTAGAATCCAGATGTACAAATACAGTAAACTACGGTTAAAACGAACACGCTTATAACGAACTGACCGATATAACGAACTTATTTTTAGTCCCGCCCATTGGTTGTATATATGCTGTATATATGCTTATAACGAACTACGGTTACAACGAACTAAAATTAGTGGTCCCTTTGAGTTCGTTATAACCGTATTTTACTGTATGATAGTATTTACACGTTGGACGGGGGCGTTAGGGTAGGCTAGTGGTTAAAGCGTCCGCTCGTCACGCTGAAGACATGGGTTCGTTTCCAAACACAGGTACAATGTGAATAACAATTCCGTGATGTCGCTGGAATTGCTAAAAGCGGCGTAAACCATACTCACTCACTCTTGTGGACAGATTGGCCAGACTGGTGGTAAAGACAGTCGTTGTTTAAAACAAGGTGTTTCCCAACAAGGTGGGCTAATGGTGCCAGTACCCCGAGACCCTTGCTAGTCACATAGGTGTTCGTCTGTAGTCTCAAATATGAGTCCTTGACACATTCTATATGACAATTTGAACGTTCCGTTTATGGTGATAGGGGTGGTGGGGTAGCCCAATAGTCAAAAGCGGTCGCTCGTCAGGCCTAAGACCCGGGTTCGATTCCCCACAAGAGTACAATGTGAAGCCATATTCTGGTGTCTCCCACCGTGATACTACTGAAATATTGCTAAAAGCGGCATAAAACCATACACATTCACTCATTATGGTGATAAGTATGTATAAAATTTATCGAAAACGATTAATGTTATATAAATATATTTTAAAGTATATATTTTTATTTCATCAATCCCTGATTCAAAAAGAGGTTTCTGCAAAGGTAGCAGGGGCCCTACATAAAGATATATGGTGTAAAAAAGTGAAAGGACAACACATTCACGCTCTTTTAATGTGGATTCAACAGATTGATGATACATCGTACAAGCATTAGACAAAGAAGAGCAATTGCAATTTAAGCAAATAATACATGTTCAAGTATGTCACTCACAAAGTGAATGGTAGAGCATCCATTTCTGATAAAATTTCACTTGCTGACTTTTCGCATAATACCTATTCTTCCCAACATGATATCTAAGTTGGAGACCCGCCGTGATATTGCTGGAATATTGCTAAAAGCGGCGTAAAACCAAACTCACTCACTCACTCACTAAGTTGGAGAACGCTTTTGAAATGTGTCAAGCTTAGAGTGGTGTTTGAAACTTTTCATTTGTGAATGTAAAGTTTGGCATCTACAATAGCAGGTCAAAGGTTTTGAGACTAGAAAATTACATATTCAATTGGCATGCATTATGGTAATGGTGTCACAATTCCTGGAAGCGAGACATGGGTTATTTGTACCACACGATCTATAGTTCCATGGCTTGACATTTGTTATACCGAAAGGTGAATAGCAAGGTTAACCTTGATGTTGGTCTTAGAACGGATGGTCAGCAAATATCCTGCTTTTAAGGCTATAAATGAGTCTTTCATTTATGTCTCTCACAGCCTGTGTGTCTAGATAAACGTTTTGTTTTCTCAGTAAACTTCAGATGACAGTTTCAGTGAAGAAGGCACGAAAGGTCAAGGAATGAATATTTTCTCTAAGTTTGTATGTGGATATCGGTGTACAATGTTGAAAGTTCAATTCTTTTTACATAATTATGAACTTGGTTTATCTCTGAGATTGCTAAAAGCCAAACGAGTTTTTGAGAATGCACATGGTATTAATGAATTCCACGAATTCCACATGAACAACAGGGAGGTCACTTGCTATTATGTTAAGGATAAAATACAACTACGAGGTTTTGTTTGAAAATGTAAAACCACGAGCGTGGAAAAGCGTTTTTTTCAACCAGAACCAAGGAGGAATGTTTTATCCAACTGAGGGAAAAAATCGAGATACTTTGTATTGAGACAGTACAGTGTGTCGCGCTGAAAAAGGAATTCCATCAAAGCGTCCGAGAGAAAAAACATGTTCAACATGGACACAACTGAAGTCATGACATCATAAAATTGAACAACCTTTCATGACCTGCCTCGCTGACTCAGTTTGAAAACAGTGGGTTACCTAACTTAACACTATATGTGAGATTGCAGGTTCGATTCACGTCATGGTATTTTCATATAACTTTTGTAACTTTTGACCAATCAGAAATCAACATTATATTCCAGTTGTAAAACCTAGGTCTTATATAATTGAAATGTGAAGCAGGTTTAGAAGTCACCCATTTCAAAACTGAGGTTTGGAAGAGAACGGCTTCAAAATCTATGTTTGAAAGATGTGCTGGCTACTGATTTACATCCCAACTAGATTTAGCCGAGGTTGTCAGGAACCGAAAGCAATGTGGGGTAATACGGTGATGACCATCAGTTTGGTAGCAGTATCTTGAGTCTTGGCAGCCACAAGAAGTAGAATTTTCATCATAAGGTGCCAAGGCAACGTTCTGTAACACGTTCGTATAATTGAACAATTTGGATGAAATAGTGTTCGTGTTGGAAAATAAAACTGTTGGTGGTTCCTGTAATTTGAAATAATGTAGGACATTAAGAAAAACTGATTTTTTCAAAGACTGTTTCTTAAACTTTAAGCATCACCGTTTTCACAAATGTTGAATTCAGGAACATGCGGTCGTTCTGTGATTAAGTGGAGTATGAACAAATATTTCTAAGCAATATTGATAATTATGCTCTTTATTTGATACTGAAGGCTCTTACTGTTTGTAAATACATCCATCTGGAAATGTTTTAGAGTCACTTGGTTTCTTTTCAACGATACAAAGTACAGCCTTGTTCTTAAGAAAAGGGATGCATAACTTCATGAGGTTAGTATCACGATGTGTCAGGTGTCATGCTGATTCAAATCATATCATGCATACCATCTACTTAATAATACTCGACTGACAGCTTGCGACCGCCAGATGGTCAAATTCAACCCCTGATTCTTGATGTACATGTGCGAACAACGCAGCATCAGCGCAGGGCATCAGTTCCAGCTTCATTTTGGGGTAATGTTCTCAAGGCCATTTAGCTTTGACGTGGCAATAACGCCATAAACCAATCAGTTGTTTGAGCGTTATCATGAAGTAGGAAGTAACCTGGACTTCGATTGTTGTCCTTCAACTGATGGTGAACACCGTACAACACTTGCATTGTCTTCCACAAGGTATCTGTATAACGCCATTAGTTGATATCCTGGGTTAAAGTGGGAATGGCTTAGTAGTCTGAGGAGTCTTGGCAGTTATACCCCCTAGTCATTGCAGGATCCGCTGACTTTTGGTACTACATTCTAAATGGTATACAAATATGGTTTCACAATTTAGAGGCCAATCTCCTTGACCTGCATCGGCCTCCTGTCACAGTCAGCTTTCACACGGTAATATAAATGCAAAACTGTTCAAAGAGGATTTCTTTTCTACCTACTCACTCTTAGCGAGCATCCATTTCATTTCTTTTTATGTGGATAGTGTAAATGACTAGATTGTTTGATGGTGCTCAGTAGGTAAAAAGGTTGTTGGATACAGCTGAGGAAAAAATATTTAGTTCTAAACAATAACTGGCAGCGTAATATATTCTTAAAACCATTATTTGCACTTCCCCAAGAGTGTGATGATAAATATTCCCAGTAGAATGTCCTCTTGACAGGGAGAGAGATATACGTGATTGTTAGGTGCATATACTGATAAACATTATCCGAGGCTATAATACTGTCTATAGTCTGGCGGAGAAATGTTCTATAACCCGTACATGCATCAACAACGTAGACGTTCGTCCATCATGTGGGGCGGTCGGGTAGCCTGGTGGTTAAAGCGTTCGCTCGCCACGCCGAAGAGCCGGGTTCGATTCACGACATGGGTACAATGTGTGAATCCCCTTTCTGGTGTCCCCCGCCGTGATTTTGCTGGAATAGTGCTAAAAGTGGCGTAAAACCACACTCACTCACTCGCTCGTGCATCATGTCGGATGCTATTGGGCAGGGCATGTTCATTTATTATGTGACAAAGAGAAGAATTTAAAATAATACCATAGTTTTATGAAGTTTTATGTCAGTTTTCCTTCGCCATCTTTCCCAAAACTCGTGACCTGGAAACATAGCTGATGGTGTCAAGTATCAGGTGTGATGGAGATTCAGCGCCAGGTGTTGTTAAGCATGGAATTAAGCACTCTCCCACTTAATCATGATCAATGACAATAATTCATAGTCTAACGATTCAGAAAATATAATGTTAATGTGATATCGATAAACACCTGTACTTTCTAACCCAACGTGTCATGACATCAAGCCTGGAAGATAAGCGTTAGATATTGGGGGTTTAACGCTGCTTTGAGCAGTATTACCGTTGTATTACGACGTTCAGATTATTGTTATGGAAATCCCTAAGGATGCATGTCTTTCCGGTTTGGTTTCACTTATAAATGCAACGACAAAACCCTTTCCATGGCCATGTGAAGCTCTGCTAAAAGCAGGGTCAATTGTACGATTCCAAATTTATCATAAACATGTGTTGATGAATCACTATCAAATAGTGATGATACCGGGTTTTCGCGAAAAGGTGAGAGTGTCCTGCTCTATCAGTGGCACCCGACACAAACACATGCAAAGACAAGTCAACTGTTCACGTGAAAACATATGGTGCCAGTCCAAAAAGGGAATTGCATCAGACATACATTTTGTCAAGGATCATAATCAGAATGAATCTGATATTCTAACCCTGAATCATCGGATCCTTTGGATGTCTAAGGAATGCAACGCTACACAGAGAATCACATCGCTCTTAAACACGTGCTGACACGTGCCTTTTCAATATGTCAAATGATATCTGTTTTAACACTGCCATCAAATCGCAACACACCAATAACTTCAATAAGTGAGTGAGTATTGTTTTACGCCGCTTTTAGCAATATTCCAGCAAAATCAGACCTGGGGACACCAGAAATTAGCTTCATACATTGTCCCCATGTGGGAATCGAAAAGTGTTCTGCATGACGAGCGAACACTTTAACCACCAGGTTACCCCACTGCCGAATAAGTGCAATCACACTTTAATTCATCAGAGCCCCAAGTGCCATAATTAAGACTTAGTGAATTCAAATCCACGTGATTGTGAGTTAGCAGCTATTGATTCTGAAAGACGGCGGGGGCGGGCGACTAGCAGGGCCTATGGGTTAGATCCGTGAGTTGATGAAACCACAATGCTCGCTAAGTCAATCCACTTGATGTACCTTACCGTTATCTGTCGGCATGGTCTCCGTAAACAACTAGAAACTCCTTAGGGTAATGCAATTAGGGCAGACGAATCTTTGATCTCAAGACAAGCCGCACATGTCCATCGCAGACGTCGTGGATTAGAATCCTGTTTACAAATCGCTTTTCTGTTGGTAAACTTTTTATCACTCGGTTACCCATTTGAAAATCAGCTTGAAAAGAAGCTAGGATGCTGTAATACAATTAATGACGTGAACCATTACAATAAGGTATTTGCATGACACATTGTTTTAATGTACGCGAAACCTTAGATAACTGTTGTAATCACGTGAGTCGTGTTTTCAAGAGGGAAGAACCATTAGGATCTTAGTAGAACAGAATAGGTCCCAAATGTTTGTTTTTTACTGAACAAAAGAAGTGGAATTGTCATCTGTTCGAAATATTCGAGATCTAAAATGTAAGGATTCAGATGATAATGGTACGTTTATTTGGACAGTAATAAAAACATCTTTTCCAGCCATTTCCACCCAAAATACTTTTTCTTCAAAGGTTTCTTTCATGAACACTATGTGAACCACCACCAGTCCTGGGCATTGTCTGTCGCCACTAGGTTTTCCGCGACTGCTGCCTGGCCATGAGAACTACTTTCTATCACCTCATGCCCGAGGACACCCTGATAATTAAACTGACAGTCTTGCCACACTCTGGAAAATGTTGTCATCCTCGTATCAAAGAGCTGTTTCTTGGATTTAGATGGTCGTAGAATGTTTATAGAGCCAAGGGTATCGTGACTTCGACCTTCAATCACGACGAGATATCGCTGTAGGGCAAAAAAGGCTCGACCACCAGGTGTCATATTGTAATTCGAAAACAATTCCTGAGTTTAGGTTTCTGTGAATGTTTGGCTTACCTTAATTAAGTGTCACGTGACACAGATGAGTGGGCGTCTTCCTGAAGCGTGGGTGTCTTATTTTTACAATTTTTACAAATGATGAATAATTGTTCAAAACGTAGCAAATTTAATTTAATTTAATTTTCTAAATTAAACATATGAACCTTTTCCCTACTATTAATGATAGACATTGAAAAATGTATGCCAATGACTGAAATTGCTTCTTGTCATGACATTGACTTTAAGTGTACAGCATAATGGATCACTTACGTCTCTTTAATCCGTGTAATCAATTCATAATGTAATTTTCTATGATAACCATCGCTTAAGTAAACAGGGAGATCGATTGCCATTCCGTTTATCACAAATCATCGACATTTAGAAACAACCCCGCTATGCAATCTGATAGCACATCAGACGTATCGTACTTTCTTGTCCGCAGTATTACATTGTCAAATGTTATTGGAATATTTTGATTGCATTTAATTGCTCATAAACCTACCAAAGTGTAAGTCCTATCTATTGTACGTTGGTATATTCGTATATTCGTCCTCTATGACAGATTGAAATATTGATGTCAATAAATCTGTCAATGTTCATTAAGTGCCGTGTTGCCCTAATTGAATCAATGAATATTTGTTCATTTGCTTGCGTTCTGCTCGATGGGGATGCCATTTGGATGACAAATGTTTTCATAAGCTAAAGCGGGTCGTGACATTTAATAGAATCATTCGTGTGACAAGCATTATAAAGAAGGCTTTTCTAAGCCAAGGTAATCGCCAAGTTTGCTCCAATGCACATGGTCAGCGATCAAACCATCCTGTACCTTTTATCTTTTAACATTTTCCCACAAGTGCTTTTTTACGTTTCGTGTTTGTTATAGCCCTAAGCCATACGCTTGTATTATAGAACGCATTAGGAATAACCTTAAAGTAGTGTTTTAAAACTAATGATTATTCTTTCTGACCTTGATAAATTACAATAGCCTCTTATGGTCAAATCGTCAGACAAACAGAATCCCAATAACAAACACGCAAGTGTTGTTCAATACCACCAGGACAAAACCAACGAATATTCTTGTGTCATGCATATCAAAAGGCCGTTTCGTAACTTAAGTTACCACTATTTATAGTACGTGTACGCGTTCGTACAAACGTGTCTATTAACACGTCTTGTATGAAACATTGTAATTAATAAAGTTAGCGTATTTGAAAAGGGGTTGTTCCTTTGTGGGCAACACACTGGAGACTACATGTCCTTCTGAAGCACTGTAACACAAGCTGATGATAATATTTAGTAATGGCTACGCTTTTCTGTGGTTTGTTCGTTGAGTACACTATATAACGGGTATAGATTGTCCAGGCATGTGGTACTATGATATTCCATCAGTTTACCCGCTGAATGTGTTTGCTTTATGAATTTCTAAAAGCAAAATCAATGAGGATACAAAGCAATTGCCTGTTATGTAAACGTTTGAACGGCTACACCGTCTGAGATAGTGCGTTGTGACCACCGGATAGACGTTATGTAGAGACGTTATGTCACCGTCTTTAGAAGGGATGACGTCACGCAACATCGATGTACTTAAATCAGCTTTATAACAAGATTGTTCGTGTCGAAAATTTTTGGCGACGCAGCTGACATGTATATATATTTGAACTCGTTAATAATGGACAGAATGTTTTTTTATCAAAATTGGATACATTATCCTTTTGGCTCATTTCCGTTCTTTTATATCACCATCAAAAGTAAAAAATATGCAAAAATAAGGATAATAGGCTCGTTGTGAAACATGTCTGATAATTTCAACAAACGTGTTCCTTAACTTTTAAATTTGACATATCTGGAGGATAAAAACTAAAAGTATGAATCTTCAACGTCAGAGAATAATCTCGAAAAACGTCTAGATAATTTGCCGAAACATATTCCATTGGGCGTTAAAGGCAAAATAACATTATATGAATAGATCACTGAGAATCCATCAACTGAATGCGAGATGGCATCTCGTGATCTCGCATTCTCGCAGTTTCGGCATATTTAGCTCGTTTCCAAAGGTCGAGATCGCGAGAATGCGAGAACGCGAGATTGTCCCTTACAGTATTCCATAGTTAACCAAACTCTCTCACTCCCTTCTGTCAGAATATCATGTGTCAAAAACTAACATAAATTGTGAATTAAAAGCAATGATTTCTACAAATCTAATAACGCATGAATTGAACTTTGAAAAGGTTATAACGTTACATAATGACTTTGTTTGTGTGGAAGGGATTTAGGCTTCTCAATAAAGCTCTTGTGTAAACATATTCTAATTAGAGCGTTTCGTATTGTTGCGAAAACTGCGGACCAAATGACTTCCAGTGTCAACAATTGTAGTTGAGAGCATCAACGTGGTGGAGTTGGAATGGTACTTAGCCAACGTCTGTTTGACCGATTCAATGACCTCGGTCACTTCCGATTTATCTCTGTCTCTCTGACCTTGACCTTCCATTTAACTCGTCGCCATCTGTTGACGGAACCGACGCCGTAATCAGCAGCCAGACCACAAGCAGACAACCACAACACATCCCGATTAATGTATGTAACACAATACCTCCTTCCACATGTGGTACAACTGATGGCTTTTAAACGTTTTGTTCACGGGCGCTGATTTTGTCGAATCGTTTCAGGATCGATCTGATCAGAATTATCTATTCTTAGTTGACATGGTGTGAGTGAGCTTAAGCCATCTTAACGCAGAGGGGAGGGTGCGTGCCTTGGGGATGGGTGGGAGGGGTTGAGGCCCAGGGTGACACAGGACGAAGAAATTTACCTCTTAAAGGAAATTATTCGCACTAGAATGGTGCTGACAAACCCAGAGATGAGGTGGAATGGTTTAACGTGAAGATTATTTTACTTGCTTGCACGTGTGCGCGCGTATGTTGTACAAGTCCTCGCAATGTTGGTTTATATGCTAGCTCACCGAGAGTGATTGTTGCAGTTTAACGTGGATATTCCACGCAGACATCGTGTACTGACTTCGAGCCGGTTCTTGTAAACCGACTGTTAAACCCGTGCCGCCCACATATATTTATAAATTATGTCTCCTTGCTGCTTATTACAATGTGGTACCGATACAAAATAGCACCTCAGAAAGATTTGTTTCCCTGGTGTCAGGATACGAGGTGTGGAATACAGATATTATTATATAGGAAGACGTTAATTTTAACAAAGGAAACGCTTGATATCGGTTCTAATAAATACCCCTCATTCTGTGAAGGTTCATCCTCCAATGAACTCACGGAAAGTGAATGTCAATTCTTTTGATTTTTTATATCACTGTTTTATTCTATGTCACTGTATAAATGATGTTGGCCTAATCACAATTTCAACAAATACGTGTGGCTTCTTGTTAACACTGACAGGCATACAACAACCAGCTGTATCGCGGAATAAAATAGTTCCTCAAAAGGAGAGGTGATATGAGCATGTATGCTCAAATTTCTCTACAGTAACTTATTTTGAAGTTGGGTGACAACAAATGGTTGTAATCATTAGATGAGGAAAGTCCGTTAAGACTGTCCGTTAAAAAAGTCCGTTAGTCAGTCACATTGACGGTGAATCTTTATACGTTTACATCAAGTACCGGACATCAAAATGGCCGACACGATCAACGTGACGGGGGAGAATTCAGTTGTTAATGAACCTGTGGCGATTACAAACGTTAGTCACCATTGATCATTTGACCAACCGTTGAAAGTTGATTAGAAAGAAGTGTCAACTTGATAGTAAGTAAATTCATACATTGATGTAGACTGTCAGTCTAGCCACGGATCGAGTCGATAGTTTGGGTGTGCATTTCTTCGGTTTGTTCATTAGGATTGGTCGAAGCGAGGATATTCGGGCACGGGCATACAAACCATCTGACTTATTCCAGAGTATGTTTACACGCTGAGTTCAAGATAAAAGGATGGAAATGATCAGAAAAGCGTTTTTGTATTTATCGGGATTTCCGGGGTTTTCCTTATGTATGTGGTATAGTCCGTCAGTGATTATTTCAAAAATATAGTCTCGTGCAAAACGTAAGAACGTCACACTTCAGTTTCGTGGTCATGTGGCCGGTTTCTCATAGCGTACCGTGTACGCGTCAATAAAGAAATATTCCGGTTTTTTTTAGTCAGACAAACCAGTGGTATTATGAGCGTTGTGATACACTCAATCCATTTTGTTACCCTGCCTGGCGCCGGGCATTAAGGGGTTAAAACAAGAACTCGTCGGCCTGGAGCCAGTATACTGTGTCTGAGTGGGGTATTCGTGATATCACAGTGGGCATGCACTATAAAATCAGCATTTGTCCGGACTAGTACAAGCAGCACCCCTTCCCCACCCCCACCCCCCACCCCGCCCCACCCCACCCCCACCCCAATACGTGCATGCACCAATTCGCTATATAAGTACAACAATTTTGACCGCGACGTTAAACTCGATTTCACCTCACCTCTCTACTTGGCGTGAGATTGAGTGAGTAACGTTTTACGACGACTTTAGTACTTTTCCAGCAATATAATGGCTGACATCAGAAATGGGCTGCACACATTTTACCACTGTCAGGGATCGAAATCATGCTTTTGCGGAAGTAACCAACACTTTACCTACTCACCTACCCCTCCCCGTCCTACCTCCACGCATTTCAGGGAGGTAGAGACGCATGATGACGTATGATGACGTATGGTGACTTGCAATCAAGTCCGTTTAAGCAATAGGCTCAGTTTAAGTGCACCAAGTCTTGCATATCGTCTTCTTTCGTTATCATCTAACAAGTGAACGCTTTCCCCACAGTCCTGCAAATGAAGGAAAGTGGTGGCCTGAAAGGAGATGAGTCGGACGTCTGTATCCACTCCTTGCGGATGACTGCTGATCAGTAGAATCTATAAGTGTGATCAAAATAGCCGTGGGCTAATAATAGTGTGGTGTTTAATCACGAAGAGAGAATGGAAAGAATAGGGGAAGAGGTTGAGAGAGGTTGGGGGGAGAAAGAGAGGGATGGAGAGATATGGAAAGAGAGACAGAAAGAGCTTGAGAGAGGTGTGGAGGAAGAGAGGGAGAGAGGAATGAGGGAGAGGGGGGATGAGAGAGAGATGAGAGAGGTGGTGGAGAGAGAGGGATGCAGGGGCCAGAGATGGAGAGAGAGAGGATGGAGAGGAATGGAGAGATGGAAAGAGGGGTGACAGAGAGAGAGAAAAAATGACAGGAGAGGGAGGAGGTAATGGTTGTATGAATGTCTTCTTGTACTGCCACGAGAAGCCTGTTCGTACGAAGATCGAACGTCCAAAATAAGACCATTCGTTTCGTCAGTCTTACAAACATTTGTAAGTAGCGTTCGTGACAATAGCAAATCACTTGGTTTTCATTTGGGCTAGCCATTCCACCTACACTGGTGGTTAATCTTCAACGTGCGAGGGACGTATTTAGATGGACTAATAGAAGAGTGCTGGGCTGAGGGAATAGGGCTGTTAAGTATTTCGTCCCAAGAACACAACATGCACACAACGGAAGATGTTAAGATATATATATCCACAAACACATTAAGACGTTAAGCCAAGTAAACCTGATTGGACCAGGTTACAATAAATTTCTACAAGTATTCGAGATAGCGTCATGGTTGCGATCGTAGTATTTGCTATATACAAAGTTCCGTATTTTACGATTGCGTCGTTGCCTTTGTTAAAACAGAAATGTCGATAGATTTGAATTAGGACTGTTCAGTTTCCCCATTATTAAATATTTATATTTATGACCACGAATTTCGAAAGTGATGTGATAAAGCTTTTATATATTTTATATATTTATATATATCCCAATATATATGTAGCCCAATTTGTAGCCCAACGCGGACGATCAAATGAGTGTGTGAGTTCCAACAATATATATGTAGCCCAATAGGTAGCCCAACGCGGACGATCAAATGAGCGTGTGAGTTCCAACAATATATATATAGCCCAATATGTCGCCTAACGCGGACGATCAAATGAGCGTGTGAGTTCCAACAATATATATATAGCCCAATGTGTCGCCTAACGCGGACGATCAAATGAGCGTGTGAGTTCCAACAATATCCCCGCTTTGGCACGGCAGCGTGTAAATAATCGCGTGATTGATAGCAGGAGCAAAGTATTCGATGACGCACAATTTACCATGTAGCCGTTTCTAGTCTGATTTTACGCAAAAAATGTGCCACGAGGTACCGGTATATACTGAACAAAACGGGTAACGAAAGATCATGACTATTTTGGGAGATATTTTATTGTAGTAAAAAATAATAAATAATAATAATAAAAAAATAATAATATCGAAATAAATATTCATGAACCCTAACTGTATTTGTTAACTATAAGGATGTGTATTTCAATAAATGTTGGTTAACACTGCAGTCAACAAAGTTCAAGTTTTTTATAACGACAGCTTGTAAGTAAGTAGTTCTGGGCAAACCAGTGACTGACAGCATGCACAACGTTCCACGCCATCGGGACACAATGACATGCTGTCAGTCACATGAGTGAAACCCGTTTAGATCCGGGTTAGAATAGGTCTTCTGCAACTCATGATTACCAATAAGACTTTGCTTGTCGTAAGAGGCGAATAACGGGATCGTGTGGTCAGGCTTGCAGACTTGGCTGATATATGTCAACGTAACCCAATTGCGTGGATCGATGCTCATGATATCACTCACTGGATTGTCTGCTTCAGACTCGATTATTTACAGACCGCCGTCAAAAAGTGGGAATATTGCTGAATCTAACGTTAAACAACAAACAAACAAAACAAACAAAATCAAATAAGAGGGCGTATGGTTTGACACAGCTTTCAGCATTGTACGCCGGGTGGCACCACAAATTGGTTTCATCCACTGAGGAATCAAACCCTGGTAACCACTATGCTACCCTACCACACATCAATCAGTCAAAGCACCAAGTCTGACCGGGAAACAACTTTTTTCTTGAAACCTTTCTCATCCACGGGGATTATAAACTGTATATCATTTAACAATCGCTTCCAAATCTGTGATAATAGCTGTAAGAAAAGTGTGGCAAGTGTTTTAAGCGGTGTTTTGAATTTTTTCCTGTCACCGGTGGAACTAGTACAAGAAAAATATTGCAAGAAATAAGTAATAAAATAGAAAATATGTTGTGTTTAAATAATGATTAGCTGGTTCTTTAAGGTCGCATCTAAAACATATATACACATTGTCTCGGACGTCGTTGAAAGAAACGACTACGAAATCTTTGAATGTTACAAGAGGTTTTCGTTTTTCAAGTGCTTCATTGATTTGGTGTCGGTCGAGCAACAATATGTATATGGGGCTAACAACAGGTAACTGTTTTTGCTCCTCATTTGACATATTTATAAAATGTATTTTGTTATACTTCAGCTTTTTGCTATCGGTTTCTAAACAATTGATTTACGCCGTCGCTACTCTTCGATGCGTATACCTTCGGCCTTGTGTCTTCCAGGGTTTTACGATGAGCTGTGTTACCTTAGAGACAAGTTCTATTTGCTGTCAATTAACAACCGTCATAACAAGGTCATGTGGGCGTGTAGTGCTTCAGTACCGGTAAGTTTAAAGCCTGATAAAACACTGTCGCGAGTTGATCTTCGCAGTTGGGAGTGAGTGAGTGAGTATGGTTTAACGCCGCTTTTAGCAATATTCCAGCAATATCAGAAATGGGCTTCACACATTGTACCCATGTCGGGAACTTCGCAGTTTGGAAACGATGGCATGAATCAACCAAGTCAGCGAGCCTGACCACCCGATCCCGTTAGTCGCCTCTTACAACAAGCATGGGTTGCTGAAGACCTATTCTCTACTCGGATCGTCCCGGGTCCGACGTCCTGTAAATAATCACATGCACGTATATGTCGACGCTTTTAGTGTCTTCATCCAGAAATGAATTCAAAATATATATCAGATGAAATGAAATATGTTTTCAAATTTCATGAATATTTTTTTCAATTTTTACTTTTTAAAAAGGTTTACTTTGAACTGATCTGTAAAGATGATATACTGGCTGACGACAAAAATCATATTCCTGGTGCTGTGAAAGGAAATCATACATCAGCTCGTGCCCAGACATATTCATCGTAATTAGGTGAGCGGCACACATTCTCATAACGAAATATTGGTCATTCCCCGCGGTCAAGACGTAACGGTCTTTTATATGACTGTCCAGTTCATATCACACATCGTTGACGACATTGCATTCTCGGTATGACCTCGGGCTACCAAAGGCCATAATAACACGGGCTGCGTTCCGGCGCCACGACACAAGTTTTGGATTGATGTTGTTAGCGCCAGTTGCGCCTTCATGTTGACGTCAAATCTTTATCTTGATTTTCGGAGACCGCCTCCGTGGTCTAGTGGTAGAGCGTCGGCCCGGAGAGCGATAGGTCCGAGGTACCAAAAGACGTTAAAAGATTATACTTGTTGTTACCCTGCCTGGCGCTCGGCATTAAGGGGCTTAAGCAAGAACTGGTTGGCTCGGAGTCAGTATACTGTCTGAGAAGAGTATTCATGTTAAACTGCGGCATGGTATCTCAGTGAGCTAGCACTATAAAAGTCGGTATTGCAAGTAGACACACACGTGCACACACGTGCAAACACGCACATGCATGTCACTATGTAAGTGCAATAATCTTGGATGCGACGTTAAACCCAATTTCACCTTACCTTGGCTCTCGGTCGTTTTATTACTTCTCAACACGTGTGTGTTCACTGCATGGGGCCATGAAATTATAACGTCAACTACTTAGTGTACCAGACAGCTGTGTGCTGATTGCAGAGAGTGGGGTTTAATGCCTCTTAAGTGTGAGTGATTTGGGTTCAACACTATACCAGTTATACGACGGAAAGCCTGAAGTGATGCACGGGTACGGGTGTGGTGTTGACAAATTTAGAAACATAACCGGGACGAACCGGGATTTGTAGCCACAATCATAGGTTTCTGGCAACTCTGAGAAGCGAATTGCGGCGCCTTAGATGAATGGGACAGTACTAGAAATAGGATTAACACATTGTGCACATGTCATGGCATGAGAGATTAACTATTGTAATATGAAAGAATCAGGTGATCCTTAACTTCTTTTGAGTAGTATATAACGACGCTATACAAGTGTGTGTGTGTGTGTGTGTGTGCGTGTGCGTGCGTGCGTGTGTCTGTGTGTCTGTACTGATTCGGTCTCGTGCCGAGATGGTAGTGCTTGCCAAATGAGATATCTATATTACATAAAAAACCCACTCAGACACAGTATACTGGCTCCGAACCGACCAGTCCTTGTTTTCCCGAGCGCCAAGCAAGTACCATCTTTTAACGTCTTTAGATATGACGTGGCCAAGGGGTCGAACTGTCAACCTTCCGCTCTCCGAGCAGAAACTCAATCCACTTGTCCGATCTAATAGGTCATAAAAACAAGCCTCATCTCGAAATGACATGGTCACCTGGCATTATTTTCTTCTCAGACGCCAGAACGTTAATTCAAACTCGTCCGCAACCATAACGACGTAGCGTAGGCAAGGGAAACTGATATTCCGGACATACAAATGTACATTCCTTAAACTAATAATAAAGACATGAATAACCGGATAAAAAATATTAATCGCCCTTAAAATAGTTTTACCCGTGAAGATCGGGGTTAGAACCGGTCTTCACAAACCATGCTTGCCATAAAATGCAACTATCCTTGAGGCGACTAACGGGATGGTTGATGCATGTCATCGTATCCCATATGCGTGGATAGATGCTCATGATTTCAGTCAATGGATTGTCTGATCCAGACTCGATTATTTTCCGACCGCCGTCGTATAGCTGGAATATTGATGAATACGGCGTTAAAAACGAACAAAAAAGGAAACATATTTTTAAGTTTTCATGACCTAACCGCGAACTCAATACGGACAAAAAAAGGTCAACTAAACACGATCAGACACATGTCTCTTAAACGCACCTTTGTATCATGCCTTGTCGCCTGTGAAGCGATACACATGTCCAATCATGCGTCATGTTGTATTGTTGCTATTGGTTAGTGCTGGACAAGGCAATTGGTCAGTGCTTGATATGGACATGTTTCAACAAGGGATATCTCGTTATGAAGGTCATTCCACCACCTGGGGTCAGAGGGCATGATTAACTGCCCGCTGAGCTGATTAAGTCGATGCTTGGGAGTGGTGTTAATTAATTGATATCGTGTTACATTATACGCCGTGTGGTCATACCGGTCAGTTGTGTAATGAAGTATGTATTGACGGCATCTGAAGCAATTGTCAGCTTATTGAAATATCAGAACTACTGTAGCAATTTTATATCGTCATTGTAAGATACGAATAGTCCAAATATGTCACAGTGTTAATTGTTGGTCAATGATTCAGATGTTTGTGATCCGTGTTTTTCACACATTTATCTCACATGTCTGGTTCTGTATTGGGGAATTGTGTGAAACACTGTAACCCATAGCAATGAAATATGAATTAAATTCGCTGAATTATTATGCAAAAATACCACGAAGCTTCTGAACATTGATGGGTAGTTTTGTGAACGTCAAAACCCGGACCACAAATTTAATCAATTAAATGGGTTAAAAAATTCAGTTATATGTGAATGAAACATTATTCTATCTTTATAACATGCTCAAATATCCCATATTAGATAACTCTATTTGTGGAATAATTCAAACATTATTTAATCCAAACATACAGTCACATTTCTTCAAGGTGCAATCTCCGTACAGCTCTCCTTTTTCTGTACAAGACTGCCAGTACATCCCGATGCTTCTGCCAGCATCCCTTCATCCAGGGTCATAGTATTCTGGAGCCAACAAAACACGCCAAATCTGTGTTTCCGTTCTTACACAGCAGTAGTAAGGCTTCGAGACACGTATGCATGTTTAATAAAGCTCTATCTGCTCTAGAATCACGACTGAAGACGATAAGGTATTATGCTTGCAGATATTCTAGATGCTTATGGTAAGACAGGGTTAACATATGGAAGACGTATTGAATTCCTCACGTACCTCTCTACACCCACTACACCCTCCACGGCTTAGAAGACTCCTGACCTAATGCGTCTGGTAACTGCACTTTTCATTAGAGTAACTGACAATCACGAAGTGCCGTCCCATCTGGGACCTCTGATAAGCGGTCTTTGATGAGAGTCTTCATGATAAGTGTTTTTATATTGATGAAGGATCAAGATGACCCGGAGGCAAAGGTGGCCAAGACGTCTGAGCAGCCGTATTTCTCTGTTTAGAGTTGTGTCCCTTAGTCGTGCCAGGTTCAGCTAATCATGGGTTTGAATCCCAGGTATTCCCGATTATTGGTTTGTTCGTCGGTACCTGTGCTCGTGGTTGGCACCAATGTTGTAAACGTTGATATAACAGTAAAATCGCTCACTTATGTATCCAAAGGAGAAAAAAACTCGTCTCAAATTAAACGAACCAGAAATCTGAATACGTAATCTATAATTTACGTTCATAGAACTGAACATATTACGTTGGAGCTAATTCCGTGTTACTATATCCATACCATTATGTTCGAAAATGAACATCAAATGGAACGCCAACATCAGAGATTATCTTCCGAAACAGATTACATTTGTTCGTAATCCTCCGTTTGCCAGCACCACGCCAATTTTGTTTATTTCATAAAAATGGTAGACGTCAAACTGTCGGTTTCGCGTTTAGAAGCTGTCGTGATATGCTTGAAATACTGTACATAGCAACATTCAACTCATTCACTCACTCACTCACTCACTTTATTTGCTCACGGGCGTAACAACATTTAACATGCACTGTATTCAATTCATTGAACTCTTTCCTCATGCCTGTGAAATAGCTTGATGCATATATCAAATTTAGCTTCTCCGGGGCCTATAAAACGTCGATCATGAACAAAATAAATTGACTTGCCTTTGCATGTGTTTATAACGGGTGCTCACCTTTTCGCGAACACCTGGCATCATCACTATTTGATAGAGATTCATGTTCATGATACAGTTCCAATCGTACACCTGACTCTGTGTTTACAGAGATTTCTTATGACTATGGAATGGGGTTCCTCGATTTTATTAAAAAAACCCAGAATAATTAACCATGCCTTTGGGGCACTGTGATTATCCAGATGACATCCGATCCCTCTTTCTGTGGGTTTATATTTTCATAACTTCTGGTGACCTTCGGTAATTGTGTTGCACTTTAAAACCTATGTTATCCATCTAAAGTGCCCTTTCTGTATCGCCACGGATATCACGAAAGGCAGGAAGTCTAGTATTCAGACACTCCCGTGGGAAGATATCAAACTCGCACTCAACATGGACTTGATAGCAATGGGTTAATTGCACAATGCACGTGTCTAATAACACACTTTCAAATAAGATATTGACAGCGACAAAATGGTATTAATTGTTCCGTGTTTTATCGGCCTTTGAATACACACTGCGTATGCCAATTGATTAGGGTGTGCCGAGCAACCGTCAAGAACGCAAAACTTGTCTGATGGTGTTACGATACATGGTCAATAGGGACCCGCCATTGTTTCAAATTATTCCCGACTTGGCGATATGGGTTCCTGCTATTCTATTAACCACTACCATATATGGTGATAACGTTTAATTAAAACTAAACGTTATGGCAACGAGTCATTCTTAAATCGGAATCTGAAAATTTATAACTCCGGGTTGTTCTTCGTAATGGACGTTTTATAACTTAAAGCGATATGAATGCAATGAAGACACCGTTATGGTCTTGTTTCTTTGATTTAGTGTGCTCATATTGTCCATCACATTTAACTGACTGCACATAAAGAAATAAAAAGGGGGATAAGAGATCGAAACGTGGCTTTTCTGCCACTATTTTCGCCTAAAGAGCTTAAGAATGTTCCGCGTTGTGTATAATCTGTCGTCACAATGAATGTTGAGTTACATGCATAGAAAGTTGAATTACAAACAACTCGTGTTTCTTAGAAACAGCTATTAAGATTAAGAGTTATGGCTCTTTGAGATTGTATATTTCATTAACGAGTACGAGACATGTGGCCCAGTTGTTTCAAGGGCCGAATCTCGATGTGAAGAGTGTTCTTCCTACCTCCACGAGTACTTCGTGAGTTGCCCATTTAATGATTCTAGGTTTGTCAGCATCATACCCCTGCTCGAAGTGGTAAATTGTAGCAACATGATGTCGTTCCCTCACACGTGAAAGTGATACGCCCTATACAGTTGATCAACGTTAAAAGATTAAATACCCTGAGAATCCATGTAAGAATGGGTCTTCAGCAACCCATGCTTGCCGCAAAAGGCGACTATACTTGTCGTAAAAAGACAGGATTTTAGTCTGATGCATATATATATATTGAGTGTAGGCCGTGACGTTATAAAATCTTGCGTCGAACTGTGACATTGTTACCCTTTTAGCGAATACCCGGTGCCCTCACGGATTTTCAATGATCCATTCATATAATTGTCCTCACTGCCTTTAACGCCAATAGAATCTGTCTGGGCAGATAATCGAGACTGGGTCAGCTCTGGCGTTAGAGCATCGTTTGGTTGATTTTAGTCGCAATAAATAAATAAGCAGACCGTCATTGAATGAGTGACCCGATTCAAAATTGATTTTTTTCGCCTTTTTCATGTCAATCCTGTCTCCCTTTATAGTTATCTCACTCATGTTATCATCGAGATAACATTCAACTCAATATCACATTCTCGTTGTATATAACGCGCCATTATCTTCAGTGTTTTCTTGGGTACAAACGTAGCTCGAACATTAACACCGTATTTGTTTCTATTCCCCGGATTATGCGTGGTAATTCACGTTGTGGCTATTCTGTTTGTTTGTTTTTTGGTTTTATTCCGGTCTAAACCACCTGTATTATTATGCAGGTAAAAACTGTATTTAAAACTTCGCTGGTCAAAGTTCAAGGTATGCAAAGGGTCCCTGTGGATCCATCCGATCTGCATAAATCAAGAATATAAGCAAGCAGTTATATATGAACATCAACAAGCCGTCCATATGCATTCAAGCTGATTTGCTCAGAAGATGAGTGATTGAGTGAGTGGGTATAGTTTTTCGCCGCTCTTTTTCAATATTCCAGCAATTGTGTCGAGGGACACCAGAAATTGACTTCAAACATTGTACCTATGTGGGGAATCGAACCCGGGAGTCGAACCCGGGTATTCGAACGCTTTAACCACTAGGCTTCCCCACCGCCCCCTTAGAAGATGAAGATAAAGATAAGACAGTACAAACATATGGTAAAAGTATAGTCTTGCTAAAAATGAATGTTAGATTTTCTCTTTGAGTTGGGAAAATTAGCCTTTTCGCTGATTTCACCTGTGCCTTTTTAAGTGATAAAATATCCAGTTTGAATATGTCTAATATTTACATCTTTACAAAGTCTAAGATTTGACCTACTAAGCAAACTATGTACTCTTCGTAAAATAAACGTGATGTAAATGAAGCTTTCATACAAATTATACACAATAGTATATGACGGTTGGCTACATGAAACGTCATGATGCAGTCATAGGGGGCACGTCGTCTCAAGGCGCCGCGTCCCTTGGGGGCGCCTGAAACCAATGATCTACTCCCAGTTCGGCCAATTATGTTTCCAGGTTTGTCAGCACCTTTCCCGTGCTGGTGGTTTCACCAAATCAGTAACCATCTAAGACCTGCATCACTTTGACATCAATTTGACAATCTGTAACTGAATAGTATTCAAAGCGGCGTTAAACAAACTTCACTCATTCCTATCAGGCTAATAAACAAGGCAATACGTAAGCCATGTGCATTGTGTACGCCCAGTAACGATTAACATGTCCCTACATAGACCGGTAAGTGATAAACTATTTTGGGGGATAATTCAGAGCCAACAAATTAAACCAAGGAGGAAATAATTTGTTATTTTGTTCTATTCAAAACTATCAAAACTCTATTTTGATGTTCATGTCGAACACGCCCGTCCATGTTCTAACTATCCTAGTTCAGTCTATAGACGTAGACACTATATACTTGATGTCTGGTGCTAAATCCGACAAAGGAACATCTCAATAACCCACAAACTCACAGCATCACAGCCCCTCTCGCTGATTGCTGTGTGTGCATTACATCCACTGATAACCACTTAGAGAACGGTCTTGGGCTTACTATACTGAGAAAGGCACATGTTTCTCAAAGCCCTTGAACCCCGAGTCGCTATTTAGAATCTGCCATCTGATCATATTACACCTACTCCCCGTGGTAATTTCCTAAATATCTGACAACTATTGCGATTAAACATGACATAAAACCAACGCAGACAACCCCTCCAATTATGCATACTTTACATGGCGTTTTCTGCATTTCTACAGACAGTTGGCGCAGTGCCCGGATGTGGCTCCACCGACCGTATGCCTTTCGTCTGGTATATGGAATATTACATAAGACCTTGGATGGCTTGAGTTTTTTGTAACGAGAGGCATACTTTTTGCATCAAGTCAAGGCAGGTTGAAATTAGGCTGTTACTGTATTTGGCCTACACTATGATGGCAAGATGCCGAAATCAGCTGAAATTTAAAACTCATTCCCGGGTACATCTGGACAAGGAACAAATTGCTCTATGGCAGAATCATGTATGTATGTATGGACTCTTACGCTATGCAGGCACTATGTGCAAATTAAAAAAATGGTGACGCCGAAAACCCTTTATCGAAATGGAAGTCCATTTTTGCCTTTCAATTTATACTATTGTGCTTGTCACGGCACACTTGAGTATATTCTTGCTTCAATCCAAGATACTGAGAGTCCGACAGCGGGCACAGGATAGATATTTTTGTCATAAATATATTTTTCTCTATCACTTTGAACTCGTATTGATAAATTGTTTGTTTGTTTGTTGTTTAACGCCGCTGTCAGCAGTATTCCAACTATATGACGGCGGTCTGTAAATAATCGAATCTGGACCAGACAATCCGTCGATTGACATCATGAACAATGATCAACGCCATTGGGATACGATGACATGCACCAACCAAATCACCGAGCCTGACCACCCGATCACATTAGTCGCCTCTTTCGACAAGCGTAGTCGCCTCTTACGGAAAGCATGGGTTGCTGAAGACCTATTCTGACCTGAATCTTCACGGGTATCCCTAAATGTGTCAATAGCGGAGTGTGTTCATTGTGTTTGCGAAAAGGGTAAGCATGTACTGCTCTACCGGTTGCACTCCCATAATTCTAATTTAAAAAGTACATGTTATACAACGCTCCGGCCGTACGCCGGCGGAATGTAAACAATCGCGTCTGGACCAGACAATCCAATGATCAGTATCATTAACAACGAAGTCATCAGGCATGGCCACCCGATCCATTAAAGTGAATGAGTGAGTGAGTTGGGTTTAAGGCCGCTTTTAACAGTATTTCAGTTATATCGTTGCGTGTCAGCTTAATGTGGGAGGAAAGCCCGAAGTGATGCAGGTCTCAGACGTTTACCACTTCGATGAAACCCACGAGCACGGGTACGCTGCTGACAAACCTAGAAACATAATTGAGGCGAACCGGGATTCGAACCCACAATCATAGGTTTCAGGCGTGACCAAGAGACGCAACTCTGCACAGCGAATCGCGGAGCCTTAGACAACTGGGCCCCCCGTGCCCCCCGATCCATTAAAGGGAGTAAGGAGGTGTGAAGACTGGATATTGTAGGAAAGCTAATTGGGAATGGGTTTAGATGTGGAAGGAAAGTATAAAGTGATGTGGTTGCGTAAGCCTCACCCACCTTGGTGAATCCCGCATGTACGGGCACGATGTGCACAACGCAGTTGTTGTATTCAGGGCAAATCTGGTCATTGAACCCTCGATTGTTGTATCCCGGTACGACACGAGGATGCAGATCTGCACACCGAGAGGTGGCGCTTTTGGCGGCTGACTGATGAACATGAGAATATCCCAATATTCGTCTAGAACAATCTTTAGATGTTTTTGTATCCACTGATTGCATGTAACACCGCCACTTAAACTGTACACAGACAAGTGTGATAATTGATTAAAATCCATTTGGAAATGTACAAGGAACAAATAGAAAAACATAATATATTTTGTATAAATATAACTATTGCTGTTATTTCCACTCCGACATAAAAGATGGACAATTCGCCACCTTGTGATGCATTTTTTTCAATCTCGGTCTAGGCGTTGTAATTAATGTGTGTAGGGAAGTGAAGCATTGTCTCTCTATAGTGTAGGTAAACACTAATTGCTGGATTGATATCATACAAAATAGAATTTGAGCATCAGACAAAGACGTTGGAATTTTAATGGCACTTGCTCGATCTGCCAATTAGCTGCGTTCTTGTAGCCACTGTAACGGCAGTGCCGTCGACATCATATGAGTCAACAGCACGGACGGACAAGGAGATCACGGCATATGCCATTACGACTCGAATCCAGATGTGATGTACAGTTATTGACCCCAACGTCTTGACCTTGGCATTGTGATGAGCATGCCGGGCTGTCGTAGGGAATCTGGTCCGGACTATTCTTGTCACGCCCCGAGTAGCCAACACGCCACTGAGGCGGCAATAAACAATATGGCCGTTATTAATTACGCTAATTAGTTTACAGGTCAAGGTCATGGTGTTGATAGAAGCGGGGTTCGTACTTGTTAGTTTGAATAAGGGGTGGTCTTGTTAATTTGAATAAGGGGTGGTCTTGTTTATTTAAATAAGGGGTGGTCTTGTTAATTTGAATAAGGGGTGGTGGGGTAATCTAGTGGTTAACACCTTCACCGAAGGCCTGGGTTCGAGACCCGTCATGGTTACAATGTGTAAAGATTATGTCTGGTGTCTCCCGCCGTTCAGCTGATGCAATACTGTTAAATGCGGTGTAAAAGTCCCTTATTTGAATTCAACTGATAAATACATGAAAACGATTGCAATGCTTGCATTTCTGTCAACTGTTGTCACTATTTCTTTTCAAAGCATTCAGAACAGAGCAGTGGGGTAGTAAAAGCGTTTGCTCGTCATACCGAAGACCCGGGTTCGATTTCCCACATGGTTCAATGTGTGAAACCCATTTCTGATGTACCCTGTCATGATATTGCTGGAATATTGCAAAAACGCGGCGAAAAACCAAACTCACTTACTCACTCATTAAGGACAGTTGAAAAATGCGATAATTATGTTAGAGTTATTTTCGCTCCATATATAGATGCCCGTCACTTCACAAGCTATGTTGAGTCAGGAAGTGTTTAAGATGCAAATTGCTAGATTTCCCACTGGTTGACGATGTCGTTGTTGACGTTCCGCGTGGGATGATACGTACCGGACAATGGTGTAGTCACCCACTCCGTGATACAGGAGGTCACCTGGAAGATCACCCCGAAGACCTGGCGTCCTCATTGTCTCTGCGGGGACTGATGGGATTGCTAAGCGAGTTTCCGTGCACGATGCGCTCTTTTACGTTCACATTAAACCGACGTTATGTATGGAGTGAGTGAGTGATTGAGTGAGTTAGTGTATGTGCCCTTCTACTGATCCGATTGTGTAGTCACCCATTCTGTGAGACAGGGGGACACCTAGAAGAGTGAGTGAGTGTGCATGTGTGTGTGTGTGTGCATGTGTGTGTGTGTGTGTGCATGTGTGTGTGTGCATGTGTGTGTGTGCATGTGTGTGTTTGTATGTGTTTGTGTGTGTTTGTGTGTGAGTGATTGAGTGATTGAGTGAGTGAGTGAGTGAGTGTGTGCTGTTCTACTGATCCGATGGTGTAGTCACCCATTCCGTGATACAGGTCACCTAGAAGAGTGAGTGAGTGTGCATGTGTGTGTGCGCGCGTGTGTGTGTGCGTGTGTATGTGTGTGTGCCTGTGTGTGTCTGTTTGTTTGTGTGTGTGTATATGTGTGTGTGCGTGTGTGTGCGTGCGTGCGTGCGTGTGTGCGTGTGTGTTTGTGTGTGTGTGTGTGCGTGTGTGTATGTGTGTGTTTGTGTGTGTGTGTATATGTGTGTGTGTGTGTGTGTGTGTGTGTGTGTGTGTGTGTGTGTGTGTGTGTGTGTGTGTTTGTGTGTGTGTGTGCTCTTCTGCTGATCCGATTCCGTGATACAGGAGGTCACCTAAAAGATCATTTGGATGAGTGAGTGATTGAGTGTATGTGTGTGTGTGTGCATGTGTGTGTGTGTGTGTGTGTGTATGTGTGTGTGTGTGTATGTGTGTGTGTGCGTGTGTGTATGTGTCTATGCGTGTCTGTGTCAGTCTCTGTGTGTATGTGCGTGTGCGTGTGTGTATATGAGTGTGTGTGAGTGAGCGAGTGAGTGAGCGAGTGAGTGAGTGAGTGAGTGAGTGAGTGAGTGAGTGAGTGTGTGTGTGTGTGTGTGTGTGTGTGTGTGTGTGTGTGTGTGTGCTCTTCTGCTGATCCAACAGTGAGTGAGTTACCATGCCACTTTTGACAACAATAAAAAAAGAAAAAAGCTACCATCATATCGGGAATTAACCGTTAGACCACTGGTTAAATCGTTCGCTTGCCTTGACGTAGGTTCGATTCTATACATGGTTTAACTGTATTAAAACATTCTTGGCTACCCAAACTCTCACGTCACTAGCACCAGGACCAGCACCAGGACCCGTGAAGATCCGGGTTAGAATTCAGCAACCCATGCTTGTCGTAAAGGCGACAAACAGGATCGGGTTGATTCATGTCATCGTATCCCAATTGCCTGGATCAATGCTCATGATATTAATCAATAAATTATCTGGTCCTGACTCGAGTATTTACAGACCACCATCATATAACTGGAATGTTGCTGAGTACGGCCTTAAACAAAAACAAACAAACACACAAACAAACAAAACAAACACTAGCACCAGCGTGACAAGCACACGCTTTAACCACTGGGCAAACCCACTTTAATATATTGAAACGTTTGCGCGAATAGCGACAGTATTAAGCCATCCAACTATCCACTGACCAAGTCACAGAACAAGCTTCGTAATACACCATATCAATGCATTAAATTGTGTTCAACTATATTTATATAACGTCTGTTTAATAATTACCAATGCATTAATAAAAGCCATGTATTAGATTCCATATCTCATTTTCAGTTTTCTTTCATCAAGAATATTTGATCACGTCCCACGAGAACGAACACATCTTTAATTGCATATGGTAACTGTGTTTGACATCAGGACTGATTGTCACCTATATTCGATATGATGGATTGTTGTGTATTTGATGATATCAAGTCCGGAACCTATTAACGATGATATAATTATACTAAAATGAGAACAAATACGAGTCTGATATCACTGATTATTTATTCAGAAAGGTGAATCAAGCGGCTATAGCGTTACACTGGATGGTACTGTCCGAAGCTATTCGCTGTGGACCGCCCCCGTGGTGAGGTGGATGGAGCGTCTGTCTGGAGAGCGGAAGGTCGGTGATTGATGGTATTTGTTGTTTCCTTGCCTTGCGCTCGGCATTAAGGGGGTAAAACAAGGACTGGTCGGCTCGGAGTCAGTATACTGTGTCTGAGTGGGGTATTCATGTTAAACTGCGGCATGGTATCTCAGTGTGCTAGCACTATAAAACCGGCGTTAGTCCGGACTAGTACAAGCAGCCGCACACACATGCACGTTGCTATATAAGTGCAATAATGCTGGACTCGACTTCATTTTCTCATTTCAAACCTCATTTTTTAACCTCGTATCACCATTCGCTGTGGACACCGTGTGGTGATGGACTTAGGTTTAAAGCGGCGTTAACCATGCTCACTTATTCACAATTGGACCCTTCGATACACTTTTCCTTATTCAAACAATTTGATGTGTTTTTTAGGGTAAGTGGTCAACGCTCTTTACAAATTGGAAAACAAAGTGTAAACCCGTTCTTGTTCTCTCTCAATATTCACGTTGCTGAAATTGCAGCAATCTCCCACTCTCCTTACAACAAGTGTATGTGACCGTATGTATGTGTGTTAGTGTGAATGAGCGTGTCAGTTTGTGTGAGTGTGAGCGTGAGTATGTGAGGGAGAAGAGTGTGTGAGACAGCGAGAGATGCGGGAGAGAGAAAGAGGGAGAGAGAGGGACGGAGAGGTAGAGAGAGTAGGGGGGTGGAGGGGGGTAGCGAAAGGATGCAGGGGTGAGATGGAGAAAGAGGGTATGGAGAGGAATGGAGAGATGGAGAGAGGGGTGGAGAGAGAGGGGAGAGAGGAGGGAGAGAGGCAGAGAGCAAGGGACTGAGAGGGAGAGTGAAGAGGTGGCGGGGGAGAGAGTGAAAGAGATGGGGAGAGAGAGAAGAGAGAGAGGGACGGAGAGCGAGAGTGAGTGAGAGGGGAGGGAGGTAGGGGAGGGGGTTTGCGAGGGACGGAGAGAGAGAGAAAGAGAGTGAGAGAGAGAAGGGAGAGAGAGAAAGAGAGTGAGAGAGGGAAAGAGAGGGAGAGGGCGGGAGAGAGAGAGAGAGAGAGAGAGAGAGAGAGAGAGAGAGAGAGAGAGAGAGAGAGAGAGAGAGAGAGAGAGAGGTATGGGGTGTGGGTAGGTTGGGGGAATTGCCTGGTTGTTAAAACATTTTGCTCGTCGCACCAAAGACCCATGTTTGTTTCATCTTATTAACACACTATCTTCCGGTATTAATTTCATGTTTGGAATCGTATTTTTTTAATCTAATGCAGACACTCCAAATCCATATAATGGAATGACATTGCTTCAAACATTACTTTACGTACATTTACACTTATATCACTCATTTATTGACATCATAAATCATGATGAAAACAAGGTTCCATGTTGCATAACGATGTCAATTAATACATTACTCGTGTATAAGTGGTTGGTTAATTTGAAGTAACAAAACTTTAACTGTCGAGAATTTAACCTGTGTCCTACACAACCAACTTCACGCAATCATTGCGTGCTGAGTTCACGTCAGGATTACGGGAACATGCAAAAAGTTTAATGTTTGGGAGTAGGCTATTAAACTGATCCGTGCTCAAGAGCGACATCCTTTGATAGCGGTAGTGCACTTAAATTGAAAGAATGTCGAAAATTGAAGAAAATTATTTTGACCTCGACTGGGTTAAATTGGTGTTGTGGTAAGGAAAGGCCCGTAGCAGTCACGGCCTATCGTCAATAACACGTTTAAATGTGCCATTACAAGATATAGGGTCGGGGGTTGCCAGGATTTCACTCATATTTAATTTCCACCTTCTTGTCATATTGAAAAATGACCGAATCAGTGATTTGGATGAAAACCGTTACGAAGGCCATGATGGTTCATGATTGAAAGTGTGAAAAGTGTTTTTAATCAAACGCTTTAGGTGTCATTTTAAGAAAATCCTATCCTGACACAATTATAAAACGGGGTTGCATTTAGATCAGGGACAATCATGGCTGTTTTGAGTTATCGGTAAAAGCGTTAAGTTGAAGACTTCAGTGGAAACAACTCCGGCATCGAACACGGACTCCTGACGCCAGTGTGGGTCACTAACTACTGAGCCATATAGACGTCATATACCCTCATGGCCGCTGTGCAATGTGCACTGTTGACTAATATCTTCAAGCTGTTAGTGAATGGTATGTTTTGAACATTATTGTCAATGTTAAGTTCACGTTTTCCATTTTGGTGAGATATACAAACACGGATACGTTGTTACAAACCAAGGATCTGTTTTCCGAAATAGCGGATCCTGACAGCTAAGGCGGGGCAACTCCATACGTCACACCTCTGCACTGGGAAATCAATGCCCCGTCAACTAGGTATGGCGTAATGATCATATTTAGCAGCATCAAGACACGCGCAAATTAAAGTTCTGAGTAATATTTTTAGATATTAGAACCAACGGCGATTCTTGTAGGTAATTGTAAAATTTAAAAAAATAAGGCAACGCCAGAGAGTAACCAGTCTCAATAATCCGATGAAACTGATTCCAATTGCGTAAAAGGAAAAATAGCGGTGAAAACCGATGGTGGTGTTATTGTAAAAAAATGTTACAAGTATTATATTTTATGTCCAAATTTTATGTAAAAAATATCACGTGGTGATATAATATAAAATCAGAACAGCGTCGCTTTATCTCATTTTCTCTACCTTCTGCAAAGCAGGCAATTTGTTAGTCAAGGAAGCATATGGCTTTATCTATTGTATCATGACGTCATTGTATTTGAGAGCTGTTTGAGCACACATCGGAGGAGATTGCTTGGAAAAAAGTACTGATAGCGTTTTTCGTTTGCAGTATCGATTAAAATAATGTTTTTTTTCATGATTTGGGAGAAGTATTGATTACGGTTGAACTGAAACTTCACTTAAACCAACGTCGTTTATTGAGTATTCGACACGCGGATATTTTAACATTTGAAATGTCCAGTGAAAGACGTTGGTTGGAAATTAATTCCCGAGCATCGACTACAGAGTAACCCCCGCAAAACAACATAATGTAAATAGATCAGAGAATATTGACAATCACGCTGTTAGATACATGACGTAATATTAACTAGTGCATTATGATGTAAATACACGCCCGTGACGTCATACTGTTGTACCACGGGACATTTCACCCCAATCTGTGCCGTGATCGTCCACACTACTTATTCCAAAATGCGACCTCAGCGCTACCATTGTCGTTCTGCCGTTATATCTGCTTGTTATAGTCGAAGCGTTATGCTCGCTGTATTATGCTCGTATTCAGCGTTGGTTTAAAAGAAGGGTTGAATTTTGTGATATGGCAATTCACGTTCAGTCGTTTTGTTGAAAATATATCACTAAATGAGTGTTTTTATTCTTTTAGGGGGCACGGGTGACCCAGTCGTCTAAGGCGCCGCAGATTTGCGTCCCTTGGTCACGCCAGAAACCTATGATTGTGGGTTCGAATCCCGGCTCACCCCGATTATGTTTCTAGAGTTGTCAGTACCATACCCGTGCTCGTGGGCTTCACCGAAGTGGTAAACGTCTGAGACCTGCATCACTTCAGGCTTTCCTCCCATACACGCCGTGATATAACTCTTATACTGTTAAAAGCAGCGTTAAACCAAACTCATTCACTTATTCTTTTAATGTACACGATGACCTATACATTTTCCGAATGTATAAATGTCTATGAGCTTCAAAACAGAGGTCTATTTCCCTGCTCACACACACTAGAACCGCGTATGGCGGTATGGATCGAGGCCTTGGATCAACTTTAGATCTCCAAGCTAGGAAGTCTAACATTTCGAAATACCCATGTTGAGGCTTTTTAACAACATCAATATCAGAAATGGTAGTTTATTTGTTTATTTGTTTGTTTGTTTGTTGTTTAACGCCGCACTCAGAAATATTCCAGCTATGTGACGGCGGTCTGTAAATAATCAAAATCTGGACCAGACAATCCAGTGAGTGACATTAGGGGCATCGACCTTCGCAATTGGTATACGATGCAGGCTTCCACCAAGTCAGCGAGCCTGACTACCCGATCCCGTTAGTCGCCTCTTACGACAAGCACGGATTGCGGGAGATCAATTCTAACCCTGATCTTCACTCATAAGAAGTGAATTGAGGTTTAACATCGTGTTAAAGAATAAGTCACATATATAGCGACGTCCATGCAAGTGTGTGTGTCCTTGAGTGTGTGCGTGTGTGTGTGTGTGTGCGTGCGTGCGTGCGTGCATGCGTGTGGCAGTTTATACTAGTCTACCGCAGTTTAACAGTTTAACAAATACACCCCAATCAGACATAGGCAGTGTAACAACAAGTACTATCTTGTACCATCACACTCACACACTTTCTCACACACAGACACACACAAATACAAACACACACACACACACACGTCGCTATTTAAGTGCAATAATCTTGGACGCGACGTTAAACCCAATTTCACCTCACCAGGAATCGAACCACCGACCTTCACGGAGCAGTCGCTCTCTCCACTAGTCCACGAAGGTGGATAGTTGCAGACCTATAACTAGTGCAAATATAAGTAGTTGAACGAACTACAAGTTACACTAGCAGTAGCACTACTAAAGATAAACATTCACCAGAAGAGGCAGTTTGATCTCATATTATTATGGCACCATCGTCTGAGAGAGTTGTCTCCCTTTACTGTTTACTGCGGACTCCCGGATATTACCAGGGGACTTCCGTCTAGTCGGTCGCCACAGTCGTGATTTGAATAAAGCCACAGCTACACTAACCATCTAATCCCGACATCAACTTGCGCCGTCCAGACAGTGTCCGTGTCTGTGTCCCGTCAGACGTGACAAGTTAGGATATAATTACACATGGTGTTCGTTCGTCTCGTGAATCAAATGCGACTAAATTTGACAACAGATACACAGATCCTGCCACTCAGTTGTATACGCTCATTTGGAGGATTTGTTGAGCCAGTATGGTTTTACGACGCTTTCGGGAATTATACAGTAACGTTTTGCTCGAGTCGCCATATGTTGGCTTCATTTTACCCATGCTAAGCAAAGGTCTTCAATGTATGGGAGATGGCTCCTATTTCAAGCCTAACCTCCAGCCATATAACATGATGGGGTAACATACCCACTGTACAACTTTATTTTTGTTTGCTTTGTTTGCATTGAAATGTTTCCAATTGTGTCTGACAAGATTTTAATTCACTCCATCCTTTCATGAAAATTAGGATATAAAAGGAGATATACCATCCATTGAATAGCCTATATCATTGGAATCGTCTCTTGAGTACAGCAATGCCATATGGACGTAATGACAAAATAAAAGACGTTAAAAGTCTTTTTCTAACCAACGAACCTCCAACGCATGTACTGAGTCGGTATCTGGCATCCCAAAGACGACGCTGCAGTCGTGGTCACAAAAAAGGTCGCAGGCCAAATGATTGATTTGAAAGATTTGTTGGCCAATTTGGGAATCATTGTTCCACCAGGACCCACTGGGACTGCACGTAGTAAGAACTTGACCATACTCTGTCGTTAAAAGAATCAAACGACGTTTGCTGATAGATGAGGCGACAAAGAGTAAAATCCCACGGTATCGACTAGACATTACAGGTCTTGATGTGTTTTCATACATTTGGTTCAAAGCAGAAAAAGACTTCACTAAACCAGAAAAAAAGTTCGTATATTCCGGATTTTGAAACAAGGAAATGATGATTTGAACTAAAGTAACATTCTCAAACAAAATTGTCTTAATGTCCCACAATATTTCAAATTTCAGGAACCACCAGCAGTTTCCTAATTTCCCTTATCCTAATGAAAATACGAACACCATTTCATCCACGTCATAGGAACGTCTTGCAAAATGTGGACTCACGATACGAATTCCACTACTTGTGGCAGCCAAGCCTCAACATACTGGTCATAGAACTTCATGTGACTTCCCTATTGTTGACATTGACAACATTCGTCAGTTCCTCAACTGTAACGTGAACAGCATGCTTCCAATTGGAATCACAACTTAGAATAATTATGGATGCTGTGGAAACGTTTCTAAAAAATGGGCACATAGAGATGAACATGTTGAATATCTTCTAGAACGCATAAAGGCAATACGTAATGTTGTCATTGGTGGAATGCACACACTGAAAAAGAGGAAACAGAATTGGAATAATCCTTTCTGTCCCAGACAGATGTCATCCAAAGTCTGACTGCCCTTGTCTGTTTGTTTGTTGTTTAACGCCGCACTCAGCAATGTTCCAGCTATTTAATAGAGTCTGGACCAGACAATCCAGTAATTGACATCATGAGCATCCATCCACCCTATTGTGATACCATTTTATGTAAGCATCACGATATCAATTGTTGACCAAACTCAGTATTAGTGACATATCAAATAACTCTACATATAAGACCACTGGCAGTATGTTAACTGAGTAAGATATCAGCCTAAACCTAGCATCAGTAATCTCAACTTTTGACTTGAATCAATACCCGAAGACATATCAATTCAAAAGTTACATAAAATTCGTACAAAGAGAGATATATTGCTCGACCTAGCAAATCACAGAATCTGTGTCTCAGAGATTAACCATAATCTTCAATACAATTAAAGAAGGACTGTCCTGTTCACAGAAAATATATATTTGCAACAAGGGGAATTACTATTTGTATTCGCGAAAACTTTTTCAACTTTGTCCAGCACTATTTCACATGACAAACTTAAGGGAAAACTTCATTCATCGATCCATGGGGTATTTACAACTTAACGTGGTGACCATACAGACCGGACCGGACAATTTGCTAAAAAAGCAAATGTCATCTAAAGTTTACTGAGAAAACAATTTGAGAAATGTTAGACTTTCTGCTGAATAACATTTCATCTCAAAAATAACATTTGAGAACATGACATTTAAGCAAGAAGTAGGCTCCCCCAGTAGAAGTAGGTTCTACTCTGTTGTGCCTATTTTTACTTGTACCATCTGTTTCCGTGTTTGTTAAAAATGAACATGCCTTTGCATGTGTTTGTGACTAGTGCCACCGGAGGGGCAGTATACTCTCAGTCGGAATCGTATGGATTTGGTCAAAAGTTTTGTCACTTTCATCGCTTCCAGTCGGGTAAGCCGGGTAGTAGATTGAACGTCTGTCTAGAGAGCGGAAGGTCGGTGGTTCGATCATCAAGCAGACACATACACGTGCATGTACGGAGCTATACAAGTACAAAAACACTTGAAATAAAAGAGTCAAAACCCTATCCAGCCACGTTAAACCTAATTTCACCTCACCTCACCCTAGCTGGGTATGTGCGTGCTTGAGGACGGTTATAAATGAGCAATATTCTAGCCCCCCTTGACCCCCTCCCCACACCACTGGAGTCAATCTCGGGATTTAAGCATAACGGGTGAACGCATATATCCCTTGACTACCCTATCGCCTAAAATATGGGTAGTGAATCCTTCAGTTTGCATTTACGAAGTACGACCCCTTCTAGCAGTGCCTCTTTCGGGGTCGGGGTGGTATTACTCCAAACTCTCCACGTAGAGTAGATTCCAAATTATTATCTGTAGTAACTGTTTCAAAAGCCCCGGTGTGGTTAAATACGGTTGCAGTAGTCTGGCAATTAACCTTGAAGAGTTACGTCCCTTAGCCGCGCTAGGATCCGCTATGCGAAGATCCTGATTATGTTCCTTATACAATCTGTATCCCTGTTTTTTTCTCCCACGTTTAAACCGCACGATATACCGAGATACTGTAAACCGATATTAAACCCAAATCTCTGGAGGCTCAAGAGGAAATACATGCTGTCACATCTGTGAATAACGTTGCAGCTGTTGCGTCATTTACAAAAGCGCTGTAATCATTTCTCTCATGCTTTTTCCCCATTAAATAAAACAAGATGATCCTCCTTGTAAAGATCATAGATATCTGAAGAAATAAGCGAATCTCTAGACAACACTATTCCCCCGACACCAAATAAAGCTAACCATGGACGGTTTGTGTCGTGAATCTTTATTACTCTGTAATAGCCGATCGTCAGATCTTCCAATGAATCTTACTTAGAGTGATAGGGCTGTAATATAGTTTTGTCCGTCATATGAAATCTGGTTGGATGGAGGATTTATGACTACAACCCTGCTGTAAAATAGTCCTCCAATTTCAGAGGAACAATGGCCCCATGCAGACTTTCACCTGGTCAGGGAGTGGAGCACTACAGGGGACAGTGTTGACAATGGGTCTATTTGCCTTTGATGAATTTGTGTGACAGTTGATCGATGTGTTATAGATTGATTTTGATTACGAGGACCTGGCGCCTTTCATTTGGTCGATGAATTTCTCGTGGGCAGCTAGGGTTGATTTGTACTGCAAAAATATGATAACTTTGATGCTAATTTAAGATTTATATTCCACCATTTTTTTACCTGGTATCGTTGCAATGCAGGGGAAGACTCAGAAATAGACTTAGGAAAGGCTTCTTTAAGATGACCCTGACCCTTTCGCGAACACTTGGTGTCATCACTATTTTTAGTGATCCATCAGAGCTCCAGATAAGCTTTTTGTGTTGTGGGTATTTTACCCATGCATTTTAAAATCATTGGGTATCAGTAATTCCATCTGGGTATTCAAATTTTTGTTACCCACTAGTTGTTACACATGTGGGTATTTAAGTTAAATATTTAAAAACACGCATCTTTTAGTCCCAGCACACTGGTGTCGTGTGGGTTCGAGAGCTTTATAGGATTAAAAAATACCACGATACTTCCACAAGAAAGTGTGATGGCTAATGATCATGATGTAACTCTCATGGTGGAGTTTGGCAAGGTTGACAGTATACCCGTTTTTAATTTCAAAATAAGTTGCTGATTTGCTAATCGAATACGCAGGGTTACTTCACAATATTTTGATGATACGCACAAGTTTTATTTTTGTAGCGTATCTGTATTGTTCGTTGCGTATTTGATTTTCCTTCGTATTTATGCATTTCTGATGCCTATTTTACGCAGATACGCAGGTTATCTGGAGCTCTGAATTCATATAAAGTTCCCCGCTATTATGACTTTTTCTCCAAATGGAATCTGTTTCCTCTGGTGTTTTATATTTACACTTTCCAAACCCTGTAACATTTTATATGTGACATTTGTCTTGAATTACCCGGCCACTGAGACGTGAACATCGTATGCTGGGAACTAACATGTTTTGCTTGAGATAAAGGGTAAATTGAGGATCATCTCTTCCTTCGTATATGTTTACTCAGTCTCTTGAATTTCTTAGTTGAGTTCGAAGCATGCAACTGAAATCGACACATTTTTTTTTTTTATTTCCAATTCTGTAGGATGAATCCTGCATATAATCAATGACATTTAAAAAAATTAAGTCAACACTATGAAGCAAAATGGGAATAATTGTTGTCGGATACTAGGCAGGTGAGATTGCACTACTGAGACAGGACTTTGCCACTGCAATGACGTTGTCGGAACTATGTCCTTGGTGTGCCATCAATTGCTTTGACTGCTATGGCCATGTTGTCACTGTACTATGGCCATGTTGTCACTGTACTATGAGAGTTTTGTCACTGTACGATGGGAGTGTTGTCACTGTACTATGGCCATGTTGTCACTGTACTATGGGGGTGTTGCCACTGTACTATGTCCATGTTGTCACTGTACTATGGGGGTGTTGTCACTGTACTATGGGGGTGTTGTCACTGTACTATGGCAGTGTTTCCACTGTACTATGGAAGTGTTGTCACTGTACTATGGGAGCGTTGTCACTGTATTATGGGAGTGTTGTCACTGTACTATGGGAGTGTTGTCACTGTACTATGGGAGCGTTGTCACTGTATTATGGGAGTGTTGTCACTGTATTATGGGAGTGTTGTCACTGTACTATGGCCGTGTTGTCACTGTACTATGGGAGTGTTGTCACTGTACTATGGGAGCGTTGTCACTGTACTATGGGAGTATTGTCACTGTACTATGTCCATGTTGTCACTGTACTATGTCCATGTTGTCACTGTACTATGTCCATGTTGTCACTGTACTATGTCCATGTTGTCACTGTACTATGGCCGTGTTGTCACTGTACTATTGGAGTGTTGTCACTGTACTATGGGAGCGTTGTCACTGTATTATGGGAGTGTTGTCACTGTACTATGGGAGCGTTGTCAGTGTACTATGGGAGTGTTGTCACTGTACTATGGGAGTGTTGTCACTGTACTATGGGAGCGTTGTGACTGTACTATGGCAGTATTGTCACTGTACTATGGGAGTGTTATGACTGTACTATGGGAGTGTTGTCACTGTACTATGGGAGTGTTGTCACTGTACTATGGGAGTGTTGTGACTGTGCTGTGACTGCAACAAATAACTGCCCTGGCTGTGCCGTGACTGTGTTAGTCTGTGCCGTGACTGTGCTCGTCTGTGCCGTGACTGTCGTGATTCTGCGAGATATCTGCTATAAGATTGACTGCTATGGCCTTGTTGTCACTGTACTATGTCCATGTTGTCACTGTACTATGGGACTGTTGTCACTGTACTATGGGAGTGTTGTCACTGTACTATGGGAGCGTTGTGACTGTACTATGGGAGTGTTGTCACTGTACTATTGGAGCGTTGTCACTGTACTATGGCAGTGTTGTCACTATACTATGGGAGTGTTGTCACTATACTATGGTAGTGTTGTCACTGTACTATGGGAGTGTTGTCACTGTACTATGGGAGTATTGTCACTGTACTATGGGAGTGTTGTCACTGTATTATGGCAATATTGTCACTGTACTATGGGAGTGTTGTCACTGTACTATGGGAGTGTTGTCACTGTACTATGGGAGTGTTGTCACAGTATTATGGCAGTATTGTCACTGTATTATGGGAGTGTTGTCACTGTACTATGGGAGCGTTGTCACTGTATTATGGCAGTATTGTCACTGTACTATGGGAGTGTAGTCACTGTACTATGGGAGTGTTGTCACTGTACTATGGGAGCGTTGTCACTGTATTATGGCAGTATTGTCACTGTATTATGGGAGTGTTGTCACTGTACTATGGGAGCGTTGTCACTGTATTATGGCAGTATTGTCACTGTACTATGGCAGTGTTGTCACTATACTATGGGAGTGTTGTCACTATACTATGGCAGTGTTGTCACTGTACTATGGCAGTGTAGTCACTGTACTATGGGAGTGTTGTTACTGTATTATGGGAGTGTTGTCAATGTACTATGGGAGTGTTGTCACTGTACTATGGGAGTGTTGTCACTATACTATGGGAGTGTTGTCACTATACTATGGGAGTGTTGTCACTATACTATGGGAGTGTTGTCACTATACTATGGCCATGTTGTCACTGTACTATGGCCATGTTGTCACTGTACTATGGCAGTGTTGTCACTGTATTATGGCAGTATTGTCACTGTACTATGGGAGTGTTGTCACTATACTATGGTAGTGTTGTCACTGTACTATGGGAGTGTTGTCACTGTACTATGGGAGTATTGTCACTGTACTATGGGAGTGTTGTCACTGTATTATGGCAATATTGTCACTGTACTACGGGAGTGTTGTCACTGTACTATGGGAGTGTTGTCACTGTACTATGGGAGTGTTGTCACTGTATTATGGCAGTATTGTCACTGTATTATGGGAGTGTTGTCACTGTACTATGGGAGCGTTGTCACTGTATTATGGCAGTATTGTCACTGTACTATGGGAGTGTAGTCACTGTACTATGGGAGTGTTGTCACTGTACTATGGGAGCGTTGTCACTGTATTATGGCAGTATTGTCACTGTATTATGGGAGTGTTGTCACTGTACTATGGGAGCGTTGTCACTGTATTATGGCAGTATTGTCACTGTACTATGGCAGTGTTGTCACTATACTATGGGAGTGTTGTCACTATACTATGGCAGTGTTGTCACTGTACTATGGCAGTGTTGTCAATGTACTATGGGAGTGTTGTCACTGTACTATGGGAGTGTTGTCACTATACTATGGGAGTGTTGTCACTATACTATGGCAGTGTTGTCACTGTACTATGGCAGTGTTGTCAATGTACTATGGGAGTGTTGTCACTGTACTATGGGAGTGTTGTCACTATACTATGGGAGTGTTGTCACTATACTATGGGAGTGTTGTCACTATACTATGGGAGTGTTGTCACTATACTATGGCCATGTTGTCACTGTACTATGGCCATGTTGTCACTATACTATGGCCATGTTGTCACTGTACTATGGCCATGTTGTCACTATACTATGGGAGTGTTGTCACTGTATTATGGCAGTATTGTCACTGTACTATGGGAGTGTTGTCACTGTACTATGGGAGTGTTGTCACTATACTATGGGAGTGTTGTCACTGTACTATGGCAGTATTGTCACTGTACTATGGGAGTGTTGTCACTGTATTATGGCAGTGTTGTCACTGTACTATGGGAGTGTTGTCACTGTACTATGGGAGTGTTGTCACTATACTATGGGAGTGTTGTTACTGTACTATGGCAGTATTGTCACTGTACTATGGGAGTGTTGTCACTATACTATGGGAGTGTTGTCACTGTATTATGGCAGTATTGTCACTGTATTATGGCAGTGTTGTCACTATACTATGGGAGTGTTGTCACTATACTATGGCAGTATTGTCACTATACTATGGCAGTATTGTCACTGTACTATGGGAGTGTTGTCACTATACTATGGGAGTGTTGTCACTGTACTATGGCAGTATTGTCACTATACTATGGGAGTGTTGTCACTATACTATGGTAGTGTTGTCACTGTACTATGGGAGTGTTGTCACTGTACTATGGGAGTATTGTCACTGTACTATGGGAGTGTTGTCACTGTATTATGGCAATATTGTCACTGTACTATGGGAGTGTTGTCACTGTACTATGGGAGTGTTGTCACTGTACTATGGGAGTGTTGTCACAGTATTATGGCAGTATTGTCACTGTATTATGGGAGTGTTGTCACTGTACTATGGGAGCGTTGTCACTGTATTATGGCAGTATTGTCACTGTACTATGGGAGTGTAGTCACTGTACTATGGGAGTGTTGTCACTGTACTATGGGAGCGTTGTCACTGTATTATGGCAGTATTGTCACTGTATTATGGGAGTGTTGTCACTGTACTATGGGAGCGTTGTCACTGTATTATGGCAGTATTGTCACTGTACTATGGCAGTGTTGTCACTATACTATGGGAGTGTTGTCACTATACTATGGCAGTGTTGTCACTGTACTATGGCAGTGTAGTCACTGTACTATGGGAGTGTTGTCACTATACTATGGGAGTGTTGTCACTATACTATGGGAGTGTTGTCACTATACTATGGCAGTGTTGTCACTGTATTATGGCAGTGTTGTCACTATACTATGGGAGTGTTGTCACTATACTATGGGAGTGTTGTCACTGTATTATGGCAGTATTGTCACTGTACTATGGGAGTGTTGTCACTATACTATGGGAGTGTTGTTACTGTATTATGGCAGTATTGTCACTGTACTATGGGAGTGTTGTCACTATACTATGGGAGTGTTGTCACTATACTATGGGAGTGTTGTCACTGTATTATGGCAGTGTTGTCACTATACTATGGGAGTGTTGTCAATGTACTATGGGAGTGTTGTCACTGTATTATGGCAGTGTAGTCACTGTACTATGGGAGCGTTGTTACTGTATTATGGGAGTGTTGTCAATGTACTATGGGAGTGTTGTCACTGTACTATGGGAGTGTTGTTACTGTATTATGGGAGTGTAGTCACTGTACTATGGGAGTGTTGTCACTGTACTATGGGAGTGTTGTCACTGTATTATGGCAGTATTGTCACTGTACTATGGGAGTGTTGTCACTATACTATGGGAGTGTTGTCACTATACTATGGCAGTGTTGTCACTGTACTATGGCAGTGTAGTCACTGTACTATGGGAGTGTTGTCACTGTACTATGGGAGCGTTGTCACTGTATTATGGCAGTATTGTCACTGTACTATGGCAGTGTTGTCACTATACTATGGGAGTGTTGTCAGTGTACTATGGGAGCGTTGTCAGTGTACTATGGGAGTATTGTCACTGTACTATGGGAGTGTTGTCACTGTACTATGGGAGTGTTGTCACTGTACTATGGGAGTGTTATGATTGTACTATGGGAGTGTTGTCACTGTACTATGGGAGTGTTGTCACTGTACTATGGGAGTGTTGTGACTGTACTATGGGAGTGTTGTCACTGTACTATGGGAGTGTTGTCACTGTACTATGGGAGTGTTGTGACTGTACTATGGGAGTGTTGTCACTGTACTATGGGACTGTTGTCACTGTACTATGGGAGTGTTGTCACTGTACTATGGGAGTGTTGTGACTGTGCTGTGACTGCAACAAATAACTGCCCTGGCTGTGCCGTGACTGTGCTCGTCTGTGCCGTGACTGTGCTCGTCTGTGTCGTGACTGTCGTGATTCTGCGAGATATCTGCTATAAGTCGTGAACTTTTACAAACACGTGTTGGAAGTGAAACACTGAAGAAACACTATTAACAGGATTACGGGTTGCTTAGAATCATCGTTAAATTTAGTCATGGCGTCCTTGTGTAGAACACTGCCAATCTAATTAAAATCAGATCTTAGTTCTCTGAGGACATCTCATTACGGATCACGTCCGAACGATCTTTCATCGACCAATCAGAGCGTCCGTACCAGATCAGTGACAGTCAGAATGTGTTTTCTAATCATGCAACCTCGAAAAGGTTAACACGGGGTATTACGAACGGCAGTTATGGGCTGTACGACTGATTTCGTCAAAATCATCGGCTTTCTCTCGCTTCAAAGGGATAAACATTTGAAACGGAAGAGATTTACCATCTATCAGACATTCCAGAATTATTTTCGAATTTTGAATCGAGAACATTGTAAAAATATTTTTTCAAAGCCAAGTCTGGAATGAAAGTCCCCAGTTTGAAACTAGTGCCGTAAAGCTCTTGAAAGTTGCTTTCTGATTGGCTAATACCAACAGCTTGTTGTAGTCATTTCATTGATCTATTAAATTTAGCGAAGTGTTCATCTGACGTGACCTGTAATCGGATGTCCTAAGATCTTTGTTTAGCAGCAGCGAGGACGAAAATATGATTTTAATGAAATTGAGAACAGTACAGAATCTTGGAAATCAAGCGTTTGACATCTATTTTATTAAAAGTTTTCAATACTTGAAGTTCTGATAACCTGAGACATATACATCAGCAGTATGGACACAACACACTGCAACATCAGTTTGTGTTTGTCGCTACAGACATTGTAACTGTTATTTGTATTCTGAATGTGGTTACACCTAATTTAATTACTGCCTATGTGATAACGAGATCACGACAACACCAACTCAATGGAAGCTAAACAGCTAAACAGGAGACGGAATGTCACATAATCGAACGTACCCGGGTTCGAACCTCATACACTCGAGTTTTATCCTCAAGGTTTGAACCTCAAATATCAGCCTAGTGGTTAAGGTGAGGTGAAATGGGGTTTAACGTCGCGTCCAAGATTATTGCACTTATATAGCGACGTGCATGTACGTGTGTGTGGCTGCTTGTACTAGTCCGGACTGATGCCGATTTATAGTGCTAGCTCACTGAGATACCATGCCACAGTTTAACATGTATACCCCACTCAGACACAGTATACTGACTCCGAGGCGACCAGTCCTTGTTTTAGCCCCTGAATGCCGAGCGCCAGACAGGGTAACAACATGTACCATATTTTAACGTCTTTTGGTATGACGCAGTCGGGGATCGAACCCCGGACCTTCCGCTCTCCGGGCGGACGCTCTACCATTAGACCACGGAGGCGGTCCCTAGTGGTTAAAGTGTTCACTCGTCACGCCGAAGACCCGTGTTCGATTCCCACCATGGGTACAATGTGTGAAGCCCATTTCTGGTGTGCCCCGCCGTGATATTGCTGGAATATAGCTAAAAGCAGCATAAAACCAAACTCACTCACTCACTCATACACAGGTGTTCAAATTCAAATACCTGAGGTCGAACCTAATATGCTCGAGTTCGAATCTCATATATCCGGATTCAAACCTCATAACCAAGGTTCAAACCTCAAATACTCGGCATTAAACCTCAAATACCAAGGTTTAAACCTCATATATCAGGGTTCAAACTCAAATACCAGGGTTCGAACTTCATTCACCACATGAAGGCGCGATTTTCCATTCATATAACGTTCACCGCCAATTTTCCCTTAACGTCCAATGGAATTTGTTACGGCGGATAGTTGAGACTGGTTAGTCGCTGGCATTGTTGTTTTATATTTTCTATGAACATGTGTCATAATGATTATGATGAACATGTGTTTTAGAATGAAAATAATGTTCAACTGTAATTTCAGGCTTAAACATTGCTATGATTATGCAAGCCTTCTGAAAAGCCTTAGCCTTTCATTTGTCATCATTGAATTAAATGAAATTTGATATCGCCAATTCTCGCGAGATTTGTTAACTACGTGTTTGCAACGAGAAATAATTGACTTCCGGTGACAGGATCAAGGCTGGTATGAGGTACATCACCTTTAGATTATCTCGTCCATCGATTAATGATATGCCTGTAATTGTCATGTACCCAGGGGAGGCTGGTTGGGGTGAGAAATGATGTCACCACTCCCACATGTAACCAGGCGAGCAGCCCGGGTCTATTTCATTACCTCAAATGGACACTAACACGCTTCAGTCTGTGACGAGATAACAGACGGACGACCTGGGAATATTTAACAGAATAAGGACCGTTTTAATCAGTCGTTTTTCACTTTGTGTGTGGTCGGTGTTGTTGTTTTTTAACATGAATTGATTGCTGATGGCAGATTTTCTCATCATTATTAATAAGAGCGACAAAAGAATTAATGATAAGAAATCTCTGCTTAAACCAGAATTGGTTGCACGATTCTGACTATATCATAAGCATGTGTTTTTGAATCTCTATGAAAATAGTGAAGATACCAGGTGTTCGTGGAAGGTGGTAGTGTTTTGTCACTCTGAATCTTTATGCGTAGACCTAAATATGAAACAGGTGAAGCTATTTCAATCGTCTCTTTCATTTCAAGCTCAGGTGGGCAAATCAGTGAAAGGGACTTGGCTATTTGATAGTTTCTTGAACGATACCTGACCGTCGATATACCTCATGTTTTAGTAAACATATTACTGCCATTTGAAATGAATTAATGTCAAAATGTCGAAAACGTTTGTGCAGTTGAAGAATATGAAGTGGATTTCAGAATGATCATACAACGATTGCCATCTTGCAAAATTAAACTTTAGTTTGTTTGTTGGTTAGTTGTTTAACGCCGCACTTAGCAATATTCCAGATATAAGACGACAGTCTGTGAATAATCGAGTCTGGACCGGACAATCTAGTGATTGACATCATAATCATTGATCTACGCAACTGGGATACGATGACATGCATCAACCAAGTCAGCGAAGCTGACCATCCGATCCCGTTAGTCGCCGCTTACGACAAGCATAGTCGCCTTTTGGGCAAGCATGGATTGCTGAAGACCTATTCTGACCCAGATCTTCACGGGAGCAAAGATTATACTCCACGTTTCATAAGGCGCTTGATATGATTAATATTAACAAGCTAATATGTTTACCTTTTTTACGAAATGGAATACTTGACCTCAATTTCAAGTATTAATAAGTTTATATGAAAGCATGTGTTTGACGAAGAGAGGTAGCTCCTTCACGATCATTATGTTAATTGTTCACACAAATGATTGTTCTCTTCGCCCTTTGCTATTTCAGTAACCATGGTTTGGTTTTAACACCGCACACAGCAGTTTTCATCTGTATGGTATGGGGTTTTAAATGATCGAGTTTGGACTAGGCAAACCTGTGATTGATATTATGAGCAACGATGTCGGTGTACTGTGACACGCAATCAACCGTGTCAACGAAAAACGGACCGGCGCCATTTGGTCGCCTCGCACGAGAGGCATCGGTTGCTGAGTAGTTCTTCAAACCTGGAACCTCCATGAGGAAAATTCATGAAAGCTGGTTGAAGCACGATATTTTATGATATGATAAACCGCCTCCGTGATCTAGTGGTAGACCGTCCGCCCGGAATGCGAAAGGTCCGGGGTTCGATCCCCGGTCACGTCATACCAAAAGATGTTTACAGATGGTACTTATTGTTACCCTGCCTGGAATTAAGGGGCTAAAACCCATTTCACCTCCCCTCAACATTTAATATGAAAATCAATGTGTAACTTTCCAATAAGTGAGCGAGTGAGTTGGGTTTAACGCCGCTTTTAACAGTATTCCAGTTATATCGCGGCGTGTCAGCTTAATATGGGAGGAAAGCCCGAAGTGATGCAGGTCTCAGACGTTTACCTCTTTGGTGAAACCCACGAGCACGGGTATGGTGCTGACAAACATAGAAACAAAATCAGGTCGAACCGGGATTCGAACCCACAATCATAGGTTTCAGGCGTGCCCAGGGGACGCAACTCTGCACAGCGAATCGCGGCGCCTTAGACGACTGGGCCACCCGTGCCCCCAGAACTATATCAGGCCCGACAGAGAAAAACAGAAGAGAGCAACCAAACTAAAGACTATGCACACACGTTCTATAGACATAGTCACAAAAATAACAAACAAAGACACTATACCAATAATGTTTGCTTGTAATATGACAAAAAATAAACTGTCACATTGTCAAAGGTATTAAATACAGTAAATCACACAGACCGCAACAAACCGAATGCTGTCTTCATTGAAAAGGAGCACAAAGCACACTTTGAAGGGATTGTGTCTTGTTTGTAATTAATGTGGTTATTTCTAATTAAATTATGTATTTAAATTGGTTGTCCTCTCTTGGTGGTCTTTGGTAGGCCTGACTGTATTGTATTTAGAAACGGGATCATCCTGCTAAATGTGCTGTCTGGATTGACACAGTTCAGTGCCACCAAACTGTACTTGACAAACTGATCCATTCCACTTTAAGAAAAAAAGGTTCCAATTTAAAGTCGATACAATTGACTCAAGTGACGCCACTCCTTTCTAAAAGGAAAATTGAAATACTTGGGAAAGGTTAGAGGCATGGAGTAATCGAAGGAATTAGGTCGGCATTACAGCCAATTTCCTTATATGATTCTCGCTAAGGCTGACTCACGGGATCCTAAGTCAAACAGCAAATTGAAACCTGCACCGCCAAGCTTAGCCTGGTGTAACGACTATACTGTAAACGTTTACATTTTAACATGCAAAATTCTACATTTATATTCTACTCAAAACACGTTAAAGAACACTCACAATTGAAGGCTGTGTTTGAATGCCCCAAACCATGACAGTTTAATTGTCATATGAATCAATCTGTGTTATTTAACTTATTTTGAGTAGTATATATGTAATATGTAATTAATACATATAAATTTACATTCATGTTCATTCGTCTCAAGGGGCGGTCGGGTAGCCTAGTGGTTAAAGCGTTTGCTCGTCACGCCGAAGAATCGAGTTCGATTCCCGACATGGGTACAATGTGTGAAGCTCATTTCTGGTGTCCCCCGCCGTGATATTGCTGGAATATTGCTAAAAGCGGCGTAAGACCATACCCACTCACTCACTCATTCGTCTCAAACATGCGTGATTATGATTAAACAAGATGACTTTGGTTTCATCATGTTCCATCGAATGATATGCGACCGCCTCCGTGGTCTAGTGGTAGAGTGTCCGCTCCGAGAGCGGAAGGTCCGGGGTTGGATCCCCGGCCGCGTCATACTAAAAGACGTTAAAAGATGGTTCTTGTTGTTACCCTGTCTAGCACTCGGCATTAAGGGGCTATAACAAGAACTGGTCGGCTCGGAGTCAGTATGATGTGTCTGAGTGGGGTATTCATGTTAAACTGCGGCATGGTATCTCAGTGAGCTAGCACTATAAATCGGCATCAGTCCGGACTAGTACAAGCAGCCACACAAACACACACACGTACATGCACGTCGCTTTATAAGTGCAACAATCTTGGACGCGACGTTAAACCCCATTTCACCTCACCTCACCTCGAATGATATGCAGGTCACATTCCAAAAGCGATAATTATGTCAAAGGTTGTTTGTTCGCCCTATTATATCCCGTTAAGTTTTGACACGAAGTATTTGGTGTTTTTTAAGAGAACACTTAGTGTTCATGTTAGCATCAATCATGAAACTGTCTCTCTCGGGACAAACCTGTAATGGGAATGCATCCAATATTAGATGCGTTTTACTTCTCAACAGCAATGATGATGTTAGTTTGGGAATAAGTTTAATTTGTGTGTTCGTTGTTTAACGCCGCGCAGGAAATATTCCAGCTATGTGACGGCGGCCTGTAAATCATCGAGTCTGGACCAGACAATCCAGTGATTGACATCATGAGGATCGATTTACGCAGTTGGGATACGATGACATGCATCAACCAAGTCAGCGAGCCTGGCCACCCGAGTTTCCTCTTACAGTGTACGAAGTGGTAGGGCTAATGGGAGATTCCAGAGATAAGTTGGATTACATAAGCTAGTCCGCGATATGATATTACAGTATTCTTATCAAATATTCATTTCCTTCCACGTTGTATTATCATTATTGAACTGGGATAGTCCTTGTGCTGCTGGCCGTCTCCGTGGTCTAGTGGTAGAGCGTCCGCCCGAAGAGCGTAAGGTCCGGGGTTTGAACCCCGGCCGCGTCATACCAAAAGACGTTAAAAGATGGTACTTGTTGTTACCCTGTCTGGCGCTCGGCATTAAGGGGCTAAAACAAGGACTGGTCGGCTCGGAGTCAGTACGCTGTGTCTGAGTTGGGTATTCATGTTAAACTGCGGCATGGTATCTCAGTGTTCTAGCACTATAAATCGGCATCAGTCCGGACTAGTACAAGCAGCCACACCCACACACGTGCATGCACGTCGCTATATAAGTGCAATAATCTTGGACGCGACGTTAAACCCCATTTCACCTCACCTCACCTTGTGCTGCTTAGTCATACTTAACATACTAGAGTTACGAAAACATGATCATAAACAATATATTTATCGCCTCAACGACAGCGTTCACCATGCTAATAAGTGAGTGAGTGAGTATGGATTTACGCCACTTTTAGCAATATTCCAGCAATATCACGGCGGGTGACACCAGAAATGAGCTTCACACTGCTAATAAGTGATTAAAAAAGATGCATGTTAAATATGGACAGATACTTTTCAGAGTTCTATAGTTGATATTACCTCATATTATCTCGTTCTCACTTTCATTTTCGTTTATTTATTGAATATTGTACAATCCTTTTTTTTCAACATTCGGAAGCATTATTATAATTTTCAAGAATCCCCCCCCCCCCCCCCCCCTACAGAATATCAAATGATCGGTCTATAATGAGAATCGGATAACCAAACTGTCATCAATCGTTGTGTCATCGTTGCCCGACAGCATGGATTGTACAATTGAACAAATTACCCTGAAAGTTCAATTTAGTTTGTAGAAATGCCCCCTAAATACATTAAAAATTAAACCTTAAGATTTCAAGATATGTTTGGTTATTTGAATGACCTTGCGATGACGTTACTTTGTCAGTAACAAAAAATAAAATTGTTTACTAGTAAAAACAACATGCGTGTCTATTTCACAGCTGGAGACAAATGTAATATACATGTTTGTGATTCTAGCTATGTCAACACGGGACGTGTATTGCAATGCCTATTCTTAATCAATACTTTACACCAAACATCAAACACTGACAAAGGCAAAAATGTTTATTCCTAATCGAACTAATGGCAACTTATGCCCTGATATGCAAAGTTGTTATTGATTTTTAATGCAGAATATTTATCGCCAACTGTTTACTGTTTCTTCTAAGACTTGGGTGTCTAAGAGGCATAATTAAATACCTCCTATTCAATTATTAAACCCCATTTACTAGCGATTATCGGGGCGTGGGTGAGTGTTGAAGACAGGCCATTAACCAAGCATATGGTCAGGGACTGTTGTTTATTGTTAACCGATAAACACAACTCAGACAAGTGGGGGAAGGATTTACATGTAACTTTATCTCTATCAATAACCTACGGAGGTTCATGTCAGCCATTTCGCATCTTTGCGCTTTACTTAGAGTTGCGACGACGCTAGGACGAAATTCGAAGACGCGATGCAAAGTAAGCGATGTTATGTCATCGCTTTTTCCCATCTTTCCTTCTTCGCATCCTCGCATCTTTGCTTCTTTGCTTTTTCGCATCCACGCATCTTATCTTCCTCGAATCTTTGCATCCTCGTGTCCTCGCATTTTCTCTTCTCGCATTTTTGTTTCTTTGCATACTCGCATCCTCGCATCTACTATTCCTGGCATCTTTGCTTCTTCGTATCCTCGCATCTTTGCTTCTTCGCATCTTCTCTTCTCGCATTTTTGCTTCTTTGCATACTCGCATCCTCGCATCTTCTATTCCTTGCATCTTTGCTTCTTCGTATCCTCGCATCTTTGCTTCTTCACATCCTCGCGTCTTCACTTCCTCGAATCTTTGCATCCTCGAATTCTCGCATCTTTGCTTTGCATCTTCTCTTCCTCGCATCTTTGTTTCTTCGCATACTCGCATCTTCTCTTCCTCGCATCTTGGCTTCTTCGCATACTCGCATTCTCTCTTCCTCGCATCTTTGCTTCTTTGCATACTCGCATTTTTCCTTCCTAGCATCTTGGCTTCTTCGCATCCTCGCATCTTCTCTTCCTTGCATCTTTGCTTCTTCACATCCTCGCATCTTCTATTCTTTGCATCTTTGCTTTTTCGCATCCTCGCATCTTCTCTTGCTCGTATCTTGCCTTCTTCGCATCCTTGCATCTTCTCTTCCTCACATCTTTGCTTCTTCGCATCCTCGCATCTTCTATTCCTTGCATCTTTGCTCTTCGCATCCTCGTATCTTCTCTTCCTCGCACCTTGGCTTCTTCGCATCCTCGCATCTTCTCTTCCTCGCATCTTTGCTTCTTCACATCCTCGTATCCTCGCATCTTTGCTTCTTCGCATCCTTCCTTCCTCGCATCTTGGCTTCTTCGCATCCTCGAATCTTTTCTTCCTCGCATCTTCGCTTCTTCTCTTCCTTGCATCATTGCTTCTTCGCATCCTCGCATCCTCGTATCTTTGCATCCTCGTATCCTCGCATCTTTGCTTCTTCGCGTCTTCACTTCCTCGCATCTTCGCAACGTTCATCGCGTCTTCGCATCTTTGCGTTTTCGCATCGTGCCTTCGCATCATAATAGATCGCAAAGGTGTAAAGGTCACAAAGGTCCGTAGATTTTAAATCAGCCACAGTATTCCCGTTATTTCCCCTGTCACAGTGTTGCGATGACCTCGATCTACGCATCCAAGGAAATCCTTTCTACACAATAACGCACACTTGCCACCTGCCGTAACGTTAGTGACTCAACAATCTTGCATCGGGCTATTTTCAAGAAGCTTGTAGTTTAAAATTTATTGCTACGCTGGAGTAGGATCATTCTTTGTTTAAGATGTCAGCAAATGTGTAAATCCCACCTTTGGGATACAGTGACATTCATTAAGCAAGTCAGCGACCCTGACCACTCGATCACGTTAGTCGCCTCTTACCACAAGCGTGGATTGCCGAAGAGCAATTTTGAGCCGGATCTTCACGGGATAGCCATCGGACGTTTTGTTGTGGTAGTAATATTGTCAAAGTTTGAGTGAATTCAGAAGTAGAAAAGCCAGAAGTAAGATAATGAAAGCTATTTTTGCTAAGCTGACTCAACAAAAAACTCTTTAAATAATTACATTTTGCTAACTTATTTATAACCAACGACCTCATGTGAACTGAAGTCAAAAGCAATGCGAGCCTAGGCCGAATGTATTTGTCTCGTGCGGCAAATCAATCTTTGAAAGGATCTCCAAGTCATCAAGACCGAACTGATTTATAAACCACTTTTATTTCAAACACATACAATCAGAAATGAATATAATTGGCTTTTTCAAATCCGATCGCACGATGCATATTGCAACCATGCATGGAATTTTGATGCCAGCATATCACATGGTCATGCAGCTTATTCAGTACGTAGAGGAATATCCAAGTACCTCTCCATTCCTTAGAAATATTTGGCTCTGAGTTGGAATAAAAGCGACAAAACCCTTTTCATATTCATAAGAAATCTGTGCCAGAGTCGATTGTACAATTCTAACTATATCATGAGCATGTTTTCATGAATCACTATCAAGTAGTGATGACACCAGGTGTTCGCGAAAAGGTGAGCGTGTCCTGCCCCACCGGTGTCACCCATCACAAACACATGCAAATGCAACTCAATTGTTCACATGGAAAAACACGGAAACGTTTGTCACTGGTGCGTCAAATTTAGAAATGTCCTCCACATATCTACCATTAAACGTTTTGAAATCTTTCCTGAGGCCTTGAATGTTTTAACCTTGATGAAACAACTTTTGAGTTGCATAACGCTCTTTGAAATGTTGTACTGAATACAGAGTGACACGTGTACGTGTGTATTTCCCAAATTAAACCACATCCGTAGAATTTGACATGACTTTTTGAGGCAATGTGTAAGGCGTTCTTGCGTGATGAACGTGGAATGGGATCTCTGTCGCGAGATGGTCTTTTCAGCAGTAATGGCGTGGTGCAAAGCTGTATTGTGGCGATGAAACGAATGTTTTAACCAATTTCTTGTAGATTTTGAGAACATGCTTTCGAGGCTTCTATGAATAACTAGAGCCCCAAGCAAGGATATATGAGTAACCTGTTTCTTTGTTTTTCTTATTGAACGGTTATTTAATTATTCTAACATTGATTTCGTTATAGTTGACAAAAATGAAACACACCATAATATAAGCAGTAGGTATCTATGATTTGAAAAAAAATGTATCTTTGTTCATTTCCCACAATTCTACCGTGGTCGACTGCCACGTTCTCAAATCATTCAATGCGGGATCGAGACCCTATGTCGATACATATTTTCTAATTTTCCAGGAATAGTTCCACCATTTTCAAGTCTTCATTAATTGAAATTTAGGTGAAAATAATTTGACTGTATTTGCATGATTGATAGTAACTTCTCATTCCTGGAAAATAATGGAGCGTTTAAATGATAGGGTGACGTCACAAATGTGTTTAATCCAGGGGATGTACATGTGTGAGGTCCATTACCCGGATGACGTCAGGTCTCACTTCCATCAACAAGACCCGGGATCGTCTCAGTAAAACGTGATGCAATGGAAAGGCTTTATTTGTGACGGGTTGAGGTTTCACTGCACGATAGTTATGTGTGAACACACAAGAAGGACGTCATTAGAGAGAAAGAATGTATGTAGAGCCACTGGCCCATAATACAACACATTTGTAACCAAATGCCATATATAATTAATGTGCTTTGACAAGTAAGCGTCTGTGGCTGAAGCATGTGTTTCATAATGGTACCACCATGATATGTCCATAGTACATAATGTTTTCGTAAATCAATGGATGCTTTAAATCCTCAGGGGGGATGGGGGTAGTCTAGTGGTTAATGCGTTCCCTAGTCACGACGAAGGCCCGCGTTCGATCCCTTATACGGGTACAATGTGTGAACCCCATTTCTAGTGTCCCCCGTCTTGAAATTGCTGGAATATATGCTAAAAGCGGCGTAAGACCCATCTTCCCGAGGCAAGAGAGTTAACTGACTTTAAAAGTCCAGTTTCCACCCTTGCCGAACTAGGCTGGAATTCCTGGTTTCGATCGTAGCGCCTCCAGAGGCTATTACGAGTTATGTCCTTTCTGTGCCTCTCATATTGACCAATCAGATTCAACCTCTCGTATCAGTTGCATTTGCTTCAAACAAAACGTATATTGTGATAAAACGAGTCTTACATCGCGACGTGCATCAAATCACGTGAGCACCTTGATTAAAAGCATGAAAAGATTTAGAAAATATCTGTTGACAACGAGTTAGCGGTGCACATGCTTTGCAAATCCTGCAGTCGACCGAAATCTACATGACACTTTACGGACCGGATTTCGATTTCGGTGCGCGATTTTGATTGGACTATGCATAGACTCGTTAGTCCAGCCAAAGTGTAACTCCATAATACCAGCCTAGTTCGGCAAGGGTGGAAACTGGACTTTTATAGTCAGTTAACTCACTTGCCTCGTGAAGATGCGTAAGACCATACTCACCCACTCACTTTAAATGCTCAATAGAAAGTAACGGGCATCGTCTTATTGTGCTTTCCATTTTAGACCATCGACCTTTAATATTCATTAATTGCAGAAGCTCTGATCTAAATCTAACAAATATTATATCGTGCATGTTGTCTGTTATAATTACTTATCGCGCTCTAATAAATCATATGCGTGCGATTTATACAAATTCATAGGAGATTTATGAATTCCCAATCTTACTTGAAGCAGGTACAATATTTTAACATACAGGGGTTCGAATCCCAGATTCTTCTTTACTGTGATCCTTGGTTTGTCAGCACCATGTGCTATGATCGAGAGTTTAACCAAATAGTTAAACATCTGATACCTGCATCATTTCGGACTTTCCTCCCACATCAAGCTGACACGCCGTCCCATAACTGGAATACAGTTCAAAGCAGCTTTAAACCTAACTCACTCACTTCCTCACCCCAACACTCTCTCACTAACTTATGCATTACACGCACCTGTAGCACACAAACAATGTACACCAACTTCAATACCCTTATAAGATAAATCCACGTGATCAAATACAGACCTCCTATTTGCGCAGATCATTTTCTGTATTTACAGAACGATAATAATTTCATGTTAACATACATATTCCGGTAATAAAAAGCTGATGTTTTTAACATGTTTTTTGTGTGCGAGGTTGTCCTCTAAAGAACGTTTTTACTTGTGAGAAGTATTAAGTTAACAATTACCTGTGTTTACATCAGTGCTGTAGCGAGTCGGGGGACTCATACACTCCAGCCACCTACCAACCAGACTGCGCTGCCATCCCTACCTGTGAGATCAATAGAGCCTATTACTAGCCTAAACAAGGAAATCGTGAGGTGGTTGTTAAAAGACCACATTCAGGTAATTAAGCCGCCATTGCTGTGGTACGGAGTCTGATTTTCTCATTGTTCTCAACAAATAATTCCCACTCAATAAGTCTTTATTAACCGATAATACGCCGCCAATATTACCCACCGGAAGGCCACTTTTCTTAGCGATTGAAAGGCCGGGGTAGCAATACTCTATCGTGGCGTAATAATACCTCCACGTCACTTCCGCTACTTTGTGCACCGGAAGAAAGTGCGAGGCGTTATTGGATGCACGTGGCACTATTTGTCACTGATCTCAATGGGACTGTCTTCCAGGGAAGGTGACAGGGGGCAAAATTGTTAAAAGCCAAAGGACAAATTAGTTTTGGCGGAGACAATCGTTTTGAATATCGTTTTGGGCTATTTGCAGTTATGTGTTATAAATTTCATCACTCATGCTTGAAGGACATGCATAGTAGACGGTGAAAACGTGACATGAAAGACATGGAACCTGCGTTTGTATGTTGATAGTGTTTGAACACACGATATGTTTGAGACACAATTATCGCTATATTTGCGGAAATGTAGTTTTAATACTCGGTAATGAGTGAACCGTTCCATAAGACGGATGTAAAACGAATAGAGGAATTGTGTGATGAAAGGAAAACTGGATTATGAAAATGGGAAATATTCAGGCCACGTGTCATGTAACCAAAACAACACGAAAAGTACATCAAACCTTCAAGAAAACACACGCGCCTACACTGTAAAATATTGTTTAGATCCTAAACACAAAATTAAACACGTTCCTCGTTCCATAATTTTTTTTATATGTTTAGGACTCACATTTTTAGGGTCGTGTTTAACAGCTAGACGTGTTTAGGGTCTAAATGTGTATGCCCCCTTGAAATTCATTGCATGTTATTTATAAAAGGGGTTCTTCCTATGTTTCATTAGGGTTTAATAGGGTTACAGAAGCGAGTTTGTGGGGGTTGGGGTTGGGGTTGGGTTTGGGGTGGTAGGGATAAAAGCTATTTTAGCAGTACAGGTTCTACTACACCAAATCAGTACCAGTTTGGAGAGTGCGGTTTTCGTGGTTTTCAGCCTTCAGTGCAGATCGAGAGATATCTGCAGGCTGTGATTGGAGGATATTCTGTAAGATTTTTATGTCTTTCAAATGTACATCCATCCAGTTATTAAAACTGACCATGTTTTTCTATATTTAGTACTGTCTTTTTCAACATGATGACTTATGCTGAATGTGACCACAGCTATTTTCAAGTAGGTGACATTTGGTGCGAAACTGGGGGTGGTGTGTTTAGCTTCCGGTACTCGGAAAAGGAGCTGGCTAAGCTAGTCATTTTTATTTTTTTTATTGCTGCTCTAAGGCCAAACTGTGCACACACGTACAGGTAATAGCTGTTGAATGCTAAGTTATTTAAAAAAAAATCATAACGTTACTATAGAAGTCTATGGGAAAACATTTGGTTGTGTGTAACCTATAGATTGATTTTTTTAAATTTATGTTTTGGTTGGTTGGATGGAGGTTGGTGGGGTGGGTGGGGGTGGGGATGGGTGGTGGTAACTAGAAATGAAATCGTAGTTATCAGATAAACATATCATTGTCAGCTTCCCGAAATTCTGCTAGTCATACAACAACACATTTAAGAACACAACACTTTTTCATCTTCGGCGGGATACGAACCTGCAATCTCTTAGTTTGTAGTTCAACACCGAGACTGTTGTCATGAAAAGTGGCAATTTTCCTAGTCACCATTAACTGAGGTTTTTTTTAAGTTGTACATGTTTTTGTTCATATTGTACCAAGTTCGTTGTAAGTCCTAGTCGAATATGTGTTATGCAAGCATCTGATTTGCACATCTAATTAGAATTTCGGCAAGGTAGGAAACTGGACTTTTATAGTCAATTAACTCCCTTGCCTCGGGAAATGTATCATCACATACATTGTACAAAGGTTTTAAGGAACGTATGTCAACGTCTGTTATTAGAAAAACTAAATCAGTGGCGAAACTCCACATTCTGGTGAGGTTTCTATAAGTGATGTTTACATACAGCGTACCAAATAAACAAACCTATTTTCAAAGGACAGCACTGTCCAGATTAACGCGAGGCCACTGTACACAAGTTTAGAACAGCCCAAATCACTTAGCTTTCTCACACATCCTGCACATGATATGAAATTTTCAAAAGCATAAAAAATGACACATTAATTATTTGTCATGCGAAAACGTTCACGGACGCGTCATTACGATTCTTTATGAACTCAAAAACCCAACAACCGAAAGGTTATTGGGGTGTTTTCCTGCTAATGCTTTGACAATTTCCAAAACGGCACTTGGAAAAAATAAATTTAAAAACAGTATTACTGAAGCCCACGTGTCAATCGGTCGTTGCTTTTGAACCTTCAGTTTCTTGAAATAGTCTTTTTAATCAGCAGCGGCGGTCACTGAAACTGATCGCTCTGGAATTAAACCTGTCCGGTACAGAATGGAAGCTGGACTCACGATTGTAGTGAAGCGTTCCAAACTAAACGAATCTGTAAAACACGAAACCAAATCTAACGTTTCCGACATAAGCTACCCTATTTGAGAAAAACAAGTAATTAATAAATTTGAAATTAAGGCTTCACAAGATGCCAAAATCGATTATATTTTCGTTACAAATTACGCTAGTCATTTCTTCATTATTGATCACAAGTGATAGTTAATACGCCTAATTTAGAAACATTATAAAAAAAATCTAAAAATGTTTACTTTAGTTCCTTCTGTACCTGACATTTAACAAGTACATTGGAAAGTTTTTCGGAAATGTGGATGCTGAACATGATATCATATGTCTGAGTATGTAGAGATATTTTTTGACTGTATTAGCGGACCAGAATATGGCTTTAATCTCGCTGGCACTTCGCTCAGCCGCATATAATAGTTAGCTAGTTTAAAGGGCCGCATGACAACAAAAGAAAAAGTAAGGTATATGGAAAAAAACATTTCAGTGACTTTCTTCTCCGATGTGCTTTGATTAGATATCGTTATTATTGCGGATTTCGGGGGCAGATCTTACAATGAGAAACTTCAGATTACTGTTATTTGCTAATTTGACCACGTACGTGTCTCTCTCCTTTCCCATTTCCAGTAATGGTGGATGTCCGTTTTGGCTGTTGAGAGGAGTAGGCACTAAAAGCAGCACTTCGTGAGCACAGAATCTCAGTAATTACCTAGCGTGTGAAACCTCACATTTTAGACGTGATAATGCAGGTAATGTTGTGGTTTTTAGCGCATATACTATCGGAATCGGGATTATGTTGTCAAACAGGATGCAATTTCTCCAACAAAAAAACATCGTAAATAACGTTGAAAACATTACTTATGCGTGCACAGAACGTCAGTTTCTTTTAGCCACTGCAACGTCTCTTTTCGTCTACCCCCCCCCCCCCCACACACACACACAAACCCCCACACCCCTCGACCGCCCCTCTCAATGTGTCAGTGGTCATGAAATAGATTAATGTATTCTTCAAGAATCTAAAGACGCAGTTAAAAACGATGACGAATCATACGTTCAAAGGTAATCGTTGCAAACTGCAAAATCTTTGATTCAAATGCAAATGATCATTTGTGTTATCCAGTGACTGTGTATGGCGGTGAGGGGTGCCACGGGGTCAGCAGGGGGAGTGTGCTCTTCAGAGAACGTCTTGTGATCTTCCCTCGTTCTGTCTGATGCAGAGACGTTGATTGTTTTCTTGTGACAACTATGCGCATATTGCAACGTTTAATTTTCTACTACGAGATAATACGCGTCTTCTCAAAGGTTGCATTACGCATGGTTCAACGGTTCATAGGTCTCTTTGATATCAGATGATAAATAACTTTCCAAAGCCAACAATCAGGACGTATCCATGGAGCCGCTGTCTGACCTCTGACCTCTGACGTCACTAGTTTTCCTACCTGACCTGTGTATGCACACATATTTTCAATCACAATCAGACTGATGGACTCCTCTTCCAGTTGGACGATAACAAAATGAACATTAACTGTGCACGATCTTGACTTCATAAGATGTTTACAGTAAACAGAGTCAGACGCATGTCAATTCGCGAGGTTGTGAGTCAAGAAGTAAAAATATTTGTGGTCTCCGCACTGTCACTCGCTCGCTATAACGAGTAGACATGAAAAGCGCAAAACATGATGGCGGGATATTGTCTTGCCTCGGGGTGTTATCATGGCATTGACCGTTTGATTGTTTGTTGTTTAAAGCCAAACTCAGCAATATTCCAGCTACATGACGTCGGTCTGTAAATACTCGAGTCTGGACCAGACATTCCAGTGGTTGACATCATGCGTCAATTGGGATGCAATGACATGCATCAATCAAGTCAGCGAGTCTGACCACCCGATCCCGTTAGTCACCTCTTATATAATTACGACAAGCATAGTCGCCTTTTACGGCAAGCATGGGTTGTTGAAGACCTATTCTAACAGAGATCATCTGAATTAGAGTGAGTGAGTTGGGTTTAACGCCGCTTTGAACAGTGTACCAGGCATAGCACGGCGTGTCAGCTTGATGTGAATGGACCGCCGAAGGTGATGCAGGTCTTAGACATTTACCATTTCTCCCTTAGCGAATCCCGGACACTTAGACGACAGGGCCACCCGTGCCCCCTGGAGTATTTGTAAATGATCAGCCCTATTGTTGAAAGGGGGCGAGGGGTAGCCAAGTGGTTAAAGAGTTTCCTCGTCACGCCGAAGGCCCGGGTTCGATTCTCCACATGTGTACAATGTGTGAAGCACATTTTTGGTGTCCCCCGGTGATATTGCTGGACTATTGCTAAAGGCGGCGTAAAACCATACTCGCTCACTATTGTTGAAAGTGGAATATAGATGCAGCGCAATAGTTTTCATGTCTCACTCTTAGCTATATGAATCTTTGATCACGTTTGCTTTTGTTGTTTTTATATGCACTATATGGGCTTTGGGTAACCCTTGTGGTTAAATCATTGGCTCGTCAGGGCGAACACTAGGGTTCGATTCACCACATGTGTAAAAGCCAATTTTTGGTTTTCCCTCTCGTAATATAGCTGGACGCTTCACCATATCACTGACTGACTTACTGACTCTCTTTTACTTACACACACACACCAACTCATTCACTCACACACCCATCCACCCCTAAACCAATCCACCCACCCATCCAAAATCACCCACTCACTCATCCATAAATCCTTGCCTCTATTCACCTTCCCAAAGAACAAAAGTTAATGTTTGAAAGGAAATGATTCACAATCTTAAATATACAGAGGATTAACATTACGCTGCTTGAATTGTTATCTGCTGTAGATGTAAGTTGACCAAGCATATAAAATAGACAAGTGAAAGGCAAGACGTAGCTATATTGACAAAATTGATATTAGATGAATAAGTGTTGTATGAAGCAATCGTTTGGAAATAAGGACACTGCGTATAATAACGCACCCGTGGGGCCTGTATACTTGACTTGCTTTGATGTATATTGTATAAGGGTGGGGTTTAATGTCGCGTCAAAGGTTATTTCACTTATATAGCGACGTGCAAGTAAGTGTTTGTGTGGCTGTTTGTGCTTGTGCTTGTCCGGACTGATGCCGATTTTCTAGTTTTAGCCCACTGAGATACCATGCCGCAGTTGCCCCACTTAGACACAGTATACTGACTCCGAGTTGACCAATCCTTGTTTTAGCTCCTTAATGCCGAGCGCCAGACAGGGTAACAACAAGTGCCATCTTTTAACGTCTTTTTGGTAAGACGCGGCTAGGGGTCGAACCCCGGACCTTCTGCTCTCCGGGTGGCCGCTCTACCACTAGACCACGGAGGCGGTCAAAGTAGAAGGCAGTCAAAGTATAAGGGAGTCAACAGGCGAAACATGTACAATCTGTACCACTAGACCACGGAGGCAGTCAAAGTAGAAGGCAGTCAAAGTATTAGGGAGTCAACAGGCGAAACACGTACAATCTGTGGAAATGGGTGGACACGCCATAATATTACAAGTGGGTTCAACAATTAATACTAACAGTTAACAGTATGTATTCACATGTAACATATGTAAGCTTAATAAGTATTTGTTTGACTCATCTGGTAGTTATGAACACGTGTATCTCTAAATGTAATGTACAACCGTTCGTACTAAATGAGCACGGCCCTTGGGGATGGCACGAAATAACATTATTGCCTTCTTATTTGGATTTTTTTTAAATTACGTAAATTCAAACCCGCTGATAGAAGCCATGCCACTCTTTATTGACTTGTGATTTCTGACTGTACCAGAGTTCCTGTGTGACAATAATCAAATTTACGTGGAGCTAGGAGGAAGATAAGTCCGCACATGATGTTAAATATTCTTCAGTTAATCAGAAATAAATTCATTCAAAATTACATTTATGGATATCTCAATATCTCAGTTATTTAGCATGTCTTGTATCGTAAGGGGGTGAGTAAGTCAATGTCATCTAACGTGCCAGGGAGAGAGAGAGAGAGAGAGAGAGAGAGAGAGAGAGAGAGAGAGAGGAGGAAGAGAATGGGAGAGGGAGAAAGAGAGAGAGGGAGAGAGAAAGAATGAGAGAGAAAAAGAATGTGAGAGAGAGAAAGAGTGAGAGAGAGAAAGATAGTGACTGAGAGATAAAAGGAGAGAGGGAGAGAGAAAGAGTGAGAGAGACAAAGAGAGAGAAGGAGATTGAGAGAGAGAGAAAGAGAGAGATAGATTGAGAGAGGGGGGGCGGAGGAGGGAGCGAATGAGAGAGACAACTGGCGCTCACTTGCGTAGTACTGTTGGTGTTATGTCTGTCACAAATTGATTCCATCTGCTCTGAATGGGAAATAAGAAATTCTACACATTTGCCTGGATTGTTCTAACAATAATTGTTTTATTTGATACCAACTTTGCAAAACGTGGCTATGTGCCACAGTATGCTGTTGTGTTAAATCAGATACATGTAATTGACGCTGTATTGATTCGTTTAAAGTCATGACAGTGTGAGTGAGAAGCATTTTACGCCGCTTTGAACACCATATCCGTTACATCTTGATTTGTCAGGGAAGTCTGGGAGGGAAGGCCGATAGGACGCGGGTCGTGCTACTTTGGTGAGCCCCACGAGCACGGGTATGGTGCTGACACATGATAATTATCTGAATTCCTGCCATGACCAACCTAACCGGAAAACTACAACACAAGATGAATGTGGGACGCTCGGTTGATGATGATGATGATGATGATGATGATGATGATGATGATGATGATGTGATAATAGTGTTGATTTTGAATATGATGACGATGATATTGACGATGATGACTATGCGAAATATAGATAATAGGAAAATGTTAGTGAGAGAGAACGACTAATGGATATATAAGGACGAAAGAGATTTCATAGGGCGTAAAAATCAAAAGTGTGATAAAACTTTAATGAAAAGAACACTGAAAATCAGCGATGTATTAAAGCGTATTAGTGCAACATTCTAAAATAATAACTTCTACGTAGATGAAAGTATCATCTACATAAATGTTATATTATGTTAGAATGTGGCATTATGATTCTGGTGATGACACCAGGTGTGTGCGGGAAAAGTATGCAGGTCATACTCTACCGATAGCACCCGCCACACAGTGTTCAGTACAGTTCTGTACAAAAGTAAGTGTCGGTGAATAAGGAGGGGTGTAAACTCGGGGTAAAGGTTATAGCATGGGATAGCATCCCGTGTCATATTCAGTAAATACCTCTGAATGTCTACCATTAAATACCTGGAATGACGTTAGCTGGTATTTGATGGATGAAACATTGTTTGAAATACCTAGTTGTGAGGAAAATGTATCTTTCCGTGAAATTTGAATACATGGTCTGAAGTACCTAAGCAATTGAGAAATGTAAACGCCATAAGCTTGATCTGATGGTATATTTCTGGAAGTGAAGGAGAAATATATGATTGGAATCGCAGTCGACCCTCAAAGTCGTGGGAACCTGAAAAAAAGTTCAAGTTATCCGGGGTTCGAGACATCAGGGGACTTTTATGCCTACTTTGGACAATTGGGTCTCTCAAATGAGTTCAACATAGCGGAAAGTCGACACATCCAAATTCGACACAGCGAGATTCGACTGTGCGTGTATTGGCAGGTTATCAAAGTACATAAGGATGGGCAAATACAAACAGAGGAGTATTGAACAGTCCAGAGTGGGAATGATTGAAATGATAAGACAGTACGGTAGTCGCCAAACGATGGAAAAGTTACCGCACAGCGAGCCATGGGGTTATGAATATATTAATGAAACGAGTAACTTCGACATAGTTACCAGTAGATTGTAAACAAGGATTTACAGCAATTAAGAGATTGACCTTTTCCTGCTCTCATTATATTAATCCCACGCGGAAAACTCCTTCTCGTGTTTATTCAGTCACAAATATGACGTGTTTTAAGTTACCTGAACTATTGTCGAGATTTTATTGCTCACATACAAATGGTTGTTTACTCAAGATCGCTCTCATTTTATGATACGTGATCAAATATTATATAACATTTAATAACTGTTTATTTGGTGGGAACGCTGTGGCATATTTGATCAGAAAGCCATCAAATATTGGCTCTGAACTCTCATTTGAGCATGTTCCTCGTTACGAGTATTAGTTCAGTAAAGCGCTGCTACCAGAACCTTTCATTATTCTTTCAGACATATTTGGGAAAATTATGATTTGAAACAGGAATTACGCTTAATGAATATCGTATAGTCTGTGCAATAAGAGCCATCAGATTGCTACGACGGACTATTTGTGATGTAATTCTGGGAGTAGAAATCAATGGACGCAGGGTGGCCTACGTTTTGCCATTCAGCGATCTTTTTTCCGAGCGTATTAACGTCCACTTTTCATTCAGTTGTCATTCCCTCGGAGGATATTAAACGATTTAAGTGTTTTACAAATATTAGCAACAGTAAAAGTCGGATGGCTTTTTCCATTCGATTTATTTTATGTGTCTAAGAGTAATCTCATTGTGATGGACGCTGGGAACTACGAGTAAAATCTATCGGATGGAAGAGTGCTTGAGATGTTTCTCGTTTGTTTTAATTCGCCACACTCAACGTTGAAAATGTCTCTCAGTGTCTGTTTGAAAAATATCAGCGTGTACGTCCTACAAACTTAACATCGATCTTGAATTCGTAAATTTGAATTCTTTTAGGCCATTTGGTTGGTAATGGTAATGAAACCAGTTCTAGCACAAATCAGCGTTAACAGAGAAGAATAGCGGAGTCTAAGAGGAGAGAAATTCAATTATCAAATGTGTGGTCAGACCTTGAATAAGCATAGGGAAATTATGACTGCGAATGATAGATATTGAATATTGGACTTCTTGTAAACTCTCCAGTCAATACGATTCAGCAAGGACAAACCCATTATTGTGGTGTGACCTGTTTGTGGGTTTCGCTGGGGGGTTAGACATTTCAGTGACGGTTTTCTATAATAACTGTGATCACTACGGCATATAGTTGTAATCTAATCTATAAAGCCAAAGGGCAAAATCTGCCAAACGAATTATTTTATTAACAATGTCATTTTTTTCATGAAGTCTATGATATTGACGACAATTGCATTGGATGGTATATGGTACAAGTTATGAAAATAACAGTGACATTAATACACGGATCTTACCGGGAATATAAACTTATTACACTCAATTAAATGTAATCCCACCATAAATCAGTTCTGTGTAAAAGAATGTATCTGTTCTAAATGCAACGCTAATACGACGACATGCTGCCAATGCTTTCACTGACTGACGTCTTTCGCCTGGTGTAGGTTGTATGTATATTGTCTTGTGTAGGATGTATGCATATTGTGTAAGTTGTAGATATATATTTCCTTGTGAAGGATGTATGTATATTGTCTGGTGTAAGTTGTAGATATATATTTCCTTGTGAAGGATGTATGTATATTGTCTGGTGTAAGTTGTAGATATATATTTCCTTGTGAAGGTTGTATGTATATTGTCTGGTGTAAGTTGCAGATATATATTTCCTTGTGAAGGATGTATGTATATTGTCTGGTGTAAGTTGTAGATATATATTTCCTTGTGAAGGATGTATGTATATTGTCTGGTGTAAGTTGTAGATATATATTTCCTTGTGAAGGATGTATGTATATTGTCTGATGTAAGTTGTAGATATATATTTCCTTGTGAAGGATGTATGTATATTGTCTGGTGTAAGTTGTAGATATATATTTCCTTGTGAAGGATGTATGTATATTGTCTGGTGTAAGTTGTAGATATATATTTCCTTGTGAAGGATGTATGTATATTGTCTGGTGTAAGTTGTAGATATATATTTCCTTGTGAAGGATGTATGTATATTGTCTGGTGTAAGTTGTAGATATATATTTCCTTGTGAAGGATGTATGTATATTGTCTGGTGTAAATTGTAGATATATATTTCCTTGTGAAGGATGTATGTATATTGTCTGGTGTAAGTTGTAGATATATATTTCCTTGTGAAGGTTGTATGTATATTGTCTGGTGTAAGTTGTAGATATATATTTCCTTGTGAAGGTTGTATGTATGACGAATGACGGATCTGTACACTGATTGGGTAGTTAAGCGGACGAATGACTGATCTGTATATTGAATGGATATACAATGACTGGTTGGAATTCGAGGGTACAAATGGAGGAACAGTTAACATGTTTCGATGACGAATTACTAAACTGGTAAAATAGTTGAGATTATGAATGAATTATTTGTTGATTGGCTTGGGAGTTGACATGACAAGTGGCTGATTTGGTAACAGATTAGGTAGTTGAGGTGACGAATGATCTGTTAACGGGTTTGTCTATAAAAATGTCTTTTAAAAAGTGTAGATAATTATATTCCAGTCTTCGGGCTATGCCAACATACAAACTTAGAACAAACTTAAGATGGTAAATTTCTGCATTGACTTGTATGGATTATTGATATGCAATGACAACCTGATAATGCCATCAATGGATGACAGGTGTAGTTTATCCGCATGCTATGTGCTGACATTTATGTGCAGACAACAAACTCAGAGAAGAAGTTATTGTCAATGCTGTGGAATAATCGTCTATAAAATCAACTGTTTGACGATTTAACATTTAGGCTGTGATTTATTCAGTGCTACGTTCAGTCAGCATATCGATTTTACGTCAGTGTCAAACATGTTTTACATTATGTATTTTATTGTCGGGTTCATCAGATGTCTTTTATGTGCCCTAACATGCTTTTTGAAGCATCAACGTAGGACAATGTCATTTGTTCTGCACTCCGTTACCATGACTTTATACTCAACAACAAATATAAAGAGCTTGTCATATTGTTCATAAACTCAATTGGATATCATGTGTCATTATATTTACATTTGTTCTGAAACTGGTAAATCCAGAGCAGACATGCTTAGCAATGCCCTTTTCTCGAACACCTGGTGTCATCAATGATTTTCAGTGACACCCCATCCCCACCCCCACTCCCACCCATCTACTCAAAGTAATAGTATATCTTCAGTTTCAACCTTGATCAGCGAATTTCACAATGCTACAGGGTAGCTATTGTCACGCACATAGGTTTTCATCGGTTAAATTTAAGTGATCGGAGAGATGCATGCGGATTTCCTCTATCTGTCCATATGCATGCACATCGTCTCCATTTTCCTGGAGCTGTGTCTGAGGGAATACCACTCAGTTGCTGTCTTTTCTGTTCTCAGATGTGCCACAAGTCTGTTTACATTTGGATGTGGTCGTTTTCAAGCGAACTGCTGTGTTGGTGAACATGACAGACGTGCTGGTGAAACAGCTGTTGGTGAAGGAATAGTTAGCATAAACACGGTGCTATTTCTCGTGAGGAATTGAACTTTGAACTTCGTTTAAATGGACGAGGAGTTCCGAAAACACAGGCTATATTTCAGTCAATACAGTAAAGCGAGCAACTAAGTATTGCACCAATCACGTTCGAAATGTTGCCCTGAAATGTATGGAATGTTCACATGAGTAGTATGTTTATATTTAAATATCACATTCAAACCAATTAGTATAGAGACTAGAACTTTAATTTCAAGGGCAGAAATTTAGTTGCATGTATAATTAATCAAAAATGCATACCGCTTTCATTGACTAATCAAACCATTTAAATTCTACAAATCACTAAAGAAATACTAAAATAGTTTCTATCACTGAAACTGTAAATAGTGAACATGATCACTAACACACTAAATGGTTTATATCTCTGAAACTAAATAGTGAACACGATCACTGACAAACTATATGGTTTATATCACTGAAACTGTAAGTAGTGAACACGATCACTGATACACTAAATGGTTTATATCATTGAAACAGTAAATAGTGAACATGATCACTAACACACTATATGGTTTATATCAAAGAAACTGTAAATAGTGAACATGATCACTAACACACTATATGGTTTATATCACTGAAATTGTAAATAGTGAACATGATCACTCACACACTAAATGGTTTATTTCACTGAAACTAAATAGTGAACATGATCACTGACAAACTATCTGGTTTATATCACTGAAACTGTAAATAGTGAACATGATCACTGACACACTTTATGGTTTATATCACTGAAACTGTAAATAGTGAACACGATCACTGATAAACTATATGGTTTATATCACTGAAATTGTAAATAGTGAACACGATCACTGATACACTAAATGGTTTATAATTATATCACTGAAACCTGTAAATAGTGAACATGATCACTGACACACTATATGGTTTATATTTCTGAAACTAAATAGTGAACACGATCACTGATACACTAAATGGTTTATAATTATATCACTGAAACTTGTAAATAGCGAACATGATCACTGACACACTATATGGTTTATATTTCTGAAACTAAATAGTGAACACGATCACTGACACACTAAATGGTTTATATCACTGAAACTGTAAATAGTGAACATGATCACTGACACACTATGGTTTATATCTCTGAAACTGTAAATAGTGAACATGATCACTAACACACTAAATGGTATATATCACTGAAACTAAATAGTGAACATGATCACTAACACACTAAATGGTTTATATCACTGAAACTGTAAATGGTCATGATCACTGACACACTATATGGTTTTTATCACCGTAAAAACAATATTGTTTGCATCACTGAAATTGTAAATGGTTTTATACCAAACAAGCACTAAGTTGTTTATATAATTGAAACACGTAATGATATTATGTCACTTACAACAATTAATACTTTATATCTGTTAAAAACCAAATTGTTTATTTCCATGAAACACTTAACTCAGAAGCACTTAATGTCATGGAGAAAGACGTCTGTTTGTTTGTTGTTTAACGCCACACTCAGCAATATTCCAGCTGTATGTCTGCGGTCTGTAAGTAATCAAGCCTGGACCAAACAATTCAGTGATTGACATCATGAGCATCGATCCACGTAATTGGGATACGATGACATGCATCAACGAGCCTGACCACCCAATCCCGTTAGTCGCCTCTTACGACAAGCATAGTCGCCTTTTACGACAAGCATGGTTTGCTGAAGACCTATTCTATCCTGTATCTTCACGGGTCGAGATAGACGTTTGACGTCAATTTACTTCCGTAGACATCGCTATATTTGCGGACTGTACAAACATAATGGTAATACACGTATTGTAAAAATACACAAAATATCTCAAAACATTTCAACATACATGTCTACTTTCTTTCAATCAGACGTTATATCTAAAACGTGCAGTCATAATAATTACAACAGTTTTAAGTCTGAAAAAGGGACTTTGCAGATAATGAGTCCAAATGTTATGAGGTGAGGTGAAATGGGGTTTAACGTCGCGTCCAAGATTATTGCGCTTATATAGCGACGTGCATGCACGTGTGTGTGTGTATGTGGCTCCTTGTACTAGTCCGGACTAATGCCGATTTATAGTGCTAGCTCACTGAGATACCATGCCGCAGTTTAACATGAATACCCCACTCAGACACAGTATACTGACTCCGAGCCGACCAGTCCTTTTTTTAGCCCCTGAATGCCGAGCGCCAGACAAGGTAACAACAAGTACCATCTTTTAACGTCTTTTGGTATGACGCGGTCGGGGATCGAAGTCCGGACCTTCCGCTCTCCGGGCGGACGCTCTACCACTAGACCACGGAGGCGGTCCCCAAATGTTATGAAATGTATCTCTGTAATAAATATGAATTGAAGGTTATGTCCTAGGATACTGTAGTTTTAAAATATAATAAGACGACGTCAAAATGTGATCCCTTATCTCATGGCTGGCAATATCTATCAAACATGTACTCCCCGGCAAAGTAGATACAGTTTATAGATAACAACTTCTTTATTTACCGTAAAGGCGACGTTTCGGAATAGATCCTTAACCGTTGTCAAGCAAGCAGTAATTAAAGAAGTCGTTATCCATAAATTGTATCTACTTTGTCATCCGTTATCTTCAAAGTCATGGGGGGGGGGGGGGGGGGGGGGGGACGGGTGGCCCAGTCGTCTAAGGCACCGCGATTCGCTGAACAGAGTTGCGTCCCTTGGGCTCGCCAGAAACCTATGATTGTGGGTTCGAATCACGGTTCGCCTCGATTTTGTTTCTAGGTTTGTCAGCACCATACCCGTGCTCTTTGGTTTCACCGAAGTGGTAAACGTCTGAGACCTACATCACATCGCCCCCACCCCCCACCCCATTAAGCTGACACGCCGTGATATGACTGGAATACTGTTAAAAGCGGCGTTAAACCCAACTCACTCACTCACTCACAGTTTTGACTATCAAACAATTAACGTGCTCTCAGACTTGCACCTAAACTGCATCACTCTGGCCTGAGAAAGCAGTAGGTGCAAACATGAGTTTGGTGCAAAGTATGTGCTACACGACTACACATGTACCTGGGTACATAACCTGTTTAAACATATAGTCATAAAGCAATCGTTTAATGCATGTGTCAATATGTTTATTTATGTTTATACGCACGCAAAAACATCTCGGACCTACTCAATTACATTGTTTCCAATCACAAAATAATGAACTATAAAGGTTTCAGCACTAAAAATAAGCATTTATTTCTTAAGCTTGCAGAACTTCACACAGGTCCTGAAATAGTATATATCCACATGGAACAGTTCAAATAAAATGCTTTGATGGCTGTGAGATGTGCAATTCTAAAACAATAAGGGATATCTCATAATATGTGACACGCTGCTGGCTGTCGCTAATCAGATAAAGTGTCATAATGAAGCTATCATTGATGTTGAGATCGATTGGAGTTATTCGTGGAACAGTTCAAAGCGTGTTTCCATTAAATAGACAGCCCTTTATGATACTTTAAGTACTAATGACTATCGAAACATATCAACGGTTTGTTTCCGGCCTTTTTCCCTTTCTGAAATGGACGTTTTGTTTGTTTGTTTGTTATATAACGCCGCATAAATCTCTAGTCTATTTGACGCGGTCTGTAAATAATCGAGTCTGGACAGGACAATCCAGCGATGGACCTCATGTGCACCTAACCAAGCACTTGAGATACGAAAACATGCATCAACCAAGTCACCGAGGCTGACCATTCTGTTTATTTTGTGGTCTTTACTACAAGCGACATTAAAATATCACTCGCTCTTCTTGTGTACCGAACTTAGAGATACGACGACGAAGAGATACCTACTTAACCACATTGCCTTAAACCTCTACCGGGTACCCACTTATTGCTTGTTCAGGCAACTTCATTAATGAATTCTGAATTACAAAAGAGAGAGTCGGTATTTCGTTCTGACACATGCCAGTGACATACTAGACGGAATAAAGATTCCACTGCCTAAAATCCTAGATAGCCGGTATTTCGTTCTGACACATGCCAGTGACATACTAGACGCATTAAAGATTCCACTGCCTGGAATCCTAAATAGTCGGTATTTCGTTCTGACACATGCCAGTGACATACTAGACGCATTAAAGATTCCACTACCTGGAATCCTAAATAGTCGGTATTTCGTTCTGACACATGCCAGTGACATACTAGACGCATTAAAGATTCCACTACCTGGAATCCTAAATAGTCGGTATTTCGTTCTGACACATGCCAGTGACATACTAGACGCATTAAAGAATCCACTCCCTGGAATCCTCTGGTTGTACAGCACCATTACATCGTTGTCCAGTTCTAATGACACGTGGGGGCACCCGCGTAGCCTAGTGGTTAAAGTGTTCGCTCGTCACGCCGAAGACCCGGGTTCGATTCCCGACATGGGTACAATGTGTGAAGCTCATTTCTGGTGTCCCCGCCGTGATATTGCTGGAATATTGCATAAAAGCGGCGTAAAGTCATACTCACTCACTTCAAAGACACGTGGGTGGTTCTATGGTCAAAGGCGACTCTACACCTGTCAGCTCCAGACGAGTGCTCGTCGATTTCACATAAGCGGTAATTAATCTGTCATTCTGTGATTAACTGTAAAACTGTTCTTAGCGTCGTTAAACACAACTAATTCACTCGTCGCTAGCGTACCCACTTGTGAAACAGGAAAATTAACCCCGCAGACACCTAACCTTTTGACATAAGTATTGAATACTTACGCACTTAGCGTGTACGTTCATAAAACGTACAGACCACAATGACGCTGATCTCCCATCGAACAAAACGCAAGAATAAAGGAACACGGGAATACATTGCTATCAAGTCTTCAAACACATTGACAAGATATAATGACAGCCGACTGTTTATCAATTTACGCGTTAAACTTATTACTATTTGATGAAACAATGTATCAACTTCCCAGCAATGAATTCTCATAATTAAGTTTCCCTTGTGATAATCAATATGACGATGACCTGACGTCGTGAGATCCCATCTACAGCCACACAGCTGACAGATTGATCATCAAACAATGCCTTATCGGCCAAACCATGCAGGCATTACCTCCTCTGATCAGACGCTGACTGACAACACGATACGGGAGATGAAGTTGTCAGATAAGTCCCATTCGGGTCGAGAAGGACCCGTAAAGCCACCACAACGAGACACATATCGCGAGTTACTGTAGGTAGACTGAATTACCATGCCGATTGAGTCATTCGCGTACCAGTTGGGCATTAATGTCTAATCTAAGGATCACCTTCGTGAAATATAGTCATCGGTTAGTAAATCACCGTTGTTTCTGAATCGAGCTTCCAGAGACAGGCCGCCATGTTCATTAAGTCAAAAGAACATCCAGTTTTTTTCTGACTATCTCTTGCTCAGATACATGTTTGTGTATCTCATGTACGGCTGGACAATTACCCTTATTTAAGCAAGAATTTTTATTTTATGCCTTCTTGGAAAAGGAAAATATGCACTAGCTGTTTATTGGCTGCTTAACAATGTTTTTTTGTTGTCCATCGTGTTCAAGTAATGATGTATCGTGAATTGGGCGCACAAGATGGTATCCAATGGTACTAGCATTGTTCTTCTGTTTTATTTTGGGAAACACGTATATATTAGATGCATTAAGGAGAAACCTTTAGTTGGAACACGTTTGCTGTCTTATTGTTTAAAACACATAAATGACTTGAAATAATGTTTTATCTGTGGCCTGAACATTGGATTGCCTTATCTTTTATTTACTTACAACGCCGGATTGGTTGAACCTTGAATTACTCAATGCGAATTGTGCCTTATCCGTAAATGACATGACGCACGTTGAATAACCTGTTTCACCCGATGCCTTAACGTTGAAATACTTGCTACACGTGATGCCTTTTTCGTTGAATAACTTGCTAAAACCTGGTACCTTTTCGTTGATTGACTTGCTGTATCTGTTGCCTTTTCGTTCAATTTCATGCCAGACATGTTGCCGTGTTACACATCATGATGTTTCGTTGAATGACAGAATGCACATGGTGCCATATCGTAGAATGATACCACACGATTGATTTATCTATCAAGTGACAAGATGTAGCTGGTGCCATATAGCAGAAGAGTATGGTGGACTTGACTTATCGCCAAGTGACAAGAGGTAGCTGGTGCCATATAGCAGAAGTGTATGGTGGACTTGACTTATCGCCAAGTGACAAGATGTAGCTGGTGCCATATAGCAGAAGAGTATGGTGGACTTGACTTATCGCCAAGTGACAAGAGGTAGCTGGTGCCATATAGCAGAAGAGTATGGTGGACTTGACTTATCGCCAAGTGACAAGAGGTAGCTGGTGCCATATAGCAGAAGAGTATGGTGGACTTGACTTATCGCCAAGTGACAAGAGGTAGCTGGTGCCATATAGCAGAAGAATATGGTGGACTTGACATATCGCCAAGTGACAAGAGGTAGCTGGTGCCATATAGCAGAAGAATATGGTGGACTTGACTTATCGCCATGTGACAAGAGGTAGCTGGTGCCATATAGCAGAAGAGTATGGTGGACTTGATGCACACGACGCCTCATCAGTGACATGCAAGATCTCAGCTGACTGAAATATGTCAGGATGAAAGTGTTCCAGCTCAGAAAATTGATGTTTTCTAGTTATAGATATAGTTACATCCCCATCTTCAGAGGCTAAAGACAATTTGTAAACAGAAAACAATATGTGAAATGCGGGACTTCCTGTTCATCAATGTGAGATGTAGACTTCTCTATTGGCACCTATTGTGTTCCCCTTCTTGCTAAGTGGGTTTTATTTTTTTGCATATGAATCAGAATTTATGCTCGGATTGGCAAAAACAAAACAACTGAATTTGACCTAAAAGTTTCATTTAAGCTTCGATGATCTGATATCGTTCAATTATGGCCAAATCATTCTCTTTCACTGATTTACCCACCTGAACTAGAAAACAACAAGAAGAATGAGACCGCACATCTGTTTCATGTTCAGAGTAACAAAAATACTATCTATCCACTGTATGACAAGAGGGATGACTTCAACTTTCCAATAGTCAACTTTCCCTTTAAATATTCCAGGGGATTCACTTCACAACTTTTGAGGTACAATCGAGCATGCTCTTTCCACGAAGATTTCAAAGAGTGGCATACGACTCTTGCTAAAAATATGTTTGATCAGGGTTACAGCATTCTAAAACTCAGTAAAGCTTTTAAAATGTTTCCTAGTGGACATGTTGAGGACATTTTCAAATATGACGCTTCAGTGGTGAAGTGGGTCCGATGCAGTTCCCTTTTTTGACTATTTTCACCTTATTTTTACCGTATTTTCCGCCCGTGTTTTTTTTTTCAGGTGAACAATTTACTTACCTTTGCATGTGTTTGTGACTGGTGCCCTCTGTGGAACAATATATGCTCACCTCATATAATCACTATTTGATAGTCATTGATAAACACATGCTTATGATACAGTCAGAATCGTAAAATAGACAGTGCTTTTACAGAAATTGTTATGATTATGGAAATGTTTTTGTCGCTTTTATTTATCATTGTTGATTTGAGAAATTACATCTGATGCATCGGTAGAGAACATATGCTGCCGTAAGGGTGAAAAGGATGACGTACTAGCGAATTTATAAAACAAATACAATACATACGATACATTACTGGTACAGTAGAAGACAGTTGTTCTTACAGAGAAGAAAGACTCTAAGAAGTACTTAAACAGAAGTTGAGATAGAAAACGATACATGAGTATTCCCTTGTAACATAAACTGGAAATTCCATGGAGTAGCCAAGTGATTAAAGTGTTGCTCATTTTTCAGAAGATCTAGGTTCGATTCCCGCATGTGCAAAATAAGCGAAGCAGACCCTTGCTGTCCCCGCTGTGATATAAATGCAACCTTGCTAAAATGAAATATTATTCACGCTTTTAAAAATACACAAGTGATACAAACCAAAGCCTTTAAAGAATCCAGTCGATGTTTTACAAAGGGTTTTGATGGAGAGTAGAACATCTTAATTTGATCTAATTAAGCACACAATCACTCGTCTTGTATATAAGCAACAAAAAATGACCCATCCTTCTAGTTTAGCACGTTACCCACACTTCTATATTTTGTATAACAACAAGGCTTTTAATGTTTCAGGAGAGAGTTGAGAGAGCAAACATCAAGATAACAACATTGAAACATACAGCATGCAGTTTGTGTTTGCAAATCCAAATTCAATTAAGATAAAACTCCATAAATCTGTTGGCAGATACGCCCGAGACACGGTTACGACTAACGTGAGGTTATTACGACGCTTTTCACTCCCCAAATCCTCGTTAATTATTTTAAACCTGTTTCATCGGCTTAATCAATGAGAAAACATCTGACTGCAAAATGCCAGATTTATAAACACATAAAATCCTATTTTAAATTTTATCATGATCATCATGATCATGATCATCATCATGATCATGATCATCATCATCATCATGATCATCATCATCATCGTCCCCATCATCACCATCGTCACCATCATCAACAACAGCATCATCATCAACAACAACAGTATCCCACCCCGCCCACACACCCGCCTCACCTGAAGCCAGTGACCCCATCCAATCCTACACCATGATAACGCAATATGTCTCTTCTTTACACTAAAGGCAAACGCTGGATTAAGCCAGTAAACACGATGCCCTACATGTTGGTCACATATTGATGCCAGTTGGTTCTAGCCAAGCCAGAGGGTATTCTACGCAGTAATGATAACATTTGCGTAATCGTTTTGATCGCATAAAGACAGTCTATGGCTTATTTTAGCCTTGTACAAACACACCGATCGACTTTTCCCGTCCCTGGTGGACAGACAACAATCAATCACGGAATCCGCATGGCTTGTGGTATTTGTGTTTTGTCATTTGGAACAGAAATATTGGCAAGAAGTAAACATATACTTGACGTTATTATTGTATAATATACCCTAATTTGAACGTCATTTACGATTAAAAGGCCATCCTGTCGCGCGTTGCATAATTTAGGACATAACCGAGGTAAACCAAGAACATAATGTACAGACTTAATGAACTTAATGTAAATGTCGTAAGTTCAGGATGGGATATAGCGCGATCTTGATGAGTTCAAAGAGACGCTGTAATTTGTTCATAATCACATGGTACAGATGAAGTCCAGGCACAGAACCTTCATTTCTAGCTGGGGTTGCCTGTTCTATAGACACTGGATCAAGTTCAATGTTTCAGTGCTGGTCAGATGTCACACTATTTCTTTATAATGCTTCGGACGTGACGGATTTGTATGAGAAATGTCCGCCCCCTTCATGTTACAAGATATACCCGTTTTGAAGTTGGCTTGGCTGCTCTGATTGCTCATCTTGTCGCGATCTTTCTTATCCCGACTGCTTAATTTGTCGTGATCATGCTTTATCCTGACAGCATCCGTTGTGGTGATCAAGCTTTATCTTGGCAGCTTCCCTTGTCGTGATCATGCTTTATCCTGACAGCACCCGTTGTGGTGATCATGCTTTATGCTGAATGCTTACTTTGTCGTGATCATGCTTTATCCTGACAGCTTCCGTTGTGGTGATCAAGCTTTATCTTGGCAGCTTCCCTTGTCGTGATCATGCTTTATCCTGACAGCTTCCGTTGTGGTGATCAAGCTTTATCTTGGCATCTTCCCTTGTCGTGATCATGCTTTATCCTGACAGCTTCCGTTGTGGTGATCAAGCTTTATCTTGGCAGCTTCCCTTGTCGTGATCATGCTTTATCCTGACAGCATCCGTTGTGGTGATCAAGCTTTATCTTGGCATCTTCCCTTGTCGTGATCATGCATTATTCTGACAGCTTCCGTTGTGGTGATCATTATTTATGCTGACTGCTTACTTTGCCGTGGTCATGCTTTATCCGGAGTGCTTTCCTCGTCGCGATCTTGTCTTATCCTGACTGATACTTTGTGGTAAAAATCCTTTATCCTGGAAGCTTCCGTTGTCGTGATAATGCTTTATCCTGGCAGCTTCCGTTGTTGTGATCTTGCATTATTGTGACTGCTTATAATGCGGTACTAGTCATGACTAATTAAGACATAACATTTTTTGGAAATGTTCATGGATTATATTCATGGCTCCTTACTTGACGCCTTGTCATGGTGCAATGGACGAAGAAGACGAAATATCTCAAATATATGCTTTCATCCCATTGTACATTCCACATTTACTATTTCTGAAATCAGATCATAACCCAATGTCATACTCATGAGCCTATTTCACGTATCCGATCTCTGTGTTAATGTTTTTGACAGCACTGCGTTTTCATGTTTCTTCAGCTTAACTGATGAAACTATATAAAGGACAAGATATGATAACGGTCCTTTTTGTCCCATATATCCATCATTTTAGAAATTGTTAAGATAGTATACTGTCATAAAAATATCGTAATTGTTCATTTAAATGATAACTAGAGTTTGGGCATTTCAAAACTTGCATGTTTTGCACTTATAACAAGAATATGTCTGTGTGTAACTCTAAAATGTGTCGAAAAGCTTTCTGTAATATTTTAACAACAGCAAGTCTTTTATGCAAGCTCGATTTCTTAGATGTAGATGAAGACCAATATTAATATATGGTAAAAGAATCAAAAGACTTGTTAGACTAACAGCTAGTCTCAGAAAAGAAAATATTTGCAGAAAAAAAACGTGAAACTATCTTATTACAATATAATAAAAAGGAGCCTACAGACTCCCTAAGACTTACCAACTATGATAGACTTGAGGAGGAGAATTCGTGGATGTCAACATTTATATTATGAGGAACACAACGTTTCGGAGTACATGCTTACTCCCTTCATCAGATAAATGCCAAGAGGCTGAGAGCATATATATGTACATGTAAGGACAACAAACTTAATAAGATAACAAATGGTTGAAACTAACAAGGGGGGGGGGGGGGGGGGGGGGGGGGGAACTAACAAGGGAAACCAACATATAATTGGTGCTGAAAGGTGATTAGCAATAGACAATGGAAGCCAACACTTTACAGTAATTAGCGCTCATAGTAGCATTATATACTTGCATGGACTGTATTGGACATATTTGTTTCAGGGTCTGTATGACAGACTACGGACTTGTTATAGTAAGATTTTCTCATGAAGTTGGATAATCGTTCATTTTGTTGGTTCTCATACCTGATCATGTCAGAAGTCCAAAAGAGGCGGTCGGGTAGCCTAGTGGTTAAAGCGCTCGTCACGCCGAAGACCCGGGTTCGATAACCCACATGGGTGCAATGTGTGAAGCCCATTTCTGGTGTCCCCCGCCGTGATATTGCTGGAATATTGCTAAAATCAGCGTCAAACCAAACTCACTCACTCACTCACTCACTCAGAAGTCCAAAACCTGCAAGGGTAAATAACAGCGACAAAACAAACAATCATAAGAAATCTCTATTGTACGACTGTATCATAATCATGGGGTAATGATTCCCTATCAAATAGGGGAGAAGGAAAGGAAACAAAGGCTTATCATACGCTCACACTTTAAAATTTTAAAACACCTGGTATCATCATCTTCTGACGGTGATTCTTAAACACGTGCTTATGGTATGGTCGGAATTGTACGATCGACTCTGCTTTTAGCCAATATTTCGTATGAATAGAGACAGCTTTGTCGCTTTTATTCATCTGATGATTTTCATATCAACATATTAAAGTGTGACGTGACATTACGTATGAGAGTTAATGAGCTAGAATCGGTCTTTATCATACCTCGACCTCACGTCTCACCAATGTACAAATGAGATGATCATTTCTGTTACATTACATATTGCGTGGACGTAGACTAGTGTGTGTTGCTCATGATGGTACGGGACAATGCACTTAATAAAACTCAAGGACTGACCAATATGTTCACACTAAGACTGACGCCTCACTGGGATAGACCTTCACAAACGTGTACTTACACTTATACGACTACTGAGTGCTTTCATTGATATGCTCTATTGAATTTTATCACGATATTCTTTCTGCGTCCGTTTCAGAACCCGCTGTGAATGCCGTGATTGTGCTGTTATTGCTGATAACGAGTGTGTACTGGCGGAGATCACCCTGGAGGTCATTCATAGATAGCCAAAGATATCGGTCTCCAGAGAAACCCGTTAGCAACACATCATGATGCATCCTCATCACTGGGATGTCGATCTGTACTGCATCACGCTTGCTACATGTATCCTTGGGTCTTTGAGGGGAAACAATGAGCCAAGGTTTGCTGCGAGGTCAAGACTATTGGTGCCTTGCGTGAAACGTACACAGTTGTGATGTACATAGTTAGAGCATGCATGAATTGGATTTGAGCAACCGATATCGAAACCTTATCAGAACGTGACTAGTGTGACAGTCGCCGTAACATTCCACACCTAAGGCCCAGAACATAACTATGATACCCATATCAAATATCACATCGAATAACCATTTTTGGCACTATCAAACATGGGTGTATACTTTGTTGTCTTTCTACCTCACACACCATCATAAGCTAAACGTATTGTCATGTATGGATGCGTATGTAATGTTTTGATTGGACACACGTATTAGCTGACAAAAAGTGATGAATTACACAATCATATATTTTGCCACGTGTAACCGACAACTACCCTGATCGGCTCATCAATGTGAACCATAATGTATTCATTATTTTGGATCGATGTTTCTGATTCTTTGAGAAATATGATGATGAATGTCATAGAAATGGACTTTCATCTATCGTTAAGTGGTCCAACTAACACAATGAAGCACATCTGTCATGACCCAACTGAGAAATACTATAACACACAGGCACCTCTAAGTATGTTGCAACGGTGCTGTGGGGGTCGGATAGCCTAGTGAGTGGTTAAAGCGTTCGCCCATCACACCGAAGGTACAATGTGTGAAGCCAATTTCTGGTGTTCCCCGCCGTGATATTGCTGAAGTATTGCTAAAAGAGGTGTGAAACCTCACTCACTCACTCACTCACTCACTCACTCACCCACCCACCCACCCAAAACACTCACTCACTCACTCACTCATATATATATATGTGTGTGTGTGTGTATGTGTGTATATGCATGTGTGTGTATGTGCATGTGCATGTGTATGTGCGTGCGTGCGCGCGCGTGCGTGCATGTGTGTTTGTATGGATGTAAAAATGTAAAATAGTGCTAAGAAATGATACCTTTATATGTCTGTATTTTGGTCCACTGGCCTCTATCCTGAATATAATTGTCTGTCTGTCTGTCTGTCTATCATCTTCCGAAGACAAAATTAATTTGATTAAATATTCAGAAGGTACAGTGTGATTACCCCGTGGGGACTCCGAGTTAGAACTGATCCCCAACAACTTATTCTGGTCGTTAGAGATTACCAATTGGATCGGGTGGCCAGGCTCGGTTACTTGGTTGGTTGCTTGTCATTGTACCCGGGCAGCCGGGATCTTTGTTCATGATATCAACCACTGGCTTGTCTGGTCCAGATTCTTCCCCAGCCGCCGTCATAAAGCGAGAATATTGCTAGTGCTGCGTTAAACAAAAAAAACACCTAATACAATGGGGTTAGTATTTTTTCTAATGTAAATTATGTGTTTATTTGTTTGTTGGATTGTTTGTTGTTTAATTCTGTAATGTCCCAGCTATGACGTCAACCTGTATCGACCCTGGACCAGAAAAAAAACCTCGTGAAATATGAGACTTGACGTGTAGCTGCATATTCCAAGATCCATATATCGTTCAGGATGAAGCTATTGGTGACAGTAGAAATCAAAAAGGTTCCGTGATTGAATATTAGCTTGTAACAAACAACGGATAACTCGATATGTGTTTAATGATTCCATGGCCTTAACGAGTAAATGATGACTGTTATTCGCATCGGAAGTTGCGCAGTAGTAAACTGCTTGTAAATATCAACAGGGTGGCCAACCGTGGTATACTGGATAGAACGGAAAGACGGTGGTTCGTACCAGCGTCACACTAAAAGACGTAAAAGTATTAAGGGGGTACAACTGGTCGGCTCGGAGTCTGTGTGATATGTCTGAGTGGGGTATTTATGTTAATCTGCATGGTATCTCAGTAGGCTAGCACTAAAATCGTGACTAGTACAAGCAGCCACACACATTCGCTTGCTCGTGAAGTAATCTTGAACAAAACGTTAAACCCAATTTCACCTCACCTATTACCAAGAGCTGCAGTAACAGTAGTATAGAAGCCATGGTATTGATATCTGTAGTAGTAGGATATGTACAAAGTTTAAACATCGTTGGCCTTGTAGCAGTAGAATGTGAAATGTACCTTAAGGTAAATTATAAAAATCGCTTATTTCAAAACCTCACAAATGTTTTAGGATTTTGATACCGTAACATAAAAAGGGTGGAAGACAAAGCAAAGAAATTTACCAAAGCTTCAAGTCCAGCAATTTGTGTTTACCCATCTCAATTACTGAGAAAGGACATTTCATAGCGACTTCGATAACCATCACCAATGGTGCGATTATATGATTGATTGAGTGATCAGTTCGGTTTAACATCGCTTGAGCAGCATCATGTTGGAGGACAGTCCAGGTTTCTGGCTTGCCCAAGAGACGCAACTATGTACAGCGAATTGTGGCGCCTTAGACGACTGGGCCACCCGTGCCTCCTGTGAGAAATTAAATTATTCAATCAAGAGTATAACATTTGATGGATAGTTCATTACGAGGTTCAAAATGTATGAATGTTTGGTGACTTGGATGATTGCTTGTTAGCGTGCCCACATACGGCGTGGCTCGTTGCTCAAAATATAAATCACTGGTTTATCTGATCCAGACTCCGTTTCCACGCGTCTTCATATGGCTGGAATACTGCTCCGAAAAAACAAACGAAAACAAACAAATCATTGACAAGTGAGCAGTGTCTTTCAATCTCTGCATTTTCCGAAATTGCAGTTCCTATTCGGTGGCAAAGATTTTATAGACAAACTATTACAGCTTGTATCATCCTCGTGATGCAACCTACAACCGCCCGTAGGTTAAGGTCGTATTTAATCACAAGCATACACCATGAAGTGATGTTTAATGCATTATTACACCCCGAAGAGCGATCCTGTAAACGATGAACGGCTCATATGTATGTTGATGTGTGGGATGGAGGGGCCCTGCTAGTCAACGTGCGTGGGTGGTGAAACTGTCATGCCTTTGATTCTAACCAGCCACAAAACTACGCCAATTAAGGACATTATTGCATATAGAAATATCTACATCTTTGCTCAAAATTGAATCAGAATCAAACAAACATTCATATTGATGTAATGTAAAAAATATGAAAATCTTCAGAAAGAATTTGATGCCTTTCGTTTTATGATAGCTGCACATGCTGCAATAGAATGATAATTTGTTTGAAGATAAAAGTGAGGTGTATTATTTATATCGATTTGGTGCAAGAAGGATTGGAGAAGGATTTGTTTTCTGGTTTGATTTGACAGTTTATATTTTCTGAACTCTTCAGCCTGTTTTTCATGTTGATGATAGAAGCGACAAACTTCAAGATGAAATATGCTGTGACATGTGATTGAGAATCCTAAACTTTAGCGGATATGCTGACTATTTCTTGAACTATAAGTAACACGTTAGTCATTCACTTCCTGAAGTGCCTGTATATTATGCAATATATATGCAATATGAGTAATTCCCTTCATGAAGTGGTTGTGCATAATGCAATATCTGTCAGCCATTCACCTTATGAAGTGCCTGTATATAATGCATATATGTGAAATGTGAGTAATTCTCCCCACGAAGAGGTTGTGCATGTGCATTTCATGTCCTTCACATATCATGATAACATATACAACCAATTGCTGGGACTTAAAACACTTCGTTATATCCGTCAGTACCCTGTAAGCTTGTTCGTTAGAAAGGTAGTTAATGTAATACGTTATATGTAACATATCACTCATTCACTTCACGAATGTCTTCTTATTCTGTGTCATATCTCTTGTTAAAAGGTGTCTTAAAGTCGACAAACATTATGAAGAAAACAATTCTAATTGTTTGAGCTCCTCTAAATTTCTTATCTAGTTCAAAAGACAAGTCTGAGATATAACGTATTTTCTTTTTATTATGAGAAAAGAACCATTGCCAACTACCGTTGATGAGTCTCTTGTGTGTATGTTTTTTGTTATTCAACACCGCACTCGGCAATATTCCAGAAACATGACAGCAACCTTGGAAGGGACAGGGCTATTTGACCGTCGTTGAATGATATCATTCTTATGATTCTGCCAATCCGAGTGAGTGAGTGAGTATGGTTTTACGCCGCTTTTAGCAATATTCCAGCAATATCACGGCGGGGGACACCAGAAATGGGCTTCACACATTGTACCCATGTCGGGAATCGAACCCGGGCCTTCGGCGTGACGAGCGAACGCTTTAACCACTAGGCTACCCGACCGCCCCTCTGCCAATCCGACCAGAAGTTCCGATTCATATGCACAGACACATATCAGCTACAACGGGGGCACAGTTGGGGTCCACAGAGATGCCTACTTCTTGCCTAAATGTCCTCTTGTCTACATCTCACATAGATGCTATCTGTGAGGAACACCAATGTTTCTCATATTGTTTTCTCAGCAAATACCTTCTCACCTTCTTCAGTACCAAATGCCCCATGGATTGAGGAATTAAAGTTTTCTTTGTTTATCGTGTGGGATAGTGGTGTACAAAGTTGAACTTTGATGTTTTCTGTGATTGCAAAATTTAGCAAATCCTTTGAGTTTTTCAGAATCCACATGGTATTAACTCCACATGTCTCAACCACTTGCTGTGAATCTAAAGGCAATCCTTCTTCATCGTGGTGTACAAAGTTGAACTTTGATGTTTTCTGTGATTGCAAAATTTAGCAAATCCTTTGAGTTTTTCAGAATCCACATGTATTAACTCCACATGTCTCACTACTTGCTGTGAATCTAAAGGCAATCCTTCTTCGTCGTATTAATGCGGTTAATCTTTGAGACAAGTATTTGGTGGTACATTTTCGTTTATTAAATCTTTATGGAGCTTTGGAATCCAGTACAAAAGAGGAATGGACATGTCTTCAGGTTTAAGAGACAAACGTTGAATGTCAGGAAAACGTTGAATGACAGCTATCTGGGTCAGAATGAATTTCAATTTTGTTTCCTCTTTTTCAATTTGTACAGTCTACATATGACAACATCACACACTGATTTAACCGACTCCTTAAGACATTCAACAGGTTTCTCTTCTTTTTTCGTGAATTTTTACATGTGCTTCGACAGCTTCCATGATGATTTTAAAGTTGTAATCCCAATTGGTAGTAGGCTGCTCACGATATTATGGGCCAGATTGGAATGACTGACGAATGCTGTTATTGTCAAAGAGTCACCTGTCAGTTATGACCACCAGGTTGGTAGCAGTAACATAAGTCTTGATAGGACTATCACAACTGAGTTTTCAAAAGTTCTCAGAAGTGTCATTTTACAGTTTCAATCCATAATGTATCTCGGTAACAAATTCAAGATATAAATATCTTAATGATACAGAAAAATTGATTTCTAATAAAGCTGAGAACAGACAACGCTCGCTTAACTAAACAGTTATATAATTTACCGTCACTCTTTATTGTGGCTCGTCACGCCGAAGACCCGGGTTCGATTCCCGACATGGGTACAATGTGTGAAGCCCATTTCTGGTGTCCCCCGCCGCGATATTGCTAGAATATTGCTAAAAGCGGCGTAAAATCACACTCACTCACTTTAATGTGGCTATTAGGACTCTGTAATAAAGTATGGCCGCTTTGAAAAGCATTGTTCTTGATTGAATGTATTTGGTAAAACATGTGTGCTTTCAGGCATGTGATTGCATTCCACATTACATGACTAATACTAGTAATTGATTAATTGACTTATATATAAGTAAAATTACATAGGCTTGGTGGACACTGACCAACTTCTGTTCATATATGGAGATATTCCAAGTGTATCCAGATGTTCCTCTCAGTCTCTCGCTCAGGAGGTGAACTGAAACCTTATTGTCACTTGTGTTTATGGGTGAGGTGAGGTGAAATGGGGTTTAACGTCTCGTCCAAGGTTATTGCACTTATTTAGCTACGTGCATGTACGTTTGTGTGTGGCTGCTTGTACTTGTCCGGACTTATGCCGATTTTATAGTGCTAGCACACTGAGATACCATGACGCAGTAAACATGAATACCCCAATCAGACACAGTATACTGACTCCGAGCCGACCAGTCCTTGTTTAAGCCCCTAAATGCCGAGCGCCAGGCAGGGTATCAGCAAGTACCATCTTTTAACGTTTTTTTGTATGAGGCGGTCGTATGGGCGATGAAGATGTTTCTCGTAAATTTTGCTCTACGTAAATGGAATTTGACTGTTGGAATTACATCCCTCTTGTTATACAGTCTTGTGGATAGTATTTAATGATACTCTGATTCACTGGTAGCTTATATTTCTATTGCAGGTGGGCAAATCAGTCGAAGGGAATGGTTATTAAACAATTATTGAACGATATATATCAATCCGAGCAGAAATTTTGACGCTTATTCGAACAGCGACAGAACAGTAAGGAGGAGAGGACAGTTGGTGCCAATGTGTTTCCTTCTTCATAAGCGTTAAGTTTAGTTGCAGTTAATTAATATTTCGTTATTGATACCTTTCATTGTGTAAAATACGTCATAAGAGTTCCACACAAATGTTCCAAAAGTGTTACTTTATAAAGGGAGCATACAATTTGAATGAAGACTAAACAAGCCCCCGATCCCTCTAATGTATTATTGTATGAAACTATGTTTGTAATATCCTTCTTTCTGAACGACAAATCACAAGAGAGACGTGTTTCTCCATGTAGAAACAAGTATTGGGTTATAAAACTTAAGAATGAATATAAAATGTAAAAACGGGCTTCATAACTCTGATCAATAACATGACTTATTTCCAAGCCCTTCACATAAATCTGAGAATGGTGTTAAATTTGTTATATGTTATTGGTGTGATGTTTCACGCTGTTATGGCCATTGTTGCCCCTGAGGCGTCCTGCTATCGCCACGAGACATCGGCCATGATTTAAGATCGGTACCTTGTTGTGTCATCAGATTAGTAATTCCACGGTAGCTTGGCGAATGTGAACTATTTGGCATTGTGTCGTTCGCTGTCTGTGAAACGGTGCTTCCTTCGTGAGACCTGGAAGTAAGTGTATATAAGATAAGATAAGATTCCAAATTCCATAATACTCCATGCAAAGAAAGGAATAATTGCTGGGTCCTGCAAATGTACCAGCGAATCCATGTCTGAAAAGTTCATCCTTAATACAATAAAAGAAGGGCTTTGTATATATTCAAAGAAAGTATCTGAGACAAATGGAATAATACCATGTGGATTCTTCAAGAGAACAAAAACATTTGCTTGACTTTTTCGAAAAGAACAAGTTCAATTATGTCAAAATAATTCATTTTTTAACTTTGTACATCGCTATCCCATACTCCTCTTCTTGCTGATATGATTGTTATGCATATGAATCGGAATTTTGTTCGGACTGTCAGAATCAAAATAAAGGGAATTTGTTCATGAAGTTTAACTTAAGCTTCTGGTATGTCGATGATCTGATATCGTTCAAAAACGGTCAAATATCTAATTCCCTTCCACTGATTTACCCACCTGAACTAGAAATGTAAGATAACAGAGAAACCGACTCATTTGTTTCCTATTTAGATCTTTCCATAACGATTCAGTGGGACAAAAAGTATCCACAAAGTATGTGTGACAAGAGGGACGACCTCAACCTTCAGAGAGAGTTCACAACCGAGCAATCTCTTTCTATGAAGATTTCGAAGGGCCTTTGATCAAGTATACAACATTCAAGGCCCCTGTAAAGGTTTCAAAACGGTTTCTTTGGACCGTATAATCCCTATCTGTTTCAGGCGAACATTTCACTTTCTTTTGTATGTGTTTATGACGGGTGTCATTGTGTGTTTGTGTGTTTGCGTGTGTTTGTTTGTTTGTTTGTTTGTTTGTTTGTTTGTTTGTGTGTGTGTGTGTGTGTGTGTGTGTGTGTGTGTGTGTGTGTGTGTACGTGTGGGGGTTGGGGGTATATATAGGTATATATACCTGGTATTATCTCTGATTGATACTGATTCATAAACACATGCTTATGATATAGTGGGAATCGTACATGTATAAGAGACTCTGCTTTCAGTAGACATTTCTTATGATTCTGGAATTTTTTTGTCACTTTTATGTGGTACTGATTACCCCGATTTTATCAGAATTCTGGTTCCGCCTCTGAGGAGGTTTTGTCACAGCCGATTACTTTTATTAAATTTTATGACATAGGCTCCAGAGGCAATTGATCAAATAAAGTAGGGTGCACTCGCTCACTGGGTTATGCTATGGCAACCTTCCGCTGCACACCACTGTTTAGAGATACACTGCAAAGAAAGGTAAATATGTTTTGTTTATAGGAGAGGTCTTCCCATCAGAATACAGAAAATGAAATACGAGATGAACACTGCGCCTCTTCATATAGCAATTTCATATATATCACTAGCACTGCATCCCTTTTCTGCTGTTGACTGCCATGTGGAGTTCGGTGTATTCAACCACCAGCACATATCATGAAGGGATGTATAATGCATTTTGCAAATATAATACATAAAGTTGACGGAGAACAATCCTGTATGAAGTAGGTGTCATTTGTAGATTGACGCGTGGCAGAGGTCTACAGATAATCTACGTGTGTGGGTGGTGATATAGACATGCCTTTGATTCTAACCAGCCATGTCGTGGTAACCCTCGACAAGGCAGCTACACACCAAGCGCTTCATCACGTTAAGAAATAGCCATATTTTGATTGAAACTCTGATAGGAAATCAAACATTATTGTTATTGATGGAACACAAATAGAACAGTAAATGAATCTCAGTTTCAGAAAGAATGTGATGCTAGGCAATGATAGAAGATAGACATGATTGTTGTTTTAGTAAGGGTTAGAATCTGACTGTATTATGTTTATTGATTTGACGAATTTGGAAATGAAAACTAATACGGGATAATGGCTTGGTGCCTGGTCCTCATCACCAAACTTTACAGTCGGGTTTCATCTTGAAAGGAACGTAAGATCGCCCAGAGTTCGGAATGGAAGATGTTTGTGATGGATAATAGAAAGACAAATCCTCAAAGATGCTGCTGGAAATACCAAACATTGGTAATACTGGCATTGTGCAAGTTCTTTGATTGCACGAAAAGAGTTCCGTCACATTAATATATATTTTTGATGAAATACAATATATATCAATTTCTGGCTTTTCTAAGATGTGCCACTAAATTGAAGGGAAAAGGCTCTTCAAATAATTCTTTGTACTGAAAGGCCACTGGGGCTGCGTTTGATGTGACTGACACGATGCTGTTCTTAATCTAGCACGATTTTAATGGCATCAGTTTAGATGCTGCTGATGTCGGACCACATGATGCCTTATATGGTATTCATTTAGGGGATGACACATGTTATTTAACTCAGAGTACTACTGTAAATTACCGAATATACGAGTACTTTCGAGTGATTCAGGGGCAAACTGTTTAGCGCTTGTTAGTATCTCATTTGGTACGGTTTGTGAAGGGATATTTCGTTCTCATGCGAAACATATGCTCATTGTTACATTTCAGTGATCCTATTCCCAGGTAATACATTACTAATTTCATTACTTTGCCTCTTCAACAAAGATAAATGCCATATGTATGACACGATTTACTTGAAGCTCTCCCTGTATTAATAAAATACGATTCTTTAGCCATATTATAGCATGCATTAAGTATTACAGTCCTTAAACACCTACTCACTTGATCAAATTTAGAAGTATGATATAAACGAGATTTTCCTCTATCAATCATTTGACAACACTGGTGGTATATTCACGAATCTCAAGTTGGGAAGCTGGGCCATAGCGTGGCTGACAAGGGCTGTCGATGTGTGGTAAGAACTGGACTTGGAGTGGTCAGCTGACTTGAGGATCACTATGATGAATGACCAGAGTCTGGACAAGAGGTCAGCACAGTCTATCAAAAAGGTCACTATATCAATATGCCAGCGAGACATGATTAATAGCGTTTATAATGAAAGGCGGTTTTACGACAGTGCAATTCTACCATACATTTCCAGAAAGCCGCGAACTTCTCTATATTCTAGAACATTCTCCCTCTATAGCACAAGTCCGAGAATGTTGCGAAAGTAAATGATAGATCCATCTGTGAAAACGTTTGAAAGAAAATTCGATATTAGTTTTAATTGAATTGGAAATAAAGTGATCAATAAAAATCTGGATACAGTAAGAGATTGCTCTTGATTAAAGTTCCGATAATGTGTTTACAAAATACAAATAAACATTATCTCAAGTCTGTACACATACAAGTCAATGCAAAATAATCCGGTTCGGGATCTCATTCCAAGGGAGATAACTCCAAACACGGACAAACCCACGATGATTTAAAAACAAGGTAAGGATGTAAAATCCTCTTGATTAAAAAACTATATGCCAAAAAGAATTTTATTTTCATATGTTCATTAACGTCATGTGCTAATCGTGTATTTTGATATTCTTTGTCTTTTTTTATAATGAATGAAAACAACATGAATATCTCTTATTTTCCAATTTGTTGCCTTGGCGATCGTAAATATTGACACTGTGTGGGTGGAATTTACTAAACGCTTGGTTTGGGTCATGTGTGTCTTGTACACGTGAGACAGCCTGATCAACAACCTAACGCTTCCAAACTGTGTTGAAATCACCCGTGTGTGCCGGGAGTACTTGCCGAACTTTCACATTTGTCAATATTAACAATTTATTTGCCATATCATTTTCGTTTTAAATTAACAAATTTAGAAGGTGTGTGTTTGACGAAATTTGTGTTTGATTGCATTAATTAGACATTCGAATAAAATCTGCAGCATTAACTTTGAGTCCTGAATTGTTCGTCTTTTAATGACTTGCATAACGACACCGGTGCTGTAATTAAAGCACACATACTCGTCCCCATGCGCTATTACAGACGCATCAGAGGCTATGAAATTCACAACTATCAATATCCGTTGTCATCAAAGCATATTTTAGATTTTAAGTTTAAATTAGACGTGAGTTGGCATTTTGCTTAAATGAAAACAGGAAATTAGTATTTGGTACATGATTTGGCGCAATAGCTGATGCATGAATCGAAGTCATTAGTATTATTCGGAAAATTGGAGGCTCTGAATGAATGGAAGAAAAAAGTCTCTAGAGCACGTACGCGTTTGCCGTGCTGATTTTATGTATTTTACGAGCGCATCGTCTAACTCCAATGATTTGTGGAACACGTTATTGGAACACTGACTATCTCCCTACGGCTTTTTTGATCGGCTGTGCTGTGCTGTTCCATTGAGCTATGTTGTGATGTCCTATCATAGTGTGAGTTGTTGTACTGTGGATTGTGTTGTGACGTGGTGTATTCCAATGCCCCCTGTTGTATCTGCTGTTTTATTGTGTTGTGTCGTATAGTGCATTGTTATATTGCACTGTGTTGTGTGGTGCGGGGGTTTCATTACACTGCCTTGTAGTGTCCTGTGCTGTGTGGTGCGGGGGTTTCATTGCTCTGTCTTGTATTGTTCTGAGTTGTCTTGGACTGTGTTGTGCATTGTTTTCTTGCACTGTGTTGTGTAGTGCGGGGGTTTCATTACATTGCCTTGTATTGCCCTGTGTTGTGCATTGTTGTATTGCCCTGTGTTGTATAGTGCGGGGGTTTCATTACACTGCCTTGTATTGCCCTGTGTTGTGCATTGTTGTATTGCACTGTGTTGTATAGTGCGGGGGTTTCATTACATTGCCTTGTATTGCCCTGTGTTGTGCATTGTTGTATTGTGCTGTGTTGTGTAGTGCGGGGGTTTCATTACATTGCCTTGTATTGCCCTGTGTCGTGTTGTGCATTGTTATATTGCACTGTGTTGTATAGTGCGGGGGTTTCATTACATTGCCTTGTATTGCCCTGTGTCGTGTTGTGCATTGTTATATTGCACTGTGTTGTATAGTGCGGGGGTTTCATTACATTGCCTTGTATTGCCCTGTGTTGTGCATTGTTGTATTGCCCTGTGTTGTATAGTGCGGGGGTTTCATTACACTGCCTTGTATTGCCCTGTGTTGTGCGTTGTTTTCTTGCACTGTGTTGTGTAGTGCGGGGGTTTCATTACACTGCCTTGTATTGCCCTGTGTCGTGTTGTGCGTTGTTGTATTGCACTGTGTTGTATGGTGCGGTGGTTTCATTACACTCCCTTGTATTGCCCTGTGTTGTGCGTTGTTGTATTGCACTGTGTTGTATGGTGCGGGGGTTTCATTACACTGCCTTGTATTGCCCTGTGTTGTGTTGTGCGTTGTTGTATTGCACTGTGTTGTATGGTGCGGAGGTTTCATTACACTGCCTTGTATTGCCCTGTGTCGTGTTGTGCGTTGTTGTATTGCACTGTGTTGTATGGTGCGGGGGTTTCATTACACTGCCTTGTATTGCCCTGTGTTGTGTTGTGCGTTGTTGTATTGCACTGTGTTGTATGGTGCGGGGGTTTCATTACACTACCTTGTATTGCCCTGTGTTGTGTTGTGCGTTGTTGTATTGCACTGTGTTGTATGGTGCGGGGGTTTCATTACACTGCCTTGTATTGCCCTGTGTTGTGTTGTGCGTTGTTGTATTGCACTGTGTTGTATGGTGCGGGGGTTTCATTACACTGCCTTGTATTGCCCTGTGTTGTGTTGTACGTTGTTGTATTACACTGTGTTGTATGGTGCGGGGGTTTCATTACACTGCCTTGTATTGTGCTGTGTTGTGTTGTGCATTGTTGTATTGCACTGTGTTGTGCTGTCTTATATTGAGCTTTGTTATGTTGTGTTATGTATCATTGAACTATGTTGTGCTATGTTATGTTGTGATGTTGTGTTGCATTGCAAATATATCAACACGAGTCGACAAAAGTTTAAACCTCCAAGGGTTTCATCGACGAATTTGATATATCTGATATCAAACGACACAAGTGTGAGATTATATTATTCACCCAAAACCGTTCTTCCAACTGTTTGTCAACAGTTATAACCAGTGCTTTGAGTATAACAAACACAACTAACCAGCTGGTTACTGATGACGTCACGATGGTCTGCAAAGCGTTGTGCTGCTAGTTTGGAGACATCGATCTTACGCAAGCGATATATCCCATTGAAGCCAGTTTGGGAGGATGAAATGCTATACGTGTTTCAGAACTTTAATTGTACAAGAACTTGTTAGGAATACATCACGCCAGAGACATATGCGGCTTAAGAAAGTGGTTTAACCCTCTGACTGCGTTCCAACTTGAGTCAACTTTAGGCACATATGGCGTGGGCGACCACCAAACGTCATCAACAGTTTGTTATTAGAAAAAATCCGAATTCGGATGTGAAATATCGATGAAGGCTTTAGGATCAACATTTGCGTGGGTATGTAAATAAACAAAGATGTGGGAGGACACTTCCACTGATGGAGAACATATGATCGATAACAGACGCCCTGGAAACATGAGAGTATCCAAGATTGACATTGCATGGATAGCTTGTGTGGTGGTCGGTTAATATAGATAGGAGTATGTCTAGCCGGGGAAAGAATTACCAAAATGTTGGAAACATGTCTTGTCAGCAAAAACAGTTGTCTCGGCTAGAACATAATCATCAGCTTTTAAGATTTCCCTCATATCTAAATGATAAGACGGATTATTGAAATAGTCTTTGTTTGGGAGAAAAATATTCCAAATGTGCATTAGGGTTGGTTTAATCGTAGGGGCAGTCGGGTAGTCTAGCGGCTAAAGCGTTCGCTCGTCAGGCCGATGATCCGGGTTCGATTCCCGACATGGGTACAATGTGTGAAGCCAAGTCATGGTGTCCCCCGCCGTGATATTGCTAGAAGATTGCTAAACGCGGGGTAAAACATTATTTACTCACTCACTGTTTAATCGTAAATTGCTCCATAAAATCTCAAGTACATGAGGCTAATCTTTTTGGTTTAAAATGGACTTTCTTTTCAGTCCATAGAGCACTACAACAGTTGCTTGAAAGGATGGTTGGTACAGTCACAGCTTTATCACAATATTACACACTGCAAGAAGCGTTAGAAATTAGTCAATATATATATATATATATATATATATATATATATATATATATATATATATATATATATATATATATATATATATATATACGAGTTATGATACTTAAATCACTTTACGATGTGGGTCACAAGAATTAACCCACTTTTCGATAGTCATTACGACACTAAACGCAATTTACGACACTTAAATTCGTTTACGATTACGGTAACGACATTTTAGACGCTTTAGGATACGTATCACGAAATTTAATTGACTTTACGAAACTTATCACGACACTTTACTCAAATTACAATATGGGTCACGACACTGAACCCACTTTACGGCTGAGACTGCGAGACTGACGGACATGAAACGTGTAGATGACCAAACAAAACACCGTGTGATTTTGTAACAGTTGATGCTGCGCGGACATACACATTCAACACTGGCCATTGCAAAGGACATGTCTCTATGGGGTTTCCCTCGACGGTTTACTGACCGTTAACGTGTATCTGACCACATATATGTCAATGTTACGTGTTTATATGTCCAAAACGACACCTGAAATATGTGTGTGTATGTGTGTGTGTGCGCGCGTGCGTGTGTGCGTGTGTGTGTGTGTGTGTGAGAGAGAGAGAGAGAGAGAGAGAGAGAGAGAGAGAGAGAGTTGTGTTTAACGCCGTTTTTAACAGTATTCCAGTTAGCCCGAAGTGATGCAGGTCTCAGACGTTTTCCACTTCGGTGAAACCCACGAGCACGGGTTTGGTGCTGACAAACCTGTGTGTGTATGTGTGTATAAAGATATATATATGAAACCTTTTTTCCACTAATAGTGTAACGTGTTTCATGACATGTTAAAGTTTAAAACACTTGGTACCAGCCTATAAATTAATATAGGACGTAGACCGAGTCGCTATGTCCCTGTGATAGAAACATTGAGATATTCCGCAGCCCCAACCACGCATATTTAAGGCCTAATTTAAATATCAATATCGACGACATAGAGATTAAAACGGTTGTCAGTAGCATGTTTTGAGTGTCCGGTCCAGACTTGAGGATGGAAACAGATCAGCATCATTGAGATAAAAAACAAGCTCTTCAAAGGTCCCAGGCTCACCTCAATGCAGGTAATAACGGACCACGGAGAAGACCATTTTCTCGAAACGTAATTTGTTTTTTGCTTCATAATGGTAATATAAGGTCTCCCGGCAGTGCATCTTCATTCAAGCGGAATAGAATAGATTTATACATTAGGGATGCGCAGTCAGTTTACATCCCTCATCATGTGACCAATAGATTCGACTGAGCATCAGAGATGAAGCCATCCGTATCGTCTTGAGTGGCGTGTCTGTCTTCATTAAACAGACATAATGTATCAACGTACACACTATTTTACGCTTAATGGCAATGTTTATGAGTTTTTCACATCCAACTTAGCTTGTTTTGTCCAGTGGTTCATTACACAGTGGTCGCAATTAGTATATTATATTTCTATATTGGGCGAAGTATATGGGTCAACAACCTCTATGAGACCTAAGTGATAAATTGTTATAGAATGAAATTTTGACATGGAAAATCGGGTTCGCGGGGGTTGGATCTGTCATATATTTATCACTGATGTGATTACTGAACGACGTGACGAATAGTCGAATAAACACAACCGTTATCACATTGTCATCACCGTACATTTCAGGGTTCACAGATGCTTATCTCCGTCCCTGCACTCTCCACCTCACCCAGGGGATTCAGCCCTCTCCCTGCGACGGGGTCGCTTGTGTCCTACGACTCCTCGCTTTGCTGTGAAACGCTCTTATCGCCATATTAACAACTGACTTTAGACGCTATCTAGTTTAATAGGTAATGGATCATGCAGGAACTGATGTTTTTGTTTGTTGATAACGAGAGAATTGTCTCTAATGCGAGCATTTCTCTTAGCATCTTATTGACATGAACTCGTCTCAAATGCGTGTATCCTTCAATTCTGTGACAGGATATACGATTGATAATTAACTAGGGTCAGGCTTTTTTAAAGCAATTATTGTTTATTTTTAGCAGTCAAACAGTTAATATCTTTCCGACCTACACAGCGTGAGTGAATTGGGTTCAACGGTATTCCAGTTATACCACAGCATGTCAGCTGAAAGTGGGAGGAAAGCCTGAAGTGATGTTTGTCTCAGACGTTTATTTGGACGAACCGGGATTCGAACCCACGGTCATGGGTTTCTGGCACTTCTTAAGGGCGCAAATAAGACGACCGTGCGCCTCGTGCCCCCTGACTATACACAGATAGTGCCCAAATGTTAGACTAAACATGGGCATGAAATTCAGACATCCTGACACAGTTGCCCTGCTGGTGACAGACACAAGTGAGTTAAAAATAGTTAACTTTGGACGTCCTAGCCATTTGAGACAAACACTTTAATTTATTTATACTAGTTTAGATTAATATACTAACATAAGACCACACGATGTTATATAAATGAAATCAGCAAGACCCTTTCAATAATCATAAGAAGAAACAATCGTCTGAATTTCACACAAAACACCGCAGCAAAGTTCTTTCCATAATCATAAGAAATGTCTGCTAAAAGAAGGGTCCGTTGTTCTTTCAAGTGTTCTAAATCACTACAAAATACTGATGATACCAGGTGTTCTAAACCACTACAAAATAATGATGATACCAGGTGTTCTAAATCACTACAAAATAATGATGATACCAGGTGTTCTAAATCACTACAAAATAATGATGATACCAGGTGTTCTAAATCACTACAAAATAATGATGATACCAGGTGTTCTAAATCACTACAAACTACTGATGGTACCAGGTGTTCTAAATCACTACAAAATAATGATGATACCAGGTGTTCTAAATCAATACAAAATAATGATGATACCAGGTGTTCTAAATCACTACAAAATAATGATGATACCAGGTGTTCTAAATCACTACAAAATAATGATGAAACCGGGTGTTCTAAATCACTACAAAATAATGATGATACCAGGTGTTCTAAATCACTACAAAATAATGATGATACCAGGTGTTCTAAATTACTACAAAATAATGATGATACCAGGTGTTCTAAATTACTACAAAATAATGATGATACCAGGTGTTCTAAATCACTACAAAATAATGATGATACCAGGTGTTCTAAATCACTACAAACTACCTATGATACCGGGTGTTCTAAATCACTACAAAATAATGATGATACCAGGTGTTCTAAATCACTACCAAATAATGATGATACCAGGAGTTCTAAATCACTACAAAATAATGATGATACCGGGTGTTCTAAATCACTACAAAATAATGATGAAACCGGGTGTTCTAAATCACTACAAAATAATTTTGATACCAGGTGTTCTAAATCACTACAAAATAATGATGATACCAGGTGTTCTTAATCACTACAAAATAATGATGAAACCGGGTGTTCTAAATCACTACAAAATAATTTTGATACCAGGAGTTCTAAATCACTACAAAATAATGATGATACCAGGTGTTCTAAATTACTACAAAATAATGATGATACCGGGTGTTCTAAATTACTACAAAATAATGATGATACCAGGTGTTCTAAATCACTACAAAGTAATGATGATACCAGGTGTTCTAAATCACTACAAACTACTGATGATACCGGGTGTTCTAAATCACTACAAAATAATGATGATACCAGGTGTTCTAAATCACTACAAAATAATGATGATACCGGGTGTTCTAAATCACTACAAAATAATGATGATACCTGGTGTTCTAAATCACTACAAAATAATAATGATACCATGTGTTCTAAATCACTACAAAATAATGATGATACCAGGTGTTCTAAATCACTACAAAATAATGATGATACCAGGTGTTCTAAATCACTACAACATAATGATGATACCAGGTGTTCTAAATCACTACAAAATAATGATGATACCAGGTGTTCTAAATCACTACAACATAATGATGATACCAGGTGTTCTAAATCACTACAAAATAATGATGATACCAGGTGTTCTAAATCACTACAACATAATGATGATACCATGTGTTCTAAATCACTACAAAATAATGATGATACCAGGTGTTCTAAATCACTACAAACTACTGATGATACCGGGTGTTCTAAATCACTACAAAATAATGATGATACCAGGTGTTCTAAATCACTACAAAATAATGATGATACCGGGTGTTCTAAATCACTACAAAATAATGATGATACCTGGTGTTCTAAATCACTACAAAATAATAATGATACCATGTGTTCTAAATCACTACAAAATAATGATGATACCAGGTGTTCTAAATCACTACAAAATAATGATGATACCAGGTGTTCTAAATCACTACAACATAATGATGATACCAGGTGTTCTAAATCACTACAAAATAATGATGATACCAGGTGTTCTAAATCACTACAACATAATGATGATACCATGTGTTCTAAATCACTACAAAATAATGATGATACCAGGTGTTCTAAATCACTACAAAATAATGATGATACCGGGTGTTCTAAATCACTACAAAATAATGATGATACCAGGAGTTCTAAATCACTACAAAATAATGATGATACCAGGTGTTCTAAATCACTACAAAATAATGATGATACCGGGTGTTCGTGAAAAGTTGAGCGTATCCTGCCCACCCGGTGGCACAAGGCACGAAAGAACCTGACCCAATATATTTACATAGAACATGATTTCTCGCTGATGTGTTTAATGTTAGAAATGTAATTTTCGATATCACTTTAGTTGAATTCATAAGAAGTATATTACTTGTGCTTCTCTATGTCACTACTGGGGGCACGGGTGGCCCAGTCGTCTAATGCGCCGCGATTCGCTGTGCAGAGTTGCGTCCCTTGGGCACGCCAGAAACCTATGATTGTGGGTTCGAATCCCGGTTCGCCCCAATTATGTTTCTAGGTTTGTCAGCGCCAAACCCGTGCTCGTGGGTTTCACCGAAGTGGTAAACGTCTGAGACCTGCATCACTTTGGGCTTTCCTCCCACATTAATCTGACACGCCGTGATATAACTGGAATACTGTTAAAAGCGGCGTTAAACCCAACTCACTCACTCACTCACTCACTCACTTACTCACTATGTCACTATGTCACTACTAGGATTCACGATAATAAGAGTTATTCTGCTACAAGAGAACAGTCATCCAGATGGCGTGCTCCGTCCTGTTATAGTTCGGGGGTATGGCAGCAAATACTTTTCTTTCAACCATCGATCAGTACGTTTAAAGATAATATCTTCTTGTTTCATATCCTAGTGTGAGATGTAAATCAATGCACTGCAAACACATTCGTCACCAAGTTATGAAAGTCCTTTACATGTTTAGACATGACGTTGATGTTAAATATTTACATGCAATTCTACATGGTTTTGTCCGCTTGCCTATTACCACAGGATTATACGCCATGTTGGACTAATACTCCAGATATTGGAGTTCGTTGTTGTCTCTGTTGTTATAAATGCCGCCGGACAATTTAAGGGGTTGATAATTCTTGGATGTCTTGAGTGTAAATCAATGTCTATTCAATCCTGGTGTTATTTCCAGTCACTGAGAACTGGGATTGGTGGAACATACAACGGCTGCCTCTTCGAAGGAAATGACTTCTGACCAAATTGCAGTATTTTCCACATCTAAAATTACCTTAAAAGGATTTCATTAACATGTTGTATTAACGATAGCCCTTGAATTATTCAATGTAGGACTTCTTCCAGGTGCAAGTGGACTCAAAATTACTTGCCATTTCCATGTCCATTCATGGCGACCCTGCAGCCCTTGAGCCCGGGTTAGTTATTAATGTATCATACGTTCTGTGATCTTGTTGTGATAAGGAGTGTCCGTGTTGCGCTATTCATGGGAGAATTAGTCGGCACACCCTTCTTCATAACCTGTGGACGGTAAATGGTCATTTTCTCCAGTGCTCCGGAAACAATCATGGGATCCTTTCATATCGTTCGATATTACAGTCACTGAACATACGCCTGTTTGTTGACGTGTTATTTTGTGTTGATATACGAATGTAGGTTTCACATGTATAATTGATACGTGCCTTGAAGAATTATCATCCAAATGCACGAGGAGATGAACAAGCTTTAAATCTACTGTATTTCGGCAAAAAAGAAACATTTCGTATTCAGCTTATTATGAATCATATCTGACATCCGGGCAACCAAACTCAGTCCTTGTATACCATCCCCAGACACGACATACCGACATAAATGTGTCAGCTTCAGCTGTCAGTACAGATCATATACTACTTGACTCACACCCGACATATCGACACAAATGTGTCAGTTTCAGCTGTCAGTACCGATCATAAACTACTTGACTCACACCTGACATATCGACGTAAATGTGTCAGTTTCAGGTGTGTCAATATCGGTCATACTGTACAGTCTCACACCCGACATATCGACATAAATGTGTCAGTTTCAGCTGTCAATATCGGTCATACTGTACTGCCTCACACCCGACATATCGACATAAATGTGTCAGTTTCAGCTGTCAATATCGGTCATATACAACTTGCCTCACACCCGACATATCGACACAAATGTGTCAGTTTCAGCTGTCAATATCGGTCATATATTACTTGCCTCACATCCGACATATCGACATAAATGTGTCAGTTTCAGCTGTGTCAATATCGGTCATACTCTACTGCCTCACACCTGACATATCGACATAAATGTGTCAGTTTCAGCTGTGTCAATATCGGTCATACTGTACTGCATCACACCTGCATCAATCTCTGTATAAAGGCATGTAAGAGGCATTGTCTTCAGCGGATGTCGACGAGAACATCAATGGCGTCCCTAACATTGGCGTGACGTTTGGTTTAATGGCGAATACCGTTTCCTTCTTCACAGGGGGCACGAGTGGCCCAGTCGTCTAAGGCGCCGCGATTCGCTGTGCAGAGTTCAGGCCCTTGAGTACGCCAGAAACCTATGATTGTGGGTTCGAATCCCGGTTCTTCCCGATTATGTTTCTAGGTTTGTCAGCACCATACCCGTGCTCGTGGGTTTCACCGAAGTGGTAAACGTCTGAGACCTGCATCACTTCGGGCTTTCCTCCCACATTAAGCTGACACGCCGTGATATAACTGGAATACTGTTAAAAGCGGCGTTAAACCCAATTCACTCACTCACTCACTCCTCCTTTACAGGAGAGATGGGCGGATCCGTGAGTATCGGCGACAGAATTAGCCTTATGCCAGATGGTGTGTTTAAGAAGTCTTTTTGGGGAAATGTTATGACGTGAAGAGCCATGTCGTAAGAGCGAAGAACAGATCTTGTTAATATCCAGTGCAACATAACAGGTGCGGGTTATCGTGGCCAGACCTTACGTCCTCACGTTGTCCTGGTTCAAAAGGCGCCATATTCCCCTACACAGCAGTAGTCGGTACTTTTCTTTGAGAGCTCAGAGATTAAACGGACATAAAGGTCACCGAATCCGACCCCAACATACGAACTACATATAGACAGACATTTACCTCAACCAAGGCCACAGCATCTGCAACAATTACGCCAAACTCATTCGAAGGCTTGTTGGTTCCATGGCAAGGTGTCGTGAAGTCGTTCTGGCCAATGGTGGACACACACGTTTATAGACTTTTCGACTACCGTGTTTCTGATAGTGTCATGGCCTGCACATGTAATGTCTTCCCCTTCTTGTAATATTCAAAGCACCCAGGACCCACGTATCCCTTCCCAGGAAGTAGTGATGTAGTTGGGACCATTTATTTGAGCATCCACTAAATAGAATGCGGCGATGTGTTGTTACTAAATATTTAACGTCAACGTCAACGTCAAAGAATAACCATTAACTATCTGGGTTATCCGCCGAAGCAGATGCCTTTGGGTGTGAGAGGATAGCGGTGACAATTATATGACTGAAATTCAGTGATGACATCAGATGTTCGCGAACAAATATTTCCAGATCCGTGTAAATTTACATGGTGTAATTTTCATTCCTGGCACTGACATTTAACAAATGGTTTACTCTGAATAGTTTATGATATTTCAAGATTCATATTCAGAGGACCTTTGTCAGAGCAAATTCTTAATAATCTTAAATCTACACTAACTCACACCCTACAACAAGGCTTTATCATTTACATGTTGTCATTAGTGACGTAGAAGTATCGATGTGGCGTATTCGTAATGTCGTTACGTTATCGCAGTGCGTTAATGCACCTGCACTTCCGTGATCACCTAAAATACGTAAGACAACCAACATATCTCAACCATTGGTCATTTAGAATTCATCAGTTGTATACCACGATAAGAAAAACATTGCAGTTAATATGACACGACATATGTCCACCGAGACATCACGGCCGATTCCAAATACCCAGGCATTTCAACCTGAAGGTATTATTGAGAACTGACATCAAACGAGCCGCATTATCCGCCTGCAATTAACTCTCAACACAACGGAAGGTATTTTCTTCGAGTGAACACCGATGGCGGTAATTACTCCCAGTCACTGTGTAGTTTTCCCTTCAATGCGGAACTACTTCCGGTTTGTGAGATGGGCCACTAGATAGGATAAGCTATCATGGCTACCCTCTCGTGTTGCCGCTCATTTTGGACAACGTGGTAATTTACGGTGCTATAAATAATTAAAGGGCATAGAATCTGCCCTGTGTAGAAATGGATAGATCTCACATTTACGATATTCTAAACCCAGATAAAAGCAATTGCTAGGAATTGGTCATGTGCAACAAGGTGTTGACTATAACCGACCTTTATGTGTGCTCGTATAGGTCTCTATGGAGACACAAGAGAGACACTGCTTTGGTTTTATCTTAGTTTTGTTTCTGTGAAGTTAACTTAACCTAACACGTACATGGTACTGTAACAAACAGTGAATTCTATTTCTACAAACAGAACTCCAACAACGTTTTTTGTTAGCTAAGAATTATTTGGATTGCCGGGGACACATGTTCCAGAGGCACGAGTGTCCACTAGCCTATATCAAAGCCTATAAGAAACAAGTCTTTAATACAGTGGTTGTGGAACCGGCTCCGCATCTTTGCTTCTATAGTAGCTATCCAAACAATGAAAAGAATATTTCTGGTACGTTATTTCCTTATAAACATCTTCTTTAAAGGTTAGCTCATTATATTAAATGGGGATTGTGCATGCTCCACTAATTGGTTCATTACGGTGTATATATGTTTTTGCTTGTCAACTTCTCTGTCACCAAGGGATTCATAAGAACAAACATCTTCCTCTTCTTCCGATATGACGTGTATGGACACGACGTCTGTGAAGCAATTGGGAAAATACCAGTATATTGTTCAAACCAAACTGTTAAACCATTGATTGTAACATTTTCAGGCCTATCTGTAACCGGTTACAAATTAATACAAGAGACATGCACTTGGAATTTGCATTAAAGGTTTCATTGGCTATTGTAAGGAATACAAGTTAATTTTTATTGTTCAAGTGATCATATATTCTGTTATTGTCTGAAGATTATGTATTAATGGTATCAGGTGTATCTCGTAAAAAAATATAATTTTAGCAGCAGTCGTGTGTCATGTGGTAACGTCCAGGGGCTTTTTTCGGTATAAAGACAGGTTGGATTCAGGTCCACATAATACATCATGGTCCACGTCAACGTAAGGCACTGCACGACAAGCCCGTGGACATCCGGGTTAGAATTGGTCTTCAGCAGCACATGCGTGTTTGAGGCGACTAACGGGATCAGGTGGTCAGGCTCGGTGACTTGGTTAGTGCATGTCATCGTATCCCTATTGCGAAGATCGATGCTAATGTTGGCAATCACTGGGTTGTCTGGTCGAGTCGTGATTATTTACAGACCATGTAGATAGAATATTGAGTGTGGCGTTAAACCACAAACAAACAAACAAACAAACACAAGCCAACTTATGATTAGTGACATGGTATGGTTTTCAGCATCTTTCACCATTATTTCACAGACAGTATTCGTGTAAGGAATCGAACTAGGGTCTTCGACGTGATGAACCGACGCTTTAACAAACAGTTACACCATCACGCCCAACTGTCACTTACAACACAAGGTCTAACTATCATTTAGATTACTTTCACAGCAACAGCTCTGAAGTCCAATGTCTGTTTATAGTTTACTAAACTGTGACAACGGTCTGTTTCCTGGCAATATATAAGTAGACTATTAATGATAGTTTACTTGTGGTTGATGTTACATACACGTCACGGCATGTTCACCGTATCCACGAAAATCTACCACCACCACCACCACCACTGCACTGACTGAGGTAATTACCGAGGGCATCCTGGTGCACTGTTCCGGATTGCTACACAGTACAAAAAAGCTCATCCCGGAAGGAAAATAACAAAACGAGAAAAATGATATTTGAATACAGGACAAAAGAAATCAGATGGTGGTTTCATGATGTATTATGTTTGCCCCAAAAAAGTATATCACTGGTGTCATTAAAAGAAATGGTTTGTGACAAAACAATGACACGAAACGTAATTTGTATCGAACGAAAATCCCTCCCTATTGTCCACGTGACAATATAATGCACATCTATTACTGGTCACTATAAATGAAGCTGCACGGGTGTTTCATTTATAGTAACCAGTAATAGATGTACGTTTACAAATGGAAATACAATTACGACGAAGCAAAAGCTAAAATCAAGTCAAGCTCATTACTCGACCGGCAATGTTTACTCTTGTGTTCACAATGATGAACTTTTGACGATCCTGTCCAACTTAATGTGGGCGAACGTGAGCCTATATCAAAGCAGTGTAAAAAAGCACCTGAGTGAGTGAGTGAGTGAGTTGGGTTTAACGCCGCTTTTAACAGTATTCCAGTAATATCACGGCGTGTCAGCTTAATGTGGGAGGAAAGCCCGAAGTGATGCAGGTCTCAGGCGTTTACCACTTCGGTGAAACCCACGAGCACGGGTATGGTGCTGACAAACCTAGAAACATAATCGGGGCGAACCGGGATTCGAACCAACAATCATAGATTTCTGGTGTGCCCAAGGGACGCAACTCTGCACAGCGAGTCGCGGATTTTTCACCTGAACGAACACGGGAACGTCATTATGGTACAAGTCAAAACACGGAACCGCAACAGACGCCACATTGGTCACTGATGCGTCAAGTTTGGAAACGTCCTCCAACAATAAAACTTTGTCGTGACTTCAACGACATGGCTTCCTCTGAAATGTTGGTGAAGTAGTCTCCCTTTATAAGATGGAGTTATTCCCCCTTTTTGTCTCTATTTGTACAGATAGCGTTTGGTAACTTCAGTGTCATCAAGAAAACCTTGCTTGGCGGCATCACCGTGTCGCAAAACACAATGTTGTATGTTGAAGAGACAATAGATTTGTGGGGAAAATGCTGAAATATTGCTTTAATGATTGAACACAAAACAACCAATAAAGCGCCATCAAGTGTTTGTATAAGTCGAGTAATGCTTGGTGTCGCCGAGTTTTGCCGCGTATGCTTACCTTAGAACCAGTCTACCAATCAAGTGCAGACGTCCCTTATTAATGTAACGAAATGTCTTTGATAAACGCTTGTCTTAAATACAATTGATGTCGTGTGTAAATATATTGCTAGTTTTATATTTCATGTGTTGATAAAGAAGAGTGGATAAATTGGGATAACGCCACTGTGAACAGTATTTCATTCAAACCACGGCCTGACTTGATGTGGGAGGAAAGTCCATAGTAACGCAGGTCTTAGACGTTTTTTCCAGTTTGGTGCTGACAAACCTAGAAACAGAATAGGGCTGATCCTGGGATTCGAACCCATGTTACGTGATAAATTTTGTAGCAATATTTAAATAACCATAATTGTCATGTAGCTCACCACCTTGACTGAGTTGGTGTTTCTACTAGATCGGAATATGCACATGCTTCAAATTGTTCTGGAAAGGAACGTGTAACAGAGTAACATGTCGGAATTACAGATCACCACCCCCACCCCCCCCACCCCCCCCACCCCCCCCCCCCCCCCCACCCCCCCTTCGTAAATAATGTTGAAACGTACACGTCAGAGAATTCGAAACGCCGTGTGATTATTCCCTGAGTATTTTGGGTGCAAGATCAGATTTCCAAAGATTTTATTATTTTGACCAAGTTCTATAATGAGAGAACAAATCCAAAAATATTAGTTATTATCCTATTATTGTAGTGCATGACACAATCATTGCGATCTGAGAAGCGAACGAGATAATGCTGTGCGGAGCTAAAGGAATCTGTTTGCACACCAGAAATGAGGCGCGTCGATCAATGATGAAGGGTGTGTTAAGAGCTACAGTAAACATGCTTCCATGTGGTTAACAATCTTTTAAAACTCGAAAGTAAACTGCCTGGCAAAGGAAAGTATACCTATAATTAGTGGTTAAAAATTAAAACAAACAACAAATGGTTATTCGATACTGAGGTAATCAGTAAAGCAGTTATTATCATGATCAGTTTGTGTTGGTTCAAAGACACCAGACATTCAGCCTAATTGATTGGTCAAAATCCAATTATAAATTGTATATTTGTTTTTTCATGGCAGTTCTTTATCAGATATTAACAAACATAAACACATAGGTATCAGAAATTTACAAAACAAAAAAACATAGGTATGCAGGTATACATCACAAAAATTGCAGATGTATTTTTATCGGGATATCTTGTTTAACCTTGTCATATATTAAAACTTTTAAAGTATATTTTTTTCAGAAGATTTTGTTATTACCAAAGCAATCCACATGTAAAGAGCCCAACTTTGTTCATATATTTGAAAGATTCATTTTTAAAATACGAGCTTCATTCTTGATATATAATGATACGATAAAGTTAATTTACCATACAGTTGCTTTCAAGATGTGTATGTATTCCTGTAACAACACTGTGAGTGATGAGGAAGAATATGGTGGATTGATATAGTGTACCCACGTGTGGTCTTCCTTGTGTAATATTGGTTATATCAGAGTGAGTATGGTTTAACGCCGCTTTTAGCAATATACCAGCAATATCACGGCGGGGGACAGCAGAAATGGGCTTCACACATTGTACCAATGTCGGAAATCGAAACCGGGTCTTCGGCGTGACGAGCGAACGCTTTAATCCCTAGGCTACCCGACCGCCCCTGGTTATTTTAGAAGATATATACTTCTCAAAAGAATTTAAAGAATACCCGATGTTTTCATTTGACTATAGTTAATCTATCATGTGCGTAGTATATAGTGTATTATGTGAAACATTCAAGGCAGAAACGTGTTGTTCCAACGAGTTCTGTGCATGGCGCCGTTGCTGAGCATGTAACTTTGTGGCCAGGTATTAACAAATGAAACTACATGGGAGTGAGTGAGTATTGTTTTACGTCGCTTTTAGCAATATTCCAGTAATATCACGGCGGGGGGGGGGGCACCAGAAATGGCCCTTCACACATTGCACCCACGTCGGGAATCGAACCCGGGTCTTCGGGGACGAGCGAACGCTTTAACCATTAGGCTACCCGACCGCTCCGAAACTACATAGGAAATGTTCTGTCTATAAAATGGAAAGATGGTCTTGAGAGGAGTAAGTGGCCAAAGTCCAGTAATCACTGGCCATTGGTCATTTTATCACTTAAAGGTGATCGCCAAAATATCAGGCAAACGCACTGACCGTTGTCCGAACGAAACAATTACAGCAAAACAGAATGAAAATACATTTTTTTTATTCACATTCAGAAAATGTTTCCTTTGAGTTTCATTTCACGAAAGGAAAATCGTTCATGATAAAAACTCTAGAGTTTCTCTAACATTGATTCAACCTATGTCTCTTCGCTCGGTTGGGGTACTGTAGAGTTTGGCACCTGGAAATTAACCATATCTACAAAAGAACTTTGTGATTGTGACTTATTCAGTGCAAGAAAATACTTTGAAAGAAAAGATAACATATGCATATGCATAACGAATGGTTTATGAGCGATGTACTTTATAATATCGCGGTGTGAGTATCGTTTGTTCACTGAGCTGGAGACTAATATTACATACATCAAATGCACCCTCAGAATCATGTTCGTGTACACGTCTACTTCAGCCAATTCTTGGGATAGGCACTGCCCTTTCCTTTGAAAAGCGTCCAATCCTTGGAAGAGCCACCGCTCTCTCGCGATTCTGTAATTCCTTGAGTTTCTCGGAAAGTCTCGTGAACTGCGAGAGGACAGACCGGCGGAAACGACCTCCTCGGGGAGCTGGGCGCAGCCGGGGAACACCCTCATCTATTTCGAGGGGACTCGCTGAACGTCGCATAATTTTCTCGTCCTCTTCATCGCCAAGACTTTGTTCGTAAGCCGTCTGGTAGTCTAGGTCCTTGCCGTACCTTGGCACCGGGACTTGTCGACTGGACAAAGTCTTAGAGTCGTCCATTATGGAAGTCAGTAGGTATCGTATTTCTTCAGGTGTTAGTGCGCTGTCGCTGGATGGTGTTCTGCCCAGTCGAATCATAGGCAATCCTCTCTTACCCAACCTGAGCATCTGTAGACCTCTGCCCAGTCTGTACATGCTCCAGCCGTTCCGCCTCACTCTCGTATGACTAGTCTCAGCCTCACTTTCGTCATCACTTGCTGCGGCGTAGCAGCTTCCTGTAAGAAAACACAAGGATTCAGTAACTTTCCAAACTAAAATCTTCGAATTGATATACAAATTAAGATAACAATGATAAGCATGACTGTTGTATAACACTTTTAAAATGACCCTTTATTAAGTGCGGCAATATATGTCAAACCTATATTTAATACCCTATACACTTCAGGGCGATGGGGTAGTCTAGCGGTTAAAGCATTCGCTCGTCACGCCGAAGATCCGGGTTTCATTGCCCACATTGGTACAATGTGTGAGGCATATTTCTGGTATCCCCCTGCGTGAGGGTGGCCCTGTCGTCTAAGGCGCTGCGATTCGCTGTGCAGAGTTGCGTCCCTTGGGCACACCAGAAACCTATGATTGTGGGTTCGAATCACGGTTCGCCCCGATTATGTTTCTAGGTTTGTCAGCACCATACCCGTGACCGTGGGTTTCACCGAAGTGGTAAACGTCTGAGACCTGCATCACTTTGGGCTTTCCTCCCACATTAAGCTGACAATAACTGGAATTCCAATATCTGGAATATTGTTAAAAGCGGCGTTAAACCCAACTCACTCACTCACTCACTCTACCTTGGGTAAATATATGCTATAATGCTTAAACCTTATCGGCACCGGTGTTAAATACCAGCTAACCTCGTCTCATTTATATTGGGACTAGTACGCCATACATGGTGACGTCGTAAAGCCAGCATCGTTCAGATGGAACACAGCAGAAATTCTGCAATGTATTAAAGACAGATGCGGTGACAAGCTGAAGCTGGGTTATTCCAACTATATCACGAAGGCCGATAGATTATGATTACTATCACTATCATTATTATTATTATTATTAAAATAAAAAATAAAGCAAAGGGGTTTTGGGTGATCCTGGCACAGTCAGGCTGTTAAGGCTCATCATCAGCTCAGGGTCCTTGCCCCCTCTACACGCAACCCAGACAGCGAATGGGACTTCTCCCAGGAAGCGCTACCTAGTCAAACCCACTCAGAACTTTTCGGAGAATGTGAAGACTCCCCAACACTGCAGCCTTCTGCATTACCCAGATTGTCAGAAGGGCTGTATTCCGGGTAGCAAACCCGAGGACTCTCCCAATGTCAGTCAACAGATTGGGAGGTACTAAACCTAAGGCACCGATAACAATGGGGAGTCGGACAACTTGGTACTTAGGATGCAAGCGTGACATTTTGAAAGCGAGGTCCGCATATTTGCCATGTTTTTCCTCAATCTTGTCAAACATATTAGTGTCAAAGGGGACAGAAAGTTCAAGATCAGGTTTATTGGCTGTAAATGACCTATTCCAAAGAATTTTGTATTTGATATTTCCCATGACGCCCTGTACATATTACGGGTCGTACCATGGATGGACCTCTGTGTCAGAACCACAAGAATTGCGAAGACGGTAATAAAATGATCGCGCCACCCCATCATGTCACTTAAGATACTGTGTCTGTGCCAAAGCTGGGCGTCCACTCATAATGTGTTGGACAGTCTCATTAAATTCATTGTATAATCTACATTTCATGTTCACATTTTGATGCAAAATCACACATTGGTTTCAAGTGGGAAGTGACTGGTCCTGAGCAGCAAACAGAAATCCTTCTGTTTCACTTTTCAGGCCAGACGACTTCATCCAAGCGAAGAACTCTGCAGGATTGCTGAACCTTTCAACACACTGCACATAAACTCAATGCAGTGGTCGTTCAGAAAGCCTCTCCTTGAAAAACTGAGTCTGGGCCGATTTGATATTGTACTTCGCTTGGTTGACACTCATTTCTGGACCGTCCAGTAGTACAGAACCATGAACAAAATCAACACCGATATTGAGATTACGTCCCACATCCATGGCTCGTTTTAGAAAACACAAAACAATTCTATTATTATTATTATTATTATTATTATTATTATTGTGTACGACATAGTGTAAAGAAGGTCTCACACAGTCACCATCACCCCAATCGTCATTTCATTCCATCTTTTTGCGTATGTTAAAGTCGCACAGATTCTCCCAACGGATTCATTAATTTATTATATAAAACATAAAATAGAGTGCAACATGCATGATTGATAGTTGTCATGAACGTTGACCCTCAGCAAAATGTGAGCAGCATTCTTGACGTATAAAATTGAAGGTCAACGTTGAGAATATCCCCGAAACTATCCCCGAAACAGATCCCATTGGGCGTGAAAGGCAAAATAACGGTGAAAACTATTTGAAGGATCGCTGAAAAACTGTGAAGAAAGCAGGTGTTCGCGAAAAGGGTAAGCATGTTCTGCCCTAATAAAACTAACTTTAAATCGTGTTCAAATACTTAATATTCCGCTCAACTTTGGGTTTATTTAAGTGCTTTCTGCGTCAAAGTGGATTTGAAGGCGCGATAACTAACTACACATATCTGTCAACTTAAACGAAAATTAATTGTACACCGTTTGCCTTAATGATTGTTACAACACAATCAAACAGTGGGAGGATTTGGCGTTCACAGAAAGTAAGGGAAATCGTAATTAAGACGTTACAATCAATGCTTTGTGTGATATCCGTTCAGCATGTCCAGTGATTCTACGACAATGATTGATGGTTCAATATGTACACACTTTAACAGCCAACCTGTCGTCAAGTCTGGTGTTGACAGTGCCGTATCTGTAATTAACGACAAATCAGGCCAGACGACTGCATGTTGATAGAATTGATTTGCAGGGGCCACTTTGTGCTACCTGGTAACCCCCAGACTGGACAATATCTCTTACACCATGTGCTGTAACTCCTACAGAGTACTTGATGCAGGTTTAATGAATTAACAATGCTCTTTGGGCGGAATGACTTTCGTTGTATTATGAGAATGGTGATAAATTCAGTATTGATGAGTGTTGCTGTGTTGCTATATCGACGATTGTTAGCGATCTTTTGAAGCAAAGGAGCAAGGGAAATTGGTTTAAAATATTTTTTTCTGATTCGTAATGAATTTTGATTAAAGTAAATTGTATGATGATTAAATATTTCTTTTGCATTTTGATATCAATTTTAAAACGTGAATTAAATTAAAATATTCTGAAATTGTTCAGAGCGTTGTGGGCGCGGTGAGATAGTCCAGTGGTTTAAGCGCTCGCTGGTAATTTCGTAGGTGTGGGTTCGATTTATGGGTTAAATAATGTGTTGAGCCGACTCCTGGTATCCTGCGACGGGATATTGGACTTTGGACGGGACTATTGGCAAAATCAGGGCGATCACAGGATTCTGGTGTGCCAAAGGGACGCTATTCTGCACTGCTAATTTTGGCGCCTCAAATGATTGGACCACCTATGCCCTTAAAAAAAACAGACTAAACTAAAATGGTGAGGCACAATACTATGTTTATACGTTTATCATGTTTATTTTGGTGTACTGCCTTAGACCAGGGCTGCCTATGTAAAATGTACTTTTATCCCATATAACACCCTCGATATAACGCGACAGAGATCATGCAGTAAGAAAGAACCACCTTAAGTGGATTGAAAAAAAACATCCTTAAATGTCTCGCATCTCCCAAACCATCTATTACATTCCAATTTAGTAGTATTTATTTGTCTGTGGGAGTTTCCTGCAAATTTAGCGTATCAGCATTACTTAAGGTCGAATTAGCGAGTGTATTGTTGCCAAGTTGAGCGAGGCTAGCCTTCCTAATACTGTTGGGAAAACTAGCCGTGTTTCAGCGGATATTGGACACGGGTAATTGGCCTGGTTAAGACCACCGTTAAAATGGTGATCATTTGGTGAGATTTATCGTCGTGTATTTGCCATCATTTAGAGCGTTCTCGACATATGCAGCACGCGGCAAAGCCTCATATTTAAAGGTCAAATATTGTTTATCATTTTATCATTATTAAAAGATATTTTTTCTGATTACTGTCGGATTGACGTCAACGCTGTCTTTTTTTTGTCTGATTTGGTCAATAATTTGTTATTTACGTGGTTTCGGTTTTTGAAATATTGATTATCTCTGCTATGCACTCATTATGATTCATAAAGATGATTGCATGTGATGTGAATTATGACAAGGATGTCAAGTAATGAAATACTAAAGAGTTAAGACAAAGTAAATGCTGTTTTAGTTCCGGGAAACAGAATCTTGAATAAACTGCTTTTATTTATTTTGTTGATGCTAAAAATAGTATGCAAGGAACTATCTTTGATGCGTACCTGACATAATCGTGATTGGAAAATGAATCCTTAACTATGACACTTAAAAACGTAATGTGAGTATTTTACGTTTAATCCAAGAGCATGCAACCGTATTGCAGTCGCAACTATCTGGCATCTTCCCGAGGCAAATGAGTTAACTGACTATAAAAGTCCAGTTTCCACCCTTGGCGAACTAGGCTGGAGTTGTGGAGTTATATGTTGGCTGGACTAACGTGTCTATGCAAAGTCCAATCAAAATCGCCTAACAAAATCGACATCCAATTCGTAAACTGCCGTGCACATTTCGGTCGCTTGCAGGATTTGCAAAGCATGTGTACCGCCAAGTCGGCCTCAAAAGATACTTTTCAATTTTTTAAAATTTTCTTTAGTCAACGTGCTCACGTGCTTTGATGCACTTCGCAAGTGAGACCCGTTTTATGACAATATAGATTTTGAATATCGATAAGGTCGTCTTAACTTGGCGTCGCCATTTTGTTTGAAGCTAATGCAAGTGATATGACTGGTGGAACCTGATTGGTCAATAGGGAGGACAAAGAAGGGACATAACCCGTAAAAGCCACTGGTGGCGCTACGATCGAGCCCAGAAATTATTGCCTAGTTCGTTAAGAGAGGAAACTGTGCATTAACATTCAGTTAACACCCTTGCCTCAGGAAGATTTTATCTGGCAGCATGCAATAATCATTACAAAATAGGTACTTGCATGTAGATAGCAGCTAGGGCAAATTTGTTTTTACTACAAATACCAACAACGAAGCTTGTTGCTTCTTAATACACATATTGATGTTTATAGAATCAGTGAATGCTGCGTTTTTGCAATGCTATTTTAAACTCTTATCTATGTATACATTATCATGTTTTAAATGACTTAAATATTTAAATGATTGCAGTGACATCGTGCTTGAAGCGACACAGAAGGTCTCGTGTGAGAACAGGAAGCGCCGCTGATACGTGTGCAGCACATGGATAACACCGAATCTATTTCTGGATGCCGTTTACAACGGATATAAATAGACTGTGCCGAGTCAGATGTGCTTTCTATCAAAGCTGTGATCATCCTTTGATTCAGTTTTCTTCTTTTTTTTCGAACCCAGGTATATTATTGTACCCGTTTAGTCAAGTAGCTGAAAAAAGTTGTCTGCCAACTTGGCCCCTTCTAGCAGTTTGAATAAAATGTGTTTTAAAATATGTCCTTAGAATCTCAAGCGCCAGCAGAGGCCCATGTGGGGCAACATAAGTTGTTCGGTAAGTAGCACAAAATGGAGTGTAACCAACAGTGTACAGATTGTTGTCATCAGATACTTATTTTCTACTCATCTGCACAAATGATATGGCACAATGATGCTGATTTATGTTGTCCGTCTGTTTTATGACAAATACTTTGCAGTAATCCAGTACCTCTGCAGTCCAAAGCTGCACTGAACTTCATATTTGTTTTTTAGAAGTGAATTATCCTCCTTGCCACCAATAAAGCCGCATAAACGAATCTGGTTTATTATAACCAATTGAAAAACAAAATCGTTGTTTACAATATAGCACATGGAGTGCCACAGACGGCAATGTGAAGTTGACATTTGGGTTTCATATAAAATGCAACTTTGTAGTAGAACGAACTTGTTCAGAATCGGAAACGGAATAATCAAACGCAGATTATTATAACATTATAGGGTTGGAGTTCGCGATAAGAAATGAGACGTTATGAAAGTGAACTTTATTTCGCAAGAAGGTGTATTTCACCTCTATCTAGGTTTCATAAGTGTAGGAGTTATAGAATATAAATGTGCATCTCCCCGATGTCTAGTATCTGATTCGTTTATATCAGGCATGTAAAAAACTATGCTGCTCTTCAAAAATATTTTTTTCCTCCGACATTTCCCGCTATTGGCGGCTCTAGCGTTAATTAACTCCAATGTCTCGCTGATACATCTGACGAATTCAAATAATTAAATTAACATATCAGAGGAAATTGTCCAATTGTCCAAGAAAAAGAGCTACTGAATGTTCCCCTTCAATGAGCCACATCCTCGTTATAACGAAGCTAAGGGGGCATATGCAATCCATTCGCGATATCTGGAATGTTAATAGATGTGAACATGAGCGTTAAGAGCCTGAATTGGATCTCATATAGCTGCAACCACGGGGATTCCAGGCAGTATAGGTGTCCAGTTCCGAATATTTGTCGTAAAAAAAGACTGATATGAGTGAGTTCGGTTTTATGCCGCTTTAGCAATATCCCGGCGGGGGACACCAGAAATGAACTTCACACAACACACCAATGTGGAGAATCGAACCCGGCTCTGCGAGCATGACAAACGAACGCTATAGTCACCTGGCGTGACCTGGTTGAATGTGTGTCATCATACCCTGACGGCATCGACAGATAGTCATGCTATCAACCACTGGTTCATTGATGCACTTTGACCGACTGCACGTGTGGCCGAAGAAAGGTGTTTCGCAGTTCCGCCATGATTCTGTAAGCAACTGCCAAATCTGGGTATTAGCCGTTACTAGTTTGTTGTTGACTGTGTTTGTTGCGAAAGGAAAAGGCTGGAATGATTATATTGTTGGCTGTGGCAACAACGTCAAGTCCTTGCTACATCCTTATCATAACATAACAGAACACGGGCTGTCGCAACGGTGTGAAGAGATTTCATACAGTTTACTTTGATAATGACATCACTAGCACGGTAGTCGGATAATATTAACAGGCACATTAGTTAAAGAATTTCGCAGTGACACTCTAAGATTAGATAGCTGCAAAATTATTGACTTACAAAACATGCAAAATGGATTCAAAATATGTTTTTTCTGATGTCGGTTAAAACCTCCATGATTCTTTTTTTTACCTTTCTTTAAATTTCTTTACATGTGCCATACATTGTTATTCCCTGCAAGGTAACAAAACAATTGTGTTAAACAACATTGATTAGCGGAAATGATCCCCACATCTTGAAGTGCAGCGCTATTGGGTGTTTCCCCACATCTTGAAGTGCAGCGCTATTGGGTGTTTCCCCACATCTTGAAGTGCAGCGCTATTGGGTGTTTCCCCACATCTTGAAGTGCAGCGCTATTGGGTGTTTCCCCACATCTTGAAGTGCAGCGCTATTGGGTGTTTCCCCACATCTTGAAGTGCAGCGCTTTTGGGTGTTTCCCCACATCTTGAAGTGCAGCGCTATTGGGTGTTTCCCCACATCTTGGAGTGCAGCGCTATTGGGTGTTTCCCCACATCTTGAAGTGCAGCACTATTGGGTGTTTCCCCACATCTTGGAGTGCAGCGCTATTGGGTGTTTCCCCACAACTTGGAGTGCAGCGCTATTGGGTGTTTCCCCACATCTTGAAGTGCAGCGCTATTGGGTGTTTCCCCACATCTTGAAGTGCAGCACTATTGGGTGTTTCCCCACATCTTGGAGTGCAGCGCTATTGGGTGTTTCCCCACATCTTGAAGTGCAGCACTATTGGGTGTTTCCCCACATCTTGGAGTGCAGCGCTATTGGGTGTTTCCCCACAACTTGGAGTGCAGCGCTATTGGGTGTTTCCCCACATCTTGGAGTGCAGCGCTATTGGGTGTTTCCCCACATCTTGGAGTGCAGCGCTATTGGGTGTTTCCCCACATCTTGGAGTGCAGCGCTATTGGGTGTTTCCCCACATCTTGGAGTGCAGCGCTATTGGGTGTTTCCCCACATCTTGGAGTGCAGCGCTATTGGGTGTTTCCCCACATCTTGGAGTGCAGCGCTATTGAGTGTTTCCCCAAATCTTGGAGTGCAGCGCTATTGGGTGTTTCCCCACATCTTGGAGTGCAGCGCTATTGGGTGTTTCCCCACATCTTGAAGTGCAGCGCTATTGGGTGTTTCCCCACATCTTGAAGTGCAGCGCTATTGGGTGTTTCCCCACATCTTGGAGTGCAGCGCTATTGGGTGTTTCCCAACATCTTGCAGTGCAGCACTATTGGGTGTTTCCCCACATCTTGCAGTGCAGCGCTATTGGGTGTTTCCCCACATCTTGCAGTGCGGCGCTATTGGGTGTTTCCCCACATCTTGCATCGCAGCGCTATTGGGTGTTTCCCCACATCTTGCATAGCAGCGCTATTGGGTGTTTCCCCACATCTTGCATCGCAGCGCTATTGGGTGTTTCCCCACATCTTGCAGTGTAGTACTATTGGGTGTTTCCCCACATCTTGCATCGCGGCGCTATTGGGTGTTTCCCCACATCTTGCATCGCAGCGCTATTGGGTGTTTCCCCACATCTTGCAGTGCAGCTCTATTGGATGTTTCCCCACATCTTGGAGTGTAGTACTATTGGGTGTTTCCCCACATCTTGCATCGCGGCGCTATTGGGTGTTTCTCCACATCTTGCATCGCAGCGCTATTGGGTGTTTTCCCACATCTTGCAGTGCAGCAATATTGAATGTTTGCAGACAACTTGCAGAACAGAGCTATATTTATAGTACAGGATATTTACGATGCGGAAACACGAATGTAATAATCTCTTCATCATATAACGTCATTCTGAAAATAACGGATGACGTAATTTCACTCAATGAAATACATTTATAACCCGCGTGTGAATACGATGTTTGAGTTAATCAGCCAATTCATCATATCGTGCCAAATGACTTGCAGCTATTTTTGTCAACAGAAACACGGCAACACATTGGAGAACCCCTATCTTAGCATATTGAGAACGTTCATCAAAAGATTATTGAGGAAGAAGGATTTCATCGATGTAAGGAACTTGAAAGTATTTACTGCTAGGAGATCTCATTTGCATATTTATCGGATCGTGATACCGGATTGGTTTATCGTACCGATTACACAAGCCATTAGACGATAAAAGTCGTTGTGAGGTGTTTGTATCAAGGGTGTAAGATGCCTGGTCGGCTGCTGTGATACATCGTGCGCAGACACTAGCGCCGAACCTGCCTCAAGGAGCATAACGCCAAAGACCCGGGATCGATTCCCGACGTGGGTACAATGTGTGAAGCCCATTCCTGATGTCCCCCGCCGTGATATTGCTGGAATATTGCTAAAAGCGGCGTAAAACCATACTCACTCACTCAAGGAGCATAACCCAGTCACGAACACCATAGCCACAATAAAGCTTCACACGCGACCCTTCCAGGGGCATGGGAGAGTTATCTTTAAATAGGTATTCAACTAAACGCACTACAATGAAGTCCAATCATTAATGCCATTTAGTTGTGAGCTCATGGTATCAACCACTGGTTTGTCTGGCCCAGGGTCAATTAAATACAGACGGCCGTGATAAAGCATTCAACCATTTACTTGGTCAGGTTAAACGACAAGCTTGATACAGTGCTTACTTCCGTGACGAGCCTATAAATATACGAACAAGGGGAAGACAGACTAGTGATTGATACCATGAGCAATGCTGTATTTGGTACGAGGACTCGCAATAAACCAAGTCACAGACCTTCAAATTTAGTTACGACAGAAGAAGAGTGACGTAGACCTATTCACCCGTGAAGATCCGGGTTACAAAAGGTTTTTAGCAACCCACGCTTGCCGTAAGAGGCGACAAACGGGATCGGGTGGACAGGCTCGCTGACTTGGTTGATGTATGTCATCGTATCCCAATTGCGTAGATCGATCTTCATGGCGTCCAGACTCGATTATTTACAGACCGCCGTCATATAGCTGGAATATTGCTGAGCGCGGTGTTAAACAGGTGAGGTGAGGTGAAATGGGGTTTAACGTCGCGTCCAAGATTATTGTACTTACATGGCGACGTGCATGCACGTGTGTGTGTGGCTGCTTGTACCAGTCCGGACTGAACCCGATTTATAGTGATTGCCCACTGAGATGCCACGCCGCAGTTTAACATGAATACCCCACTCAGACACAGTATACTGACTCCGAGCCAACCAGTCCTTGTTTTAGCCCTTTAATGCCGAGCGCCAGACAGGGTAACAACAAGTACCATCTTTTAACGTCTTTTGGTATGTCGCGGTCGGGGATCGAAAACCTGGCCCTCCGCTCTCCGGGCGGACGCTCTACCACTAGACCACGGAGGCGGTGCGGCGTTAAACAAACCAAACAAATCCTACTCGGGTTTCCTGGGGACATATATGAGATAGAAAAGATTCGGGCCTTTTACGGCTCACTGGAAATGTAACGTTAAACCTTTGAGATACTGGTAAGAGAATTATCTGACAACAGCCTTTATGATTTCTTACACCTGGACTTCTGTCATGATCAAATACATAAGAATGTCCTAAATGAGTGAAAAAGTCCGATTGCTCCAACTTCAAGGGAACCTTTAACTATGATCCAAGATGAGTTTGCACCATGGGTTTGCACTGCCGTTGCCTACATCTCTTAATAAAATTAGCTTGGGTCAAAGATTCATGTTAAAATATTTTTTAAGAATACTAAAAAACCCGTCTAAATTTGTCTTTTTAAGACATTCTAGCCTTACAGGTGCATTCACTGGTGTTATCAATCCAAAACATGCATGTTCTAATTCATATGTTCATATTTAATAACTTTTATATGGGGCCGTCTCTGTGGTCTTGAGGTAGATCGTCCGCCCGGAGAGCGGAAGGTCCGGGTTCGATCCCGGGCCGCGTCATACCATAAGACGTAATAAGATGGTACTTGTCCTTACCCTGCCTGGCGCTCGGCATTAAAGGGCTAAAACAAGGACTGGTCGGCTCGGAGTCAGTAACACTGTGTCTGAGTGGGGTATTCATGTTAAACTGCAGCATGGTATCTCAGTGGGCTAGCTCTATAAAATCGGCATTAGTCCGGATAAGTACAAGCAGCCACACACAGACGTGTGCATAAGTGCAATATTCTTGAACGCGACGTTTAACGCCATGACAGATTAACCATAGTGATATGACAAATTTTAGTGTGCTTTAACTCGTTACATGTACTGTGCATGTCCAATTGTATTTAATGATCCTTAAACAACTGAAACTAGTTTCAGCAATTCCATTTAGTTAAACCTTTGTTCGTGTGGCTAAAGGCGATAAAATGATCATAGCTTCAGACAGTTCAATATTGAACGTAAGGGAATTAAGATTGGGTGCAAAACCTTCTCATGTTTGAACATACGCATTTCAACGACTGGTTATTGCGATATGACGTCACATTCCTCCATTGGTAACACAACGATATGACGGCATCTGTGGTCCACAACGTCACAAACTAATATTTGTAGGATTACACTTTAAATGCATACATTTTTTTGAACGCTCAACGTCATTGTTAACAGAAAGCAAATACCACTGTTGACGTCCTAGCATTATCTCTTAATGTTCAATGACGTCACGGCGTATCATTGTTGACGTCATGTTGACCCTCTTACATTCTCGGTGCGAGTTTCAATACAAATAACACTATTTCTTCACTACAGTTAAATATAAAGTGTGAATATTGATAAATAAAATAAGAAGCAAAAGAAACCTTTTAGTTGATTTTATCGCATATTTTATTTTCAATTGAAAATATATTCAGCTATATCCAAAAAATGAACTGTACTGGCGCTTATTCATCACGCAAATATTTGTTCTACATGGTTGTATTTTTATTAGATGTACTTTAATTTGAAACTTTTAAATTAAAAAAATAAACATTTCGCATAATACACAGTAGATTGGAATCGTATTTGTAAAAATCAATAAATTACCTTTTTTCACGAATTTACACAATTTCAAACATGGTCATGTGGATACAAATACATTTCTGACTCCAGTCTTCATTGAACCAATTTATTTTTACACCAAATTTAGTTCTTTCAATTTTGCTCGCATAAAAAACAAACTCGGTATATTTACTTTTTCTCCTCAGCTTTTATCCGTATATTCTGATATTTATGATAATTGTGTCACGTATTTACCTTTCTCTCGCATGGGAAATTCCAACTCCGACGCTCTTTTCGTAAATAATCAACACGCTACACAATAATCCTCTTATATATAGCATATCGGAGAGGAAACAAATGAAATATTCTGATGATGTGCCAGATGACGTCATCATCATATGGAATATTTCACATAGAGGCGTATTTTCGTCCACAACAGGAACGGAATGATTTTTTCTTGCTGTTGGTATGTATTCATAAATCCCCCACATATTTCGATAAATGATAACAAACATATCTAGAGAGACACAAATACGTCTATCTAGAGAGACAAAAATATCATAAATAGATCTAACAATATTTTTTCACTTACATCTTGCTACGGCGATTTCAGAGAGCGCATTGCGAGCTCAAAAATTGTTTGATCAGGGTTACAACAATCAAGGTATTTAGTACAGCCTCAAAGAGTTTTATGTTAGACATGTGGAAGACATTACAAATTTGACGAGTCAGGGACAAACATAATGTCCTATGCAATTCCCTATTTTGACTTGTACCATATGTTCTCGTGTTTTTCACTTGAACAATTTACTACCCCAGGCACGTGTTGGAGGTTGCTACCGGTGGGGCAGGATACGCTCACCTTTTCGCAAACACCTGTTGTCATCAATATTTGATAGTGATTCATTAACACGTTGATATGATAAACCCGGAATCATATAATGGACTCTGCATTTAGCAGAGATTTCTAATAACTATGAAAATACCATCTTTCGAAAATAGTTTTATTCAGATTCTATTCTCGCTTCAAACGTCTAAGTGGCGTTGTTATTCACTTATCCTAAATACCACTGGTCTATCCACGAACTAAAAAAGTAATAGGTATTTTAAGACTAATCACGTGGGACTCATGATCTGATAAACACAATCAGCTGTCAGTGCCACCTCCTGTCGAGGTGCCAACGACCACAGCTTGCTTTATGCTTAATCAAATATACAATCTATACGAATAAACCAATCTAACCAACCTTGATGCGTGTTTAACGATTTTTCTCAAACTCAAATCTGATAACGTTCGGCTCTACGCATATTTAACGGCGAAAACGTCACTGATGCTTATGATGACGCGATATATGTGCCGGCGTTCGTATTCATTGATCTTGTTCATCTTAGCCAGTAATTCAGAATGACACGTGGACCGGTCTGGCGTCGCCTGTTGTATGTGTAGACATAGCAGTCATACCGAACTGCAGACAAGGACATCATTATTTAATTCTAAGGAAGCCTTTCAAACTTGAGAAAACGTAATTAGTTCAGAACATGATACCGGAATTCTGACGTGTGTTAAGCTCCATATTACATTTGAGAAATGAAATTTAATATATATATATTTAAATATATCAATTACGTCGACGCAAATCAGCATAAGCATTTCAATCACTTTCTCGAAGGAAGAACAACAGTTCGCTGAGGCTTCATCGGTGAATGATTGATGTTCGATTATGTAAATAAAATACCACATGAAAACAGCTGATATCATAATACTGATGGTTTTTAACCATGAAATATATATGGTAAGGGTATTTTTTTTTTAAACAAAACATGTACTAGTGTTAAATACTATAATACAGGAATGTAACGAATGGAATTTATTATTGTTACAACTGATTTTAATTTCAGAATTATTGCCATTAACAGATTATATTTGTTCAACTTGTCGGCCGCATTAAGTTACTGTTAAAAAAACAGTGAAACAAAGTTTGATACGTGTTGTCGTTTCAACTGAAAATAACCTGCATTACTTCGGGCTTTCTTCCCACATTAAGCAGACACGCCGTGATATAACTGGAATACTGTTAAAAGCGGCGTTAAACCCAACTCACTCACTCACTCAACTGAAAATATGCGGCATGCTAACATATACAGAACGTTAATATGTTAATATGCATTATTGTAGAGTTTATGAACTATATTTTTAGGAATAACTACATGATTCCATGCCCTCCAATTGTTTAAGGCCGAAAAATATAAACCAAAAAGCAACAAGTCTATAAAAACGGGTACAAAGTTTTGAAACAATAGTTTTAACTGATATGAAGTTACTGTTGTTGAAATTCCTGGTGTCATCACTCATTTTCAGAAATCCTTTTATGTCATTTTCACCGCTATTTGGCCTTTCACGCCCAATGGAATTAATTTCGTCGGATAATCGAGACTGGTTATTCTCTGGCGTTGACGTTTGATCTTTAGAGAACATAGGGAAATCAAATCAGAGCAGCTGCTAAACATTTTAGAAATTATTGTTGATGTAATTTAAATAAGTCAGCATCAAGTTAGTATATCGCCATATTGCCTGATTTAAAGAAGAACAAGAAGATATGTACAGTAAACTAGGGTTATAACGAACTCAAAGGGACTACTAATTTTAGTTCGTTATAACCGTAGTTCGTTATAAGCATATATACATCATAACTGCAGCAAATAGACGGGACCAAAACGGTAAGTTCGTTATATTCGTCAGTTCGTTATAAGCGTGTTCGTTATAACCGTAGTTTACTGTATGTTAATAAACTGAACACGGGATCACTGTATACCCGTTGGAACCTGTGTTCCTTGATTCTCGGACATACACAAGCAGGTATATATTACTCCTTCTATATGGTAATAAATAATACAAATACTAGTATCTAGCGGATTATGCATGTTTTTCTTGTAAAACTTATTCTGCAGCTCAAACTATCAAAAAAAATGAAGAAGAGTTATTATCGATTCCCCATGATGAAAAGTACATGAAAATAAACGTTGATTTCTCTAGGACAGCGTGGACTGGTTTGTTTTATTTTTGTCAAGTTAATTCCTGATCAATATATCTGCGTTTTAGCTAGGCAACAACTTTCAAATCACAGTTAAGGAAACATTGATCTGGTAATCACGAACACATATAATTTTGGTTTGCTTTAGAACGAAAACATTTTATACCGTATTCCAGAAATCTCTATATCGCAATTATTTATTCTTTCATATGGGTTTCCGTGGGTTGGTATATTGTCAAATATATGTAATAATCAATTCGTCGCTCAACGTAGTCTCTCAACACCTTACACACGGAGCGAATGATGTAAATGTGACAATATGATAATCAATATATGTTGTGAGCAATCTGGGAAATATAAGGATTCTCCGTACAAGCTTCTTTTAAAAAGTGGCAAAAACTAATATTTGTTAGATAATATACATAAGCATAAAGTACACAAAATATGTACATTAATATGCTTACGATTTAGAAAAAAATAGGCTTGAAGAATATATTAAGAATACGGGACAACCTCTTCACGTGTTTAACTCACCGCTTCCGTGTTTAACAAATAATTTTTCGGGTCGTATTATATTCGATAAAGAAGGATTCACACAAACAAAACACATGTAGAAAAGAAACTAGATAAGGTTCCTCGTGCTATCATCCAAACAAAACAGAAGCCAGTTGCTACAAGGATTATCACTTACCGGTATATACGATTACTAATAGTCCAAGCCAACACAGATGGTAGAGTTGCATCATTGTGAGGTCCACACAGTCCTGCTTGCCGTCCTCGCTACAACCGCGCTCAAAATGGACGAACCTTGAACACAAGCACTTTTAAATGTTCATCCAACTATCGCCCGAACCGCCGCCAAAACTTAGCCCCGCTACGATGTTTTGAATATTAATTCGCCTGCGTAGATTCCACGCACCCGGGAGACGGCTCTTGTTTTCTGCCCACGCGACGAAGCATTGGCGAAAACAGCAGTGGTTCTACGATGGCTATTATTTATCATTCGTTAAGCGAATAGTCTTTCTGGCCCAGCCCAAAGCACCGCTCTCAACGGGTGGAGATCTTGCCTCCTGCGGGCGGGGGATTAAGCTCACCAATCAATGATTAACCATTCACTTGGTGCACACAGTGCGGTTTGATGTTGGACGGGCTATCAGTCTTCCAGTTTTTTACTTTAGGGTATGTCCCGAGAGAAGTACCTAGATGAATGGTTTAACTCCTGACGTAACGCATGTCTTTTTTTGATCCTGACGATTACGTTAAGTGATTTGTTTTAGTTCTAGAAGACACACTCTTCACGTTTCCATGGCCAGCGAGGTATCCTACATCACAGATTCAGACAGAGGGAATACGTGGATGCTATTTTGGCATGGAATAAATGGTATTTTTTGCTCCAATTGACAAAACTGAGAGAGGTAATATCATGTCATCTTTTGCAGATATGATCTAGTATCAATTGATTTCTTCATCATTGGATGGTAATATCAACGATCATTTATGGTTCGATCATTATTATAAAATCGCTTTTGCGCAGGTGCAAATATATATGTGGGTTATTTTAAAATCCCGAAACGCATTCTTTCCACTCTGCTTGCTGACAAATGTATCTAAACTCATTAACGATCACTTAACCATTAGAACTTAATCACCGACTTACAAAGCCATACCATCAAACAAGGTAATTAACTCTTTGCAAACGATTTTTTTTTCTATTTTGGATATTTATCCTGACGGGCTCGGTAAGGTTTGGCTCCATCAAGCCTTCCGGTTTAACAGACAGTTCGCTGGGGGCGCGGACAAAACATGTTATTGGCAAGAATTATTTTATCTCATTGACAAAATCACTGACAAAACGTCGTCTGCATTTGTCCTGGTTAGGGGGCGGTTTGGTCAGCAGGGTGTAATGCGAGGGGGTGGGGTGTTGATTGATACAGAGGGGGTGTTGCAGGGGGTCCGGAACCCCAACCCTTTTAAAAACCAAATGTTGCATGTTGGTGGCCGTAACATTGCATGAGTTAAGATTTAGACATTTTCGACCTCACCCTTTTAATAATGCTGGATCCGCCACTGGAAAAGCTCACTGGTTCCTTTCACACGTGTAAAACTGATATAACTGATATTAAAACTGATGGAACTGATATTAAAACTGATGGAAGTGATATTAAAACTGATGTAACTGATATTAAAACCGATGGAAGTGATATTAAAACTGATGTAACTGATATTAAAACTGATAGAACTGATATTAAAACTTATAGAATTGATATTGCCAGTCAAGCATTTGTATTGCTTAGAATTGTAACGCATTACCCTGAAATAAAATATATCTTAACGTTGACAAATGTTTTAACCTGAATACATACTTTAGCCACGATACGGTCTTGTACAATGATAGCTCGTCATTTACGTGACATCCAGATTCGCCTACTGCAGGATGTTAAGTTCACAGGACCATGCGATGTACGTGAGTTTCATGCTTAAACCGCTATGGTGTCACACTATTGTTCTTGTAGTTGATTCTGGGCTAGGAATCTACTGGCCATTCTGAACGTGCGTTTTAAACAGGTAAACAACAGGGACACCATAAGTTTACTTCAAATTAAAGAGAAATTATATATCAACCATGACATCTCATGATTCTGAAAGTATATAGATACAACGAGTGAGTTCTCCATTACGTAATAGTGGTTACAGGAACCGTCATGGAAATTCAACAGGGAGGGGGTGTCCGTGTTATTTGTCCGATGAACAAGTCGACACTTAGATCTCACAAGGGTCACACGTGTCGCATTTAGTGTGGTCCCAAAGTTGCAAAGGTAGAAATACACAAAATCTAATACTCGTTTAAGAGTTCTCTTTTCAGCGTGTCATTCGTCACTTGTATGTTGTTTTACGCCGCAGTCAGTAATATTGCTGCGTCAATCTGATGGATGATAGCACGATCACCACTCCAATCTGTTGGGTTACCATAACACAGCATCACCCAGGTATCAGAGCCTAGCCCAGAGAATCCCCATACGGATGATGCAAAGGAATGCAGGCTCGTGCATATGTAACACGTATGAACACGCTACCCTTGCAAGTACATTCTTGGGTGGCTGACGGTCAACAGGCGGTGGGATTGTGCTTGGTCTAACATCGCGTCGAACATTACTTCAATTATTTGTCTTGGTGAGGTGAGGTGAGGTGACATTTGGTTTTATTTCGCGTCCAAGATTATTGCACCTATATAGCGACGTGTGTGTGTGTGTGTTTGTGTGTGTGTGTGTGTGTGTGTGTGTGTGTGTGTGTGTGTGTGTGTGTGTGGCTGCTTGTGCTTGTCCGGACTGATGCCGATTTATAGTGCTAGCCCACTGAGATATCATGCCGCAGTTTAACATGAATACCCCACTCAAACACATTACTGACTCCGAGCCGACTAGTCCTTGTTTTAGCCCCTTAATGCCGAGCGCCAGACAGGGTAACAACAAGTACCATATTTAACGTCTTTTGGTATGATGCGGCCGTGGATCGAACCCGGACCTTCCGCTCTCTGGGCGGACGCTCTACCACTAGACCACGGAGGCGGTCCCTATTTGTCTTGGCATGGTTTACTGATGTGAGGCGAAAGACCGAATTTTCTAAAAGGCCAGTAATTGAGCTAGTCTTTGCGTTTATCACTGTTAGAGGTGGTGAGGTGAAATGGGGTTTAACGTCGCGTCCAAAATTATTGCACTTATATAGCGACGTGCATGTACGTGTGTGTGTGTGTGTGGCTGCTTGTGCTTGTCCGGACTGATGCCGATTTATAGTGCTAGCCCACTGAGATATCATGCCGCAGTTTAACATGAATACCCCACTCAAACACATTACTGACTCCGAGCCGACTAGTCCTTGTTTTAGCCCCTTAATGCCGAGCACCAGACAGGGTAACAACAAGTACCATATTTAACGTCTTTTGGTATGATGCAGCCTTGGATCGAACCCGGACCTTCCGCTCTCTGGGCGGACGCTCTACCACTAGACCACGGAGGCGGTCCCTATTTGTCTTGGCATGGTTTACTGATTTTTAAAAGGCCAGTAATTGAGCTAGTCTTTGCGTTTATCACTGTTAGTAATCCAACGAGAACGGATATTGTGATGACTAACAGGGTTATAATAGGCATGAACCCTGGGTAAGGGGGGCAACTCTGCACGGTGAATTGTGGTTCCATAGACCTCTAGACAACCCGTGCCTCCTTGTTTTTGGTTATTTCCTAGCGAAGCATTAGGCCAACATACCTTATGTCTGTATCGCGGAAACGAAGTTAATCGGACTATTCTGAATGTAAATTATATAGGCTTAGCCATTATATAGGCTCAGCCATTACAGTTGAATATAGTGTATAAACTGTGCCTTGTTTTAGTTTTAAGGCATCTGAACCCAACAGGGTGTACCGACGAAGAAAAATGTCTGCTCTGTGTAGGTTTTCTTTCGTTAAAATAGAAAGTTCCTGATCGAGGTGGTACAGAAATGAAGCAGTATCGTTTTAGAAGGGCGATATCTGATTGGCTCAAGGACGCACACATCCTTCAGTTTGATTGGGGAGTCAAAGTTCGCGACCTTTGGAGGTGTCCTGAGATTTTCACGCAGAGAAGTATCGTGTAGGAGTACAATATTTGATTTTCATGAGATTGGTCGTTTTTCAGATATGATACTCCTGTGGACAGGTGAGATTCAAGATATCCATGTTCGTCGGACGGCTGCCAGAAAGAAGGGACCGGACAAATATCAAAGTGTGACTTATGTGTAGTGAAATGTGAGGGGCGAGGAGAGTGTGCGATGTAATCAATATAAGTTAAGTAGACCATAGCAAGACAAAGTTGGATTTGACTCCTTTGAATCCGAGGCAGTGTGATGTTGGAAATGAGCGAGTGGGTTTGGGTTTTACGCAGCTCTTCTTAATGAGCTGCAGGGGAGACCAGAAATGGGCTTCATAAATTGTACCCATGTAGATATCGAACCGGCGTGACGATCGAACGCTTTAACAGCCAGGCTACCCCACCGCCCTATAATGGTGGGAGAATGCCTGATGTGACGTAAGTCGTGGACGTTTAAAACTGACCAGCATAGATATGGTGTTGACAAACTAAGACTGATGTTCTGATCAAGTCTGAGATTCGAACCCATAAGGCAGTGGTTCCTGGCACGGAATCTCTGTCATACGAATCATGGCGATTGTAAGATGTGAGGTAGTGAGATAAGGAATAGCGAGAGAGCGAGATGAGTAAGTTGGTTGCATCATCGCATCGGCAATATTCAAGCCATACACTGGTCACATGCAAAACATACAGAGACGTCCGATAGGGAGATGCGGGAAAGTGAGATGATATGTAAACACGTATACGATAGTGAGTGGTCAGATAGTGAGATGTGAGATAACGATGTACCATATAGTAGTATGTATATGTCAGATAGTGAGATGCGGGAAAGTGAGATGATATATAAACACATATACGATAGTGAGTGGTCAGATAGTGAGATGTGAGATAACGATGTACTATATGCTAGTATGTATATGTCCGATAGGGAGATGCGGGAAAGTGAGATGATAAATAAACACATATACGATAGTGAGTGGTCAGATAGTGAAATGTGAAATAACGATGCACCATATACCAGTATGTATATGTCCGATAGTGAGATGTGAGATAACGATGTACCATATACCAGTATGTATATGTCAGATAGTGAGATGTGAGATAACGATGTACCATATGCTAGTATGTATATGTCCGATAGGGAGATGCGGGAAAGTGAGATGATATATAAACACATATACGATAGTGAGTGGTCAGATAGTGAAATGTGAAATAACGATGCACCATATACCAGTATGTATATGTCCGATAGGGAGATGTGAGATAACGATGTACCATATACCAGTATGTATATGTCAGATAGGGAGATGTGCGATAACGATGTACCATATACTAGTATGTATATGTCAGATAGGGAGATGTGCGATAACGATGTACCATTTACTAGTATGTATATGTCAGATAGGGAGATATGAGATAACGATGTACCATATACCAGTATGTATATGTCAGATAGGGAGATGTGAGATAACGATGTACCATATACTAGTATGTATATGTCAGATAGGGAGATGTGAGATAACGATGTAGCATATACCAGTATGTATTGTCAGATAGGGAGATGTGAGATAACGATGCACCATATACCAGTATGTATATGTCAGATAGGGAGATGTGAGATAACGATGTACCATATACCAGTATGTATATGTCAGATAGGGAGATGTTAGATAACGATGTACCATATACCAGTATGTATATGTCAGATAGGGAGATGTTAGATAACGATGTACCATATACCAGTATGTATATGTCAGATAGGGAGATGTTAGATAACGATGTACCATATACAAGTATGTATATGTCAGATAGGGAGATGTGAGATAACGATGTACCATATACAAGTATGTATATATTAGATAGGGAGATTAGAGGTAAAGAGTTTAAATATATCGGTTATGACATTTGAGTGAGTGAGTGAGTTGGGTTTAACGCCGCTTTTAACAGTATTACAGTTATATCACGGCGTGTCAGCTTAATGTGGGAGGAAAGCCCGAAGTGATGCAGGTCTCAGACGTTTACCACTTCGGTGAAACCCACGAGGACGGGTATGGTGCTGACAAACCTAGAAACATAATTGGGGCGAACCGGGATTCGAACCCACAATCATAGGTTTCTGGCGTGCCCAAGGGACGCAACTCTGCATAGCGAATCGCGGCGCCTTAGACGACAGGGCCACCCGTGCCCCCTTATGACATTTGAGATAAGGAGATGTCAAGAAGGGAAATCGTCAGGTAGTGAGATGTCACATAGTAAGAGGTCAGAGAGTGAGCTGTCATATAGTGAGGTGTCAAATAGTGAGGTGTCAGATCATGAGAAATCAGATAGTGAGATATCAGATAGTGAGACTTCAGAAAGTGAGAAGACAGATAGTGTGAAGTCTATTGTCAGATGGTGAGGTGTCAAATAGTGAGGTGTCACATAGTAAGTTGGCCGATAGTGATGTTTGAAATAGTGAGGCATCCGATGGTGAGGTGTCAGATCGTGAGGTGTCAAATAATGATGTGTCCAAATAGTAAGGTTTCAGATAGTGATGTGTCCAAATAGTAAGGTTTCAAATAGGGAGGTGTCAGATAGTAAGGTGTCAAGTAGTGATTTGTCAGATAGTGAGATGTCAGATAGTGAGATGTTAAATAGTGATTTGTCAGATAGTGAGATGTCAAATGGCGACGATGTGTTGCAAAGGTAAGGTGTCAGATAGTGAGTTGTGAGATAGTGAGATGTCAGATAGCGAGATTACAGACGGTGAGAGGTAGGGTGTCAAATAGTGTGAAGTCAAATAGTGAGACATCAGATAGAGAAACGTCAGATAGTGAGGTGTCAGTGAGGTGTCATATAATGAGGTATCAGATAGTGAGGTATCAGCTAGTGCGATGTGAGTTAATGAGATAGCAGATAGTGAGACATCAGATAGTAAAGTGTCAAATAGTGAGGTGTGAAATAGCTAGGTGTCAGATAGTGAGTTGTCACATAGTAAGGTGTCAGATAGTGAGTTGTCACATGGTAAGGTGCGAGATAGTGATGTTTTAAATAGTGAGGTATCACATAGTTAGGGGTCAGATAATGAGTTGCCACATAGTGAGATGTCAGATAGTGAGATGTCAAATAATGAGGTGTCAGATAGTGAGCTTTGATATAGTGATGTTTAAATAGTGAGGTGTGAGATAGTGAGCTGTCAGATAGTAAGATGTTAGATAGTGAGGTGTCAGATAGTGAGATGTCAGATAGTGAGGTGTCAGATAGTGAGATGTCAGATAGTGAGGTGTCAGATTGTGAAGGTAAGACGGCAGGTAGTGAGATGTTAGATAGTGAGGTGTCAAATAGTGAGATGTCAGATAGTTAGTCGTCAGATTGTGACGGTAAGACGGCAGATAGTGAGGTGTCAGATTGTGAAGGTAAGACGTCAGATAGTGAGATGTCAGATAGTGAGGTGTCAGATTGTGAAGGTAAGACGGCAGATAGTGAGATGTCAGATAGTGAGGTGTCATATTGTGACGGTAAGACGGCAGATATTGAGGTGTCAGATAGTGAGTTGTCAGATTGTGACGGTAAGACGGCAGATAGTGAGATGTCAGATAGTGAGGTGTCAGATTGTGACGGTAAGACGGCAGATAGTGAGATGTCAGATAGTGAGGTGTCAGATAGTGAGGTGTCAAATAGTGAGATGTCAGATAGTGAGTTGTCAGATTGTGACGGTAAGACGGCAGATAGTGAGATGTCAGATAGTGAGGTGTCAGATTGTGACGATAAGACGTCAGATAGTGAGGTGTCAGATAGTGAGGTGTCAAATAGTGAGATGGCAGATAGTGAGGTGTCAGATTGTGAAGGTAAGACGGCAGATAGTGAGATGTCAGATAGTGAGGTGTCATATTGTGAAGCTAAGACGGCAGATATTGAGGTGTCAGATAGTGAGGTGTCAGATTGTGACGGTAAGACGGCAGATAGTGAGATGTCAGATAGCGAGGTGTCAGATTGTGACAGTGAGACGGCAGATAGTCAGGTGTCAGATAGTGAAAGTTAGACGGCACATAGTGAGGTGTCAGATAGTGAGATGTCAGATAGCGAGGTGTCAGATTGTGACGGTAAGACGGCAGATAGTGAGATGTCAGATAGCGAGGTGTCAGATTGTGACAGTGAGAAGGCAGATAGTCAGGTGTCAGATTGTGAAGGTAAGACGGCAGATAGTCAGGTGTCAGATAGTGAGGTGTCAGATTGTGACGGTAAGACGGCAGATAGTCAGGTGTCAGATAGTGAAAGTTAGACGGCACATAGTGAGGTGTCAGGTGGTGAAAAGAAAGAACGACAGACAGTGAGAATTTCAGATATGAAGAAGCCAGATGAGAGATATGTGAATGAACGACACAGGGATGCATTTCATCAATTGTCTTCTCCACCACCAACCCTCAGGAAATAAGTCCATTAAAGCATCAACTCCAAACGTCTATTTCGATAGTGAGGAGCTTATTATCTCCATGACTCACTCGGGAACACGTAGACTATCAGAATACACCCTTAACCTAAGTCGACCCTTCCCAATTTGTGAGACTTTATTTAGATTTGGTTGCGAGTCGCTGGTCTGCCGGAGCTATTTTCTACAAGCAATATGCTCCAACTTAATGCATCAGTTACGGTTTCATGTCGACACAGACATTTCTTCCACTGCCACACGAGTCGCAATCAATCATAACAGTAGCCCCACTTAGCAGTTAAGTGAATCCAGATTTCTTATCTTTCCTCAGCAGAATTTTATATATAGACTGAAGATTGAAGTAAAGAAATATGCTTTCAGAGCGGCTGTCTCCCAGATGCCAATACAACAGGCTAAGTTAAATGATTCTGTTTATTTCGATAATTGAATGATTTGGGTTTAACGCCGCTTTAAACAGTATGTCTGTTACTGTAAACTACGGTTATAATGAACTCAACGGGACCACTGATTTTATTTCGTTGTAACTGTAATTCGTTATAAGCAAATGTATATCAGATATACAGCAAATGGCCGGGAATAATAAACAGTTCGTTATATCCGTGAATTCGTTAAAAAGCGCGTTCGTTATAAACGTAGTTTATCACGCATGTCAGCTTGTCTTGAGGGGAAGCCCTTGGTGAAGCAGGTCTTAGACCATTATCACTTTGGTGAAACCAACCACGTGTATGATACTGATAAACCTTGAAACATAATCAGTGAAAACCAGGATTCGAACCCACAATCATAGGTTTCTGACAAGCACAGGGGAAGCAACTCTGCGTTGTCAGCAACTTTATTACGGTTATCGAAACTATCGATAGTATAGCGTGGTATCGCAGTTAGCCAAGGATAGTTTGTCGTCATGAACAATTTCAATGGATCTACAGTCGGACCAGTAGGACAGCGAGTACACACAATCAGCCAGGTCTCAAAAAGAAAGGCTTTCCTGTCGGTCGCCCACAGGTACTGCAAATACCCATCAGCCGCTGTGGCCACCCGATCAACATTCTGGTGTTTGTTAGCTCAAACAATTTTCTAGTTATTTTCAGGAACAGGAACCAGTTTCAGCTATTTCAAAAATACGTGTTTTGTGAAATAAGACAATTTGTGCTCCGTCCGTGGCCATTTAAGCAAACGGAAAATTAGTTACATTTCAAACGTAACTGCTTTAGGTTTTTGTGTAAAAGTGAGGGGTGATTGTTGTTTTACGCCGTAGTAAATACTTTTCAACCTGTAGCGTGACTGAGTGACGAATCTCGATTAGACATGACATATATTAATAGCACGAACAACGATGAAACAATCGCCTGATCACATGCGGTAACAAGCTGATCTTTATTTTAGTCCGCTTTTGCGAGAAGCATTTACAGTAAACTACGTTTATAGCGAACACGCTTATAACGAATTCACGGATATAACGAACTGTTTACCTTATCCTCGGCCATTTGTTGCATATATGTTGTATATATGCTTATAACGAATTACGGTTATGACGAACTATTATTAGTGGTCCCTTTGAGTTCGTTATAACCGTACTATGCTGCATCTAATCTGCATCTAGTCTGTCCCTAGTCTGCTCTGAGATCCTGTGGGGTTCCACATACGAACGTCTACTGCTTAATTGAGGTATTCCCTTTTAAACAGGCTGCTTTGTGGAAGGTTTTGAAGGTTAGTCGAGTGGTTTTTTTTCTTGTCTCAAGCTTGGAGACTCCGTTGCTGGAGTGCCTGTGGACAAACATTCTCCTTCAGTGTACACACTTCATCGTATCTCCGCCCTGAACGTAATGGCATTTTCATGAAATCCATGGTCTCATCAATACTTCACGAAAATCGTGTTGGTAAACGGAATTGACTTCATGAAAACCTGATCAACGTCTACGATCATGTTGACTCAAACAGATGCGGTGCTCATGGGTTAATAATGCCATGATATAAGGCACCAAGGGTAAGCGTTGCCCATGCCAAGTTGGTAGATAGCAACTACCATTTTCTCGGTGGACAGTAAAAAATATGAATTCACTCGAGCACATGACGCATGATCCCTTTTAATTAATATTTTGAACTAAATCGAACTTATCTCTTGCACTGAAGGTCCTTCGAACCGTAACCGATGTAGTATTTGTATACAACACTCAGTATAAAGTTCGATATTTGTATCTTTAGTTTTGGTGTCATCTGGCGCGATATACAAATTTTGTTTTGGTTACATATATCAGAATATAGTCACCACGCAAAGGTTCTACATTGAAAGAAAACCTAAAATAGCATTATCAACCTAAAAGTGACACAAAAGTACCTTGTATGACTTAATAATGTCGTTTTCACGCTGGAAAGCAGCTAGATTTCAACTCGTCGCTATCGCGCCCACACCAAACTGACAAGCCGTGACATAACTTAGATACAATTCACAGCGTCTTCGATGATTTAATTTATGAACTTGGATAGTTTCTAACTTTTACGAAATCAAAAGCATCTTATGAAGTTAATAATAATTTATTGAGTTTGGAGAGTGACACGACCTGTTAAAAGATATTACCAATCCTTTCCAAATATTAGAAATGATGACAAATCGAAGTCACCAATCTCCCCATCCACTCTATTCAATCTTGGTAAAGAAACCATAGGCTCACAGTACTTGTACATAACGCTATTTGAAAATGGCCAATGTCATGAGGAAAGTGATTTTTGTCAAAATAAGAAATTCTAACATCTGTTTCTAGAATGTAAAGGATGCACAAAGAAACAAAATTGACGATACATTACAAAAAAGAAAATATGCTGTTCGGTTTTTCCGAAAGAAAAAAATAATCGTAAATATAATTTGTATACTGTTTAAGAAAATATTGTTCGATTACAAGCAACAAAGGATAATGGTAGATGGATGGATGATAGATGAATGATCATGATGTATGGATGGATGCTGGATATATGATAAATGGATGGATGATATATTGATAGAAAGTGTATATGTGATATATGGGTGGATGGTAGATGGGTGATATATTAATGGATGGTAGAAGGGTGATACAGAGATGGATTATAGATAGGGTGATATATGGATAGATGGATTGGAGAAAAGTGATATACAGAATGGACTGTAGATGATGGAGTGAGTGAGTGAGTGAGTATGGTTTTACGCCGCTTTTTGCAATATTCCAGCAATAACACAGCGTCACACATTGTACCAATGTCGGGAATCGAACCCGGGTCTTCGGCGTGACTAGCGAACGCTTTAACCACTAGGATGGATGGATTGATGGCAGAAGGGGGATGTATAGATGGATGGTATAAATGGGATATATGGATGACTGGTAGATGATGGATAGTAGATGGGTGATATATGGATCTAGATATGTGATGGATGGTGGATATGTGATATATGGATGACTGGTAGATGATGGATAGTAGAAGGGTGATATATGGATCTAGATATGTGATGGATGGTGGATATGTGATATATGGATGGATGGGAGATGGATGGACGGTAGAAGATGGATATAATGGTGACAGATAGATGGTAATTTGTGATAGATGGGTGGATAATGGACGATGGATGTAACGCCTGGTAGATGGATTCATGTAGGGATGATAGAATGATTGATGTAATAAATGAAAGATATATGGATGGTTAGGACTGTTTTTTGGACATGCATGATAAATGAATCGTTATTTATTGACATGGACATACGATATGAGTTAACATAATTATAGCACTAAAGTCGAACGTTAAGTCTGAGACAGCGTTTTTCGGGGTTAGTGAATTAGTATTGTTTTATGTCGCTTTAAGCAATGTTCCAGCAATATCACGGCGGGGGACACCAGGAATGGGCTTCACGCATTGTACCCATGTGGGAAATCGGACCCGGGTCATCGGCGTGACAAGCGAATGCTTTAACCACTAGGCTACCCGACCGGTCCTTTTCGGGGTTAGTCTTAAATAATACTATTGCAGTGTCAATAATGAAAGAGCAATAATCTGATATAGATTTATACACTGACAAATACTTGAAACAAACAGTAACTTCTTCAGCAGGTTACCTGGCAGGTAGACATCAAAGGAGGACCACAAAGGCACCCACCAGCTGCCTCTGTCCTGCGTCAACAAAACACCTCAAAGCATAAAGTGTATGTGTGGTGATGCGATTATAAGAAATGTTCCGTTGCAACAGAAAATAGTTTCCGTGTAAAGGAACCCAAGCTTTGCTTATAAGGATGAATCGGCTGAATAAACTATCAGGTAGAACGAGAAGGTTGTTGTGGATGAGAGGAATGAAAGGGATGGATTTCAGTTGGTGGTAAATTTAGCCATTTAATTGAATTATGCAGATTGATTACACAAAGTTAGTAGAAAATAGTGCCAGGTTGCGTGTAGCGCTTTCTTTTAATAAATATTCATTAAGTAATTATCAATCGTTTCGGACAGAATAGCTTGTTCACTTGGATACAGTTTCGCCGTGCGCCATTCTTACATTAGTAACTATTACAGGGATAGGGAGATTGTTGTATGGGACATGTTACTTAAGCATCCACTGCGGTACCACGAAATGGATAACGCGTATTGTGCTGTCGGTAATTGGCTAAACGTCTGTATTGAACGTAACGAACATCAAGTGATAATATCATCGGGCTATTATATCATATGTTTATTTCGGGTTCAGATATTACGCTCTTTTCAAATATATGGTTTGGCGTTGACATTTTGGTTCTGTATAAATCATGAACTATTCACAAGCAGGTTCGACCTTCAGCTGAAGGAGTGACCAGTAGCTGGAACAGATCTGACGTTAACGTCAGTTCTATACTGAGTCCTGCTTCACTCTGTGGAGGCGTAGGCGTGGGCGTGGGCGTGGGCGTGGGCGTGGGCGTGGGCGTTGGCGTGGGCGTGGGCGTGGACGTGGGCGAGGAAGTGGGCGTGGGCGTGGGCGTGGGCGTGGGCGTATTTGTAGGTGTGAATGTAGGTATAGGTGTGGGTGTAGAGCGTATGGATGTTTGGATGTGGGTGTGGATATAGGTATGGGTGTGTCAGTAAAGGGGTGCGTGCGGAGTTTGAGTGGGGTCTGGGTAGGGTGCTGGTGTCTCTTTATGTATGTTGTGGGCGTACATGGCATCTTGTAGTGACCCTTGAGTGATTTCGCTTTGGTTCCAAATAACATGCTTTGTTTGGTTGTTGTTTAACGTCGCACTCAACAATATTCCTATATGACGGCGGTCTGTAAATAATCGAGTCTGGACCAGGCAATCCAGGGATTGACATCATGAGCATAGATCTACGTAATTGGGATACGATGATATGGATCAATCAAGTCAATGACCTTGACCACCCGATCCCGTTAGTCACATCTTACGACAAGCATGGGTTGCTGAAGAACAATTCTAACCCGGCTTTTCACGGGTCAAATAACATGTGCATTGGCAGCCATTATGTTACAATATATGGCCGTTTATTACCCACGTACATTGGTGGTAAGATATTAAATCCGTACGTCACACGTGTGTCGTACAAGGTTGACCTCGTTTTATTCGTTTTGATTGGATAACCGTGACCTCTGTGACACCGGAACTACTTTTTAATTCATAAAAAATTGCGAGATGTCATTCCAATGTAGAACTACAATGCAGAACTGAAGCAGTCTCATGAAAGCGAGCGACATTTACAAACACTTTATTTAACCAAACAAGATAGTCACACGCATCAACTTTGCTTTGCTTTGCATTGTATTAGTTATGCACAGAGCTGCTACAGACATTATATAATCGAGCTAGAATCATTATCGAGCTAGAATAATTTTCCAATTGCAATGTACTACCACCGATCGATAGATCAAGGGTCCCACCCAACCACTTTCTCGACTTTCAATTTATATATATCTGGACTTACGTTGGATGCTCCGGTTGTGCCATCACTGTCCTCTTCGTTGCACTGTTTCGGGAGATGTTTGTTCATGAATGAACATACACAACTGCACGACCAGACCACTCAAAGTGAACAGTTCGAATACAAATCATCACGGTTGTCTTCTCTTATTCCGATGGTGACCTTGCACTTCGTTCGAAGTTGTCATGCAAACAGACATGAGTTTGTTGAATTTAACGTCTTCACTATCGAGTCGTATTGTTAACATGCATGTCTTTGGCGAGCACACTGATTTCCCTCCTCCAAAATGGTACGGACAGGATATAAATTCACCTGACAGATCAAGGAAACCGCAAAAATTTGATTGCACAGCCGGGAACTCCAGCGGTGCAAGTGACCGACTGATTGTCCGATATTCAAAGCGCGGCACAAATTGAATTTTTAGATTTTCTTATAGGTGTCATGCGTACTAACAACAATGCGCTTGAATTACCATAAGTTGAATGAATTGAATAAAATAAGAACTTGAGCGTTGATGCTGTCATGTTTGCAAACACAACAGCAGGAACATGTTGTTAATGCGTATGCATAGAAATATCAACAATGCCCATATTTTGGGATTTATCAATATTCATTCGCAACCAGATTTGCAACCGGTTTCAGTTTGATCTGTCATTGAAAGAAAGAAAGCTTTTATGTAAATTTATTTACACTTAAATACATATTTTGACGTTGGTAATAAATAAAATACCAAACTCATTTTCGTTAGATACCATTTTTATGAAAGTCAACTCGTTTCGTAAAAATGGTATCTAACGAGAATGAGTGTAGTATTCTCTATATATCCGACGTGGTCACATTGGTATATGTAACAACCAAACTACCCTATTTTGTCTGCAGTCCATGTATACACTTGAGAATGGAATGCGAGAACCCTCGAAGGCTCAGTGCATCAGTAATACAGTTACCGTATTCGTCGTAATAAGCGATGGCGATATTTGCTGATATATTGGCTAGTGAACAATCCCAATTAGCACCCTTTCCAATTGATCAATGTACACAAAACTTATTTATTCGTGTATAATTACGCTCTCGTGTGTTATATACACCCTTAATTATGGGCAATTAAATTCTCGAAAATATATCTATCGTGTATAATACACACAGATTCTTCTTTTATATCATTTCAGGCTGTCAGCATAAACCACAAAATTTACAATCTTTCAACTCTGTTTTTTCTCTCACCAAAATTATATTCAAATAAGAGCCCCCTGTTTCTAATTTTGAGAGCGCCTTGGGCGCTTATTACGTCGAATACGGTATATCACGTGTTGGAGGGAAGCCCGAAGGCACGCATGTCGTAGGCGTTTAATACGTGACTCACAAGCAGGGGTAAATTCACCTCACAGTCGAAACAAATATTAATTTAAAAAACACTATATATTTTCATTTAGCGTCTACTGCTAAATGCATGTGCTAACGTGGTTCTGATCAATTTTGGTCTCACTGGTACCCGATAATACAGCGTACAGGAAGGATGACCTAAGTGGGATCAAAACTAAGATTAAATAATCACTGATATTTGCACGTAATGTCCATATGAAATATTTTCTTTTACATGATGTGACATATTCAACCGTAAATATTCATACCAAACAATTTTCCCCTAATGATATTTGTAGATTTGTCAGCACAAAACCCGAGCTTGTGGGTTTCACCAAAGTGGTAGACGTCTAAGACCTGCATAACTTCGGGATTTCATCCCATATGATGCTGACACACTGTTATAATCTGAAATACTTTTCAAAGCGGCATTAAACCAAACTCAATCACTCGTACCAAATTAGTAACGTATCAAGCTATACCGTCGTGGACAATGGGGTAGGCAAATGGTCCGCTTGTCACGCCTAGTATTCCAGGTTCGATTCACATTATGGTGACAACGTCCCCAATGGAGTTAAACACAAGGATACAAACATGGCCAAGTAATGATGTAGCTCACATTAAATTATTTTTGAATAGTTTATCCTTTAGAATTCACCTGTAATTTAAACTTTAATATTAAATTACAGGTTAACCAGCTGAAAATATAGCGACGATTAGTAATCATGCAGTGGCGGACCCGGGAGGGGTGTGATGGAGTCCCCCCCCCCCTTCCCCCCCCCCCCCCCCCCCCCCTCCCCACCGCCACATATAGACCCTAATGACATATACAACATCAATCACACAAGCACATCAGTATGCCTCGTCATCAGTGTCTGGTTGTCTGGTTGACCCACTGAAGTTAATCATTCAAAATGTGACCATTAACCCATCAACCATCACCATGATAGTAAGAATTCAAAATATGACCCTTCACCCAGCAACCATCATCCTCATAGTAAGAATTCAAAATATGACCCTTCACCCAGCAACCGTCATCCTCATAGTAAGGATTCAAAATATGACCCTTCACCCAGCAACCGTCACCCTGATAGTAAAGATTCAAAATGGCACCCTTCACCCATTAACAATCACCTAACATATGACCCTTCACCCATCACCCCGATCGTAAGGATTCAATATATGACCCTTCACCCAGCAACCGTCATCCCAATCGTAAGGATTCAAAATGTGACCCTTCACCCAGCAACCGTCATCCTCATAGTAAGGATTCCAAATGGAACCCTTCACCCATCAACCGTCACCCTCATAGCAAGAGTTCAAAATATGACCCTTCACCCAGCAACCGTCATCCTCATAGTAAGAATTCAAAATATGACCCTTGACCCAGCAAACGTCATCCTCTTAGTAAGGATTCCAAATGGAACCCTTCACCCAGCAACCGTCACCCTGATTATTCAAAATGGGACCTTCGTCCATCAACCATCACCCTGATAGTAAGAATTCAAAATATGACTCTTCACCCACTTACCGTCACCCTGATAGTAAAGATCCAAATGGCACCCTTCACCCATTAACAATCACCTAACATATGACCCTTCACCCATCACCCCGATCGTAAGGATTCAATATATGGCCCTTCAGCCATCAACCATCACCCCAATCGTAAGGATTCAAAATGTGACCCATCATCCATCATCCTGATGGTAAGGATTCAAAACCCAACCGAACAAATGCAGAAATGCAGAACTTGCGAGGACAAATGTAAATCAACTTTCCAGCATTTGGATATACACACTATATAGTCAAATAGTCATTATGTATTACATGTAAATGATTGTTGCAGTTATCTTGCCTAACTTATCTATAACCGTGTGTCAAACAGCTGGTATGGCGAACAAAGAGTTCGACATTTATCGACTTTTTGTGTGATTTTAGCACAATTTCGCAAACACAGATTACCACTGATTGATGCAAAGATTATGTCAAACACATCAATGGCAATTGGGGAAAAACTAGCATGATTACTGGGGTTGACTGGTCTTATTTCCCCTGTAAAGAATTAGGGAAATCGACAGAAATGGGGTGGCAATCCTAGACAAATAAATCGATTGGTTTAAAGCATGTACTGCTTATAAATGCCCGTTAAGAGTGTTGAATGATCAGGTTTACTGCCTATTAACACACATACATTTTTCTGATTTGATGCCCGTCCTCTGCAGGGGAGCATTTCAAAGCGCAAATGTCTAATGTATTGCTTAATTATATTAATAGATGGTTCATGTTGGGTATTATACTTGACAAATATTTTTGTCACCTCAAGGCAAATCATTGACATAATGCGTTTAATGTAATGACAGTGACCGCCAAACAAATATCTCTCTAGTGCACAGTGAGACCTCCTGTCATATATTGTCATGCCGTTGGTGCATTGTCAGATATCACGATGTCAGTGCAATTTTAGATAGTGCAATGTCAGATAGTGCAATGTTAGGGCAGTTTCAGGTATCACCATGTCGTTAGTGCAATGTCAGGTATCGCATATCATATATATTTGTGTCGTTAGAGCCAGTTATTACCTATCGTGGGATATAGCTGCGTCGTTCAAGGTGTGCAATGTCAGGCATCACCATGTTGTTAGTGCAATGGCAGGTATCACAATGTCGTTAGTGAAATGGCAGGTATCACAATGTCGTTAGTGAAATGTCAGGTATCACCATGTCCTAAAGGCGATGTCAGGTATCACCATGTCGTTAGTGAAATGGCAGGTATCACAATGTCGTTCGTGCAATGTCAGGTATCGCCATGTAGTTAGTGCAATGTCAGGTATCACCATGTCGTTAGTGCAATGTCAGGTATCGCCATGTCGTTAGTGCAATGTCTGGTATCGCCATGTAGTTAGTGCAATGTCAGGTATCACCATGTAGTTAGTGCAACGTCAGGTATCACCATGTAGTTAGTGCAATGTCAGGTATCGCCATGTCGTTAGTGCAATGTCAGGTATCACCATGTCGTTAGTGCAGTGTCAGGTATCACAATGTGGTTAGTGAAATGGCAGGTATCACCATGTCGTTCGTGCAATGTCAGGTATCGCCATGTCGTTAGTGTAGTGTCAGGTATCACAATGTGGTTAGTGAAATGGCAGGTATCGCCACGTAGTTAGTGCAATGGCAGGTATCACCATGTTGTTAGTGCAGTGTCAGGTATCACAATGTCGTTAGTGAAATGGCAGGTATCACAATGTCGTTAGTGCAATGTCAGGTATCGCCATGTCGTAAGTGCAATGTCTGGTATCGCCATATAGTTAGTGCAATGTCAGGTATCACAATGTCGTTAGTGAAATGTCAGGTATCACCATGTCGTAAAGGCGATGTCAGGTATCACCATGTCGTTAGTGAAATGTCAGGTATCATCATGTCGTTAGTGAAATGTCAGGTATCACCATGTCGTTAGTGAAATGTCAGGTATCACCATGTCGTTAGTGAAATGTCAGGTATCACAATGTCGTTAGTGAAATGTCAGGTATCATAATGTCGTTAGTGCAATGTCAGGTATCACAATGTCGTTAGTGGTTAAAGCGTTCGCTCGTCACGCCGAAGACCCGGGTTCGATTCCCGACATGGGTACAATGTGTGAAGCCCATTTCTGGTGTCCCTCGCCGTGATATTGCTGGAATATTGCTAAAAGCGGCGTAAAACCATATTCACTCACTCACTCACCCAATGTCGTTAGTGAAATGTCAGGTATCATAATGTCGTTAGTGCAATGTCAGGTATCACAATGTCGTTAGAGAAATGTCAGGTTTCACCATGTCGTTAGTGCAGTGTCAGGTATCGCAGGCGCACACACGCACTCGCGCGCACACACACATACAGAACATAGGCGACTTAAATACATCTGAGTTTTTCAGCGTTGGTAATTTTCTTGTCTGAGACATTCTCAGAAGCCTGCAATCAGAAACTGCTCTTTCTTTGAACATTTAATACGTTAGATAGATCTGTCAGTTATGTTCAATACAAGGAACATGTACCTAGGCCTCAGTGGGAGACGAGGGGCCCTTGCACTGGTTCTTTCCTTGGTAAGGGGCGGTCGGGTAGCCTAGTGGTTAAAGCGTTCGCTCGTCACGCCGAAGACCCGGGTTCGATTCCCGACATGGGTACAATGTGCGGAGCCCATTTCTGGTGTCCCCCGCCGTGATATTGCTGGAATATTGCTAAAAGCGGCGTAAAACCATACTCACTCACTCACTCACTCACTCACTCACTCTTTCCTTGTTCTTCAGTTACAAACAATAAACATAATTCATTTATTTAATATATTTTTTAATTCTGTTTTTAGTTTGTTTGTCCAGGGACTCAGAAAAAATAGAAATGACAGAACGAAATGTTTCTGTAACGTATGGCAGGAGCGCTTTCTTTCACAATCGTCGTGCTATTTTAGGGGAAGACAAGCCCTCGCTTGAAGGCCCGGCATAGAGGAATTTCTGCATCTGTTCAACCCACGACCATAATGTCTGTGAACGTGTTCCTCCTCAACTCCAACACCATTGTCAATAAACCCGTATCAAATAACTCCTTCACCACTCATGTAGCTTCACGTCACCCGACTTCGCTGTAGTCAATGTGCCACCTCACATCATATTTCAATAAAAAGGCTCGCCAGCAAACATATGAAATGGTCTTATTTTCCAAGCGATTAGTCACCTGTCGCACCTAGTCATCACGACCCACGAAAGGTCAGCCCATCGAAACCCAGTACAAACAATTGATTATGGTTCGAGTTAATAGCCCTATATTGCTGGATGCCTTCGCTCTAACACAGTCAGTGAATCGTTACTGGATATCGGATGTTAAGGGTGGTTAATGCGCCAAGTCTATTAAAAGCTGTGTAACGACAATCTTAAATGAAGCATGAGAAATACCATTCTGGGGGTATTTGTCTATTAATACACTGGGTAGAGTACTCTCGATGGGTCGATGCTATATTTGCGGCACAGGGCTTGTAGTATTACCAGACTATTTGCACAGCCCTCCTAAATGGTATTTAGAAGTAAAGGATGGCTATCTCGAGACACGCAGTTAGTTCTAATGTACGCAAATCTCTATCTGCAATCTTGTTCATACAATTGTTAAATATTTGTTGGGGGTGGCTCAGGGTTGGGGCTGGGGATTAGAATATAATTTTTACAGTCCTCCATGACTTTCAATATTTTTTTTGATGAGGGTTGTTGCTGTTTTTGGGGTGAGTGTTGGTGTTGTTTTTGTTTGTTTTATTTTGATGGGTGGGGGGTGGGGGGTGGGGGGCTATCTCAGGGTTTACGGCTGGGGTGTTGAACAATCTTTTTTTTTTACAGTCCTTCATGACATACAATATTGTTCTTCTGTCTGGAAGAAAGAACCATAAGGTGTTACAGTAACCTACGGTTATAGCGAACTCAAAGGGACCACATATTCTAGTTCGTTATAACCGTAATTCGATATAAGCATATATACAGCAGAGATACAGCAAATGGCAGGGACCTAAAAACCAGTTCGTTATATCCACCAGTTCGTTATAAGCGTGTTCGTTATAACCCCGTAGTTTACTGTACTTATTGAATTAAAGCAGTGACTTCGAATTGTTGTGTTTGTTTGGGTTTTATGTTTTTATTTATTCTTATTTTGTTTCTTTGATGTTGTTTGTTTTTGTTTTTTGTTGGTGGTGGGGGGTGGGGGGTGGTGGTTTGCGTGGTGGGGTGGTGGGGGGGAAGGCACATCACATCTCTTTCAGAACATCCTATGATATTTATTTTAAATTTTGGGCCAAATTTTTACTCAATAACTGTCTGTAACGTACTTATTCAAATATCAACTTGAGATTATTGGACATACGTAGAAGGTATTTAAATGTGGTCATGAGTAGTCTGATTGTCTCATCTAATGGCGTGGCGTAAAATGCTTAAATAAAATCCTATCCGTAGTTATCTATATATCTTCGATACCCAAAGGCGGCATCGTCTTAAGCGATGCACTGAATTTATGGAATTAACAAGGTAACGTATATGTGTATACATATAAACGTGTCTAAAATATCTAAAATGGACATAACCTAGGGAGGATGGGGCTATATGAACACCTAGTGTCGTCACTGAGGTTCAGTGATCCAGTCATACCGTTTTCACTGCTAGTTTGCCTTTTACGCCCAATGTTTCTTTTTCGCCAGATAATCGAGACGTTGTAAATACAATATGAAACACGGGGCAGGTTGAAACATTGATTTTACCAATCAAATCGTTTGACGCATTTCTGCATTCTTGACATATCACACTTCCTGCAAGGACTGGCCTTTCAGCCATTATGGTAGTCTTAGGTGTGTTGATTTTTCTGCTTCCCAGTACATGTTCAGCATGACATACTGTTCTGAAACTGTTGCATTGCAAGGTAGTGTCAGTCAGTTGTATACATGCAAGGTGTTCGCGTCGAGCTCCACAAGCGCTGTCGTTTTCGTGCAGCACGTGCTCACAGTGCATGAGCTTAACAACAAAGCATATAGAGTGAGGGCCAAACATTGTATGAACGTCGTCGCAAGATCCAACATTCATAAGAATGTCCCTCACTCTATGAAGGTTCATACTCCAATGAACTCACACAAAGTGAAAGTCAATATTTAAATGGTTTTATGGTGCTTGCCCGCTGAGCTACCATGCAGCAGTTAAAGATGAATACCCAACCAAGATACAGCATACTGACCAGTCCATGTTTTAGCCCATTAATGACCTAGCAGCCGGCAGGGTAACAACAAGAACCATAGTTTAACGTCGTTCGGTCTGACGCGGTCGGGATCGAACCACCGACATTCCACTCTACGGGCAGACGCTGTATCCACTAAAACGAGGAGGTGGTCAAGAGGATATGGAACAAATTCATTGACAGTTCCCATCAAGAAAGACTGAAAGCTGGCAACCAAGGCCATTAGTAAGAGAGCCTATAGTTCACAGAGCAGGGTGTTAATGATGTTAACAGATTTAGACGGAACCAAGGTCAGGTGTAGCGTGGACGGAGTTCAGAGCACGGCCACATCGATTAGTAAAACGTACGTGAAACATCAACAGCTCTAAAAGTGGACTGATATCTATTCCGAGAAAATACCTTCATCACATATGCATGAATCCCAACTAAGTGAAAATACGTCAAGGACAGTGTTTGTTTGTTTGATTGTTGTTTAACGCCGCACTCATCATTATTCCAGCTATGTGACGATGGTCTGTATATAATGGAGTCTGGACCAGACAATCCAGTGATTGACATCAAAAGTTCGGATCCATGCAATCGGGACACGATGACATACATCAACCATGTCAGCGAGACTGATCACTCGATCCGTTAGGCGCCTCTTACGACAAGCATAGTCGCATTCTACGGCGGCAAGCATGGGTTGCTGAAGACCTTTTCTAAACCGAGATTTTCACGTTAGATGGATGGATGTAGAATGGGCCCAAAAACGATGAAATTTATATGAAAGGATCACTGAAAAATTAGTGAGTGACACCAGGTGTTTGCCTAAAGGGGAATCACTCACACAATTTGAATGAATAAGTAAAACATATTCATAACCATATTATTACATATACCTTCCCCTTCCGTAACGGACATTCATCTTGTCCCGGAAGGGCATAATAATGTGGTCAACCCGTAAAGATCCGGGTTACAATTGGTCTTCAGCAACCCATGCTTGTCGTAAGAGGTGACTAAGGGGATCGGGTGCTCAGGATCGCTGACTTGGTTGATGCATGTCATCGTATCCCAATTGCGTGTATCAATGGTCATGATATCAATCACTGGATTGACTCAATTATTTACAGACCACCGTCATATAGCTGGAGTATTGCTAAGTACGGCGTTAGACAACAAACAAACAAACAAACATGTGTGGTCACGAAAGTAACACTGTTTCCAGCAAGACATTGGTATATGTCAAAGGTGGCATGATTGGGTCCGAATAGGCTTAACTGTATAAAGGTTACCTTATAGATCAGATTGTGGTTAAATTTACTTTGTAGGTAATCATTGTGAGGCCAACAATTGAGTAGAAATCCTTCAGGACTTATTGTTGACATTTCAAGACAATGTTGTGAACATAATATAATGTCATCATGGATACAAATATCATTATAACAACTACCACCAACCAGTATAAGTCTACATAAGCTGCACATTGGTCTGCTGTCTTGCTGGCACAGCAATCATTACTTTGACGGATCATAGAAACGTTCTGTTCACCAAGAACACGAAGATCAGAGGTCATATAGTATGCCAATTACCTCCCTCCTACACTTTCTGGGGAAAGCAAGCGATCTGATGAGTGGCAATAACGGGTGATGACCTCATCCAGCTTTACAGAAGGAGTGGAGTGGCACTTTGCTTCATACTCGGAGTTTGAACACCATCTTCGTTGAGGCCTTAAGATTAATAAGGAAGAGTCTTCCATAAAGGATCAGGATGGGCACGTTTTGCACGTGCAATTTATGCATCTCTATTCCCATTTCAGCCAGAGAACACGTTTTGAGTTAGAAGATCGAACCATGCCGCCGCTTGTCCGTAACTCAGCTCCAGAACCCAATGCAGCGCTCTCGGTGTACCACGTTATGGTTCAATCAGTCAATTACTGACTGTGCGTAATATTTCGGAGAAGGCTTTTGCCTTCATAGAATCGGGTTTTATTGTCTATCTGTCGGAATTGAAACTTTTCATTCTAAAATAACGTGTTTCAATCACTATATACTATTTGGTGAATGGGAGACCTGTAAGGAAAGATAATGTTATGTAATTTTCATTCTTGTTTATAGAAGTCAACAGTTAAAATACAAGAGAGAGTTGAAATGGACACCAGGGGATCATGTTGCTGGGCACCGATGTTGTCCTTCGACGATCCAGTGTATCATGTCTCCATTTTATGGGGATATATATACTGAACCGCAAAAACGTCGCCTGAAAATGTCATTTAAATATCTGGGTAATTTCTAAAATTTAACATTATCTTGTCCGGAAAAATGAAATTTGATGATAAAAAAACAAAGCAGATAAAATAAAACCGATCGCCCAAACGTATCCCGGCAACGGCCATGGTAACCCGATGTACGTGAGTTCCGTGCAAATTGGAATGCACATGCGTTTCCCCATTTCTTGCTCTATAAAAATCCACCCAGATCGGATAACATTCATTCGTTATTGAATTGCTACCACATGCCAAGATTGACAAGAAATCAGCGACGATTTGACGATTGCAAGCTGGACAAACCGCCCGGCAAGTAGCCAATGCATTTCAAGTCCACGTAAGGGCCATACCACTACCGGTACCAACACTACAGATGAGCGACCACGTAGTGGAAGACCAAGGGGCACCACCCGATTGTTCAAGACCGCTTTGTTACTGCTGCGGAAACTGCTCGACAGACCATGGGGACACACCAGCGACACATTAGTGCGGACACCGTGCGTCGACGATTGACGAGCAGACACCTCTACTGTCACAGACCACACCGAGGACCCATACTGACCGTCTTCAGTGGGCAACACAGCCCCAGCATTGGCGCCACCAGCAGTGGAGAAGAGTCCCCTTCTCAGACGAGAGCCGTTACTGTATCTCAACAGCAGATGGCAGAGAGAGTCTAGCGACGTGGTGGGGAACGTTATTCGGATGCTTATGTTGCTGAGAGAGACATGTGGGGTGGTCCGAGCATCATGGTCTGGGGTGGAATTGGTCTTGCACAGAGGGTCGGCCCTGTGGTCTTCCAGAACATCGGTCCATGGTGTCACAGCAGCTCGGTACATTGATCAAGTCTTGAGACCACACGCCATACCTCATTTGGCACGTCGCCGCAACCACGGGTTTCAGCATGATAATGCACGTGCCCACTCTGCGAGAGCAACAAAAGAGTAGCTCATCGTCTAAGGCGCCGCAATTCGCTGTGCAGAGTTGCTTCCCTTATACATACAAGAAACCTATGATTGTGGGTTCTAATCCAGGTTCGTCCCGATTATGTTCCTAGGTTCCAGCACCATACCTGTGCTCCTGGGTTTCGCCAAGGTGGTAAACGTCTTAGACCTGCATCAATTCGGGCTTTCCTCACACACCAAGCTGACCCGCCGTGATAATAACTGGAATACTGTTAAAAGCGGTGTTACACCCACTCACTCACTCACTCAAAACTGCAAGTGTTATCATAGCCAGTGGTGTCCGCTGTGTCAACATGCAAGATGATGACTAGTGCAACCGTATTGATGCTAACGCAATCTCGTTCTCTGGGGACTATTCGGCAGCATTTCATCATACTTCTTCAGGGGTAATTCAAGCAAAGGGGGCATGGACCATCTGCTTGATGTCAGTTTACATGTTGAGTTGCTGCCTCCTCGGCGTTGCACTATATGGCCTTGGTTTGCTGCCAGATTGTCAGTCTTGTATTGGATTCCTCTTGGTGCTGTCTTTACGTCTCCATAAGTTGAGCCTTGCTTCTTGGAACATTACGTAGTGTCAGAAAGTATTGCATTTGTTCCTTAATCTGTCGACGTCATCAATATTCCAAATATAAGCCGGCAGAATGCAAATAATAGAGACTGATCCAGACAAACCCGTGACTGATGTTATAGGCAATGTCCGACGTCGTTGGGATACGTTGACATAATCGCTTAAGCCACTGACCACCTTATCCCTTGTATTCAACACTTGTACGACAAGTAAGCAACTCTGGTGCCCAATTCTACCCCGTAATGCCTGGGCTTAGGTGAGGGGAACTCGGATTCAACGTCGCGTCCAAGATCATTACCCTTATATAGCGACGTGCATGCACAGTGTTAGCCCACTGAGATACCATACCGCAGTTTAACATGAATACCCTACTCAGACACAGTATACTGACTCCGAGCCGACCAGTCCTTGTTTTAGCCCCTAAATGCCAAGCGCCAGGCAGGGAAACAACAAGTTCGATCTTTGAAAGTCTTTTGGTATGACGCGGCCGTGGTTCGAACCCCGGACCTTCCGCTCTCCGGACAACGGTCTCCTGGGGATAGTGGTCCTGGGCCTTGGTCTTTGCTGCATGTAGTTATCAATGAGACCTAACCATTGGGTATGCCAAGTGTATGACATGTGTAACGCTGTTTGTTTCAACACTTACGACAACTGTATGACGGGTGGTAACCATTTTTAACACTCATGACAATTCAATGACGGAGGTAACGCTGTTTTCAACGCTCATGACAATTATAAGGCGATCTTAACGCTGTTTTCAACACTTAGGACAAATTGTATGACTTGTGTAACGCTGTTTTCAACACTTATGACAAATTGTATGACTTGTGTAACGCTGTTTTCAACACTTGGACAAATTGTATGACTTGTGTAACGCTGTTTTCAACACTTAAGACAAGTTGTATGACTTGTGTAACGCTGTTTTCAACACTTAGGGCAAATTGTATGACTTTTGTAACGCTGTTTTCAACACTTAAGACAAACTGTATGACTTGTGTAACGCTGTTTTCAACACTTAGGGCAAATTGTGTGACTGGTGAAATGCTGTTTTCAACAATTAAGACAAGTTGTATGACTTGTGTAACGCTGTTTTCAACACTTAGGGCAAATTGTATGACTTTTGTAACGCTGTTTTCAACACTTAAGACAAACTGTATGACTTGTGTAACGCTGTTTTCAACAATTAAGACAAGTTGTATGACTTTTGTAACGCTGTTTTCAACACTTAAGACAAGTTGTATGACTTGTGTAACGCTGTTTTCAACACTTATGACAAATTGTATGACTGGTGAAACGCTGTTTTCAACAATTATTTTCCTTTGCTTTGCTTAATACCAACTGTGTGTAAGCTCAATGTGCACAGAAAGTCCAACGTGATGCTGCTCGTGAAATCTCATTTATTTGCAACCACGGATCATAATCGGGAAGAATAAACAGGGCGGCTGACGGACGCAACCTCGCGAATTGCGGAACCTCCGACCTCCACCAGTCCCCTCCCCCGCGACTGTGGAATCACGGCATGCAGTTTGACCCGACAGTTTCTATACCCCAAATTACCACGATCGAAGATCACGACGGAAATCAAACCATCAGAGGACGGCTCGTCAAAATGTCCGACACACGTTACACGCCTATAATCTGTCAGTATTAACGGTAAGTGTGCAGCATAAATAGCCGTTATATTCCCGTCTCCTGGTGATAGCATCTGAGGATGACACCTGGTCTGACTCCCTTGCCTCCCCCTACCTCCCCCTTCCCACGCCGCCCTCCTCCTCCCCACTACAAGTCGCTGACGTTGCGATGGGAGATAGCGGCTGCCGGTTGACGGTAAACGTCAGGGCGCCATCTCTGTCATGTCCTGGGTATTAAAGGTGCAACGTCATTGTTTGGTCGTGTTTTCATGCCGTGTCGATGGATGCGGAGGTGAAAGTTGTTTGAACTGCTGAATGTTCTGATCATGCGATATCGATAAGTGATATACATGAGTTAAGCCTGCGATAAAGAGATTAGGTATGATATTAATAAAGTGGAGCACACGTTTTCAGCTGTTGTGCAATGGTACAGAGAGTTAACACTTGAAGGGAAACCGGTGGGATAAGTTAGGGAATTGTTCTTTAAGAATATTCAACTTCATGTTGTTTCTTTAACTGTTTCCCAAACTTGTAATGCACGTTTGCGCTGTGGGTAGATCAGCAAATGTTTTTAATACTCACATTTCTACTTTGGCGTTAAAACGGGGAGATGGGTTTAACGTTTAACACGAAACTCACACGGTGATCATAATCGGACGCATGTCAGATTCGAACCTAAAACCAGTGGATCCTGTCACGTTAAAGGGCTACAACTCAGCACTATCATTGAAATAAACAACCATTCTATGTGGTTTGGCGTTGATAGTACCCCGTCGACGATGCTCTCACGCGCGACCATTACTAATTCCCCATGAGAGGCGACTGTGTTGACTAGGGGGTAGAATAGGTCTTCAGCAACCCATGCTTGCAGTAAAAGCGACTATGCTTGTCGTAAGAGGCGACTAACGGAATCGGGTGGTCAGCCTCACTGACTTGGTTGATGCATGTCATCGTATCCCAAATGCGTGGATCGAGGCTCATGATGTCAATCACTGGATTGTCTGGACACGAAAGGGGTGGATTTTGATTTGTTTAGAAACGTAGGTCAGTCAGGAACTAAAGTGGTTGTTTTTCTTAGTTTTAATATTATAACGTCAATCTAATATTTGATGTATTTGTTTACAGACTCAAATATATTTTCCCTGCAGCAAATCACACGCATCCTGAGTCATTGACTCGCGCCACGCATCTCGACGTCGCTGTTCTGCGTGTATCCATCCCAAACTCGAAGCGCAATACCTCGTTCCTTGCTGAGAGTGAAATAATGTGTTGACGATCTATCGTGCCTAGCTTTGAAGCGTGCACAACGTTTGGGTTTTGTCATCTATGTTATGCGTTGACGATCTATCGTGCGCAGCATTGAAGCTGAAAAACGTGTGTGTTGTAATTTCTTTATTGTGTGCTGACGATCTATCGTGCCTGGCATTGCAGTTTGCACAATATTTGTGTTGTGATGTCTAAAATGTGTTGACGATCTATTGATCGCAGCATTGAAGCTTCCACAACGTGTGTGTTGTGATGTCTATATTATGCGTTGACGATCTATCGTGAGCAGCACTGATTTTGCGCAACATTTGTGTTGTGATGTCTAAAATGTGTTGACGATCTATCATGCGCTGCATTGAAGCTTGCACAACATTTGTGTTGTGATGTCTATATTATGCGTTGACGATCTATCGTGCGCTGTATTGAAGCTTGCACAACGTGTGTGTTGGAATGTCTATAATGTGTTGACGATCTATCGTGCGCTGCATTGAAGCTTGCACAACATTTATCCGTGTCTTTTATATTATATGTTGACTATCTATCGTGAGTTTGTGTTGTGTCGTCGAGATCTGTTCAAGTAAATTCACTTCAGACGACGGACTACTCGGGATTGCCCGTCTGTGTAACATTCAGCATTTTTTATTGAAAAGATTGTATATTTTGTCTGTTTTAATAGGCATGAAAGTGAACAGTTTTGGACTGTAAAAATGTATTTAGAATGTAAACAAATACAGACATTTGTGGGAATGGTTTTAAATAAAAAACAGAATACACATTTGGTGTGTTCTATCTAAACACGTTTACCGTCTCAACACATGAAATGACCTACAAATCACAACCTAAACTCAACCTAAACACAACAAACCCCTAAGCTAAACTTGTTTAGAATTTAAACATGTTTATGACAAAATGCATATCAATGTGTATTAACCTGATAATCTAAACATGTTTAGAATTTAAACATTTTTTAAAACAGGTGCATTTCATGGGGCGTTAAGTCAAATATGGATAAGATATTATACATATTGAAAGTAGATATGCAAATCACTGGCACTTGCAATTGCATACCACATTACCAACAGGACTTACAACGAACTTGGTACAACACCATCAACAACATATACAGTGTACTACGGTTATAACGAACACGCTTATAAGGAAGTGACGGATATAACGAACTTACTTTTTGGTCCCGACTATTTGCTGTGGTTATCCTGTTTATATGTTTATAACGAGCTACGGTTATAACGACCTAAAATTAGTAGTCCCTTTGAGTTCGTTATAACCGTAGTTTACTGTACATTTAAACCAAGCTTGGTGATTGGGTAAATTGACATTTGTGACGACAACAGTCTCCCTAGCACAGACAGTAGCATGTCAACCTCCTATCTGCCGAGGTTTAAAACGTGACGTGTTCATAAAAGTGTTCTTTCCGTCTGAGTACTAGTATTTCTGTAATACAGGAAACGGACGCTTACGATGAAAGGATATCTGATTTCTACGATAGACCCCATACTTCTATATCCCCATTAAACGCAAAAGAAAACATAATGAAAGGGTTTTTTTAATTACCAACTATGAATTTCAATGGGGCATACGGGTCTTTCCCATATTTAGACTCTAAACACGTTTAGCACCTAAACACAATCCTAAACATGTTCAGACCTAAACGCATAAAACGTTAATGGACATGAAACGTGTTTAGGTTTGTGTTTAGGATCAAAACACATGTTTTACAGTGTAATAAACAGGAGCATGACTTCTTTTTTAACAGTGATAGATTTTTCAAGGTTTTACCCCCACGCGGTGAGGATAAAGGCCGTGAATATAAAATTGTACGTGCAACATACACCGACAAATTGTAAATTATGCAGCTTACATAGTTCATATTACAGGCATATTTTGAGAATGGTCGCGAAAAGATGAACAAAATACGATAGAAAACATCTGAAATATTATGTACGTACAAAAGAGCTATTTCGTGGACCTTTACCATGATGTGTAACCGTTTGATTACTGACTAGTTTATAACCTATAATTTATAACATCATAATTAATTGATCCGTGTTATGTCTCACTATAATAGAAGTAAAATTTCTGATGTGGCGAAAAGCAATAATCACTTTCACTTGGTTATCAATCAAGACATACATTTTTGACAAATTTGAATCAAACTATATATAATTTCACAAAGTGATGAATATCTGTTGAATAAATAATTATAGCGCGTATTGTCATGGAATCAAACGCACTGACATCTGAGAACACGTATTTGTACACAATAATGCAATCAGATATTTAACGGTTTGTCGGCGTTAATTGATTGAAACCGGACAATTAAGCACATGTGCAAATATACATGGCTTGCGTCGTCCCCGACGAAATGCCTCTCTGACACACAGTAACACGTGATGAATCAATGTTGTCACAGCCGATAATTGCCTCTGAAATATGTTTAAATGCTTCATTGTCCGCGCAGGGCTCTACCTTCCCTGCTACTAATGGCTACTAAGTGAGGTACGAGGTCGAAAGGTTTCATTTTCTTCCAATAATGACTAACTAAGCTTGGCCTGTAAATACCAAGTAGGCGGCCTAAGGAGTTAGGTGTGGGGGGAGCTCCCACCAGGACGACAGTCAGTCAATCTAACGCCGGGGGGAATCGGATATTACCCTCCCGATTTGCCGCCATCTACGAATCCCCAATCCTCCTTGTCTTAGTCTCCCATTGTGCTTATGCGTGAGACTCTTTAACGGATTAAAGAAATGAATTGAAACTTTCACCCGCTTAATTGAAGATTTCCATGTGATCTCCGGCCTGTATATATGGAGACTTTCTTTGGGATGAGAAATACAATTTTGATGGTATGTCGATGGCGGGTCAACACTTTGAGAAGAAGTTCAAGAATTGTTTGACATTTTAGAATAACGGCTTGAGGTTTAAATTTCTTTTTAAAAAACTTTCATACTGATTTATCAAAGTTTGCAGATGAGATTGGAATCTGACGGAAAGATACATTTATAACTTTGAAGAGGTTCCAGTGAAGTTCAGAGGGGTTCGAGGTCCTTTTGCATCAGTTGATGCTTTCTGAGAAATCAGTATTTAATTTACAAGTGGCTTGATGTTTTACATGGACCCATCGTGGGTTTTTATGTATAGCGTTTGATGTTGTCAAGTTATACATTTGGGGAAACCAATAATTTGTAGTACTGAAATACTTGAAAGTAATTACAGATTTTGATAGTTAAGATTAATATTTGTCTTGGTGCGCAAATTGCATGCAGACTTGAGGAAATTATATGTACTTAATGATGAGGATCACTCATCGGATTATAACAGTACTGGTTCACATAACAGAAATCCATCTGTGTACAAACCTACATGCCCCAAACCAGTTCTATAACTGTTGCTGTTTTACTTACATTCCAAGTTTAAAAAGCAAACAAAAACGTTACTTACACATCTAACTGTTATCATGCATTGACAATTTTAATATTATTTTGTTAAGTAGTTAAACATATGTTCGGACACTTACACAATGTGTTGAGTGATCCAGAGCAAAGTTGGGTTTTTTAAAACACACAGGAGACACTGTTTTAGGTGTATTATTTTGCAATGTTAATCACACCAGTCACTAAATATTATATTAAACGAATACCAGCCCACCTCTCCAAATTGCTAATACTTGTCACGTTCCTGTGGTCAACATTGGAGACTTGTTTAGATGTTCGTTGCATGGTGATGGTCGGAACCAAGGCAGATTGACTGAACTGACTGAAGGTGGCTGTCTGATCTGGGACGTGTTGTTAAAGCGCCGTCCTGATGTTTAACACCCGCAACAATCGATAGAGTGTGTTTTCCTGATAATGTAGTTTTGATCTTGATCAGGTACTAGAGACAAAATATACACTGTAGTACGTTCAACGATTTTGAAAGTGTGGTTAAAAACTCAAAAGTCATAGCCGTTTGGTAACTTTACCTTGCCTGAAGCTGTCCATCCAGTGCTTAGGAGAATATTAAAAAAAAGGAAATAAGCGGAGTCATTTTCAAGCTTTTCTCTCTATTGTGCTGCCATCAAAATGGGTTAAACCGGATTTTTAGGGTATGCACTGACCTGTCGTAGAAATAGGAATAAACGGGATGTTTTTCAAGATATTCTGTGGACTGTCCTGTCGTAGAAATGGGAATAAACGGGTTATTTTTCAAAATATTTCTGTGGACTGTCCTGTCATCGGGATGCGAATAAATGGTATTTTTTCAAAATATTTCTCTGCACTGTCCTTTCATCGAAATGGGTATATGGGTATAATGGGGTCTTTTACAAGATACCTCTCTGCCCTGTCCTGTCATCGACCATCCAGCGCTCAACATTTCTGGGTTATATCAATGAGATCATTGATAATTTCAGAAATCATATTTTGTAGCGTTGATGGTCAGATTTAGATCTGAAACCATGCGCATAAGCGCATTTTAACTATCTCACGATAATGAATATTAACCCCACTCAATGCATGGTTTAGGAACTCAAGTAAACGTATTTTCATGAATAATACAAACAAACAAAAGTCATTGTTTATCAGCACTATATCTATTTATGGTTTTGGTATGAACTATACTTGATAACTGACACTGTCAATCAAAGCTGTCAAGGCAGAAAGTACTTCCGGTAGGAAATGTACGTGTAGCACGTACTTGGCAAAGTTATTGAGTACATTCGTCAGTAATCGGCCTTGTCTGTAATCTGCAGATAGTCAGTCTGGAAGGCGGTCCCTGTTCTATAGTTCACAAATTCCCAAATCACAGTTAGAATTCACCCTACGAGGACAGAGAACTTGTAATAGAACACGTTCCCAGGGGCAAAAAGGGTGTGGTTTGAAGTTACATTTCTGAAACGAGTTCTTTACGTGCACCATTATGTTTATAAAATGTTAAATATGCGTACCAAATACGATTATATTCGCGTCACCCGTATCACACAGTCCCAAATATCATCTACCGAATCCCGCGTGCCCGAATGGGGTGGCAGCCTCTTATGTTATTACAGGCAACATTGATTGGGCTTTGGTTATAATGGTTATAACGAACTCAAAGGGACCACTAATTTTAGTTCGCAATAACCGTAGTTCGTTATAAGCATATATACAGCATATATACAACAAATGGCCGGGACTAAAAATAAGTTCGTTATATCGGTCAGGTCGTTATAAGCGTGTTCGTTATAAACGTAGTTTACTGTATATGGAATTTATACCTTATCTGTCAGCGGGGTACAGAAGTAAACATTGCCTACTCATAAACCAATGAGATAGGCGTAGCTGAATGAAGGGTTGGATAATAGGACATATGTTTCTTTCTCGTGACTGGGTAAAAACCTAAATGGGAAGAAAAAGGGGATTATATTGTTTCCTTTATTTTCTTTAGTGTGTTACAAATCTGTAAAAGTCTTTCTTGCGCACCATGACTTTGTGAGCTCATTTGGCCATCACCCACTGCCTACACCAAAAAATCGGAATCCGGTACAAATACACAACATTTGGGACCAGGGCAAATTTACGTGCGTCGGGTCATTAGACACAAAGCATTTATGTAAGGAAGACTTAAAACGACGCTCTGTGAAGTCTGAAGCACAGGGAACAACTGTACCTGTATCAAAGGGCGATTTGAATCCCAAGCTGTATACTGTACAATGAGATGATCCAGTGAATGGCATAGTTCATGTTTAACCCGAACATGACATTGTTTATTCCTTTCTCGGAGCCCCTACCCATGACCCATGAAGATCCGGGGTAGAATAGGTCTTCAGCAACCCATGCTTGTCGTAAAAAGGCGACTATGCTAGTAGCTTGTTAGGCGACTAACGGGATCCGTGGTTAGGATCGCTACTTGGCATCGTATCCCAATTGCGTGGATTCGATTATTTACAGACTGTCATCATATAGATGGAATACATCTTCCCGATGGTAACTGGACTTTGATAGTCAGTTAACTCCCTTGAATATTGCTGAGTGCGGTGTTAATCAACAAACAAACAAACAAACAAACAAACAACCCCCACACATAAACACACACACACCACCCCCGGCGTCAGATGGCAGGAAAACCGCTGGAAACGGTAAAACGCACCTTACTAGAATGTCTGTCGCCATACTATAAAGAATTATCGAACCTGAGACTTCATCATTCTTTATCATTCCTAACATTTGGACTTGTTTCAAATTTGATAACCTCAAGACATTATATTCCCCATAGGTAAAACAACAATTGACACACAATGTCGTCATTCTAATTTACGGCGACGAGGGGCGCACGTATTCGCCGCTGGGTTTACTTATTGATGGTGTTTAGGAACATGTACTCGCGCTATTTCCACAGCCCGGGGAGACGGGGACACGGCATACATGTTAGAGAAAGTAGGTTCATAGTGTGCAGGTGAGAATATTTTTGTAACAGAACATATCAACTGATCGATGTTCAAGTACTGTGCTTTGATCTGTTCTGAAGTTGGGATCAGAGGATCACTTCGTACATATGGTGATCACAGCCGGTGATGACTAAGTCGAGGGGGGGGGGGGGGGGGTGCAGTGTGTGGGTGGTTAATGTTGAGTTGCGTTGTCGCAACATACCACCATTTCCTGTAAGGTATATATAGCGTCAATAGACCACACATTGATTGTCTCCGCGAGCTAAATGATGATTTCTAATCGCTGATATGTCTTGAAATAGTGATATATTAAAATCTTTCAATTGTAACCTGGTTGCTTAAGTGTCCGCTCGTCACACCGAAAGCCCGGGTTCGATTCTCGACATGGGTACAATGTGTGAAGCCTATTTCTGGTGTCCCCCGCCGTGATATTGCTGGAATATTGCTAAAAGCAGCGTAAAATCATACTTTCTCACTCACTCACTCATAACTTGGGGATGTAAAAACATATTTTTGATTTCTCGTAAAACCTGTGTCCAAGATATATATTATACACTTCATCGAATGCCCAATGATATGTACTTTGTCGTCAATAAGTGTAGATTATCAGCATAATGCACATTGATATGCACTTTGTGGTAAACATGATAAATTCTAAACATGTTTAGATTATGGGGGTGTTGTGTCAGACGATAGCTCATTTCATGTGTTCGGGCCTAAACATGTTTAGATAGAACACACAAGATGTGTGTTACGTTTAGGATTTAAACACTTTCCTCAACATGTTTAGATGTAAACATGTCTTTGTGCTTGTTTACATTCTAAGCAGATGTTTTACAGTGTTGTGACTACGTGCTCGTTTACCGTCTGTCCGCAGAACGTATACTATCAGGTGTTTTATCTTGGCACAATGTCTATTACAACATGTTCACTGATTTACAAAAACATGCTGTTTTGTTTTCAAATGATGTCTGCAGGCTGAGTCATTTCGATTATTTAAGAGGGGTTTTTATTTAAGTTTTTTTAATCTGCATTCGTTTTGAATGGAGTTGCCTAAATTAACGTTCTTATTTCTGTTTGCATTATGATTGATGTTATAAAACTAACCCTCGTAAATAATCACTCCGTTTCTTTTATTGATATTTATATTAATGAGTTATAACAATTTCACGTTTTTTTCGTTTGAAAAAGTCGAATGACGTCATCACTTTCAACCTGAATCTCTAGTGACAACAAACGTACAAACGATCAATGTTTTCTTTTTTTGAAGTAAATCTATTCTATCAAATTATGCACATGTATTAATAATATAAGCCGTCTACAAACTGAGAGTGGTTGAAAGAAGCTGTATGAACTAGGGTTTACGTCGACATTCTGATTATCCAGAGTATAGCATATTAAATTATGATAAATATCGACCCGTGAAGATCTTAAAGGTCTTAAGCAACCTATGCTTGTCGTAAGAGGCGACAAATGGGATCGGGTGGTCAGGCTCGCTGACTTGGTTGAAGTATGTCATCGTATCCCAACTGCGTGGATCGATGCTCCTGATGTCAATCACTGGATTGTCTGGTCCAGACTCGATTATTTACATACCGTCGTCATATAGCTGGAATATTGCTGAGTGCAGCGTAAAACAACAAATAAACAAACAAATATGATATATATCATGGTCCACCATATCTCTGTTTCAGAAATGACGCCACCATTTTCATCCCTGTCTCCCTGTCATTACGGGCGTTTGATTATTGATATTTGAGTGAACTTAGTCAACCCGAGGTTACCACCTATCTGACAGCTGGACTCAACCGGAGTTATCCCGTGTTAACCAAGCACAACGTTGGACACCACCCGAAATAAAACGCACACATTTAAATCATTAGATATTATACAAAATGGCTGCCGGGAGAAGAAGAAACACAACATCCTTGTGTATTGCAATACCACATATATATGAGAGGTCAACAACTGATTGATTGCATGACAACCTCATTAAAATGAGATCTTAGTTCTCGCTACCGCTAAACAAAGATCTCAGGACATCCCATTAGCGGTCACGTCAGAACGACCTTTCACCCGACCAATCAGAGCGTCGCTTACCAGATCATGAAAGTGACAGTAGAAATGTCATTTCTAATCATGTATCCTCGAAAACTTTAACACGGGGTATTCCAAACGATAGTTACAGGCTTGACGACTGAATCCATACAATCTAGACAATCTATTAGCCATTCCAGAATGTTCTTTTGTTAGAGTTTCAAATTTTTATTCAAGAATTTGTCAAAATATGTTTCGAAGCGTAGTCGCAAATTTGAAATTAGTGCCGCAAAGCATGAGAAAGCTGCCTTCTGATTGGCTAATGTCGACTTCTGGTCAGTCATTCCATTGGTCGGTCAAAGTTCGCGCAATGCCGGTGAGACGTGACCCGTAATGGGGTGTTCTTAGCGAGAACAAGGATCTGATTTTAATGAGATTGATTGCATGATGGAGCTACAATTGAACCTTTTCTATTTAATGCATGTGAAGGACAAGAAAGTTCAAAATAACGTGGAATATCATACAACAATGCAAAATCATCATCATCTTAATTCCTTATTGATTCTAAAGAATTTATGTCAAAGATGGAAATTTACTTTCCCTGACGTATAGTAATATATATGTATAAAGCAAAACCTAAGTTGATTATATACATTAAAATCACTGAATAAACTAATCAGCGTTAATGATGACGTCACGTGGAGGCTGCAAATCGGAATACCGAAATTTAAAGGTTCATAGGTCAAGGTAACTTATAGATCAATAGAAGTATGACGTAATTCAGTTAATGTGGTCAACCGAAGTTTGGCCCAGCTTGTGTAATAGCGTGGTCTAGGCCGGTTCACCAGAGTCAAGAAGACTTTAGAAATCGAACGGGAGCACCGACATAGCATAGACACTCTGTAGGTCATGAACTTGAAACCAACAACCAATGAAATGACTTCTCTGAACGCGAGTTCGGCATAGATCAATATTCAAAATCGCTTCCTCGCACAAGCGAGCGCTCGATATATTAATTGAATCAGAAGACTAAAAAATAATCCTTTAGCTGAAAAAGATGTTTCCTCGGTATTAAAGGGGAGGAGGGATGTCCTTATGGTTCAATATGTTCGCGGTTGCATTGACGACGGCACGTAACAAACGATCGAGTAATGGCGACATCGCCGCTTGTTTCCCGATAAAACAGTGTAGTTTGATTGGACAGCTAAGTTTAGTGACGTGTCATTCTAACCGGACGCACCATGAAGCGACAGACAGACAGACACACACGGGTTCAGAATATATGTCGAAATTAGTCAATACAAGATCATGTAAAACCTCGTAAATCTATTGTTTCCATTGACCTTTTCTGGGGGGACTGCATTCTTATCCTTATTTGATAGCGTCTTTTATTGTTATATATGTTCGAGCAAGTGTGTTCTTTTACTGATATCTTTATGTTTTTTACTTATAAGGATCTTGGTATACCAACCAGCATTTGGTTTCGAATGTTTAGTGATAGTCCAGGCAAAATAAGGTTTCACTTGGAACGAATTGCAACAGAATTTATTTCACCACAATGCATTTCTACAAGGTCCCAAAAACAAGTAATCCTAGTTTGGGAAATATGTCTGATTTGCATAATCAAATATGGCCACCAATTATCAATATATCTTCCATATTTCAGATGAGGTTCAATGTTTTAATGAAAATAAGCAAGTATTGCGAAATAGCCATATTATGTTTATAATATGATATTCACAACTACTGAACGTTTTGGACTATTGACAAATCTTCAAAAATTCAAGATGGCCGCCAAACTCAAGATGGCCGACAAGTTTCCTAAATGTGTGTTTACACTGTTTGACTCTAAAAGAGTGTTCGAAGTTGAGTGAACAAATGGCCTAGTTTGCCTAGACTATGAGGAATAAAATACTTCAAGGAACCTGTAACGAATATTTCATAGTTCAGTCAGCTCCTTTGAGTGACATAAGTTATCTAGCACAGATCAGACAAACATAGAGGTAAGGGAAGGTTAAAGAAGCAGATACTCACCTCAGTATATAATAACAATCAAATCCGTTAGATCTTGATATTAGTAACCCATCCATGAAAGACAACACCCAACAATATCCTCAAAGTGCATCAGTTCTGCATCATTGTAACTGCGTCCGGGGTTCGATCCCCGGCCGCGTCAAACCAAAAGGCGTTAAAGGATGGTACTTGCTGTTACCCTGCCTGGCGCTCGGCATTAAGGGGGTAAAACAAGGACTGGTCGGCTCGGAATTAGTACACTGTGGGCTCAGGGGGCTAGCATTTTAAAATCGGAATTAGCACCCACACACATGGTCGCTATATAAGTGCAATAATCTTGGACACGACGTTAAACCCCATTTCACCTCACCCCACCTTTTTGTAACGGCTCTGATTTTGAAGACGTGAATAGTCTCCGTGTGCCATTGCAGTCGTGAGTGAGTGGGTGAGTGTGGTTTTACGCCGCTTTTAGCAATATTCCAGCAATATCACGGCGGGGGACACCAGAAATGGGTTTTATACATCGTAACCATGTCGGGAATCGAACCCGGGTCTTCGGCGTGACGAGCGAACGCTTTAACCACTAGGCTACCCGACCGCCCCCATTGGAGTCGTCACTGATAGTGGACATTAAGTTTGTCCGACTGTACCCGATGCAAAGTAATATCTGACAAGGTCATACCTGAAGAAAGTTCTATTAATTAAATCATGAGGTGCACATGCCTAAACTGAATACCCCTTGTGTGATTTATATTAACTCGGCGAAAAAATATGAATGACCTGATTATGGGAAATTCGGCATTTTCTTCTTTCAGTAGTGACATGTCTGCTTTACCATATCTAATGTTTCAGTACATGTATTTTGTCATAACGTAAAGTATGACAATGGCTTATGTTGATTTCAATGTAACGATACTACAGGTGAGGTGAAATGCTGTTTAACGTCGCGTCCAAGATTATTGCACTTATATAGCGACGTGCATGTACGTGTGTGTGTGTGGCTGCTTGTACTAGTCCGCACTGATGCCGATTTATAGTGCTAGCTCACTGAGATACCATGCCGCAGTTTAACATGAATACCCCACTCAGACACAGCATACTGACTCCGACCCGACCAGTCCTTGTTTTAGCCCCTTAATGCCGAGCGCCAGACAGGGTAACAACAAGTACCATCTTTTAACGTAATTTGGTGTGACGCGGCCGGGGTTCGAACCCCGAACCTTCCGCTCTCCGAGAAGACGCTCTAACACTAGACCACGGAGGCGGTCCCGATACTACAGCATGTACAGGGGAATCTCAGAGCAGCTTTAAATGTTGTTAGAGATCGAGACTGCTTGATGACCAAAGGTAGAGAACTCCATGGTGTGAGTGCTGAGTGTGGAAATATTACATAACCAAAGGATTTTAGTTTTCTTTTTGGAATTATTAGCAGCTTCCGATTCCCCTATGACTGGAGTGTATTCATTGATAAGCTTGGCCAGATACAACAAACTACGTTTCTAACGAACACGCTTATGCCGAACTGAAGGATAAAACGAACTGAAATTAGCTGTCCCTTTGAATTCGTTATAACCGTGACCACCTCCGGGGTTCGATTCTATGCCGCGTCATTCGTAAAAAGATGGTACTTGTTGTTACCCTGTCTGGCGCTCGGCATTTAGGGGCTAAAACAAGGACTGGTCGGCTCGGACTCAGTATACTCAGTGAGCTGGAAACAAAAAATCGGCATCAGTCCGGACTAGTACAAGCAGTCACTCACACACACACACGCACATGCACGTCGCGATGTAAGTACAATAATCTAGTACGCGACGTTAAACTCAATTTCACCTCACCTCGGTATAACCGTAGTTTAATGTAGTCTGTAGCTGTTCCGTCCTTGCACTGATATGTTTTGGAAAGATCTTTTGTATTCAGTTCTACATTAAACCGTTTCAACGTGAATCTATACCTACATACTTAATATAGTTTTCCTTTTGAAATTGATATATGTTCCGAATTGGTATCTCCGCGAACTATACCTAGATGCTTATTTATAGATACTTAAGTAGACGCCATGTTGAATCGTGCTGTCAGTTTCCGGTGAACGCTGAATCCGTCAACTCTTCAGATGACATTTCATTAACTGTCGCTATATAATTATGATCCTCAGCCAACGCTTCCTTGCTAGATAAGGCCTGGCTACAGAGAGATATGTAATACCTTATTACAGACCATAAAACGCCTTGATTGTTTTATCTGTGACAGAAGTCCTTTGAACACACACCAAGGTGTCATCAGCCATTCAACAAGACTAGCGTCGCCTTTCATGTCGCGCCGCTCCACGCAATAACTTGCCTACAACGTGATTGCTGCCCCGAAAGAAAATTTCTGTCAATTAATAGAATTATCCTCCCAAAATAGGCATGACATATCGAAATGAAGTGTTACCTTGTACATGATATCTTTATTATATCCGATGTGTCATGTAATGGCAGCGCATACTAACCAGAACGGTTCAAATTAGGGTGAAGGCCCAATAGACTAAGGCTCCGCTATTAGAGTTATGTCCCTTAGTCGTGAAAGGATTCGCAGATGGTTGTTTAAATTCTGCATTCGCCCAGGTTATGATCCGTGGTTTATAAGCACCATACCTGTGCACCTAGGTTTCATCAAAATGGTAAACGAGCACGGTATGCGTATCTTAAGGCTTTCCTCACACACGCCGTGAATAAAAATAATGTTATAGGCGCCGTTAACGTCACACAGATGCGGTTATATTATAATGAAGCTACTCTGCTATAACCACCATCACTACTACTACTACTACTACTACTTACCCGTGAAACCCCGGGTTAGAATAGGTCTTCTGCAACCCATGCTTGCCGTAAAAGGCTACTAACGGGATCGGGTGGTCTTGCTCACTGATTTGGTTGGTGCATGTTATCGTATCCCAACTGAGTGCGTGGATCGATGTTCATGATGTCAATCACTGGTTTGTCTGGTCCAGACTCGATTATATACAGACCGTCGCCATATAGCTGGATTATTGCTGAGTGCGACGTTAACATAAGTACTACTACTACTACTACTACTACTACTACTACTACTACTACTATCACTACCACTACTACTACTACTACTACTACTACTACTACTACTACTACTATCACTACCACTACTACTACTACTACTACTACTTCTTCTACTACTACTACTACTACTACTACTACAACTACTACTACTATTACCACTACTACTACTACTACTTCTACTTCTACTACTACTACTACTACTACTACTACTACTACAACTACTACTACTATTACTACTACTACTACTACTACTACTACTACTACGAATGGTGGTAGGTAGCCGATTGGTGAGATAGCTGAGATTCGTCTCTGTCCCAGGTTTGTCTGCTGTCTGAGAAAGGTAAGCACCCAGAGCCCCGTTATCAACACTGGTAAAATCTGGCCTCGGGTGGGATGCGTCATCAAAATCCGACGGTGTTAAACGTTGCTCATGCTATTAGCCCCTGGTTTAAGCTCGATTATTTACAGACCGCGAGATGTAGCAAGATGTCTTTTAGCTGAGACACGTGGTGATCCACGGAGCTATAAACCGGGTGAAAGCGGGTGTAAATCATTACAGGTATGCGCGTGAGAGTATTTCAGAACTCGGTCCCCATCACCGTATTTCTTGTCGCAATACGCGATTAAATTGAATTTGGTGGTGGATCGTTGCTCATAATATCAATCACTGGTTTGCTTGATACATTCTATCATTTAGTTCTTTGTACTTTTGGAGAAACATACTGCTCAAAACAAGTAAAAGAACACCCACAATTGTAAAGTTGGTTGGTTGGTTGGTTTGTTGTTTAACGCCGCACTCAGCAATATTCCAGCTATATGACGGCGGTCTGTAAATAATCGAGTCTGGGCCAGACAATCCAGCGATCAATATCATGAGCATCGATCCACGCAATTGGGATCGATGACATGCATCAACCAAGTAAGCGAGCCTGACCACCCAATCCCGTTAGTCGCCTCTTACGGCAAGCATAGTCACCTTTTACGGCAAGCATGAGTTGTTGATGACCTATTCTACCCCGGAATCTTCACGGGTTACAATTGTAAGGCTGTGGGTTGCAATACCCACCAGCCATGGCAGATTAACTATAGTAATAGGAAAAAATTGATATTCTTTAACTTATTTTGAGTTGTATATTTTGTATGGTTTCAGAAACGTCTGTTAAATGGCTGTCTTTCTTGACGTATTCAAGTGTTGACTGTTTATCCAAGGTGAGCTACAGTACCAAGACACTTGATCTTTCTGTTAATATGTTACATGAAGCAAGGAAGTTGATACTGACGAAGTTAACAGTTCACAAATACAACTCTCGCCTTTAATTGGTTCTGTAACTGAGCACCAGGCGGTTTTCGCTAAAAAAAAATTAATATTTCTATAATTTTCTGATTAATGATGAATGACACCATCCAATGGCTTGTAACACAAAACGATATAAACTTGTCCAGTTTCCACCCTTGTCGAACTCGGCTGGAATTAAGGAGTTACATTATGGCTGGACTAACAAGTCTATGCATAGTCCAATCAAACTCGCGTAACAAACTAGACATCCGGTTCACAAACAACATGGATTTAAACGTGCAGATTTCGGTCGACTGCAGGATTTGCAAAGCATCTGTACCGTTAATTGGGCGTCGGCAGACATTTTTTAATCATGGTGCTCTAATGATTTGATGCGCATCGCCAGGTAAGACCCGTTTTATTACAATATAGATTTTGAATATCGATCAGATCGTCTGGACTGGGCAACGCCATTTTGTTTGAAGCAAATGCTAGTGATATGAGAGGTTGAAACTGATTGGTCAATAGGAGAGACATAGAAGGGACATAACTCGTAATAGCCATTGGTAGGGCTACGATCAAACTCAGATATTCAAACGTAGTGGAAACTGGACTTTTGTAGTCAGTTAACCCCGTTACCTCGGGGAGATGTATACACTGTGACAAGATTTCCGGGGCAATATATGCCATGCTTTGTCTTAAGTCTTAATGGTGCCCGGATGACGTGAATTGTCTGGTCCAGACACTCTTATTTACAGGCCGCCGTAATATAGCTTGAATATTGTTTACTGCCGCGTGAAACAAACAAACGATAATAACAATAGGTGATTTCAGGGATGTAACCGGCAATGACATTCAACTTCATCCGCTGCAGACAGGGTAACCACAGAGGTCTTTTACCCTTTTGTGTATGCCAGAATCCTGGTATCGTGAGTTCTAATGCCAGATTCGCCCTGATTATGAAACTAGAGCTCTTTAATTTTACTAAGATGTTTAAACGTCCACGTACTTCGACACTCTTTACACATCAAGCACTCACGTCGTGATATAATTTATTGTGAACCGAAGTACTGTCCAAACTCGGCACTGCCAACTCGCTTAATCACGGCCGCGGAATGTCGATGGTTCGATTCCCGACCGCGTCATACCAAAAAAGTTAAATACGGCACTTGTTGTTACCCTGTCTGGTTCTCGCCACTTAGGGGATAACGTAAGGACTGGTTGGCTCGGAGTCAGCATATGACTGTGTAGGGCATACATGTTACCCTGCGGCATGGGATCTGTGTGGGCTAGCACTATATAACCAGCACTAGCAAAGTGATACACACGCACGCACGCACGCACGCACACACACACACACACACACACACACACACACACACACACACACACACACACACACACACACACACACGTTGGAAGCTTAACATTAAAAAGTGCTCAAGTATGAATTTATTTTAAATAAACAAAAATTACGAACTTTATTGTGGACACTTTAATATAGTCTGCAAGAAACGGGCACGTTGTTTTCTTTCTTACAAGGCGAGTCATATATAAAACAAATTCACTTAAACAGGGGCTTAGTTATATATTTAGAAAAAGCCCACCCCCAACCCCTCAACAATCGGGAACATTCGGGAAATATGCTTTCGTCTAATGTGCAGATGTCTGCCCTGAACGGTAAGTGGCAGTGGAGCCTTGTTAATCACGAAGAGACGGAACCCGGCCAATCTAGTAGTCTATGCTTCCGCTTGTGCTATAAGCTCCCCACAGAGAGAATATAAACACTTTCCCTGCAGGTGCACGGGTTAAACGAAAGTGTCTCGCGGTGGGTCGGAGTTTGCCAGGTTGTATCATCGCCAAGGCATTTCTAAAGTGTAACCTCTTTGGTCGCGGTATCGTTCTTGTGCTCTTGCCTTTCCTATGCTGATTTTTTTTTTTTTTGTCTTCTGACGACAAATGATACATGTGGTTTGGCCGTATTGTGTTTAATTATATTATCCTCTTTTTTTGTCCTGGACTCAAGTCCCTTAACCGTGGACCGCCTTCGTAGTCGAGTGAGTGAGTGAGTGAGTGAGTGAGGCAGGCTTTACGCCGCTTTTAGCAATATTTCAGCAATATCACGGCGGAGGACACCAGAAATGGGCTTCTCACTTTGTACCCATGTGGAGCTTTAACCACTAGGCTACCCGACCGCCCCTCTAGTGGATAGAGTGGCACGGAGAGCGGAATGCCAGTGGTTCGATCCCATGGCTAGTCATACCAAACGACGTTAAAAGATGGTACTTGTATCCTTCCCGGCGCAGTGGGATAAAACAAGGACTGGTCGCCTAGGTTGGTATACTGTGTGGGGTGTTAAACTATGGTATCTCAGCGGTCTAGCCGTGTAAAACTGGCAGGTCCGGATAAGTACAAGCAGCCACACATGCAAGCACATCGCTATATACAAGGATTGATTGATAAATTCTGAGCCGCACATAATAGTTGTGGAGATTACATAATGTCATACATCCATATAAGCTTGACACCCGTGAACATCCGGGTTATAACAGGTCTTCAGCAACCCATGCTTGCCATAAGCAACGATTATGTTTGTCGCAAGAGACGACTAACAGGATCTGGTGGTAAGGCTCGCTGACTTAGTTGACGCATGTCATCGTATCCCAGGTTTGTTGATTGGTGCTCTTGATGTCAGTCACTGGATTGTATGGTCCAGACTCGATTATGTGCAGACCGTCCTCATATAGCTGGAATATTGACGAGTGCGGCGTTAAACAACAAACTCCACACTACACCAATCAACCTTCGTGAGTGAAATAATCCGGAACTCGACCTCTCCCCACCCCACCCCACCCCCCACCCCCCTTAATCGTGCTAGATTCACTAGATTCACATCATACCTTTACTAGTAGTTTTCAACAAAGTGATAAACGTCAACGATCTTCATCACTTCGGATTTCAGATCAACTTACTCATTCACACAAACTATTAGTTTCAGCGGTAGAGGGTTCAAAGGAAACAACAAGTCAGGTGAGTTGAACTGTAAACCTTCAAACTAAGCCTATGATCTACAGAAGGGCGTGACAGCCTACAGCCACCACACCTGAGAAACACGAGAACATGTCCATTACAGGAACGAAAAAAACATGCAACGCACTTCTGAAGAATCCAGTGATATCCTGCGTGAGTCACGATGACCAAGATCACCCTGTCGCAGACTCCCGTGTAAACACCTATAGGCGGCCTCTTTGATGTTCCCACCTGGACAACAAGTGGGGTCGAAGATCGCTTCAGAGATTAGACTAGTGCGTTGCTCTTCGTCAATTACCTGCATGGTCTCTCCTAACTGGACAGTTTACCTGGCAATTTGGCCCTTTACCTTGCTTGTTTACTTTGAGAGTTTACCTGTCATTTAGGTGCAGGTGGGCACTGCACTATTCAACCCGTTCCGGGGATTTGGTACAAAATTATTCCTTCCTTCCTTCCTGAGCGGTACACCAAGAATGTTTACACATTGAGCCGCTATGACGAGGAACGCTTTAACCGTTAGACTTTTCCAGCGTCCTGGTATAACTTTTTAACATTCTAGGGGCACGGTTGGCCCAGTAGTCTAAGGCGCCGCAATTTGATGTGCAGAATTGCGTCCCTTGGACATGCCATGCCTATGATCTTGGCTTCGAATCCCGGTTCGCCCAGATTATAGTTTAGATATGTCAGCACCATACCCATGCTCGTGGGATTCTCATTTAAACAGGTGCCTCAAAAGGATTATCGATACAGGTTAGGACGGTCGTTGTCCCGCTGAATGGGGAACCTATGATCTTGGCTTCGAATCCCGGTTCGCCCAGATTATGGTTTAGGTATGTCAGCCCCATATCCGTGGGTTTCACAGACGTAGTTAACGTCCAAGACATGAATCACTTAAGGCTCTCCTCCCACATTAAGCTGACACGCCGCGATATAACTGGAACACTGTTGAACAACTCACTTATTTTAATACAGTAAACTACGGTTATAACGAACTCAAAGGGACCACCAATTTTAGTTCGTTGTATCCGTGGTTCGTTATATGCATATAGACAGCATAACTACAGCAAATAGTCGGGACACAAAATTAAGTTCGTTTTATCCGTCAGTTCGTTATAAGCGTGTTCGTTACAACCGTAGTTTACTGTATTGTACTGAGAACAGATCCAATTGCCCCACCACACTTTAATTATCCATTGCAGGATAATGTTTGTATCCTATTCAATGCAGCTATGAAGTTTACGGTTTACCGACGTGCATCTAATATATCATTAAATGTCACCTTTAGAAATATTTCATTTACTGAGCTGATTCATGAACCGATCGTAAATTTCAAAGATAGAGCAAATAAGGGGACATGACTACTTTTTGACATTTCCGGTGTGTCATTGTTGATTTGATACTTCAAATAGTTCATTCGACGTGTTGGTGGAGTAAATGCTTAAATTAGAGGTGTCAATCGATATTAACCGGAAAAAAAGGATTATAAGCACTCTACCATAACAACACATAACATGAATGAATTCTTTGGTGTTGACGAATGTAATGAACGGTTAAATCAAATGTCATAAGTAGGCGATCGATCAGTGTATCTCAAAATGCTAAAACCAAGGTTTTTCAGCAATATTTTTTACGTGACATTCCAAACATGACTCAAATGAAACAAATTAAAGCGACAAAACCCTTTCAATAATCATAGGATTCAGTTGTACAATTCAGACCATATCATAAGCATGTGTTTATGAATCATCATCATACAGTGATAGTCAGATGTTCGTGAAAAGGTGAGCGTATTCTGCCCCATCGGTGGCACCGCTCACAAACACACCCAGCATAACAAGTGAACGATGTTGTATGTATGTTTGTTTGTTTGTTTGTTGTTTAACGCCGCACTCAGCAATATTCCAGCAATATGACGACGGTCTGTAAATAATCGAGTATGGACCAGACAATCCAGTGATTGACATCTTGAGCATCGATCCACGCAATTGGGATCAATGACATGTATCAACCAAGTCAGCAAGCTTGATTACCCGATCCCGTTAGTCGCCTCTTGCGACAAGCAAAGTCACCTTTTACGGCATGGGCTGCTGAGGACCTATTCTACCCCGGAATCTTCACGGGAACCATCAGCGGGAGATCGGCGAGCACGGAATAGGGGTGGCAGACAAAGGATCATTATCAAGCGAATACTGAGATTCGAACCCATAACTCAGCAGCCTGTATTGCATGCCTAAGACCTGGGCTGCTGAAGACCTATTCTACCCCGGATCTTCACGGGTCTGTTGTATGGAAAATCTGAGAACATAATACGTTTTCGAACATTTTCGGGAACAGATTAGTCTTATTTAAACTAGTGCCTCTCCATCTGAAGTCCGTATAAGCGGGACACGACTGTACTAGTGCCTCAAAAGGATTATCGATACACGTTAGGACGGTCGTTTTCCAGCTGAATGGGGAACCTTGGTTCATCAGTGGGTTTATTTGAACCTCAAAAAATCGTACAACATAACTACTGGGTGTTTTTTGGCTTTTCTTGTTGATTTTCTAACGCTGCTCAAGTTTGATAATGGAATGTAATCTCTCCTGGGAAATGCCTACTATACAATAAACTACGGTTATAACGAACTCAAATGGACTACTTATTTTAGTTCGTTATAACCGTAGTTCGTTATAAGCATATATACAACATAACTACAGCAAATAGTAGGGACCAAAAAGTAAGTTCGTTATAAGCGTGTTCGTTTTAACCGTAGTCTACTGTACTAGCAATACGACGCTCAGTTATTCGCAGGCCGGTTGTCACCATGTCGTGGATTCTCTGGATCACTTCTGTTGTCGCCTTCCAGGACGAATTCGTCTTCTCGGCTGTCCCTGCCGCGCTTAAACTCTGCTGCCCATCTCTTTACGGTTGCATAGAAAGCGGCATCCTCCCCTTTGTGTTGTACTCATATCTTTATGGATGGCTCTTGCTGTTAAACTCTTTTCCTGCCAGTACTTGATCACTGCACGTTCGTAAAGTTTGTTCATTTTCCAAAGGTTATGCTTTTGTGATTATCTGTTTGTTTAACGTCACACTCAGAAATATGCCAGCTATATGACGGCGGTCTGTAGATAATCGAGTCTGGACCAAATAATCCAGTGATTGACATCTGAGCATCGATCTCCGCAATGAAGTCTTTTAGACCATCGAAAATATATGATGATTTCTACCAAGTGTATATATTGACTTCTTCTTTATCCACAGTTCGAGACAAGCGTAGTGACACTGTGCAACTAGACGCTTTGAGACGAAACCATCTTCTAAAATCATATATGGTGAGTTCCGAGTTTATGAGGGTTCACTGTCTTCTTGCAAGAGGGGGCGGTCGGGTAGCCTAGTGGTTAAAGCGTTCGCTTATCACGCCAAAGACCCGGGTTCGATTCCCGACATGGGTAAATTGTGTGAAGTCCATTTCACGTGTCCCCCGCCGCGATATTGCTGGAATATTGCTAAAAGCGGCGTAAAACCATACTCACTCACTTTTTCAAGAGGCTGACGCGTGTCTTGGAGACGCTGGTCAACTCGGTAAACTTGACATGTTTCAAAACAGAGGGTCGGTGGTTTGATACCTGGCCTCGTCATGCCTAGAGACGTTACAATGATATTCATTAGGAAAATATCTAGGAGGTCTCCTAACAAACGGAGTGCGTTTTTAATGCTCCTAAGCAAACATAATTCAGGTAATTGGTATTAATTAAGAACTCACAAGTAAACTGCCATTTCTCCTCTACAAAGACAATCCCGATCTGTGTAGGGCTTTAGCTTGCTTTGTCGTTGCAATGGTCAATGTATTTTCATCTTTCTACAATGAGACAGTATACGTCCACCCACGCTCAAAACAATTTGCAGCAAGGCTTCCCGAAATGGCAAATATGATGGCTCGAACATGCTTGAACCCTCGTAAACTAACAACTTCTCGTGTAAAGTGACACATTTATATGAATCCATGTTTGAACCTTTATCAGACAATCTGGGCATTTGATGCAAAAGGTCCACTTTTGTATGGATTCATGTCTGAGCCTTTATCAGCCAATCGGTGCATGTAATGCAAAAGGTCCTTGTACTCGCGCGTCATTCTGTCTTAAATTATTGCAATACTTTCATGTTCATCATCAAATTGTCATATTCTCCATTTGATACCCCGTGTACTGCACGTTACAGTGATCATGCCACGCTGTTCCGAGACGGCAACAACCCTATTGCCTTCTGTTCCCCGGGGCAGGTGCGCGAATAGGTCTAAGGCATGCAATACAGGCTGCTGAGTTATGGGTTCGAATCTCAGTATTCGCTTGATAATGATCCATTGTCTGCCACCCCTATTCCGTGCTCGCCGATCTCCCGCTGGTGGTCCTCGTGAAGATTCCGGGGTAGAATAGGTCTTCAGCAACTCATGCTTGCCGTAAAAGGTGACTATGCTTGTTGTAAAAAGGAGACTAACGGGATCGGGTGGTCAGGCTCGCTGACTTGGTTGATACATGTCATTGATCCCAATTGCGTGGATCGATGCTCATGATATCAATCACTGGATTGTCTGGTCCAGACTCGATTATTTACAGACCATCGTCACATAGCTGGAATATTGCTGAGTGCGGCGTTAAACAACCAACCAACCCACTGGTGGTAAACCCCTACGACTTGCAACACTGCAAGCACGTTTCGGTGGCCAAACCTCGGTTAACTTGGAATACAATATCTTTGTTGAAAGAGTGTCAAACTTGCGTTTGTAGTCTGTTGATATGTCATGCATATTAATCTCTTAACAGGTTAGTGACAAGAAATAGTTCCGCATCAATGGCAGTTTGTACAAGGTGTACCCTTTGCTGATAAATCTGCCACCTCCGTGATCTAGCGGATTGAGTGAGCGGGTGTCACAGGTTCGTTCCCCGTCATACCGAAATTGAGAGGGTGAGTTGGGTTTTACCGCGTTTTGCAATATTACAGCAATATCATGGCGGGGACACCAAAAATGGGCTTCAGAAACTGTACCCATGTGGGGAATTGTACCCGGGCCTTCGGTGTGACGAGCAAACGCTTTAATCACAAGGCTACCCCACCGCCCCTCATACCAAAACACGCTTAATGATGTTACTTCTTGTTACCCGTCTAGACGCTCGGCATTAAGGTGATAGAACAAGGACAGGTCGACTCGGTGTCTGGGCGAGGTATCCACAGACTGACAGACAGACACACATACAGACACACAGACACACACACACGTACGTTCATGCACCTCGCTACACAACTTCAAAAATTTGAATGCGACATTTAACCCCATTTCACCTCACCTGTACATCTGCCAATCCTTAGACCCGTCCTGCTGCCAGTGTCTCCCACAGCATGTCTCTACCGTATGTTTTGCTTGCTGTCACCTGCCTACGTAAACACACTGGACTTATCAACAGATGTGTGGTTAATGCGGACGTTGGGATTTTTACAGATGAACAGTTGCTTAGGTCCCTGCTCCACAAAGATATTGTAGTGTTAGGTGATCGTTACTCATATTTTAAGACAGCTGTAGCTTAAATTGTTTTAGGGAATGGGACACAATTGTTCAAATTCATCTGAAAAGTTGACCATGTTCCACAGCCGGATGCCTTGTTTCTGTGCAGAAATTGACATTGTAACTCATGCCTTGTGGGAAATTGAGACTAGTTTTGAAACTTGAGTTATACTTTATCCTCAGATTTATCATGAAACGTTTTAACAGATGGATAACAAACTTGGGGACGACTTGATTTAGACTTTTTAGGACTGCTAACTGCCCCAAGTCTAGTTCCTATTTTAATTGTACATCAGCTTTGAAGCAGAATCCTTTAATGTGAGGGGCGGTCGGGTAGCCTAGTGGTTATAGCGCTCGCTCTTCACGCCGAAGACCCGGGTTCGAATCCCAACATAGGTACAATGAGTGAAAGCCATTTCTGGTGTTCCCTGCCATGATATTGCTGGAATATTGCTAAAAGCGGTGTAAAACTATACTCACTCACTCACTCACCATTAATGTGAACAAGTGCAATAATCTTGAACTCAACGCTAACCCTCATTTCACCTCACCTCACCTTATCCTAATTAACACTTTTTTCAGCAGATGGGAGGGAAGGTTGACCAAGTCCTAGGCACTTCCATTTCTGAGTAGAGTTAGTACCCCATTAGCATGCTGGATCCTATAATCACGTGTTTGAATGCTAGAATCACCATGAGAGTGCTTCTTGGTCTGTCAGCACCATACTCATAAAACTTGTTCTGGTCGCTAAATGGCTGGTTACATTTGAACTCAGCTGAAATACTACAAGAATATTTTGTTTGTTTGTTGTTTAACACCACACAGCAATATTCCAGCTATATGACCGTGGTCTGCAGATAATTGTCTGGACCAGACAATTCAGTGATTGACATCATGAGCATGGATCCATGCAAATGGGATACAATGACATGCATCAACCAAGTCAGCAACCCTGACCAGGCTCTTACAACTAGCATAGTCAGTCGCCTTTTACGGCAAACATAGTTTGCTAAAGACCAGTTCTAACCCAGATCTTCACGGGGTACAACTAGAATATGTTTATTCTACAAATTCATAACTCCACGTCACATCTCCATATCAGTAAACAGTACAAATCACAATATCCATGTGGTCAACAGTTTTAATCTTTTTTAAAGATAAGATCTCCATTCCATACATAATCAGAGAACAAAAGGTACTGCAGCTCTCCTTTAATAGGTTATATTTTAAACATGAGTAGGTGTGATGTGCCAATTTGTCTTTCAACAAATAATGTTATTATCCAGGGTTAGAAATTAATACTAGCCTGCTAGCTTTGGGCTAGTAAAAATTCTTGTGGGAGTACACATTTCCAAAATTTACCATTGTTTTGCCATTACAAGGGCATTTTATCTTTACCTGGATTAGTAAAGCTTTTGAGCCTTGTTCTAACCCTGCTAGCAGTTTTCATGTGCTTCCATACAATACCTTATTAATAATTAAAGAAAATAACATGACATAATAAATATAAGCACTGTAGCAAAGTGTTTGCACATATGAAATTGTATATTCCTACAACCACAGATGATTCCAGCACTTCATGAATGACCTCCAAGCAGCAATGTTATGGGTCAATGAAGCAATACTGGTGCTACGATTGTCGTAAGTCTATGTTAACGTAGGGGACTTATGATCGTCGTAGTGCTAAGATAGCTTTGTGAGTGAGTGAGTTGGGTTTAAAGCTGCTTTAACAGTATTCCAGTTATATCACTGCGTGTCAGCTTAATGTGGGAGGAAAGCCCGAAGTGATGCAGGTCTCAGACGTTTACCATTTGGTGAAACCCATAGCATGGTATGGTGCTGACAAACCAATAATTGGGGCAAGCGGGATTTGAATCCCAAATCATAGGTTTATGGTGTGCCCAAGGGATGCAACTCTACACAACGAATTGCAGTGCCTCAGACAACTGAGCCACCCGTGCCCCTAGATCAGTTTGTGGGACAAGGCCCTGATTAAATGCAGTCTTCCGTCATTCAACAACATCATGATCTGACTTTCTACATATGTTAGTGAGGTAATACAGACATAGATCTAGATCGTCATATTTTAGAATAGAAGAAATAAAACTCTTCATAACCATGTGATAATTGCCTTTTTGCAACTCATGAAGGGGAGCTAAAAACTGGGTAGTTCCAGTAATTAGATGCTAAGTAACAGTCACATCAGCTGTAAGAGATACACCAAACTTTCCACACATCATCTGTACTCGTCTCCGCAATCTCCAATAGCAGTCATAAGGTCACGACCTTTCTTCAACACAAAGTCAATCTCAAGTTTATCGGAGTCTGTAAGGTTAACTGTGAGAGCTCGCAGGTTGTCATCAATATGTTCACAGCCAGGCACTCCAAGTCGACACCCCAATATGACACCCCCAACTGCCGGCTGCGCAAGGATGTAGTTGGCTGCGATGTTGGGTATTGATACATTGTGATTTTTAGCAATCTCATCCAGTACCTCAAGCAGCTCTTGGAACAAGGGCCATCCACCCCATGTATCTGAAAACACATCAATCAACCTTTACACAAAATATTATAATGAGAAACAAAACATCAAAGCATTCTCAGTAGAGTGAGTGAGTGAGTGCATGAGTGAGTGAGTGTTTGAGTGAGTGGGGTTTATGTAGCTTTGAAGAGTATTCCAGTTACATGGTCAAGGAGTGAGTGAGAGTGTGTGCGTGCATGCGTGCGGGCATGACAGAAATGGGCTTCACACATTGTACCCATGTCGGGAATCGAACCCGGGTCTTCGGCGTGAAGAGCAAAAGCTTTAACCACTAGGCTCATGGTCAAGTACACATGGTCATAATGATACTTGGCAAAATGGCTAAGAGTCATTTTGGAGAAACCATTGCTTGTACTCACCTCCATATCAGTAAAATCCATATAAAGTGAGGTAGAGGTATGTCAAGAATATTTTTGTTATTCTGATACAACATTCTTGCTGAATTTCAAAGTTAATAATTACACATGCAAAAACGACTGAATAATGGACAAAATTTGCATGGCAATTAATCTGACCAGAACTGCTTAGGTATGTTTTAGAGACACCATTGCTGGGACTAGTCATGCCAAGTTTTAGCTTCATAGACTTTATTGTTTCAGAGATGTGGGAAATGTATCAGTTGATGAGGCACACAGATCAGAGGACAGTCAATGATTCACAACAGAAGGTTAAATTTACTCAGTCCTGTGAGCTGGTCTGGCTTTACCAGGTTACCTTCTAGCTCCTACAGTGATATTTCAGGGAGTCCATTTAGCACGGTTGTCTGTCACTCATCAACTCTAGACCAGGCAAATGTGTGTGCTTGCGTGCTTGCGTGCGTGCGGGCGTGCGTGCATGCGTGTGTGCGTGTGTGCGTGCGTGCATGCGGGCGGGCGTGTTTATGGATGTGTAGATGCAAGGGCTGGGTACCCATCCCATTATTACTCAACCCTACCCTGGTACCCACCCCACTATTACCCGACCCTACCCGGGTACCCACTGTAGGTCTCAAGAGATTGGTACAAAATGTCCGATTGGGAAACGTTTGACCGTACTCCTGTCAAAATGTATTTTGATACAGGTATAAAATGATCTGGTCATGCATACACTGAAGTTGACTGAAGTTTTATCTTTATGCAAACATATAAAGTCAGAAGGAATGTGTGCATAGTCGGAAAGAAATGTGAACATTTGTCACTTATAGTGTAACCATAAAGTTAATTTTTGCCATTAAACAATATAATCACGTGACTAACCACAGGTCCGGGTAGTCCTGTGGGTACCTGGGTCTTACTCGTCCCAGCCCTAGTGGGTGCGTTGTTTAACATGATGCTCAGCAATACACCAACCGTTCCACCCCAAGTACTCTCGGGTTCAACAAACATGATGCATTTGGACCAGGAATCAACCCAGGGAGTGAGTGAGTGAGTATGGTTTATGCCGCTTTTAGCAATATTCCAGCAATATCACGGCGGGGGACACCAGAAATGGGTTTCACACATTGTACCCATGTCGGGAATCGAACCCGGGTCTTCGGCGTGACAAGCGAACGCTTTAACCACTAGGCTACCCGACCGCCCCATCAACCCAGGGAAGATATATGGATATATATATGGCATAGAATACATTTTATAATATACGATTTAGTATGTCGAAAGTCACTGTTAGTGTAATTAATTGCAGTTAATGAAAAATGTTTTTGTAACCAATCTCTAGTAATTTCCATCAATATGTCTCCTTGAACATGATGTCCAGTTCTTATGTACCCCAAGAAAATTCTGGGTACGATTCAGTCCCCAGCAAATAATGCTTGTCTTGAGACTATTAATATTAGCAAAAGGACATATATACGTAACAAATATTAAAGAAATACAACCATGCTTGAAATCATATAGAAATATACTGAAAGACATTTGTAATGTCAAGTTGTTCTGGCAAGAAGTTCTATCTTTCACAATAAAGTATTATTATTATTATGTCGAATACAGTAAATATAGAAAAAGAAATCAGCCAGACCATCGGCTTTGCATTTTACACAAGATGACAGACAGTCCAAAGACAATAGCCCATCTGATATGGTTGATCTGACGGGTATTTTAAACACTGTGATCAAGCATTCAAGCTATGTGAGAATAACTGTGTTAAACTTAATCCATTTAAATAAAGAGACAACCCAAACTTGTTGGCAGGTGGTATGAGTGAGTGAGTGAGTTGGCTTTTAACAGTATTCCAGTCATATCACGGCGTGTCAGCTTAATGTGAGAGGAAAGCCCGAAGTGATGCAGGTCTCAGACATTTACCACTTCGGTGAAACCCACGAGCACGGGTATGGTGCTGACAAACCTAGAAACATAACTGGGGCGAACCGGGATTCGAACCCACAATCATAGGTTTCTGGCATGCCCAAGGGACGCAACTCTGTACAGCGAATCGCGGCACCTTAGACTACTGGGCCACCCGTGCCCCCGCTGGTGGTATGAACTGTGACATAGGGTTCATATTGTAAACTGGTGAAGCAACTGAGTAAACACACTTGACTGGTATGGAGCATCTGTGTAAAAAAGCCTAGCCTAGTTAATGACAAGACTAACAGAATATCATATCAATAAATTGTTTACTGCAATACGTCTTGGTGGAGTGGAAATATTTCCAGAGTCACAGGCCTTGATTTATAAGGGTTAATAACTCTGCACGACTCTCACAAGTTGTGTGACAGGTTTGACAAGAAGGATAAACAATGAATTATTATTTTGAAACTGACCAAAGAAACGTTCAGTGTCCTTTCGTCCAAAAAATATAAATAAACAAAACTCAAACAAATGACACAAACATGGAAAGCCCTCAGGGCTTGGACGGAAGCATCCTGCACGACACCCTGCCTATTATCACCTAATGTCACCAAACAAAGTTATTTCAATATATTTAATCATTATCATCTCAAAATGGGTCCCATTATAAAAATCCAGCAGTATGATAAATGATACATTCTTGCAATATCAGACAATTGCCAGTATTCTGTCTCCCAGTCCCTAGAGAAAAAAAATTAAAAAAGGAGTCCAACTCAAGTCTAGAATGATTTGGCAATTCCAGATTGCATCAGTTCGAGGAAATTAAGGATTGTTCTGTGCTCCATTTTTTTTATTTTGTAGATGCATATTTTTAAATAAGATAACAGAACAAGAACTTTCTGGCTCTGAAGCTCACTTTCATGTTCAGAAGACAATAAATCATACATCAAATTGTTAATAATCGGAAATAAAGAGATAATATGTTATCATTGAAAAATCTTTTTAATGGCAGCATCCCAGACAAGAAAAGGCTCTCAGGATACAGTGCTTGTTGTAAGAGCTGCCAAAAGAGGATTGGGTGTGTAGTCAGGCAAATTGTCCCTTGTCCCTCATGAGTGAGTGAGTGAGTGAGTGAGTGAGTGAGTGAGTGAGTGTGAGTGAGTGAGTGAGTGAGTGAGTGAGTGAGTGAGTTGGGTTTAACAGTTTACCAGTTATATGTGGGAGGAAGGCTTGAAGTGATGCAGGTCTCAGACGTTTACCACTTCAGTGAAACCCACGAGCATGGATCGTCATCATATAGCTGGAATTTTGCTGAGTGTGGCGTAAAACAACAAACAGCAACATAATGAGGATTGCTGAAGTTAGTGGGGTAAATATGAGTACCTACCAGTAGATGGAATATAAACCAGGTATATGCTCTTCAAAACAAGTAGGGGATCATGAACTATTGATGTTATTGCCAAGTATTGAAACAAAGATCAGTGTTGACGACGCACATCCTACGCAAGAATGTTTATGTTTGTAAAGCACAATACCAAAACAGGTTATTGGCATAGTCAGCGTGCAGTGGCCAATACGTTAAATGTTTCACAGTCTGCGATTAGCAGATTAGCGTGATATTGCTGGAATATTGCTAAAAGCGGCATAAAACCATACTCACTCACTCACTCACTCACTCACTCTTACAGTTTTGAAAAATCACCTCCATTTTTTAAGAGTAGAAATGAAAGGTTATGACAAGGTTAAACATTATATGGCCTTTTTGTTTTCAAAATGGTTCAGCATATTTTGAATGTATCCTGCATTTCAAGGATTTTTTCCAGATGATGTCTGAATTGTGCAATTTAATAAATTCTTGTAGATAAATGAGTTCAAGGTCAAATATCAAAATACTTGGAAAAAGTAACATCTAGTTTTGCCCTGACTAGAAATACAATAACATACAGCAAATGAGCGGCGGTCGGGGAGCCTAGTGGTTTAAGCGTTCGCTTGTCACGCCGAAGACCTGGGTTCGAGTCCCGACATGGGTACAATGTGTGAAGCCCATTTCTGGTGTCCCCCCCCCGTGATAGTGCTGGAATATTGCTAAAGGCGGCGTTAAACCATACTCACTCAATCACTACAGCAAATGATATGTTATATGTGAGTGCCATGGTGCCGCTATGTTAAAATTCTGAAATTGTTTTGGGGAAAGAAACAATATTGAGATCATCTTAACTGCAACAGAGTTTGGTGTTTCAGAGCTGACAAAAAATGTCATAGTATAATGTTCAGTGGACAACACTGTGCCTGTTCAGGTGAGCTTAGATATGATCTCACATTGGCATATTCTGGAACATTTTCAGGATTCAGGGAATTCATTTGTAACCTTACCCATTTTGAAAAGAATCTTTAGAAAGTTTTTAACAACAATCAATGTCAATGCACCAATCAGAAACCATGTCACATGATTTAATGTTTATGTCGTAAAGCAGTAATGAACTTGTCACCATCCCGTGTGTGCATGCGTGCACGAGTGTGTGTACGTGTGAGTGTGGTGTGTATGAGTGTGGTGCGCGTATGCATGTGTTGTTATTGTCACACTCAGCAATAATCTTGTCTGGACCAGACAATCCAGTGATTGATACTATGGGCAACAATCCACAACTACAGCAGTACGCTGACATGCCATGAACCAAGCTAGGTGTGACCTCCTATGAGAGTGTTTTACTCCTATGGGAGTGTTTTACTGATAGTGTTGGGCTTAGCTCACCTATCATGTTCTTGTACTTGCTGAGCGAGGCAGTGTTGAGGACGGATCGACCCTTTGGCTCCGGTTTCCCCAGGTATTTCTCACTGATCAAACCACCACCTGGAATGAAGCAATCTCTCAAGGATAATTGATGTTCAAAATATCCATGTACAATACAGACCTACAGATAAGCAGTGTGTTTGCGTAAAATACCCCCCTAAAATATTCAAAACCCAATTACTTTCAATTAACTTGCGTACAGGTATGCATGCATTGAATGAAAAAGTCAAATGTTTAAAAACAGCAAGCGTAAATACCGAATGACGTTTTTTCAGCATGCGTACAAAGGAGCTAATTTCCGAAACACAACTGCAAGCTGATTTACTTTCCGAGACAAGCCTATATATTTAAAACAGTTATATACATCTAAAACATTATTTCATTTTTTTTTAAATCTTAAAATGTTCACTGATTTGGGAAAAACCCAATAGAGTGATGAATGGATGAGTAAAAAAATATTGGTTACCCAATGAAAAATGCAATAACCCAATTAAAATAGAAACCATAGAGTAAAAACTCAATTGCTCAAAAAGTTATCTGGAGCTCTGACAATAGGGCTGGGACGAGTCTAAATCTACTACCCAGGTGCCCGACCCCCTATTACCCGACCCTACCCAGGTACCCACTGCAGGTCTCAAAGAGTTGGGAACAAGATGTCTGATTGGGAATCGTTTCACCGCAGCCCACACAGTAACTATTAATACATGTATCAAACGAACTGATCATGCGTACACGGTTGACTGAAGCGTTATCCTTACTCAAACATGCAAGTCAAAAGGAATGGATGTATCATCAGAAAGAAGTGTAACCACCACTGAGCTATAGTGAGTTTTTGTCATTAAACAATAATTCACATGACTAACCATGGGTCCAGGTAGTCCTGTGGGTACCCGGGTCCAAGTCATGACCCACCTGACCCGACGAGTAACCCGACCCAGCCCTAATGTACAATATCAGTGGCAATTCACCATCTGCACAGTGGACGAAACAATGCCGATGAAATTCTATCCCACTCACTCACAACAAATGAAGAACTGGATGGATGTTTTAGGACAAATATCAATGTTAGATTTAATTCCTGGAAATTTGTTGGCAATGTGAAAAATTGCAGCTTTAACATTGAAGGAAATATATCAATTTACAATATTTACATATTTATACATTTAATCAACTGTTTAAAAAGTATCACAACTACTATTATATTTATTCAAGATGATAGTTGCATCATTATCATTATTAAAAACATGTATCAAAATATTTAATAATACTAAGGATTAAAAAGTCAACATTGTTCCCACTAAACCAAATTCATTAAACTGATTCTTACATCTTCCCGAGGCAAGGGAGTTAACTGACTTTAAAAGCCAAATTTTCCATCCTTGTCGAACTAGGCTGGAATTCCGTGTCTCAATCGTAGTGGCACCAGTGGGTATTATATGTTAATTACCTCCTATGTCCCTTCCTTCAGATTCCACCTCTCATATCACTTACATTTGCTTCAGACAAAATGGCAGTGCCCAGTGAAGGCGGTCTGATCGATAAGACTGATATTGTCAAGAAACAGGTTACCTCACGGAGTGCATCAAATCACTTGAGCACCTTGATTTAAAACATGAAAAGATTTGGAAAATCTCTGTAGAAGCCCAGTTGACAGTACACATGCTTTGCAAATCCTGCAATCGACTTAAGCAATTTACGAACCAGACGTCAATTTCATTACGTTTTATTGGCCTATGCAGAGACCGGTTAGTCCAGCCAAAATATAACTCCGAAATTCCAACCTACGAGTAGTTAAGAATGGCTGGAAACCAGACTTTTATAGTCAGTTAACTCCCTTGTCTCGGGAAAGTGGATTCTATAGGAGTTTTCAGTGATACAGTTTGTGACCAAAAAAATAGAACACATGATTTTTCACCAAACAAAGCATAGCATGACTTCAGGGTAACATAAATATCCCCTAACTACCATATTTTGAAATTAAATATAATTAAAACCACAACAGGTGAGGCCTAATGATATGGAAAAACATTGTTTTTGATTTCCTCTATATCGCTAAAGTACAGTATGTAATGATAAGGCTAAAAAAAAAAAATCTTGGTTCTCAGGCACCACCCGCATCATCACAATGTCGGCCGCACGTTTTGTGTTTATTTCCATTTTCAAAAAAGCAAAAAAAATCCTTAAATATTCCCAGTCCAACAGCAGTCAAATACTGTATTCCAGTATTTTACTCATCAGGGAATACATTTGTGTAGGAAGGCCCTTTGTCAGGTTGATTGTACACAACTTTTCATTTGGTTACACAACTGTAAAAAATTATTTGGTTACATACCAGTTTGATTACCACATTCCCACCCACCCCCCGATAAAAAAAAAATACAGACACCACCTGCCTGAGAACCATTTTTTTAATTTTAGTAAGCCTTATTATCCCTAACGTCAAATTATGTTCACTTTTCATTCAAACAGTGTGACCAAACCTATCTCAGGGAAACTTGAATCCTCTTTCAACAGATCTGCAGCCATCTTAAATACATGTCCACTTCGCCTTCACTGAAATCCCTTATCAGTAAATATGTGGTAGTATATTTTACAAGGTAATAAGAGTTATTTCCCCTTTTGTCAAACATCTGATGCTGGCAGATCTGCGTGCAGATTACCTGTGTTTTAATGTTTATAAAATACTAATCAAAACCACAAAATAAATAAATAAAAGATATTTTTAAAGGGAAACAACATTCCAACTTTCAGTTGTCTCGCCGGCGCCATTTTAATTACGGGTACCCTTCGTAATCACCAGAAGCCAATGAGCGACAGCGACCCAACAAACTGGGCTTCTGACCAGCGAGGGGCCAATTGGGAAACCTTGAATCCCCTTGAATCCTTGCATTTGAGTGGATGATTCATACTATAACCTTTCTCCTTGCAAATTCATCTGAGTGTGTAAATGTGTATGTACAATTATGTAGTTTGGTATAGAGAAAACACATGTACATATTATTACTGCAACAATGAAATTCAGTTTATATACTCAACAGCAACAACCCTTATTTTTCAGGCAAACTGCATATCATACAACTACTCGCCCCTTCTTGTCATCCATGTTTCCTGGTATAACCTTCCACCTGTGTATTTGTCGTCATTCACTTGAAGCTCAGTTAATGACTTTATTACAGGTATAATTAGTTGTAGAACTAATATGATTACCTGACAAAGACTGCAAATTATCTCAATAACGTTCACTGCTGCCTATGAGGGTGTCCAGGTTACAAAGCACTCAGTGGTTCGCATTGTGTCTGGGGTCATTATTTCATCTACCAATGGGTTATAAATCCAGGTATGATGTGGTGAATGTATTACAAGTGTTTGAATAATGGACATTCTTTTTCAATTAAAGTTCCCTTCCCTAACCTGCTAGGTACACTGACCCAGCTGGTCCAACCTTAAACTGACAGCACATGTGATATTAGCTATGTATGTGTTACTGTCACACCTATAGACAGTTAACCAGTACAGCCTTCACCGTTATCGGCAACGTTCATGCCGGTGTTCAGGTTTTTGATGCAAAATAATGACCCTCCCCTATTACTTGTCACAGTTTTGGATTACCCTCCCCATGTCCTAAAAATGCCAAAAATATCATAATATGTGTATTAATATATTTATGACTCTCCCTAAGATACAGCCATAATTTTAAATTTATTTTGTGACCCTACCCTGATACCCTCTGACCCTGTTTTTAAGAACTGACTTCAATATGTTTTTGAGTTTATGAACTTATAATAGATAGCTATGTGATATATTGCAAAGAACGAAGAACAAAGCATGGTTTATTTCATCTTGATGTCATTTCTGGAGATTCGAACATACGCTTGCAACTTCATGACGTAAATTGGACAGCGTTATTGTTGAGTGAGTGAGTGAGTGAGTGAGTGAGTGAGTGAGTGAGTGAGTTAGTTGGGTTTAACGCCGCTTTTAACAGTATTCCAGTTATATCACAGTGTGTCAGCTTAATGTGGGAGGAAAGCCTGAAGTGATGCAGGTCTCAGACGTTTACCACTTTTGTGAAACCAACGAGCACGGGAATGGTGCTGACAAACCTAGAAACATAATTGGGGCGAACCAGGATTCAAACCCACAATCACAGCGAATCGTGAATCACCTTAGACGGCTGGAACTCAGGTACCTTGGCAACACAGAAAATTGCAATGGCCAAACGATCACATCCAAAAGTAGGCGAAATATGACAATCGGTATCAGGAGAAAAGGTACTAAAATCAAACGTGAGGTTCATGAGAATATGCGGCAAATACCCAACTTAACTCCCCTGTTCATAAAATGAACTTGTCCAACATTGCTGAGGTAGTATTGTTTTCAGGGAGTCATCATTATTAAATTAAATAAAAAAAATTAAAGCTTGTAAATTTTCTTACCATCCTTAAAGAGGCTGTACAAAATGTTGATATCTCATATAAGAAACAAATGACTCGTGGTCATTGTTTATCGTTGGCACCATTTAACTGCTGCACCCCTCATGGTTTATTCTCCCTGCAGTGTTTTATTGTAAAATAAACAACTCCCACTCATTGTTTATTCCTTAAATAAATGTTAAAAAAAACGGTTTGCAAAATGTTGAAATCATTTCTTAAAAGTCACATAATAAATCTGTTGATGTCCGAACAACTATTACTTCTCACCTAACACACCATATGCCAGTATTTTGACATTGTTTGCCTCGCAGACTGGCGCCATCTTCCTTGCTGGCCGCATGTCAAGGAGCGAAAACTGGACCTGGTTGCTGGACACAGTCACTCCATGGTCAATGATCTCCTGTAGACGAGTCGTGTCGAAGTTGGTTAGCGCCACCTCACCTGTGAGAACATACACAGTTGTTAGTGTTAGCCAACTGAAGTATGGACTGTCTGTGTGCACAATGGGATGCTTCTAACACATCAACAGTGTGAAGTAAGTATCAAACATAAGTGATTAGCAATATACTATTCATCTTCCCGAGGTGAGGGAGTTAACTAACTATAAAGTTCAGTTTACAGCCTTGCTGAACTAGGCTGGAATTATGGAGTTATATTTTGACTGGACCAACGAGTCTGTGCATAGTCCAATCAAAATCGCGTAACGAATTCAACTCCAGGTTTGTAAACTGCCATGCAGCATTTGCAGAAGGTGTACCGTCAATTTTGCTCACATCATTTGATGCACTTTGCAAAGTGAAACCCGTTTTATTACAATATAGATCTTGATTGTTGATCAGGTCACCGCCATTGAATTTGAAGCAAATGCAAGTGATATTAGAGGTGGAATCTGATTGGTCAGTAGGAGGGACACAGAAGGGCCATAACTCGTTATAGCCACTGGTGGCGCTACGACTGAGCCTAGAAATTCCAGCCTATTTCGGCAAAGGTAGAAACTGGACTTTTACAGTCAGTTAACTCCCTTGCCATGTAGACTATTAGGCAACATTTGACTATTTCATAAGGAGCATTCATGAATACAAATGTGAAACTCATTTAATGATTTTAGACCTCATAAAGTCACAGCTGAAACCTTGTTAACTCTACATACTTTGTGGCCATGGCCAAATCAACTTCAGCACTGGCATTTAATATTAGCACTGGTCATGAAGTATTACACAATTTATTATATAATTGGCAGTGATATCGCTGATATTATACATCACCAATGGACCTCTGAAGATCTGGGTTGAATAGGTCTTCAGCAACCCATGCTTGCCGTTAAAGGCGACTATGCTTGTCGTAAGAGGCGACTAACAGTATCGGGAGGTCAGGCTCACTGACTTGGTTGATGCATGTCATCGATCACAATTGCGTGTATTGATGCTCATGATACTAATCACTGGATTGTCTGGTCCAGACTTGATTATTTACAGACTGCAGTCATATAGCTGGAATATTGCTGAGGCATTAAACAACAAACAAACCAAACCAAAACATCACCACTGTCAAAGTTCAAGACCACTAAACATTTTACTGTCTTCATGTTTGTATGGTTCCAGGTGAGGTCGAGGTGAAATAGGGTTTAACGTCATGTTCAAGATTATTGCCCTTCCATAGCAACTAAAGTCGAACTGGCATGTGCGTGTGGCTGCTTGTACTAATCTTGACTGATGACGTTTTCATAGCGCTCGCCCACTGAGATACCACACAGCAGTTTAACATGGATACCCTAGTCAAACACAGTGTACTGACTCTGAGCCAGTATACTGACAATGTGGCCTGGGGATCGAACCACCAACCATCCACTCTCCAGTCAGACATGCTATCCACTAGACCATGGAGTTGGCCAGAAGATCGAACCACCAACCTTCCACTCTCCCGGCAGACATGCTATCCACTAGGCCACGGGGTTGGCCAGAAGATCGAACCACAAAAATTCCGCTCTCCAGTCAGACATGTTATCCACTAGGCCACGGAGTTGGCCAGGGGATCGAACCACCAACCTTCCACTCTCCAGTCAGACATGCTATCCACTAGACCATGGAGTTGGCCAGATGATCAAACCACAAACATTTCATCTAAGGGGAGACATGGCTTCCACTAGGCCACGGAGTTGGCCAGAGGATCGAACCACAAACACCACAAACACCACTCTCCGAGCAGATGCTCTATCCACTAGACCACAGAGGCACAGAGTTAACATGTTCTCACTGCACCTAGTATTCAGGCCTACCTATCTTTCCCTCCTTCCGGAGATCTTGCAAGTGTTTCAGTGCCTCCAGGTACCGCTTGTCCGAGTAATCCCACCAGTGAAACTGGACACTATCGAGACGGGAGACCTTCATTCGTTTCATTGACCGAACAATGGCCCCTTCCACCACCTGCCAACATCAGCACACAGATCATAGGCTAAAAAAATAAAAGTCTTGGTTCTCGGGCACCACCCTCATAATCATAAAGACTGATGCACGTTTCGTTTTGATTTCCATTTTCATAAAAAAGTAAATTAAAATCCTAATACTTAAAAACAATGTGATCCAAAATAGCACACAGTCACTTCCCTTTACATGCACACTGCTTTACTGTGCATCACGTGTTAAGGTCATGGCGGCAATAGGAGTTTGTATGCTTGTTTATGTAGGGAGGCCCTGTCTCAGGTTGATGGTACACAACTGTTTATTTTGTTACATATTTGTTTGAATAAGCAAAAAAACAAAAAAAACACCACCCACACTATATTTTCATAAGTCATAACCTGAGAGCCATTTTTAACTTTTTTTAAGCCTAATATTGTGACAAGAAGGAACTAAGAATCCTTCTCATAACACAATGTATGGTCACTAACATAAACTGATTTGAAACCTATGTTTCAACGTGCTTATATCCTGTAGGTATGAAAACAGAATCAGAAATGTGTCTTCGGACACTTAGAGATGAAAATAGCTGAAGTTGGCTTCAACTGAACAAATCGAAGTCTTGGGTTGAGGGCAGAGTTAAATCTCTCATGTCTAAAGCATGATAAACAAGCCAGCCCAAACTCAAGTCTCAAGTAATATGAAGACAGTCACAGACTATGCAAGTGAAGGGAGGCAACTCCACACTGAAGGGAGGCAACTCTATACTTAGGTTCCACGCAATTCATGGAATTCTTGACACACATATCATTAAGTCCCTATAAAATCAACATTCCAATTTTTAGAAACTTATACTTGATGATTGTATCACTTATGCGACAATCTGGGAACTTATTATGGTCAAAACTTCCAAACATATTAATATTATATACTTATGAATATATTCCAGGCATTGAAAGAAATTCCTTGCATTTATGACAGAAATATGTGAGAATTGTTAAGTAGCTCTTCTGATGCAATATACTCTCAGAAACAAGAGATGTGCAACTTATGGAAGGTAAAGGGGATTTCAAGGATCCTTCCAGTACATTATCAATACAAAATATACATGTTTTATTATCATGATGTAATGTCAAGCACTGTATGAACGATGACAATTGGTTCAAGTTCCCACAGCTATCCCTGTCTTAAGACATGTTTGCAAATATAGTCTGAAGTTTGTCAATGAAGTTTGGATTGGACGCCTTGTCCACATGACCAAAGAGGTTAACCCCTCAGCAAGCTGACAAGGTAAGGATGTCATCTGTGGGATGACTCCATGCCCTGCTACATGCTTCCCCATCAACAGAAGGCACATCCCGGGCCGCATAGTAGGGTACTGAGACTTAATTTGCTCAAATTTAATAGGAGCGTGCTCAGACCCAGGTTGGGCGTCAATGTAGCGGCCATAAAATTTCCGAGTCCCGTGATGGGATTCGAACCACAGACCTGATCAGGGGTCGGACGCCTTGTCCACATGACCAAAGGGACACATGACCAAGCTGACAAGGTAAGGATGTCATTTGTGGGACGACTCCACGTACTGCTACACTTGCATGTGCTGTGATATGTGGTGCTTAAGCCATCAGGATGGCTAAATACCTGGAACACTAACGATTTACAGTTGGCAGTGTCAAGTATGGCACAATGGATGAAAATATTTACGTTTTCACTTCTCATTTTCAATAGTAATTACTGTTTGGTGTAACATTTATAAAAGGTATAAATTTAAGGTGAGAATTGATACCTTTTACTTAGTGTGCGATTGTGGTTGATACTTGTATCAAGAAGTATAAAATCGCGATCCACCAATGCCTCAGTGTATCGTCCCACTACTAATCTCAGTCAAAGGTCATTTTATTTCTTCCTATTTCATTTTTTTTTTTGTTAGTTGGTATTGTAAACTAACTCGCAAAAAATATAAGACCTACACATGGTTACCTGTCGTGACATTGGTCCTGGTCGGGGCACAAACTTTGTCAGACCCTGTAAGCTGGATACAGCATCATCCCCTCGCAGGCTGGTGAGCTGGTAAAGAGGGAAAGTACTCACTGAAGAGGCTGACACCCAGGTTCAGAAATGTTAACATTTGAGGTGAGTTGAGGTGAAATTGGGTTTAACGTCGCATCTAAGATTATTGCACTTATATAGCGACGTGCATGCATGTGTATGTGTGTGTGTGGCTGCTTGTACTAGTCCGCACTGATGCCGATTTGTAGTGCTAGCTCACTGAGATACTATGCCGCAGTTTAACATGAATACCCCACTCAGACACAGTATACTGACTCCGAGCCGACCAGTCCTTGTTTTAGCCCCTTAATGCCGAGCGCCAGACAGGGTAACAACAAGTACAATCTTTTAACGTCTTTTTGTATGACGAGGCCCGGGGTCGAACCCTGGACCTTCTGCTCTCCGGGCGGACGCTCTACCACAAGACCACTGAGGCGGTCTGTTAACATTTGAAATCTCCTCATAAAGACATGGGTTCCAGATGTAATAGCCAGGCATAACATACTCAATAACACCCCAAAATCTGAAAACACTTGATTACCATCTTTGTAAAATACAAAAGTTATCTGCAATTTTTCATGGCTCTCTCTCTCTCCACATGGACTCTCCAGTTGTCAGACGGACAGACATGATATTTCATTGACCACAGCAACAATCAAGAAATAAAGTCACCCAAGTAACACAGGTACTGAAGCTCACCTTATTGTCTATGAGGATGTGCCAAACTAGTTATTTTGTGTAAAAACCATAATACAAAATGATAGGATACAATGTTCTTTTCTTATTCTAGTCAGCAGCTGTCAGCCATTTGAACATGTCTAAAAACATAACACTGATCATTAGTGAGTGAGTATGGTTTATGCATCTTCCCAAGGCAAGGGAGTTAACAGACTATAAACGTCCAGTTTCCACCCTTGTCGAACCAGGCAGGAATTCCAAAGTTACATTTTGGCTGGACTAACAAATCCATGCATAGTCCAATCAAAATTGCGTAACAAACGAGACATCCGGTTCGTAAACAATAAGAATATTGATGTGCAGATATTGGGTCGACTGCAGGATTTGCAAAGCGAATCGACAGATATTTTCTTATCTCTTCATGTTTTTAATCATGTAGCTCAAATGATCTGGTGTGCTTCACGAGGTAAGACCCTTTTTAATAATAATATGGTCTTGAGTATCAATCAGATTGTCTTGAGTGGGCACCGTCATTTTGTTTGAAGCAAATGCAAGGGATATGAGAGGAGGAATATGGTTGGTCAATAGGAGGGACATTGAAGGGTCATAACTGTGCATAATACCTACCCACTGGTGGCGCTTTGACCGAGCCCGTAATTCCGACATAGTTCGGCAAGGGTGGAAACTGGACTTTAATAGTCGGTTAACTCCCTTGCCTATGGAAGATGGGTTTTACGCCTCTTTTAGCATAATTACAGCAACATCACGGCGGGGAACACCAGAAATGGGCTTCACACATATACTACCCAGCATCGAACCTGGGTCTTTGATATGACAAGCGAATGCTTTAACCACTAGGCTACCCCACCAACCCCCTGATTATGACCCTTGGCCTGTCAGTACTGTACCATGCTTTGGGGTTTCAGCAATGTGGTACATGTCATTGACCTGTGGTCATACAGCTTTACATTTTTTTTATTAACAGTTTACCTTCTGTACAAAGGCACCATATATCTCTTCTGCTGGACCATAAATATCTGCCAGGTCAAAGGTTGTGAGGCCAGCATCGTAGTACCTGAGCATTTCCCCAACTGAAATCAGCATTTGCACAGTATTTGTCAGTCAATTCAAATTGGAATTTTGTTGGAGACAGGATACTTTTCTGTCAATGCTTCAAATCACACAATTGTTTTCTGTAAAAGAAGGAGCTGAACAATTTAAAAAAAACACATTCCTTTCAGGGCATCCAGGATGCCTAATGAACAATTTTTATTGGGAAAAAAAACCTGAGTGAAATATGTTTTCAGCATGATTTGGAACAAATTATATTTAAAAATAAAGTCCCTAGTTTCCCCCAAAACATCAAATGGTCAACCCCTTGAATCATAACAATAGATGTCTGGTTGACTTAACTGCTGGCCCTTTGGCTCATGGACAGCAGACATATTACAGAGGGCTAAAGTGGGCCAGTTGATATAATCACACAACCTTTCAAAGGATGTACACTACTTTTAACAACTGCTTTCCTGCCCAAGAAAACGGTGGATAGAACACATTATTATGTCATATTACCTTGTTATTAAGATTTAATATCTGACACTTAACAGATAAACAAGCAAGGGAAATAAGATTACTTAACTTGGTCACACTGGCATGGCCCAAATGACACAAAACATGAATAAGGACATACATGTATAAGGGAAAAACTGTAATTGGTACCTGCTTTGCTGGGATCTATGTTGCCATGGGCACCAGAGACCTGCCACATTCCATTCAGAATCTTTGCAATCTCCAGACCACCAGAAAGTGTCGTCTTTGGAATTGATGCCATGTTTAGTGATTGTATCTCTTAATGTTTCTCCCTCTAACTGGATAATAAAAATATATATGCAGTGACAATGTCTGTTGGAGTAACATCTGTTATTTCTTTTGCTTATTAATTTTTACAGTTGTGTGACATTTCTGATACAACATATAAATATGATATACAGGATAACATTCCAAGTGTCTGTGAGCTAGAATTTTTATCATACTTCCATGTCAGAATGACACGATCAGATCAGATATCCCACCTGCGAGGGAAATAAATTTCTGGGAGGAAGGATAAATCCCTTAAACCCTGCTGCGAAGAAACAGGCTACACGTGGATTTCGCAACAGGAGAATAAATCCCTTATACCCCTCTTAGAAGCAAAAAGCCGTATTTACGAGTCAATGAAAGTCACATGACATAGCACAAGATAAACTAAGCTCAATCAAATTTTGAATTTGTTTTAATTCTTTCACAACAGCAGACTAAAACATGTTGGTAAGATAAATTTGTTGCAGCAGTATCGCTCGTGGAATAAAATCTGACACCACTACCTCTCATGATCCTGCTACAACTTATAGTGGCTCTAGTTTCAGATATTCTCTGATATGTATATCAGTACATCCTACAGCACACACTTATTACTGCCTATCATTAGCTCTCATTGGAACAGCTGATGATAATGATGAACGGATGAGGGAATAACTTAATTGCTGCTAGGATGTTTTATGATGAAATATAACAGGTACTGTGATGTTAAAGAGACAGGACGTCAACCATCGGAAGCTGATTATCCCCGAGCTTACTCTGCTCTGCTCGCCTTATTCTGTTTCTGCTACAGTGACCACACTCATGGGTGTAGGCTTATCATGTGACCGAACTTTCCTCACTTTTGTAAACAAATGCACATTTTTTGAAATAAGAACAGATGGGCCTAATGCAAGCCTTTCGGTGCACTTTAAATATGATTTTTCACTACTACTACAACTGTGACAGTGAGGTGCATGATAATATAGCTTTACACATCACAGTGACCATATATTGCCAGCTTTCTGAAAGGGCTTTGACGACCGGACGGAGAGGATAAACATGCAAATGGAAATAATTTTTCACATTTTAGGATATTTTCTCAATGAAAGTTAAATATTACATGACAAGTGTTTATCTAAATGTGTAGAATCATCCAAAATGAAACAGATGAAAACACATGAATTGACATATAAGATGTGACGACTTGACAGAGATACTCGCCTGTCCGCAAGGAACAAGGGTAGGAAAGGGATTGACTTCATAGGACAGGAATATTTATATTGCAATCTAGGCTTTTCTAATCACTGGCTTCTAATCTGATCAAGTTGGTAATCAGTATCTTGTAACTCATCCATGATAGCAGCACACAAGCTTTCTCTTCAATTTGCCTCTATTAAAAAAACAAGACTGAATCCAGTTTACTCTTTGCAGTGCTTGCGCTGTCAGCTTCACTGTGCAGAGCTCTATTGTTTTCGGTTGAGAATTTAAACAAGCTTGTGATGTCACACTTGGAAATTATCTATTGCATTATTTTACATAGAACCATCGATGTACTGTCCCGTTAACAACAGCCATACAAGTTTAGAGTAATGTGTTCGGATTTGAAACACAGATCTGTGGGATGACACACCCTGCTACATTTACATGCTAATGACAGGCATTGATTTTGCTTATTGGAAACTGTTGTGATCTAATTCAATAATTGAATTGATTAATTTCAGCCCAGTGATGATAAAACAAAGCAAATTAATCATAGGCCGTATGAACAAATTCAAAGTGCAACTCTGATTTTGCACAGAGAACAATATAATGGATTCATGATTCTGCGTCATGACTTGCGATTCTAAAGGTAATGTTGTTGGTATTCGTCCGAAATTGTATGTTGTTGATAATACTTCTTTTGATCGACTGTTGAAGATTTATACAAACTAAATGTGCAATAGTCAACAAAGAAAAACAGTTATCCTTGCAGAGGTAATGAATTTTGCGCTAATGTATCTTACAGTTGTAATTGAGATCTCTGACACAGCGGACAAAACAAGCTTAATGCTTTAACATGGACTTTTCATCAGACAATACTGGCGCTTATATAACTGCCGCCATCTTTTGATCATGTGACATGCAGGTCATGTGGTCTACAGTGTTTCGTTAAATTTGGTAAGCAAGGAAAAAAACACGTTCGGTTATTAGTTATCACACATCATCTGTAGAGTGGATGCTTTGTATGATCTGATTTTATCTTGAAAATTTAACGCTATATCGAGTGAATGTTTTTTTCTTTCTCCTGTCTAGTGTTATTTATAAACCGTACAAACATGTGCGCGTATAAACAGTGGAACCAGTTAACCCATAACATCGGAAGTTAAAAGGGACCAATTTTGTGACTTCCTGTGCGCATTCGGCACGCATGATTTTTTGACGCGTTGAGACAAATTCGTAGTAATAACGTGTACTAATTTAAAAGTTCAAAATGGTATCGGTCGAAGAACTGTATAAGAATTTTGGGGTATTAGCAGATGCTAAAGATAAAGCCGGAGAGGTAAATATCCTGAGCTTTTGTAATTTTTCTTCATGCGAGTGATGAAGAAGCCACGAGTGCTCACCATCGCTTTTGTTTTCATTTTGCTTATCTTTGGAAGAAAACAACATCTTCTACCGTTAGCTTTATACCTTCTTGTTGGTGGATTTCGGTAGGAAACACTGTTAGATACTCATTTTGATAACTGTCATACCATTATCAGTTAGATAACGCTGAAGGGGTCAGAAAACGTACACCGTTATGGGTAACAACTTCTGGTTTACTCTAATACTCTGGAGGGGTCGTTGTCGGTATTATAGATATGTACCCTTTTTTTGGCTATGGTACATATCTGTAGTACCTGTGCCGAAAACGACCCCTTCAGCTCAGATAACACAAGATGCATCATGCACAAGACAAGCTTTGAAAAGATTCTCTCTTAGGGAATACTATCTTGTTGTCTAATATGTCCTGTGCTTTGAACACGTACTCTAAGAGTGACAACATAATTACATCGTAAAGCACCATCTCAAGAAATAAAAATGAATGCAACTCCATTCTTATACTTTGGACCATGAAGCTTCTTATTCAACTCTTTCATGCATTTTTATCCAGAAATTTAGCTTGGTTAGATTAATTTAAATTTATTACACATGCTTGGCTCAGCAAATATTCTGTAGCATTGTCCTGTATAGTGTTGGCTACCTGAAGAAATGGTTGAACCCTAGAATAAACACAAAGCCTTATAAGATTAGCCATCTGTGTTGTCAGGTGCTAAGATTGATTATATGTGTTACCAAGTGCTGAGAATAATTATATATGTTATTAGTTGCTAAGACTGATCATCTGTGTTATTAGATGCTAACATTGATCATCTGTGTTATCAGGTGCTCAAATTAATCACCTGTAATCAGGTGCTAGGATTGATCACCTATGTTATCAAGTGCTAGGATTGATCAAATCAATTAAATGGAACACCATTTCCTTCTCTCCTGTAAATGTAGTGCAGGACCATGCTATTTTAAGAAAGGTCGACTTGTTCAGTTCCATGTTGTCACCATGCGTTCAATGACATACATGTGCTTGTACACTGCACATATTGTAGCCCTGTCATTGTGTTGTTTGCAGCACACCACAGAGTACATGTCTTTCCTGGATGCAGTCAAGGGTACAGCTGGAGAGAAGAGATTGGCGTCACAGTTCATTGCTAGATTCTTCAAATACTTCCCGGGTCTTTCTCCAAAAGCAATCAATGCACTGTTTGATTTGTGTGAAGATAGTGATGTCAATGTAAGTCTGTATGCCCAGTGTGACTGACTCCTAGACGACAGCAGTGGAGCTCGAGATAAGCTTTTGGTGTTGTGGGTATTTTACCCATGCATTTTAAAATCGTTGGGTATCAGTAATTCTATCTGGGTATTCAAATTTCTGTTACCCACTAGTTGTTACACATGTGGATATTTAAGTTAAATATTTAAAAACGCTATTCATCTAGTCCCAGCAAACTGGTGTCGTGTGGGTTCGAGAGCTTTATAGGACTCAAAAATTCCACGATACTTCCATAAGAAAGTGTGATGGCAAATGATTATGATGTAACTGTCATAGTGGAGTTAGGCAAGGTTGACGGAATGCCCGTTTATAATTTTTAAAATAAGTTGCTTATTTGCTAATCGAATATGCAGGGTTACTTCACAATATTTTGATGATACGCAAAAGTTTAATTTTTGTAGCGTATCTGTAATGTTCGTTGCGTATTTGATACGCTTGGATTTTATTTTACTGTGTATTTCTGCATTTCTGATGCGTATTTTTACGCAGATACGCAACCTATCTGGAGCTCTGAGCAGGTATTGCTTTAGTGTCAACAATAGCCATATATCATGTTCACACATGTTTTGTTTGTTTGTTTGTTGTTTAACACCGCACTCAGCAATATTCCAGCTAAATGACAGTGGTCTGTAAATAATCAAGCCTGGACCAGACAACACAGTGATTGACATCATGATCATTGTAACAGTTCTTAATTTGGTGGTTTTAGCTTATTCCACGTACCTGGTTGATGTTCCATGCTATTCATGATGTAACCATGAGATGCAACACTTCATGATTTTTGATGGATTTATTACTGAGATCCGTCATCGTTGGCCAAGTAAAAAACATTGTTAGGATTCAGACAAGCATAACACATCGTCGCAAACATACACTTTCACTTGACAAGTTCAATGTGTAACGCAATCGTTTTCGCAAATCCTGCACATTTCACCGCATCGCATTCTTCAAATCGTAACATGTGCTCCTCCCCACTTCTGTTCAAAGGGACATAACTTGTCCTCGCACACCTCTAATAATAAAATACCCATTGCTATATCATAACACTAAATGAATCATTAAATCTCCCAACATTACAATCATTGAACCATGCAAACTGGAATATTGCTCACTGCGGCGTAAAACAACAAACCAACCAACTTGTTTGATCAGTACACACATTATAACATTTGAGATTGCCCATGAACTTTGTGGTGTTTACATGGTGAATGACGAGTCGATATGACATTACTCAAACTTCCTTATTATTTTTTGCTAGTAATGATTGTTTGACATGTTCACTGATCATGCTGATATGACAGTTGATACAATATACCAAAGCTTCATTGTAATTGTGATGTCCCCACGACTACACTATGTGTTTTGAGTCTGTCTCCAGTGGTTTGTCATGTTTTTTTGCACAGATCAGAAAGCAGGCCATCAAAGATTTGCCGTCCCTGTGTAAAGTAAGCCCTGAGCATGTTCCAAAGATAGCGGAGGCTCTCACTCAGCTGTTGGCATGTGAAGATTCAGCTGAGCTGAGCAATGTACAGACATCCCTCTACAGCCTCTTCTCCATCAATACAAAAGGTTTGTAATAAACAAGTTGATCATCCATACTATCTTGTTATTAGTTGGACATGGACATGTTCATCCAGCGCTCCAGATAGAAGCCATATCGGCGTATTGTATAAATGAAAGCTAGGCAAATACAGACTGACTGCAAATTACAACCTTATCAAATACGCAGACAAACAATACTAGGTGTTCTCCTGATTAATTGTTACCATACCTTGTATATTTGTTCTCAAAATCTTTCTTCAAAACATCTTTGAATACATTAAATTACCTTCCATTTAAACACGAAATATGTCAGTTCATTAATGTCACATTTTTAGATTTGTTTCTACGTCCATGCTCATGATGATATTGATGAGTTGTACACCTAATATCTAATGAATATGTAACATTTTATTTTCAAAACCTTTATTATATAAATGGATGATGCAGATGTCTTGATTTGTATCGTGTATGAAAGAAGAACATCACATGCATTTGAATGATCCTATTGTATTTGATATCTCCACATTGCAATATATTTTATCTAGTTTAGACATGTAAGACCAAGACTAACATGATATTGATATGATCATCCAAATTAGTCATAAGGATATTAATGCCAAACAATATGAAGCCGTACTTGACTAAGTCTGAAAATGTATAAACATTAATGACAAACCTTTCCTTCTACCATGTGAAGCAAGGTAATCATGCTTTTGTTTTTTGTGACTGTGCAGGTACCTTGGAGGGTCTCTTCAGTCAGATTCTAGCCGACCATGAGGAGGACGATGTTGTGAGAGATCGAGCAATCAAGTTCCTGGTGCTGAAACTGAAGACGCTGGGAGAAGAGGCGATGGACAAACAGGCAGAGGAGTTCATCATGACACAGTCAAAGAAGGTAGGACTCGTGTCTGTTGTAGCACTGGGCAGGGTCTACTTGTGAGAGCTGTGACTGACAATAGGAGGAGAGTGTAGCACTGGGAGGGGTCTACTTGTGAGAGGTGTGACTGACAATAGGAGGAGAGTGTAGCACTGGGAGGGGTCTACTTGTGAGAGGTGTGACTGACAAGAGGAGGAGAGTGTAGCACAGGGCGGGGTCTACTTGTGAGAGCTGTGACTGACAATAGGAGGAGAGTGTAGCACTGAGGGGTCTACTTGTGAGAGCTGTGACTGACAATAGGAGGAGAGTGTAGCACTGGGAGGGGTCTTCTTGTGAGAGCTGTGTCTGACAATAGGAGGAGAGTGTAGCACTGGGAGCGGTCTACTTGTGAGAGGTGTGACTGACAATAGGAGGAGAGTGTAGCACTGGGTAGGGTCTACTTGTGAGTGCTGTGACTGACAAGACTGGAGAGTGTGGCACTGGACAGGGTCTACTTGTGAGAGGTGTGACTGACAAGAGGAGGAGAGTGTAGCACTGGGAGGGGTTTTCTTGTGAGAGCTGTGACTGACAATAGGAGGAGAGTGTAGCACTGGGCGGGGTCTACTTGTGAGAGATGTGACTGACAATAGGAGGAGAGTATAGCACTTGGAGGGGTCTACTTGTGAGAGATGTGACTGACAATAGGAGGAGAGTGTAGCACTGGGAGGGGTCTACTTGTGAGAGGTGTGACTAACAAGAGGAGGAGAGTGTAGCACTGGGCGGGGTCTACTTGTGAGAGCTGTGACTGACAATAGGAGGAGAGTGAAGCACTGGGAGGGGTCTACTTGTGAGAGCTGTGACTGACAATAGGAGGAGAGTGAAGCACTGGGAGGGGTCTACTTGTGAGAGCTGTGACTGACAATAGGAGGAAAGTGTAGCACTGGGAGGGGTCTACTTGTGAGAGATGTGACTGACAAGAGAAGGAGAGTGTAGCACTGGGAGGGGTCTACTAGTGAGAGGGATGTCTGACAACAGGGAAGATAACTTGTGACATTTATCAATGCATTGATTACAATTTGAGATTTGGTATCCATTTGAAGTCATTTGTCATTTGGTTTGATGTGAAGTCATTGAAGCTGATTTATGAACTATTGTAGCTGCAATGGATGCTAAACTCATTTTGAGCTGTTGCACAAGGATTCCAAGGTGCCTCCAACGTGAATATTTACTCATGATATTGCTGGCTGCAACATTAAACATTCATTGACACATTTCTTCTGTTGTACCTTGTTTTGACATATAGAAGCCCTTTGGGGATTGCAGGTTAGAATTAGCCCCAAGCTATCATCCTGGTCGTAAAAGATGGTCAGGCTTGTTGTTTGGTTGATGGCATGTCATCAAACTCCTTCCGTGATATGGATCAATGCTCATAATATCAATCTCCGGATTGTCTGGTCCAGACTTGATAATGCACATCCTGCCATCATATAGCTGGAATATCAACAAACAAGACATATGGAGTAAATCCTCTGTATTATTGAAAGTTTCCGTTAGATATCCTTATAGTCACCATTCTATCTGTCTGTTTAGAGTTAGGCCTGAATCAGTCCTGATATGTTTCCTGAGTAGGACAGTATTTGCTATTTTGCCTGCAGGTACTGGATGATGTGACGAAGGATGAATTCATAGCGGTGATGGACATCCTGCGGAACCTGCGGGTGATGAGCACAGTCCAGGGCAGGCAGCAGCTGGTGGACATCGTCACGGAGCAGGCGGAGCTCGGACAAGCGTTGGAAGTAGGCAGCACATCATACATATCAAGATATGATACCTCTATGGACAACAACTTCTTTATTCTTTGACGTTTCATGGGTACCTCTTGCTCCTTTGTCAGTTGAATTATTCATTGATTTTCTCTTATGTCCCCACTGAATTCTGAGATTCCTGATGAATAATTCACCTGATGAAGGGGCAAGAAGCCCTGAAGCATCATTACAAACAATAAAGAAGTTATCCATAAAGGTTTCATGTCATGTCCTTCCAACTTATAAATGCCTGTTAAAGACTGCATATACTTTTATACTTAAACACTGCAACAGCACGCCAGTCTCCACAACATTCGTGCTACTTGCTCTTGTTTTTATGAAAAAAAGTTGTCATTTTCAGAAAGATGTTCTTACTTGAATTAATCTGTGGACATACAAGTGAGTTTGTGTCAAGTTACTTTGAATGCCTTTGTGTTTGTTCCTGGTGTGTTATGGCTGTATTTGGACTTGCAGGTGACCGACACAGATTGTGTAGACCGACTGATGCAGTGTGTCCGAACTGCCATCCCCCTGTTCTCTGTAAGTACATGTCCTCCCTCCCAACTGTAGACTTGGTTCCAGGTGTTCAGCATCCAGGGTGTTTAGCTTCTGAATACATTGTTATCTTATAAACATAATAAAAACTACAAACGGGGCGAATTTTAGAACTTGTTTTAAGATGGAACTACTGATGCCTAGGTCTAGTTGATAGAGCATCTGTCTGGAGAGTGGAAGGTCCATGGTTCAATCCCCTGGCTGCATCATACAAAAAGATATAAAAGATGGTACTTGTTGTTACCCTGCCTGGAGCTCAGCATTAAAACGATAAAACAAGGACTGGTCGGTTTGGAGTCCATGTTAAGTGTCTGAGTTGGGGCATTTGTGAAACTGTGGCCTGGTATCTCAGTGGCCCAGAACTATGAAACTGGCATCAGTCTGGACTAGAAAAAGCAGCCACATGCATGTACGTCGCTATAAAAGTGAAATAATCTTGAACATGACGTTAAACCCCATTTCAGCTCACCTTTGAATAGAGGTTGGGGTATTTCTATTAGACCAGGGTCTATATCTCATAGCAAGGCAAACGCATGACATAACTGTTCTTGATGTAGGCTTTATATAGAAGTGATAAATTGTTGCGTTAAACTAATAAGTGGAAACAAAGTGTTCATCAATAGGATTTAACATGTTTAAGGTTTTGAAAACAATGTGAAATTGAAACTAATGTGAGCTTGTTGGAAATATGAACTTAGTTGAAATTGGTATTGTTTTCATGAATCCTCATGACTATTAGTGAGTGAGTGAGTATGGTTTTATTCAGCTTTTGGAAATTATTGAGCAATATCACAGTGGGGGGCACCAGAAAAGGACTTCACACATTGTACCTATCATGTATTAAGTATTGAGATGAGATGCATGTTTTTTATATTACAGAAAAATGTTCATTCCAAAGCTTTTGTTGGCTACATCTGTGACAATGTGCTGCCATCCTTGTCAAGCCTGGCCAGTCCTGAGCAAGATGTCAACATTCAGCTGGAAATGCTCAAACTATTTGCAGAAATCTCAGAGTTCAGTGGGGATATAGAGAAAACCGATGAACGACTAGAAAAGGTGTTTGACAGGTTACTGGTGAGTGTTTGTTTATTGGTGAAAAAAACAGGGTTTTTTTCAAGTTCTTGGTTACATTATTTCAGATGTTTTTTTAACATTGCATTTATAGAGATTATTACGAGCATGGAATCATACTGATTTTACAAACTGAGTGTCAGAATTCTTGTATTTCCCAAGTGAGTATGAGGGTAATACACTCATTTTGTAAAATCAGTATGACACACATGCGAGTGAAAAAAATTCTTTATTGTCCATTATTTCTTAATCCTTTTGAGCTCCCCATTAGAAAAATGTACTGATCATGACCAATACTCTTATCACATAGGACAGATCAGTATTCACTCTTGTAGGACTTGCTTTGACAAGTAGATGATTTGTTCATTCCTTTTTGTTTGGGGGGGATTTGTCATCTTCTGATCTGATCTCTTGTTTTTATTTTGTAAAAGTTAGGAAGGCCATTTGACTAACCAGAATCAAAATGTATCAGTGCTGTATAAATCTTTATTATTCCTGTCGTACTAACTATGGTACCTGTGGTTTAGCGGTAGAGCGTCCGCATGGAGAGTGGAAGGTCCGGGGTTCGATCGCCGGCCGTGTCATACCAAAAGATGTTAAAAGATAGTTCTTGTTGTTACCCTGTCTGGCATTAAGGGGCTATAACAAGAACTGGTCGGCTCAGAGTCCGTATACTGTGTCTGAGTGCGGTATACATGTTAAACTGCGGCATGGGGAAGCACTATAAATTGACATTAGTCTGGACTAGCACAAGCCACCACACACACGTGCATGCACGTTGCTATACGTGCAATAATCTTGGGCGCAACATTTAACCCAATTTCACCTCTCCTCACCCATGGAGATACAATTAGAGTCTTCAGCAACCCAGGCTGCTAATGAGATTGGGTGGCCAGGCCCACTGGATTGGTTGATCATGTAATCATATCCTAATTGCGTATATCTATGCTCATAATGTCTCTGGATTGTCAGGCCCAGACCTGTCTATTTACAGACTGAAATATATAGCTGAAATATTGCTGAGTGCGACGTTAAACAACAAACAAAGAAACTATAAAAAGCTACAGATGAGATTTTAGATTAACCATTGTTAACATGATTAAATAAATATTTACATGAAGAAAGGATAGGTATGTGTGGTACATTGTTCAGTAAGATTGTACACTTGTGAAATGTCTCTTCCAGGAATACATGCCATTACCACCATCAGAAGAAAACGACGAGCTGTCATCTAATGAGGAGCCCAAGCTCAAGTTCTCCTTTGTGGAATGTTTGATGTTTGCTTTCCATCAACTGGCCAGGAAGAGTCCCGAGTTCCTCACAGATGAAGGCAATGCAGAGAGGCTGAAAGATTTCAGGATAAGGTAGAGACATGTTTAATTGTAACATGACACCATTAGAGAATAACCAACACACTATGAGGAATTACAGATTGACTGTCTTGAGTGAACAAATGGTGAGGGACTTACTTCATTCGTTCATGATGAACATTATTCTATATATTACTTACTGTCATTCTAAGATTGAGACCTTGACCCAAACAGATACACACGTATTTGATATCGAATGATACTTTCAGTTCAGCCATTTGGTGAATATTCTGTCTTGGGTCACAGATTTGCTCAAAGCTAGGTTTGAAAAATATTGTTGGCTGTCAGACACTTTGTCAATCTCATTAAAATCAGATCTTAGTTTTCGCTACCGCTAAACAAAGATCTGAGGACATCCCATTACAGGTCCTTTCGCGAATTTTGACCGACCAATGAAATGACTGACAAGAAATCAATATTAGCCAATCAGAAGGCAGCTTTCTTGAGCTTTACGCCAATAGTTTCAAACTGGTGACTAAGCTCCGAAACATATTTTGACGTAGTCTCGATTTTAAAAATTAAAACTGATGAGAAGAACACTTTGGAATGGCTTACAGATGGCCTAGATTGTATGGGTATAGTCATAAAACCTGTAACTGTCGTTCAGAATACCCTCTGTTAAACATTTCGTGGTTGCATGGTTAGAAAACACATTCCGCCTGTCACTTTCATGATCTGGTAAGCAACGCTCTGATTAGTTGGAAGAAAGGTTGTACTGACGTGACCGTTAATGGGATGTCCTCAGATCTTTGTTTAGCGATAGCGAGAACAAAGATGTGATTTTAATGAGATTTGACACTTTGTTTGATAATATATAAATGTGCATAACAATTTTTCAGCAGTTTTCCCCACTTTTATATTTGTCAGATTTTGTGGGCTTGAGAGGTTGCTCACAGAACTTTCAGTGAAAACTTTGCAGGAAATAACTACATCCAGACATTCACATCATGCAATGATAGGACGTGTAACTTAGCCTACACTGTAACAGCTTAATGAGTATGGTGCAAGTCTTGTGGTCCATATAGATGATGATTATGACTGAGTCCATGTGATGAGCTGTACTGAGCCTGGTGTTGTTCTCCAGGTTACAGTACTTTGCCCGGGGTGTGCAGGTGTACATCAAGCAGCTGAGAGCAGCACTGCAGGGAAAGACTGGAGAGACGCTCAAGACAGAGGAGGTGAGTAGTGTCACAAGCTACACATGGCTTCTACAGTCTATTCTTGGAGGCCACAGGGCGCCTAGTCTGAGGCTCTGCAAATCGCTGTGCAGAGTGTTGTCCTTAAGGCGTGCCAGAAGCTTATGATGAAGGGTACAAATTATGATTTTGCCTTATTATAAGTCAGTTTTTACAGTTGAATGTCAAACTTGCTTCGTGTTTATCAGCAAGGATTACAACTTTAGATTCGAGTTACTTCCCTTTGTATAAGTAGTGCCATGTTGGAAAATGGCTGATTTTGACATTGTCGGCAATACTTTATTCATTTCTATTACATTGACTAATATTATTATGATTGGTTTAATGCGATTGCAGTAATATAACAACTATGCTATTGAATAATGTGAAGTACTTTTGCAATACTATCGCAATAGTGAAAATACCCCCCAATAGTCATCCGTATCTGTTACAATGGTTACAGCAAACATTTGCAACCTTCAACCCCCTTTACATGGTGGACACAGCATGGCATAACCTAAACAGTGTCCAAAGCAGCATTAAGCCGTCTCGCCCAGTGACCTTGATGACCACTGATGTGTATTCAACACATGTTAAGTTAACATTGTCTTTATTTCCCTACCTTTTTGTGTGATATTTACAGAACAAAATCAAGGTTGTGGCACTGAAGATTACCTCCAACATCAACACTCTGATCAAGGATCTGTTCCACAACCCACCATCTTACAAAGCTTGCATCACCCTCTCCTGGAGACCCATCACGGTAAGATCCATCAACTATGGCTGCGTACAGTGAAACCCTGTTTATCTGTACAATACAAACCCAGTGAAACCAAACAGATTGACAAGTCTCTGGATAAGTGAATCGCCATGAAGATGGAGTAATTAACATGATTAAATGTAGGGAACTGAATCATCCAGAAGGTAAAAGGTCCAGGACTAATTGGTTTTTGTCTGTACATGGGAAGTCCGAGTTCCAGAAGGTCCCCTGCAATCCGTGGGTGGTGCTCATATCAATATTTGATTTGTCCAGTCCAGACTTCATCATTGACAGGCCAATGCCTTAGAGCTGGAATATTGCTGAATGTAGCATTAAACAACACACTGTACATGTTGACCAGACGCTATGACAAACTGAGCGGTTGTTTATCTACCACAATATGCAGTGACCACCTCTGTAGTCGAGTACTACATCTTATTATCTTTGACGTGACGTTAAACCCCATTTCACCTCATCTCACAACATGCATTAACTGGTTATAGTTGTATGTCTTTGTTGCTGCATTCAGATAATGATGGTAGACTTGATAATATACTCACAAACTGAAAACGCATAACCATGTTTTCAAGCATCATGCATGATGTGTTTTGTGCTCAAGTCCACCTCAAAACACACCGAATGAGATTCAAACTCGAACAACAACTTTGTGTTTAATGCCCTCACCCCTAAATACACAGAATGACTTAATTTGATTTTTGTGGCCAAATATTACAAAAATTAGAGTATGCATTTTCAATGCGTTTCAGTATATCATGTGCCTTTGTCAGTTAGACAGAACGGTATTAACAGTAAAATGAAATACAAACCTTCAACAATACATATTGCAGTATGATCTAAATGAGTTGGTATATTGAGAAGATATGGAATTAAGTGTTTCCCTTTGGTTTATCAATAATGAAATATATTAACATCTCCCTCCCACAACTAATCTCATACATAGAGATTACTACACGAGTGTCTGTCAGATATCATTGATCTTACAACGAGTTGTTTCAAAACGTATCTAACGAGCGAAAGCGAGTTAGATACGCTTTGTAACAACGAGTTGTAAGATCAATGGTATCTGACAGGCACGAGTGCAGTAATCTGTTTCTTACACACCCTAAAATCGCACCTTTTTAGCATCGAACCGATGAATTTTGTCTATTCTCATGATTGCAGTAGCGCGTTAATACATAACACCTCTGTCATAAGTGACGTCATCCTATGTGCTGCTTACTACTCATAAATAATGTGACCCTACACAAAAAAGGTTTCCGTCATACCTGTGGATTATCAAGGCGATGATGAAAATGCATACTAGACAAAAACCAAAAACACGCTGGGTGCCAAGTTGAAAGTTTACACCTCAAAGAAATTACCAAATATGTACAACAATGTTTACTTCCGTATGACATCACTACCGGTGACCGACTTTTATAAAATGGCGTGTTCACTGACAACAGTACGCGGGATTTCCAGAGAAAGTTTTCGTTGATTGAGGGATCGTATACACATAAATGTGTCACGTAGGTAATCAGAAACATTCTGACAATCTGCGTACTGTTATTTGTTAACCATGTTTTCCAATATATCAAAGAGAATTAGTCAGAAATGCAGACAACTACCGTCATCGTTGTGTGTGATTTAGCGTCAGTCATGGCGTCACACAGGACGGAAACTTTTACGGCTTCTGTTGAATTTACCACATCATTGTATTGTATATTTGTGTAATTCCATAATTAGTGCAACGATACTCTTCCCATGAATATTCTCAAACGCGTGACGGAGCCAATGTATGCAACAATTAGTCGAAAGTACCTCTAAAAATGCTACACAGTGTAAAATCTGAATTTTGCTTTGTTTACATTTCAGCAAGTACAGTTTTCCGAGCACAGTTTTCGTTTCCATACCTAATTTATTTCGCATGATTTCATCTAGATAATTTGCATTGGTGACAAAGACCATTTATCCGTTGTTTCGAAAATGTATGAGGAATTCAGGGATGCATGTATAGCAGCTGAGTTTGAAATATACCTGATCGAATAGGCGTCTCATAACCGGCATTTTGTAAACAATCCAATATGGCGGAACGTACACTTCGGCGTTCGTATATGCGTATTTTCCAAAACATTCTAAACGATTCTAGGCTTATCAGCGACGTTTTAGAATTGTCATTAGTGATGTGATACCCGTGATCACTATAATATGCTATTTTTCTACTTTAAGTATTCGAGTTAATATCCGATATTTAGATTTCTAAACACACAGTAAATATTTATATAACGCCGTGATTTGGCGCGATTTACAATGTACCTAACTTTCAGTCACTTTCAGTAATTTTGAATTGCCTAAAATGACAGTAAATGATAAACAGAAGGGGGAATTCAAAACTGTGAAGATTCTGCGTGATGTATTGTGAATTTTATTCGATTTCGAAGTGAGGGTGGAAGAGAAGGGACATATGTGTCGCTGTGGCATCCAGGGGGTTTACACTCTGAAAAAACGATAATGTTGCCATAACAACAGACAATGTAACTAATAATAATAACAAACAAACTCGCAGACGAAGACGAGTTTGTTTATTTTTATTATTAATTACACGGTCTTGCTGTTCAATACAGACGTAGGTGAACATTCGACTGAAGCACAAGCTACTTATGAATGACTTACACCCAGGAAAGTGGTCCGTCATCATCTGACCCCAGGTCATCACCATGGAGTAGCCAATCACGGGCCTGGAATTTGATCTCACACATATGTTTGATACCAGTTATCTCAAATGGGTTTCTCACACACAGGTGTGTAAGAAAATACCATTTCAAGTACGTACTGCTATTTGTCACTGTGTTTCCTCCCTTGTCTAAATGTTTTTTCACTTTCTATATACAGGCTAGGATGTTATTGATGTTTGTATTTGTGTGTGTGTGTAATTGAGATTGTGGTTGATCAACAGAAAGCAGCTCCTGCAACTACAAACGCCGCCAATGGAGCTGCAGGGTGAGTCCTTGATTATAACTAAAGTAGTGGACTAGGGTTTCCCTTCAAAAATAAAAATGCCCCATGAAGATCCAGGTTAGAATTAGTCTTCAGGGACCCATGCTTGTTGTAATAGGCGACAAATGGGATCGGGTGGTCAGGCTCGCTGACTTGGTTGATGCATGTCTTCGATCCCAATTGCGTGGATCGATGCTCATAATGTCAATCACTGGATTGTCTGATCCAGACTCGATTATTTACAGACCGCTGTCATATAGCTGGAATATTGCTGAGTGCGGCGTTAAACAACAAACCAAACCAAACCAAACCAAACCCTTCAAAAATTAAATGTCCCATGAAGATCCAGGTTAGAATTAGTCTTCAGGGACCCATGCTTGTTGTAAGAGGCATCAAATTGGATCGGGTGGTCAGGTTTGCCAACTTGGTTGATGCGTGTCATCGTATCCCAGTTGTGTAGATCATGCTCATGATGTCAATCATTGGATTGCCTTGTCCAGACTCGATTATTTACGGATTGCCATATAGCTGGAATATTTACTGACTGTGGCGTTTGCAACAAGCAAGAATCAATACATCAATAACCTCTTGCATTGTTTTGTTTCTGCTTGATTCATGCAATTGTGAAAGTTTTGTCTATGGAAACACTAAAACATTCATCATCTGAATCAATTAAGTTTCCATGGAAATACAATGTGGTAAAAGCATGATAGATTAACTAACAAGAATTGCATTGTTTAATGATCAGGCACAACCATAAAGAACTTTGTGTCGTGATACTGATGTAAACTGCGGTAAGTGAGAGGACTGTGTTCCCAGAGATTGCTCCCAGAATGTTCCCCAATTTGTGTTTCATGTCTGTCCTTTGATGTTGCAGCCAGAAGAGAATCACTCCAATCACATTTGACTCGGATGGGTCGGGAGGAAAGAAAGTGAACAAACAGGGGAGACAACTCTACTCTCCTCCTGGTGGAAAGTTCAGCGAAAAAGCTGGTACCTTCCCACAAGGTAATTGTGACTGATGGCTAAAAGTGTAATGATAGTACATTTTGCTTTGTGGAGGATTTACTTCAAATATGGCTTCTTTACTAGTTATCATGGTTTATTTACTGTAGGTTAATTATTTCTTTGTGTCTTGATTATTAGAAGAAACTATAAATTAATATAGGCGTTAGAAATTGACACTAGTCCTGTAATCCTTGGCAAACTTCCCAGTAGGTAAGGTATCATAAGGACTAGTAGATATTTGCCGTTTTTGGTATATGTTTCATTATAAGGACCAGTGGACTAAAAATGTTATCTGACATCCAGCAGTAAAGATGCTTCTTACAGTAATATATTGATTCAAACCCAACATTCTTATGAGAAAACACGACAAGAAGACAATACATCCTGTATTAATTTTTGTCCTTGCGATTATTCTGTCTCTCTATTATTACTTCAGGTCAAGGAGGCCCAGGGGGTCAGGGCGGCCGAGGTCGTGGACGAGGATCATACAGAGGCTTTAACCGAGGTCGTGGCCGTGGTTACAGACGGTGGTGAGACGACGAGGGATGTGATGGAGAAGACAGATGTGAAGTCATGTGAAACAGCCACACAGATCTCCTCCTCACTTATGTATTACATGACATATTACAGTGAATTACAGTTTTTCAACAGGAATTTCACAGCCATTGCCCAATACATGTTAGAGCTTGGGACGCCAAGGCAGCAGGGTGGGACGGAAGATGAAACTCTTCGAATGTTTGTCTTATGTCTATTTCAGCAGTATTGATCAGGACGATCTTGTTTAGATTCATCATGCCTATGATGCTGAAAGAATGTCACTGTAAGACCTATTAGAAATGAAGAAAGAAATTGATGTGCCTGTTTCAATGAATATTAGTATGAGAAATATTAAGATATAAATTGGTCTTGCAGTTTTACTATGTAATCATGAGAAATGTTTTTCATCATGAAATGACCATTTTCATGCAGCTCTGTCTGTAACGATGAGAGATGGGACTTGACTTCAAATTATATTAATCCAGAACAGACACTGAACAATAATCCATCTTTAAGGCCAGCTGTGTTGGTTCTGTCAAGTTGACGTATTTCTCAACTGCAGTCAGGTCAGTTAACGTTACTTAAACAATACGGTGAAAATTGCCATTTTGTTGATTGTAGTTTGAGTGAGAACAGATTCTTTGATGTATTTCTTCAGTTGTATTTATAGTGTTTCCTTGGCAATGGGGCTTGTTGCCTGGGAGATATAGATCCAGTACCCGCATGCATCCAGGTCAGGACAATAGCAGATTGTTCTATAATCAAAGACCATTATGTCCATTGATAAATAAATCAACCCAATTGTATGTTGAGAATGCTCATTGAAATTGTTACAAAACTTTGATCACTGTTTTTGTACAGTATATATTGTCCTTTCACAATAATTCAAACATCTGACTTTATTGAATCACTATCATGTTTATGGTTGAGATCGTTTATGCTTTAAGATTTTGTCATGACACTAAAGCGTAGGTATTGATGGAGTAAGAGTCAAGTTTGTGAGACTCTTTATGCACATAAGGTTACATTGGTAAATGGAGCCTCTCTGACATGAAGCTGTGCAGAAACAGTTTCATATGTGTGAGAATACCTTGAGCATCGGTGAATGTGCTGAATTGGTGAAGGTACCCTGATGAGACAGTTTACAACCCCTGACCACCATTGACCAGCAGGGCCCTTGTTTTGCCTGTCTCCACTTACTAACTCTGGACCCCTGGTGCTGTGGAACCGTGTCGACATGGTCAGCTGGAAGGTAGGGTGGTATGGCTACAGTCACTCAATAGTCTGTCACAGAGACCCAGGGCATCATGCTTGATACGTGAAAACTGACTAGTTTGTTGTTTTACACCCCTTTCAGCAGTATTACAGCTATATTCTGCGGCCTGTTAATCATCAGCCTGGGCCCATTCCACAAAGCGATCATGGTGCTATGACTATCGTAAGCCTTTAGAAAAGGATGGCCGTTACGATCATGTTGGCTCTAAGAACGCATTGTGGACCATGCAAATCAATGACTTGCAACATGAGGGATGTACGATACCGTTGGGGCACAGTCAGCCAGGTCACAAACCACATGACTGCTTGATCACCTGGTCAACTTTAACAGCCTTTCTTATGATCAGCATAGGAGTGCCTTTGGTTAGAGGTTACAAGCAGTGTTTTTGTAGCTTACCTGAAGTGAAAGGTATTGAATTTGTTCTGACATGCTCTTGTCTTCCATCCTGAAATGAAACTTGTATGATCTGAGCAGTAGAGTTTTAGAAATTGTAGAATGGGGCCGAATGGATGATTACAACACCATACTTGTGAAGAACAGAGTTAGGATCAGGCTGTTGCTGGCTGTTGTGTGTCAGTGTGCCCAGACAACGTAGATTGTTCATGCTTTATAACACTTTCAGAACTGCATCACTTATCAGTTGAATACTTCCCTTATTCAAAACAACTTCAGCCCAATTCCACTCCACATTAGGTAGCCTTGTCATTGAGATGCCGCAATTTGCTATGCAGAGTTGTGTCCCTTAGGCATCCCATAAACCTAGGACCATGAGCTTCAATCCCAGATTTGTCCTGAATATGTATCTAAGTTTGTACCACACCTTTGATCCTGGGTTCAAACACTTGCATCGGTTCGGACTTTCCTCCCACATTAAGCTGATGTCCCATGATAATACTGTTCAAAGCGACGTCAACCCAACCCAGCTCAATCACTCACTCACTCTCACATCTATCTGACATGATATAACTAAAGTACTGTTCAAAGCAACATTAACAACTGACTCACTTATTTGTCTCCATGAAGCAAGTGACCCATATTTTTCAGATTATGAAGCAAATTTTTTTGTTAAAGACCCTGGTATTCGATGAACTCGCAACACACAGCTCTAAAGAACAGGTTTGATGCTTGAGACCAAGTATTCCTTGGCAAGACATGGTAGTATGACTCTGTGACAGAACTGTTCAGTGACTGGAGCCTGATCATGTGACTGTTTAACCCAGTAAGACCTGGTTAACTCTACATCAGACAATGTAACCTTTATGGTACAAATACAGCACTGAGGCCTCCTATCAACACTCTTGTCTCAAACTGCAGATAACTGGATATATTTGAGTGTTGCTGATGCTTGAGTTAACAGGTATCACTGCACAGTATGATCTAAATGCATGTAAATGTCTCCTATTAACACTGCAGATGTTCCATAAGAGCTGGGAATGAGTATATACTTTTCTCAACTTTGTACTTGCTCTGTTTTCTCACGGAGGCATCATGTTCGGAAAGACAGTCAGGTAAGAGTTCCTTGTGCTCAGGTTGGTGGTGTGTAAACCCTACTCCGTATGTAAGTACAAGCTGTTAGAACATGTCATCTGAACCTGATCGGGATGCTGTAGTACCAGCCTAGGAAGGTAGGTGTGGTTCGAGAGACTCAAAGACGAACACCACTGACGACGCAAGGAGTGTAATTAGCTTTATCGTTAGTCTCAATATTAATATTTCTAGAAATGTTTTGACGTTTTCAAACGTATCAATTATTTTTTTGTGTTTATGGCATTTCTACAGTTTTACACGATATATACAAACTGTCCCTCAACGAAGACTATTAATGTGTTCAACCTTATCCTACCAAAGCTGATACTGATCTTGCGTACCTGAATGAACTGCCATCACGGTTATGTAAGACTGAGGTAAGAACCGCTCTTACATAGACAGGTTTGTGTTCTGTTGATGTCATTCCTGTCATCAAATGGAATGATATATCTTCCTGTTTCTTTTTGGTGACACCGGAATTCCTGTCAGAACATAAATCAGATTACTAAATACTAATTTTCGGGACATGGTTGTAATGAGAACAATGAAAATGCAAATGGCAAATCTTCACATAAGTTAAGGCAATTATTTGTGTTTTTCACTGTTAGCTCAGTATATCATGTGCCCACCTCCAGTCTCCAGCCTTATGTCTGCCTTCTGTGCACGGAATCAAGAGTAACCAGGTATTGTTAGATTGTATGTACCAGATCAGCTGGAAATAGTGTACTAAAATGACTTGCTAGGACTGCACTGTTACCGAGCCTAGTGCCTCTCTAAGGTGATTGTAGACTCCAGTATGAGACTGGTTAGACAAGGTAATGTTTCTAGTGGCCACATCAGGACCAAACTCTGGAGGAGGAGGAGGAGCAGCTCCAGGTTTGTGTGGGTGGTGGCTGATGAATTTTGCACCATGCCTGTCATTATCATTTAACCACGTGTTCCATGTTATGGTCATTTCTTAAACTCGAGATGAAGCAAAGCCTTGACGTCTAATGTAATTTCGTAAATAATGTCAGTTTTGTTCACCATCATCCTATGACATGGAGGTTGTATCAAGGCAGAACCTGGTGGGTTTACAAGATGACCTGTCATTCCATCAAAAGCTTGACCAAATATTCTTGGAATTCAGCAAGATTCTCAGGAACAGGTGAAGGTATCGAAGATATGGATCTGTTTACAGCAGAAAGTTTCATCCTTTACAACGAATCCTGCTGCTGCTGCTGCTGCTGCTATGAGGGATAAGGTGTTGACTCCATGTTTCTATCCTCATGCTGACTCAGCAAGAACATGACAGTGGCCTGTTAATAGGCCTTTGACAGCACAAACAAGGCTGGCACTTTCCATTCATATCGCTGCCTGTGTAATGTACTTTTTATGTGGGAATACACGTTTTACATGGGTAAATTGATGTTGAATGCTTTGCTTCATCAGATATTAGGAAGTGACATTTTAACCTTCATTATTGCATTGTATATTAGAACATTGTCAATATAACATTGAGTAAACCTATCGTTTTAGAAATGTGCATATGTTTTGTATTTTGTTATGTTTCCCTTTGCTTGTAGACATTGTTTGCTCTGTACAAAAGTCATCTCTTGATCATAAAATATGAAGAATTAAGATCAGTTTTATTGTTTTTGCTATGGACACGACTGTATGGTACAGTCTCAAAATGTGCTGTCAGAACCCTTGGCAATTGTGGGTCAGAGTTGTCTCCAGTACCTGGTGTTAAGAGGAAACTGTGGAGACTCTGTGTTTGTTTGTTTGTTGTTTAACGCTACACTGAGCAATATTCCAGCTATATGACAGAGATCTGTAAATAATCGAGTCTGGACCAGACAATCCAGCGGTTGATATCACGAGCATTGATCCATGCAATTGGGATCGATGACATGCATCCAGCAAGTCAGCGAGCCTGACCACCCGATCCCGTTAGTCGCCTCTTATGACAAAGAGACTCTGTGACTTGGCTTGGTCATTGTGATAGTACATGTTCCTGTGTACAGCACACAGATCACAAATCGGGTGAAGTTAAGCAACATTGAGTGCCACATACTGAAGCACATGTTAAATGTGGTGTCTCCTTAGGCTTTGTTTTGTTTGTTTGCTTTTTAATGCCGCACTGAGCAATATTCCAGCTATATGACAGCGATCTGTAAATAATCGAGTCTTGACCAGACAATCCAGCAGTTGATATCGCCAGCATTGATCCACGCAATTGGGATTGATGACATGCATCAACCAAGTCAGCGAGCCTGACCACCCGATCCCGTTAGTCGCCTCTTGTGACAAAGAGACTCTGTGACTTGGCTTGGTCATTGTGATAGTACATGTTCCTGTGTACAGCACACAGATCACAAATCGGGTGAAGTTAAGCAACATTGGGTGCCACATACTGAAGCACATGTTAAATGTGGTGTCTCCTTAGGCTTTGTTTTGTTTGTTTGCTTTTTAATGCCGCACTCAGCAATATTCCAGCTATATGACAGCGCTCTGCAAATAAACCAGTCTGGACCAGGGAATCCAGTGATTGACATCATGAGCATAAATCTAGGCAATTGGGATACGATGACATACATCAACCAAGTCAGCGAGTCTGACCACCCGATCCCATTAGTCGCCTCTTACAAGCATAGTCACCTTTTACGGCAAGCATGGGTTGCTGAAGACCTATTCTACACCAGATCTTGTCTCCTTAGGCATGTGACTTTGTTAGAAATATGCCTCTTATCACCCAGCAGTAAGTGGGTAATTAGTAGGATTAGATGGTAATGTGACTGTTAGCCTAAACAGCACTATGGGTTTTATACTCCACATGCATGCATGTATTATTACCATCAAGGCTAAAGTAAAGTTTACTACAGGCTCTGAGGTGGCTGTTTATTTCAAGGTGTGTGTGACCCACATTAACATCTGGTGTAATAGGTGTATTCAAAATAAATAAAGACACGCTCATGGCAAAAAACCTAATTTATTACTTGACGGAAGTTTGGTGGTGCAATTAAATCACTCTTATAAAAAGTATAAGAGATATGGATTCAAGAAAACAAGACATCACTTCGTTACTCTTAAGGTTGGATGATATACATCAGGGAAATTCAGTTTTCCATTCGTCACAATTCATTCTTTGAACAGGAAATTTCTGACTAAATCCATTTACAAAACAATCCCTATCACTCCAGCTAGTAACATTGCTTGTGATGGATGCAAGAGAGGATGTAGCTGTTGATATACATTGTAACTAACATTCAGAGAATCATGCTCAGGCTGCATGAGTGAGTGAGTTGGGGTTAACACCGCTCTTAACAGTATTACAGTTATATCGCGGCAGGTTAATGTGGGAGGAAAGCCAGAAGTGATAGCTCAGACGTTTACCACTTCAGTGAAACCCACAAACATGGGTATGGGGCTGACAAACTTAGAAACATAATAGGGTCGAACCGGTATTCGAACCCACAGTCATTGGTTTCTGGCATGCCCAAGGGACACAACTCTGCACAGCGAATCGCGGCGCCTTAGACGACTGGCCCCTGTGGCCCCTCAGGCTGCTTGAACACAGGATTATCACAGGATAGTTCATCTATAGTACTTAAGAGAAATCCATTTTTTCTTATGACTCGAGAGAACCTGCAATGCCATGATGTATGTCATGTCAGGACAGATTGACTATAGTCATTTGAAAAAATAAGGTACTCTTTAACTTCTTTTGAGTAGTATATGTGAATGAGTGAGTTGGGTTTAACGCCGTTTTAACAGTGTTCCAGTTATATCACGGCATGTCAGCTTAAAGTGGGAGGAAAGCCCGAAGTGAAGGCAGGTCTTGGATCTTTGACCCTTCGGTGAAACCCACAAGCACAGGTATGGTTCTTAAAAACCTAGGAACATAATTGGGGTGAAAATCATAGGTTTCTGGCATGCCCAAGGGATGCAACTCTCCACAGTGAATTGCGGCGCCTTAGACTACTGGGCCACCTGTGCCCCCTAGCATATGTGAAAAAAACTACTTGAACACGGAAGTCAATACTTCAATTTAAACTAATTTCAACTGATCAATAAACTGGAAATAATGAAACCAATGTTGGTCCCATGAAAACAATTGTAAAACTGATAGACCAAAAATGAGTACAGGTATCAAAAAGTTACCAGTGCTTGATTATATTTTAGATAAGCACCTCCCAGATTATTAATGAATCTCCAATCTTCACACACTACCCCACTCAACTGGTTCGCTCAATGTCCACTGCCCCGACAAAATTGACCAGGAAAAGGTCTTTGCCTAGACTTTAATATTTCTAAGTTAACATACTTTTTCGTTAAAAATCCAGGTCTGTTGGGGGAAAAAATCCAGTCATCCAGACTAATGAAATGATTTCGAAGGGAATATTTTTCTTGTTTATTTCGTACTGAATCTTGTGCAACATTCTTTCACAAGCAGAAAGCAAACATTTTAAAACATGCACACTCTTTGGTATAGAAGTAGTACAGAAGTAAAATTTGGCAAGAAGGAATGATATATGTATGTGGGCTTGGTATATGGCCCTGTTCCATATAGTAAAAATATAATATCAATATTAGTTCATCATAATGAATATATTATATTCAATGATACAATCATTGTAAATTTGTTTATAATTTATAAAATTTATAGAACATTCAAAGTACATACAGATATATACACATTATTGAGCAAAGCAGGATATACATAATATATATGAGTGCTTACAAAATAAACAGCCATTAAGTATTCTACTCAACATTTGCAAAGGATCACATCTTTGACTTAAGATGACTATTTTTATCCTCAACAAATGTTGACTATTTTATATCCTAATGCTGGATATATGGCGTCAAGCAGACCACTCTACATGACACACCATTCGTCACCACTCGCCCCTTTCTGCAACCTGCAAGAAGACTCGTCCCCCTATCGATGAATGTTATGTGCGAAAATATGACAAACCAATCAGAATGCACGTATGACTTCAAGTTCTTTCCCAAAGAATCCCTCAGAAATAATTTTTTGTTTAACATGTCTTGCATCTAAAAATATACCCGACACAGTTAAATGTGTTCAATCATAGTGCATAATTCCGCACGTCCCGATGTTCTTTAGATTCCATCTGAAATATATATAATATACGGGGAAATATATGTGAACCATTTCACAACGAGTTGACAATTGTTTTAGGTATGCCCGTTTGCGCTAAGACAGAACCAGGTCGCAAAAATGGCCACGAGAGGGGCACGAGTCGCTATTCAGCTTGTCTCGGAATAACACGAGTTGGTCAGGAATGCATGATACACCTCCGAATACAGAGACGTTGGCAGTGGGATATGTACATAGTGGAGGACAAGACCCTGTCATTGTGTCGAAATTAGACATCAGGTACATCCAGTACAGGGCCCTGGTTAAAACAACATCTTAGCATGAGGACTGTCACAAGTCAGTGTCAAAGCATAGCAGTTGTGAACAACATAGCTCTGCGGCAACTTGTAGAACGGGGCCCTGAACTGTATCAAAATCAATCCAGGATGATCGTGATAATAAATTGATCGTTGATGGCATCAAATTAATCAAACCATTAATATAAAACAAAGACATGAACAAAATGTTATTGACATACAATGGATACTAAACATACTTCCACATCGTATCATTTTCTCGTTTGCATATACATTCAATAGCTGCAATTATTTTACCATTCCATTTTTGGAACCAGTTATTTGTGCAGGTTCCTTGGAAACGGAAGAGATCATGTGTCTGAGACACAATGTCCATATCACATAGCTTATCAAGAAATTATATTTATCAACAATATGAATGGACTCAACAATTGAAATGACTGTTAGCTTAAAAAGAAACTATTGCTCATTTCAAGGCAGAAAGATGGTGTTGGACCTCTTCCCCGTATAAATGTTGAAGTAAACTCTGGTTCGCCATCTAATTACTATAAGACATGATAATAATACTTGTTGCCAAGTCACTAACATGAGTTTAGAGTTACCCCTTGCTCAATGTAGTACAAAGAATCATCACTCATCAATGCTTAACTGCTTGTAACCATGGCAACTATGTGTAACCATGGCAACTGTATGAAACCATGTAATGTCTAGAAGGTGATGGCAGGCGTGATGGGTGGGAGAAGGCTTCTCTGGGACCCGGCAGATGGGATGGAGATTTGGGACCGTGTCCAGGCTATGGGACTGCTGGACACTTGGGACATCAACGCCGCTGACCGGGCCAGGTCCTGGCGAGCCATCATCACTGGATTGGGCTTCACTCGCTTGGAGATCGCTCGGATCAGGTCCCGCGCGTGTTTCAGACTGAAGGCTGAAAATAATCATCGTATAACTGACATCAGACATAGAGGAGTAACATTAGGAAAACAATAAATAAGCCCTTTTCTTGCAGTGGTGTATTAAAGTGTCTTATAAAAACAGATTGTTATTTTTATTTACTTTAAACAAAATCTGAGCACCTGTTTGTATTGGAAAACATTTAGCTCCTAAACATTAGTAAGCAAATGCTGATCTCAAACCAATATCCTCTCCCCTCAGCCCCTACACCCCCCACCCACCCCTCAGCCCCTCCAGCCACTCACCCCTCAGCCCCTACACCCCCCACCCACCCCTCAGACCCTCCAGGCACCCACCCATACTACCCCCCTACGGAAATTCAAATGGTTGATCCCAAATATTACAGCTATAGAGAAGAGTTATAGAAACTGTTGGTTCTTTATAGGCAACGATTCCTCAAGCAACAAAAGGTGTGCTTATCTAGTGTCTGCACTTGTAATTGACCCACAGCAGAAATACTAGGATACCTTACTCACTATCCGATATGTATCATGATACTTGCATGTGCTCTTATCTGTGGTGCGTAAGCTATCTTTTTCATAGAGAGGATGGCCAAATACCTGGCACACTGACAATTTACAGTTGGCAGTGTCAAGTATGGCACAACAATTATAAATATTTATTCATTATATACTTCAGCATGAAAGACTGAGTTTTCTGAAGTTGAGAAAAGTGATATTTTCATTGCAGTGAACATAACACTTGATATTTCACTGCAGTGAACATAAGACTTTGATGGAACTATTGCCATACAAGGGTTATTTCCCCTTAAATTGTCTCCCTTTGTAGTATTTGACTTGCCCGTACACAACTGTTGATGCTCTTTTTACGTTAGTTCCAAATTTAAAAGACTGTTCGCTTCCCAAAGCGCCATTTTTGTTCCTTGACCAGCGTTTATTCTTTCGCTTCTCTCAGCGGTCTCCTAGTATTCAAGAATATTTTTTCTTAAAGTTGATTTTGTATATAATCATATCGAAATGTACCATAAAGAATTATCGTGACCCTAAATATTTTTTGATACTTTTGTTTATATTTGTTAAGATATTGCAAACACGAAACTACTTTTTAAGTGGCAAATACAAGGGGTCCCTGTGTGTTCAGTAGGGAGAATTGATGTTTCAAGGTTTTACATTTATAATGAACTAGTTTAATTTTCCGGTAGACAACTGCACAAAAAGTATATAATAAATAGGATATTCCATGTGTCTCGTGAAATATCATGTTTCTCTCATCTCGTGACGAGGGAAAAGGTGATATTTTCACGAGTGGCGTACACCTCCTTTCCCCCTGTCACTTAAAGAGAGAAACCTGATATTTCACTCGACACATGAACAATACTCTTTTCCCTATCAACTTGCACTACTGCACTACCGATTAGTGCTTAATGGAACAGTTATTAAAGCAACATTTAAGGTCAGGATTAATATTTTTTACAAAGTGTTCAACCCTGATTGATACTTGTATCGAGAAGTAAAAAATTGCGACCCGATGCATCTGTATATCACCCCACCACTAAGTAACACCATGCCATCATTGGTGTGTTCATTGATGCAGGCAGTGCCTGATAACCATCAATATTTCGTTCACTGTGTAAACTGAAAAGGACAATATTCTTACTCAAGAAGATTATACAATATAGACGTTGGTAAAGTATCATACTTCAGTTGAGAACTACTATTGTGAAGTCATTTTAGAATTGAATGACGTTTTGGTCTTTATAGTCAACATGAGCTTTTTAACAAAACAATTAGCTTCCAAGGTTAACAGAAACATGACACCAGACCAGGAAGACGTATGACTGGTACCTTGAAGTCTTGCCCTAATATCATCAGTGAAGTAGCCAGACTCGATCCACTCCTCAAAGTCTACAATGTTGTCAAATGCGGACAGCCCTGTCAATAGAAATAAGAGACAAATGAATATTTCTGTCACATCCAGAAGTAAAGTATCTGCACAATTGGTATACCCAAAGCAGTTTCTGTTACGTAAAATATTTCATATCACATCATTTCTTGAAGTTAAACGTTAACAGAAGGAAGGACAGATGACAGACAATGCACCACTTCATAGTCTAGTCTCCCTCACTCCCTTACTCACTCACTCACTCACCCAGTCACTCACTCACTGCCAACCATATGTCTATCAGACAGGATCACACACCTTGTATATTTTTCTGTCGGACATTGGCTCCCTGGCCAATGAGGACACAGGCGGCAAACTGGTTGTTGCCATTTGTTGCAAAGAACAGAGGTGTACTGCCCTCATTGTTGGTTTGGTCAACGTCGGCGCCAAACGACAGCAGCATCTCCAGGACATCAGTAGGACCACTCAGACTCGCAGCATAGTGCAGGGCACTGGGGATGAGAAGATGATTGAAAATTTGAAAATTACTGAATTCGACGTAATAAGCACCCAGGGCACTCTCGCAATTCGCAATAGGGGGCTCTTATTAAAATATTATTTTAGTGGAAAAAACAGAGTTAAAAGACAAATTTTGTGGTTTATGCTGACAGCCTGAAATGTTTATGTACGACAGATATATTTTTCCAAAATTTAATTGTCCATAATTTAGTTTGCATATAACACACGAGTGCGTATTAAATGCGAATATATAAGTCTTGTGTACATTGATCAATCGGAAGGGGTGCTAATTAGGATTGTTCATTGGCCAATATATTAGCAAATATCGCTGTGGGCACTTATTACGTTGAATACAGTAATTGTATATTCATATACAGTTCCCATCTCACACTATGCATTTCACTTTCTTCTTTCGTTCCATCCTAAGTGGAAACGTGTCTGAAACAAACGTTCCAGCTTCTAAAACTAATTCACCCATACATATCTCACATGGTCACCTCCTAACATCTGGGTCACATACTCTTGAATGCTGGTTGACCTACATGTGCTGATCATGTGGTTGTCCCCGCCAACTCATTCTCTTTCAAATTGCCATACAGTTTTGATGTGTTTATCAACACCCGGAATCCATTTTTTTCCTTTGCCATTTTTGACACTATCTACATCTCTTTTAATCAAGTGTGTTTTCGTATCATGAATATAATATACAATGTATTAGGAATGAAAATAGTATTATGGGAGCCTGTGGCAAGTCTAGTACAGATTTTCAATTCCTAATATATGATATTTGTGTTTATCAGTGATCACTTCATATCATTCCTTATATATGATATTTATAATACAGAAGCACATGAGGGTAATAATCACTTAATAAGGATAAAAAAATAAATAAATACAGTGATCCCTCGCTACAATGCTACCTTTGTGATCCAAGTAAGTGATGAGTGTTATAGGTGAATACAGATGAAAAGAAAATTTAAATAAAGTCTGAAATGCATTCAAAATTCATCCTAACTTAGCTTCAACAGTGAACTAATGACCTATTCAATGACCATGTGGTCACTTGACCACTCCCCAGCTAATCTTGTCTTTTCGCTTGACCCCAGGTCACTGATCAGTTTATGTCAGCCCTAAATGATGCACTGTTTCATATTTTTGTAATTGAAACTGACATAAAATTGCACATTGAGTTCTACTGAAAGCAATTAACAACAATACTCCAGATATTGCTTGGAAGGGAGTTATCCAGATAAACAGGATTTCAGTTTATAATTTACCCTGCCAAGTAAAACCTTAACGGAAATATTCTGTTGAATGAATAGATTCTATCGGAAAATAACATGGTATTATCTACAGCATTACATGAACACTTTGAAAGTCTTGTTGGAATAGATTGATTTTTTTTATGTCATCTCATTCCAATACAATCTAGTCTGTGCCAAAATCTTTTGAATCTGCAAGCCTGAACTTGGCTAAAAGCATCGTTTTCAGTAGATTTTAAAGTTATTTTTAGACTGAGTAGCTATACTGCATCAGGCAACAAACAAACATTAGTTTTTTATGCAAATTGTGTGAGTGGCGGGTGCTTCCTATCCTTTTCATGAACACCTGGTGTCATCACTGATTTTCAACGATTCCTGCATATAATTTTCACTGCTATTGTGCATTTTATGCCCAAAGGAATCTGTTTCAGTGGATAATCGAGACTGGTTATTCTCTGGCGTTGACGTTTTATATTTACTAGACCGGACAGAATTTTACTAGAGTGAGGCTTTGGCCTAGTGGCAAAAGTTGCAAACTGACAAGGTAGACCTATATTTGGTTGGTTGGATTGTTGTTTAACGCCGCACTCAGCAATATTCCAGCTATATGATGGCTGTCTGTAAATAATCATGAGCATCGATCCACGCAATTGGGATCGATGACATGCATCAACCAAGTCAGCGAGCCTGACCATCCCATCCCGTTAGTCGCCTTTTACGACAAGCATAGTCACCCTTTACAGCGTGGGTTGCAGAAGACCTATTCTACCCTGGAATCTTCACGGGGTTTAGACCTATATTTCCTTGTCTGGTGTTCTGTGTCCCCATCCCTCACCTGTTCCCCCCGGGGTAGCGAGGGTTGGGATCAGCACCACACTCCAGGAGAAACTTGACAGCATCGGCTCGACTGTTACTGCAACAGAGGGATGAGGATGTGTCACTACAGAAGCCGCATCACCAGCATGCACTGTCATAGTCATTAAGGTCATCATCAAGCCCTAACTCAACACTTCCTGACATACATACTGTGAGCACTTTAGGCCACACATTTGTATATTTTGTTTCACAGGCCTACCACTCCTACTGAAAAGTATATCCATGAATTAATTAACATAAAAATATTTGATCTTATTATGTCTCTCTCTAATAACATGAATAATATCAACCCTCTTTAAAATACAATAAAAAAATATTATATACAAAAATCCATATCTACATCACTATTTGTGATTTAATAAATAAATGCTTGACATAGCTATATTTTGATTTTGATTTCAAGAAAACCTTGTGTGGAAAAGCTGGAATAATTCTGTGAAACAAAAAAATTAAAAAGTGTAGCCTAAATACAGTATATGGAACGACACTCTCCACATTAATCTAGAATGACCTTCCCATTCAACTGACTCACATTTTGATCTGCTCTGTCAAGATCCTCCTCATCAAGATGTCTGTCTCCTTTGCCTTGAACACAAAGCCACTTTCCATCAGCCTGAAGAAATAACAACACACAGTCAACAAGAAAAGACAAGTAAGCCATGCACCAAACACATGTCTACTCATTGTGGTCTTGGCAGTAGGATTCACTGCTACCTTGTGCTGGTATGATCTACCGACACAGGTGTAACGGGTATAGCTTCAGTAGAAGTTCACAGCTTATTATATGAGTTGGGAATAGTTGTTTGACAGTTTTCAAGCTCCTCACAGTGATAGCCCATTCTCGGAGCTCCCTATACTATCGCTGCCACCAGTCAAAACTCCCCACTGTGATAGGTGACCACAACCATGGAGTTGAACTCGCAACTGAATGACCGTTATGTTTATAAACAAGTGACGACTGTCGTGACGCCTAATACACTTACCCCTGTTAAATAACTTTCTTTGTTTGTCAATTTGAATTTCTATTTCATTAAATCTATCAGGTCATTGATATAGTAAGAATGTAAGGGAGAAGTTGGTTGATTTTCTGTTAGTCTGCAATCTCGAACCAATCTGATTATACAAACAACAAAGCTAATTCATCTGGAAAACATCGTCCGTTGTAAACCTTTTCAAAATGAAATATGATGGCATTTCCAAAGACATAAACAAAAGTATGAACGTTAATACGTTTGGGGTTCGAGGCCAAATTTCAAGATTCTTGTAATGGCCGCGCCCACACTGGTGGCAGCGATGTTACAGAGAGTGTAATGAAGGTGTCACGCGCTGGGAAGGAGCTTGGACAGTTTTATCTAAGGGGAGACCACTCCCATCGAACTTCCTGTACTGACCATGTGCTCAGAGGTGACCTAGTAAACTGGATTTACACACACAGTTTGTCTTCTGAATGTCACAATGTGATATCAAGCAGCAAACATTGAGTAGTAGGCAGTTATCCAATGCTTGCCTTCAGAAAATCATTTTTGCAAATTCCAGTTTTTTTCAAGGCATTTCGTGTTAATTCCAGGGCTTTTCAAGCTAAATCAGTGTATGTTTGCTTGTTTCTTGTTAAATGCAGCACTCAGCAATATTCCAGCTATATTCAACTCCTTGGGGTTTCAGGGTTAGATCTGATCCCCAGCAACCTTGTCGGAAAAGTTGACCAAACGGATTGAGTGGTCAGACTTGGTGACTTGGTTGATTGTGTGTCATCGTACCTCAACGGCATGGATCGTTGCTCAAAATATCAATCACTGTATAGTGTGGTCCAGACTCAATTATTTACACTTTACCCTCATATACCTGGAATATATATAGCTGAGTGCAGCATTAAACTACAAATAAACAAACAAATATTACAGTGAAGCCATCAAAACAATAGTGAGACACCTATTGTTCAAGATTTGTTTGTTAGCTTGTTGATTATCATGAACATCGATCTACGCAGTTGGGATATGATGACATGCATCAACCATGTTGCAGAGTCTGACCACCCGGTCCTGTTAGATGCCCTTACAATAAGCAGTGTTGCTGAAGACCAATTTTAGCCTAAATTTTCATGGGGCAAATCAGTACGGCAGGGTAGACCTCAAGTCAAACCTCTTAAATTTTCATGGCCTCGATGAGCCTTGCGGCAATACTGCCCAAAGAACGTTAAAAATGTTACTGTCACACACACTCACCAGTGAGCACATTCGACAAAGTCGTTGGCGATGGCAAGATGGAGAAGGCTGGGAGGTTGTCTGTCCTCCTCGTTGTTGAGAGTGTTGGTGATCTGACCCGATGTGTCGAACTGTAGCAGCATCTGCATTGCATCAATACGTCCCTGCATAGCGCAGCAGTGGATTGGCAGCAGACCCTGGACATAGAATCACAGGCTACAACACATGTATACTCAACAGCGCAGCAGTGGATCGGCAGCAGACCCTGGACATAGAACCACAGGCTACAACACATGTATACTCAAGAGGAAGATGAGTCCCGTTACAGGTAAGATTAACACAAAGCAAGTTTCACAAAGTTAAAATCGTCACTGCCGATTGTGTTGATTCACCCCGATTTTGTTGATTCACCGGTGATTGCATATAGCCAATTGTCAGTGACATTTGACACTGAGTGATACTCAGTTCGCTATACACGTCACTAATTGGTGATATTTAGGCTTGTCAGGGAACAGATATTAGTTTGCTATATACGTTAGTTCACTGTAGAGTGAAGTGAAATTGGGTTTAACGTCGCGTTCAAGATGATCGCACTTATACAGCGACATGCGTGCATGCGTGCATGTGGCAGCTTGTACTAGTCTGGACTGATGCCGATTTATAGTGCTAGCTCACTGAGATACCGTGCCGTAGTTTAACATGAATACCCCCCTCAGACACAGTATACTGACTCCGAGCCGACCAGTCCTTGTTTTAGCCCCTTAATGCCAAGCGCCAGACAGGGTAACAACAGGTACCATCTTTTAACGTCTTTTGGTAGGACGCAACCGGGGATTCGCTGTAGAGAGTTTGTTATATACGTACAGTTAATATGATAAGACAGAGGAGAAAATAGGGCATTTTGCAACAGTTTGTTGTATCCGTTTGTTTGCTCTACCTGTGTTTGTTTTATGTGTGTTCTACTGCATGTGATTGTGGCATGTAAATACTCAACTCTAGGCCAGAAACAGCGGTTTATACATCGTGAGAAGTAAGTCCCTATTTCTCAGTTTGCTCTTGTGACAATCCTGAAGAACAGGGGATCTATCCTGTCCATGAATCCCCATGAGGAATGAGGTGAGGTGAAATGGGGTTTAACGTCGCATCCAAGATTATTGCACTTATATAGCGACGTGCATGTACGTGTGTGCGTTTGTGTGGCTGCTTGTACTAGTCCGGACTGATGCTGATTTATAGTGCTAGCACACTGAGATACCATGCCTCAGTTTAACATGAATACCCCCCTCAGACACAGTATACTGACTCCGAGCCGACCAGTCCTTGCTTTAGCCCCTTAATGCCGAGCGCCAGACACAGTAACAACAAGTACCGTCTTTTGGTATGACGTGGTCGGGGATCGAACCCCGGACGCTGTACCCCATGAGGAATGACTATAAGGATTTATAATACTGACTCATATCATGCCCTTAACAGAGGACGTCAATTCTTAAAGCAGAGCTTGAGATATGCTGCATATTTGGGTAAAATATGCATTAAATAAACTGCAATACGCAGACAAATCAAATACTAGTGTATCAAATACACAACAAAAACTATAAATCCACTATTGAAATAAAATGATTGTGTATTATAACTACAGTCAAGTCTCGTTAATCCGACACTCGTTAATCCGACACTCGGCTTAATCCGACACAAATGATGGGAACCGATTGATTCAGTGCTATTTAGTCCCGTTAATCCGACATTCTCGCACTCCGACTCCGACACACCTAATTTGCAACGAATTGCCGAAATCACTCATTAATCAGTCTCGTTAATCCGACACAGTGATCAGCGTACTCCGTGTATTTAAGTTAAATATTTAAAAACACTATTCATCTAGTCCCTGCAAACTGGTGTAGTGTGGGTTTGAGAGCTTTATAGGACTCAAAAATACCACGATACTTCCACAAGAAAGTGTGATGGCAAATGATCATGATGTAACTGTCATCGTGGAGTTTGACGGTTGACGGAATGTCCGTTTATTATTTCCAAAAAGGTTGCTGATTTGCTAATCGAATACGCAGGGTTACTTCACAATATTTTGATGATATGCACAAGTTTTATTTTTGTAGCGTATCTGTAATGTTAGTTGCGTATTTGATACGCTTGGATTTTATTTTACTGCGTATATCTGCATTTCTGATGCGTATTTCATGCAGATACGCAGCTTATCTGGAGCTCTGTATAGTTTTAAATGATTTACAGGGATGGTTCCAAATCAGGTTTAAATAAGTTAAATAAACAAGAAACAGGTTGGTAAAAAAATTGAAAACCCTCTTAAACTTGTGAATACCCAATCAAAATCACCCCCCTGGGTAAAATACCCAAAAGCTTATCTGTAGCTCTGTTAAGAACAAGATACAAGTAAGAAAGCAACACGGTTGAGACGTGCAAGGGAGGGAGTGCCTGAGTAGCTTACTCTGTTGTTCCTCTTGATCTGATTGGCTTCCTTGGTGAGCAGCGTCTCGATACAGCCAAGCTCCGTGGGCTTCTCAGACTCCCCGTAACACTTGACGTGTAGCGGAGTGTTGCCCTCTGCATCCTCGGCGTTGATGACAGCTCCGTGCTCCAGCAGCAGCTGCAACGTAATGAGAGGATAACACAACATCCTCTTTACATCATCCTCCTCATTCTCTCATTTGTGTCACAGACATCATTCTGACAAATCATTCCACAGTAGAAAAACGTTAATTGTATATTGCGTAACATATCATTTAAAACAAATCATCAGAATAAAGAAAAAAGGCAGCCTTTTTCAGAAAGTGAGTGATATGCCACTTTTAATTCATCTTCCTGAGGCAAGGGAGTTAACTGACTATAAAAGTCCAGTTTGCACCCTTGGTGAATTAGGCTGGAGCTATGGATTATACTGTGGCTGGACTAACGAGTCCGCATAGTCCAATCAAAATCGCATAACGAAGTCAACATCTGGTTCGTAAACTGCCGTGCAGATTTCAGTCCATTGCAGGATTTACAATGCATGTGTACAATCAATTCAGCTTCAACAGGTATTTTTCAAATATTTTCATGTTTTTAATCAAGGTACTCAGATGATTTGATACACCTTGCGAAGTAAGGCCCTTTTTATTACAATATTGATCTTGATTATCGATCAGATCGTCATTTTGTTTGAAGCAAATACAAGTGATATCAGAGGTGGAATCTGATTGTCAATGGGGGGGACATAGAAGGGACATAACTCTTAATAGCCACTGGTGGCATTGCGACTGGGCCCAGAAATTCCAGCCTAGTTCGGCGAAGGTGGAAACTGGACTTTTAGAGTCAGTAAACTCCCTTGCCTCGGGAAGATGCTTTCAACAGTATTCCAGTTATATCACAGCGAGTCAGTTTGAAGGAAAGCCCGAAGTGATGCAGGTCTCAGAGTTGAAACCCACAAGCACAGGTACGGTGCTGACAAACCTAGAAACATAATCTGAGGCAAACAGGATTCGAACCCCAATCATAGGTTTCTGGTGTGCCAAAAGGACGACCATACATTCTTCTTATTAACTGAAGATAAGCTTGTAGTGAGTCGAGGAAATTTTATGTCACAGTCAACAATATTCCAGGCCTACCACAACGGCACTGTGACCACCCCTGTAATATGTGATCCTCGTTTTAGTTTGTTTGTTTGTTACTTGTTTGACACCGCACTCAGCACTATTCCAGCTGCAAATAATCTAGTCTGGACCAGACAATCCAGTGATTGACATCATGAGCATCGATCTACGCAATGGGGATGCGATGACATGCATCAACCAAGTCAGCGAGCCTGACCACCCAATCCCATTAGTCGCCTCTTACGACAAGCATAGTCGTCTTTTACGGCAAGCATAGTCGCCTTTTACGGCAAGCATGGGTTGCTGAAGATCTATTTTACCCTGGATCTTCACAGGTCCTCTTTTAAGTCAACATTTGCAACAAACATGGGCACTGGGGTCTTTTCGACCCAATGTGGGTTGTAGAAGAAGCTCTGTTGTCTTGACACTGATATATTTAGCTGTATCTTCACCAGAAAGAATCAACAAATCAACAAGTTGACAATGAATACAGCAACTGGTCTGATGGTTTAAGTCTTTGCTACTCAGCCACTGATTCACTCTCAATGGCCAAAGTGTAACCATGGCAACAGAGTCCACGTACCTGTATGGTGTCCTGGTCCTTGGCGCGGTGGAGGGGCGTGGCACCCTTGTAGTCCTGGAGGTTGATGTCCACGCGGTGCTGCAGCAGCTCCTTCACTGCATCCAGATGGCCATAGTAGGCTGCGGTGTGCAGCAGCGTGCTGCCGTTGATGCACCTGCACAGGAAGTGACATCAGCACCATGTAAGAAGTCACACGATCTATGTCGGTACACTGCATCATACGTGTCTCACATTGAGCTGTGGAGACAACTATCAATGAACATGCATTGACCACTGAACTGATTCTGCATGGTTTTGTTTGTTTGTTGTTAAACGCCACACTCAGCAATATTCCAGCTATATGAGGGCGGTCTGTAAATAATTGAGTCAGAACCAGGCAATCCAGTGTTTGACATCATGAGCACTGATCTAGGCAATTGCGATCGATGTGATGCATCAACTAAGTCAGCAAGCCTGACCACGTGATCCTGTTAGTCGCCCCTTACGACAAGCATAGTCGCCTTTTACGGCAAGCCTGGGTTGCTGAAGACTTTTCTACCCAGATCTTCACGGAATCATTTGTGCATGAACCATGTATTCTCTGAATATGTTTTGATATATAAGACAAAAGTTTTTCATACAATGTCTAACAGATTTATTGCTAACCAGTTAGCTTGAGTAGGTTGACACTTAGTGAATGGGTACCCGGTAGGATGAGATGGTAATGTGAGTGTTAACATTCCAGTGCCTCACAGGCTGCTTGGGTTGTATACTCCCTAAGGAGCTGAGAATGTGCACACTGATTCATTTACCCGGGTTATAATAACACAGCGTTTCCATCAGACATTGTGTATAGAGTTATGCACTTTATATGCAGATTATTATCATTAATACGAAATAAAATTAATTTTGAGTAGCTCAGTACTAGTTAGCATAAAACCATTTGGGTTGGTTGGGATAAAATAATATTACACAATAATGGGGGTGTCAGAAAAATATGATACTGTCTAACACTAATCCACTCCCCCCTCTTAATAAATGACCAGTCCCTTAATATTATCTTTTGGACTCGATGTAGTGCATGATAAGGATACAAAATAGCATGATACTATGAGGCTCCACTGTAAGGTTTATATACAGATGCAGGGTATGAAACTCCCAAAAATTTCAGCCAGACCACAGGACTGGCCAGCCCTGACCAAAACCTGCCTGCCCACTATGATCATATGTTTCTCAGGATAAGCTAACAGGGTTTCTTTTTGGTTACATTTTATCATTCATCTTTACATGTAAAATTAATGCTTATCATTGGGAAATATTTAGAATATGAAATATAACCCGACCGTCGGGCAGGGGGATTTGAAAATCTGGCAGCCCGAGTTGAAATCAACCCGTCTCGGACGGTCGAGCAGGCAGGTATTTCGAACACTGACAGATGTTGTGCAGGTGCTTGGTAAACTGTCAGAGTTTTGGGGGAGTACATCTCCATGACTATAAGACTTCCACCCACCTGCTGGTAAGACTGACAAACTCCTTCTCTCCAGTCACATGCTGTTTGATGGCCTGGTCCAGCGCCTGCACATCGCCGTTCATGACCTTGGGGACCACGGTGGAGTAGTGGTCGTAGAGTCCTGTGTGCAGAGCAGGTAGAGTGTTGTATCAATGTTCCTCAGATTCAGTGATACTTCCTTAGAGATTACTACAGGAGATGAGCGTGTTGTACTGATTTTACAAGAGTCAGTGTTTTTCTATTCCCTGAGTGTGTGCAAATAATCTTTCCGTTAGAAACGTCAACTTTAATAACATTCCTATTTTGAAACATGCTGATTGTTGTGATTCTCAAAGTTGACTGGTCATTTGAAGCAGTATAACCATAGAATATGTTGTCACCCAGTCACCCAAAATTTATAAGGTATTGCCCAAACCATACTACACCCACATATGGGATATTTCGCAACCCACCTATAATGTATTTCCCAAGCCTTACTACACCCAGGTATAATGTATTTCCCAAGCCTTACTACACCCACCTATAAGATATTTCCCTGGCCTTACTACACCCACCTATAATGTATTTCCCTGGCCTTACTACACCCACCTATAATGTATTTCCCAAGCCTTACTACACCCAGGTATAATGTATTTCCCAAGCCTTACTACACCCACCTATAATGTATTTCCCAAGCCTTACTACACCCACCTATAATGTATTTCCCAAGCCTTACTACACCCACCTATAAGATATTTCCCTGGCCTTACTACACCCAGGTATAATGTATTTCCCAAGTCTTACTACACCCACCTATAATGTATTTCCCAAGCCTTACTACACCCACCTATAATGTATTTCCCAAGCCTTACTACACCCACCTATAATGTATTTCCCAAGCCTTACTACACCCACCTATAATGTATTTCCCAAGCCTTACTACACCCACCTATAATGTATTTCCCAAGTCTTACTACACCCACCTATAATGTATTTCCCAAGCCTTACTACACCCACCTATAATGTATTTCCCAAGCCTTACTACACCCACCTATAATGTATTTCCCAAGTCTTACTACACCCACCTATAATGTATTTCCCAAGTCTTACTACACCCACCTATAATGTATTTCCCAAGCCTTACTACACCCACCTATAATGTATTTCCCAAGTCTTACTACACCCACCTATAATGTATTTCCCAAGCCTTACTACACCCACCTATAATGTATTTCCCAAGCCTTACTACACCCACCTATAATGTATTTCCCAAGTCTTACTACACCCACCTATAATGTATTTCCCAAGTCTTACTACACCCACCTATAAGATATTTCCCTGGCCTTACTACACCCACCTATAATGTATTTCCTAAGCCTTACTACACCCACCTATAATGTATTTCCCAAGCCTTACTACACCTAGGTATAATGTATTTCCCAAGTCTTACTACACCCACCTATAATGTATTTCCCAAGTCTTACTACACCCACCTATAATGTATTTCCCAAGCCTTACTACACCCACCTATAATGTATTTCCCTGGCCTTACTACACACACCTATAATGTATTTCCCAAGCCTTACTACACCCACCTATAATGTATTTCCCAAGCCTTACTACACCCACCTATAATGTATTTCCCAAGTCTTACTACACCCACCTATAATGTATTTCCCAAGCCTTACTACACCCACCTATAAGATATTTCCCTGGCCTTACTACACACACCTATAATGTATTTCCCAAGCCTTACTACACCCACCTATAATGTATTTCCCAAGTCTTACTACACCCACCTATAATGTATTTCCCAAGCCTTACTACACCCACCTATAATGTATTTCCCAAGCCTTACTACACCCACCTATAATGTATTTCCCAAGCCTTACTACACCCACCTATAAGATATTTCCCTGGCCTTACTACACCCACCTATAATGTATTTCCCAAGCCTTACTACACCCACCTATAATGTATTTCCTAAGCCTTACTACACCCACCTATAATGTATTTCCCAAGCCTTACTACACCCACCTATAATGTATTTCCCAAGTCTTACTACACCCACCTATAATGTATTTCCCAAGTCTTACTACACCCACCTATAAGATATTTCCCTGGCCTTACTACACCCACCTATAATGTATTTCACAAGCCTTACTACACCCACCTATAATGTATTTCCCAAGCCTTACTACACCCACCTATAATGTATTTCCCAAGTCTTACTACACCCACCTATAATGTATTTCCCAAGCCTTACTACACCCACCTATAATGTATTTCCCAAGCCTTACTACACCCACCTATAATGTATTTCCCAAGTCTTACTACACACACCTATAATGTATTTCCCAAGCCTTACTACACCCACCTATAAGATATTTCCCAAGCCTTAGTAAAGCTTTCAAAAAGTGGTGGACATTTCCAAATTTGACACATTAGTGACACAAATGATGTCCGATGCAATTCTCTATTTTGACTTGTACCATGTGTTTACATGTTTTTTCAGGTGAACAATTGACTTGCCTTTGCATGTGTTTGTGATGAGTGCCACTGATGGGGCAGGATACGCTCACCTTTTTGCGAACACCACCTTGTATCATTACTATTTTATAGTGATTCACAAAGACATGCTCATGATATAGTCGGAATCGTACAATCGACTGCTTCATGCAGAGATTTCTATTGGATATGGAAAGGGTTCTTTATTTCCTTCACCCACCTATAAGGAATTTCCTGAAGTCATCATTCTTGGCACACTCTAGTGGACTCTGAGCGCGGCTGTTCTTACAGTGGACGTCACATCCCCACTCAATCAGCAGCTGCAACATCACATACAACAGTGGCGGTCAGTCAGTTACATGCCATGAGTGTATGAGTGAGAGAGTTGAGTGTATTGCTGCTTAGCATAGTGCTGTATTGTACAACATCAAAATAGTAATTTTGTCAAACCCAGATATGCCCTTACTATACCTTGACCTTGCTGTGTGTGAGGCAAGATGAAAGTTGGCCCAGAGAACTTTGAGAGACAAAATCCTTTTTAAAAGAATAAGCTATTCTACTCTTGCACATGACAAGTGAGTGTTCCCTGACTGTCTGTTTCTGTTATCAGCAGGTAATAGCATTAGTCCTGTAGTCCTTGCCAAATTGTCCAATAGGTAAGGTATCATAAGGACTGATAGAAATTTGCCCTTTTTAAAGGTTTGCTATATGTTATCATTATAAGCACTACTTGACTAAAACCGTTAGTTTCTGACACTGAAGTTACCAAATTCTAATTCAGAATCTTTCAGTGGCATGGGTGGTCTAGTCAGCTAAGTTGCTGCAATTCACCGTGCAGAGTTGCATACCTCGGGCACACTAGAAACCAAGCTCCTCACAGCGATAGTCCGTTCGCGGAGCTCTCTATATTATCACTGCCACCAGTCCGACTCCCCACTGTGATAGGTGGCCACAACCATGCTTGGAGTTGAACTCTCAACTGAATGACCACTATGTTTACAAACAAGTGACTAGGTTATCGTGACACCGAAAACACTTATCGCTGCTAAATTACTTTCTTTGTTTGTCAATTTGATTTCTGTTTCATTAAAACTATCGTGTTATTGATATAGTAAGAATGTAAGGGAGAAGTTGGTTGATTTTCTGTTAGTCTGCAATCTCAAACCAATCTGATCATTAAAACAACAAAGTAAATTCATCTGGAAAACATGCTCAGTTGCAAACCTTTTCAAAATGAAATATGATGGCATTCCCAAAGACATAAACAAAAGTATAAACGTTACTACATTTGGAGTTAGAGGGCAAATTTCAAGATTCTTGTAATGGCCGCGCCCACACTGGTGGCAGAGATGTTACCGAGAATGTAACAAAGGTGTCACACGCTGGGAAGGAGCTTGACTAGAAACCTATGATTGTGGGTCCAAATCCCGGTTCGCCATGATTATGTTTGTAGGTTTGACAACACCATACCCGAGCTCTTGGGTTTCACTAAAGTGGTAAATATCTGAGATTGCATTTTTTTAAAAATAGGCTTTCCTCACACATTAAACTGATTCAACTGGAAAATTGTTAAAGGCAGTGTTAAAATACCCAACTCTCTCTCTCAGAAGTGTTCATGCAACTTCCTCACTCAGTATCTAGTATATCACCATGATGGAATGCAGAAAGCACTTACATTAGATATTTTTCTGTGCAGGCCTTCGATGGCCGAGTTGAGGGGTGTGCACCGGAAGTTGTTCTTGGCATCAATGTTGGCACCACTCTCCAAAAGTAGATACACAATGTCCTGAAACGGGTTGATAGCCTTGCATTATAAAAGAAACACCTCAACATAGCAGGGTCCACGTATGCGAAGCAATATTAGTGCTACGACCGTCTTAAGTCCGAAACCTTAACATACACTTATGATAGTCACAGGCATTTATTAAATACTAGTACTACATACTGAAGCCCATTATCCTGACATATAGCCAAGAGCCCTGTTTCACAAAGTGATTTTTGTACAATGATGATTGATTAGCCTAGGTTAAAGTATGGGAGTTACGATCATCTTAACATTAAAATAGCTTTGTGGAACGAGAATCTGGCTCTATTGTCTTACATTAGGACACTACCAATAACTTAATGTTTCAAAAGTCCACATCAATTCAAGGTACAAGGTTTCACTGCTTTTTCTACTAAGTCTTAAGCAGAATAATGAAGACTTGGTAATAATATTAAAATCTAAGCATAAAAGTTTTCTTGGAAGTCTTGAAATATTTGTTTGCCTACAAATTCTTATTCAATTACGGTATTCAATGTAATAAGCGTCCCTCTCTAATAAGCACCCACGGCGATATTTGTTAACATATTGGCTAGTGAACAATCCCAATTAGCACCCCTTCCGATTGATCAATGTACACACGACTTGTTTATTCGTGTATAATACACAATCATGTGTTATATGCAACCTTAATTATGGGCAATTAAATTCTGGAAAATATATCTCGCGTGTATAATACGACAAAATTTACGATTTTTCAACTCTGTTTTTTTCACACAAAAAGTATATTCTAATAAGAGCCCCCTATTTCTAATTTCAAGAGCACCCTGGGCGTTTATTACGTCGAATACAGTAATTCTATAAAGGCGCTTCCTCTGATGCTGATTTGCACATCCTATCTAGACTTGCTTATTTGAATCTTCCGGACCTGTCAATGGTATGGTGCAGAGCTCAAGATTTCACTACAGTAAACATAGTAAACATAGTAAACATAGTAAGCATAGTAAATATTGCAAACATAGTAAAAAGACTAAACATGACCTACATAATGGCCATTGCGACTGGCCCAGTGAAGCGCTGTGTTCCCGGTCTTCGGTTCCCTGCAGTTGATGAAGGAAGGCGTTCCCTTGAAGAACGAGATCATCTTCTCCACGATGGCATACTCATTATCCTTGGCCGCCCGAATGAACATCCTCTGCCACGCGATGGTGTTCCCGGGGAACACCTGGTATAGGAACACCGTTCCTGCCTTCAGCTGCTTGTTGCGGCTCGGGGCCTCCAGGTAGAACTGGAACACACAGCAGGTGATATAACACACTGGACAATCCTGGATGACCTTGTGTACAACCTTGGGCTATAGAAGTGGCCAATAGTCACTTGAATCATTGAAACTCATTCAGTTGTAATACAGGGTAGAATAGGTCTTCTGCAACCCATGCTTGTCGTAAAAGGCGACTATGCTTGTCGTATGTGGCAACTAACAGGATCAGGGGGTCAGGCTCGCTGACTTGGTTGATACATGTCATCATGTCCCAATTACTTAGATCAATACTCATAATGTCAATCAGTGGATTGTCTGGTATAGACTCGATTATTTACAGACCACCTCATATAACTGGAATATTGCTGTGTGCTGTGTTAAACAACAAACGAACATTTAGTTGTAGCCTGCATGTCATACTTACTGTCATTTCCATTGTGATAAGAAGTACAGTCAAGGTTCCATTTCAAACAACGAAACACTACATCTATCAGATCCTTCAAAGTCAAGTTGCAGACAGTGGTCACTCTGCGACCCCAATTTTCATGACTGGGATACTAAAAGCATTTAATCGAGAGTCGCCAGAACTCTATTATGGTTCTGTTCGGCATGCTGGTTTTCTTGGGGGAATTAATCAGCAAAGAGCTGTAGTCACAGGAGACTAATCACAATTTTATTTACAAGAACAATTAACAATGAACCATATCTTAACTATAGCTGTGTAGCCGCAGAGAGTCGATACAACCCTCTGGGCTGTGGGAGAGAGGTCTGCTTGGTTAGAGCGTCAAACCCCTTCTGCTTAACACTTTGCTTCTGTACGTATTAAATAATAAAAAGGAATATGATTGGTTGATACACGACGGGGTGTGCCCTATGGTGAATGAATTGCCACGCCGACTGACAAGCACTAAACTATGATTCAGGACATCCGCTAGTTTTCAAAGATAGATGTTCTTAAAATCTAGATGATTTAATCTAAAGTGTATAATTTGTACATATGATCTCATACCTCGTACTTGGGGTACTTGGCAGGATCTATCTCCACCACATTCAGGTCGGGAAGACGCAGAAACTTCTTGACAGACTCTGTAAAACACAACGGTGAGTCAAGGTGAAGGACATGTCAAGGTGAAGGACATGCATAAAGTAATCTCTCAACACTGATCCTACCCCTGCTTTCACTGGAGAAGTCATCAATAAACTCCCCAGTCTCCTTGTTCCACAGTGTAAATATAGGTGAGACCTACCCTTGTTTTTACTGGTGAAGTCATCAATAAACTCCCCAGTTTCCTTGTTCCATAGTGTAAATATAGGTGAGACCTACTCTCGTTTTACTGGTGAAGTCATCAATAAACTCCCCAGTCTCCTTGTTCCATTGTGTAAATATAGGTGAGACCTACCCTTGTTTTTACTGGTGAAGTCATCAATAAACTCCCCAGTCTCCTTGTTCCATAGTGTAAATATAGGTGAGACCTACTCTTGTTTTACTGGTGAAGTCATCAATAAACTCCCCAGTTTCCTTGTTCCATAGTGTAAATATAGGTGAGACCTACTCTTGTTTTACTGGTGAAGTCATCAAGAAACACCCAAATCTCCTTGTTCCTCAGTGTAAATATAGATGAGACCTACCCTTGTTTTTACTGGTGAAGTCATCAATAAACTCCCCAGTCTCCTTGTTCCTGAGCACCAGTCTCCGACCCTCGGTGAGCAGCTCCTTCTGTTCAATCATGTAGAACCCGGAACCATTTGTGAGAGTCTGGGGAACATACATGCACGCCACTTTAGACACCCCCACAACTGTCATCCTCATCCCATATCTCACTACACATAGTTGGTGTATTTCCCAGTGCAGAAAAACAGAAACCTTGAGACATTCAAACTCTGAAGAATTTATACGAGTCAAACGCTGCAGTGTCAACTTAAACAAAATGGAGATAGCTCAACATGCTCAAACATAATGTATACTATTCAACTGTTGATAGACATAGTTCGGTTATTTCTCTTTGCATACAGATCCTATCAAATGTAGAGTAGAATTTTATCTAAACACTGCAGAGAAAAGTTTGTTTGTTTGTTTGTTGTTTAACGTCACACTCAGCAATATTTCAGCTATATGACGGCGGTCTATTAAATAATCGAGTCTGGACCAGACAATCCAGTGATTGACATCATGAGCATCGATCCACACAATTGGGATTTTTGACATGTTTCAACCAAGTCAGTGAGACTGACAGCCCGATCCTGTTAGTTGCCTCTTACGACAAGCATAGTCGCCTTTTACGGCAAGTATAGGTTGCTGAGGACCAATTCTACCCCAGATCTTCAAGGGTCTGCAGAGAAAAGTACCTGTATATAACAAAGCACAGTAACGTTAAAGTTGACACAGCGGATTGTAAAACTAAAAATATAAAAGTTGTTAAGGTAAAGAAGGGACCGACCATTTGATATCCTGGAGGCCAAGGATGTTATTAAACAGAAAATGCTAGAAAACAATAATGATGCTACAGGCTGTTGAAAAAAAAAGATATTGTCTGTCACAAAAAATACAATGTCGCAAGATGCTTTCAAATTTCTATATATTTAGGCTCGTAGTTGAAATTAAAAAAACATCTGGTTTGCAGCTGTAACTGAAAGAAACTGAAGGAAACTCCAGAGAAAATCCCAGCTCCCCTGAAAATGAAATGGTCGATCCCTCACCATAATGAAATTAAACTGTATATGTTATTTCAACACTGCTAATAAATAGTAAAAACGTAGTAACATTAAAAACTGTAAAATAATAAGTAAATCCCTTTGTGGTGCTTTATTCTAAGAAGATTTAACTTGGCATTTGATGAAAGCTCCATGTATAACTCTTGTAATAATGTGCCAGTAAGCAGACAGTTAGATCTCACCAGGTTGATGACGTAGGAGAGACAGAGGTCGTTGATGGTGATGTTGCGGGGAATGGTGAGCTTGTCGAACCTGTGACGGATCTGTTCTCGTATCTCCTTGTGAATCTGAAAATCAAGAATATCAGTAGATATCGGGACTCAGGACTGCTGCAAACACATGATTAGAGACAGGAAGGCCCTGCAGCTCACCCGACTCGGAGTCCATTACATGAGGAAGACAGATACAACTGATATAAAATCCACATCCTTGGATATACATGCTACTCGATATGAAACCATTGTAGCTATGTGTTAACAATGATATAACTACGAGAGTGAATGAGAACAACTAGGAAAAACAGATTTTCTATAATGGTTTCCATGGTATTTTTGAATAGATGCAAACGGAACACACTTGATAGACACATTGGTTTTATGGTTTAAGGGGTTGGTATTGAATAAACAAAATTAAAACACTTGCAGGAATCACAATTAAAAATGTAGAAATTTAGTAAAATACATAAGTACAGAAAAAAATACATCTGTGTGACAAACAAACGTGCACACTATTCAAACACGTTACATCACATTATCTACACAAATGGAGAAGACATGAAACAAGTTGAAATATGATACCTGCAGACGGACATCGGCCACATGCTGCACTAGATCCTTACAGTACTGCATGTCATAGCGTCGCAGTGTCTTCTGCACCGCTGGGGAAAACAAGGAACTTTATCTTACCCCGATATCACAATGTTGAGATCTGATTGGTTCAGGTGTTCTTGATAAAAAATACTTCTTTTCCCATCTGGGAGGGAAATATATTTCTGAGTGGGAGACAAAATCCCTTATACCCCACCATGAAGAAAACAGGCTGCACATGGATTTCTGAGCAGGAGACTAAATCCCTTACACCCCGCCATGAAGAAAAGAGACTGCACATGGATTTCTCAGCGGGGGAATAAATCCCTTATACCCTGCCATGAAGAAAACAGGCTGCCCATGGATTTCTGAGTGGGAGAATAAATCACCTCACTACGAAGCAAAGAGCTGCACATTGTTTTCGAGTCAGTGAGAGTCATGTGACACAGCAAAAGTTAACCCCAGCTCAATCGAACAGCTGTTTTCGAACAATTTTCAATTTTTTTTTATTCTTTTGCAATGACAGACTAAAACAGGATAAATTTGTTGAGGCAGTATCACTCGGGGCATGTGTCATTGAAGGCCAAGTCTAACCCAGATTTACACAGGGGGGACATGCATGGGTTGCCAAAGACTGAGTTTTCATTTATCCTATTAATAAGTGACCAAATTCACGGAAGCATATGAGGATGTTTGCATGACGTCTTTTTTACTAAGTTCACAAGTGGGATAAATCAACCAGTGATGGAGTTCAGGAGAGATTGCAGCTGTTTGCTGTATCAAACCTGTCAGTGGAGTCCACTCTACCTTCCTGGTGTGCCTCAATGTTAGCCTTCAAGCCCATCCTCTTCTGCAGGTCGGCCATGTTGGACACGCTGGCAGGGAACTTCTCCATCTCGTGGTTACACTCACGGATCAGCTGGTTGATCCAGTTCTGTGGACAGCCAAGAAAACACTGTGATCTTTTCTAAGCACTCACCTGAATAAAGCGTGAAAAATGTATCAACATTTTTTAAAATGTCCACTGCCCCTTTGAACATGGAGATATATTCCTTGGAATAAGTAAACATTGGTCACATGTTTATGTAGGAAAAGAATCTTCCTGATTGATGAGAGCACTGCTTTGAATCATTTGTCAGTTATATCACAGCGTGCCAAGTTTATTAGAGTAGAGGAGTGAGTGAGTGGGTGGGTGGGTGGGTGGGTGAGTGAGTGAGTGAGTGAGTGAGTGAGTGAGTGAGTGAGTGAGTGAGTGAGGTTTAACGCCGCTTTTAACAGTATTCCAGTTATATCACGGCTTGTCAGCTTAATGTGGGAGGAAAGCCTGAAGTGATGCAGGTCTCAGACGTTTACCACTTCGGTGAAACCCACGAGCACGGGTATGGTGCTGACAAACCTAGAAACATAATGGGGCGAAACCGGGATTTCGAACCCACAATCATAGGTTTTGGCGTGCCCAAGGGACGCAACTCTACACGGCGAATTGCGGCCCTTGGACATCTAGGCCACCCGTGCCCCCAGAGTAGAGGAAGTATAGACACTGGTGATACATGCAAACACAGGAATGAAACTGACAATCCATGGGACATAGGCAGCGGCAATCTGATGATGTCTTTGAACATTTTTCTTAAGCAGACCAGACATTATATTTGTGTGTAACATAAAAATGGTCCAAATTGTTCTTAAACATTAAAAAATAAGTATTATTACATATACAGTAAACTATGCTTATAATGAGCTGGAATGGACCACTAATTTTAGTTTGTTTGGTTAGTAGTTCGAGCATACATACAACATTTTTGGCAGCGACCAATCATTAAGTTTGTAATATCCGTCAGTTCATTATAAGCATGTTCACTCACTCACTCAGGCCTCACTCACACACTCGGGCCTTACTCAGGCCTCATTCAGGCCTCACTCAGGTCTCACTCAGGCCTCACTCAGACCTCATTCAGGCCTCACTCAGGTCTCACTCACTCAGGTGTCACTCAGGCCTCACTCAGACCTCACTCAGGCCTCACTCAGACCTCACTCAGGCCTCACTCAGGCCTCACTCAGACCTCACTCAGGCCTCACTCAGACCTCACTCAGGCCTCACTCAGACCTCACTCAGGCCTCACTCAGGCCTCACTCAGGCCTGAGGTCTGAGTGAGGCCTGAGTGAGACCTGAGTGAGGCCTGAGTGAGGCCTGAGTGAGGCCTGAGTGAGGTCTGAGTGAGGTCTGAGTGAGGCCTGAGTGAGACCTGAGTGAGGCCTGAATGAGGTCTGAGTGAGGTCTGAATGAGGCCTGAATGAGGTCTGAGTGAGGCCTGAGTGAGGCCTGAGTGAGGCCTGAATGAGGTCTGAGTGAGGCCTGAATGAGGTCTGAGTGAGGCCTGAATGAGGTCTGAGTGAGGCCTGAGTGAGGTCTGAGTGAGGCCTGAGTGACACCTGAGTGAGTGAGACCTGAGTGAGGCCTGAGTGAGGTCTGAGTGAGGCCTGAGTGAGGCCTGAGTGAGGTCTGAGTGAGGCCTGAGTGAGGTCTGAGTGAGGCCTTAGTGAGGCCTGAATGAGGTCTGAGTGAGGCCTGAGTGAGGCCTGAGTGACACCTGAGTGAGTGAGACCTGAGTGAGGCCTGAATGAGGTCTGAGTGAGGCCTGAATGAGGTCTGAGTGAGGCCTGAGTGAGGCCTGAGTGAGGCCTGAATGAGGCCTGAGTGAGGCCCGAGTGTGTGAGTGAGGCCTGAGTGAGTGAGTGAACATGCTTATAATGAACCTGAGTCAGACCTGAGTGAGGCCTGAGTGAGTGAGACCTGAGTGAGGCCTGAATGAGACGTGAGTGAGGCCTGAGTGAGGCCTGAGTGAGACCTGAGTGAGGCCTGAGTGAGACCTGAGTGAGGCCTGAGTGAGACCTGAGTGAGGCCTGAGTGAGGCCTGAGTGAGACCTGAGTGAGGCCTGAGTGAGGCCTGAGTGAGTGAGGCCTGAGTGAGACCTGAATGAGGCCTGAGTCAGACCTCACTCAGGCCTCACTCAGGTCTCACTCAGGCCTCACTCAGGCCTCACTCAGGTCTCACTCAGGTCTCACTCAGGCCTCACTCAGGCCTCACTCAGGTCTCACTCAGGTCTCACTCAGGCCTCACTCAGGCCTCACTCACGTCTCAATCAGGCCTCACTCAGGTCTCATTCAGGCCTCACTCAGGTCTCACTCACTCAGGCCTCACTCACTCACTCAGGTCTGACTCAGGTCTGACTCAGGTCTGACTCAGGCCTCACTCAGGTCTCACTCAGGTCTCACTCAGGTCTCACTCACTCACTCACTCACTCACTCACTCACTCGGGCCTCACTCACTCAGGTCTCATTCACTCACTCAGGCCTCACTCAGGCCTCACTCACTCACTCAAGTCTGACTCAGGCCTCACTCAGGTCTCACTCACTCACTCAGGTCTCACTCAGGTCTCACTCGCTTACTCAGGCCTCACTCACTCACTCAAGTCTGACTCAGGCCTCACTCAGGCCTCACTCAGGCCTCACACAGATCTCACTCACTCACTCAGGTCTCACTCACTCAGGCCTCACTCACTCACTCACTCAGATTTCACTCACTCACTAAGGCCTCATGCCTCACTCATTCATGCACTCACTCACTCAGGTCTCACTCACTCACTCACTCACTTGGGTCTCACTCACTCACTCTCTCAGGTCTCACTCACGCACTCACTCACTGACTCAGGTCTCACTCAGGTCTCTCTCAGGTCTCACTCACGCACTCACTCACTCACTCACTCAGGTCTCACTGACTCAAGCCTAACTAAGGGCTAAATCATATACCTGAGTGATCACTGTAAATCGTGAAATTAATGCGTCCCACTCAGGCCTCACTCACTCACTCAGGCCTCACTCATTCATGCACTCACTCAGGCCTAACTCACTCAGGTCTCACTCACTCAGGCCTCACTCAGGCCTCACTCATTCATGCACTAACTCACTAGGGTCTCACTCAAGCACTCACTCACTCAGGTCTCACTCACTCACTCACTCAGGCCTCACTCATTCATGCCTCACTCATTCATGCACTCACTCACTCGGGTCTCACTCACTCAGGTCTCACTCACTCATGCCTCACTCATTCATGCACTCACTCACTCGGGTCTCACTCACTCAGGTCTCACTCACTCACTCAGGTCTCACTCACTCAGGTCTCGCTCAGGTCTCTCTGTCTCTCACTCAGGTTTCTCTCACTCACTCGGGTCTCACTCACTCAGGTCTCTCTCTCTCACTCAGGTCTCACTCACTCGGGTCTCTCTCTCTCTCACTCAGGTCTCACTCACTCGGGTCTCTCTCTCTCTCACTCACTCGGGTCTCTCTCTCTCTCACTCAGGTCTCTCTCTCTCACTCAGGTCTCACTCACTCAGGTCTCTCTCTCTCACTCAGGTCTCTCTCTCTCACTCAGGTCTCTCTCTCTCACTCAGGTCTCACTCAGTCGGGTCTCACTCACTCAGGTCTCTCTCTCTCACTCAGGTCTCACTCACTCGGGTCTCACTCACTCAGGTCTCTCTCTCTCACTCAGGTATCTCTCTCTCACTCAGGTCTCACTCACTCAGGTCTCTCTCTCTCACTCAGGTCTCTCTCTCTCACTCAGGTCTCACTCACTCGGGTCTCTCTCACTCAGGTCTCTCTCACTCAGGTCTCACTCACTCGGGTCTCACTCACTCAGGTCTCTCTCAGGTCTCTCTCTCTCTCACTCAGGTCTCGCTCAGGTCTCTCTCTCTCACTCACTCAGGTCTCTCTCACTCACTCAGGTCTCGCTCAGGTCTCTCTCTCTCACTCAGGTCTCTCTCACTCACTCAGGTCTCACTCACTCAGGTCTCGCTCAGGTCTCTCTCTCTCTCACTCAGGTCTCTCTCACTCACTCAGGTCTCACTCACTCAGGTCTCGCTCAGGTCTCTCTCTCTCTCACTCAGGTCTCTCTCACTCACTCAGGTCTCACTCACTCAGGTCTCTCTCTCTCACTCAGGTCTCGCTCAGGTCTCTCTCACTCACTCAGGTCTCACTCACTCACTCAGGTCTCACTCACTCAAGCCTCACTCAGGTCTCACTCACTCAGTGATCACTGTAAATCTTGAAATTAGTGCGTCTCACTCAGGCCTCACTCACTCACTCAGGTCTCACTCACTCAGGCCTCACTCATTCATGCACTCACTCAGGCCTCACTCACTCACTCAGGCCGCACTCACTCAGATCTCACTCACTAAGGCCTCACTCACTCAGATCTCATTCACTAAGGCCTCACTCAGGTCTCACTCACTCACTCAGGCCTCACTCATTCATGCACTCATTCACTCAGGTCTCGCTCACTCAGGTCTCACTCACTCAGATCTCACTCACTCAGGCCTCACTCACCCAGGTCTCACTCACTCAGGCCTCACTCACTCACTCACTCACTCGGGTCTCACTCAGGCCTCACTCACTCAGGTCTCACTCACTCAGGCCTCACTCATTCATACACTCACTCAGGCCTCACTCACTCACTCACTCACTCAGGTCTCACTCACTAAGGCCTCACTCATTCATGCACTCATTCACTCAGGCCTCACTCACTCAGGTCTCACTCACTCAGGCCTCACTCACTCAGGTCTCACTCATTCATACACTCACTCAGGTCTCACTCACTCAGGTCTCACTCACTCAGGCCTCACTCATTCATGCACTCATTCACTCAGGTCTCGCTCACTCAGGTCTCACTTACTCAGGCCTCACTCATTCATGCACTCATTCACTCAGGTCTCGCTCACTCAGGTCTCACTCACTCAGATCTCACTCACTCAGGCCTCACTCACCCAGGTCTCACTCACTCAGGCCTCACTCACTCACTCACTCACTCGGGTCTCACTCAGGCCTCACTCACTCAGGTCTCACTCACTCAGGCCTCACTCATTCATACACTCACTCAGGCCTCACTCACTCACTCACTCACTCAGGTCTCACTCACTAAGGCCTCACTCATTCATGCACTCATTCACTCAGGCCTCACTCACTCAGGTCTCACTCACTCAGGCCTCACTCACTCAGGTCTCACTCATTCATACACTCACTCAGGTCTCACTCACTCAGGTCTCACTCACTCAGGCCTCACTCATTCATGCACTCATTCACTCAGGTCTCGCTCACTCAGGTCTCACTTACTCAGGCCTCACTCATTCATGCACTCATTCACTCAGGTCTCGCTAACTCAGGTCTCACTTAGGTCTCTCTCACTCACTCAGGTCTCACTCACGCACTCACTCACTCACTCAAGCCTCACTCAGGTCTCACTCATATACCTGAGTGATCACTGTAAATTGTGAAATTAATGCGTCTCCAAAAGAATGCGAATGCTGGCCCGTTGCCAAAAATGCGACTCAATATGAATGCGACCCCCCCTCCCCGCCTCTCAAGCATCAGTGGATATGTTTTCTAAAGAAAATGTCCTCTGTCAGGTTTACAGGAGAATCCTCACCTTAATCCAACCTTACATTAATCCAATCACACACCAAATAGAACTGCTTATTAGCGCTGAGTACTGCACTAAAACAATGCATGCGCGCTGGCTCGTGTCGGCCTTTGACGCAGTCACAAAGAACAAAGACACAGTGTTGCGTGGATGGCGTCTGTCTGGACGTGTGATCAGTGATGACATAAGTGTTTAGAACTCTTGTCTTGACCTCAGCAGTGACAATTCACAGGATGTAATTAGTGTTTGAATGATATGAATTATATACTTGTTACAAGTGCTGCTCAATAAACATTGATGTGGAAAACATATTGTTTGTTTTCAGCGTATGTCTAAGTTGGTATTTCTGCTATCCAAAATGTCTTATTGTTGATATAAATGCGATGTTTAATAATGCAAGCCAAGACCACTCGCTTTTTTAGCATTTAATTCATGCTTGAGTTAATTTCAAGATTTACCGCATATGATCACTGGTCCAGCAATTTGAATAAACCTCGTAATACAAATCTAACATATGTATAACAATGTATCCTGGAACACATACGTATCAGAGGGTACAGTCCCTACTTACCACTCTGTCGATGACCGCCTTGCACTGCCGGTACTTGTAGGCCAGCATGAAGAATGTACAGAAGTAGGAGCACACCGCCATGGGCTCAGCCTGGGAGGGGAAACATGGTCTTTAGGTGGAATTCCTAATACTTTCTTCGTGAAGATTCGGGTTAGCGTAGGTCTTCAGCAACCCATGCTTGTCATAAAATGCGACTAACTGGATCGGGTGGTTAGGCTCGCTGACTTGGTTGATGCATGTCATCGATCCCAATTGCGTGGATCGATGCTCATGATATTAATCACTGGACTGTCTGATCCAGACTCGAGTATTTACAGACTGCCGTCATATGGCTACAATATTGCTAAGTGCGGCTTTAAACAACAAACCAACCAACCAAAATCCTTCATGAACAAAAGAAAGGAACAACGTAGGACAAGAGCCGATTTTGGCTAACTGAAATTCATATTTTAAAGTTATTGAAAACCATAAAGTTTGAAATTATCGGAGACTTTCAAATGGTTGACTTACTTTTTTCATTCTTACAACTGCTGTTTTAGATAGTTACGTTTAATTAAAAAAAAGAATCCCACTGTTGGATTTAATTATTTCCTTCAAAATATACAGAACACATCCAGCCCTGTTGATGTTCTTTTAATTGAAGTAAGTTCAAATTTAACATCACATCAGTATTGTTTCAGCTGTATGACATTTTATAATCGAACAATAGTATATAGGGCTGTGATGAGTCCAAATTGGATAACCAACCACCCTACCAGGGTATCAGCTGAAGGTCTCAAGAGGTGCGTACAAAATGTCAAATTGGGGATTGTTTTACCAGAGCCTAAACTATTTAGAGACATGTATATGACAAAATAGTCAACTGAAGATGACTGAAGACATTCAGAAGGAATCAGATCAGAAGGAACGTGTGCAAAGTAAGAAAGAAATGAGAATTTTATCATCATCCCGAGGCAATGGAGTTTACTGACTATAAAACTCCAGTTTCCTCTCTTGCAGAACTAGGCAGGATTTCCAGGCTTGATTGTAGCCCCACCAGTGGCTTTGATAAGTTATATCCCTTCTATGTCCCTCCTATTGACCAATCAGATTCCATCTCTCATATCACTTGCATTTGCTTCAAACAAAATGGTGTCGCCCAGTCAAGTCAATCTGATCGACAATCAAGATCTATATTTTAATAAAACGGGTCTTACCATGCGAAGCGAATGAAATCACTCGATCACCTTGATTAAAAACATGAAAAAAATGTCAAAATATCTATCAATGCCTAGTTGGCGGTACACATGCTTTGCAAATCCTGGAGTCGACTGAAATCTGCTCATTGAAATCCATGTCATTGTTACGCAATTTTGATTGGACTATGCATAGACTTGTTAGTCCAGTCAAAATGTTACTCCGGAATCCCAGCCTTGTATAGTAAGGGTTGAAACTGGACTTTTATAGTCAGTTAACGTTCTTGCTGCGGGGAGATGGAACTTTAGCGACTAGTAGTGTAACCATCAAAGTCCCTACCCAGCCCGTGTAACAGAGTTACATGCGTTACTACTGATACATAACTCGGTACTGTGCACACATCACTGTAAGAACAGACACTTACTTCTACCAAGTCTTCAGAGTCAAATGGTGTTTCAAACTTGAACATCTTCTCCCCTGCTCTCAAGGCTGTATTGATTGTCCATCTGTCGACAAGACAACACTCAGTTGTGTAGCACATGCATACAATGTAGGATGGCTGGGTTATTGAAGTGTCCCGGTTTATTGAATCAGTTTTACGTACAGAAGGAGCTCAATGAGGAGGACCATTTTCTCCGTATAAACACCCTGTTCCATTAAGGACCCCTTGATCAATTTCTAGACCGATCTGGAAGTATTATATCTTTATAAGCGCCCCCTACTGAGAGCAAAGATTTACATGACATTTTGTATTTTCTTGATCTTGATCTTGATAATAATAATAATAATAATAATAATAATAATAATAATAATCCATTTATATTTTGCATATTACCACACCACACATGGGATGCTCAAAGCGCTATCATTATCCCACAATCATTCTCAGCTCCCTGGGGAGTATACAACCCAAGCTGCTTCTTAGGCGCAAGAAGGTTAATAACCACATTGCCATCTCATCCTAACAGGTACCCATTCACTGCTACGTGAACAGAGGCACATTTCGAACAGTCATTTGCCTATGAAGACACCACGGCGCTACATGTGCTTCAGTGTGGGGCGGGACAGAAGCCCTAGAAACTCTCAGGAGCCAAGCTGCCGAAACACAGTCACCCATCCAAGGACTCTCCGCGACCTGCACATGACCACAGGCCACAACATGTTGTTACAGAAAACAGCAGTGCAGAAAGGTATATGGTTGCCTAGTAACTATTACCAAAGAAGTATAAGTTTCATCAATGTTGGAACTAAGTTAACTGCTCGATCTCTATTATCTCAGGGGATTCAACCACCGACTACATGCTCTATATATTACAGCATGAAGGCGAACTTAACGACATCTGTTCAACTTGTCAATAAACAACACAGTATTGATGCCAACTGCAGCTATTAAACCTTTTCCTGAGCTTCACAATGGCCAGTTACAGTGTAATTGACAGTCTGATCGATCATTACACACCTTCTGTTCACTGTATTTTATGACTATGAAACCCATGTTACATTATATTTTCCATGTGGACAGAGCCAAGGGCTCAACCTCAGCTACAAATGCTGGCATGTCTTCATCACTTCTCAGCTCCACTCCCTTCAGCATCATATTTTATTTTTGTAGGTTTCGAGATTTTTTCAGACTCTATTTTTAACAAATTAAAACAAATCAACCTTATTTGTATGTTTTTGTTCTTGTCATAGTCAGTCAAAATATAATATGTTGCTGTTGAAATTTGTTTGAAAATGCATGACGTTATTGTAATGGCCTCAAGTGAGTGTCAGAGTGGAAATAAAGACCATAATTGTCATCTTCCCAAGGCAAGGGAATTTACTGACCATAAGAGTCCAGTTTCCACCCTTGCCGAACTATGCTGGAATTTCTGGGTGGGTTTGATCGTAACGCCACCATTTGCAATTACGAGTTATGTCCCTTCTATGTCCCTCCTACTGACATGTCAGATTCCACTTATCACTTGCATTTGCTTCAAACAAAATCTGGCGTCGCCCAGTCAAGACAATCAAAATCTATATTGTGATAATAAAAGGGTTCTTACTTCGTGAAGTGCATCAAATCACATGAGCACCTTGATTAAAAAGATGAAAAGATTTGGAAAATATTTGTTGATGCCGAGTTGGCAGTACACATGCTTTGTGCATCCTGCATGGCAGTTCACAAACCAGATGTTGATTTTCGATTGTGATTGGACTTTGGCAAGGGTGGAAACTGGACTTTATAGTCAGTTATCTCCCTTGCCTTTGAAAGATGAACAATTGTATTCTGTAAATAAACATAGATTTGTTTTATATTTTCAACAGACACAATGATCGGAAAGGTATTACAAAGGTCATTTGAATGGATTGTCATTTTTATCTTCCCAGCTAGTCATTTGCTACAGTCGGTGAATCCCCAGGCCTATAAACAAGTGTGACCTCACCTGTCATTGAGCAGCAGGTCTGTGGTGAAGGTGTTGGGTACATAGGAGTTTATGAGGATGCACAGCACTCGGCTGTCGACTAGATCATCCACGCTCTGCAGGCAAACAACAGCTGGCTAGTTCATGCTTATATACGACTCAAGAGAAGTTAACGAACACCTGATTCTTTCACAGCACTACAGCTGGCTAGTTCATGCTTATATACGACTCAAGAGAAGTTAACGAACACCTGATTCTTTCACATTACTACAGCTGGCATGCCATGATAGATTAACAACAGTAATATGCAAAAATCTGGTGTTCTTTCATTTCTTTCAAACAGTACATATAAATAAAAACTGTATTTACTTTGATGAAAGCAAACAATTCAATAATTATAATGTCAAAAAGCATAGAGCTTTATAGGAATAATTTTGATGTAAATTATTAGATAAGTTCTAATATATGTTGATGAGGGAATTACTTCTATTTGTATATGTATAATGGAGTATTGGTTAAGGACATTTCACACTCACATAACAAAACAGATTGCTTCCTTCTTTACTTTTCTGTAATAAAAGTAAAAAATACAGTTACAAGTATGTTGTGTTTGCAAAGGTTTTTTAAATCAATTATCAATAGTATTCTTTGGACACTCTAATATAATCTGCAACAAAAGGGCCCATTATCATTTTCCTACAATACAAGGCCCATATTACTGGGGATGGGTTATTTTTCTGTCCCAAACAAACAGTTGCTGCGTCAGTTATACACTAGATACAGATGTTTTCTTTCTTCATAACTCATTAAATGACAATATACAGAAAAATAGAAAAGAATAGTAATTCATTACTTTTATTAATTTTAATTAAAAAAACACATAATCTATAAGAAAATTCTGATCTCAAAACCCAAATCTGCCCCTAGCCCAACCCCCCAACCAAGCAAATAGTTGCTATCTAATTACCTCCATGTAATCCATTAACAAATAATTCCTTGAAATCCCTGTTCATGTGGGAAATTAAATGTTTGTCATCACACCATTAGACAGCTTACCAAACACTACAAACACCAACATGTAGATAACTGAGATGTTTGTGAGATGATCCACAACAAAGATAATCACACTACAACAAAGACATATTGAAATGTTTAAATCGGTAAAAGTCCCAATTTCAGAAATCTGCTGGCTTAAAATTATTTGCTACTTACTTTAAGTTGAGCATTGACAAGTTCCAGGATGCACTTATCCGAGTTTGGGTATCTGCCTGCCGTCCTCTTCCTCTTGAAGTTCTTCATGAAATCAGAGTTGGGGTACTTCACCCACTGCTCGTCTGGCACATCAGCCTGGGAGAGAAGAGTGAGTGAGTGAGTGTGTTAGGTTTAACATCGCTTTTAACAGTATTCCAGTTATATCACAGAGAGTCAGCTTTATGTGGGAGGAAAGCACGAAGTGATGCAAGTCTCAGACGTTTACTACTTTGGTGAAACCCACGAGCACTGGTATGTGCTGACAAATCTAGAAACATAATCGGGGATTCGGACCTAAAATCATAGGTTTCTGGAGTGCCCAAGGGATGCAACTCTGCACAGAGATTTGCAGCGCCTTAGACGACTGGGCCACCAGTGCCCCCTTAGAGACAACAATCAACATGTGCAAAGTGTTTTGTATTTCATCATAGGAAACTTCAATGAAGAAGGAACCATTTCAGGCCTGCACAAAATACCTATTAATTTTTTTATTGTCTAATCCTCTCAAAACCTGAAAACAGAACTTTTGTGGATATCTTCTGTTCTTGAAATTCTGATATCAGATGCCTACCTTGCAAAACAAGAAACTGGAGAAAACAGATTAGGTAAATAAAAAATTATCACTTAAAGTTCAGAAAAATTGACTGAAAATATAAAGTGTGAAATTTCAACTTCTGTATTCCTTCAGTTAAGGAGATATGAACATGTACAAATAAAAATATTTCAATCTTTGAAAGCAAGAAACATTGCCAATCATCTTTGCACTAAAAAGCCTTTGTCTTACAAAATGCTGAATACTGACCTTGGCCTCTGACTAATCTTGACCAAAAATCTTTGAAAAGCAGGACACCATCCCAGGGAAGTTATATACCAAGTTTAATGATATATACATTAAAATATTAAAATAGCTTGAGAAACTGTGACCACAAACCTTTCAATGAGTTTTTTCCAACTCATGACCTTGGCCTTTTGACCTATTTTGACATGTGCGAAAAGAATTACCCAGGGTACCTTGAAAGCAATATTCTGCCTAGTGAATTGCAGCGCCTTAGACGAATGACCCATCCATGTCCCCGTCTATGGAAGACCAATCTCAAATGACACTAACCTTTGTGTAGAAGTCATTAAAAATCCACTGTCAGCGGTCGTCAAATTCCAAAAATAATTAAACCAATAAACTTATAAAATAACCTTGTATTTTGCATGTATAATATTAAATCATCAAACTGTCACAAGTGTTTGTGTCCTGTTGGTTTCAACACGGGCTCCGCCCGACCTACCCCCTCTATCTTCTCCTCCACCATCGATGCTGACCCAAAACCACTGAGCAGAGACTTTCTCAGTTTTGTTTTCTTCTTCTTCTTTGGGGGAGGCTCTGGAGTCCACTGTCGAAAGAAAATTGTTACATCTTACACTCCACATGTAAGCAGAGCACTGCAAGTCACTGGCATTTACTCTTGGGCTTTGGATAGATGATCCTTGACAAAGAATGAGAATTACGGTAAATCTGTGATACAGACTGGTAAAGATGTAGCTTGGACAGGTAGATTTAGGCACCTGTGTGAGGATGTCTGTGATGTACTCACTTTGAAGGGCACCTGTGTGAGGATGTCTGTCATGTACTCACTTTGAAGGGCACCTGTGTGAGAATGTCTGTCATGTACTCACTTTGAAGGGCACCTGTGTCAGGATGTCTGTCATGTACTCACTTTGAAGGGCACCTGTGTGAGGATGTCTGTATCATGCACTCACTTTGAAGGGCACCTGTGTGAGGATATCTGTGATTTACCCACTTTGAAGGGCACCTGTGTGAGAATGTCTGTATCATGTACTCACTTTGAAGGGCACCTGTGTGAGAATGTCTGTATCATGTACTCACTTTGAAGGGCACCTGTGTGAGGATGTCTGTCATGTACTCACTTTGCAGGGCACCTGTGTTAGGATGTCTGTCATGTACTCACTTTGAAGGGCACCTGTGTGAGGATATCTGTGATTTACCCACTTTGAAGGGCACCTGTGTGAGAATGTCTGTATCATGTACTCACTTTGAAGGGCACCTGTGTGAGAATGTCTGTATCATGTACTCACTTTGAAGGGCACCTGTGTGAGGATGTCTGTCATGTACTCACTTTGCAGGGCACCTGTGTTAGGATGTCTGTCATGTACTCACTTTGAAGGGCACCTGTGTGAGGATGTCTGTATCATGTACTCACTTTGAAGGGCATCTGTGTGAGGATGTCTGTGATGTACTCACTTTGAAGGGCACCTGTGTGAGGATGTCTGTATCATGTACTCACTTTGAAGGGCACCTGTGTGAGGATGTCTGTGATGTACTCACTTTGAAGGGCGCCTGTGTGAGGATGTCTGTATCATGCACTCACTTTGAAGGGCACCTGTGTTAGGATGTCTGTATCATGCACTCACTTTGAAGGGCACCTGTGTGAGAATGTCTGTCATGTACTCACTTTGAAGGGCACCTGTGTGAGGATATCTGTGATTTACCCACTTTGAAGGGCACCTGTGTGAGAATGTCTGTATCATGTACTCACTTTGAAGGGCACCTGTGTGAGGATGTCTGTATCATGCACTCACTTTGAAGGGCACCTGTGTTAGGATGTCTGTATCATGCACTCACTTTGAAGGGCACCTGTGTGAGAATGTCTGTCATGTACTCACTTTGAAGGGCACCTGTGTCAGGATGTCTGTCATGTACTCACTTTGAAGGGCACCTGTGTGAGGATGTCTGTATCATGCACTCACTTTGAAGGGCACCTGTGTGAGGATGTCTGTCATGTACTCACTTTGAAGGGCACCTGTGTTAGGATGTCTGTGATGTACTCACTTTGAAGGGCACCTGTGTGAGGATGTCTGTATCATGTACTCACTTTGAAGGGCACCTGTGTGAGGATGTCTGTATCATGTACTCACTTTGAAGGGCACCTGTGTGAGGATGTCTGTGATGTACTCACTTTGAAGGGCACCTGTGTGAGGATGTCTGTCATGTACTCACTTTGAAGGGCACCTGTGTGAGGATGTCTGTATCATGTACTCACTTTGAAGGGCACCTGTGTGAGGATGTCTGTCATGTACTCACTTTGAAGGGCACCTGTGTGAGGATATCTGTGATGTACTCACTTTGAAGGGCACCTGTGTGAGAATGTCTGTATCATGTACTCACTTTGTAGGGCACCTGTGTGAGGATGTCTTTATCATACACTCACTTTGAAGGGCACCTGTGTGAGGATGTCTGTGATGTGCTCACTTTGAAGGGCACCTGTGTGAGGATGTCTGTATCATGTACTCACTTTGAAGGGCACCTGTGTGAGGATGTCTGTATCATGTACTCACTCTGAAGGGCACCTGTGTGAGGATGTCTGTGATGTACTCACTTTGAAGGGCACCTGTGTGAGGATGTCTGTCATGTACTCACTTTGAAGGGCACCTGTGTGAGGATGTCTGTCATGTACTCACTTTGAAGGGCACCTGTGTGAGGATGTCTGTATCATGTACTCACTTTGAAGGGCACCTGTGTGAGGATGTCTGTATCATGTACTCACTTTGAAGGGCACCTGTGTGAGGATGTCTGTGATGTACTCACTTTGAAGGGCACCTGTGTGAGGATGTCTGTATCATGTACTCACTTTGAAGGGCACCTGTGTGAGGATGTCTGTATCATGTACTCACTTTGAAGGGCACCTGTGTGAGGATGTCTGTCATGTACTCACTTTGAAGGGCACCTGTGTGAGGATGTCTGTATCATGTACTCACTTTGAAGGGAACCTGTGTGAGGATGTCTGTGATGTACTCACTTTGAAGGGCTTCTGTGTGAGGATGTCTGTATCATGTACTCACTTTGAAGGGCACCTGAGTGAGGATGTCAGTATCATGTACTCACTTTGAAGGGCACCTGTGTGAGGATGTCACGGTCATCATGTTGAAGGTACTCAGCTCTCTCCCACACAAACCAGATGTCATGGCTCACCAGTCGCCATAGCAACTCAAACACCTGATACAAAGAATAGGTAGCTTACTGATTTATCAGGAATGACTAGTAACTGTCACTAAAACAGTGATTCTCTCATACAAGCAAGTTCAGAAGGCATTTTTAAATCACGGTTTAAAAAATTAATTTGTTCTCAGTACCATCAAATACCTTTGTTTTTGGAAATTTGATGTGTCGGACATAGGTTGTCTCGAAATAAAAGAATGGTCCCTGAAAATTCCTTCTTTGTTTATCATTTTTCATTATGTCGAATCTCAGATAACTCGAAGTATTTACGTAGGTCCCTTCAACTGTAATTTAGTACCTCATTTGCTTCATTTTAATCATGTCATTTATTTGTTTGTCAACAGTCGATATGGTTGTTTTATTGCTGTCACCAGCTCCAAGGCTTGACTGGGTCCTGTCTATGTATAGTGTTGCTGGAGCATGTTATTGAGACTGAAATTGTTTTTACAAATTATGAAAATAACTGAACACTATTGATGGATTAGTCTTTTTCATACGAATTCTCTGCACGATTATCTATAATTCAATGTCTACAAATAATAATTGAATGTTAATATAGCCTGACATATTTGTGCAACGGACAAAAACACTCACAGTACAAAGACATGTACATTGGTATACAATACTTAACATGCCCTAAAGAGTGAGGGAGTGAGTTGGGTTTAAGCCGCTTTTAACATTATTCCAGTTATATCACGTCGTGTCAGCTTAATGTGGGAGGAAAGCCCTAAGTGATGCAGGTCTAAGACGTTTACCACTTCGGTGAAACCCACAAGCATGGGTATGGTGCTGACGAACCTAGAAACATAATCGGGGCGAACTGGGATTCAAACTAACAATCATAGGTTTTTGGCATGCCCAAGGGACGCAACTCTGCACAGTGAATCGTGGCGCTGTAGACAACTAGGCCACCCGTGCCACCCCCCCTAAAGAAAAGACCTTTTTTCATCATCACAAACTGACTTCCACAGCAGATATCACTTGGGTGATATAAAGTGATGGCTCCTAGGAGATATCACTACAATGAAAGTGCATCACCATGCTTTGAAGACCATTGTGACATCATCGGTTACCATGACATCACAATCAAATGACATCACTAGTCTCTCTGCCACTGAAGCTGGTTAACTGTACTTACACTTGTAGCACGGGTTGCGAGCAGTACCTTTGATCTTACCCGTGCTGTATCATGGTAGTAAGAGCACGGTTTGTTAAAGATTATTACCACTGGCTGATGCCAAGAACAGCAAGCCCCGCCTACTAGCTTGAGAAATTTCAAACTTACAATGTTTCTTTAGCGTTGTACACAGTGTTCAAGAGTAATAACGTAAATAATAATAAAAAAAATAGAAATGTTTATAACTCAATTAAAAGATTACAATGTAACTGTCAAACATAAAAACAACTGGACACAGAACGCATTTTGCTAAATTCGGAAAATTAATAGATGACATTTCTAATGTGCCTTTGAAAATTCCAAAGTTTACACTTGATTTAACAATTAGATTAAAAGTTAAACGTTAACGTTAAAAGTTAACGTCATATTAAACGTCACTAAATTTTACACAACGCGCAGTTTTGGAATGACCGTCAAAAACCCGAGCTACAAGTCACTTACAACACACCCACCTACTCGTTGTTTGGGCAGTAAGAGCACGGTTTGGCTTGGCATTTGATTGACAGACAAAAGGACCGAGGGGCGGAGCCCCGAGGTGACCCTTTTGTCTGTCAATCAAATGCTAAGCCAAACCGTGCTCTTACTGCCCAAACAACTCGTCTTGGTGTGTTGTAACTATAACTCAATACACTACTTATTACTGTTTACAAACTAAAAACGTAAGAAGAATGATTTTGGATGACATATGGAATTTTCCCAATGTGTCTTTCGATATCAATTATATCAACACTTGTTGCTAAATTTCTAAAATTCCTTGGCATGTTTTAAACTTTTATAAAATTTATATATTTTATATCAAAAGACACTTGGACGAGATTCTCTATAAAAAAAGAGTAAAAGTGAGTGTGAATAATTAAAACTATATATTTTCTGAAAGCAGCAGCTTTATAGTGTTGATGTATATCTTATGGCTATAAACAAGACAAAACAACATTTAGCCTTGAATAAAGGCACATTTTGACTCACGTGATCTGCACTCCGCATGGCAAACATTCTGGCATCCACGTAGGTGTCAATGGGGATGACATTACATCGCTTCAGTTCCTCCAAGACCCACTCCACACGGGTCTGTTTCTGCTGCTGACTCAACCTGAAACATAGAGTACTCATTGTGTCAGACTGAAACCATCTTCCTGAGGCAAGGGAGTTAACTGACTACAAAAGTCCAGTTTCCACCCTTGCCGAACAAAGCCCAAATTTCTGGGTTCGATCGTCGTGCCATCAGTGGCTATTACGAGTTATGTCCCTTCTATATCCCTCCTATTGACCAATCAGATTCCCCCTCTGATATTGCTTGCATTTGTTTCAAACAAAACGGCAGCGCCCATTGAAGGTGATCCTGATCAAACATCAAGATGTATGATGTAATAAAACGGGCCTTACTTGTCAAAGTGCATCAAATCATGTGGGCATCTTAATTAAAAACATGAAAAGATTTGGAAAATATCTGTTGACACCAAGATGACGGTACACATGTGTTGCAAATCCTGCAGTTGACAGAAATCTGCACGCCAGTTTACGAACGGGATGTTGATTTCGCCTTGTGTCTTTGATTGGACTATGCATAGACTTGTTAGTCCAGCCAAAATATATCTCCATTATTGCAGCCTAGTTCGGCAAGGGTGGAAACTGGACTTTTATAGTCAGTTAATTCGCCTTGGGAAGAATGACTGAAACAAACACATCAGACTGAACACAATTTTACTTGACTCAGCCTTCGGACTAGTTGCTAAAGTCACACACAGGCTGGATGAGTGAAAGGAATAAACTTTACATGTCTCAGCTCAGCCTCATATTGACCCAAACCTTTCAAATATCCAATTAACCCAAATGGTTCAGATATCTTAGAAAAGTGTACAAAACTCTTCATAAACATACATGCCATTAATTAGAAAGACTTACTAGTTTTCCAGATAAATTAGCAAGCAGGGCTAGCAAAATGCCTAGAACTTTGCCTTCAATTTTCCGGTGATCCACTTGCCCTTTTGAAATGTTACCAGCTACCAACCAGTGGGTAAGTATTATTGTAAAAAAACTGCAACAAATGTGACATCCTACCCATCGAAACTCTCCAGCCTCTTGAAGTCCCTGCCAGTAATGCTCTCTATGAGGTACTTCATGTGTGTGCCTGTCAGTAAGTCCATCAGAACATTGTTCAGCAGACTGTTGTTGGACATGGTGCGAAGGTTCACCCAGGCAGTAAACCCACGGATCTTTGTACGCATCGACATCTTGGAATGTAGGTCAATCTCACTATGAAGTCTGCCTCAATTCAGGATGTGACTCAGTCATTTACTGGAGAATATATGAAATAAAAAACAAAGATCTCGTTTGAAATTGGACAATAACCTTACAACCCTAACTATTGATTTATTGGACGAGTTTCAGGATACTATATATTTTCGAACAGTTAAGATGGCTTTGCTAATATTTCGAGGGATAAGCGATTTAAAACTCAAATTCTGCTTCACAGCAGTAGGTGATGTCTTCCACATTAGAATTCAGCTTCATTCCAAAAGAAAAACAATCCTCGATAAAAGGCGTGACCTCATTTGCATGGTCAGTAAGCTTCCGCTGCACTCGAGCGACGTCACCTGTTTTCAAACAGCTGATTGGTATGGTACTTTAGCGGGGTTTCCATGAATGAACAAGCATGTCAACATATTTCTTGCAGGTTGGAATTAAAACTCAAACAGTAATTGAATTATAGGTATATATTTGTCAAATGATAATGTTCACACTATTCTGGATAATCTTCTTTTTCATCATGGCACGGACATGGCAATTCTGAATGACGAGGGAATGTTCTGACAGGTGTACAGTACTTTACATGAACACAACGTTGACACCCTGAACTTGTGCACTCTCAAGGCAACAGTTATAAAACGACAAAATCACTTTCAACATGGCTGTCCAAAAATAGGTGTTGTTTGAAAATAGGGTATTCGGCTAGGCTATATCGTTATTATTGATTGTGTACTCATTTTCTGAATTAGTCGAATATAGAATCTATGTTGATATTTAATTCATAGGCCTACTTCAGTTTCAGTGTCTGTAGGCTATGCACAGCCCATATATTTCTCTGAATGCTGGAAGACTGACTAAAATTAGACATTCCCGTATTTTTTATTTTTTTTATAGATCTAGGGCCTATTTATTAAAAAAACTTCAAATTAAAATTAAAATCGTCAGGACTGTAGTTTACTTTAAATTGGAAGTCTTGACAATTTAATAGAATCTTATTAAAAAACTAGATCATTCCATAAAAAACCCCGACAATGTTGAAACTTTCATTAAGATATCAACTCCATCCCATAGGCAACTGCTGGGACAAAATCAATCAACCACACATTTTCGTTGGTTACGAGCTTATATAAAGAAAAGAAATTACCTATTTTGCGATTTCCTCCTGGAAATGACTTACAATGTCTACTTCAATATCCTATACATCGTTGACTCAGACATTAAATCCATATCACAAGCATCAACAGGTAAACAAATCAGTGTTGTGCCACCGATCCAAACCGTCAGTCGCCATTTGTAAACAATCTCATAAATCAGGGGAGGCCACTCTGTCAACAGGTGCTCTCAGCGAAGGGTAATCTGTTAATCGCGTGACAAAATGTTTTTGTTCGTGTCAAGGTTGTTTGTTTCTTTTTATCGGTAAATGAATTTGGTGTTAGATTGATTTACTTGGGCAACATAGATTTGTTATGGTACATGAACATTCAGATTATCGATGTAGAAATATTTACGTTTTTTGTTTTAACATGGAGAAGTAGTACTTTTAAAGTACTTATTACAGAACTTTTAACTAGGCACACACGGTGTATTGATTAACACGGAAAAGTAATGAAATTTAGTAAGGAAATAAAATTCTGAATATTAATTTTTCAAAGCCTAAATACCTTTGGAGAATTACATTTTTGATAAGCTAAGAAAATATACCAATTTCTATCAATGTCTATCCACATATAAGCGGGGTTAAAGATTGGGTGTATATGCCATTTATTTCGTATCACACCCCAATACCTGTTGGTCGCTTTTTTCGTGACCTCTTTTTCTTTGTTGTGAATGTGTTAACACTTTTATGACAGCCTGTCTCGCGTACCATCCTCCAGCTAAGACTTGACTGACGTATCCGTCGGGCGACCCTCCTATAGGCGACACAGTTCACACATCTGTCAACATAAGATATATGATGTCCACTGATGTCCAGTCGTACGTGTCCTGTACGAACACTTCACAGACACTAGGTTAGACGGTGCCAATCCCCCTCTCATACCTCTCCATACCTCTAACTTATCCCCCGTCATGGTTTTGTAAGTGGAATGGGGAGAGAGGAATGGGTGTTTTCCTTCCGTCCATCCATACGTCGGGATCGGGTGGTCAGGCTCGCTGACTTGGTTGATGCATGTCATCGATCCCATTGGCGTGGATCGATGATCATGATATTAATCACTGGATTGTCTGGTCCAGACTCGATTATTTACAGACCGCCGTCATATAGCTGGAATATTGCTGACAGCGGCGTTAAACAACAAACCAACCAACCAACCATCCATACGTCCGTCCGTCACGTTATTATGGTGAACTGGTGCTTTTGATAGCTTGGGATTTTAAATTTAAAAAAAATATTTTTCGAGTTTCAATAGCAACGACTTTGACTAAGTTTGATAATGGCAGTAGTACTGGTTTCCGGAACAGATCTTGAAAACCGTAAATATTTCTTGCCTTGCACACACCCGGACGTCATATTGGCGGGGGGATATGAGTATTTTTATGCTTGTTTGTCTTGGCGTCCAATTTAAGAACTCTTTGAGTCATAAGTGTACACAGCTAGTACAGGTACATTGGACTGGGAATCTTACATATGCAAGATCATAAGCTGGGAGAAAGACACAGCCCCTAGACCATTAGTCCGAGACTATTGGAAACCTATAGACGGACAAGTTGTTTCATCTTCAGATATTATTGTACACAACTTACTACTCCGAAATGAGTGAGTGAGTATGATTTTACACTGCCTTTACCAATATTCCAGCAATATCACGTCACGGGACACCAGAAATGGGCTTCACACATGTTGCCCATGTGGTGAATGGAACACTATCTTCGGCATGACCAGCGAACGCTTTAACCATTAGACTACCCCACCGCCCCTACCCCGAAATGTGCTATGGACCAGTTAGACACGAACAGAGATGTATTAAGTGATTGTGAATGAGTGACTGAGGTTTCAAACAGTAGACACACAATTGCTGCAGTCACAGTGTCCTGTTTAGTAAATAAGGTTTGATCACACAACCAAGTGGTCACCTACAGAATGGTCATGGGATAGTGATGCTCTGTGACTTATTGATTGATAGTGTCAATGTATTCAGACGGCATGGATGGTTGTTCATAATATCAATCATTCGTTTTCCTGGTCAAGACTCTGTTATTAACAGGCCACCATCATATACATGTAGCTGCAATATTGTTGAATGTTGCATTGAACAACAAACAATGACCTTGGCAACATGACCCAATTAGCCAGGTACCTTCTGCGAGTCTTCCTGCACTCATCAATTTGAGTGAGTGAGTGAGTGAGTGAGTGAGTGAGTGAGTGAGTGAGTGAGTGAGATTTACGCTGCTTTTGGCAATATTCCAGCAATATCACGGCAGGGGGACACCAGAAATGGGCTTCACACATTGTACCAATGTACCCGACTGCCCCCAATCAATGTAAGTACTTTATAAATTTGGCTTGGTCAGGGGAGGACTGTGAGGATTCCTGATAAGAATAGGTCCCAATATGTTGCAAAAGGCGACCGAGTGTATTGGGTGGTCAGTTGGTTGACTTGGTTGATAGCATATCATCATATCAAACAGCGTGGATTCTTGCTCACAATAACAATCATTGGATTGTCTTGGGCAGACTTGATTATTTACAGGCCGCCATAATGTTGCTGGAATACTGCAGAGTGTGGCGTGAAACAACAAACTTTCAGAGAAGGTAAGGTAGACAAATGGTTCAAGTGTTTGCTCATCATGGCGAGGACCCAGACTGGATTATCCACATGGGAACAATGTAAAGCCCATTGCTGAAAGGTGTTAAAACTCGTCTCTGACCTTTTATCTCGGTCTTTTATCTCAGTACCAAGTTATTGTAATTGCATGAGACATGAAAGATTTATGCAATCTCATATTCAAGCCACATAACATCAGTTGTGAGTGATGGACATTTATACAATGTACCCAAATGGGAACTGAACCGGGGTATAATCCAGTGACGAGCAATGCTTTAACCATTAGGCTACCCAATGTGTTTGTTGGATTCTGTTGTTGGGAGGGACTCTTGAAGATCCGGGGTAGAATACCTCTTCAAGAACCCATGCTTGCCGTAAAAGACAACCATGCTTGTCGTAAGAGGCGACTTACGGGATCGGGTGGTCAGGCTCGCTGAATTGGTTGATGCATGTCATCGATCCCAATTGTGTGGATAGATGCTCATGATATTAATCACTGGATTGTCTGGTCCAGGCTTTATTATTTACAGACTGTTGTCATATAGCTGGAATATTGCTGAGTGCGGTGTTAAACAACAAAACCAACCAACCATCCAACTGTTGTGGAGATCAATAATGACTTACAAGTTTTTAATTTCCCATAGTTTTATTGTTACTAAATCTTTTACATTTATTTCGGATTGTAACATATAACAACTGAATGTTGTACTTTACAAAACATCAACATAGGCTCAGTATAAACAAACAGTGTCTACCATAATAAACAGTCTATACACAAATTGAAATGATTCACAAGTTAGTAGTACAGTGTTGTATTATGTGTGTAAAATGTCAGAATTATGAACAAGTTGGCTTAGAGACAAGAAATGCTTTTTCTTGAAAAAATATCTATTCCACAATCCGTGTCACAAAACCCTTATGGTGTTAACAGTGAGACATGTCTGACATTCGCTGAACGTCACCCCAATAATTCACCAATTATGTATTCATATCCCTTGTTGTTAAAACCAAGACCACAATTACTTCCTACCAAAACAGGTTTCTTAAGTACTGGGTTTGCATATTTCACAAATGTACGCATGGTCGAATAAAAGTACAATTTTGAAAAGAAACCAATTTACTACTTTTAAGAAAACACAAATGTATTGTTTTGGAAAAAAATTCATCTGTAACCAAAGTAATAAAAAAAAAAGGTCAAAAGAATATTATGAATTGGTCTTGTTTAGGGCAACAGACGAAATAAAGAGAAAATCATATATCAACTATCTGAATGATAAAATTAAGTGACCATGCAATGTGAAGACCTGTGGTCAGTTTTCCTCTGCCCTCTGCTCAGTGATTTGGAGACACATGGCATTAGGTCATGTCAACAAGATACACGATCTTATCAATTATTGATGACATCTGTATCATTACCAGTTTTGATTACATGTTTTTGGACATTTAGGACAACAACCAGACAATGTCCTAGAATACGAACCTATCAGAACCTCTGGATGCCATGGAAGCTGTCACGCCCCATTACATTTTCTTGAACCTCTGACACCTTTAATTTTCTACACAGGGTAAGGGGGTATTTTCAAAAATATTCTTAGACCAAATGTCCATAGGGACCCAATTTAATAAATATCTTGTGTTGCAGTAATTCACACATTTCAACGAGTTACAGTAAACTTGAGGATCGTCAAAAGCCATGACAACCCAAACTAGTTTATGACACTTTACTTATATGCATATATGTGGCTTCTTGCTTATGATGACAGAACAAATTGCATCTTAAAAAGTAAGGAAAACATTTATCGACATGATGGGCAATAATTTGTGTATTTGCATAACTATTTTGAACTGATTGTACTATCAACACCTCCATGAATGTAAAGTGTTATTTAAAATGTTCCAATGCTATGTATATTTTTTATGCACATTTAATTAAAGATGTGAACCAAATAAAGATGGAACAAAAAAATCTCATAACATTAATAAATGTATTGCATCTCCTATGTTTGACTGTTTCTTGAGCAGAATTAGGACAATCTTTCAAAAATCATTCAGCTTGAAAAATATGCTTGACTGAAAACATACATTGTTTTTTTGTCATGTCAATGTGTCAACTGTCGAGACGACAGTCTTGGTTATCTTGACATGGTCTTGAGCAGTAGAAAATACTCAACATATTTTAAGACTTCCACTTAGCTGTAGAAATCCCCAAGTAAATATTAAGCCCTTTAATATCAAAACATTTGACCTGAAATGTGACAAGTCTGAAACTGAATTAAGATTCAAATCAATCAATATTTGCCACAATGACAATCTGATAACCACTGATAGCTGAAGCTTGAATAAGTCACCTCTGACTTTGACCTGACTAATACTGATCGATGTGGCTGGTCATAGAATCCATTTCTTAACACACAAGGCCTACACTATAAATTGGTCTAAATCCATCATTACAATGCAGAACCCTGTCTTGTAGACCTGCCATGTGACCCTGACCTTAATATCAACTGACCTCAGGGTCAAGCGATGATCTTGCTGATGTTCACACAATCTGATTAAAATCAGATCTTAGTTCTCGCTACCTCTAAACAAAGATCTGAGAACACCACATTACGGGTCACGTCAGACCGACCTTGCTCGAACTTTGACTGAACAACGGAATGACTGACAAGAAGTTGACATTAGCCAATCAGAAGGCAGCTTTCCTGTGCTTTACAGCACTAATTTCAAATTACCGACTATGCTCCAAAACATATTTTGACAAATTCTCGAATAAAAATTTGAAACCCTTACAAAAAAACATTCTAGAATGGCTAATAGATGGTCTAGATTGTATAGATTCAGTCGTTAAGCCCGTAACTATCGTTCAGAATACCCCATGATTTGAGGTTGCATGATTAGAAATCACATTCCGACTGTCACTTTCATGATCTGGTAAGCGACGCTCTGATTGGTCGAATGAAAGGGGTCTGACGTGACCCCTAATGGATTGTCCTCAGATCTTTGCTTAGCGGTAGCGAGAACTAAGATCGGATTTTAATGAGATTGATGTTCACATGAACACATTTGGGTGATTTATGATCAGAAACTAATTTTATTTTCCCCCTGGTTTTATATTAATCCTAAGTGTAGTGAACTATCTGCATGAAAATAGAAAAATTACAGTTTGTATTTTAAAATAGTGGGCAAACAGCTGACATTGATTGACAATGAAACATACTCAGTTCTAGTCCACCTGTGTAACCCGTTGATCCACACTATTTTAAATGAAGAAACAAAGTTGCAGTGTATATTATCTACAAAATATTTCACTGACATAATGAAAAGTGAAACCAAGAGACCAGAAATGATGCTTACAATAGTCAATTATGTAGACAACAAGTCAGATTTTCAAACTTTAACATTTGAGGTGATTCGAGAAACTTGGTGACATTCAAATCATTATTATTGTCATGACCTGTAATTTTCTTCAAAAAGAATTTATTGACATGATTTCCTACAAATTCACACAAAAAGACTATTTCTGTGTGATGCTTAACAAGTCAGGGTGACCTCTTAAAAATGTGGATTATTTACAAAATCAGGTTTTTCGCATTCTTGGCCAGTCACTGAAGTGAACATTAAATGACTTTCCATGCCCTTTGTACTGGCATTACCGATCTGTGAAGACTCTGATTCCCAGCTACAATTACCATGAAAATACATAACTATTTATGTCTAGTTCATGGTGAGTTTGCACAGTTTTGATAACAAAAAGGGTACAACAAAATTTAAAACAGGTCTGAAATGGTTGAATTGATCCGTGAGCACTTTACTTATTCCCAGCTGAAATTACTATGAAAATACATAACTATTTATGTCTAGCTTATGGCAAGTTTGCACAGTTTTGATACCAAAAAGGGACAAAATTTAAAGCAGGTCTGAAATGCTCTAATTGAGTTCTAACATAGAGTTATGAAATTTGACCCCTTGAAAAGCAGCAGAAACAAGAGGTCACCCTGACTGATAACTTTCAAACAATATTCTAAAATCATGGCATGATCACTTCCAAGGTTGCTTTCTGCATTTATCCTGTCAGCATCTATTACCAGAAACACTAGAACTCTAAGTCAGTGACTATCAAGTGAAAATTGACTGCACCTGCTTCAGCAGTGTTAGTAAACTACAATGTTAATGTGATTTGATAAATCTGATATAATATATTTACATAACTGAAAACAACATGCATATTGATAACAGTGTCTGAGAAAAATAGAACTCTATCATCTTTAAAACAAGGAGCAGGATACATGTTAAGTCTCAAGCCATGGATACCTTAACTAAATCACTAAACTAAAATATACTCAACATCATATATCTGACACACACAAAAGCACTGCAACTACATGACCAGATTGACAATCCTCAAACAGGGCTCAAGCTGAAAACAGCCTTGCAAAATAAGAGGATAAATAATATCTAGTCTGACTGTTTGATGTTCCTCAAATAGGGCCTGTGCTGAAAACAGCATGGCCCCAAATGATACGAAATTAATGTTTGTCAGACCAGGCATACAATTCTTGATTGGAGCCCATGAGAAACATGTGCCCGTTATTGTGGCTATAGAATCAGATTGAACATCTGGTCGTCTTAAGTACATTTTTAGCTGTTGAAAGTATTGAGCACTCAATGAAATATCCGTCTTTACAATTTGACACAATGTACAAATGCAAGTCATCACTAATACATGGTCGAAACCATGTCATCTTAAGTCTCCAAGAACAATTCATTCTCCATGTAACATAACAACAAGCCCAAAAGGACCTCACGTGAACACTGACAATATCCAAAACACTTTAAGTATCAACATGCTATTCTCACACCACAGTATATTGAACAGCACCCTGTATGCACATCACTCTGGGTGAGAGGACAAGATGGTCTCCGTGGATGTCAGACTATACAAATATCAAGGGCTGGGATGGTTCCATGAACCATCGATGTATCTAGGAGATACCCAATTGAAGCTTTAGAGTAATCAGTGTTGTAAGGTGTGATGATATAAGTATCAGTAATTCCATCTCCATCCGCAAAGATCGATCAATATGACTTGAGTGTGTTTCAACATAACTTTCAGAGACCTTGTATCGCGTAATGAATGTTTTAACACTGTGAACTGAACGCATGACTCCATTAGTCAGCATTGGCTTGCTGTAGAATGCTTATTATGCCAGGGCATTAACAAATTGCTCTTTGTGATATTTTTATACTATTTGTGAAAAAAGGACAAGAGTAAAAGTGTAATTTTAGGCTCAAAATCGTAATGGTTGTTGTCTCTGCCTTATGGTACATCATGTTATGACATGATTATTGTATTATAGATCACATATTGATGTGAAATGATGTTACATATCTATAATTGTTACTTGTATTTTGGTTTTGTTCAGAAAATTTCAGTGCATTGTATTTTACAGCTGTAAGTTGTTTCAAATATGTCAAATATATTCTTGCTTACAAGTACACTCGACTTTACATATCATATTATAACCTTGATATTATAGATAGCTCTGTGACTTTGTGATGCACATCATGGCTTTGTGTATTGTCCCAGCCCTACCAAATTTTCCATAACTTTAGAATAAATTGATGCTTAAATAATTCCCTAAACATAACCCCTCAAGCTCAAAATGTAATTCTTTTATTACTAGATATATCAAGCAGGTCAGTGTACTGCAATCCAAAGCTGCTACCACCAAGTATATTTTAGACTGGTCCACCATCCAGCTCAGCCCAGAGCTTCATTGAGACAAACAGAGTGGCCGCACAAACAGCTCAACCTTCCTCTAAACCTTAAATACAAATTGATGCAGCTAGTGACATACAGCTCCACATGCAGCAGAGAGATGAAGTGACAAGTGTTAGAAAACCACCCTCGATGATCCAGTGTATTACATAGCCATTCTATTATGATGGACATATTCACCACCAAAGATTCATTTCATAATTGACATCACCATCATCTCTTTTATCACTAACCCTACTGAGTGTCTTTTGTGTAATTTAATTGGATGGCTATTTTTAGCATCATGTAATTTGAATCTGGCTTAAAAAGATGCCTTACGTCATACAGAATGGACATACAAAACAATGGACTATCTAGGATGTAGAAACTGATACCTGCCAAACCTCTACCGAAAATACACAAATACTATACCAGGGTGAAAATACCGAATACTGATCGAAAAACAGACATCATGCTGATGGAAGAGACAATATTAATACTTGATCATGTGTTATACACAGATGTAAGTGATTGCTATCAAGCACAGGCAAAGGATGTTTGGTCCATTTCTTGTCTATACGTTTTGTTTTGTACTACACACCAAATTGGGGGAATAGGTCTATATTTTATTATGGATGAAGACATGAAGCTTTTTTAAGGATAACTACTTCTTTCTTGTTTGTAACATTTATGGGCCACATCTTGGCCTTCATCAGGTGAAATCACTGATGGAAGCTCAAGAACAGGCTCTGAAACGTCACAAACAATAAAGAAGTTGTTAACCAGATATAGTTGCATGTTTTCATATTTTTCAAACTTCAAAAATGCCTTTCAAAGATTAATTCTTATGTTTAGCTGCTAAATAAGACATGTTTCTAAATCAGCCTTGGAAATTGGCACTAGTCCTATATTCCTTGCCAAACTGCCCAATAGTTAAGGTATCATAAGGACTAGTAGAAATTTGCCCTTTTAAGGGTTTTGCTCAACTCATGGATTAAAACTGTTAGTTTCTAATGCTGTTAATACAGCCGACACAATGTAAATTTAAGTTTTATTTCCATTAAATACTAAACATGCTAAATTGGAAATAAATTTGTAGAACAAAGAAAACAAATTGACAAGAAGTCTTCCTAAAGTCAACTAGGGTGCTAGTAACAATGTGGACATGGAGATCTGATGAATCTACAACTGACACATCCTTGCCAGTTTCACTTGTCACTTCCCTTCTGCCTGGTCATACTTGTACAGTCACAATAGAGCTGACAGGAAGCAGTCACACACAGGGCACACTACCTGCTACACACAAGTCCCCTATAACTGACACTCGGAATACAGTGGAATTACATAACACACACTGCAGCCATCCCTACACAAGTAATTTCTATATATAGTCTGAAAGCTAAACAAATGCATTAAGAAAAATTCAGAATTAGACTCGATGCCAGATAAATATTTTCATTGTTTCACGGATAATTTAACAATTTTGTTTTTTTACTGCTAAGTGATAATAATCATTAACTGATTAAGTGTGTGCTTTAACCTCTTGACGGATTTTAACCATAAACTTTTCCTAATATCAAAAACACTTATCAACATGATCAAATACTTTAATTTGGAATAAATTATTTTCAGACATCTGTTTTAACATGTTTACGTTGTGTGTACAAGTTAATAATTTCAGTTATATTAAACAATAATGCATTCCATTTAGAGCTAACATTTATATTTAAAAAACATTAATTCCTAACTGAAAAAATCTTTTGTTTCAAAATGAATTCCTTGTGTCAGCTATGGTGTGAAAAGTTGGCAGTTAATTACATGTCGTGTATTACTGCTGCTAAAACCCAGAGGAGTTTACAAACACTTCATGATCCACTGTCCGTGAGACACTGCTGTTGCCAAAGAGACTGTTTGATAAAGAGTCTGTAAGCACTTCCTCCTCATCAACACTCACCGCATGGATTGTCTCCCCTGACTCTAGGTCAAGGTCACTACTTAAACAAGTTTTCAGGTAGTCTTCCATGCCTTCTTGTTGAATCAACAGGTAGGTTACCCCATTGGCCATGCTAGGCTCGAGTTGATTGATATATTGAACAGTCACTTTACTAGAGTCTGTAGATGCTTCTTCAGGTGAGTTTTTCTTTTGATCAACATCTAATTCCTGCTTGTCGGTGTTGCAGCTGGTTGAGACACTCGAAACAGATTTCTCATGACACGAGGGGCTTCCAGTTTGGCTGTCATCTCCACTAACCCGAGACACATCTAAGTCACGACTTTCCGTTACACTTTTCACAACATCGGGGAGATTGTTGTCCATATGTTTACCATTTTCTTTGCAAGGGAGTCCAATCTGGCTCTTGTCGATGTCACTGGAGCCATGCTTTAGTAACACAGACACAAGCTGGGGAAGAAGGTCCTTCTTGTCTTTCAACACTGTCTTGAGACTCTCCTCTGTGTCCTGTTGAACTCCATTCTGGTTTCGAAGTGCCGACTTGAGCAGCTTCAGTCTCTGTTCCAGCTGACCTAACATTGTCTTGACAGGGGAGGAGCTTGTCATGCCTTCACACTGAGTAGCAGCATCGCATAATTTGCGCTTGACACTGGCTGCGGAACACTTGACAGCACTGCGCCTCTCACGCTGAATAGGACTCACGATTATTTGTCCAGATTTTGATGGTGTAAGAGACACAGTAGGCAGGATTTGATCCAAGGTTTTGCTTTTACCTACTTGTGAATTGTCTTTGTGACCTGTCAACTCTGGCTGCAACAAGTTCGTTTTGCAGGTACTATTCAAACTTCTAGACCTGTCATGGGTATTTGATGGAAGAAGAGATTCACAACTTTCAAACAAGTTCTTTTTACAGTTTTGAACAGGGAGGTAGGTTTCTGTAGCCATGTGTCTCTGCCCGGCAGACTTACACCGAGGGCTCTCTCTGCCAGGGGACACTATTGATGTGGAGGGGGTATCCCTGACTGGACTATTAGAACCAGAGACATTCAAACCCATGCTCTCAGCTACTATGTCCAATATACTACTACCACGCTCCTTGGCGCCTAATTCTGAGGACGCTTTTCTCGCAAGTATGTTAGGGGTCTTTTTCGGACTAGAGTTGGTACTTAGACATTTCTTTGGTGAGAGAGAACTGAGACTTGATTTGGTGGAGGAGCTGACAGTCATGCTTGCCCCGGCTGATGTACACAGTGCACTTACACTCAGCTTCGGGGAGTTAGCATAGGGACTGGTGCAGTCTTTCTTTGGCGAACTAGAACACATAGTTTGTAAGGTTTCAAACAGGTTCCTCTTTGACTGGGGGGAGATATCAGATGTGACATCAGGCATTTTTAATGTGGGACTTGATGTAGCACTTCTAACTTTTTGGGGAGAACAGACTGTTTTTAATGTTGATTTGAGCTGATGAATCATGTCTGGCTGATTGGAAGACTGCACCATCCCTTGGTCCTCGAGAGGTGGAACAACATCAGAGAAATGACGATCAGGAACACTTTTAGAAGCAACTTCGTCAACATCAGAGCTGTGATCAGAAGTGAAGGAGTCTAAGAAATGTCTCCCTGATTTGACAGCTGAATCTTCTGATGCTGGAACCAGAGATACATCACATGGATCCTGATCCTCCTTGGGTTCTCTCAGCTCTCCCCCCTGATCAAGATGCACTGGTTCTAGCAATGGTGGCTCTAGCTCCTCATCCTCCTCACAGGTCAAGTCTGGTGGTTGTGACGACTCCAGCTCTCCAACATCAACAGGCTCCATCTTCTCCAACAGCGGGGGTGAAATGTCACTCAAGGACGACTTGTCACAAATATCGTTCTCCACGCTGACGGATAAAGAGGTAGTTATCTCCACTTGTGGTAAAGGTCGGCGGAACTCTTCCAGGATATAATCTGAGCAAACCAAACCAAGTTCAAAGAAAAATTGCTCTTTTTCACACAAAGATGAAACTTCAATTGTCCTGTCTGGTAGGATGATGCGTTTCTTCCTCTCATAGTGAATATTTTGTTTCCTCGGTCTTCCTCTGCCCTTTGAAGATTTTCTATCCCGTTTACAAGGGATCCATTGTGCCTGTATTCGGAAACCAACAGGCAACAGTTTGGGTTTCTTCGAGTCCTTATTCACAGGCTTCCTCTTCACGACTTTCTTCTCAGGCGGTCTAGGCAAGGCACGTTTTGGTCTTAAAATCTTTTGGCACAAGTTTCGAGTGATTTTCACAACACATGGAACACTCTTATGCTTTTGAAGCGTCTTTACTGAATTAAAAACTTTTTCACACGCTCGACACTTCAGAGGCTTTGGAGGATGAACTTTTTTAGGTTTTTCTTCTGGTGCTGGGACAAGTTCTTTCTTTGGGGATGACTCAACTGGTTTGGGTTTGGCCTTCTGGGGCTGTGTTTTAACATTCAAGTCACTTTCATTGATTTTTTTTTTCTTGGTAACCTTTTCCTTTTCTTCAACCAGTCTTTGTTTCTTTGGGGTCAACACCAACTTGCGTGATGATGATCTCAGTTTCTTGGGTGAAGTTGGTGGTGGTTTCTTTCGACATGGTATCTTCTTGATGGCTGTCATTTCTTTTTCAGGGCTTGTTTTAGCAGGACTCTTACTTTCAGGGCTCGTACTCTCAACAGTCATTAATGCACTAATATCTACAGTAGGTTCCTCAACTTTCATCATATCTTCAGTCATTGGCTTGAAAAAGCCATCAATTTCATCTAAAAAAGTTGTATCAATGTGTGTGTCAGATAAATGAGTAGGAGCTTCTGTTGTTTCTTGATGCGGCAATTCCGACAAATTTTCAACATTATCGCATGGCAGTTTTAAATCAGTCTCCAAAGTACATTTTTCTGATGGTTCAGAATTTTTATTGCATTTTTCCTGCACAATCAAACCTTCACTGTAAAATCGAAGTTTTTTTTTAGCTTCGAAAGCCTCTTCGTTAAGATTACAGTCTTGAACATTTTGCTCAGTCACTACTTCTGTGCATAGTTTTTTCACCTGAGACCCATTTTCAAGTTTGACTTGCACTTCTCCCTCAGCCATAGAATTGTCCTCATCTAGCTTTCTCTTACTACCAGGAATGCTTGCATTGCTATTACTTTCCTGTTTTGTGACAACAGTTTGGTCTACTGGCACCACCAGAATTTGAGCGCTGTCGGACGTCAAGGTCTCTATCTTGACGTTAGAAAGCTGGGCCTCACTGACTATCACTTGCTCTGCCTCACTGCATTGCTTCCCGGTCTCCATATTGACAATAGTATAGGTCGACTCTTGAAGACCTTCTGCTGCCTCTGGGGTGTACTGAGGTTGCTCCTGAACAAATTGAGGCTCCTCCTGAACGAACTGCATCTGTTCTGGAGCTGCTTGTTCCTGGACATATTGGTTCTGCTGTTCTACAAACTGAGCCTGTTCTATGTACTGGGCCTGTTCCTGGATGTACTGAGTGTGATCTTGAATGTACTGAACCTCGGTCTGCTGAACCAGGTCTTCCTGGACCACTTCCTCCTGAACCTGTTCCTCGACGACTCTCTCCACTGCCTCTACCCTCACCCGCTGTGCCATCCGTATCAGATCCTCTGCTACTTCTACTGTAATATCTCCTCCCTGCTGCAGGAGGTTCCCCTCGCCTACGTCACCCTGGACGGTAAAGACGATCTCGCGGTCCTGCGAGTCGCTGCTGGATGACGTCCCTGCTGCCTGCTCTATGACAAACCCTCCCTCAGACAACTGATTGAGGAACTGAGTAAGATTGACTTTGTCTGATCGGGCCATCATGTTGAGTGCTTCAACTGCTGCCATGGTCTCACTGGAAAGGTTGGATGGGTCAAGGGGTGATGGCGTCCTTTTATTGGCTACGGAAGAATCGTCTTCCAACTCATACACTGTTTCCGCTGGTGCTGCTCCTTGTCGACTGTTGTTTCCGTGGAAGATAATATCTGGATCTGGGGTGGATGGTTTCGGTGTGGAACGTGTAGCAAAGGGGAACACATCATCGCTGGTGACTGGAATAACTTTGTTACATGGGACTCGAACATGATCCTTCATTTTCTCCATGGTGGTGAACTGCTTCTTGCATATGAAGCAGCTAAGATCAACCCAACTGTTCTCCTTGGGTCCTGCATACGCCTTGTTGGTGGTCTTGGGGTTGAGATTCGGCAAGACAACGTTTCTGCCGTCACTGTCCATCTTCTTCCCAGTGGTGGACTCACAGTACGCCTCCAGCGCCGACGCCTCCTGTTCTCGACGTCTAGTCATGTTGCTGAGGCTGGTGTTCTTACAGGATTTGCTATGCCTCCATCTTGAAATGGCGTCGTCAAACATCTCGAAGCAATGACGGCACCAGAAGCGTTTTGCTGCCGGCACACTGAGTCTGTGACATGGGTGATTGGAAAACTTCTCCTCTTTGTTCTTGTTGGCCATCCTGCAATGACACAATGTAGTCAGGTTAGTACAAATTTTTGTTTGTTTGTTTGTTGTTTAATGCCACACTCAGCATATATAGGTACCTTGTGAACACCATGATGTGGTAGTTAAGTGTACATTGTTTGTTGTTTAATGCTGCACTCAGCAATATTCCAGCTATATGATGGCGGTCTGTAAATAATCCAGTCTGGACCAGACAATCAAGTGATCAACATCGTGAGCATCAATCCATGTTAATTGGGATACGATGACATGCATCAACCAAGTCAGCGAGTCTGATCATCCGATCCCGTTAGTTGCCTCTTACGACAAGCAGTCGCCTTTTACGGCAAGCATGGGTTGGTGAAGACCTATTCTACTCCAGATCTTCACAAGTCGGATGGGACAAATAAGATATGGCCATAGGACAGTGGTGTAAATTATCTGTACGCAGGAATTATTCTGGGAATAATTAAAACAATAGAAAGAAAAAACTTGGTTCCAAACATATTGCTATCACTTCATATGTATCATATCTTGTGCTTAACAGTTATCTGTGATAGGGAACATCAAACATTGCAACATGTACACAAACATTTGTGATTGTGTCAGAATCAAATATTCATACTGTAGTAGAGTATAAAAAGAGCTGCCAAAAAGTCAGGGCAGTAGCTCTTAGGATATTATGGTGAGGTGAAATGGGGTTGAAAGTTGTGTGGATGATTATAACACGTATACAGCGATGTGCATGCATGTGTGTGTGGCTGCTTGTACTAGCTGGTTTTATAGTGCAAGCCCACTCAGACACCATACCACTGTTAAAGATGGATACTCCACTCATGCACAGTACGCAGACTGTGAGCCGACAAGTCGTTTTACCCCCTCAATGCCGAGCGCCCGGCAGGGAAACAACAAGTACCATATTTTAACGTCTTTTGTTCTGATGCATTTGGGGATTGAATTTCTAGCATTCTATCCACTAGACCATGGAGGTAGTTGAGTGAGTGAGTGAGTGAGTGAGTGAGTGAGTGAGTGAGTATGGTTTTACGCTGCTTTTAGCAATATCACGGCAGGGGACACCAGAAATGGGCTTTACATATTGTACACGTCTGGAATCGAACCCAGGTCTTCGGCATGACAAGCTATCGCTTTAACCACTAGGCTACCTGACCGCCCATTAAGGTAGCATAAGGACTAGAAGAAATTTGCCATTTATATAGGTTTTGGTATATGTCGTCATTATAAGGACTAGTGGAGTAAAACAGTTAGTTTCTACTGCTGGAGACTCATGGTGCCAAGCAGTCTGCTGGCTATGTATACCGCTCAGTGCTGCACTGTCATGAGGTAGCAGCTTAAAAAACATATACAGTGTATAAAAAGTGTCACAACGTTCTTACTTCTGAAATCAGTGTAACCAAATTGTTAAATATTCATCTAGAGTTGATTGTCTCTCTAGCAGTATCAACAAATCCAAAAGAAATAACAACTATAGAGATTGGCACTGGTCCTATAGCCCTTGCCTAAATGCCAAATAGCTTTTTCGGGACTAGTAGAAATCTGCCATTTATAAGGGTTGTGCAACATGTCATCATTATTAAGACTAGTAGACTAAAAATCTTAGTTTCTATCGCTTAATTACCAATACATGATGCAAGGTCATCACTGGACTTCCTTACTGCCAATCCCGAACACTTTTCATTGTATTTTTCTCACTACAAGTCCAATACAGTCAACATGGCAGAGTCTGTATTCTAGCACCTGTTTTGATTGTTTGTTGTTTAAAGATCCAATTCAGTAATGTTCCAGCTGTGTGACGGCTAAACCTAACCATTTGGACACCTCTTACAACAAGTATAGGTTGCTGGGGACCTATTCTCACCTGGAATGCCCACAGTTGTTTTAGCAATGGAAATATCCCGGCAGGGAATACCTGTTTTGGTCTTAAAAGGGAGGCCTGTTTTCATAACCAATGTTCAATGTTCAAATTACTGTTTTTGCTTAATTTCACCTTACTTGCTAGAATTTTACTTTGATTACGAGTGTTCAGATTATTCAAGCCGACATGTATTTTGTCAGGTACTGGGCACAGGAGAGAGAGAGATGGAGACGAGATGATATAGAAGACCGAAATAGAGCAACGTATATAGTCAATCCAAAAGTGGTGAAACTGTATGGGACAAATATAAGAGTTCAGTCTGGCTTTCACATGACAGGAGTAAGCGAGTTGAGTTAAAAGCTGCTTTCGATAGTATTTCAGTTTACAGTGTTGGTTTAATGTGGATGGAAAGCCCGAAGTGATGCAGGTCTTTTATGTTTACATCTTTGTGGAAAACCATTAGCATGGGTATGGTGCTGACAAACCTAGTCACATAAGGCCAGGTGTTTAATTATATTTTTCGGATTACGGACCCGCCGACTCTAAATTTTGAGAAAAGGTAAAAATAAATATAACAGATTTCCATTTTTTCCCCCCTGCCGATAGCCACGTAGTCAGTTATTTTATTTGTTATCATCACCTTTTAGTGAAAAAAATATAAATTTACCGTTGTAAACTAGTAAAGAGATACATAATTGATCTTGAAGCCGAACATAAATAGCCTCCCTTGACAATTGTCCGTGTTGTAAGTGGTAGAATCTTAATTGTTACAAGGGGCTTTATCGTCACAAATGAATGTCTTTTGAGCACAGAATATGTTCATAAAGTATGCCAGAGACATTCTGCATTAAAAAAAATACATCTGGCTTATTTTTTTTCCCTCCTCCAACCCAGGACTATGGGCTGAAAAATCTGTAATCCTAAAAATGAAAAAAAGACTGGGCTAATCAGGCTCCACTACATTAAAACCCACAATCATAGGTTTCTGGCACACCCAAGTCTAAGTGACCCTTTCTGCATAGAAAAATGTGGTCCTTAGATGACTGGACCACTTGTGCACCCTCACATGACAGGAACTTACCTCCACAGTACAAGTTTGATAAACATCATGAACAAATCAATACTAAGTCTGATAACATGTGAGATATACTTTGTGCTGTTTAGCAACATGCGGGCAGACACAACATTAATCTACAATGATAATTGCCTTCTGAAATCTTATTGTAAATATGATTTTGAATGCTAAACATGCAAAGAGAATTTCATAACAAGTGACTTCTTTGTTGTTAAAATTGATATAGATTAAATTCATAATACCCTCACCAGATAGTTATAGTTTCAGTTCACTCGTAGCCTATAGATCTATATCTGATTATGATAGACATTGATTTGGTCCAAATCTTACTTTCTAAGTAACGGGAACAATGGAATATCTCTTATCAAAATTAAACACGATCAAGAACAGAATGATTAATATTTTATATGCAAAGTTATTCATTAATGTTTCATAGATGAACTCATATTTGTCTCAGATTCGCAACGATGTAGTAAACACACAACACTAGCAAGTGAATATGTTCACAAGTCCTGCTTTATAGCTTAGCTCTTTCTTCCCCTCAACAAACAAGAGGCACCTGCAAAAATTCTTCGTTTTCACACTAAGCAGCTGTCGAAAATAGCTCTCTTGTTTAAACCTTTGCAGCCGAATTTGGTTATTATTCCAAATAAGCAACTTATTTCTAAGATAATAGGATAGTAAACTCAGAACCGCGTTTGTTTTAAAGACCGCTGAACAATTTTGTTGAAAAAGTCTGGCGGCTAAAGTTTCATGCAAATGGCCACGCATTTGTTCGCGGTGCGTGTCGACATCTCACAACGAATAAGGCCTCTACAGAGTAATTTGGTCGTTTGCTGTCACCTAGATACTTACTTGTCCTTCACGTCTCCGTGTTAGAGACTGTACATCAATGATAAGAGCTAAATATTTACAAATTTGATACATTTGACACAAGAAACGGCATCTGTCGGGGCTTGAGGAGCTTTAGAGTTGTCCCCCTTGGATTATCTGGAGGGAGAATCGTAAATGCAACTTCATGTAGTAAATATTTAAAAATTGCACAAGAAAAAATAACTATAAATAGATGTTCACAGGTACATGCATGTCTTAATTTCTTTGCATGTACATCGCAGCCAAAGTTATTGTAAAGTTTGAAGCCTAATATCTGCAAACAATGACAACTGCAAAATAGATGGCGCTGCGCTAATTAATATTCATATATTTGTCAAGGGAAGCTACTCCCGCGCTCTGAGCTGCTAATGAATATTCATAATCTGTTGGTTATACTTCATTCGTTTGCTGAAACAATCTCTATTACAGCATTGTAGTGTTGTTTCAGTCCAATAAAAAACACACTGATCATTGGAGCTGTGAAACAGCAACAAATACAGTGTATTTGCTAGATAGATAGACAGGATGTAATATGTCCCAAAACGCCTCCATATTTGACAGGCGAAAACGGCGCTTTTTTTTGGCGAAGACAGCACAGATTCCCCAAATCACAGCGATTGTGATAGAATTTGAAGATTATGTATTTAACAACATCACTCTATATTTCAATTATTTTTTATGTATAATAGATTATTTGATAATCTAATTATTTCTTTTTAAATCGTCATACATTTCGTATACATGTATGTGTCAAAATAAACAGATATACGTGAGCTAATTTACAATTGTCGGACAGACAAACAGACTTGTTCAACATTTTGGTCCAAAATGTCTTTAGTGCTATAGAAGATGCAATATTTTGATCACGTGAACTATCATTTATAAAAAGTAATTATATTCATGGTTTCTTAAACTGAACACTTGTTTCAAATAGATAGCAACGGCTTATATAACAATTTCGTGAGTTGAAAACAATAATATTTCAGATGTATTATCATTGTTTGGACATTCAGATTATGTAGGATGTTCTGTATTTACAGTAATCTCTTATTAGCGAGTTATCATTAAGACACAGACACGCACACACACACACATACAGACACACACACACACACACACACACACACACACACACACACACACACACACACACACACACACACACACACACACACTAACACACTAACACACTAACACACTAACACACACAAACACACACACACTAACACTAACACTAACACTAACACATTAACACACACACTAACACACACACACGCCACACAAATACATGTATCATAAAACCTGGGTCATATATTATGTACCCAAAATTACATCGATTATGGGTGGTGTCTGATCTTCCTCACTGTATATCTCCAATACAACCGTTATAATTGTTTTTGCATTACGTGAGTTTCATGTGCAGGTTTTTTGTACAGGCCGGTGATCATTTAGTGTTCGATGAAAAAGAAGAGATGCCCGGATGTACTGTTCTTTGATTCAAGTTTAAAGCGAAATCGAGATAAAGATATTGTCCCTTATACATTAGCCATGCAGAACAATTTATCAATTTTTTTCTCGAATTTTTAAATATAATCATGTTTAATAAACTATTCGTGATAAAAAGTATATGACATTGACATTACACATATACAAAAGCTTCTACCACTGTGGCTGTAGCGAGTATATCATATTAATACATGGGTCTGGATGGGACGCGGTGAATTCGAGTACGCCGCCAACTCATAGACACAATTTGCCGCGGAGTCTTAGACAAACATGAAGGGAATTCGTAGATACATTTTTCAATCAATAATTGTTTTAATATTAATAATACTTGGCGGAATATTGACGTGTCTTCGATTTACCTCAGGAAAGTTTTTTTTTGTACAAGAAGGCATATAATTGGTTGCGTCACTCCTAAATGAAAAACACATTTTCATTGGTTGCAAGTTTCGTTTATATTAATTTTCTTAGTGTGTTTTTTGCAGGTTCTTTAGTGAATAAAGTGTTCAATAAAAAGAAAATACGGTAAGTATTAGAATTTCGTTTGCAGGATCCTTAGTAAATACTATTTTAACAATCCGGTAAGTAACCCAAGCTGAGGACAAGAGGATTAGTCGGCGAAGTAGGGGATTACAGTACTAATGTTTTATTACGATGGAATTTGCAGGATCCTTTGTAAATACTATCATAAGTAGATGATCCGGCAACTATATCCAAGCAAGAGGATAACAATAAGATTTACTGCCATTTAAAATGTAAGATGATAATTCAATATGTATTAGTAATAAATCAATATTTAAGTATATTTGTTTGTTTGTTTTGTCTGCCATGATTTTGTCTACGTGTTGGGGACATCTACGAATTCTCCAGGGCTACGAATAAGTCTGGTTACGAATTCACCTAGGGTCTAGATAAGCTCACAGGTGCCCCGGCAAGTACCGTATCTTCTGTTAAGTTAAAACTGATTTTGGATTTTGCAACCGTTTGTTATTATTGCTTTGCATACTCACTAATTTAAAAATTGCCAGATTTCTATTCACGACAGTGACCTCAACAAACTGTTAATGGAATTTCTTTCTTCGATTTTGAAACGTCAGATCTTGAAATATTTTATCCCCATTCGTGACAATTCCGGGACATGTTGTTGGTTAATTACTGAAACATGTGAGTGGTGACGAATTACTTCATCCTCACTCTAATGGGTTGTCGTCAAAACAGCCACACAAAAAATCAAAACGGCCACAACAAAAGTCAAAACGACCACAACAAAAAAATAAAATAAATGACTATTCAATGTGGGCAGAGTGTGTAGAGGGTATACATGGTAGACGTTTTTATTAATAATAAATGAATATCCAATGTGAACAGGATGTGTACAGAGTATACATTATAGATGTTTATCCAATGTAATATCTTTCAGTTGAGTTCACGTCAGCGAGGGCCGTTTCTATTGACTGTGCACCTTCTTTGCGCATCCCATACTGCGTGTATTAGCAACACCACCAGTTTTATCGTTGTAGACTCCAATTGCATTTACTCGATTTTGTGACCCGTTAATCTTCAAAAGAAGTCAATCCGTATGGGAAATGACCGAAATGTCGCCGCAAATTGCATGACCCAGTGCTTACATCGCTCGAGGTAATATATCATTAAGAAAATGTCAACAATGGCGGCAAGTCTAACGAAAGCGTGCACCAGTCGCATTTTGCAGAAAACAGCTGTCATCAACCACTCGAGAAGTGCTTGTGCTTATATAATTACTAACAGACCTCGCTCAAACTCAGTTCCAAATGACACCATTCTAACATCTCACGGTCGATGTTACTCAACTCGGGCCACACTCAGCGAAACACAGAAGGAGAAACTTGCACAAGGTCCCGATCTCGCCGACTTTATATCAGATGACCTACCACTCACATACGATGGCGAGGGAGGTATCAAGAAGGTTCAAGGGGAGAGATTACGTTTGCCTAAATGGTTGAAAACTGAAATACCAGTGGGCAAAAACTATGGTCGTTTGAAGGAGAATTTACGTGAACTGAATTTACACACAGTTTGTGAAGAAGCTAAATGTCCGAACATCGGAGAATGCTGGGGAGGAGGAGAACACGGCACTGCTACAGCCACAATAATGGTCCTAGGAGATGAATGCACCCGCGGATGTCGTTTCTGCTCGGTGAAGACTTCACGAGCTCCCCCACCACCAGACCCAAACGAACCAGTGAACACAGCTAAGGCTATTGTATCGTGGGGCCTTGACTATGTCGTTTTAACCTCGGTTGACAGGGATGATCTTGCAGATGGGGGCTCGAAACATTTTGCTGAAACGGTGGAGCAAATTAAGACCCAGAATCCATCTATATTGGTTGAATGTCTTACTCCAGATTTCCGTGGTGATCTTAAAGCGGTAGAAGTTGTGTTAGACTCTGGTCTTGACGTTTTTGCCCACAATGTTGAAACTGTGTCCGAGTTGCAAAGGTTCGTACGTGATCCCAGAGCGAACTACAAACAATCACTTGCTGTGTTGGAACATGCTAAGAAATACAGACCGGATGTCGTCACTAAGACATCCCTTATGCTTGGATTAGGAGAGACTGATGAACAGATTTATGCAGTTCTCAAAGATCTGAGGAACATTGGCGTCGATTGTTTGACCCTTGGACAGTATATGCAGCCCACAAAGCGTCATTTGAAAGTAAAGGAGTATGTGCATCCTGACAAGTTCAAATACTGGGAGGAAGTTGGCAACAAACTTGGGTTTGTGTACACAGCAAGTGGACCTCTTGTCAGATCCTCCTATAAAGCAGGGGAGTTCTTCATCAAGAATCTGGTTGAGAAGAGGAAGAGTTCAGTTTAAAGATGTCTGTGATATCACTACATAAGACTATAACTTATAATGTATGATAATGTGCTATATTGGTTGTTGACTGCAATAAATAGTTTGAAAAGTTTTGTTTCATGGTCATTTGAACTGTTTATAACTGTTTGCTTTATGTGAGGGATAACAGTCTGAAAAGCTAAGGAGTCCAAGGGCAAGTTTCTACTGACCTTGTTCAGAGTCAGATTTTAAGATGTTAGGATCTCCTTTGCAGTCTGTGCCAAAAACCAGAAGTCTACAAGCCCTTACATGTATTTTGGCATTATTTTCAGTAAATTTTAGTATTGGCATATGGACTAGTATAAGCTGACCTTAACAGACTGGAAGAACTACTATTTGTATCGGGCTTTGGATGAGTGACTTTGCTTTGCCTTTTTTGTTATCTGTCATACTATCCTACCTACCATGAGGTTGGACTGCCAGTGGTGTAGTGGATAGAGTGTCTGCCATGTGAGCGGAATTTTGGTGGTTCGATCCCTGGCTGTGTCATACCAAAATACAGTAAACTACATTTTTAACGAAGTCAAAGGGACCACTAATATTAGTTAGTTATAGCCATAGTTTGTTATAACCATATGTACAGCAAATGGTCAGGACCTAAACGTAAGGTTGTTATATACGTCGGTTCATTATAAGCATGTTCGTTATAAATATAGTTTACTGTATGTTAAAAGATGGTATGTGTTGTTACCCTGCTTGGTGCTCGGCATTTAAGGGATTAAACAAAGACTTGTCGGCCTAGAGTCAGTATTCTGTGTCTGAGTGGGGTATCGAGGGATGTCAAACTAAGGCATGGTATCTCCATTGGCTAGCACTTCTAAACTGGCATTGGTCTGGACAAGAACAAGCAAAGCCCCTTTGGCTGACTGTCATATAACCTATGCTTGTCATAAGGATGGGGGGGCGGTCGGGTAACCTAGAGGTTAAAGCGTTCACTCGTCACGCCGAAGACCAGGGATCGATTCCCAACATGGGTACAATGTGTGAAGCCCATTTCTGGTGTCCCCCCGCCGTGATATTGCTGGAATATTGCTTAAAGCGGCGTAAAACCATACTCACTCACTCACTCACTCATAAGGATGGGTGAGTATGTTGATTGGGCGGTCAAATTGTATGACTTGGTTGATTACATGTCACCCTGATGCCCTCGGTCGCTGCTTAGTTACAATGTCAGTCACAGGATTGTCTGGTCTAGACTTTATTATTTTCAGGCCCATCTCACCTTATCTTGCCTTCAAACACCTTAATAGTGAGTGAGTAAGCTTGTTTTAAGACTGTTTTGAACAGTATTTCAGTTATATCATGGTGTTTGAACTGAATGTTGGAGGAAAGCCCAAAGTGATGCTGGTCGTAAGACATTTACTATATACTTTGTTGAAACTAACAAACAGGTATTGTGCTGACAATGATTCATAATCAGAACACCCATGAAGATCTGGTTTAGAATTGGTCTTCAGCAACCCATGCTTGTTATAAGAGGCGACTCGTGGGATTGGGTGGTAATGCTTGCTGGCTTTGTTGATGCATGTCATCATATCCCAATTGAGAAAATAGATGCTCATGATGTCAATCATTGGATTTGTGGTTCAGACTCAATTATTTACATACCTCTGTCATATTGCTGAGTGTTGCGTTAAACAACAAACAAACAAAATCATATTCAGAACAAATCAGGTATTCGAACCCTTGATCCTGCAAGTGGCTTAAACACAACACTTCACTAAACTAGTACAAGGTTTGGACAGAGTTTGTTTGTTAGTTTGTTGTTAAACGATGCACTCAGCATTATTCCAGCTATATGACGGCGGTCGGTAAGTAATCAAGTCTGGACCAGACAGTCCAGTGATTGACAACATGAGCATCGATCCACACAATTGGGATACAATGACATGGTTTGGACAGAGCATCCCAGCAGATACTAAAGAATATGAGGAACAAATAATCTTCACTGAAGTTGATACCGATGCTTATCACACCACCACTTGTGTAAATGCATTCATGAGAAAAGTATTAAGTGCCAGATGTTGTGCATGTATTGTTTGATCCAGCTCTGATGGCACGATAGCTACCTACAGAGATACAACAGGTCAGAACCTGCTGCCTCTGTCTTGCTTGTCATAGAGTGAGTGAGTTGGGTTTAACGCCGCTTTTAACAGTATTCCAGTTATATCACTGCGTGTCAGGTTAATGTGGGAAGAAAGCCCGAAGTGATGCAGGTCTCAGACGTTTACCACTTCGGTGAAACCCTCAAGCACGGGTATGGTGCTGACAAACCTAGAAACATAATTGGGGCGAACCGGGATTCGAACTCACAATCAGGTTTCTCGCGTGCCCAAAGGCCGCAACTCTGCGCAGCGAATCGCGGCGCCTTAGACGACTGGGCCACCCGTCTCCCCCCCCCCCCCCCCCACACACACACACATCAAGAGATGACAAGGGGATACCAGTATATACAGTACACACATCAAGAGATGACAAGGGGGCGCCAGTATATGCAGCACACACGTCAAGAGATGACAAGGGGACACCAGTATATGCAGCACACACGTCAACAGATGACAAAGGGACACCAGTATATGCAACACATGTCAAGAGATGACAAGGGGATACCAGTATATGCAGCGCACACGTCAAGAGATGAGAAGGGGACACCAGTATATGCAGCACACACGTCAAGAGATGACAAGGGGATACCAGTATATGCAGCACACACGTCAAGAGATGACAAGGGGACACCAGTATATGCAGCACACACGTCAAGAGATGACAAGGGGATACCAGTATATGCAGTACACACGTCAAGAGATAACAAGGGGATACCAGTATATGCAGCACACACGTCAAGAGATGACAAGGGGACACCAGTATATGCAGCACACACGTCAACAGATGACAAAGGGACACCAGTATATGCAACACACGTCAAGAGATGACAAGGGGATACCAGTATATGCAGCACACACGTCAAGAGATGAGAAGGGGACAGCAGTATATGCAGCACACACGTCAGGAGATGACAAGGGGACACCAGTATATACAGCACACACGTCAAGAGATGACAAGGGGACACCAGTATATGCAGCACACACGTCAAGAGATGACAAGGGGATACCAGTATATGCACCACACGCGTCAAGAGATGACAAGGGGACACCAGTATATGCAGCACACACGTCAGGAGATGACAAGAGGACACCAGTATATGCAGCACACACGTCAAGAGATGAAAAGGGGATACCAGTATATGCACCACACGCGTCAAGAGATGACAAGGGGACACCAGTATATGCAGCACACACGTCAGGAGATGACAAGGGGACACCAATATATACAGCACACACGTCAGGAGATGACAAGGGGATACCAGTATAAGCAGCACACATGTCAAGAGATGACAAGGGGACACCAGTATATGCACCACACGCGTCAAGAGATGACAAGGGGACACCAGTATATGCAGCACACACGTCAGGAGATGACAAGGGGACACCAATATATACAGCACACACGTCAGGAGATGACAAGGGGATACCAGTATAAGCAGCACACATGTCAAGAGATGACAAGGGGACACCAGTATATGCAGCACACGCGTCAAGAGATGACAAGGGGATACCAGCATATACAGCACACACGTCAGGAGATGACAAGGGGATACCAATATATACAGCATACACGTCAGGAGATGACAAGGGGATACCAGTATATGCAGCACACACGTCAGGAGATGACAAGGGGACACCAATATATACAGCATACACGTCAGGAGATTACAAGGGGATACCAGTATATGCAGCACACATGTCAAGAGATGACAAGGGGACACTAGTATATGCAGCACACACGTCAGGAGATGACAAGGGGACACCAATATATACAGCACACACGTCAGGAGATGACAAGGGGATACCAGTATATGCAGCTCACACGTCAAGAGAATGATGACAAGGGGATACCAGTATATGCAGCACACACGTCAAGAGATGACAAGGGGATACTAGTATATGCAGCACACACGTCAAGAGATGACAAGGGGACACCAGTTTATACAGCACACACGTCAAGAGATGACAAGGGGACACTTGTTTAATTGTGACTGAACGTTCAGAGTAATACAAGTGTTCTTGTTCGTCTATGATTGAACGTTCAGAGTAATACAAGTGTCCTTGTTTGTGATAGAACGTTCAGAGTAATACACGCATTCTTTTTCGTCTGTGATTGAACGTTCAGAGTAATACAAGTGTTCTTGTTTGTGATTGAACGTTCAGAGTAAGACAAGTGTTCTTGTTTGTCTGTGATTGAACGTTCAGAGTAATACAAGTGTTCTTGTTTGTGATTGAACGTTCAGAGTAAGACAAGTGTTCTTGTTTGTCTGTGATTGAACGTTCAGAGTAATACAAGTGTTCTTGTTTGTGATTGAACGTTCAGAGTGAGACAAGTGTTCTTGTTTGTCTGTGATTGAACGTTCAGAGTAATACAATGTTCTTGTTTGTCTGTGATTGAACGTTCAGAGTAATACAAGTGTTCTTGTTTGTCCGTGATTGAACGTTCAGAGTAATACAAATGTTCTTGTTCGTCTATGATTGAATGTTCAGAGTAATACAAGTGTTTTTGTTTGTCAGTGATTGAACGTTCAGAGTAATACAAGTGTTCTTGTTTGTGATTGAACGTTCAGAGTAATACACGCGTTCTTTTTCGTCTGTGATAGAACGTTCAGAGTAAGACAAGTATTCTTGTTTGTCTGTGATTGAACGTTCAGAATAATACAAGTGTTCTTGTTTGTCTGTGATTGAACGTTCAGAGTAATACAAGTGTTCTTATTTGTCTATGATTGAACGTTCAGAGTAATACAAGTGTTCTTGTTTGTGATTGAACATTCCGAGTAATACACGCGTTCTTTTTCGTCTGTGATTGAACGTTCAGAGTAATACAAGTGTTTTTGTTTGTCAGTGATTGAACGTTCAGAGTAATACAAGTGTTCTTGTTTGTCTGTGATTGAACGTTCAGAATAATACAAGTGTTCTTGTTTGTCTGTAATTGAACGTTCAGAGTAATACAAGTGTTTTTGTTCGTCTGTGATTGAATGTTCAGAGTAAGACATTTGTTTTTGTTTGTCTGTGATTGAACGTTCAGAGTAATACAAGTATTCCTGTTCTCAATAGGACAACATTCAGAGTAAGACACACATGTCCACACTTGCGTAATAACAACGTTCAGAGTAAGACACACATGTCCACATTTGCGTAATAACAACGCTCAGAGTAAGACAGACATTCCCACATTCGCGTAATAACAACGCTCAGAGTAAGACACACATGCCCACATTCGCGTAATAACAATGTTCAGAGTAAGACACACATGCCCACATTCGCGTAATAACAATGTTCAGAGTAAGACACACATGCCCACATTCGTATAATAACAACGTTCAGAGTAAGACACACATGCCTACATTCGTGTAATAACAACGTTCAGAGTAAGACACACATGTCCACATTTGCGTAATAACAACGTTCAGAGTAAGACACACATGCCCACATTCGTGTAATAACAACGTTCAGAGTAAGACACACATGCCCACATTCGCGTAATAACAACGTTCAGAGTAAGACACACATGTCCGCATTTGCGTAATAACAACGTCCAGAGTAAGACACACATGCCCACATTCGCGTAATAACAACATTCAGAGTAAGATATACATGCTCACATTCGCGTAATAACAACGTTCAGAGTAAGACACACATGCCCACATTCGAGTAATAACAACATTCAGAGTAAGACACACATGCCCACATTCGTGTAATAACAACGTTCAGAGTAAGACACACATGTCCACATTCGCGTAATAACAACGTTCAGAGTAAGACACACATGCCCACATTCGCGTGATAACAACATTCAGAGTAAGACACACATGCCCACATTCGCGTGATAACAACATTCAGAGTAAGACACACATGCCCACATTCGCGTAATAACAACGTCCAGAGTAAGACACACATGTCCACATTCGCGTAATAACAACATTCAGAGTAAGACACACATGCCCACATTCGCGTGATAACAACATTCAGAGTAAGACACACATGTCCACATTCGCGTAATAACAACGTTCAGAGTAAGACACACATGCCCACATTCGCGTGATAACAACATTCAGAGTAAGACACACTTGCCCACATTCGCGTGATAACAACACTCAGAGTAAGACACACATGCCCACATTCGCGTGATAACAACACTCAGAGTAAGACACACATGCCCACATTCGCGTAATAACAACATTCAGAGTAAGACACACATGCCCACATTTGCGTAATAACAACATTCAGAGTAAGACACACATGCCCACATTCGTGTAATAACAACGTTCAGAGTAAATACAAGCACCAAACCCTTTCCATAATTATAGGAACGCTAGAGGCAGTGTCCATGATTCCGACTGTGTCATGAGCATGTTTATGAATCACGGATAACATTCAGAGCAGGGGACATTTTCTTGTCCATCACACGCCCTCGTCCGCGGTAGGGTCGACCGGGTCACAAGAGCTGATACCCCAACCCCACAGACTCAAAGTCCCCAAAATAATTCAAGTATTAAATATGGGATAAATATTCCCGTGTGTTGGTTTACCAGTCGTTGTGATTCTGTTGTTAACTAGGATTGCATCCACATATAAAATAACACCATTCGTGACAAAACACTTGGTTGAGACGGACGTGTGGAAACTAAAGCCGTAGCGACTCTGTATGCATGTGACTTGAGATATACACGAGGAATGTTCGCTCGGGATTACCAGCCACTTTTGCATGTTTGTTCGAACGGGAAACCTGTAGGTGCGGCCATAAAATCTTTGAATTGAGTCATCTATATTTTTCTGCATTTAACTTGGACCCGTCTGCTTGTAAATATCCAGTCTCTATATTTGTAGGATTCATGCATAGCAAATACGCCACGTGGAATCCCATGGATCGGCGAAGTAAGCTGTGGTGATTTCGCCAAGAATGTAAAATCGTCTTGAAAATGTATTATTTTATTCGTTCTTTGCTGCTTAAGAAAACATGTCGGAATGTCAACCTGAGCTGATCGGAAGTAATATCTTCCTAATGGACGGTGAGTGCCACTGATAGATAAACACGCAAATGTAGAACATTGACCCGAGGAACTTTTAGCTGCTGTGTTCTGTGTACCGAGAACACGATTCAAAGCCGGAGATTGTTGTATTGTGAATGAGAGGTACTGTTTTGTCACAATGGCCACGAACCGGTTTGGGTTTTCAAAGTGGTGCATATCCGTTAACAGTGACAAGACAAGGAAACCTGGATGCGAAGCATCACCACGCCGCCAGAATCAATGTTTTCTGTTGAAATGACATTTGTTACGTTCCAGTGCAGTAATTGTGCTTAAAAACGCCGAGGTCATGCGCACCCAAATATGAGTCACGTGACTATGCAAGCCGGGTAATGGGCGAACATTGCACCGATGCCCGTGCCGTCTACGAATCAAGTGCAGCAATATAAAATATCTTCCCCGCATTATTGTAACGAAATTGCAATTGTAAACGCTTGAATTTAAGGCGTCTTTTAATGTACATGATGTCTCTTACCAATATACTTCATGCATGCAACACATTTCACGTTAAACCAAACGATAATAATGACACTTTGAATATATTGATATTGATTTCAATTTGCTTACCCATTAGACATTACACTAAAACAGTAAATCAATTACCCAGTGAGTATTTTGCAGCAACCCGACTGTCATTCAAACTCTTCGGTTTATTTTCGTGTTTTGTCAATCCGTTCAGGACCCGTGGCAAATCACGAACATTATTTTATATTAAAACAAAGATACGATATTTAAGTCCCATTGTGGCTTTGTTTGTTGTTTAACGCCCGCAAAATCCCATCTATAAATAAACGAGTCATCCTTGTCATCTCTTGAACAGACAGTCCAGTGATTGACATCACGAGCGAAGATCTACGCACTACGAAGAGATACGATGACATGCATCAACCAAGTCTGCGAGCCTAACCTTATCCCGTCAATCGTCTCTTACGACAAGAATGGGTTGCTTAAGACAAACTCTAACCCGGACCTTCACGGGGCAAGACAAGGATGGGTTGCTGAAGACCAACTCTAACCCGGACCTTCACTGGGCAAGACAAGCATTGGTTGCTGAAGACCAACTCTAACCCGGACCTTCACGGGGCAAGACAAGCATGGGTTGCTGAACACCAACTCTAATCCGGACCTTCACGGGGCAAGACAAGCATGGGTTGCTGAAGACCAATTCTAACCCGGACCTTCACGGGGCAAGACAAGCATTGGTTGCTGAACACCAACTCTAACCCGGACCTTCACGGGGCAAGACAAGCATTGGTTGCTGAACACCAACTCTAATCCGGACCTTCACGGGGCAAGACAAGCATGGGTTGCTGAAGACCAATTCTAACCCGGACCTTCACGGGGCAAGACAAGCATGGGTTGCTGAAGACCAACTCTAACCCGGACCTTCACGGGGCAAGACAAGCATAGGTTGCTGAAGACCAACTCTAACCCGGACCTTCGCGGGGCAAGACAAGCATGGGTTGCTGAACACCAACTCTAATCCGGACCTTCACGGGGCAAGACAAGCATTGGTTGCTGAAGACCAATTCTAACCCGGACCTTCACGGGGCAAGACAAGCATTGGTTGCTGAACACCAACTCTAACCCGGACCTTCACGGGGCAAGACAAGCATTGGTTGCTGAACACCAACTCTAACCCGGACCTTCACGGGGCAAGACAAGCATTGGTTGCTGAACACCAACTCTAATCCGGACCTTCACGGGGCAAGACAAGCATGGGTTGCTGAAGACCAATTCTAACCCGGACCTTCACGGGGCAAGACAAGCATGGGTTGCTGAACACCAACTCTAATCCGGACCTTCACGGGGGTAAGACAAGCATAGGTTGCTGAAGACCAATTCAAACCTGGATCTTCACGGGGGACAAGCATGGGTTGCTGAAGACCAATTCTAACCCGGACCTTCACGGGACAAGACAAGCATTGGTTGCTGAACACCAATTCTAACCTGGATCCTCACGGGGGAGACAAGCATAGGTTGCTGAAGACCAACTCTAACCCGAATCTTCACGGGGCAAGACAAGCATGGGTTGCTGAAGACCAATTCTAACCCAGACCTTCACGGGGCAAGACAAGCATGGGTTGCTGAAGACCAACTCTAACCCGGATCTTCACGGGACAAGACAAGCATTGGTTGCTGAACACCAATTCTAACCTGGATCCTCACGGGGGAGACAAGCATAGGTTGCTGAAGACCAACTCTAACCCGGATCTTCACGGGGCAAGACAAGCATGGGTTGCTGAAGACCAACTCTAACCCGGACCTTCACGGGGCAAGACAAGCATGGGTTGCTGAAGACCAACTCTAACCCGGATCTTCACGGGGCAAGACAAGCGTGGGTTGCTGAAGACTAACTCTAACCCTGATCTTCACGGGGAAAGACAAGCATGGGTTCCTGAAGACCAACTCTAACCCGAACATTCACGGGGCAGGCAAGTGTGGGTTGCTGAAGACCAACTCTAACTCGAACCTTCAAGGGGCAGGCAAGCGTGGGTTGCTGAAGACCAACTCTAACCCGGATCTTCACAGGAGAAGACAAGCATGGGTTGCTGAAGACCAACTCTAACCCGGATCTTCACAGGAGAAGACAAGCATGGGTTGCTGAAGACCAACTCTAACCCGGATCTTCACAGGAGAAGACAAGCATGGGTTGCTGAAGACCAACTCTTACCCGAACCTTCACGGGGCAAGACAAGCATGGGTTGCTGAAGACCAACTCTAACCCGGATCTTCACAGGAGAAGACAAGCATGGGTTGCTGAAGACCAACTCTAACCTGGATCTTCACAGGAGAAGACAAGCATGGGTTGCTGAAGACCAACTCTAACCCGGATCTTCACAGGAAAAGACAAGCATGGGTTGCTGAAGACCAACTCTAACCCGAACCTTCACGGGGCAAGACAAGCATGGGTTGCTGAAGACCAACTCTAACCCGGATCTTCACAGGAGAAGACAAGCATGGGTTGCTGAAGACCTATTCTGACCCAGATTTCTTTACCAAGGAGTTTGATATGTTGCTGTATTATTTTCTCTGCTCCTTGTAACTACACCTACGAGTGGGGGTGTATCATTGCCTAGAGTATGAACACAACAAACTTACACAGTCCTAGTCACGGTACTCAATTATATACTGCGCCAATGTAGAGTTATTTCTGTGAGAAATTGCTGACGTGATGTGACTCATGTCATGCACACATTCGTTACCACTCGCCCTTTACCGTGACCTACAAGAAGACTCGCCCATCTATCGATGAATGTTATGTGCGAAAATACGACAAACCAATCAGAATGCGCATATGACTTAAAGTACTTGAGGGTGTGTTGATACTTGATATTATCCATCACAATAATCATTTTGTAAAATGTATTGTAATTTAGTTTTGACATTTTATAACGTATACCGCGACGGAATAAATTTGCTTGCAGAATAAACGAAAGAAATCTGCACACACTTCATGATCAATGGCAGTTCTGGAGACTAGTACCACCCATCCATCATGTCACGGACCCATCCTCCGGACCAGGCTGGGTCTGTCGGAACTATCAATCACGAATGTAAACGTGCATTCACAATGTGTATATGGATATACATGTGACACTAGCAGCATGTTGCTGGTTAACATATGACAATAACAACAACTTGCTAGGTAGACACGTGTCGCATATCGTTGTGTTTGCGTGTCCCGGGTTCGGATCTCAGATTCTCCCTGATAATCACCCTCGGTTTGTTAGCACCTTATCCTGCTCCTGGGTTTCACAATTATGATAAATGGCAAAGACACCTGCATCACTTTAGGATTTCCTCTCGCACTAAACTGTGATGTGATGTTTGTTGTTTAACGCCGCACTCTGCAATATTCCAGATATATGACGGCGGTCTGCAAATAATCCAGTCTGGACCAGACAATCCAGTGATTGACATCGTGAGCATCGATCCACGTAAATGGGATACGATGACATGCATCAACCAAGTCAGCGAGTCTGATCACCCGATCCCGTTAGTCGCCTCTTACGACAAGCATAGTCGCCTTGTACATTAAGCATGGGTTGTTGAAGATCTATTCTACCCCGGATCTTCACGGTTATGGGGGGTGATGATAATCCGTTATTTGAGTGAGTGAACGAGATAATGTTCAAAGCCGAAAAACTATCAAAAGCTCTAAAGACATACATTCACCCCCAAAAAGTTTTGGATCTTGAATATTTTTTTGACATATAAGAATTGTGTGCTTAGCCTTCACTACACAAAAAAATCCCCTAAAATATTCATGATTAGTTTATTCAGTTTATAAGTTGAATTGCATAGCACGGTATTAAAAAAATCATTGCGGTTTTTTTAATATTCCATTTATCAAGTTGCACGCCAAAACACGGATTAGCGGCACCCACATGACGTCATGTACATCCGGGTCACGTGCCGCAGACAATCAACAAGGCAAACAATATTACGGAAAACGTCCAACAAATGTGTGTGTTTTAACATGTTTAGCATTTGTCGCCCACGCCATGTATCATGTTAAACAAAGCAGTCTACATTTTGTGTCGCCATGACCCAGCAGCCCAAACGCAGTATTTACTCTCTGCAGGGCAGTCAGTTTTCGCACGGGATTTGACATCAAACATGGTATCCGTCGATGCACTGCATGTATGTAGCGTGTTGTTGTCTGCAGCACAACACCACAACAGCACATGTAAAACATGAACAACGACAGGATCAGACCCCACATATTGACCTGTGTGGACGGTGACGGACAAATAAGGCTGGCCTTTTATCAGAAGCATGGCGAAACGTTCACTCATTATTCTTTAAAGATCACGGAATGGTTGTGTACAGTGTGGAGTTTGGCATTTTGCAGTCTGATAAGACTTTACACATACAATTTAAGAAACATTTAAAGAATCTCATCCTAATTTTTATAGCATGATGCGTTGTTTCTCCTTCTTTATAGGGGCGGTCGGGTAGCCTAGTGGTTTAAGCGTTTGCTCGTCACGCCGAAGACCCGGGTTCGATTCCCGACATGGGTAAAATGTGTGAAGCCCATTTCTGGTGTCCCCCCGCCGTGATATTGCTGGAATATTGCTAAAAGCGGCGTAAAACCGTACTCACTCACTCCTTCTTTATATTGCTGGGTCTCGTGTAACATTGATGGAATATTTCTTGTTGAGTGCGGCGTTGGTCAACAAACCAAACACTTGTTGGAATGTTGTTTAAAACGGCGTAAAGCTTTACTCACTCACTCGGTAATGTGGTATCACTGATGTGTGTTTAACGCTGAAAGGTAGCACTGATTATTTCAATATGATAAAGAGGTGAAAAACGTGTCATCGATGAATTAAACAAGACTGTTACGTCAAGGTCTCCTTTTTTGATAAGAGTGTGTGTCATATTTCATGCCGCTATATCACAGCAATATTATTGCAGCAATATCACAGCGGGGAACAAATTCATGTATTATACCCTGTGAAAATCGAACCTGAGTCTTCGGCTTGACGATCCTACACTTTAACAACTAGACCACCCCGCTACTCCTAAGTCAAAACACTACAAAACGACCCCAAATGATGTCAATGAGACTGGCCGAGTTTGTGTAAGTTCTTACTCAATCACGTATAACACAATCGTATTCCTAATTTTATCTGTCATTCTCAGAAGTCATGCCTTGTTCACAGAACTGTATGAGTGAGTGAATATTGTTCTACGCCTTATAACCACTACTGCCTTTATATCACAAATGCTTGTACATTAATAGGTATTGACCCGATAGATTAACGTTTGACAGCAAGAACAACGCTCCGCGCCATCGACGTATCATGCCCAACGATCCACCAGTCCAACACTCCAGCCACTCGTCCCTCATAACTCGGATCTTACGACAGCCATGAAGTAAGGCAAACGGTTCAATTCCGTCCGGAATTACTTTTTATTTCTATTATTTCTTACTGTGGAAATTTGTTTTTACTTAAATCCTCTTACAAACCAAAATGTTCTCAGTATGGTTTTTAGAACACACGTGATGCGGGTATTTGAAATCGTCCTTTTTTCTTAAAGCTATCAAAGTTTGCCAATGTGCTAATTTTTCCACTTTAATCTATTGATAGAGTTATTTTAGGTAATTCTGCTATTTCCTCTTCTTGTTTCCCTTCCACGCAATCGATTGACAATTAAACAACACGTACCAAAAGAAAAACATCCACGAGTAAGAATTCAATCTGGAGTAAATATACACTTAACTAAACGAATTTGCCATCCTTCCCAGGCCCGAAGCCCAACACTTTGACAAGTGTGGAGATATTTCACTAAAGACATTCACGAAACCAATACTTCTGAACACTCTTCTCGGATCATGTGGCACCATAGCACAACTTTATACAGCATAACACAACATCATGTATTTATACAACAGCATATATTCATATAACAACATGTATTCATTCAACATAATACAACAGCATGTATTTATTCAACATAATACAACAGCATGTATTTATACAATGTACTACAACATCATGTATTTATACAACATAATACAACAGTATGTATTCATACAACATAACACAACATCATATATTTATACAACAGCATATATTCATTCAACATAATACAACAGCATGTATTTATACAACATAATACAACATTATGTATTCATATAGCATAATACAACAACATGTATTAATACAGCATACTACAACAACATGTATTTATACAACATAATACAGCGGCATGAATTTATACAACATAATAAGCATCAACAGCATATATTTATACACCATGATACAACGGCAATGCATTTATACAACATAATATAACAGCATGCATTTATACAACATGATACAACATGTATTTATACAACAATACAATAGCATGTAGTATACAACGTAATAAAATAGCGTGTATTGAAACGACATAACGACCAGTGGAGATCCGGGTTAGAAAAGGTCTCCAGCAACCCATGCTTGCCGTAAAAGGCTGCTTGTCGTAAGGGGCGACTAACGGGATCGGGTGGTCAGACTCGCTGATTTGGTTGATACATGTCATCGTATCCCAATTGCTTGGATCGATGCTCATGATATCGATTACTGGATATTCTGGTCCAGACTCGATTATTTGCAGAGCGCCGTCATATAGCTGGAATATTGTTTAGTGCGGCGTTAAACAACAAACAAACAATCAAACACAATACAACAGTCTTGCATGTATTTATACAACATAATACAACAGCCTGTATTCATACAGCATGATATTATAGCATGTATCTATACAACATAACAAAACAACATGTATTTATCCAAGATAATACGACTGAATGCATATATGCAAATTACAACATGTATTGATACAACATGATACAACAGCATTTAGTGATACAATATGACACAACGGGATGTATTTATACAACATAATAGAACAGCATATATTTTTACAACAGCATTTATTTATACAACATAATACAACAACATATATTTGTACAACATGATACAACATCATGTATTTATACAGCATGAAAAATCGGCATGAATTTATACAACATGATAGAACAGCATGAATTTATACAACATAATAGAACGGCAATGCATTTATACAACATAATAAACATCAACGACATGTATTTATACAACATGATAGAACGGCATGAATTTATACAACATAATAGAACGGCATGTATCTATACAACATAATAAACATCAACGACATGTATTTATACAACATGATAGAACGGCATGTATTTATACAACACATTGTAACAGCATGTATTTAAACAACTTAATACACTAGAATGCATTTATACAACAGCATGCATATAAACAACATCATAAACATGTATTTATACAACAATACAAAAGCATGTAGTATACAACGTAATAAAATAGCGTTTATTGAAACGACATAACGCCCCGTGGAGATGCGGGTTAGAACAGGTCTCCAGCAACCCATGCATGCCGTAACAGACTGCTTGTCGTAAGAGGGGACTAACGGGATCGGGCGGTCATTTATAAACAGCATGTATTTATACAACATAATAAAACAACATGTATTTATACAAAATAATACAACAGAATCCATTTATGTAACATTACAACATGTATTGATACAAACTGGTGTAACGTCGTGATTTATACAACATGATACAACAGCACGTATCTATACAACATAATGCAACAGCATATATCACTACAACATAATACAACAGCATGTATTTATACAACAACATGTATTTATACAACATGACACAACAATCATGTATTTACGATGTGACATTAACAGAATGTATTTATGCAACATAATACACCGGAATGTATTTATACAACATGATATAACAACATGCATTAATATAACATAATACAACAACATGTATTTATACAACATGACACAAACAACATGTATTTACGACATGACTTTGACAGTATATATTTATATACAACATAACACAACATTAACAACATGTATTTAACACATGACCCTAATAGTATATATATTATATACAACATAACACAACATTAACAACATGTATTTACGACATTACTTTAACAGTATACATATTATAAACAACATAACACAACATTAACAACATGTATTTACGACATCACATAAACATTGGAGAAAAAATCTCACAATGCCAGTTTCGTTCCGTCGATGTTGATCTTTTGTCTATGACCTGACAAGTATTTTTGGAGTGTAGAAAAAGCTTCGTGTAACGATTAAACCAGATGAGTCAGTGAGTTAAACCAAACAGGGAACATCACACACTTGCTGACGACATGGTCCTACAACATGGCACAGATGCCTGACGCAGGGGATTAAAGCCTGTATGCTCTGTGAAGGACATGGTATGGCAATGCTAAATGATGGATCAAATCTCCACACATATTTAAATCTGAAAGTACACTTTTTGGAGAGTTTCTGTCAGTTTCTACAAATCCCCCTTCTCCACTGAAAGCATTGTCTGCGTGAAAACAACACGTTGCATATCGTATGCGGGTATGAAATGAGGGCAGTGAACGTGGAGACTCCTGCCCTTGTAATGGATTGATCATGACTCATCCACATTAATGTGGACGGATATTGGTCAAATTATGGAAATTAAAACGAATTCTCAAGTTCTACTTATATTTTGAAAATATACTTGATTATGGTGACAAAATATATACTACTCAAATGAAATTAAAGAACACCCGATTCTTATATATTACTATATGGCAGTTTAACTATAATAATATGACAGATTGACTAGAGTAAATGGCAGATTAACTATAATAATATGACAGATTGACTGGAGCAAAATGAAAGAAAGAACTCCCAATTCGTTTATGTTACTATAGTTAATATTTTAATCCATGACAGATTAACTATAGTGATATGACAGATTAACAAGAGTTATATGAAAAAATCGGTTGTTTTTTTTAACCTATTTTGAGTAGTATAATTCCCAAGAGATACTACGTCGGCACGATTTCATTTACCAGATATTTTATTTTCTCTATTAAAGAAGGGTACAGTTTGTTCATTAATATTGAAAAGTGTATCGAATATTAGACATTTTGAGCTTTTAACCAGAGGCATGTGGATGTGTGTTTAGATAATCGGATTAATGTTGTGAATAATGAGTATGGGGTTGCAATATTACTGCAAATATTACTGCAAATATTACTGCAAATATTACTGCAACATTGCAACCTACAGTGCAACCAAAGGGTAGAAAAAAACTGCCGGGCAAAAGAAAGTATACACTTGCAAATTGGATTACAAAATATTACATAAATAATTCAAACAGTTACTATGCTGAAAACAGTCACCGAAACACTGCGCATTTAACGTCCAAAACCCAACAATGATAAGCGTATGAAATACAACACCATCGATTAAAAATTTTGTTTACAACCATCCAGCAATGATATGACTCAGTTTCAGTTTTTCTGTTACTTCACAAACCTTGTTTATACGTCCTATGATATGTGTGTTTTCATCATCAACTTACGTGGTGTTCATTTGTGTGATTAATGAAGATAGAAATAGCAGCCTGTCATCAATTTGGACGATTATTCAAAGGACTGTTTCTCTTGACATAACATTAGCGGTCGTCCCCGAATCACCGCCCCCTCTGCTCCGTGTGTAAACCCACGTGCCCACGAGGGGTCACGTCTTAAAGGATATTCCCATCTCGCCAGGCTTATACTTTACATTGTTATTGATAATTCCTAAAATTAAATTTCATTCACCAAACTGTGAAAGAGATAAAACCATGCGTCAAGGCAAAATGTTAACCCTCCTGATGTATGGACTCCATCGGCTCCGAATACCTGTGTCAAACCTGTGTGAAAAGTCTACAAAGTTTCTGACTAAATAGCCACTTCTTGGGTAAATTTGCCCACGAGTTACCGCGAGGCAGACCCTAAGAGATCTCACACTTAAACATCGGCACTAATCCCGGCATAAAACTACCATTTGCGCTGAGACCAGACGTGACTGGGCCTTAATCCTTTGTTTCTCGACAAGATTTCTTAATTTCCGTTGAGTGGGTGGTGTGGTGTTGCATGGGAATTGCATAGTCAGGTCGCACAGGATGCATATCGTTTGTTGATCTGATCTCGTTTTCAGATGTGCCGATGTCCACTAACTGTTTATATAGTGTTGTTTAGCTTGCAATTCAAGGGGTCGGTTTGTTAGAACGTTGGAGACATTATTAACGCTAAATCTGTACTGACTGGTCTTCGGTGTACATTTGCCCATCTGATTACCTCTGTGATTACATACATACATCTGCCCATCTGATTACGCCTGTGGCTACATACGTACACTGGCCCATCTGCCTACCTCTGTGATTACATATATACATTTGCCCATCTGCCCACCTCTGTGATTACATATATACATTTGCCCATCTGCCTACCTCTGTGATTACATACATACATTTGCCCATCTGATTACGTCTGTGATTACATATATACATTTGCCCACCTGATTACGTCTGTGATTACATATATACATTTGCCCATCTGCCCACCTCTGTGATTACATACATACATTTGCCCATCTGATTACGTCTGTGATTACATATATACATTTGCCCATCTGCCTACCTCTGTGATTACATACATACATTTGCCCATCTGATTACGTCTGTGATTACATATATACATTTGCCAACCTGATTACGTCTGTGATTACATACGTTCACTGGCCCATCTGTCTACCTCTGTGATTACATATATACATTTGCCCATCTGATTACGTCTGTGATTACATACATACATTTGCCCATCTGATTACGTCTGTGATTACATATATACATTTGCCAACCTGATTACGTCTGTGATTACATACGTACACTGGCCCATCTGTCTACCTCTGTGATTACATATATACATTTGCCCATCTGATTACGTCTGTGATTACATACATACATTTGCCCATCTGATTACGTCTGTGATTACATATATACATTTGCCCATCTGCCCACCTCTGTGATTACATACATACATTTGCCCATCTGATTACGTCTGTGATTACATACATACATTTGCCCAACTGATTACGTCTGTGATTACATATATACATTTGCCCATCTGCCTACCTCTGTGATTACATACATACATTTGCCCATCTGATTACGTCTGTGATTACATATATACATTTGCACATCTGATTACGTCTGTGATTACATATATACATTTGCCCATCTGATTACGTCTGTGATTACATACATACATTGGCCCATCTGCCTACCTCTGTGATAACATATATACATTTGCCCACCTGATTACTTTTGTGAATACATACGAACACTGGCCCATCTGCCTACCTCTGTGATTACATATATACATTTGCCCATCTGATTACGTCTGTGATTACATACGTACACTGGCCCATCTGCCTACCTCTGTGATTACATACATATATTTGCCCATCTGATTACGTCTGTGATTACATATATACATTTGTCCATCTGCATACCTCTGTGATTACATATGTACATTTGCCCATCTGCCTATCTTTGTGATTACTTATGTACATTTGTCCATCTGCCTACCTTTGTGATAGCATACGTACATTTGCTTATCTTCCTACCTTTGTGATTACATATGTACATTTGTCCATCTGCCTACCTTTGTGAATACATATGTACATTTGTCCATCTGCTTACCTTTGTGATTACATATGTACATTTGTCCATCTGCCTACCTTTGTGATTACATATGTACATTTGTCCCTCTGCCTACCTTTGTGATTACATATGTACATTTGTCCATCTGCCTACCTTTGTGATTACATATGTACATTTGTCCATCTGCCTACCTTTGTGATTACATATGTGCATTTGTCCATCTGCCTACCTTTGTGATAGCATACGTACATTTGTCCATCTGCCTACCTTTGTGATTACATATGTACATTTGTCCATCTGCCTACCTTTGTGATAGCATACATGCATTTGCTTATCTTCCTACCTTTGTGATTACATATGTACATTTGTCCATCTGCCTACCTTTGTGATTACACATGGACATTTGCCCATCTGCCTACCTTTGTGATTACATATGTACATTTGTCCATCTGCCTACCTTTGTGATTACATATGTACATTTGTCCATCTGCCTATCTTTGTGATTACTTATGTACATTTGTCCATCTGCCTACCTTTGTGATAGCATACGTACATTTGCTTATCTTCCTACCTTTGTGATTACATATGTACATTTGTCCATCTGCCTACCTTTGTGATTACATATGTACATTTGCCTATCTGCCTACCTTTGTGATTACATACGTACATTTGCCTATCTGCCTACCTTTGTGATTACATATGTACATTTGTCCATCTGCCTACCTTTGTGATTACACATGTACATTTGTCCATCTGCCTACTTTGTGATTACATATGTACATTTGTCCATCTGCCTACCTTTGTGATTACATATGTACATTTGTCCATCTGCCTACCTCTTTGATTATATATGTACATTTGATAATTTGTCGACCTCTGTGTTAACTTACGTACATCAACCTACATGTATAAATCTGAACATCTCAAGGTTTTAAAGTCAAAGTAACCGGCTTCCAAACTGAAACAAACACTCCACAATTCATGACTCTTGTATGCTGCAGTATGTATCAACGCGAAAAAAACCCCAACAATATTCAGAGTCCTGCATTTAAGGTGTTAACACATTTGTTATTATTGTATCATAGTGCGGTGGGGTGAAATGGGGTTAAACGTCGCGTCCAAGATTATTGCAATTATATAGCCTTGTGCATGTACGTATGAGTGTAGCTGCTAGCCCACAGAGATACCATGCCGCAGTTTTACATGAATATCCCACTCAGACACAGTATACCTACTCCGAGCCGACCAGTCCTTGTTTTAGCCCCCTAATGCCGTGCGCCAGACAGGGTATCAACAAGTACCATCTTTTAACGTCTTTCATTATGACGCGACCGCGGATCGAACCCCGGACCTTCCGTTCGCCGGGCGGACACTCTAACACTAGACCACTAGAGGATGGGGTGTGTGTGTAGTGTGGGGGTCGGGAGGTGTTGTCGGTGTGAAATGAGATCGTATAACCTTCCACTTGTAAAGATCAGAAACCGTTTTTAGTTTATACACGGAAAACCTTTGTTCCGTTTTGGATTTAAACACATTCCAAAAAATAACTGATATCTCACACCGAGCGTACGGGTTGGATTCCCAACATGAGTAAGTGAGTGAGTGAGTGAGTGAGGTTTTACGCCGCTTTTAGCAATATTCCAGAAATATCATGGCGGGGGACACCAGACAAGGGCCTATATGTCCTCGGTCTTGGTACATTGCTAGCGGCGGCGTATAACGTACACATACACTCAGTCATTTTATTCATGATCCAAATGTTCGCAAAGTTTATACTCCGTATGCAGGCAATCTTTAAGATGGGGAACAAGATGAATGGAATCTTAAAGCTTAGGATCAAGAGATAAACAGGAAATAATACGATTATTAACATAAAAACGGTCTTCACAGCTTTAACACAATAACACCTGAAGGATGTTATATAATCGTTCCAGTCAATTCCGAGAGAGCTCTAGTGCTAAATTTAAAATATCCTTAAAATAACACCTGTCCAAATATAGGAATTATTTCAACTCGAAGGGATCACGTTTTATTTGGTCACAGAATATTTTGACACCAGCTCCATAAACGGACAGGTTAGAGTGTGGTTGTAACAGGCATTCATCTCCAAGTGTGACGGTGACGATAACCCCCATCCCCACCCCCCCTACCCCCCACTCACCCACCCCTAGATACGTCAATACGTCATGTCACGTCACATACACAAGCAACTGAACGTCAGAATGTAAATGTATGTGCGAAGCATCGCGTCAACAGACAGCTTCATTCAAGGTAGATGTTCTTCAATTTAGAAAAAAAAGTATGTTCTGACCCTAAAACAATGAACTCACCCTCGTGTTCTGTTTGTTTGTTCGTTGTTTTATTATTTAACACCGCATTCTGCAATATTCCAGCTATATGAAAGCGGTCTTTATATTATCGAGCTGGACCAGACAATCCAGTGATTGACATCGTGAGCATCGATCTAGGCAATTGGAATACGATGACATGTATCAACCAAGTCAGCGAGCCTGTTCTCCCGATCCCGTTAGTCGCCTTTTACGGCAAGCATAGTCGCCTTTTACGGCAAGCATGGGTTGCTGAAGACCTTTTCTAACCGGACCTTCCACACTAAACAGGCACGCCGTGATATTAGGAACCGATCCTTTCATATTAGTTAGTGAATATAGTTTTACGCCGCTTTTAAGCAATATCCCACAATATCACGGTGGGGAACACGAGAAATACCAGAGATGGGATATTTTTGTCACTGCTCCAAAACACACAACACAATTCCATGAAAGGAGGAATTTTTTCACAACACATTTTTTTCAGGACATTAAACATGTCCAGTGACGAATCTTATTTTAGTTTTGGTAAAAACTGATGTTTTTCACATCCGTTTAAAAATCATTTATCCAACATCCGTTTTCGGCATCATTTCTCACTCCAGGGCGTCTGGAACCCCACCCCAACTTTGAAAACCAATGTAGTATTTTGTTGGCAATAAAAATGATTGGACCCCCCAATTTTAAAAATGCTGGATTCGACCTTCAAAGACATGATAAAAACATGGGTTACTAAAGACCTATTCTGACCAGGATCTTCACGGGTCCACGTGTACTGTGCATGATGGATTTATTGCGGGCTATGTGTAGGTAATGTCTGACAGTGGAAGTTAACGCTCACAGTGTTGTAATTATAGAACGTGACAGATTAGTAATCAGTGGGTGTAACGGTACCAGTGTAACAGATGTAGGTATGTCACAAGGCAAATAAGGGTCATAAACTACGTCACTCTTGATTTGCGAGCATTCATCGCTGTTCAACAACACTACATTGACGGCGCATGCTTTCGTTAGACTGAAATAATCGGTGTTCAACATGACCACATTAGTCAATAGCCTTTAGTTAGCCTGAAACTTTGACACGTACAAGACCCGCGAAGATCCGGGGTAGAATAGGTCTTCAACAACCCATGCTTGCCCTAACAGGCGACTGTTCTTATCGTAAGAGGCGACTAACGTGATCGGGTGGTCAGGCTCGCTGACTTGGTTGATGCATGTCATCGTATCCCAATTGCGTGGATCGATGCTCATGATAACAATCACTGGATTGTCTGGTCCAGATTCGATTATTTACAGACCGCCGTCATGTATCTGGAATATTGTTTAGTGCGGCGTTAAACAAAGGACATACAAACAAATAAACAAACAAAACAAACAAGTAAAATCCAGAACAGCGAGTGTATGGATTATCCACAGAAGACTCTCGTTCACTCGTTCAGTTCCTGGAGTTTCATGTTCTCAATCGTGATTGGTCCCGATCTACAAGACGATCGTAACTCTCATATTTCACGAGGCATAGGCTTAGATGGACTCACGTAGGTTTACGATTGTCGTATATATAGATTTGTTTGAGAAACGTGGGCCTGGACTTCCACAAACACATCATCTCCCGTCGTGTATCTACATGACGTCAATGTCGCGCAAAATGTCGGTGTAGAGACGGGTCGTGTATGATGATGTATGATGCAACAACGTCAGTTTGCCATTTACAGTGAGCGTAATACATGAAGCGAATACACCTTTGACCTCTACAGTGAATTTAATAGTTTCCGAGCAGATTTATTATGAAACAAATATCAAACAAAATACATTAAAAGTATAAAGAGACACACGTTCAGTCAAATATATACCGGCGTAAGTGACAGACCACGTTTAGTTGCAAGGTGTTGGTCATGGATTGCCTTAAGCAACATTTTTATTTTAAAATTATCTTCGAAATATTTTTGTAAGTGCGGCGTTAAACAACCACCACCACCACCACCACGAAGGGGCAATGTATCCTCTTGGTTAAAGTGTTCACTCGTCAAGCCGCAGACCCAGGTTCTTTTCCCTAACTGTGTTCAATTTGTCAAGCTCACAGCGCCCTGGGGGCGCTCGGGTAGCCTAGTGGTAAAAGCGTTCGCTCGTCACGCCGAAGACCCGGGTTCGATTCCCGACAATGGGTACAATGTGTGAAGCCCATTTCTGGTGTCCCCCTCCGTGATATTGCTGGAATATTGCTAAAAGCGCCGTAAAACCATACTCACTCACTCACTCACTCCGCCCTGATGAAGTTGAATTATTGTTGGGAGCAACGACAAAAACATGCTCTCTTTATAGTTGATACTCGTTTTCTCATAAAATGTTTTCCCTTTATGTATGAATACGGTTTTACGCCGCTTTTAACAATGTTCCAGTAGTATCACGACGGGGGACACCAGATATGGACTTCACACATTGTACCCATTTCGGGAATCGTACCGGGCCTTCGACGTGACGAGCGAACACATTAAACACTAGGCTACCCCAACGCATATCGACCATTACTGCAATACAATACTGAAATAGCGTTTGTTTGTTTTGTTTGTTTGTTGTTTAACGCCGCACTCAGCAATACTCCAGCTCTATGGCAGCGGTCTGTAAATAATCGAGTCTGGAAGAGACAATCTAGTGATTGACATCATGAGCATCGACCCACGCACTTGATACGCGATGACATGCATCAACCAAGTCAGCGAGCCTGACAACCCGGTCTCGTTAGTCGCTTCTTAAGACAAGCATAGTCGCGTTTTATGGCAAGCATGGGTTGCAGAAGACCTATTCCATCCCGGATCATCCCGGGTCTTTGAAACAGAGTATCATGAAATACACGTCTCTTTGGCTTGAGGTGTTCCTGTCATGTCCCGTGTCTCGCTACACTTATTCCTACATTATACATACATGTCAAGCATAACGTACCTAAAGATGACAGCCATGTCATCGCTTGACGTCCAGTAACAGGCGGCTCCGTATCCCACGAGACGTGCCCGTCACCATGGCAACACCAGTTTCCCGTTTGAATATTTTTTAAAACAAAATAAAAATAAATCTTTCAGAGTTAAACCCACACGATTCTTTGGTGCACTGTGCAAGTTTTAGTGAATCAATGTTGTATAACCCTTCATTCAACAATATTCCATCTGTATGGTGGGGGTCTGTAAATAATCGAGTCTGGACCAGACAATCCAGTGATTGACATCATCTGCATCGATCTACGAAATTGGGATGCGATGACATGCGTCAACCAAATCAGCGAGCCTGATCACCCGATCCCGTTAGTCGCCTCTTACGACAAGCACAGTCGGCTGTTACGGCAAGCATGGGTTGCTGAAGACCTTTTCTAACCCGGACCTTCCACACTAAACAGGCACGCCTTGATATTAGGAACCGATCCTTTCATATTAGTTAGTGAATATATTTTTACGCCGCTTTTAAGCAATATCCCACAATATCACGGCGTGGAACACGAGAAATATCAGAGATGGGATATTTTTGTCTCTGAACCAAAACACACAAAACAATTCCATGAAAGGAGGAATTTTTTCACAACACATTTTTTTCAGGACATTAAACATGTCCAGTGACGAATCTTATTTTAGTTTTGGTAAAAACTGATGTTTTTCACATCCTTTTTAAAATCATTTATCCAACATCCGTTTTCGGCATCATTTCTCACTCCAGGGCGCCTGGAACCCCACCCCAACTTTGAAAACCAATGTAGTATTTTGTTGGCAATAAAAATGATTGCCCCCCCCCCCCCCCCCCCCCCCCCCATTTTAAAAATGCTAGATTCGACCTTCAAAGACATGATAAAAACACAAATACTGCAAGTATCAGCATGCATAACTCAATTCGTTCGCCAAGTATTCACCTGATGAAGTGACAAGTTGCCTGAAAGGACGTTAAAACAATTAAAAAAAGTTGTTATCCCTAAAGAGTTCCATGTCTTCATGCACGAAACTTGTCGGTTCTTTAACAAAACAAAAGTGTTTTCGCTGCTTGAAGGCAGTCTTGGGTGTGCGCCTGTGTGTATTTGTGCTTTGAAGTCTCATTCAACATGTCAGGGACGACATTTCAACTTCAATAGAGAGTATCATTTATTTTTACACTAGTTATGAAAGGCCCATCTAATTTTGTCATGTTCAACACAAGTGTAGGCCGCCCGTCGGAATACCGCGTCAGGTAGGCAAATAATATAACATTTTAAAACATCCCTCATTTTGAAGAACAGACGATTCTGTTGTTGTGTGTTAACACTGTGATGGGTTTGAATTCGTTGAGACACAGGGGAAAATAACCCCTGGCATATTTCTCGATGGCAAGACCCAGTTCATTTCTATCGACTATTTATTCTCAGCATCGTGTTGTGTACATTTTAAGCGTGCAGTTGTGAAGAATCGTCACTTAGTATGCACACAGCGTGTGATTGACACGTGTCACGTGACTGTCGGCTAACAGATGATTGGAAGCAGCAGTCTGATTGACAGGCGTTGTCGAACGACATCACTGGGTCGCTCTAATCCCCAGATGAAGCTATTGCTTCCGAGAGGTGCTTTGTGATCCGGCGAACGACTAGGGTTAGTTTTGCCCACCTTTTAGCAGCTGATATCCCATGTTTTTAGTATTTTTTAACGACCCGCTTCTGTGTGTTAGTTCGATGTTTTAGATAGTGTGATCTATAGATATTTTTTTAAAGTCTCGGTTTTATTTGATTAAATATGTCTAAAATTAATATATACGACATGACTTAATCAGTTTGATTAACAGTAACAGCATATTGTCGATTATTCTATTGATCTAATATTCGGTCACTGATTTTTCCTCTCATTGATTTTTCAACCTCAATTTCTCAAACAGCCTATGATAAACCCTTCAATGTACGTTGTAACGCAATCATTATATGCATTAACAAATCAATAATCAATATTTGCTCTGTGCCTGCTTTCGTTATGTACTGAACATCTTTTAAATGAGAACGGCGTTATGTTTTCACACACATAAGTATAACCTTTTCATATCGGTGGAATTTGCAGTTCAAAAACTATATTCTCTGTAGTCATTCTTTAGATGTGTTGCATTCTTTACAGCGACCCAGCTGGGAAATCAAGAAAAAAACACGTCTTGAGATCACGTGACGTTCTGGACTAGGGTAAAAGCATCTAAATATCGCCAAGCGACGGTCATCTCCGACCTCCATCCAACGTTGTGTGTGTACGACTGATGTTAGACGAAGCCCTCTCAGCCGGCGGCAAGACCACGTGAGCCTGGAGAATATGATTGAGTGATATAGACACGGAAACAGTGACATCATAATTCGCGAATATCTTCTCACTTTGTGACAGTCGGTATAAGTAATATATGTGTGGTTGGTCGTGCGTGAAAAAGGTTGTTTCGGAAAAGTTGCTAATTTACAACGGTCGAGTTGGATTTATGTGATGAAATAATATGTAGTGCACGATTCATCACACACTCTCGTGTGGGTCCAGCTTTCAAACGGTGACTATTTTGTTGACGTCCCGTGTGATGTATGGAAGCGAGGTTGTATATATATTCAGCCCTACAAACACTGAATATTTCTCACACACATAAGACGAAAAGGACAAACGACAGTTTCTTTGGTGTAAAGGAATATCTTCACGTGTGTGATTGTAAGATCAAGGGACTTTACCCACTAACTCCTAAAACAGAAGGTCAACGAAGAAGCTTAATATTACCAGGACCAGATTGTAGAATACGAACGCATTTGACGTCAAGGATGCGTTTTGAAGATTAATCACGTCTTATGTTTACAGATTGTTAAAATGGGAAATCGTGTGAACTCTTGTCTTTGATGTTTTCGAGTTTTAAGCAGAGACTGTCGTAACGTTGGACGTGAGACTATTAAACTATTCACTCAAGAGATATAAATCTCTCAAAAGACGGAGTGTACCTATAAAACTATGATTTGTGAATAGCTATGTTATACGGAAAAACACGACGTCATTTCAAAGATTGCCAGTGAAACGTGTTCATCTGTTTCCTGAAAGAGAACCCTGTTCTACCTGTGTTGATTGGAAAGCGGCGAGATGAAAGTCTTTACCTGGATTCTTCTGTTTATGTATCAGGTGGGCCTCGTTCACCTGGGCACAGGTAGGGTTTCACGAACATATTTGTTGAAGGGATTGTATATTATAACACTGGGACATTTTATTGGTCAGGGGAGTAAGCAAGAGTTTGGCAAGATTAGAAAATGATTGCCACTTGCTGACGACTCATTTTACATATGTCAACAACTTGTTTGACATGACATGGGATAATTATATACAGTATATTTTTCTGTCTCTTGCCCCCGAATACCAAACACTACAATAATAACACATACTGGTTTACTTACATATATGTCTAAGAGACAATAAAAAAACACATTTAACAATAAGAGTGGCATAATTTATATCTTAGCTCGGCCACTTTGAAATATATGTTAGAAGCTCTAATGCACAAAGTTCTCATGTACTTTGACATATATACGGATAGGAGAAGGGCTATGATAAACGGCTGGGAGTCATCGCTACACCCATATATACTTATTAACGTAGTATGCAGGTGTATTAATTCACAATCGAACTATTATTATTATATTTACTATTCTTATTATTATTGTTATTCTTCTTCTTATTATTATTAAAGTAACAAGGCGGGTTCAAAGGTCACGGCGTGTAAACAGAGAGCTGTAAATATTGTTTTCGTGAAAGAGTTTTAAGTGAGAACATCTATCATGCCCTGACAGGGATGAGGGATAGTTACAGTGACTGTAACATGGTTAAATAGTCTCAGCCAATTGTGTGCTGCCAAGTGAAAATGACATATAGCGAAATTGAGATCACCTTAGTTGACTTAGGGACAAGCCATATGCTTTTCAGATGGTGGGGTTGGGGGTTGGGTTGGGTTGTGTGTGTGTGTGTGTGTGTGTGTGTGTGTGCGTGCGTGCGTGTGCGTGTGCGTGTGCGTGTGCGTGTGCGTGTGCGTGTGCGTGTGTGAAAATTAATGCGAGCCCTTTTCTTGTAGACACAAAATATAATTCGCTATTTTTATTAATTTAAAAAAATGAGTCACCTGTTCACGTTGGGAAGAAATAACTGAGTTCGTATACATTATAAAATAATGATTTGAAAGCAACATGCCGGACTCCTTCCTGACAATCAAATGGTTGCTCATTTCGTTTGATGTTTGCTTCTTTCAGAGATAATGGAATATAAGGCTTATGGGATTTATCGAATGCTTTTAAAGTCTTTATCACACAAAGGCGAGTATAGACAATATACCTGTATATGGAACTGAAACTGGTTTATCAACCTCAGTCAAGCTACTGTGGTCGCGAGCTCCATGAAATGCTGGTGTGGCAGCGTACTGTTTGAGGAGACTCGGAGTGATGAAGGTTTAAGACGTTTTTCACTTTGGTGCTGACAAACCACAAATCATAATCAGTCATAGGATTCAGGCACGCCAAAGGGACGCAACTCTGAATTTCGAATTGCAGCGCCATGGAAGTCTGAGAACCTTTGTTCAAGAATTCGTAGAAACGTTTCATACGTGTTACACATGTTCAATAATAATATGATCTCAGAGTGTGGTATGAAATTAAAGCGTACTAAAAGAACGAATTTGAAAATAACATAAATCGGTGGTCGATGGGCACGTGGAAACAAACGTCTCATATATGCCGTGTCCATCATTCATGTTTCATCGTTCTCATGAAACGATTGTTCATATAGAAACATGAAATAAATAACCTTTTTTATTAATCCACTCAGAATGTCTGAATAATAAATAAAATCCAACACCATAACTAGCTGTGCCATTATCTTTGCTCCGTATTGATATAGTGTTGCTAAACATGCGTTGAATAACCGATCTGTTGACATCAAACACTTTCCTCTTCGCAACTAACTGTCAAACCCGGAAAATGTGATTGATCGGCACGATTTAAACATTTCTAAATATTCGACATTCTAAATATCACTTTCTCTTGTTAAATATCCAAACCAACAATTTTAGCAATGACAGAAACATTCACCCATTGACAAAAACAAATGCTTTGTGCATATTAAACCATACTGTGTTTGATTATTAAAGATTCCTGGAGGCGGCGAAATTCGTTTTTGGGGAAAAATGGCTATTTTAGACAACGGATGTGCAGATGTGGCAAACTTGGTTTTGGCGACTTTATTGAAATAGTTATTGAACGATCGTGCCTGCTATATTAATAACCAACTTAAGAAAGATCACTGACACGCTTGGCGCTCGTGTATGTCATTGTATTATCGGTCACGTGCGACGCGAAGCGAACCTTTTATCATGTTTCGGTTTGAAGGTGGAGTATAATTTTATATTGTTTTAAATCATAAATTGCATACATAGTATGGATATGATATATCATTATCTTGTCACATATATTTTACTTCCGGTGCGACCGCCTCCGTGGTCTAGTGATAGAGCGTCCGCCCGGAGAGCGGAAGGTCCAGGGTTCGATCCCCGACCGCGTCATACCAAAAGACGTTAAAAGATGGTACTTGTTGTTACCCTGTCTGGCGCTCGGCATTAAGGGGCCCAAACAAGGACTGGTGGGCTCGGAGTCAGTGTCTGAGTGGGGTATTCATGTTAAACTGCGGCATGGTATCTCAGTAAGCTAGCACTATAAATCGGCATCAGTCCGGACTAGTACAAGCAGCCACACAAACACACACACACGTACATCGCGTCGCTATATAAGTGTAATAATCTTGGACGCGACGTTAAACCCCATTTCACCTCAGAAATCTATGTATAACACACCATTGGAACAATTTTATCCCTGTGGAACTCTTAAGCATGTAAAATTGTCGATGTTCTATATGCACAATCTTCTTATACACTTTATTCAACCGGTTTCTGACGTTTCTTCACGGTTTCGGGGCGGTTGGGGTAGCCTAGTGGTTAAAGCGTTTGCTCGTCACGCCGAGGGCCCTGGTTCGATTCCCCTCATGGGTACAATGTGTGAAGTACATTTCCGGTGTCACCCGCCTTGATATTGCTGGAATATTACTAAAAGCGGCATAAAACCATACTCACTCAGGCTTAAAGCTTTCTTTTGTTTTCTTGGTTTCATACATAACTGTTTTCCACCAGTTTCAAAGTGTTTGGTGTATTATACATTCAGAGAACATTATTTGCGCTATCTTATCAATCTTGTAAGTTTGGTCCAGGATTCTAAGCTCTATATTCTAGGAGTTCTCGAGATATTGGCTACTCGTGGATCTCTGCAGATTGCCTTTTGGAATGTTAAGGAAAACGAGTGTGGGTTTACATTAGGGTTATATAACCGCTTCACCACAGGTGCAGTTTTAGCTCTTATTATAATGATAAAAAAGACAAAACACTTTCCATATTCAATAAACATCTCTGGTAAAAGCAGAGTTGATGGCACGATTCCGAAATTATCATTAACATGTGTTTACGAATCACTATCATATAGTAATGATACCAGGTGTTCGCGAAAAGGTGAGCGTATCCTGCCCTACCGGTGGCAGCGTCACAAACACATGCAAAGGCAAGTCGATTATTTATTATTTTAATATTTTTCTCACACGGAATAATTCATCAATGTATCGTAATGCGTCTGCTTTTGGACAACGTTTTAACCTGACCCTATTCCCTGGAAATGGTTTCTAGATTTGTCAGACACACTGCACTTATAATTAATATATTTCCTGAATAATCCATGTCCCTCTAAGGAATAAAACAAAGACAAGTACACATGCATGTCATTCACAATTTTACATATAAATAATTATTCAAACATTCTTGAGTGTAAATCCCATACATTTCAACTGAATGTTTTTCTGAATAATCTGTCTGGTGCTCGGCATGACGCGATATGACAAGGGCTCAGAGTTAGTATTCTGAGTATTCAAGTCAAAACTGCGGCAGTGTATTTCAGTGTGCTAGAACTTTAAACCGGAATTAGTCCGGGCTAATACAAGCACGCACACACAGAGCTGTGCGTTTGTTTGTTTGCTTGTTTGCTTGTTTGTTGTTTAACGCCGCACTCATCAATGTTTCAGCTATATGACGGCGGTCTGTAAATAATCGGACCAAACAATCCAGTGACTGACATTATGAGTATCGATCCACGCAATTGGGATACGATGACATGCAATTACGAAGTCAGCGAGCCTGACCACCCGATCCCGTTAGTCGCCTCTTACGAGAAGCGTGGTCGCCTTTAACGTCAAGGATGGGTTGCTAAAGACCTATTCATACCCGGATGTTCACGGGTGAGCTGTAAGTGCCATAATCTTATGTCAATCCCCATTGCACCTGACTCACCGTGTCAGGACAGGTCCCAGGTACCGCATTATTGTCGCAAGCGCCGACTAAACCTCGCTCGATTTGTTATTTACAGTCGTCGTGATTTCACTGTAATAATGCTGACTGGGGAACATTGACTCAAGCACTCGCAAAATATCTAAGAAAAGCGGTTGCTGGTTATAATAATGTCAAATTATAAAACTAGCAGAAGTCTGTACGTTCAATATTTCACAGTCTGTGTAGCAGACCATGGAACAGGTACCAACAAAACCACAATGTTGACGGTCAACCCCGTTCAGGGCGTCCCTGGTCAACGACAAGAGTACAGGATCGATTCATCCGAAACCAGGCCCTACGAAATCGAGCTCAAACGGCGAATCAAATTGCTGCGAACGTTCATCAGGCGGTTGGAGTACGAGGTCAGGCGATAGAAATCGCCTACATGCAGCTTATCTCCATGATTGACGGCGACGTGTTGTGCCGCCCACCATATCATCATGTTGCCAACAGACACCAATGGTGTACACAACGTCGAAACTGGGGCAATCGTCGCTGGTCACGTGTCATGTCTTGAGATGAGTCCCGATTCACTTTGCACTTTCTTGATAGGCGTGGTCTTGTCTGGCGACGTCGAAATGAATGCCAAGCCAATGTTAACCTGAGACTTCATGACTGATTTGGCTGTGGATCTGTTATGGTGTGGGATGGCATCACTATGACCCTACTCCACATTGTGCAATGAAGGGTCACTGGACAGTACTATCGGGACAACAAACTGACACCCTTTATCTGCAAGACGTGTGAGTCGACGTTTTGTCTTTCAGAACGACAGCGCCCGCGATTACTGTGCACGAATCGTCAATGCTCACCTCCAAACAACATCCATAGAATGCCATGGCTTTGACCCTACTGAACACGTCTTGGGGCGGTCGGGTTAGCCTAGTGGTTAAAGCGTTCGCTCGTCACGCCGAAGACCCGGGTTCGATTCCCGACATGGGTACAATGTGTGAAACCCATTTCTGGTGTCCCCCTCCGTGATATTGCTGGAATATTGCTAAAAGCGGCGTAAAACCATACTCACTCACTGAACACGTCTGAGATATGAAAGGGAGATGAGTGCGTCAACGTCATTGGCCGCCGACCATGTTGGCTGAACTAGACCAGACGCTCCAAGAGGAGGTGGCCAGACTCCCTCAAATCGCCGTTGGGAAACTCATCCACAGTGGTACTCGTCGAGTGAACGAATGTTTGACAAATCGAAGCAGTATTACGTATTATTGATACACAAACGTCAGTTTCGAAATTCGCCATCTTACCACCATCGTCCTTCAAGATCGGCGGCGGTCATACTGTCATACTTCACTACTGGTTGTAATGCGTTCCCTATTCGTTCATTAGTATCATACAACTATTATTGTTATAGTGGTCCTATTTTTCCAAATGGTTCACAAAATTAAAATTTAAATATAATATTTCAATAAGTAAGATTTTGTGAACCATTTGGAATAATAGGACCACTATAACATTACTATAAAATTACAATTTTGGAAACTTTAAGATGAGTTTATTTATTAGGATCCCCTACTTTGTTTTAAGAGTATACTTCAGTAAATCCACGAGCTCAGGTTTGGTGCCCACATACAAAGGATCTTAATCGGGGACAGTCTGGGATGCGAACGCATCAGTCTACGGATGCTGGTAGTTACATGAACCCCATCAACTCTTTACAGCGAACCTGCGGCAGTTGACAGCCGGCATTACCTGTAGTTATCGAACGCTGACCCTCCGCGCGACAACCTGGCGCTTGACCCACGACACTCTGTCACAATAACTAGCTAGATTCTACACGATGTTTTTAATAACGAAAGTGAACCATTGTCCTAGTTGCGCTAGGAGTGCTGACATGTGTGGGACCTTGTCAGTTATTCACATCGTTAATGAAACTATATTTCCCGACTAAATGGTTGATTTATAATTTATTAGAAATATATTATTCCATCACAATTGTAGAAAAGTAACGATGAAAGAATATTGTTTGGACGAAACCTAACGAAATCAACGAAACTGAAAATCATCTTCGATGAGGTTGAATACTTTATATATGGAATTGGTTTAAGATTCATGTTTAAGAAACATTCATGTTTGTATGTTGTTTAACGCCCCAGCTATAGAACGGCTGTCCGTAAGTAATCGAGTATGGATAATCCAGTGATTGACATCATGAACATCGATATGCGCATTTGGGATACAATGACAGGCATCAACCGAGTCAGCAAGTCTGACCACCCTGTCCCGTTAGTCGCCTTAATATTACGACACATTACTATAGGTTGCTGAAGACCAAGGTCGCGTTGCTCAGGCGTAGCGCAAGTCATGGCTGTCCATCTCTGATCTATACACGACCCCGCTGTGGCAAAGCGCTGAAGAGCGAAAGTCAGCACTTCTTGAGGTGCTCAGAAGTGCTGAGCAACTTAATACAAATAGCAACCCAAATCACTGATCAGCGCAGAAGATGCACGTTACTTATGCCTAAATTGTTTCATAGACATAGAAGACAATTTATGGATAACAGCTGTCATTACGACGTTTCGGTATAGATCCTTATACCGTTGTCAAGCAAGGCTGAATGATGAACATGGTACAGATTACGTATATATTAGGTAGTAGGTGGAGGATTAACAGTAACAGCAATTGCACAGATGAGAGAGATTATCACGAGTGGGTTAAATAGTTACAACATGAGGATACTACTGTAACAATATGATGGACAGAGAACACATGATGAAGGAGCCAATATGACAGGAAGCTACTTAACCAGGATTCGGTATACATAGGTGGGGTGATTATTGCTTGTTGAGTTCATAGTAGGCGTATGGGATGAAATAGCCTTGATCTCTGTTAACTGGTGGCTTGTAGGGGCGAATGTGGACTGCTTCTATTAGTTTTCTTTAAGTGAAGCCATGGAGGTTGTTGGAGAGGATTTGGACGTTTTCCAAGTTATTGTTGTGATTGCGGCAGTTTCTGACATGGTCCGAGATGGCTGATTTACTGTCTGATTTGATGGTTGAGGTTTTGTGCTCTTTGTTTCTGGTTTGAAGGGGCGGAATGTTTCACCGACATAGGATTGTCCACAGTTGCAGCCAATTTATTAACAAGTTGGAGTTTGGTAGTGTTTCTACCGTTGGCTCTTAGTAGGGTATTGAGGGAGGTGGATTTGGTGAAGTAGGTATCAACATTGCTGTTTGAAGAGGCGGCTGATGATGTGGGAAGCGTTTACTATGAATGGGGGGGGGGGGGGGGGGGGGGCGATGCTGAAGGATGATGATTAAGGTTTAGAGGTCGCAGACCTGGGTGTGGGATGGAGTACAGAGGAGATGACTTTGTCCAAGACTTCCGGTGGGTAATTGTTGAGATGAGTGAAGACTTGGCCGAGGAGTTGGATCTCATATGTGTCACGTATATCAATGCGGATACAGCGGAAGGCAGTGCGTTGTTGCACAGACCGCTTCCCAGTGCTTCCAAGCTCTGCCAAGCGCTAGTCCCATTTGCAGCGTTAAACAATGCGGCGATCGCCTCCGTGGTCTAGTGGTAGAGCGTCCGCCCGAAGAAAGGAAGGTTCGATCCCCGGCCACGTCATACCAAACGTACTTGGGAACTGGTCAGCTCGGTGTCAGTATACTGTGTCTGAGTGGGGTATTAATGTTAAACTGCCACATGGTATCTCAGAGGGCTAGCACTATAAAACGGTGTTACCTGGGACTAGTACAAGCGGCCACACATACATACACAAATTTCACCTCACCTCAACATGGGTTGCTGAAGATCAATTCCAACCTCGACCTTAACGGGGGAAACAGTCAGTAAAATCAGCCCAAAAAGAATATTTTGTGATATTAATAAGTTATTATTTTATTAAACATAATGCTCTATCACTGTCATCAGTGACGGAAGTACAGTTCATAGTCACACAGTTTGCAAACACAATCGAGCTGCAGGAATAAGGTTTAGAATATTCAAATGTCATGTCCTATTAATTTCCAGTAAAACCTGCATTTATATTACTTTTATACATGCATATCCCGTTAGGTTTTCCTCACGCACGCCAATATTTGCATTGCTTTGTAAAGAAATTTAAAGGGCTGACAATCACTGTCATCGTTGAGAATTATAATATTCTGAGTCATATTAAAGATGGCCACGGGCAGTCAAATTGATAGACATTTCAATTCCCAAAACATATTTATCAAATTTATTTTTTTATTGATTACTTTGATTCTTGTTATTCCACTTAAGTAATAAAAGCGATGTTAATGACGTAATGTTATTCAATGATGTCTTTGTATCTAAAGACTACTGTCAGAGTCAGCGGCATCTTCCCGAGATCACGTGAGCACCTTGATTAAAAACATGAGAAGATTTGGAAAATATCTGTTGACAACGAGTGAGCGGTGCACATGCTTTGCAAATCCTGCAATCGACCAAGATCTGCATGACATTTTACGAACCGGATTTCGATTTCATTGCGCGATTTTGATTGGACTATGCATAGACTCGTTAGTCCAGCCAAAATGTAACTCCATAATACCAGGCTAGTTCGGCAAGGGTGTAAACTGGACTTTGATTGTCAGTTAACTTCCTTGCCTCGGGAAGATACCAGCAGAAGCAAAGAATGACAAAGAAAAATGTTCAATGGTTAAGTTTAATATGTTTTATGTCAGATCATGTGCCAACTGTTAACCGAGTGTTCAGTATTGTATTCACATAGGAGGTTCCTGACCTCTCCTCATCCTTATCTATACAGTGGAATATTTATAGATGACCAGGTATCATGTATGAGTGTACATACTCATAACTTTCATATATATTACATTCATATGTTTCACGACAAAGAGCACTACTACCAAACGCCAGTTGCATATATTCATCTGGTAATTGATGTGTATTATTTTCCCAAAAGCTGTCAAACAATCAATCAATCAATCAAACAATCAATATATATATATATATATATATATATATATATACAAAAGTCCAAAGATGAGCTGTATAATTTACTCAACCGGTTTCACGCATGTGATTTTCAAGAGTACAGTTATACCGTTATACCAATATATATATATAGGATTAAGTGACATCAGTAACAGCAACAGCAACATCATATTTTCACAAGCTCACACTGAACATGAGGATCGGGTGGTCACATGATGACATTGTGATCTAGCTTTGATGTCGACTGGGACGCAAAACACCATCAGCTGTGTTTGTCTATTAATTCAGTTGATGTGTTGCTGGCCCACATACACAGTTTACCACATGTTTTTGGTTGCATTGCATCACAATATTACAAACAAGGACGTCACTGTTAATAATGCAAGATAAATGTACACACGGGCGGATCCAGCATTTTAAAAGGGTGGGGTCCAAAATATCAAAATCCTCTCTCAGATAATTTTACACCCCCATGCCCCCACCCCTCTCGATTAGAAGTTGTAGCAGAGTCACGAGGGGTATATGTTGTTTTATGCCTTCCGCCTTACGTTTTATACCACGAGCCTCAGTCGAGAGGTATAAAACCTAACGTGTGACGCATAAAACCCTTGTACCACGAGTGATACTGCTACAACGAATTTATCTTGCCGATGTGATTCAGTCTGACATTGTAAAAGAATTAAAACAAATTAGAAATTGATAGAAAACAGCTGTTCGATTGAGCTGAAATTAACTTGTACTGTGTCATGTGGCTTCGAAGCAGGCTATATAAGGCATTTATTCTCACGCTCAGAAATCCCCGTGAGCAGCCTCTTTTCTTCGTTGAGGGGTATGAGAGATTTATTCTCCCGCTCAGAAATTTCCTTCTTTCCCAGGCATAGTACATAGTATTTTATCAAGGCCATGTGAACCAATCAGATCTCAACATTCTGACATGGAGGTAAGATCTCTAACATATCTAAGATCTGCTAGTGGCAGAAGTTTTGTTTATGTTCTTGGAAGCTGGAAAAGATCATTAGTCATACGTTGATTAACAATCTAATTTGAAAAATGTGTTCATAGAGTGTATCACATGAGTATAGAGTTTGACGCCGCTTTAAACACTATTCCGGCAATATCACGACCGCAATATAACATTCTATCCATGTGGGGAATCGAATCCGGGTTCTCGATACAACGAGCGAGCTCCGGACTCTGTGGAATCCATGGACTTACAAACACATCTTTATAATCAAATCTGTTAATTGTTATGCCTATTTGTCAGTGTTCTTTGTCAACAATAGTTCCGTAGGGATGAGGTGGTGGTACTAGCTTGGGGGTTAAAGCATTCGCTCATCACGCCGAAGACCCGGGTTTGATTCCCCATATGGGTACAATGTGTGGAGCCCATTTCTGGTGTCCCCAGCCGCAATATTACTGTAATATTGATAAAAGCGGCGTAAAACCATACTCACTCACGGAGTGATGTCACAACAGAAGATATGCCCAGTACACGCACTTTTTCGAACAACCTACTACATTGACAATCGGGTGGTTGAAATGCGTGACAAGACGTAATACTGCGTCATCGCACCATCGCTATCGATGTTCATGCTATCAACCATCAGTTGCCTCGACTTTAAACAGGTCCGTGATGTAGTTGGAATAATGCTGACTATGGCGTAAAGATACATTTACTCGCTTTTACCAACCCTTCGTCCCATAGAAATGTACAAGTAAACTCAGAAGTGATGACGAACCAACGCTGTGACCTAAATATGAAAGGGTTGCACGGTACAAATTTTTGTAGGGATTATGTAACAATATCGTTGCTGTTAGCTGCGTGTATGTATGTCGCACACGTGCCCTACCTGCAAAGACAAACTACCTGTTATAAAAGTCGGTATCTCACACTTTCCACAAATGCTTTTCTGCGCATCTGCTTTCATCAGTGGGTATCATTTTGTCGAAAACACGTGATGTACTCTTTATCACGTGTGAGGTTCAGTCCATTATCACTCATAGGGGTGGGTGGGTGCAGAAACATATTCATCACTGACAACAGAACGTGTTCAAGGTGTTTGTTCGAAATTGTATAAGATGCGATATATATGTAGGGTCCCAAGTACCAAAGAACTCATGCAGTACACCATCTCAGGGGCATCACGTGCTTGCATCGAAACTCATGCTGTAAGTTACAAAGCATGGGAATCGAAATAAGCCAGGCGACATGGTTTCACAATTGGGAGGGTGTCCATGTGTTTTAATCTGACAAACATTCATTTTTTTCTTGAAATGCTAAGAATAGTTCCACACACGTGCGCGTGGATTTCATCAAAGTGGTGAACGTCTCAGACCTGCATCACTTGTCAACACCATACCCGTGCTCATGGGTTTCACCAGTGTGGTAAACGCCTAAGACCTGCATCACTTGTCGACACTAAGACCTGCATCACTTGTCAACACATATACCTGTGGTCGTGGGTTTCACCAGCATGGTAAACGCCTAAGACCTGCATCACTTGTCAACACTAAGACCTGCATTACTTGTCAACACACATACCTGTGCTCGTGGGTTTCCCCAGCGTGGTAAACGCCTAAGACCTGCATCACTTGTCAACACACATACCTGTGCTCGTGGGGTTCATCAACGTGGTAAACGCCTAAGGCCTGCATCACTTGTCAACACATACCTGTGATCGTGGGTTTCCCCAACGTGGTAAACGCCTAAGACCTGCCTCACTTGTTAACACATACCTGTGATCGTGGGTTTCACCAGCGTGGTAAATGCCTAAGACCTGCATCACTTGTCAACATATACCTGTGCTCGTGGGTTTCACCAGCGTGGTAAAAGCCTAAGTCCTGCATCACTTGTCCACACACATACCTGTGCTCATGGGTTTCATCAACGTGGTAAACGCCTAAGACCTGCATCACTCGTCAACACATATACCTGTGCTCGTGGGTTTCCCCAGCGTGGTAAACGCCTAAGACCTGCATCACTTGTCAACACATACCTGTGCTCGTGGGTTTCCCCAACGTGGTAAACGCCTAAGACCTGCCTCACTTGTTAACACATACCTGTGATCGTGGGTTTCACCAGCGTGGTAAACGCCTAAGAACTGCATCACTTGTCAACATATACCTGTGCTCGTGGGTTTCACCAGCGTGGTAAAAGCCTAAGACCTGCATCACATGTCAACACACATACCTGTGCTCGTGGGTTTCATCAACGTGGTAAACGCCTAAGACCTGCATCACTCGTCAACACATATACCTGTGCTCGTGGGTTTCCCCAGCGTGGTAAACGCCTAAGACCTGCATCACTTGTCAACACATACCTGTGCTCTTGGGTTTCGCCAGCGTGGTAAACGCCTAAGACCTGCATCACTTGTCAACACACATACCTGTGCTCGTGGGTTTCACCAGCGTGGTAAACACCTAAGACCTACATCACTTCGTGTTTTTCCACACATTAATTGGACCCACCCTGATATAATGAAAGAATGCACAAAGCATCGTTAAACCAAACTCACTCACATACTCTTGACATAACCCGCGCATTATAAAGTCGAACTTGAATCAGTAGAAGCTCGTTTTTCTTGTGGCTTTAGTGTAAAGTTCTGAGTTTCTAAACATGCCTCGTCGCCTGTAAACAACTCGGCCATCAAGCCGACTATAACCTTAACCTTTGACCCCAGGGTCTGCGTTCCTTGTTTGAGTTTCTGTATGTGTGGCGCCGCGCTTCCGTGTTGACGCTTGTGCGCTTTGCTCGTCAACCATTTAAGTCATCAAATTGTTGACTGTTGTCGCGATGAATCTAATTGCGTACGGGATATCACGATATCCGATGTTTAAAGTGTTAGGGGAATTTTGATTGTGCGACGATTTCTTCTTTTTTAGTTTACAAAGAATATACAGTAAACTACGGTTATGACGAACGCAAAGGGACCGCTAATTTTAGTTCGTTATAACCGCAGTTCGTTATATACATATATACAGCAAATGGCCGGGACCCAAAAATAAGTTCGTTTTTTTCTATCAGTTCTTTATAAGCGTGTTCGTTATAAGCGTGTTCGTTATAAACGTATTTTACGGTTCTGCACTTATATGTTTTACGTTGAAATTTATATATATCTAAGATAATTTTGTCGAACAGGATATATACAGATCCTGCATAACATGTTTAGTATATCCAATCAGAATACATTGATGCCTCTGGGTTTGATGTCATAAATCATGTTTTTTCCATGTGATGAATTATCATTTTAGTGCAAGGTAAAGCCAAGCATATGTTTGGAGGATTCCTTAAATTCCCCCTTGTCATGTAACGCCCACCTTGTCTTAACATCAACATCTATAACTCAGCACTTGAGATTCACTGCTGTCGAGTAACACGAGAAGCGTTTATTAAATACTTTCGCTATAATATTTACTATTCTACCAGTTTCATAAATATATCTTGTAATTGTTCTCGCGCAGAATAATCAACATTTATGTCTATGAATTATTACGAGTTGATATCTTCAAGCATAATTGTGTAATTGTGTTAGGTCAAGTAGGTCAAGGGTGTAAGAAAATAGTTGTCCCGAAGTCACAGCCATAGAGTTTTTTTGGCACACCTTGCACACTTTATCATTGAGAAAATGAGTACTGTTCTTAAAAGATGTTAAATGTGGACATTATTTAGGGACTGCTCATTTATTTTGGGCGAGAGGGGTGTGTGTGTAGTCCTGAAATATATATTACATAAAATTGGAGGGGGGGTGGGGGGGGGGGGGGGGGGTGTAGTATGATACAGTCCTAAGACCAATCTCATCCCCAACCCTCGTCTATCCTATTATAAATGAACAATCCCAAAGAAGACTAAATCCGTTTTTGTACGAACCACTCACTCAGGACTTTATGTGCCCCAAAGCTCCACACGCTGTTACGTCAAATATATTACGTCTTCAATCAAACCTCGCCCCAGAAAAAATGCTGTTTTTAAAGCCGTGAGTATATTACACATTTGCATAATGTTTCTTTATATACACGTAGCGGGGATGCTAGGGGCCTATTCTAACCCGGAGTCCCCCAGGGACGTTTACATATATCATTGTGGTGCATGTAAACGCAGGGTAATTTTACTACGACTTACTGTCGTGCATTAACAAGCAGTTCATACGTGCATTTACGTGATATTCAGGGACGTATAGACACAGCTTTAATCTATACTACACCCTGTTTCATTAACATGTCTTGCTAAATATAAAACATCAACGCCAGAGTGTAACCAGTCTCGATTTATCCGCCGTAATAGATTCCATTAGGAGTAAAAGGCAAGAGGGGTGGACATTATGGGAATGGATCACGGAAAATCAATGATCACTCCAGGTGTGGACGAAGAGGCTGTGCATCTTCTCCCCTTCTCCCCTACGGGTAGCACCCCCTGCGGATAGCACCCCTTACGCTTAGCACCCCTACTTAGTTCCCGGTACTAAGATATGTTTCAAAGTGGTATTGCATTATCGGAAAATATTCTTCACGTTGCGTTATTTGTGCATGGCAGATGGTGTCCGCATAATATTAGCATTTTATTTTGTTTGGCTTTTCAATATGTTCTGTTACTAGTGATAAGTTGTTATCTGACTTTTCTTGGAAGGAAACGAAGTTTGGTCGCTAATGGGGCCAAATGAAGGAAGTGATTGAGTATAGTATTACGCCGCATTTGGCATTATTCTAGCAATATTCGGCGGGGGACACCAGAAATGGACGGCGATTTGGAAAGTGGAACCTGATAAGTTCTGATATTAAGCATCTGTGGTCATTGCTAGTTCCTATATTAGTATATAATATTCAGTAATATACAAAATGAGCAATTACGTACCGTTATTCTGATCAGTTCGTTCTGAAGGATTAATATACTCAAATTGCAAGCCTCCACAATGCGTCTTGATGTACGTATTGTTCGAGGTGTTCAAACAAACCTTCAAGACATGACTTACAATCTATAACTGTTTCTGAAACCATTACCAGCTCCTTACACATATTCAAGATGACCGAGATTGAATGTAGGCATGGATTTAACCTGAGGGGATTGTTTTGTTATCATATTGATCTTGATTCACGAAGAATGTAGGCCTCCGGTACATGTTTATATAGGTGGTCAGGCAGCATATAATATATGTAACGATAAATATTAGCAGTCAACATGCATCTTTCTGAAGCAATTTGCATGATAAATATACATATCCAGGTGTCGAATTTCATTCGTATCGGTTGATGCCAAAAACATATAGTATTTGTTACGTGTAGCTTATGATATGAATTAAGTAAGTATGTACTTCTCACGCAGTGTTTTATACCGGACAAAAAACATCAAAAAATGGTTTTCATCTTCGACGTAACCTTCATTACAAAGAGAGAACAACCTTTAATCTCTGAGGATATTGAAATACCTGCCAGTTTCTATTTTGAGACAATGGACACTGAAACGAAATTGTGCCCTGGCCACGCTGAATTTTGCAATTGTGACATGTTTTGGGTATAATTCCGTTCCAAAAGTACCTTTAAAGAACATCGTTATCTAGGCATTAGTTCCCTGACAAAGGATTCTTTACTAATTACTGTGTGTGATTCCCATACATAGCCAAATACAAATCGAAACAACAAATACTTTAATTTGGAAACCCAATTATTTTTGCCATTATTTGCATATTATAACACTTGTTTGGATATCTTTCTTTTGGCATATTTATGATCTAATCCATTTTTATAGAACGTTTAAATGCAAAAATACACAAAGGGTATCTGCCACACTCACCCAATACTGTGTAATGTGGTGTTGAGATCTTCACTCCAAGAAAACGTTTACATGAAAACACGGGAAAGGTTTCTATATTCGACCCACTTTCCAACCCCCAAACCCATACAGTAAAGTAGGCATAATTTTAGTATCAAATATCCTAAAAATAATTTAAACGGAATTGGTTTAAATCTACGTAATATGTAATGTGTCTTGTAATCAGGAATCATACTTCGAAATCTGACACAATGAACATATTCGTGAGAGTTGGCCATTTGCCCATTTAGGGAATATCAAACCCGGGACTTTGGCACGACGAGCGAACACCTTAACCTCTAGGCTACACCCCCACTCCTCCTACATGATTAAACTTGAATTTCTGTCTTTCATACATTTTCAGCTTGAATTAAACACGACCGTCTCCTTGTGGAGCTGAGAGCGCAAGGTCCATGGGTCAATGTCCGGTGGGACCCGTGAAGATTCCGGGGTAGAATAGGCCTTCAGTAACCCATGCTTGCCGTAAAAGGCGACTATGCTTGTCGTAAAAGGCGACTAACGGGATCGGGTGGTCAGGCTCGCTGACTTGCTTGATGCATGTCATCGTTCTCAATTGCGTGGATCGATGTTCATTATGTCAATCACTGGATTGTCTGGTCCAGACTGGATTATGTACAGACCGCCGTCATATATCTGGAATATTGCTGAGTGCGGCGTTAAACAACCAACCAACCAACCAACCAATCTCCGGTGGGGCGTACCAAAAGACTTTAAAAAATAATACTCGTTGTTACCCTGCCCAGCTCTCGGTATTATAATTTAACAAAGCAACCCATGCTTGCCGTAAAAGGCGAATATGCTTGTCGTAAGAGGCGACTAACGGGATCGGGTGGTCAGGCTCGCTTTCTTGGTTGATGGATTTCATCGTATTCCCAATTGCGCGGATCGATGCGCATGATGTCAATCACTGGATTGTCTGGTCCAGACTCGTGTATTTACAGACCGTCGTCATAAAACTGGAATATTGCTGAGTGCGGCGTTTAACAACAAACAAACAAAATCAGTGGGCTAGCACTTTAAAATCGGCATTAGTCCGGACTGGTACATGCAGCCGCACACACACTTGCACGCACGTCGTTATGACAAGTGCAATAATCTGGAACTTGACCTGAATACCTAACCCCACCTCGCCTTCTAAACCCATATCATGTGTACAGAGATAATGATGTTTTTAAGAATCTTACATATTTCCTAATGACAGGCGATGATTGACGTTATCGATTCCGATACCAGTACATTTGCAATGCCACACCCATCAATCTCGTCAGCCACCAGGCTGCTCAGCGGGTCAATGACCGACCATTTGATATTCGAGGAGGAGAGGGCGTTAAAATTGCCTCCGAAAACGCTTGAAAACAATAATTACGTTTCAGACTGTTTGAGGGGCGGTCAGGTAGCCTAGTAGTTAAAGCGTTCGCTCGTCACGCCGAAGACCCGGGTTCAAATCCCGACATGGGTACAATGTGTGAAGCCCATTTCTGGTGTCCCCCGCCGTGATATTGCTGGAATATAGCTAAAAGCGGCGTAAAACCAAACTCACTCACTCAGACAGTATGACAAAGACAAGAAATTGAATGTCACTATTATGCAAGGTGTCTTTCTCTCAAAATATTTCAGGCTCACAGAATTGAATAAAATTAAATCTGGTTTCGTAGTAGCTGTTACTGAAACATTATTGATCAAAATACCCCCCAACCTCCTCCCCCCCCCCCCCCCCCCCCTCCCTCCCGAATGTCAAATGGTCGGAATCTAAGCATCAATGGTCTCCTCCCCGTGATGATACCGCGAGTACACATACTCCATCATTTATACGGGAGAGTTGGGGAACACGTCATCTTCCATTCTAGGGTGTGGTAGGCAGATGTAGTATGTAACAAACATGGCGTGGGTACATGTAGGCGTTCTTGCGTATCTCAGTTCATACATTCCGTAAATATCTCGAGGGTCTTGCATATTTCGATGTCCTTCTGTATGTTGAGTGAATGGTGTTGTCTGCGGCGGTAGACAACATTCACTCACTCACTCATCCACCGACATCTTCATCAATTATTTCAACGATTATAAGTAGACAGTTTCATGTTTATTCCTGTTTGTAAGTTTACAGTTACTTGACAGAAGGGGATTTTGTGTTATTATGCAATTGAGGTCATCCAGCAGGACTTCCTTTTAAGGGCTATACATAATTATAATGTCTGCTTTCTCTCTCTCTCTCTCTCTCTCTCTCTCTCTCTCTCTCTCTCTCTCTCTCTCTCTCTCCATTTATTCCGAGTATGTGTGAGGAGAAAATGGTCGCAAATAATTTTCAACTGTATGATAAATGGGGCACTTGAATCAGTTATTTATTCATACGCCGTTTCTAAGGTTACTTCATTTACTGAATTACATTGTAAACAGTTTCCAATTCATGGTTATATAGAGTTATTGTGACGTGGTTCTCGATGTCCCAGACACATATAACATAATTACTATAACGTTGTGGCTAACAACCTGAAAAACCGGGGCAATTTTATAATTGACTAATTGCCCCCTACACACTAATTTATAGTCATAGTTAAGTATGGCTGAAAGCGATTCGCCACAGGAGAGGTGTTTGATTGATTACAGCCGAGCAAGTAGTTGACAAAAAGGTACTAACGGGATATAGTTAGCCTCTGATTAAGCCATTACATCTGTCAGGTATGTCAAAATGTGACCACGGGCTATGCATGTGTATGCATACTGAGTGAACCGCAGAGCTGTAAAAACTGCACGTCACGATCCTGGGAAAATAACCAATGCGGAAATATCTAGAATATGAATATAACAGGAACTCAACTGACATAGCGACGTCATTCTGCGTAGAACCTTTTAACCTTACGCACTGAATGTATTAGTGAATACTACACAAAATGGTCAAACATGATTAAATATCGTAAACTGTTCACAAATGGTAAAGTATCTACTTTTAAAAAAAAACTGTGAAAGTTTCTCAGACATTTGGATGCTGTACTGTGACATATTCTACAATATTATATAAACATATTTTTTCCATCAAATGGAGGGATTGGCAAACAAGCAAATCTGAATGCCTCTCCCAAACATGATACATGTATATATGTTACATGTATTGCGTAAGTGACATGAGAAAATGCACACATTATATAATTGACATTAAAGATAATTATTGTTCTGTAAGTGTTTTATTACTGGATTATCTTTCGTAACTACAGCTGCGTTATTATTTACATCAGCATCGCAGTATTATATAGCAAAGCTAACATTAAAAAACACACACAGAAAAAATCTCTAAATCGCCAAGAAGATAGAATAAAATTGTGCACTGATTTCCAAATTTTAAGATTTGTTACAGTCGTTAAATGTGAATTACCATTTAAAATTGAATTTAGATCGTAGGCTTTTTACGAAATAATACACATTTTGCCTTAATGTACTGTTTAAGGGACACGTAAGAAAGAAATGAAGTGCATCTTCCGTGTGTCCGTGTGATAGCCACATCAACATCTCGGCTGTCGGATATAAATCTGGAAATATCTTTTATAAAATGGTTAACAATCTAGTATGGGATATCTCTCATCTTTAGTTCCAAATATAGTGTCGGATGCATGTGATTATTTGAGAAACGGCTCACAGTTGCAAAACATAAAGTGAAAAAAAATAATTATGCCAAATACTTTATTCCAGATCCACCTAGTATCTGGAACTACCTATTGAATACACTTATGACAGTAGTTTTGGAAGTTTAACAAACTTTTATAAAAAGCAATGATAAAAATGGAATATGCTTTTTTGTAAATTATGGATCAAGATTCTGTCAGGTTATACACTCCCGTCTCAGGTTTGGCTGCAGCGATCTTAACGCCGGCATAATTTTTCAGATTCTACCATATATGCCATCTTACTGTACGTCTAATACTGTATTGTTTGTTATTCGTGTTATTGTATAGCTCATGGATCACTGATGGTTTTTATCGAGTAATAACAGTAAAAGTACCAAAAGGAAACAGTGAACACCTGTTTTTAAATTGTTTAACGATGAGCATTTCGGTGCTGATTTTTATGCACTTATATATGTTCATAGTCTATACTTTATATACAATATAAACTATATAGTGATACAGAACTGGTATATGATGTCGTAGGGTTTTCGAGACACGACATGTACCTTATACAGTAGAGACTGACTACTGCCATACTTGTCGAACACAGCGACTAACGGGATCGCGTGGTCAGGCTCGCTGACTTGGTTGATGCATGTCATCGTATCCCAACTGCCTAGATTGATGTTCATGATATCAATCACTGGATTGTCTGGTCCAGGCTGGATTATTTACAGACCGCCGTCATATGGCTGTAATATTGCTAAGTGCGGCGTTAAACAACAAAGAAACATACTGACAAAACTATTAATTGATTCGACATCATAATAAACCTGATTATGAATTGTTTAAACCACTTTTTTCAGGGCGTTACATGAAAGATCATACTCCTTGTTACCCTGTCTGCCGCGTCATACAAAAAGACGTTAAAAGATGGTACTTGTTATCCCTTCTGGCGCTCGGTATTAAGGTCTAAAACAAAGACTGGCTCGGAGTCAGCATACTGTATCTGAGTGGGGTATTCATGTTTAACTGCGGCATGGTATCTCAGTGGACTAGCGCTATAAAACCATCTGAGTTGGACTAGCACACACACACACACACACACACACACACACACACACACACACACACACACACACACACACACACACACACACACACACACACACACACACACACACACACACACACACACACACACACACCTGCATTGCATGCACGTTGCTATATAAATGTAATAATCTTGGACGCGACGTTAAACCACATTTCATCTCACTAAATATATCGTTGGTGTCTGGAATGCCTCCAAGGAGTCTATTGAATGAGCAAGTAGATGTGATGGCCAGACACAACAGATGTAAGCCACGGCGATTTTTATATTAATTCCCATCATAAATCTCAAGGACATTACATGTCCAGGTCATTACTCGGAGATTAAGGAGACATTACCTGAAGGGCCGACCTGATCTCCGACCTGACCTCGGACCTAAAACACGACAAACGCTCCATAGTCTCCTGGCTTGCGTTTTTGAGACACAACATGTCTCTCTGTGCATTATATGTTGACATGAATGTGAATTATTTGATTAAAATAAAATATGAACCTATTCACAGTATCACTGTATATCAAGGTCGCTATATAAGTGTAATAATTCTGAACGGCGTTAAACCTCATTTCATATCACCTCACTACTTGTATATATGAGAACGAAAGAAAATATTCCTGTCAATTGCTCCAAATCGCTTCGTTCCACATTGCGTATACCTGTAGCTTAGCGACCTACATCCCCCGCAGGGGTGGGGTGGGGAGGGTTGGGGTGCGCTTACCTACTTTCATAACGTGGGCTACCAACACGATGCACTTCACACCAAGATTTGTTTTTGTTTGTTGTTTAACGCCGCACTCAGCAATATTTCAGCTATATGACGTCGGTCTGCAAATAATCGAGTCTAGACCAGACAATCCAGTGATTGACATCATGAGCATCGATCTACGCAATTGGGATACGATGACATGCATCAACCAAGTCAGCGAGCCTGACCACCAGATCCCTTTAGACTCCTCTCACGACAAGCACAGTCGCCTTTTACGGCAAGCATGGGTTGCTGAAGACCTATTCCACCCCGGATCTTCACGGGTCGCACTTCACACCACAAGTGAGGTTCAGTGAGCACGTTTTCTGACAGTGTGCCCATGCTTTCAATCACTGTCTCAATGTGGGACAAGTATTGTCATCTATGTTAAGTTTTAGAAGAAAAAGAAATATTCAGTGACGGCTGGAAAACAACCCTGTCTCTTTTCACAACAGTGTTTTCTCGGAGAGTGGATAGCCAAAGTCATCACCACTTGATCTAAAATCACGAAATATCGTCTATTAATTAACACAATATTGTGTAACACAACAGATATGACATAACCTTTATCAGGGGCAGCTATGGGTGGTCACACCTTGGTCATGACGTTAGTGAGTGAGTGAGTTGGGTTTAACGCCGAACCCACAATCATAGGTTTCTGGCGTGCCCAAGGGACGCAACTCTGCACAGCAAATTGCGGCGTCTTAGACGACTGGGCCACACGTGTCCCCGGTCATGACGTTAGAGACTGACAACATAATATTTTGACGGGCCCTTGGATTTTTATAGAGACTGAATATGCTTTCCCTCAAATGAGGACCCAAACGTTATATTCCCCACAAATACATTTTTAAGAACATCTAGCTCTCCCAGTGAACACCTTACCTTTGGGGGAACCTGACAACACATGTTTTCAATTTTTTTCGGGAACAGATTATATTTTTCAATTTTTCAAAAACACTCCAGACCCTACCACAGAATATCAAATGGTCGACCAATTAAGCCTTCCGCCAGTCACACCAGAGGGCGCTGATTCAACTCGGTGTGTTGAAGATAATCTTTCATTTTACGATATCATTAGTATACTACTCAAAATTTGCTCAGAACCAATGTATATATATATGAGATCACAGCTACGTTTGCCGATGTCTGTGAGTGTGAGTGTATATTCTAACAGAAATGGTACGTCATCATCATTTTCTTTGCAGATGGACACGTGCAGGTCTACTTCAACATCCGACAACGGGGATCACACTACACGAATGAAGTTGGATGTATCTTTCCGAAAACGTTGCAAATAGTTATAAAAGATGGAAATAATTCCATCAACCTTCACCTTCATATAAACAATGAAATAGACACTCACGTGCCGCTGTATATTTCGGATGTGACGTCAGACGGGAAGTATTACGTCAAAGTGTACCGCCCATCACGTGCTTACAATGTGAGTATGTTCCAAGTATTGACGCATCCTCTTGCATCGAGGGGATAATATACATTGCGATGTTGTGACGCCATAGCTGCGGTCGTTCAGTATATTAGTTAAACTTTTAAGTACTTTAAAAAATATTTCTGTTAGAGTTGAAGTGTTCTCGTATTGATTCAGACCTCAGTGTAACAAACCCCGTGGAGATCCGGGTTAGAATTGGTCTTCAGCAACCTATGCTTGTCGTAACGGGTTGTCAGGCGCACCGAATTGGTTGATGCATGTCATCGCATCCCAAATGCGTAGATCGATGCTGATGATGTTAATCACTGCATTGTCTGGTCCAGATTCGATTGTTTACAGTCCGCCGTCATATAGCTGGAATATTGCTGAATGCGGCGTTAACCAACAAACAAATAAACATGCTTTTCGTACAATCTGACTCAAGGGATTGGATTGGCTAGGTGACTTGATTGATTGCTCATCATCTTACCAACCGGCGTTGATATTTGCTCATGTTTTCAATCACTGGTTTGTCTGGCCCACACGAGACTATTTACAGGTCGAATTGTTTGTTTGCTTGTTGTTCAACGCCGCACTCAGCAATATTCCAGCTATATGACGGCGGTCTGTAAGTAATCGAGTCTGGACAAGACAATCCAGGGATTGACAACATGAGCATCGATCAAGGCAGTTTGGAACGATGGCAATTTATAATAATGATAATAAGGTTATCTTTGCATCGATATTGTATCTATTTAGCTATAATTCCATTTTATTTGTCCCAACGAAGAGTTTCGCAGCGTACCAGGACATCGGTTACGGGGCGGCCATGTTGGTTCAATGTGCCGGTTCGGAGGGGCTGGCACCTTCATTCGTTCTGGTAAGTCGGTCCTCCATGGTTCCAAACAGGTGGAGCGTCGTTATTAGACCATATTTTTGTTAAGGATTATGCCGGAGACAAACACTCGTGTCAAATGATATATCGAGATGCTCTCCTTGACTATCCATTGTTTTTCTGAAATAAGACTTGAGTTATGTCACCTCCGCAGTGAAGTGGATAGAGCGTCTGCCCGGAGAGGTCGGTTCGATCCCCGGCCGCGTCATACCCCAACACGTTAAGAGATCGTACTTGTTGTTACTCTGTCTGGCGCTCGGCATTAAGGGGCTAAAACAAGGACTGGTCGGCTCGGAGTCAGTATACTGTGTCTGAGTGGGGTATTCATGTTAAACTGCGGCATGGTATCTGAGTCGGCTAGCGCAATAAAACCGACATTACTATGGACAATCACACGTGCACGCACGCACGCACGCACACACAAGAAAAGCACAAGAATCTTGAACGCGACGTTAACCCCACTTACCTCACCATAAAACATCAGTAGTTTGTATGGATTAAGTATAGAAGAGCTCCCATCATAAAGAAAACGAAAAACATCATTAATTATCAGTCTGTTTTAATCGCTGTGCAAGGCTCAAAATATTTGCATGTCATTTTGTATCTTTAAATGTATTGCTAGAGGTATGACGTACATAGAGATCTTAACTATGTTAACAATGTTATTTTTAGGAAGGAACATTGTACCTTGACGGTAAAAAATACATGTTAAAGAAAGTCCACGTTGGCTTCCGGGGAAGGAGGGACGTCACATATACCAATGACGACAAACATCACACATACAGCTTAACGCTGGCACCAGAGGAGGTTATAGGTCAAATAAAAGGTAAATAAATATCTAGTAGTTTTGGTTTTGTAGTTTCATAAAAAATGAAAGTTTTAACAAAATTGCCCTAAAACAAGATTTTTGTATATGGCTGTGTCTCCGGACCTCACTGTTGTGTCATATTTGCAGATATACACCGCACGCGACGCGAGACGTCAACATCAGATGCACGTGCGCCGCCACGCAATGCACGGACTCCACGTGCAGCAATATCCGACTACTACGTGGATTGTGTGGTGGTTGTTGATTTCGCTATATATCGGGGGTAGGCTTAAGCCCAGTAGACAAACATAATTGTAGTTTATGTAATTAATCACGCTTCCGATAACTGTTGACATTTTACTTTAGTAAAAAATATAATGATTGATAGGAGATGATTAGTGAACTGATATAAATTAATGTTGACACATGACCTGCTAAAGATCACTATATTTGTCTTTGTTAATTCACATTCTCAGTTAAAAATGATAGATGATTTATCAGGAATGAACTCATTCAATGTTCCAATTTAGTATAGTTCTTTTTGAATATTCCATTCTATGTTTCAAACAGACAAAACATACGTTCGTAGGCTTATGAAATGGGTTCTTAATCACCTCTTAAATGATTGTATAGGATAACAAAACGTTACTCTCTCGTGGTTTGCGTCAATAAGCACACACACACACACACAAATCACTTTTCTTTCAATAGTTTCCAAAAACGTATGAGCGACAAACTTTGAATTATTTTCATGCAAAAAATGTGATTATAACGTTGTCAGCACACGTGGTGTTTGAATATCTACTTATTGGGTATGTCACGGAATTCACGTGATGTAGCGAAATGGCGACGTTGTTTGCTTCGTATTCAAAAGAACGTTGACTGTATGTGCTGTTCATCGTGTCGGAATTTTTAAAAAGTAATTACATTTTTTACCTTCCGCGCTGTGTGGTGATCGGATTTTTCAAAGATTTGTGTAGTTTCCCTAACAAATTTCGAAGCTGAATTTGTTGATTTTCTCTAAAAATATTTCCCGTTTTCCCGTTTGCAGGTGGGTCACACAGAGTAACAACATTCCTGACAATGCACTGGCAAACATACGCCGGTACTTCGCGCATGTCATTAACGGGGTGAGTAATTAAGTTAATGATTAATAGATTAAGGTTCCTTACCAGTGTTTTAACTATTTTCTCACTGTTCTTAATTATCGAGTAATACGTGAATATATATCACAATGTAATTATTACACAGGCAGACAGGACCCGTGAAGATCCCGGTAAGAATAGGACTACAACAACCCATACATGTCGCAAAATGCGACTAACGGGATCGGGTGATCAGGCTCGCTGACTTGTATGATGCTTGTCATCGTATCCCAATTGCGTGGATAGATGCTGATGATCATGATGTCAATCACTGGATCATATGGTCCAGACTCGATTATTGACAGACCGCCGTCATATTTCTTAGTGCGGCGTTAAACAACAAACAAACAAACAAACAAACAAACACACAAACAAAGACATACAGACAGACAATATACTACAGTCCGTTTATGCAACCACGGACACATTCTAATACATACATTTTAAGAAACAGATAAAAACAATCATACCAAAAGCTAAAACACATAACTTTCAACAAAAAAACCCACACATACAGATATTTATATAGCGTTTTGTTTTTATCTCTTTTCTAAAATAGTCTTGCAGGTTTTGACACATAATCTCATTACAAAAGGGCTGGAGAGAATATAACATACTTTCTGAATACCAGTAGAGGCACTAAAATGTTCCCAACTCTCAAAACATTTAGGGGCGGTGGGGTAGCCTTGTGCTTAGTGCGTGCGCTCGTCACGCCGATGGCCCGGGTTCGATTCCCCAGTTGGGTACAATGTGTGATGCCCATTTCTGGTGTCCCCCGCCGTGATATTGCTGAAACAATGATTAAAGCGACGTAAACACACACTCACTCAGTACATTTAAGATTTGGCGGTTCCCTCACATCAGTATAGTGAGGACACTGCAACAATGCATGACACTCGTCTTCCACGCAGTCAGTACATGTAAAATAAACTTTGTCAGAAACTGGCAGATTTGCATAGTTCCGAGTATCGCATGAGATACTGAGATGCATTAGAAAAACAACACGTTTGTTTCAATGTTCGACATAATTTTCAGCGTCCGGAGCAATCAACGTCGTTGTGTAGTCAGTAGTCGTGATCGAAGCGTGCTCACACCACAACTCGATATCATCAAACATGGAGCTCCAGTTTTCTGACATGAAATCCTAACACTTCTGATGAAGTTTAGGTTTAAATAAACCACTCTACGATAACACGACCTTTGTTAAATCAATATGTAGGAAGTTTATGTACCGAACATCGGTCATAAATTTCGTCGGTTTTCTGGGTGGAGTGAGTGAGTGAGTATGGTTTTACGCCGCTTTTAGGAATATTCCAGCAATATCACTGCGGGGGACACCAAAAATGGGCTTCACACATTTTACCCATTGTCGGGAATCGAACCCGGGTCTTCGGCGTGACGAGCGAACGCTTTAACCACTAGGCTACCCGACTGCCCCTTTTCTGGGTGGAAGATTCAATGTGTTTTTAAACATACTGTATTGACATTAAAAGTCAAATGGATTGGGCAAAGGTTGTCGAACTTACAACGCCCTTTCCATAAACATTTATGCAGGCATCTGACAATAGTGTAAATGTTAAACATTGAAATAGATATAAAAATAATTTCTATACATCTCTGGTGTTAATGTCGTACACAAAATGATATCTATCTTAAATGTAGCTGTCCGCATTTTGTGGATGTTTCGAGGGTGAACACGTCAGTGTGATTGATATAGAGTACCTCTTAACGGTGCTTTGCAAAGCATTTCACGTATTTCGTTGCCTGTCAGCTTAATGTGGGAAAAGAGCCTGTTCCACTGAACAACTTGGGTTAAAACCTAATCTGAAACTGGAGTGTATGACTAGCCTATCCTGGACAGTGATTTCCGGCGTCTGTGATCGCTTGGTCACCCACAACTGTTGTATAACACAACGAATAAAACATACTGACAACACATAAGAACATGATAGACAGCCATAAAGTGATAATATGCCGCATTTATTTTATTTCATTACCTATATCATGAACGATATGATTGACAGGTTAACCTCCGCTACAAGACAATGGAGGACGTGGATTTCAGGATCAACATCAGGCTAATAGGCTACGTCATCGCTCAGGTACGTAATACACCCCTGAAGCAAGGAGATGAGTTGCAGTTAGTGCATATTCTGTAAAAATAATCGCCTGTTAAATGTTGTTTAAAAAAGCTGTTACGCATAACCAAAAATTATAATGATTGTAACGGAGCCCATTCTTTAGTCCTAGAATTACTTTATTAACCGTGGTTATTTGAAAGTATTTTTCTGGAATGTATTTGGAGCCAAGCCCATCTGGCCGTCAGGTTACGGATTGTCCTTAAACAGGTAGCAGATATGAAAAGTGTTACCTGGCCGAATTTGTATAGTATCATACTCCGATCGTTACTTTTACTCATGCCATAGTTGTTCTGGGGTCCGTTCACAAAGAGATTGCAGCAGTAACATTCACTTACAATAGTCGTAGCGCTACAATCGCTTTGCGACTCGGGAAAATCCGGGTATAGATTAGGTCTTCAGCAACCCATGCTTACCATAAGAGGCGACTATGCTTGTCGTAAAAGGCGAATAACGGGATGGGGTGGTCAGGCTCGCTGACTTGGTTGATGCATGTCATCGTTTCCCAAATGCGTAGATCGATGCTCATGATGTCAATCACTGGATTGTCTGGTCCAGACTCGATTATACACAGACCGCCATCATATAGCTGGTATATTGCTGAGTGAGGCGCTAAACAACAAATAAACAAACGAACGATTGCTTTGTAACACGGGTCCTGGGTCTGTTACATTACAGGAGCTCGTTGTAGGCAGAATGTTTGTTACTGCGAAATCCCAGTTGTCTGACAAACACATCCGTTCATGTACCCCAGACAGGAGTAGCCTCGCCGTGGACGGAGAAGACGAAGACGTTCAGGAACGGTCGCGAACATGTAAACGCTGACGACGTTCTCGAGTCACTGAAGACGTGGGTCACCACCGTCCCCAACATGCCCCGCCACGACCACGTCATTCTGTTTACTGGGTAACTTTATGGTTCCATAATTACCTCGATATATCCTATGTATATACTTCTCGAGGGTCCTGTTGATATGTGCTACTCAAAAGAAATTAATAAACATCGGACCGCCTCCGTGGTCTAGTGGTAGAGCGTCTGCCCGGAGAGAGAAAGGTCCGGGGTTTGATCCCCTGCCGCGTCATACAAAAAGACTTTAAAGATGGTACTTGTTACCCCTTCTGGCGCTCGGCAACACGGTAAAAAGCAAAACAAGGACTGGTCGGCTCGGAGCCAGTATACTGTGTCTGAGTGGGGTATTCATGTTGAACTGCGGCATGGTATCTCAGTGAGCTAGCACTATAAATCAGCATCAGTCCGGACTGGTACAAGCAGCCACACAAACACACACACGTACATGCACGTCGCTATATAAGTGCATTAATCTTGGACACCATTTCACCTCACCTAATGAACAGCGATTCTTTCACATTACTATAGTAATCTGTCATGTGGGAGGAAAGCCCGAAGTGATGCAGGTCTCAGACGTTTACCACTTCGGTGAAACCCACGAGCACGGGTATGGTGCTGACAAATCTAGAAACATAATTGGGGCGAACCGGGATTCGAACCCACAATCATAGGTTTCTGGCATGCCCAAAGGGAGGCAACTCTGCACAGCGAATCGCGGCGCCTGAGACGACTGGGCCACCCGTGCCCCCACCAGATCATGAAAGTGACAGTCGGAATGTGTTTTCTAATCATGCAACCTCGAAAAAGTTAACACAGGGTATGCCGAACAACAGTTACGGCCCATACGACTGATTCCGTCACAATTATCGTCTATGCACAGTACGTGGGAAGCACTGCAATACAATGACAACCATATATTAGACATTCCAGAATGTTCTTTTATTCATTTTTCAAAAGTTTAATTGAGAACTGTGTCAACATATTTTTCAAGCGTTGTTTGAAATGGGAGTCGCCAGGTTGAAACGAGTGCCGTAAAGCTCGAGAAAGCTGCTTTCTAATTGGCTGATGTCGACTTCTTGTTAGTAATTTCAGTGATCGGACAAAGTTCGCGAAAGGTCGTTCTGACGTGACCCGTAATGGGATGTCCTCAGATCCTTGTTTAGCGGCAACGAGAATTTAGATATGATTTTAAGGAGATTGCGCCATGTTGCAAGAAAGGCTTTGGTGATGTCTTCATGGTCCAGTTGTGTATCATATTTCAATGGGTTATAACATTTGGATGAAATTTCAAAATATACAAAGGTAACTTAATTATTATTTTCTTAGGGGTATTGTCGTAATTAAAATCAATTAGTAGCCATCAATAAATATGAATGACAAGAGTTGTTTTGTCAAAATTGACAATAATTTCTGTATTGCAGGTATGACCTGTTCGGAGAGGACAGTGGCTTTAGCTCGAACTATACCACAGGTAGGTTCATCAAGAACTGAAATGTTGAGACAATAATTTACTTGTTTAAATTTTTTAATTTTTCGGAAGTGTCCTCACCTTATGTATGTAAAACGTCCACGCCGGAGAACAATCAGTCACGATTTTCTACTAAACCATTGGGCGTAAAAGGCAAAAATAGTGATGAGTATGATGTGAACTAGACATTCTCTGTCTAGCTTCAGAAGTGTAGGTAAATTCAGCATCGGCGTCTGGAATGTGTGTGTAACTCAAGGGTAGTGTGTTTGAATGTGGAATGAGCTACAATATAATGTTTGCATTTGTTTTATTACTATCATATTGATGTCATGTGTTGCTTTCTAAAGTTTCGTAAAACAAAATAGCTTTAAGCATTGATACATCTGAACATTTGTTCCTTAGGTTTGGCATTTATTGGAACCATGTGTCAAGGTGAAGGTCGAAGTGTTTCTGTCGTCGAGGACCATGGGGGATTCCAAAGTGTTGGCACCGCGGCTCACGAGCTGGGGCATAGGTCAGTTCTGTGGATGTATGGTAATGGCGCACATTTCATCGAAAACTTGTTTGTTTGTTTGTTGTTTAACGCCGCATTCAAGAATATTCCAGCTATATGACAGCGGTCTGTAAATAATCGAGTCTGGACAGACAATCCAGTGATTGATATCATGAGCATCGATCCACGCAATTGGGATACGATGACATGCATCAACCAAGTCAGCGAACCTGACCACCCGATCCCGTTAGTCGCCTCTTACGACAAGCATAGTCGCCTTTTATGGCAATCATGGTTTGCTGAAGCCCTATTCTCCCCGGATCTTCACGGGTATCATCTTAAAATAACCCATTTTGTTAAAGAATAGTAAGATCAGTCAGAATTAAATTTATTAGGTGAGGGTAATTTTGCTTTTTATTGTTCGAAGAGGATATAGATTATGATTGATCTGTCTTAAATGGGGTATGGGTGACCTAGTCGTCTAATTCGCTGTAGAGAGCTGTATCTCTTTGGGGACGCAGAAACCTATGATTGTGGGTTCGAATCCAGGTTCGCCCCGATTATATTTCTAGATTTGCCAGCACTATACCGTATATGCTGATTTCATCAAAGCGGTAAACGTCAGAGACCTGCATCACTTCAGGCTTTCCTCCCACATCAAGCTGACACGCCGTGATATAACTGGAACATTGCTCGCAGTGGCGTTAAACCCAACTCACTCTATCTTAAGTCCTTAATGTCAGGATTTCATTTTACCAACTGTTTTTATGCTGGTTTGAATTTTTATAAGGGACCGTCCATTTAATTTTCGTATATTGCCAAACCAGGTATATATGAACCTAAATAATTGTGTGTTTTTTGTAAAGAGAAAAAATGTAAAAATACAATTTATGTGGCAGACAATTTATTTTGTCTAACAGTCCAAACCAGAAATATTTTTTTCAATCATTTTCTGGGACAATGTATTCTTTTGGATAACATTCCAGCCCAGCCCCAGCATATGAAATGGTCGGTGCCTAAGAGAGGCAGGATATTTTTTCGGCCACTTTTTCAAGGCATACAATGTTACTCTCTCAGGGGAGGAACCAAACATTCTATTCGCAGCGTAACGCGCGAAAAGTTTCTTTTGTATGTGTTAAACCTGAGGCAAAATATTTTTTAAAAACAATTCCAGCCAACAATATTACATTACTACATTACAACAATTTGTAATCTGCAGTCTCGGCGCAGAACACGACGGACTCAACAACACCTGCACACCGGCGGATAGATACATCATGGCCGGGGCGTCTTACAACGAAACGTCCGCCAATAAATATAATCCGTGGAGGTTTTCCCCGTGCAGCATCAACTACTTCAAAGTGTACATCGACGGCGTCATTAACAACGTGTAGGTCGTGTGCACTGACGTACAATGACATGGCGTGCTTGTCGGGAACTATGTGCAAGGAAAACGCAGATATGCCAATCAAACGTGATAGCTGTCTGTCAATTAAACAACACGTGAAATATATAACTCAACATGGACATTGTGACGGAATTATACGTATTATATGACTGATGTCTAGATACAGACTACCTGACAAGTTCCTGATTCAAATGTGGACGTGGATGGGCTTATAATTGTTTTCACTAAACAACATTATTTTTTACAAATCTATTTAAATCCTCCACAATGTTCAAGCTGCTATCCAAATGTCAAATACTTCTTTCTCGTTATGAACATTCCAGCAAAACAAAAATTATATCAACATTCGCATCCTATGATATCTAAAATATATAACTTACCAACAATTTATAAGATACTTTAAAAAATGGTAAAAAATTAAATGTTCAAATTACATAAAGACTTGCCACGTTTATGGAAAGCAATTTCTTTTTTGTTCATAACATTAAATGACATAAGCATTTCTGTTTTCAGTAAGGAGTCGACGTGTTTCCGGTCTAAGCTGACCCCTGTCGGTGTGCCCAACATCACGGGGGAGATGGCGGGGCAGCTGCTGGGGCCTGACGAGCAGTGCAGACACATATACGGACCTACCTCATACCTCTGCAGGGTACGGCATGTTCAAGTATCCTGACATCACGCTAGTCCGTAACCTTTTGTCCGATTCTCCTTAGTCCGAAACCCGTTATTCTGGATCCCGTTAGTGCAACACCCGTTAGAATATACGAACCCCGTTATTTCTTGATCCCGTTAGTTCGACACCCGTTTGAATATACGAATCCCCGTTATTCTGGATCCCGTTAGTCCAACAACACCCGTTAGAATATACGAACCCCGTTATTCTTGATCCCGTTAGTTCGACACTCGATAGAATATACGAACCCCGTTATTCTGGATCCCGTTAATTCGACACTCGTTAGAATATACGAACCCTGTTAATCTGGATCCCGTTAGTTCGACACTCGATATAATATACGAACCCCGTTATTCTTGATCCCGTTAGTTCGACGCTCGTTAGAATATACGACACCCATTATTCTGGATCCCGTTAGGCCAACACCCATGAGAATATACAAGATTTCCATATTCAGAACTATCAGGAGAAGAAACTGAATAGGGAACATACATTTATACTCTTGTGAACCACCATTGGTAGTTTCAACAGAATACACATTTTACTTTCAAAGTCATACTGTGAGTAAAAACGAAAATCGAGGATATGCTATCAAATATAATTATTTGTGTTTGTTGAAAGCATTTGTTAATTTGCCAGGGTGAAAATTTCGGCGACGCAACTGACATATGCCGCGCTATGTTCTGCCGGAACCCCAAGACGGCCAACAAGTGCGTGCTTCACTCTGCCGCCAGGGGAACGTCGTGCGGAAACAAGAGGGTAGGTGGCCTTATTTTACGATAGCGTGTTACGATAGTCAGGTTAAACGCCATTTGGAAGAATATTTCAATTACTTCACGGCATATTGTTAATGCGAGTCCTAAATTGTTGCAGGTCGCAGGTGCTAATGGCCCCAAAAATCTTAATCGGACCGACCAGTTCACCTTTTTTACCTGTCCTCTTTTCTAGAATTGAAATCCGTTAGGTGGACCCGTTGGGAAAATCTTCAAATAATTTATGGAATATGTCACATGGTTCTGAATTTTGATGATTTTTTTGTTTGTTGTTTAACGCCGCACTCAAGAATATTCCAGCTATATGACGGGTCTGGACCAGACAATCTAGTGATTGATATCATGAGCATCGATCCACGTAATTGGGATACGATGACATGCATCAAACAAGTCAGCGAGCCTGACCATTCGATCAGGTAGTCGCCTCTTACGGCAAGCATGGGTTGCTGGAGACCAATTCTAACCCAGGCATTGCCAGCTCAGAGGCTACAACAGTGCGATCAGTTCTTACACCTCATAGTTTTAATTATCCTGTAGACAGGCGGAAACAGTCGAACAGTTATTTACCATATATTTGAGGAAAATTGACTGTATCAGTTAAAGCATCTTCCCGAGGCAAGAGAGTTAACTGACTTTAAAAGTCCAGTTTCAATCCTTGCCGAACTAGGTTTGAACTACTGGGCTCGATCGTAGCGCCACCAGTGGCTATAACCAGTCATGTCCCTTCTAAGCCTCTCCTATGGACAAATCAGATTCCACCTCTCGTATCACTTGCGTTTGCTTCACACAAAATGGTGGCGCCCGGTCAGTTAGATCTGATCGACAATCAAAATCTATATTCTGATAAAACGGGTCTTACATCGCCAAATGCATCAAATCACGTGAGCACCTTGATTAAAAACATGAAAACATTTGGAAAATATCTGCTGACAACGAGTTGGCGGTGAACATGCTTTGCAAATCCTGCAATCGACCGAAATCTGTACGACAGTGTACGAACCGGATTTCGATTTCGGCGCGCGATTTTGATTGGACTATGCATATGCATAGACTCGTTAGTCCAGCCAAAATGTAACTCCATAATACTAGCCTAGTTCGGCAAGGGTGGAAACTTGACTTTTATAGTCAATTAACTCTCTTGCCTCGTGAAGATGCAGTTAATGATCAATGTAACATCACGTTGACACGTCGCCCTTTTACGACTCTTCTCTTCTATGATAATAGTTCAGTATAGAGTTTTTCGTTCTGTCTGTTTGTTTGTTGTTCCATCATCGTAGCGGCGGTCTGTAAATAATCTAGACCAGACAAACTCGACATTGATATTATGATCAGCGTCCCTCGGATACGATGTCAATCAACCATGTGGCGGGGCCAGACCACTCGTCCATTTGGTCGCCTCTTTTATGACCAGCAAAGGTTACTGGGGGCCTATTTGTTCTGTATTTGATATGGTGTATTGTTCGGACCGACATGGTGTAAAGTGTTAACTACTTCTGTTTTATGTGCAGTGGTGTGTGGAGGGACGGTGTGTGGGTCACGTCAAGGCTCCTCACAGACCAGGTAAGAAGACATGTGGGAGGAATGCCGAGATGAGGCGGTGGATGAAGGGATCGGTATAATCATAAATCATCAGCATATCCTGGCCATCCTTGTCTGGTTGTCTTATGGATGTCTAACGGATCACGCACCCATTCGCCTTTCTGCGTAGATTTACAGCAATGTTTGCAGGCATGCGCCCCCCCCCCCCCCCCCCCCCCCCCCCGCCCCTTTCCGAAGCATAATAAACCAAGTATATTTTAAAGTTTTATACTTTAATGTACTTCTGAGCTTTTATCACTATTATTGGAAACACCCCACAGGCGGATCCAGATGGGGGTTGGAGGAGCGGTCCGCCCCCACCCTTTTGATAACCAAATGTAGTTTTTTGTACGCAGTAAAATTATCTGAAAGAGGATTTTTTATATTTTTTATATCCCTTTTAAAAATGCTGGATCCGCCCTTACACCCTTTCCTTAAAAGGGAGCATGGGTGGCCCAGTCGTCTAAGGCGCCGCGATTCGCTGTGCAGGGTTGCTTCCCGATTATGTTTCTAGGTTTGTCAGCACCATACCCGTACTCGTGGGTTTCACCAAAGTGGTAAACGTCTGAGACCTGCATCACTTCGGGATTTCCTCCCACATTAAGCTGACACGCCGTGATATAACTGGAATAGTGTTAAAAACGGCGTTAAACCCAACTCACTCACTCACTCACTTTCCTGAAAACTGCATCAAACGTACCATGAGTTTAAGCCATGCCTAAAGCAGAACGTTCGACAAACATAACGGTCAGCCTTTAGAGACGTGCTATTTCGCATGAGAAGATTGTGGTTCAATCCAAACATAAGCAGTATTGGTCGCATGCCTCACATCTGTGTGGGATATGCTACAACAGTATTGAAATGGGTTTTACTTTTGCGGTCTCACAAACCTGTTTCAGCTGGATGTCCGTTCGGTGACCAGACTGGCGTGGTGTCCGGAGGCAAGACATGTAAACAGATTGTCGCAGAGGCTTCTGGGTATTGTTACGTGAAGGACTTCCGGACACGTTGTTGTTCCTCCTGTGCCGGCATCAACTCCAAAGTATCTGGTAGGCACGCAGCACCACACACAAACAGCTAATTCAGGCAGTACTCAGAACAAAAGTTAAAAATACTCAAGTATCACCTTGAAAACAGGCCCGTGAAGATGCGGGTTGGAAAAGGTCTTCAGCAACCCATGCTTGCCGTAAAAGGCGATTATGCTTGTCGTAAGAGGCGACTAACGGGATCGGGTGGTAAGGCCCGCTGACTTGGTTGATGCATGTCATCGTTTTCCAATTATGTATATCGATGGGCATGATATCAATCACTGGATTGTCTGGTCTAGACTTGATTACTTGCAGACCGCCGTCATATAGATGGAATATTGCTCATATTATCAGCAATAATGTCTAATGACTATCGGCACAAACTATTCTGTTTGCTATGGTCTCACGACATGTCCCTGTTGAATAACCATATATCTTATTGTAGAGACTTGGACTTTCAAACTTAAAAGTGAGAGTTCATTCTTGAAAATGTCTATTAACTCAGCCTTGTCACCCCTAGGGTGCGAGTACGGAGACAGAGTGTTGGACTGTCAGCCAGATTACTGCGGCCGCAAGTTCAAAGATGGGACTTTGTACAATACGGACTGTTGCGGGACGTGCAACTACGCCCCGCCCACAACAACGCCACACCCGAGCCTCACTTCCACACCGGAAGTCCGATGTAGGGACCAACCAGAGATCGAGAGTATCACGTGCCCAGATTATGTTGCGTCAGCGGGGAAATACAAATGTTACCGAACCGATGTCTACAACGCATGTTGCCGCACGTGCGAGAATGTCAAAACGGTGTCCGCACCAAGTAAGTTTATGTCGCCAATTTTCTTTTTCTTTTTAAAAAAAAATTCTTTCAGACAGCCCTCACTTGGGTAATTAATGGATGAATGAATATATAAATGACTGCCCCAACTTATTGGCCACCATGCAAGGGATTTAAATAAATGCTTAACCACATAAAATGATTTCTCATATTTCAATATTGGAACTGGGATTTTTATAGGATTTCAAACTAAGGGACCGACCATGTGATATTCTAGGGTGGGGAGGGGCTGGGATATTGTATCAAAAGACCCGTGAAGACCCGGGGTAGAATAGTTCTTCTGCAACCCATGCTTGCCGTAAAAGGCGACTAACGGGATCGGATAAATCCTTTATTTTAGGGAAACACGATAAAGATGTTACTCTTGTGTGTATATTGATTAAAACTGATCTATCATTCCTTTATATTGTCCACCTCAGGTTGCCCGTGGGGAGACAGGGACCCGGGTCAGTGCCAACAGTTGGCTGCCAACATTATCAGTATGTGCCCCAGGGAAATGTCCAGTTCCTGCTGTCAGACATGTGACGTCATCTTCAAACGGACCAATCCGACATCGTCTTTCATGGAAACTTCCACGTCAGCACCACGTGGTCCTACGGGAGGAAGTTCTGAATTGTGCTCACTTTCTATTCTTTGTGCGTTACCAAATCTACTTCTGTTTGTGTTGATAGCCTTTAGTAGATTTGTACGGCATTTGTGATAATTGGTCATAATTTACGTAAACCCATTTTGAGACCTATCAGCATTTCTATTTTTTGAAGATGCTCTCTCATTGACATATTGTCACCTTCTTAAAATTTCCACAATCTAATTCCCCCATGCCCAAGCTGTGTACAGTGAGATCCCGTTAATCCGAACGGTCTTTTCAATTGAAATTGAAATCGCCAGCATTTAGCAATGTATCCGATAAACGAAGGGGAGTATGTGTGTGTGAGTATGTGTGTGAGTGTGTGTGCCTGTGTGTGTGTGTGTGTGTGTGTGTGTGTGTGTGTGTGCTGCTTTATTGCCATAAAACGTTCAAATTATTAGCTCGCTTTTCCAACCAATCGTATGAAGTGGCCTATTTTTATATTTTCGGTCTGAATGTGATTTAGGCAACACAGATTGTTTTCAAGGTCAAGTGAAATGGGGTTTAACGTCGGGTTCAAGATTATCGCACTAATATACCGACGTGCACGTATGTATAATGCTGTTTGTACGAGTCTACACTTATGTAGGTTTTATAGTGCCAGCTCACTGAGATATCATGCCGCGGTTTAACATGGATGCCCAACTCAGACGGAGTATACTGACTCCTTACCAACCGGTTCTTGTTTTATCCCCGTAATGCCGAGCGCCAGGCAGGGTAACATCAGGTACTATCTCTTTGCGTCATTTGGTATGACGCAGCCAGTAGTTCGAACCACCGACCTTCCGCTCTCCGGGCAAAGACTGTATGGACTAGTCCTGTTATTACATTGGGTGAGCGTCTATCAGGCACATTGATCTACAGGTATCTTTATCGATTCCGATGTATAAGGTGAGCTATAACACCTTAATTACACTGGCACACCCGATATGGTTAGTCATTTCATGGGAGGGTGGTCTCAATGTTCGCAAAATCTAAAACTGCTTTAAGGGTCGAACTGTAAATGAGAAATGACATATTGCAAGATCAATAGAATGACGTCACTACAAATATATACGTTATGGGGGTACGATGACATGCATCAACCAAGTCAGCGACCCTGTCCACCCGTTAGTCGCCTTTCACGGCAAGCATGGGTTGCTGAAGGCCTATTCTAACTCGGATCTTCACGGGTTGAACGACACTGAACATTTGCACTGTCAAATTTGGATTTGGTCAAATGCTATTTGTCACATGCCTTATATAGTTATTTTTTTCGAGTCTCAATATACGCGCCGATGCCAGCCAAGACTGTCTGACGAAGATTGTTATCCAACCGTTTGCTCAACAAGATGTGATATAAATGTTTAGTGTCGACTGTTTCAATTAGTCGTGATCACATATACCTAGCGTCCTACCGCCAAAGCTCAGCTTACTATTGTTCTTGTAATATTTTCAATCCAACGAAATTTTGATTTGCATGCATCGTAAAACAACACCTAAATTTTGTTTTATAAGATTAAAAATAAAGTTGAGAGTAGCATTGGTCTGGTGTGACTAAAAGGGGAAATAAAACCCAGAAAATGGCATTAAAGTTTTATTTCTGTTCAAATTGGACGTTTCAAAACAGCTTCCGTTGTTGTTCACGTGGACAGACGAATCGTGAGTCAAACAACATCATGGTGAATGAATAGACAGTAGACAGTAGACAGAATGTTAGCTTTGTTGTTTATACAGTAATTGACCCCGGGTGGGGAGACGGGTGTGTGTGTGTGTGTGGGGGGGGGGGGGGGGGGGGGGGGGGGAGAGACATCCTGCATGTCCTTAAAAAAACCGATGTGATAAAAATGCTCGGCTGCTTCTTTCAGCGTTTAATAGTTGTATGAGATGCCGTGACTTAATATAGTTAGCAAATAAGTAACCCTGTGCTTTCTTCTTGTGCGAATTGTGTTTGATCACGGCACCCACTCTGAATGTCATATGATTTGTTTTGCTACCAACATAATAAATATTTTCCATTTTGTAAGTACCTGGGTGTTGTCGTCTTTGTGCATAACACGGCAAATTCAAGGATCAAGGGACTGAACCATGCGGGATTAGCGTTGTCAAGTCGTACCTAGGGCCCACGTGAACCTCTTAACGATATAGCAGTGAGTGAGTGAGTTGGGTTTAACTCCGCTTCGAACAGTATTCCAGTTATATCTCGGCGTGTCAGCTTACTTAATGTGAGAGGAAAGCCCGAAGTGATACAGGTGACAGACGTTTACCACTTTAGTGAAATTGGAGAAGGATGGGGGTGTGGTTAGAGAGGACGTATTGAGGATGTGGGATGACTTTGTTTCGCTTTTCATGAAATTATATTTTCGGGTAAAGTGTAAGTAAATTTAACTTTCAATATTAAACCAAAATTCACTTACATCTTTTCATTCCAAATATCTATGAAGTAAATTCTCAGATACAGATCCAAAGAGAGCAAACGACATCATCAACTAACTTCATATCGTAAATTAAATGAATCTGTATTGAAAGTCTGGGCAGTGAGGTTACCTAGTGGTTACACCGTTTCACGCTGACGGTCAGAGTTCGATTTCAAAAGTATAATATTTGAAACCCATCTCTGGTTTCCACTGTCGTGGTATTACTGAAATATTGCTATAAGCGGCGTAAAACAAAACTGATAATTCAACATCGTTGGTACATTTTCTGAATTGAGAGGAAACACCTGTCCATGGAGTGAGTGAGTGAGTTGGGTTTAACGCCGCTTTTTACAGTATTCTAGTTCTATCATCCCGAACGCCCGAAGTGATGCAGGTCTCAGATGTTTATCACTTCGGTGAAACCGACGAGCACGGGTATGGTGTTGACAACCTAGAAACATAATCGGGGCGAACCGGGATTCGAACCCATAATCATAGGTTTCTGGTGTGCTCAAGGGACGCAACTCTGCATAGCGAATCGCGGCGCCTCAGACGACTGGGCCACCCATGCCCCCCTGTCCATGGAACGTCTTGAGATGGATCTGACATTGTGGGAGCGGAGTTTGGGGTAAGGGTTGGAGGAATAGTTTTGTGATGAAGGGCTTCCGCGGGGACGTGTTTCTGTTTGAGACTAGGGAGAGGTTTTCCGGGACTAGGGACGGATTATCCGGAGAAGAGAGGAAAGAGATACGTGGTTCCAGGCGAGTGTGGAGAACACTGCTGGTTTCCAGGGAAAGTGGAGATGCCGACATGATCTCGACCACCTGTCATGGCCTGACTGTTTGACGTCCGTCGTTGTCGGCATCTGTAGACATGTTGTCCACAGACGTACGCGTCACTGGGCTTATAAAGCCGAAACTGAGAATGTTTACTCGATAAATGATGACATCGGATTGTCTGTCTGTCTTTCTGTTGTTTAACGCCGCACCCAGCAATATTCCAGCTATATGACGACGGTCTGTAAATAATCGAGTCAAGACAATCTAGTGATTGGCATCATGAACATCGATCTACGCAATTGGGATACGATGACATTCATTAGAAGTCAGCGAGCCTGACCGCCCGATCCTGTTAGTCGCCTTTGCCGACAAGCATAGTCGCCTTTTACGGCAAGCCTAGGCTGCTGAAGACCTATTAGGCTATATAGGCTTCCGCCTTAAAATAAAAGCATCACTAGTTTCTAAAACTGTCTTTCAGATACAGCCGATTCAAAATTTAGGATACCTTGCGTGGGTGTTTTGCGCCATCATATTGTTCAGCTATTGTGAAACACATACAGCGTTAAAACTATTAATCTCTTTTAAGAAAGTACACAAGACAGTTGAAACTTTGCTGAAATGAAATATAACTGTTGTATGCTACAGAACATTTGCTAAGGACCAAAATAGTGATCTATAGTGAAGGGGGGCCTTGGCAATATTATATATATTAGAACTGTGTTGTACAATATAAAAATACAGATAATTTATGTGGAGAAAATTCAAAAATCTCACAATAACCTTTAAGTTCCTGTCTATGTTGACATCTTTAACAGTTTACGACATACCAAGTTTCCACCAAGTCGCATTTAATCAAGAAAAAAATAGCTTCAGAAGGAAAACTGTGAAATTTATTCTCAATTTTAAGTATGACTTCAATCATTATAGGCGACTAACAATGAAGAAACAAAATCCGATGGATGGACATTTTAACATATGAAATAGACCAAAGGTCTTCATCTAGCACACAAGCAGTATCTGTTCAAGAAATTTACTATTTAGATTGTTTAGTTGTTGTTTGACGACGCACCCAGCAATATTCCAGCTATATGAGGGGGTCTGTGAATAATATTATCTGGACCAGACAATCCATCAATCTACCAGACTGGGATACGATGACATGAAATGAATCAGGTCACTGAGAGTACCCACAAGATCCCCTTAGTCGCCTCTTACGACAGACTGTTGTTGCTGTTGTTGTTGACCCGTGAAGATCCGGGGTAGAATAGCTCCGGGGGTAAAAGGTGACTATGCTTGTCGTAAGAGGCGACTAACGGAATCGGGCTGTCAGGCTCGCTGACTTGGTTGATGCATGTCATCGATCCCAATTGCGTGGATCGATGCTCATGATGTCAATCACTGGATTGTCTTGTCCAGACTCGATTATTTACAGACCGCCGTCATATAGCTGGAATATTACTGAGTGTGGCGTTAAACAACAACCAAAACAAACAAACAAACCAACCTTTGTTTTTAAATATCATGATTGGTATTGTCATAGAATCATGATAATTACATGTACATCACGTGTGCACAGTTGTGCTCGGACATTTATCGATCAGATGTATTTTCACAGTATAAAACTAGTCATGCGATTAAGTCAAATATCAAAACAGAACAAATATAAATAAAAGTCAATTGAGACATCGATAAGATCATGCACATGTACAAATAGTGAGTGAGTAGGGTTTAACGCCGCTTTGGGCACTATCAAATATCACGATTGGGGAAACCAGAAATGAGCTTCACACATTGTACCCATTTGGGAATTCGAACGCGGGTCTTCGAACGCTTGAACCACTAGGATACCTCACCGCCCCATATGTACAAATAAAAGTACAGTAAACTACGGTTATAACGAACTCAAAGGGACCACTAATTTTAGTTCGCAATAACCGTAGTTCGGTATAAGCATATATACAGCATATATACAACAAAAGACTGGGACTAAAATATAAGTTCGTTATATCAGTCAGTTCGTTATAAGCGTGTTAGTTATAAACGTAGTTTACTGTAATACATAAACAAACATGAGCAAGTATTGCACTATGGGGTTGGGTCTAGATTACCCTCGATATACAAACATACAAGGAAAGTGAGTGAGTGAGTTGGGTTTAACGCCGCTTTTAACAGTATTCCAGTTATATCGGGGCGTGTCAGCTTAATGTGGGAGGAAAGCCCGAAGTGATGCAGGTCTCAGACGTTTACCACTTCGGTGAAACCCACGAGCACGGGTATGGTGCTGACAAACCTAGAAACATAATCGGGGCGAACAGGGATTCGAACCCACAATCATAGGTTTCTGGCGTGCCCAAGGGACGCAACTCTGCACAGCGAATCGCGGCGCCTTAGACGACTGGGCCACCCGTGCCCCCTACAAGGAAAGAACTACGGTGATGTATATACACAGAGTACAGGAATTACATACTGATTTCTTTTGAGCGTTATGATCAAATCTGCTTATCAGTTATCTCCCTTGTCGAGTACACAAACTTGCACGAGGAGCGCACCTAAGGCCACTATATATACACATGAAAATATTGTCATATATTACGAACTTCAATGAACTCTTTGGAACTACCTACATCGGACATTTATCTCATTTTACAAAACATTTTCTCCTTGAGAGGAACAAGAACATTTTAAGGTCATGTCAGTGAGTTGGATTTAATGCCGCTTTGAACAGTAATCTTATTATATCATGACCTGTCTGCTTAAGATGGGAGGAAAGCCCGGAGCGATGCGGGTCGTTAAACACTTTGGGGAAACCCACGTTCATAGGTTTGGTGCTGACAAACGTAGAAACATAATCGGGGTGAACCGGGATTCGAACCCACACTCACAGGTTTCTGGCGTGCCCAAGGGACGCAACTCTGTACAGTGAATTGTTGGGCCTTAGACGACTGGACCACCCGTGCTCCTGTGGTACACAGAAACAGAAGAAGCAATTGAAATTAATCAATTTCGGTGTCTGTATTCTTTTGTGATTGAGTCACGTTGGAAACAACAAACATAAAATTTAACATTTGCGACTTCCATATTTGTTGCGGTAACATTGTAAGCGATGCTAAAAAAATCCAGGTGTACATATGCAGTAAACAGCATCATGATACGACTTCCTTCTTTTGGACCAAAATTCAGTTGTGAAACTTCACAAACATTTACATGACGTTGAATATAAGAATTATATGCATTGAGTGAGTTGGATTTAATACTCAGTATTTCAGTTGTTTGTTTGTTTGTTTATTTGTTTATTTGTTGTTTAACGATGCATTCAGCAATATTCCAGCTATAGGACGGCGATCTGTAAATAATCGAGTCTGGACCAGACAATCCAGTGATTGACATCATGAGCATCAATCTAAGTTGAGATGCATCAACCAAATCAGCGAGCCTGATCACCCTATCCCGTTACTCGGTTCTTACAAATACAGTCGCCTTTTACAACAAACACGGTTTGGTGAAAATCTATTCTACCCCGGATCTTCACGAGTCCAGTATTTCACTATAGTATTTCAGTTATGTCACAGCGTTTCAGAATAAGGTGGGAGCAAAACCCGAAGTGATAAAGGTCTTCGTACAATCAACTTTTAACAGAGATTTCATGTTATTATTGAATGAGTTTTATCACTTTTATTTGGTGAAACCAAAAACACGAGTGTGGCACTCTTAAGCCCCATTCACATGGACACTTTTACTTACGTGAGTATAAATATGTAAATTTACATATTGTGGCATGTGAACGCATTTGCTTACGTGAGTAAATATACTCCAGGAGTAAAGCGACATGAGTAAAAGTATATTTGCTACACCTGATGAGGTCTAGTAAAAGTATATTTGCTACACCTGATGAGGTCTAGTAAATGTATATTTACTCATAAGTATAAATGCTCCTGGAGTATTTCTGGTCATGTGAACAGATTCTCTATTTGCTTACGTAAGCATATGAAATCCAAGATACTGATAATCAGGAAAATACGGCTGTAGTTCCTTGCAAAGAACATAACATGTTCATAAAAGGTTTCGCCTGTCATGCGAAAGTTATCGATCCATAGTTTATCATCAAATGATCGTTTGACGACATTGTTCCACCAGTGTTGAGAACTTTCTCTCTTCCACAGTTCTCTTTCCTGGTATAATCCTAAGACTAATCCCATACTAAGAAAGTATGGAAAGTCTCTCTTTCGCCCCTGGTTGACTATCTTCGACAGCGACATGGCCTCAAATGATAAAAGTCCACAATTTATTTATGAAATGATGTTTACTTCTGCCTTGCATAAACTTCATGTGAACGCAATGTAAATATACTTTTGCTTACATGAGTAAATATACTCCATGAGTAAATTTACTTACATGAGTAAATTTTGTCCATGTGAATGGGGCTTTAGAGAGCAAAGAAAGCAATTTGGAAATCTGGGATTCGAACTCACGACTAGCGGATCCTTGCATCTAAGAAATGAAAATCTATTGTTCAGATGTTCCAAGGCTGTCCGCTAGAGTGTCAATCGAAATAGCGACCTTGAGTAACGTTGCAACTGTCCATGCTTACTATGGTTAAGTGTTGCTTTTAGGAAATACTAATCAGTTTGAGTATGTTATAAAGACCACAGACAGCGAGCAGCCAGGACGCAGGTGATGGTGGTATAGAACCGCTTGGTACCGGTGTGGTCTGGATCACAGCAATGTCCACCGCCTTCTGAAGTTGCAGGCAGGAATTGCAACAATAGATATTCAATGACGAGTTGCTGGGACAGATGGCCCCATTCGGGAGGGACTTTAATATGGTGCATGAATGTGGGTAGTAGTCCCCCCATTCACAACCTGGAACAGATATACATACATATATATATAGATGCTTCTCAGCATGACAGTAGCATGGCAGTTGGTTGTTGCATATGTATCTGTGGTACATGTATTTACCTTTTCAGACATATCTTGTTAGTCATGTTTATAATATTTATATGTCGTTTATGTATTTTGTATTATAAATATACGTGTGGTATCTTAGTATCATAGACAATTCTTCAATATATAGTGAGTGAGTGAGTGGGGCTTAACGCCGCTTTTAACAATATTCCAGTTATATCGCGGCATGTCAGCTTAATGTGGTAGGAAAGCCCGAAGTGATGCAGGTCTCAGACGTTTACCACTTCGGTGAAACCCACGAGCACGGGTATGGTGCTGACATACCTAGAAACATAATCGGGGCGAACCGGGATTCGAACCCTCAATCATAGGTTTCTTGAGTGCCAAAGGGACGCAACTCTGCACAGCGAATCGCGGCGCCTTAGACGACTGGGCCACCCGTGCCCCCTCTTCAATATATAACCTATATATAGAACCTAAAAGCTTAGTCGAACCTGAGAAGTACCTCACTCTTTCAACAGATAGAAAACAATGTAATGTGTTGATGATACTGAGAAGGGGGTTGTTAAGATGGAAAGTTAACACAAGGAGGTGGTTGGGGCTTGAGTTTATCTTTGTTGTTGTTGTCTGAACAGAAGTTGTGATTATATATTGAATATCTACTTTTGGTTTGCTTACTTGTATCTGGTAAAAAAACTGGCATATTCGGCGTCTGAAAATGGAGAGCTGATATGACGGGTATACTCACCAGCAGATTGGGACATTTTTTTGTTTTCACAGCTCTCGCAGCAGGACCGGTTGACGTGGGCGTCATAACAAGACTGTCGACCCACGTCCTGCACGTGCTCAGCGCATGGGCGACCCCCAAAGCTTGACACATCAGTGCACGTGGTGGGATACGTGACAGTACTCGTGCTGGACACAGTCGTTGTTGGGGAAGTCGTGGTGGTGGTGGTGGTGGAAGTAGTTGATGTGGTATAACCGGCACAGGTCTTGCAACACGATTGGCGAGTAGTTTCATTATAAGCACCACAGTATTCCCGATAACAGCCTGCCGCTCGGTCTCCACACTCGCACCCTAGAATAGACAGAGTGATACATATTAATATATGTAGCGTCATGAACGCTGATTTACGTCTCAGTCAGCGTTATTCCAGGTTTATCTCGTCGGCCTAAACATATTTTGGGGAGGCAAACCAGTGGCTGACAGCAGGAGTAACGATCCACGCCGTCCGGGTACGATGACACACATTCGGCACGGGTACATATTGAGGCCACCCAATCCTCTTTAGGAAAAGACGGCCCTTGGGACACAACAAAAGCAGATGGTGTCGTAGAAGTCTTACGGCAACTGTTCCGTTTTTCAATAACTTCAGAAGTAATTTCACAGCATTGCTGTAAATGTTGAAGCATTTTTCTTTTTTTAAAATCCTACTTTCTATACAACCAGAATGTGGGGAACATGTCAGTGCAGCCCGTGGTGACATTCAACCTACATGCTATATGTATCATATACAATACTATGATACTCATATCAAATTCATCACCCATCAATAACCTGTTCATTACCTAAACCTGTTAATAGTACCACAACAGTGTTGTCATTACCTCAACAAAATTATCTTACAACAACAGTGTTATCATTTCCACAACAACGTTATCATTACCACAACAAAGTTATCTTACCACAACAGTGTTATCATTTCCACAACAGTGTTATCATTTACTCCACAAAATTATCTTACCACAACAGTGTTATCATTTCCACAACAGTGTTATCATTACCACAATAGTGATATCATTAACACATCAGTGTTATCATTATCAAAACACTGTTATCATGATCACAAGATTGTTATCATTACCACAACAAAGTTATCATTATCACAACAGTGTTATCATTATCACAACACTGTTATCCTTAACACGACAATGTTATCATTATCACAACACTGTTATCATTATCATAACACTGTTATCATTACTACAACAGTATTATCATGATCACGCCAGTGTTATCATTATCACAACACTGTTATCATTATCACAACCAACACTGTTATCATTATCACAACCAACACTGTTATCATTATCACAACCAACACTGTTATCATTATCACAACACTGTTATCATTATCACATCAGTGCATGTTGTTATATTTTTCACACACACACACACACACACACACACACACACACACACACACACACACACACACACACACACACACACACACACACACACACACACACACACACACGATATAAATTTAAATTGAAAAGACCGTTCGGACACACACATTTTTTAGCACAAGTAACAACATATTTGGATAAATGAATGTATTAGTTTGCCATGTTTGGTATCTCCCTCACCTGCCTCCCCTTGACAAACGGCCTTGCAGGAACTACAACACGTGCTATTCCACTCCGCGCTGTAGCACAGGCCGGACTGTGTGGCCCCTGGACAGGGTACATTTCCGCCCGCCGTACGGACATAAGGCTGGTCTCCATGAGGACAGGCATCTGTTAATTACAACATAAGTTGAGGCATGGCATGGTCTCATTAGGAGTTCCCTGTCAACAAAGTAAAGGGGCGGTTATGTAGCCGAGTAGTTAAAGCGTTCGCTCGTCACGCTGAAGCCCCGAATTCGATTCCCCACATAGGTACACTGAGATAAGTCCATCTGGTGTCCCCACTGGATACTGTTTGAATATTGTTAAAAGCGGCGTAAAATCATACTCACTCAGAACCGTAACCATTCACAAATAACTACAAACGTTAATACTGCTGTTGGGGCGGTCGGGTAGCCTAGTGGTTAAAGCGCTCGCTCGTCACGCCGAAGACCCGGGTTCGACTCCCGACATGGGTACAATGTGTGAAGCCCATTTCCGGTGTCCCCCGCCGTGATATTGCTGGAATATTGCTTAAAGCGGCGTAAAATCATACTCACTCGAAACAGTAAGCATTCACAAAAAACTACAAACGTTAATACTGCTGTTTTATTTCAAACACTTACTATTACAATCTTGAATGCAAAATTGACAAATAAATGAGATGGAGCTTGGAAAGATGCATAATCTAATCATCTGTTTAAGGTGTTCCCATTTTGTCTGCATCCCCAAAAGCCTACATTATTATATAACTAGAGTCAAAATATCAATTCTAAAAATCCCGAAATAGCAAAAGGCACCTGTTGACAACCTGTTCTTTGTGTATGCAGTTTCAAGAAGGAGTACCTATTAGTGTTAGAGATACTGTCCGGACAAACACCCCACCATGAACAGAGTCAAACCCAAACTTGTTGCCATGGAAACAGAAAATAATTGTCTAAATAGTGCCTAATATAATGCCTAAATAGCAACATAGCACCACATGTACCACGTTTGGATGAAAAATGTTGAATATTTCTTTTTAATTCCCCCTCGGAAACGACACCGACCTCCGTTTCAGCTAAGTCTAACTCTAAAAATCAAATCAATACACCGGAAACGAAACTCTCCGCGTTATACGCCGGTGTGATTAAAAAGCTAATATTCACGCTAGTAAGTATGTTTCATTCATAGCTAAATATGACATTGTCTTACTTAACCCATGGTTAGACTGTGATAAACAACAAATATGAAATATTATTTTTAGTTGGTTTGTTGATTGGTTGTTTAACGCCTCAATCAGGAATATTCAGGGTATATGACGGCGGTCTATGAACAATCGAGTCTGGACCAGACAATCCAGTGATTGTCATCATCAGCACCGATCTACGCAATTCGGATACATGCATCAACCAAGTCAGCGAGCCTGACCACCCGATCCCTTTAGTCGCCTCCTACAACAATCACAGTCGCCTGTTACAGCAATCATGTGTTGCTTAAGACCTATTATAACCTATTCTGGTACCAACCTAACACCGGTTTCGTTGGATCTCAGACATATATTAAGATGTGATGTCAGTTGTAGATATTTCCAAAAGATAGATGAAAGTTCCACAGGTGTGAAAATAAGGAAGGATTCACAACCCTTTTCCAGGTGATATTTTAACCTAGATGTCAAAAACTACGAAGAAGCGTTTATTAAAATACTTTATAAAGATGAAAGATATTCACTAGTTTATAGAAACTGGCATATATTTGCAATGTACAGCAAGCTAACAGTGAAATGAAGTCATGGCTATGGAATACTGCAAGGGACATTCTCGCGATCTCGACCTTTGGAAACGAGCTAAATATGCCCAAAACACGAGATCGCGAGATTGTCCCTTACAGTATTCGATACATGGCTGTAAGCTGACCCATTATTTAATATTCAAGTTGGGGCCTGACATGTTTCTTAGACACGGGCCGTGCTCGTGGGCTTCACCGAAGTGGTAAACGTCTGAGGCCTGCATCACTTCGAGCTTTCCTCCCACATTAAGCTGACACGCCGCGATATAACGGGAATACTGTTAAAAGCGGCGTTAAACCCAACTCACTCACTCACTCACTCACTTAGACACGGGATACTTTTGTCGCTGCTTCTAAACACGCATTTTTCTGTGAAAGGAGTTGAACAATTTTAACCTTTTTCGTACAAAATACTTTTGCAGGGCACCCAGCATAACCAGCCAAGAATTATTTTTTCAGCAAAACCTGACAGAGGTTTTTCCTCAAATGGTAGGTCCCAAACATATTTCGAATTATCAGAGTACGTTTGTGCTGGTAGTATATTGAGACTGAAACATTACTGCGAGAGAACCGGCACTTTGAGGCATCGGAAGTTAAATAATGATAAATAAAGCAAGATTACGTAGGGACCAAGCTTTCACTTTGAGACAACCGTAAGTTCGACACAACGATGTTTGATCGTATGATATAGTGTAATAATTAATGATTGGTGTATTGTGTACATTACCGTCAACCGCAGGGGCGCTATCACTTGTTATACATTCCCCATTGATGCACCACTGAAACAGGAAGGCAAAGAATCAACATCTGCAGCCACCTGTACAAAGAATAACTACAAAGGAATCAAAAGGGTGAGTTTACGGTGTTTTAAGGAATATTCCGAGCCAAATCTAGATGGGGTATAACCCATTGTGTCCAGTGGTGGATGTGTGAGCGAGTGTGTTACGGTGATATTAGGAATGTTCCGGCTATGTCTAGGCGGCGTACAACTAGTGTGTGGAGGGTTGGATGTGTGAGCGAGTGTGTTACGGTGATATTAGGAATGTTCCAGCCATGTCTAGGCGGCGTACAACTAGTGTGTGGAGGGGTGGATGTGTGAGCGAGTGTGTTACTGTGATATTAGGAATGTTCCAGCCATGTCTAGGCGGCGTACAACTAGTGTGTGGAGGGGTGGATGTGTGGGAGAGCGTGTGTTACGGTGATATTAGGAATGTTCCAGCCATGTCTAGGCGGCGTACAACTAGTGTGTGGAGGGGTGGATGTGTGGGTGAGTGTGTGTTACGGTGATATTAGGAATGTTCCAGCCATGTCTAGGCGGCGTACAACTAGTGTGTGGAGGGGTGGATGTGTGGGAGAGCGTGTGTTACGGTGATATTAGGAATGTTCCAGCCATGTCTAGGCGGCGTACAACTAGTGTGTGGAGGGGTGGATGTGTGGGAGAGCGTGTGTTACGGTGATATTAGGAATGTTCCAGCCATGTCTAGGCGGCGTACAACTAGTGTGTGGAGGGGTGGATGTGTGGGAGAGCGTGTGTTACGGTGATATTAGGAATGTTCCAGCCATGTCTAGGCGGCGTACAACTAGTGTGTGGAGGGGTGGATGTGTGGGAGAGCGTGTGTTACGGTGATATTAGGAATGTTCCAGCCATGTCTAGGCGGCGTACAACTAGTGTGTGGAGGGGTGGATGTGTGGGAGAGCGTGTGTTACGGTGATATTAGGAATGTTCCAGCCATGTCTAGGCGGCGTACAACTAGTGTGTGGAGGGGTGGATGTGTGGGAGAGCGTGTGTTACGGTGATATTAGGAATGTTCCAGCCATGTCTAGGCGGCGTACAACTAGTGTGTGGAGGGGTGGATGTGTGGGAGAGCGTGTGTTACGGTGATATTAGGAATGTTCCAGCCATGTCTAGGCGGCGTACAACTAGTGTGTGGAGGGGTGGATGTGTGGGAGAGCGTGTGTTACGGTGATATTAGGAATGTTCCAGCCATGTCTAGGCGGCGTACAACTAGTGTGTGGAGGGGTGGATGTGTGGGAGAGCGTGTGTTACGGTGATATTAGGAATGTTCCAGCCATGTCTAGGCGGCGTACAACTAGTGTGTGGAGGGGTGGATGTGTGGGAGAGCGTGTGTTACGGTGATATTAGGAATGTTCCAGCCATGTCTAGGCGGCGTACAACTAGTGTGTGGAGGGGTGGATGTGTGGGAAAGGGTGTGTTACAGTGGTATTAGGAATGTTCCAGCCATGTCTAGGCGGCGTACAACTAGTGTGTGGAGGGGTGGATGTGTGGGTGAGTGTGTGTTACGGTGATATTAGGAATGTTCCAGCCATGTCTAGGCGGCGTACAACTAGTGTGTGGAGGGGTGGATGTGTGGGAGAGCGTGTGTTACTGTGATATCAGGAATGTTCCAGCCATGTCTAGGCGGCGTACAACTAGTGTGCCGGGGGCATTCCCACATAATGCCGGAGCATTTCCTCATAATGGCGGAGCATTCCCACATAATGCCAGGGGCATTCCTACATAATGCTTGGGACATTCCTACATAATGCTTGGGGCATTCCTACATAATGCTTGGGGCATTCCTACATAATGCTTGGGACATCCCTACATAATGCTTGGGGCATTCCTACATAATGCTTGGGGCATTCCTGCATAATGCCTGGGACACTCCTACATAATGCCGGAGACATTCATATGCATTTCCTATATGTAAAAATGCCCGGGAATTCAAGCACCGTTATCACACAATGAAGGCCCTTCAAAAAATAGGATGACGTCGCTGTAGGTTTATCATAATAGTACACATGTTCGAGATAGCTGTGTTTGGTGTTAGCATGTGGCATGACTTGATAAGTTTCTGGTGAATATGACCAAAAGAGGGTTTGCTAGTTGTCTATGTAATCATAAATAGGTATTTGTTTATTACTTGTCCCAGATGTTGGCAGCCAGTGACATACCTTGTTGTTCCCACAAGCAGTTCCCCTGGCAACTAGTAACCTACCTTCTTGTTCCCCTGGCAACCAGTAACCTAACTTCTTGTTCCCACATGTTGTTTCCCTGACAACCAGTAACCTACCTTCTTGTTCCCACATGTCGTTCCCTTGACAACCAGTAATCTACCTTCTTGTTCCCACATGTTGTTCCCATGACAACCAGTAACCTACATTCCTGTTCCCACATGTTGTTTCCCTGGCAACCAGTAACCTACCTTCTTGTTCCCACATGTTGTTTCCCTGGCAACCAGTAATCTACCTTCTTGTCCCCATATGTTGTTTCCCTGGCAACCAGTAACCCACTTCTTGTTCCCACATGTTGTTCCCCTGGCAACCTTCAATCTACCTTCTTGTTTCCACATGTTGTTCCCCTGGCAACCAGTAACCCACTTCTTGTTCCCACATGTTGTTCCCCTGGCAACCAGTAACCTACCTCCTTGTTCCCACATGTTGTTTCCCTGGCAACCAGTAATCTACCTTCTTGTTCCCCTGACAACCAGTAACCTACCTTCTTGTTCCCACATGTTGTTTCCCTGGCAACCAGTAACCTACCTTCTTGTTCCCACATGTTGTTCCCCTGGCAACCTTCAACCTACCTTCTTGTCCCCACATGTCGTTCCTCTGACAACCAGGCCAGTAACCTACCTTCTTGTTCCCACATGTCTTTCCCCTGACAACCAGTAATCTACCTTCTTGTTCCCACATGTCGTTCCCTTGACAACCAGTAACCTACCTTCTTGTTCCCACATGTCGTTCCCCTGACAACCAGTAATCTACCTTCTTGTTCCCACATGTCGTTCCCTTGGCAACCAGTAACCTACCTTCTTGTTCCCACATGTCGTTCCCCTGACAACCAGTAACCTACCTTCTTGTTCCCACATGTTGTTCCCCTGGCAACCAGTAACCTACCTTCTTGTCCCCACATGTCGTTCCTCTGACAACCAGGCCAGTAACCTACCTTCTTGTTCCCACATGTCTTTCCCTTGACAACCAGTAATCTACCTTCTTGTTCCCACATGTCGTTCCCTTGACAACCAGTAACCTACCTTCTTGTTCCCACATGTCGTTCCCCTGACAACCAGTAACCTACCTTCTTGTTCCCACATGTTGTTCCCCTGGCAACCAGTAATCTACCCTCTTGTTCCCCTGACAACCAGTAACCTACCTTCTTGTTCCCACATGTTGTTTCCCTGGCAACCAGTAACCTACCTTCATGTTCTCGAATGCTGCTCCCCTATCAACCAGTAACCTACCTTCTTGTTCCCACATGTTGTTTCCCTGACAACCAGTAACCTACCTACTTGTCCCCACATGTTGTTTCCCTGGCAACCAGTAACTTACCTTCGTGTCCCCACATGTTGTTTCCCTGACAACCAGTAACCTACCTTCATGTTCTCGAATGCTGCCCCCCTGGCAATCAGTAACCAGTAACATACCTTCTTGTTCCCACATGTCGTCCCCATGGCTGCCGTCAGCATCTGACACTTGTCTGTAGAAGGCATGTAGCAGAACATAGCGCGACAGATGATATTGGTGACGTCGAAATCCACTCCCTTTCAAAATGTTCAAACAAAGGTCACTATCAAACAACGCAAGGACAATGTCATAACAAATATGTACATGAAGAAGAACGATCAATAAATACCTCTATATATAATATTTCTTTGGTACCAATAATAAGTTTTACATTCTGACATACATGTATACATGTACGTGCAAATACATGTATTAATGTTTAGAGAGCTTCGCTACGCCTGTTATGTTCGACAATGTCATTACCACGTTGACGACAATACAGTGATTGAGTGAGTGAGCGAGTGAATAAGTGAATGAGTGAATGCGTGAGTTTGGTTAACGCCGCATTTGAAAAGTATTCCACATTTACATGACACGTCATACATTACAAGTTGCAGACATTTACCACGGGTATGGTGCTGACGTAATCTGGGCGAACCGGGGCTCGAATCCACCATCATAGGTTCCTGGCGTGCCCATGGGACGCAACTCTGCGCAGCGTCCCCGACGATATTACAACATGTCAACGACATTAGTAATATGTTGAGAGAACTGTTACGTGACTGTCGGCTTAGGGGAAAGCACTGTTTCGTCATATCACACCACCAAACATTTCCATGTTTCTAATCATGGTGCTCAAATGGTTTGATGCGCATCGCGAGTTAAGACCCATTTCATTACAATAAATATTTTGATCATCGATCAGCGCGTTTGGCCTGGGCATATGGTATGGGTGATATGAGAGGTGGAATCTGAAATTCCAGCCAAGTCCGGCAAGGGTGGAAACTGGACTTTTTATAGTCAGTTATCTCCCTTGCCTGGGCAAGATGTATCCAACAGTGAATGTCAGCTACTAGTTTTTTAAAAAAAACATTGTTTTGTCTTACTCTGCACAGGTAGGAGGTGTTGCCGAATTGCTGCTGACACTGGTCATCTGGCGGGAGAAGCTGACCAGGCATTTCACCAGTGATATTGGGAGTGTCGACCACTGGGAGGGTCTCCGTGAAACATGCCGTTTTGTACCTGGAATCATAAAACGTGCGTAATGTGTAATTCTCAAACGTTATGTAGTGTTGCTCAACCTACGCTTGGCGTAAGAGGCGACTAACGGGATCGGGTGGTCAGACTCGCTGACTTGATTGATGCATGCCATCGTGTCCCAGTTGCGTAGATCGATGCAGATGATGTCAATTACGGGATTGTATGCTTCAGACTCGATTATTTACAGACCGTCGTCATATAGCTGGGCTATTGCTGGGTTCAAACAAACAAGTAATATACACATTGTGATTGTACCGTTACAACTGGTGTAAGTCCGACGCTTGAAGAAGGAGGGTGAACTTAAAATACCAGAACAATAATTCGAGAAACAATTTGAGTTTGATAGCCAATCATTAGTCAATTAGATGCTATTTGTGTTGTAAAGGTCATTGACGTACGCTATTTGTGTGCTTCAAGAAAGAAGACAGGCGATGCAGGTGGAATCGAAGTCCATTTCCTGTCACACTATTCACAAAGAAGGTCATAATAACCGGCGTAAGGAGTTGATGTTGAAATGGTATTACATCAATGTCTCAATAAATATGTACATAAATAATAACGTATGGTAGCTATTGCGGTTGCTGCATCCATATACGACCCATGAAAATCCGGGGTAGATTAGGTCTTCAGCAACCCATGTTTGTCATAAAAGGTGACTATACTTGTCGTAAGAGGCGACCAACGGGATTGGGTGGCCAGGCTCGCTGACTTGGTTGATACATGTCATCGTATCCCAAATGCGTGGGTCAGTGCTCATGATGCCGATTATTTACAGATCGTCGTCATAGAGCTTGAATATTGCTGAGTATGGCGTTAAAAACAAGCAAACAAACATATACAACACCCCAGTAAACTTAACAGCCCCTCACACCAGCACACACACCCCCGATCCCCGGAAGTGACGTGAAGCGATCCCCGGAAGTGACGTGAAGCATCTTACGGGTCAGCTGTGGTCGATGTTTTGATGTAGTCCACGAAATACTGCACCGAGCAATTGGAGAAATACCAGGGGTTGTACTTGTTGTTTGGCGACTCGTCGTGGGATGTTGATGCCATCACGTACCGGTCTGTAGAGCTACAACTATTGTTCGACCCGTCGTGACGTGCGCCAAGGCTGCAAGAACAGAGGTGTAGTGGACTGGTCAGTTTATACTGGTCACTGTTGCTTCACCCACGGTCAGTTTGTTTTGTTAGCGTACACTGATATGACGTACAACAGTTGGATAAATTTCCTGTTATGCAGGGAAACCTGGTTAACTGGAAACTCTGGGGCTCAGTGAAAATACAGTTAACTACGTTTATAACGAATACGCTTATAACAAACTGACGGATATGACGAACTTTATTTTGGTTCAGACCATTTGCTGTATACATGCTGTATACGTGTATACGTTTTTATAACGAACAACGATTATAACAAACTAAAATGACTGGTCCCTTCGAGTTCGTTCTAATCGTAGTTTTCTGTATTCCAACATCGAGAGAACCGATAACGGATCGTCCATATTCCGTCGGAACTACGATATTACATCATCTTGAACAGTTTATCGAATTAATGGAGTGTTTTTACTGTAATTCTATTCATAAATATAAGCCTCACTGACAGAACATCGCGATCATATTTTACTGTGTAATCAATAAATGAAGACTTGGATTTGCCAGTTCAATGCGTGACTCTGTGTATGGGGAAGGATCATGTTTAGCACGGATAACCTGTGTACTAAAAGAGGATTACGTGTATGTGATTGCGACAAGCAAGCGACGGATACGAAATAGGGGCACGGATACAATTGTGGTCTGAGGCGAGTTGCGTGGGTTTGAATCCAATATTCACTCATATGCTCATGTACATACATGTTTTAGTACAAGTCCACTTCTCAAAATTAGCTCTAATGTCGTGATATAACTGAAATACAGAGCGGCGTAAAACAACATGTCATCACCCGGCCCCCTTCTTTGACATAATATTTTTTTTCATCTGTGGTCAAAAGTCTTTTCCCACTGTCTACTCTGGGGCACGGGTGGCCAAGTCGTCTAAGGCGCCGGGATTCGCTGTGCTGAGTTGCCTCCCTTGGGCACGCCAGAAACCTATGGTTGTTGGTTCGAATCCCGGTTCGCCCCGATTATGTTTCTAGGTTTGTCAGCAACATACCTGTACTTGTGGGTTTCACCGAAGTGGTAAACGTCTGAGACCTGCATCACTTCGGGCTTTCCTCCCACATTAAGCTGACACGCCGGGATATAACAGGAATACTGTTAAACGTGGCGTTAAACCGAACTCACTCACTCACTCACTGTCTACTCCACTCACCTGTGGCCCAGTTCATGAGCGGCGGTGCCGACACTCTGATATCCCCCTTGGTCCTCCACGACAGACACGCTCGAGCCATCGGTGGCACACGTGGTGGCGACATAGGCGAAGCCTGTAGGAAGTACAAGCAGCTTGGTGGAAGTATATAGTGCAAGTGGCTTTGTACTCACGAACGTGGAATTAATAACACTTCCTACAGAAGCAAATGGAAAGAATGTGTCCCCTTGTCAAAAAGAAAGGTCCGAGGTGAACAGGTGGCCTAGTCGTCCCCAAGACGTACTGGAAACTATGAGCGTGGGCTCGAATCTTAGATGAACCCTAATTATGATTATTGGTTTGTCAGCAGTTGATAATTGGATTTGACACCAAATATTTCAAAGGTTATTAAAACGTTACTGGGGCGAAAACAGTCGCCGAAACACTGTAAAGTTGACGTCCAAGACACAACTATGATACAATATGATATGATATTTTTGTTTGTTTCCTTTTTTACCATCGAACAATCAAACCATGGATGTTTACTTCTTTTGCCAAGTCAGCAAAGTATTACCATCTGAACAATTCCCATTAAATGATCGACATTAAGGGAATAAAACTAGGTCTGGTCGGCTCGGAGTCAGTATACTGTGTCTGAGTTGGGTATTCATGTTAAACTGCGGCATGGTATATAGCAGAGGACAAGCACTATAAAATTGGCATTAGTTTGGATCAGTACGAGCAGACAGAAGCACGCATGCACGCACGTCGTTATATTAATGCAATGATCTTGAACGGAAAGTTAAGCCCCATTTCTTCACCTCGCTAATTCTCTCACATGACATTCACACCAGGGAACAAATCCCTCACAACAAAGACTGGGGACACTGTGTTGCGGTTGTCTCCCCTCCCCCATTAGCTGTCTAATACATGCACCAACTTTCTAACAACATTTAAACAACAAGGAAAAAAGGTTTAAAAAGAAAAGCAATTATGAAAGGCTTGACAAACTGGAAAAATAGATATCTATACTGCGCGAAGCGTCCATAAAATCAGCTGCTTTAATCGGAACTATCGTGTGTTTTACTGTTCCATATTAAAGGTTTAATTTTATGCGATATGTTGCATCTATATAACTGTCTTTGTTCTCAACGAAGGTCTCATGTTTGGTGCCTGATCACACAAAGCGACACAAAGAATGGGCTTCAAACATTCCACATGAATAGAAGAATTTCCGGGTCGTAACGGGTTGATGAGCGTGTATCACAAGACCAGCCAACTCACATAGATACCGACCCGTGAAGATCCAGGGTAGGATGGGTCTTCAGCAACCCATGCTTGCCGTAAAAAAGCGACTATGCTTGTCGTAAAAGGCGACTAACGGGGTCGGGAGGTCAGGCTCGCTGACTTGGTTGATGCATGTCAACGAATCCTAATAGCGTGGATCGATGCTCGTGATATCAATCACTGGATTGTCTGGTCTAGACTCGATTATTTACAGACCGCTGTCATATAGCTGGAATACTGCTGAGTGCGGCGTTAAACAACAAACAAACAAACAGACACATAGAGACCACTACAAAGGAGCCTACCTGTTGTATAGTTGAAGCGGAAACCGTTGTCGTCCGTCACCAAGTCATAGCTAAAAAGGAAATAAATACGTAAATATCGGATTTGTTGATGGACCTGTCAGTTTGGACATGACAGTTCACAGTGACACGTTACACGTGTTCGTGTTTGAGGTCCAGGAATGTCAACCCCTGATGCTAGGTCACGGGTCTAAGTGGTCGTCGGGTGTGGGTGCGTTTTACTTAACACCGCTTTGCAAATATTTCCGGCTTGGGAAGAAAGTCCAGTTTGATTGTAGCCATGTTAACCATTTTGGTGAAACACACGAGCACGTGTAGGTGATACAAAAACTAAGATTCATAATCCGTAAATCTGAGATTCAAATTTTAAAGTAGATATAAAGCACAGACCGTTTTCTATACCTGTATGTCCTGCACTTGGCTTGGATGTGGACAGAGATATGAACTGTGTGTTTCCCATCAGAGTTCCCATGAACGTGTGTGTGTCCACTCAAAGAACGTGTGTGTATCCACCCAATAAACATGTCTGTATCACGTCAATGAACGTGTATTAATCCTATCAATGAACGTGTGTGTATCCAAAAAAGTGAAAGTGTGGCTATCCACTCAATGAACGTGTGTGTATCCCATCAACACGTGTGTGGTTATCCTCTCAAAGTACGTGTGTATATCAACATAAAGAAAGTGTGCCTATATCCACCCAATGAATGTGTGTGTATTCCATCAACACGTGTGTGGTTATCCTCTCAAAGTACGTGTGTATATCAACATAAAGAAAGTGTGCCTATATCCACCCAATGAATGTGTGTGTATTCCATCAACACGTGTGATTATCCTCTCAAAGTACCTGTGTATATCAACATAAAGAAAGTGTGCCTATATCCACCCAATGAATGTGTGTGTATCCCATCAACACGTGTGATTATCCTCTCAAAGTACGTGTGTATATCAACATAAAGAAAGTGTGCCTATATCCACCCAAAGAATGTGTGTGTATCCCATCAACACGTGTGTGGTTATCCTCTCAAAGTATGTGTGTATATCAACATAAAGAAAGTGTGCCTATATCCACCCAATGAATGTGTGTGTATTCCATCAACACGTGTGATTTTCCTCTCAAAGTACGTGTGTATATCAACATAAAGAAAGTGTGCCTATATCCACCCAATGAATGTGTGTGTATCCCATCAACACGTGTGATTATCCTCTCAAAGTACGTGTGTATATCAACATAAAGAAAGTACATGTATACCTTTTCCCACCCAATGTGTATAACGGATCAATGAATGTGTGTTTATCCCCTGACTGAACATGTGTGTATTACACATTTAATGAAGGTGTGTGCCACCAGCCAATGAACGTGTGTGTATTTCCCCTCAATGAACGTGTGTATATTTAACCAATGAATCAGTGTATATCCACTCCATGAACGGGTTTGTAACCAACCAATGAACGTGTATGTATCCACTCAATGAACGTGTGCGTATCAATTCAATGAACGTGTATGTTACCAACCAATGAACGTGTGTGTATATCCACTGAATGAACGTTTGTGTATTTCCACTCAATGAACATGTGTGTATTTAACCAATGAAGCTGTGTATATCCAGTCCATGAACGTGTTTGTAATCAACCAATGAACGTGTATGTATCCACTCAATGAACGTGTGCGTGTCCACTTAATGAATGTGTGTGTGTCCAACAAATGAACGTGTATATATCCAACCAATACACGTGTGTGTAGCCAACCAATAAATGTGTGTGTGTCTACCCATGGAACGTGTGTATAGCCGCTCAATGAACATGTTATATCCCCTCAATGAATACGTGTATATCCAACCAATGAACATGTGTATATCCACCCAATAAACGTGTGTGTAAGCAACAAATGAACGTGTATGTCTTCACCCAATGAACGCGTGTGTATCCAACCAATGAACATGTGTGTATCCAACCAATGAACGTGTATGTCTTCACCCAATGAACGTGTGTGTATCCAACCAAATGAACATGTGTGTAACCAACCAGTGTATGAATGAATACTCTTTATTTCCCCCAATGATTTGGGGAGTAGTACATACAATTACATTACTTTATTTGACAACGGCAATGACAAAATACATATAAAATACAACAGACTGAGCTGAGTAAGCAGCAATGAAGTGATGCGTAAAACTGTATTTACATGATGTGTGACATAGCGTCACAAATACAATATGTACCTTGTGAACATCAGGGTGTGGCAGTTACGTGTAAGACTAGTCATATACAGATACCTTGTGAACATCAGGGTGTGGCAGTTACGTGTAAGACTAGTCATATACAGCTACCTTGTGAACATCATGATGTGGTAGTTACGTGTAAGACTAGTCATATACAGATACCTTGTGAACATCAGGGTGTGGCAGTTACGTGTAAGACTAGTCATATACAGATACCTTGTGAACATCATGATGTGGTAGTTACGTGTAAGACTAGTCATATACAGATACCTTGTGAACATCAGGGTGTGGCAGTTACGTGTAAGACTAGTCATATACAGATACCTTGTGAACATCATGATGTGGTAGTTACGTGTAAGACTAGTCATATACAGATACCTTGTGAACATCAGGGTGTGGCAGTTACGTGTAAGACTAGTCATATACAGATACCTTGTGAACATCATGATGTGGTAGTTACGTGTAAGACTAGTCATACACATATACCTTGTGAACATCAGGGTGTGGCAGTTACGTGTAAGACTAGTCATATACAGATACCTTGTGAACATCATGATGTGGTAGTTACGTGTAAGACTAGTCATATACACATACCTTGTGAACATCATGATGTGGTAGTTACGTGTAAGACTAGTCATATACAGATACCTTGTGAACACCATGATGTGGTAGTTACGTGTAAGACTAGTCATATACAGATACCTTGTGAACACCATGATGTGGTAGTTACGTGTAAGACTAGTCATATACAGATACCTTGTGAACATCATGATGTGGTAGTTACGTGTAAGACTAGTCATATACAGATACCTTGTGAACACCATGATGTGGTAGTTACGTGTAAGACTAGTCATATAGAGGTACCTTGTGAACACCATGATGTGGTAGTTACGTGTAAGACTAGTCATATAGAGGTACCTTGTGAACATCATAAGGTGTTAGTTACGTGTAAGACTAGTCATACACAGATACCTTGTGAACATCATAAGGTGTTAGTTACGTGTAAGACTAGTCATATACAGATACCATGTGAACATCATAAGGTGTTAGTTACGTGTAAGACTAGTCATATACAGATACCTTGTGAACATCATGATGTGGTCGTGGGCAGGGACGTCTTTGGTTGAGGCGGACCATGTCTTCAGGGCCTCTAGGACCACAGTGGCGTTCAGCTGCCAAGTGTTGTTGGTCGTGATGTGACCCCTGATGTTCTCAGACCAAGGTGAGGCGGTCTTATTCTGGAGATAATACGGTACCAACTAATATGGTGTATACTTGATATACTAGTAATCAGATCACAAATGACCGCAATTTAAATACATACACTCTTCAGATATTAGCGTTTTAGCCTTTTATGGCGTTACATACATATGAACATATTTGTGGTGCTGAATTAGGAGATTGTGTGTGAAATACAGTAGTGTGGACTATACCACTTCGTTCTATATAAACGCAAAAATGACATTAGACCAACTTTTTGGACAGGAGTAAAATTTCAATCGATTCATTATCTTACTGTCGAAGTCATATTTGACAGTAAGGGAATCAACGGTGTTTTATGCCACAGTCTACAATACTCCAGCTATATAGCATCCACTTATCTTATTGTCCAAGTTATATTCTACAGAAAGTGAATCAACGTTGTTTTATGCCGCAGTCGACATAATCCATCTAAATAGCATCCACTTATCTTATTGTCCAAGTTATATTCTACAGTAAGTGAATCAACGTTGTCTTATGCCGCAGTCTACAAAACTCCAGCTATATAGCATCCACTTATCTTATTGTCCAAGTAATATTTGACAGTGGGTCAATGTTGTTTTATGCCGCAGTACGCGACAATCCAGCTATACCACATCCACATGAAAATAATCGAGTTTAGATTAGACAAACCAGTCTGCGATGACATCAGTTAGCCAACTGACAGAGACAGCCAAGTTTTGTCCGGTTTTATGGCAAGCATGGGATACTGTATAAAGTCGGAACATACATGACGGGTTCGTGAGGTCAGAACGTTTTCCCAGGGAGACAATTTCTTACCTAATGTAGGTGTTCGAACCCCTGACCAGCGGATCCTAGCATAATCAAGGGAGACAATTTTTATCAGCAACTTAGATCATGTTGAGGCCCAATTTTTCACCGCCATCCTCCCTGTTACCGTTGGTTTAATTACGTACCGCTGGGATGAAGAAGCCCACCAGACGGATGTTGAACAGATGGTTGGTGTTGCCGATGTTCAATTCTCCGATGCTCTTAAAGCGAAGGCTGACCTGTGAATATAGATAGCGGAACTCAAACCAGGTATACGTTAGATCTACTGTGTAGATCTGCTACAACAGTTGGAAGATCTAAGTTTTGTATAAAGTTGATCACATGTGTCATGCAATAGTGACGTGTATTGCTTCAGCAGTCACAGATAGTGAGTTGTGAGACAGTGATAGTTTCAGCTCTCACGGCGTCCTGGGGCGGTCGGGTAGCCTAGTGGTTAAAGCGTTCGCTCGTCACGCCGAAGACCCGGGTTCGAATCCCGACATGGGTACAATGTGTGAATCCCATTTCTGGTGTCGCCCGCCATGATATTGCTGGAATATTGCTAAAAGCGGCGTAAAACCTCACTCACTCACTCACTTACTCACGGCGTCCTGTAAAAAAATATTAAAAAAGGCTTGGCCGTGAGACACGATATACAGCTTTGCGGTAAGATAACACGATCATCAAAGTCAATCGTTGCTACCGTCCTCGTTTAAATCTGCTGGGACCTGAGGACCTGAGGACCAAACATGCCTTGGCATCCCGACCTGGAGTGAATGAGTGAGGGAGTATGTTTTTACGCCGCTTTTAGCACTATTCCAGTAATATCACAGGGGACACCAGAAATGGGCTTCACACATTGTACCCATGTCGAGAATCGAACCCGGGTGTTCGGCGCGACGAGCGAGCGCTTTAACCGCTTGGCTCCCCGACCGACCCATCCCGACCTGGAACCTGTATATGACCAACCGTCAGCATTTCTGAGATTGAGCATTGCTCATCATTGTTATCAACTTTAACTCCACCAATTCTCTGTCCGTCATACATCATCCCTAGACCCTACCCTTACCATCTCCATCTTTTAATGGTAAGGTATTGCCAGAGACTTCCTTAACGAGGCAGCATCAGCATTGCATCAGTGTGTGACTACGGCAGTTATGCAAACTTTGGCGGAACGAGATTCGAACTATACTCGTACATATAACCAGGCGACAATGATTAATGACTGGAGGTTGTTAAGGAAATAACGATGTACCAGAAAGTACAGACAAGGATGTTTCTTCTGACTCTGCAAACAAAATGTTTTCTTATGATATGTGTCGCAAAAAATATAATTGTCCTTTGAGAGAAAAACAGTTTATGCCATAAAGCCGTGACTATAAAATATTATCGTTTCTGTCTCTTACAGAAATCCCTGTCCAGTTTGTTATCGTAATGTTAACACTACACAGACGGCACTCCTAAGTCGAACTCTGGCCAACTCACAGAGTTCATGACATGAGCAAAGTATTTCTTCATTTCTGTTTTTCCTCGTGCAGCGTCGCCCCCTTCCCTGGCCGTCCATCTGAAACATGGACCAGAGTGAGTGAGTCCCCAATATCCCGTGCTGGGGCAAGAGCTGAGCTGAGCAGAGCAGAGCAGAGCAGAGCAGAGCAGAGCAGAGCTGAGCTGAGCTGAGCTGAGTGAGTGAGTGAGTGAGTGAGGTTTTACGCCACCTTTAACAATATTCCAGCAATATCACGGCGGGGGACACCAGAAATGGGCTTCACACATTGTACCCATGTCGGGAATCGAACCCGTGTCTTCGGCGTGACGAGCGAACGCTTTAACCACTAGGCTACCCGACCGACCCCGGACCAGAGTGAGACAGTTTGCTTTTTGTTTGTTTGTTGTTTAACACAACACTCAGCAATATTCTGTCTATATGACGGTGGTCTATAAATAACCTAGTCTGGACAAGAGAGTCCAGCGATTGACATCATGAGCATCGATCTACGCAATTGGGATATGATGGCATGCTTCAACCAAGTCAGCGAGCCTGACTACCCGATCCCGTAAGTCGCTTCTGGCGACAAGCATTGTGTTTGTTATATCAGGGTGTGTCTGGTGGGGTGGGAGGAAAGACGACACTGTGACAAACACATAGGTCAGACCTTCGGGTGTGGTGCTGGGCAACTCATGGACGTTAAAACTCAACTGTGTTCCATCACATGTATATGTGTGAGTATAACGCTTGTTCATATATTCTACAATGTTGGTTCAAAGAAAAGTGGTTTTATCCACATTAGTATGAGTGAATTAATTAAACATGTATACCGAGGGGCAAAGAAAGTATACCCAGTTTGCATTTATGTCCTTGAAAATTAAAAACAAATCTGATGTTTATTTTTGTTTATGTCTATTTTACCACCACTCATCCTTGCAACAGTTTGTAAACATAATCTCTGTCTGGGTAATTTTGTGTGAAGACTGCTGCAAGAAATGAGTTTGCGACCACATGACCCCTTTGAAATTTTGTAAAAATATGCCGAAAGAAAATCAAATTTACTGATTTTCAAATATTAGATACGCATCAGCAGTTGTGTATTATTTTTAATTTTTTATTCTTCAAACCAGCAGTTGTGTATTATGCGCATTTTCTTTATTAATTTTTAAAACTTTCAAATCAAACTGTATTAAAAACAAAAAACAAAAAACACATGTGGGAGTATTCTTTGAGCGTGACTAAGCCCCTGTACAGTTCACTATTCTCAATTGAAAATCAAACATATGATCAAATCAACTGAGAAGTATAGTTTCTTTTGCTCCTCAGTTTACAATATTTAGATAGTAACACATGACTTAACAAACGCACACACATACACATTTTTACATTTACTTTGGAATATTGGATTTGAATTATGTTTTTAAAGACTTTGTGTTGATGTGTGTTTTTCCTTAGGTTACTTGCGTGCGTTAGTGGATGACGCCTATATTCACATCACAGTTACATTTATCAAGTGGGTTTTCCAATGCTTCGCGGTCCAGCGGTTTGTGATTTGATCTATTCATGGTATGAAAAGGTTGAGGGGATATTGTTGCTTCAAATGGTAGAATTGAGCTGTACAAAGCAGTCGTGTTAATCCAATATGTGGTAAAAAAATATCATGATTATGTGAAAGAATTCTAAAGCTGGATATTTTATGTGTTATCGTGTGAGGTGATTCAGGTGGATTCAAGTGATATAAGCCTGAATGATAAACCTTGAGAAAGTATGTATATTATGGAGTGACTTGTACTATATTATTCCATTTTAAGGGTGTCTGCATCGGAAGCTTCCAGGGTGGGTGCGTGGGTGCGTGGGTGGGGGGTTGGGGGGGGGGGGGGTGTGTGGCTGGGGCTGGGGCTGGAGAGCAGGTAGCCCAGTCGTCTAAGGCGCCGTCTAAGAAACCTATGATTGTGGGTTCGAATCCCGGTTCGCCCCGATTATGTTTCTAGATTTGTCAGCACCATACCCGTGCTCTTGGGTTTCTGCATCACTTCCGGCTTTCCTCCCACATTAAGCTGACACGCCGCGATATAACTGGAATACTGTTAAAAGCGGCGTTAAACCCAACTCACTCACTCTGAAGCTTCCACACAATGGGAACTCGCTTAAGACGAACAATTCGTTATGCAGCGTGCCAGAAACCTATAATTGAGGGTTCGAATCAAAGATTTGCTCTGCTTATATTTCAAGGTTTGTCAACACCATACCGTGCTCGTGGTACCACAGTGGAAAACGTCCAAGACCTGCAACAATTCGAGCTTTTCCTCACATTTGACTGACCCGCCGTGGTTTAACCGAACTATTGTTCTGCGCGGCGTTAAACCCTCACTCACCCAACCATTAACATCACAACTTACACTTTGAGGAGCGAGTAATCCAACAGAGCTATGACGTCGATATTGATGGTCTGTTCCGCGTCAACAACTTCACGTTTTTCACGTGCGGCACGTGCGGGAGGTAAGCGGATCTCGTCCAGACTTCTGCTGATTATTTCTTCATACTTCTCCACTAATTATGATGAACAAAAAGAGAGGGTTATTTTTATTAATAAACAAATATAAAATAATTTTATCATATATTTGATAATATCTGTATGATCTGTGCATATTATTCCACATGATACAAAAACATGACAATAGAATTTGATGATACTGGTACCATTATACATACTGGCGGATCCACTGGGGACATTCAGCCCGTGAAGATCCGTGGTAGAGTTGGTCTTCAGCAACCCATGCTTGCCGTAAAAGGCGACTAAGCTTGTCGTAAGAGCCGAATAACGGGATCGGGTGGTCAGGCTCGCTGACTTGGTTGATGCATGTCATCGTATCCCAATTTCATGGATCGATGCTCATGATGTCAATCACTGTATTGTCTTGTCCAGATTCGATTCTTTACAGACCGCCGTCATATAGCTGGAATATTGCTGAGTGCGGCGTCAAACAAACAAACAAACAAACAAACACAGGGGACATTCGGGGGTGCGCATCCTTGTTTTTCGGAGCCACCTCGCATGTCAGCTGCGCCCACGACCAAGTATTTTCTTGACTTGGGTATTATGTGTACTCATCCTTTTTCAACATCCCGGTTACACGGGTACAAGTTGATGATACCTCCCTGGGATGATATACCCCTTGGGAAGTCCGGGTCACATCGTAAGAGACGACTTAACTGAGGATCCGGTTAACACAATGCATATGGCCTGGCCCGTGTGACACCATATCACGGCTGCGTGGTCCAAGATTTGTTTGTTTTGCGTGTTTGTTGTTTAACACCGCACTCAGCAATATTCCACCCATATGACGGCAGTCTGTAAATAATCAAGTCTGGACCAAACAATCCTGTGATTGACATCAAGAGCATCGATCCACGCAGTTGGGATACGATGACATGCATCAACCAAGTCAGCGAGCCTGATCACTCGATCGCGTTAGTCGCCTCTTACGACAAGCATAGTCGCCTTTCACGGTAAGCATGGGTTTCTGAAGACCTATTCTACCCACGACCTTACTACAAAAAGTAAATACATAGATAATACTGAAAGTACTCACCTGCTTGTGACCTGTACTCACCTGCTTGTGACCTATACTCATGATTCTGATCCGAATAAGTTTTTACATTCAGAATGGTATTTGTTTTCCAGACACAAATTTCAATATTTGCATCTTAGAAATGTAGAAATGTAGCTCACCTGTAATCTCAGCATCAAAGGGGAGGTCCTCTTTGGCTCTGATCACGTGGTACAGCTTCTCTGCTCCTGAGTGAAACAGGCGGCGGTAGAGGGGGACTGTGGACTGGGAGGGAAGGACGCGGTACTTGACGCTCCCCACAAACAGACTACCCTCCTGGAAGGGGGAATGAGACATACTTATTTTATGTTGTTAGACATTTGAGGTAAAACTCTCATATTTATGTGTTACGTCACAAACTTGTGAGTATGATTTTTATAATAATGGTTATTATTATGATTATTATGATTGTTATGATGATGATGACTATTATTATTATTATTATTATTATTATTACTATTATTTACAGATTAAAATAAATAAATGCAGCAACGAGGGTTTGGGAGATCCTGACCCAGTCAGGCTGGTAAGACTCATCGTCAGCTCAGATACAATGTGTGAAGCCCATATCTGGTGTCCCCCGTCCCCCGTCGTGATATTGCTGGAATATTCCCAAAAGCGTAAAACCATATTCACTCACTCACTTCTCAGCTCAGGGCCCTTGTCCCCTCTATACGCAGCCCAGACAGCGAATAGGACCTCTCCCAGGAAGCTCTGCCTAGTCGAACCCACCCAGAACGTTTCGGAGAATGTGAAGACTCACCAACACTACAGACCCGTGAAGATCTGGGGTAGAATAGGTCCTCAGCAACCCATGCTTGCCGTAAAAGGCGACTATGGTGGACTATTGCCGAGTGCGGCGTTAAACAACAACCCAACCAACCAACCAACCAACCTAACACTGCAGCCCTCTGCATTACCCAGAGTGTCAGAAAGGCTATTACAGCCGGAAGGGCAGAACCTAGTGAGAATTATTACCAGAATATTCGCCAAGAACTCGACGATCGTATGAGCCTGCTAATAAGGATCATGTGTGACCAGGCTTATTGTGCGACGTCATGCCCCAACGACGTGGTTCTGTGCTCATGCTGTCAACCATCGGTTATTCTAACAGAGGCCAAATTGTTTACAGGTTGGCGCGATACTGCTGGAAAGTCACTCGCTGTGATGTTTAAATAGTATCACAGTCTAACACCTTACATTCTGGATACAGATATCGAGGAATATCAGAAACACTGTTTCCACCTCACCATCTCATATGCAGCTCCAGATGGTGACACAGCACACGTGATGAAGACAGCTGCCTCGTGGACCAAGTCTTGGTAGGCCGCTCGTAACTAGAAGACAAGGAATTGTTGGAAATTGAAACAAGATAAAAAAGACATCTTTCTTAAACCGATCATATTGGGAACATGCTAAGGATAATCCATTTGATTTGTAGGAGGGTGGGGGGTATGTTTAAGAACAATATATTTCTTCCCAACGGTATCCAAGAACCTTTTTACTTACTGAGCACCATCTGACAATCTGTAAATTTTCCTATCAACACAACAAATTTTATGTTTAGGTATTTTCAACAAAAAAAACTATTCATTTTGGGCATATTTCTGAACAAACTATCTATTTAACCTCCGAAAAAATATATAAACTAAAATGAATAAAAGTTTAATAAATTAAAAAAATGTTCACAGGTGACCCTAAAAGAAAGTAATCGTTTGTCAGAAATGGTGCCACAACTTTAGAGGGGAAAATGCTTTTTATGTATTAAAGCAGAGCTGATTTTTTTCTGTCCCCTTTCTAAGACTCCCACGACCCGACACCCCCAATATTAAATGATCTGATCCCAGGTCATACTCAATGAACTTCGCCAGGTAGAGTATCACGCTCGTGAACACACTGCCATATGTGGGGCCCTATTATGGGACCCGTGAAGATCCGGGGTAGAATAGGTCTTCAGCAACCAATGCTTGCCGTAAAAGGCGACAAACAGGATCGGGTGGTCAGGCTCGCTGACTTGGTTGAAGCCTGTCATCGATCCCAATTGCGTGGATCGATGCTCATGATATCAATGACTGAATTGTCTGGTCCAGACTCGATTATTTACAGACCGCCGTCATATAGCTGGAATGTTACTGAGTGCGGCGTAAAACAACCAACCAACCAACCAATCCTATTATGGGGGGGCCCTACCTTAGGGTCATCTTGCTCCTCGCGCCTGAAGCCAGTCCGACCGTCAGCCGTCATCTCAATGACGTAGGAGGGAACACCGGGATGCACGTGGTCATTTCTGCGCAGGTTCAAGGTCAACGTTTCACCGCCAACCTCCAACGTCAACTTAACGTTCGATGGCAGTATGCATTGATCTAGACCTTCAAGTGAGGGGTCAAATGTGACGTAGGCATATTCCCCTGAAAGAAAATTGTCACGTGCGGTAATCATTTTGTTACGTTAATTGCAGAATATGTTCAGCACTGTCTTATAGCTGAGTCCACGTTTCTGTAATTGTATTAAGAGAAAGGTAAATACTGGCGAACTGACACGAACCGTTTAGATACTTGTAGAATGGTGGATGAATGAATGAGGGAGTGAGTTGGGTGTATGTCGCTTTAAACAATATTTTGGTTATATCGAATATATCATAATACGCGAGTGCCTAAAACCGAAGAATATGAGTTAGATAGTGCATTTGTAGGGTGTCTTTGTAAGACTGTTTTACAAAAATATTAACGTTGAGTTTCTTGCCTATGATTTACCTTAAATTCAACCTAAACGTTTGTAAACAGCTGCACTACTTTCTATTTGATTTTCTTGTTAGAATACGTCTTCAGCAACACATGCTTGTCGAAAGAGACGACTAACGGGTGGTCAGGATCGCCGTTACATAGCTGGAATATTGCTGAGTGTGGCGTTAAATAAGAAACCAACCAACTCAGTATGCCAAAATAAATTATAATTAGTTGTTAATGAAAGTGTTGAGGAACTTCACAGCAGTTCTAAGCTGAATTACGTTAATCAGCCTTATAATACGACAGAGATACATGGCTTGTTATAATTACGACAAAGACGTACATTTTCATAAAATATAAATAACTTGATGAATCTTCTGTAAACACACATTATTCCATGAAGCAATATGCGTCTTGGCGATACACCAAGACGTGGAACAGAAACATTTTAACATTTTGTCTTTATTTTACATTGCTTAGGGCGAGAGTAGGGGATAACATTCAATTTCAAAGTGGAAGCACTTATAGACTGAGCTCATAGTTATGCGGAATACTTTCCCCAACACGTTCCCCGATCGTCACCGCGCTTGGTGCATTTGAACCCCAGTTGGACTACGGGTACAGTATTGGATATATGAATAGAACCTTTAATTTTAGCCTGAATCGTGTTCCCAGCTGGAGGACGTTTACCTTTGTGTAGACTTCTGCCCTTCTTATAACCCCCTTTTTTCAAACCTAACTGGTTATGCATACCCGTTTTCTGCTTTGTATCATGGCGGTCCTATACCTTTTACTGACCGCGTCATGCACCTGTTTACAAGGCAAATTAAGTGCCTTGCAAGTTCTCTCATATAAGTTGTCATAACTCACAATATTTTGCCAAAATAATTTGTATATATTGTGTATTTTTGCACAAAGGACAGATTGCAGAACCACGTGTTCACCGGCTGGGATTTGTATGTTACCATTCATTTGAATTGTGTGGAGAGTATGTGATGATTTCAAAACAAGTTATAGAAATAGCTTATGTAGGGCATGTTTCATGATACGTAATTGAGCTGCGTCGTGGTGTCCAAAGCTATTTCGTTTATAGTGCGCACTGTTTCTTTTTATTTCCCTCAATACTTTAGGGTGGGGTTTGGTTTAAGTGGAATGGGGTTTAACGCCGCATTCAAAAGTGTTGCAGTCATATAGCAACGTGCATGCGCGCGCGCGCGTGTGTGTGTGTGTGTGTGTGTGTGTGTGTGTGTGTGTGTGTGTGTGGCTGCTTGTGGTTGTCCGGACTAATGTCGTGTTTATAGTACTAGCCAGTGAACAAGGCTCAATACAGGCTTCTGTCGAGTGCAACCGCTTGTCTCGAACATATATCGAGTTATCCCTAGTTCGAGACAAGCGAGTGAATTATATGGGTTAAAGAGTGAGTTTAGTTTAACGCCGCTTTTAGCAGTTTTCAAGTTAAATCACGGCGTGTCAGCTTAATGTGGGAGAAAAGCCAAAAGTGATGAAGGTCTCAACCCACTATCACAGGTTTCTGGCGTACCCGAAGGACGCAACTCTGCACAGCGAATTGGTAGAAGCGGATGACAATAAGACACACCGAAGTTAAACGTGCGGAATATAACGGTTGTTTGTAGATAATGGAGGATACAGATGACTGGCCAAGTACAAAGCGACGTGCATTTTGTACGTTGGTTAACTCGCACAATAAGCAGCTTTGCCACACACATATTCAGATACACATAACGAGCATAACACCCGGCATAAGCAGATCGATTGAAAAGCACGGCAAAGAATCTCACAAAGCCTGACGCTGGCATTATTAAGCTACGTTGTGTGAATGACCCCCACGGCGAATCGCAATATATGTCCCAACTGACCTCGTGATTACCTCGTGCAAATATCAAAATAATTTTCTTCAACACTGATACCCAGCTTCTTCAAAACAAAGTCAACGGAACCTTTGTGTAAGATTTCTGATAAATATTTAATCCCTTGACATTATTTACAGGGTGATTAATCCTTATGGTTATCTCATGCAAGAGTACGTTGGATTTTTATTTACGCTCTGGAAATCTTAACCAACTCATTACTTTGGAGTGAATGAGTGAGTTGGGTTTAACGCCGCTTTTAACAGTATTCCAGTTATACCACGGCGTGTCAGCTTAATGTGGGAGGAAAGCCCGAAGCGATGCAGGTCTCAGAAGTTTACCACTTTGGTGACACCCACGAGCATGGGTTTGGGTCTGACAAACCTAGAAACATAATCGCGGTTTTGCCAAGATATTTATCTCAAGGTTACTACGTTGTCATAGTACCACTGTACCTGTCTGACAGGTAAATGATATAAGTGTCATCATGATAACAGTGTGTGTCTGCATGTCGGACCAGACAGAAGGCTTCATGTGAGGTAATGTGACTGGTGTGCAGGTGGGTGGGATGTGGGCCTGGCAACCCAAGCACTTTCAACTGAACCGTCCATGGCGTGATCGAGAACATCATGCCCATGATTGGGTAGCGTTGCAGCTTGGAATAACCAAGTGGACTAGATATTGTAAACGTTTGCCACTTGCAGGAACGTACTCGCACGGGTATGGCGCTGATAAACAAATGATTATGATCATGACGAATCTCGGGGTTCGAACCCAATATCAGCGGATCTTGGCGTGTCAAAGGGAACTCAACAAAACCGATGTTATTGCTAAATTCTGTTGTAGAGAGGCCGAGAGAGAGTATGGTTTTAAGCCGCTTTAAGCAATATTCCAGGAATATCGAGTTTGGGAAAACTCACATGAGAATTACCGGCCGGAGCAGAATTTGTCCCCAATATCCCTTGCTGGCGCAAGAGCTGAGCTGAGTGAGTGGGTGAGTGAGTGAGTGAGTGATTGAGTGATTGAGTGATTGAGTGAGTGAGTGGGTGGGTGGGTGGGTGGATGGATGAGTGAGTGAGTGAGTGAGTGAGTGAGTGAGTGAGTGAGTGAGTGAGTGAGTGAGTGAGTGAGTGAGTTTTGTATTATGCCTTTTTTAGCAATATTCCAGTAATATCACGAGAGGGGACACCAAAAATGGGCTTCACACATTGAACCCGTGCATATGGCGTGATGAGAACGCGAACGTTTTAACCACTAGGCTATCCCACCGCTCCGGAAGTTCAGGTGGTGACAGTCCTTGACCTAGCTGATGGCAGGCCATCATGTCTCGGGGGCCTGGATACCTGCCCTGTCAAGCACAGGTTTGTCGGGCCCCTGGATACCTGCCCTGTCAAGCACAGGTTTGTCGGGCCCCTGGATACCTGCCCTGTCAAGCACAGGTTTGTCGGGCCCCTGGATACCTGCCCTGTCAAGCACAGGTTTGTCGGGCCCCTGGATACCTGCCCTGTCAAGCACAGGTTTGTCGGGGCCCCTGGATACCTGCCCTGTCAAGCACAGGTTTGTCGGGGCCCCTGGATACCTGCCCTGTCAAGCACAGGTTTTTCGGGCCCCTGGATACCTGCCCTGTCAAGCACAGGTTTTTCGGGCCCCTGGATACCTGCCCTGTCAAGCACAGGTTTGTCAGGGCCCCTGGATACCTGCCCTGTCAAGCACAGGTTTGTCGGGGCCCCTGGATACCTGCCCTGTCAAGCACAGGTTTGTCGGGCCCCTGGATACCTGCCCTGTCAAGCACAGGTTTTTTCGGGCCCCTGGATACCTGCCCTGTCAAGCACAGGTTTGTCGGGCCCCTGGATACCTGCCCTGTCAAGCACAGGTTTGTCGGGCCCCTGGATACCTGCCCTGTCAAGCACAGGTTTGTCGGGGCCCTGGATACCTGCCCTGTCAAGCACAGGTTTGTCAGGCCCCTGGATACCTGCCCTGTCAAGTACAGGTTTGTCGGGCCCCTGGATACCTGCCCTGTCAAGCACGGGTTTGTCGGGCCCCTGGATACCTGCCCTGTCAAGCACAGGTTTGTCGGGCCCCTGGATACCTGCCCTGTCAAGCACAGGTTTGTCGGGCCCCTGGATACCTGCCCTGTCAAGCACAGGTTTGTCGGGCCCCAGGATACCTGCCCTGTCAAGCACAGGCTTGTCGGGCTCATCACTCGAATTTCAATGGCCACTATAATATAGCTGAAATTGTGCAGGCCAAAACAATACACACTCACCTCATGAACGTATAGAGAACTAGATAAATTGTTCATGTATTTACACGATGAAAGCGTTAATCCTTTAAATATTCTTAACAATATATAATATGAATAGTGATACTTTCATTAACAGACAGTTTCCGTCAGCCTTGGCGTGGTGAAGGTTTCTGGTTTGTTTTCAAGGTCGTCGCGTTGAAATAGCGACCCCTTTACACGGATAAACCTTCACCTGACACTTTGGGGGATTATTCAGTTTGGGAAATTTGTATATTATCCTCCTCGGGAAGGCAATAAAAGAACAGAACGGGCGGGAGACCATTGAAGTAATCCTTTCAAATATGTTGATCGTAAACTAGGACTTACATGTTATACCAAATGTCCTTATACCAAATGTCCTGTACCAGTCTGCTTGTCACATGTATGTCATTGTTACCGACATTATTCACAACTGGGAAAGGGGGTTGGGGGTGGAGGGTGGGGGGTGGGTGGGATTTGAGGGGGCGAGGCGTGGGTGGGAGGTGTGAGCTTAGAACGGTGAACAAGCACTCAGGCGTGGACTCAACATTATTGACTGGCGAGACATGAAAGGAGAATGAGGTGGGGGCCGCGGCGAATGAAATAAGAAAAAGGACGTTGTTTGGATAAAATGTTGTTGAAATCAAAAGCGTCACGATTAATATGCATGGAGTTTTATGTCTTCATTGAACTTCTTTAATACAGTAAATTACAGTTATAACGAACTCGAGGGGACCAATAATTTTAGGTCGTAATAACCGTAGTTCGTTATGAGTATACATACAGCATATATACAACAACTGGTCGGGACTAAAAAATAGGTTCGTTATATCGGTCAGTTCGTTATAAGCGTGTTCGTTATAAACGTAGTTTACTGTACTTCATTGGGATTTACTTCTTCGAGGGGAGTGTCCCATAGCATAAGTAATATATGAAGCACTGAATATGTAAAGATAATAAGTTTGCTAAAAGATTCTTGTCCAACACTCTTAACTTAATGACATGGCCCTTATGTAGAACGCTTAGTTCCATTCGTTGCCTATCGCGTCTTTTGTGTGATCGTGCACACCAAAAACTTGGTGAGAAGCAATGTCTAAATCTACCGTTCAATTACATTGTTGATTGTTAGTTTTGTTATATATGCCATTGTTTCCGCGCATGTGCAGTGAACCGGACATGACAATAGACACCAATATGTTCAGATAAAAATGCGTCTCTTTAATAATGCGGATATGGGTTTTTCGCATTAATGTCACGCTCGCATTAATTTCATTATTTGTCTTCCCGCCTCGAGCTCGAAAGAAGATTATTGGTTATTAATAACATTATGTTAAGTCACTTGAAGTAGCAATAATATCTATCAATATCCTACAGGGCAAAGTTGTAAAAATGAATACATTTACAAGGTAAAGAGTTAAAGTATGAGTCAGTATTTTGCAATGCCAAGCCGTAACGACTTACAGTGATGTTATCAGCGTCTGTTTTTGTTGACCCCGTGTATTCAGGCAGATATGCGTCACGTGAATATGATCTATTGTATCTGTCTGTTTTACCCAACCGTGATTGTGATCAAAGACAGTTACCATGGCTAAGTATTCTGTAATGTAAATATTTCTTAAAGAAATATTGAATGATATGAGATTCTTTTACATTATATTGAAATTCAACTTAACTAGTTTCGTTTCCCATCATTGTGCATATACAACATTAAGTTATCATTAAACGTGAATATTTTACTAGATTCTTGAAATGTCTAGTGACGTCACGACCTCAGAAGATATAGCAGTCGTGATCTGGCCACGTGTTCAGCTGTTATTAATTCAGGCTAAATAGACCGTATGTTGTAACCGTGCAGCTGTGATTGAGTGAAGACACTGCTGACTAAAAAGACCCAGTGTGTTGTAACCGTGCAGCTGTGATTGAGTGGAGACACTGTTGACTACATAGACCCAGTGTGTTGTAACCGTGCAGCTGTGATTGAGTGAAGACACTGTTGACTACATAGACCCAGTATGCTGTAACCGTGAAGCTGTGATTGAATGAAGACACTGTTGACTACATAGACCCAGTATGTTGTAACCGTGCAGCTGTGATTGAGTGGAGACACTGTGGACTACATAGACCCAGTATGTTGTAACCGTGCAGCTGTGATTGGGTGGAGACACTGTGGACTACATAGACCCAGTATGTTGTAACCGTGCAGCTGTGATTGAGTGGAGACACTGTTGACTACATAGACCCAGTATGTTGTAACCGTGCAGCTGTGATTGGGTGGAGACACTGTGGACTACATAGACCCAGTATGTTGTAACCGTGCAGCTGTGATTGGGTGGAGACACTGTGGACTACATAGACCCAGTATGTTGTAACCGTGCAGCTGTGATTGAGTGGAGACACTGTTGACTACATAGACCCAGTATGTTGTAACCGTGCAGCTGTGATTGGGTGGAGACACTGTGGACTACATAGACCCAGTGTGTTGTAACCGTGCAGCTGTGATTGAGTGAAGACACTGTTGACTACATAGACCCAGTATGTTGTAACCGTGAAGCTGTGATTGAGTGAAGACACTGCTGACTACATAGACCCAGTATGTTGTAACCGTGCAGCTGTGATTGAGTAGAGACACTGCTGACTACATAGACCCAGTATAATGTAACCGTGAAGCTGTGATTGAGTAGATACACTGCTGACTACATAGACCAAGTATGTTGTAACCGTGCAGCTGTGATTGAGTAGAGACACTGCTGACTACATAGACCCAGTATGTTGTTACTATGCAGCTGTGATTGAGTAGAGACACTGCTGACTACATAGACCAAGTATGTTGTTACCGTGCAGCTGTGATTGAGTGAAGACACTGTTGACTACATAGACCCAGTATGTTGTAACCGTGAAGCTGTGATTGAGTAGGGACACTGCTGACTACATAGACCCAGTATGTTGTAACCGTGAAGCTGTGATTGAGTGAAGACACTGTTGACTACATAGACCAAGTATAATGTAACCATGCAGCTGTGATTGAGTGAAGACACTGCTGACTACATAGACCCAGTATGTTGTAACCGTGAAGCTGTGATTGATCAGGGACACTGCTGACTACATAGACCCAGTATGTTGCGACCATGCAGCTGTGATTGAGTGGAGACACTGCTGACTACATAGACCCAGTATGTTGCGACCATGCAGCTGTGATTGAGTGAAGACACTGCTGACTACATAGACCAAGTATGTTGTAACCGTGCAGCTGTGATTGAGTGGAGACACTGCTGACTACATAGACCCAGTATGCTGTAACCATGCAGCTGTGATTGAGTGAAGACACTGCTGACTACATAGACCCAGTATGTTGCGACCATGCAGCTGTGATTGAGTGGAGACACTGCTGACTACATAGACCCAGTATGTTGCGACCATGCAGCTGTGATTGAGTGGAGACACTGCTGACTACATAGACCCAGTATGTTGCGACCATGCAGCTGTGATTGAGTAGAGACACTGCTGACTACATAGACCCAGTATGTTATACCCGCTTTATGGAATCCAGACTCCTCAACAGTCAACACGGATGACAAGCACTTGTTGCATTGGAATCCCTTGGGGAATTTGTATAACTGTTTATCACATGATGATCGGCGACCCCATAGAAAATACAATAATTCACAAATACATGTGTGTGTGTATCGTAATACAATCACAGCTTCTTTTTCAAGAGAAGGTTGTCGTATGTGGATATGGTTTTACGCCCCTTTTAGCAATATTCCAGTAATATCACGACGGGGGACAAGAGAAATGGGCTTCACACATTGTTCCCATGTGGGGAATCTAACCCGGCTTTCGGCGTCACGGTGTGTGGACGAAGTACCGTTTTTGCTGGAGAACATATGTAAATCTGACAGTCATTATAACCTATTTCTGGCTATGCCGAGTCACCAACGAGCTTTCTTAGTCGAGTAGCCTAGAAGCCTCGCGTAGTTATTGGAGCGTACAAGCTCCTCCTCAACTTCTTGTTGGAGTGTGATGACGAGTAATTAAATAACACAAATAGTCATGGTATCCGTCGTTCCAAACCGAACACACCCAACACCCACAATAGATAGTTTGGATGATAGAGAATCTTTTAACACACTAACATGATGGTTTTTTTTAATTCTCATTGTAATATTACACTGAAATGCATCCGCCCGGAGATATGTAATCAAATAAATCCTGAACGAGGTGTAATCAGGGTTCTTCCTACCATTTGACTGTTATCAAAACTCCTTAACATCGTGGGAAATGTAAAGTCAACTACCGTCAACTCCGTTTCAGCTCTGCTATCTAACCGAACACGCCCCGTACACTCTGTCTCCACCGAGATTACATGCAAAGAGCTTCGTGTATTTGTGTTTAGTTCTGGGCTCCTGGTGTCAAATCAGTGTCTGTCTGTGCAAATAACTTCCATTGACGCTATTACCTACTGATCATAAATATTTGCATTAAGCTAACAGTCAGTCACATTTAAACGACTAATGTCCCTTGAGGAGAACACGCCGACGACAAGAAGGCAGCATTTGCGTCCTGGCGTCATATTTGAATATAGATCGGATATCGCCAGTTGCACTATTCTGAATGCATTCATTTCACTAGCATAGACCTTCCTGGTCTTAATACCTCCTTCACACCCACCTTTCTGAAACGCCCACCAAAGCCAGCTGCCACCCTTCCTGGTCTCAATCCATCCTTCACGCCCACCCTAGCCTGCTCCAACCCTTCCTGGTCTTAATACCTCCTTCACACCCACCTTTCTAAAACGCCCCCATAGCCAGCTCCCTCCCTTCCTGGTCTTAATACATCCTTCACGACCACCTTTCTAAAACGCCCATCCTAGCCTGTTCCCTCCCTTCCTGGTCTCAAACCATCCTTCACTCCCACCTTTCTCTTTCTAAGAAGCCCACCCAAGCCAGCTCCCACCCTTCCTTGTCTCAATCCGTCCTTAAAGCCCACCCTAGCCAGCTTCCTCCCTTCCTGGTCTCAATCCATCCTTCACGACCACCTTTCTAAAACGCTCCCTATAGCCAGCTTACACCCTTCCTGGTCTCAATCCATCTTTCACAACCACCTTTCTAAAACGCCCACCCTAGCCAGCTCCCACCCTTCCTGGTCTCAATCCATCCTTCACTCCCACCCTAGCCTGCTCCACACCCTTCCTGGTCTCAATCCATCCTTCACTCCCACCTTTCTAAAACGCCCATCCTAGCCTGTTCCCTCCCTTCCTAGTCTCAATCCATCCTGCACGCCCACCTTTCTAAAACGCCCACCCAAGCCAGCTCCCACCCTTCCTGGTCTCAAGCCATCCTTCACTCCCACCCTAGCCTGCTCCCATCCCTCCTGGTCTCAATCCATCCTTCACTCCCACCTGTCTAAAACGCCCCCCCCCCCCCCCCCCCCCCCACCCCCACCCCCCCAGCCCCCCTAGCCAGCTCCCTCCCTTTCTGGTCTTAATACATCCTTCACGACCACCTTTCTAAAACGCCCATCCTAGCCTGTTCCCTCCCTTCCTAGTCTCAATCCATCTTCCACGACCACCTTTCTAAAACGCCCACCCAAGCCAGCTCCCACCCTTCCTTGTCTCAATCCATCCTTCACTCCCACCTTTCTCTTTCTAAGACGCCCACCCAAGCCAGCTCCCACCCTTCTTCGTCTCAATCCATTCTTCACTCCCACCCTAGCCTGCTCCCACCCCTCCAGGTCTCAGTCCATCCTTCACTCCCACCTTTCTAAAACGCTCAACCTAGTCAGCTCCCACCCTTCCTGGTCTTAATACATCCTTCACACCCATCTTTCTGAAACGCCCACCCAAGCCAGCTCCCACCCTTCCTGGTCTCAAGCCATCCTTCACGCCCACCCTAGCCTGCCCCCACCCCTCCTGGTCTCAATCCATCCTTCACTCCCACCTTTCTAAAACGCCCCCAATAGCCAGCTCCCTCCCTTTCTGGTCTTAATACATCCTTCACGACCACCTTTCTAAAACGCCCATCCTAGCCTGTTCCCTCCCTTCCTGGTCTCAATCCATCCTTCACGACCACCTTTTTCTTTCTAAGACGCCCACCCAAGCCTGCTCCCACCCTTCCTTGTCTCAAACCATCCTTCACTCCCACCTTTCTCTTTCTAAGACGCCCACCCAAGCCAGCTCCCACCCTTCTTTGTCTCAATCCATCCTTCACTCCCACCCTAGCCTGCTCCCACCCCTCCAGGTCTCAATCCATCCTTCACTCCCACCTTTCTAAAACGCTCAACCTAGTCAGCTCCCACCCTTCCTGGTCTTAATACATCCTTCACACCCACCTTTCTGAAACGCCCACCCAAGCAAGCTCCCACCCTTCCTGGTCTCAAGCCATCCTTCACGCCCACCCTAGCCTGCCCCCACCCCTCCTGGTCTCAATCCATCCTTCACTCCCACCTTTCTAAAACGCCCCCAATAGCCAGCTCCCTCCCTTTCTGGTCTTAATACATTCTTCACGACCACCTTTCTAAAACGCCCATCCTAGACTGTTCCCTCACTTCCTAGTCTCAATCCATCCTTCACTCCCGCCTTTCTAAAACGCCCCCTATAGCCAGCTCCCTCCCTTTCTGGTCTTAATACATCCTTCACGACCACCTTTCTAAAACGCCCACCCTAGCCTGTTCCCTCCCTTGCTAGTCTCAATCCATCCTTCACGACCACCTTTCTAAAACGCCCACCCTAGCCTGTTCCCACCCTTCCTGGTCTCAATCCATCTTCCACGACCACCTTTTTCTTTCTAAGACGCCCACCCAAGCCAGCTCCCACCCTACCTGGTCTCAAACCATCCTTCACTCCCACCTTTCTCTTTCTAAGACGCCCACCCAAGCCAGCTCCCACCCTTCCTTGTCCTTATCCGTCCTTTAAGCCCACCCTAGCCAGCTTCCTCCCTTCCTGGTCTCAATCCATCCTTCACGACCACCTTTCTAAAACGCCCACCCTAGCCAGCTTACACCCTTCCTGGTCTCAATCCATCCTTCACTCCCACCCTAGCCAGCTCCCTCCCTTCCTGGTCTTAATACATCCTTCACAACCGCCTTTCTAAAACGCCCATCCTAGCCAGCTTACACCCTTCCTGGTCTCAATCCATCCTTCACTCCCACTCTAGCCAGCTCCCTCCCTTCCTGGTCTTAATACATCCTTCACAACCACCTTTCTAAAACGCCAACCCAAGCCTGCTCTCACCCTTCCTGGTCTCAATCCATCCTTCACGCCCACCTTTCAAAAACACCCACCAAGCCAGCTCCCATCCTTCCTGCTCTCAAACCATCCTCCACTCCCACCATTCTAAAACGCTCACCCTAGCCAGCTTCCACCCCTCCTCGTCTCAATCCATCTTTCACGACCACCTTTCTAAAACGCCTACCCTAGCCAGCTCCCACCCTTCCTGGTCTCAATCCATCTTTCACAACCACCTTTCTAAAACGCTCATGCTAGCCTGCTCTCACCCTTCCTGGTCTCAATCCATCCTTTACGCCCACCTTTCTAAAACGCCCACCCTAGTCAGCTCCCTCCCTTCCTAGTCTCAATCCATCCTTCACGCCCACCTTTCTAAAACGCCCACCCAAGCAAGCTCCCACCCTTCCTGGTCTCAAGCCATCCTTCACGCCCACCCTAGCCTGCCCCCACCCCTCCTGGTCTCAATCCATCCTTCACTCCCACCTTTCTAAAACGCCCCCAATAGCCAGCTCCCTCCCTTTCTGGTCTTAATACATCCTTCACGACCACCTTTCTAAAACGCCCATCCTAGCCTGTTCCCTCACTTCCTAGTCTCAATCCATCCTTCACTCCCACCTTTCTAAAACGCCCCCTATAGCCAGCTCCCTCCCTTTCTGGTCTTAATACATCCTTCACGACCACCTTTCTAAAACGCCCACCCTAGCCTGTTCCCTCCCTTCCTAGTCTCAATCCATCCTTCACGACCACCTTTCTAAAACGCCCACCCTAGCCTGTTCCCACCCTTCCTGGTCTCAATCCATCCTTCACGACCGCCTTTTTCTTTCTATGACGCCCACCCAAGCCAGCTCCCACCCTACCTGGTCTCAAACCATCCTTCACTCCCACCTTTCTCTTTCTAAGACGCCCACCCAAGCCAGCTCCCACCCTTCCTTGTACCAATCCGTCCTTTAAGCCCACCCTAGCCAGCTTCCTCCCTTCCTGGTCTCAATCCATCCTTCACTCCCACCCTAGCCAGCTCCCTCCCTTCCTGGTCTTAATACATCCTTCACAACCGCCTTTCTAAAACGCCCATCCTAGCCAGCTTACACCCTTCCTGGTCTCAATCCATCCTTCACTCCCACGCTAGCCAGCTCCCTCCCTTCCTGGTCTTAATACATCCTTCACAACCGCTTTTCTAAAACGCCCATCCTAGCCAGCTTACACCCTTCCTGGTCTCAATCCATCCTTCACTCCCACTCTAGCCAGCTCCCTCCCTTCCTGGTCTTAATACATCCTTCACAACCACCTTTCTAAAACGCCCACCCAAGCCTGCTCTCACCCTTCCTGGTCTCAATCCATCCTTCACAACCACCTTTCAAAAACGCCCACCAAGCCAGCTCCCATCCTTCCTGCTCTCAAACCATCCTTCACTCCCACCATTCTAAAACGCTCACCCTAGCCAGCTTCCACCCCTCCTCGTCTCAATCCATCTTTCACGACCACCTTTCTAAAACGCCTACCCTAGCCAGCTCCCACCCTTCCTGGTCTCAATCTAACCTTCACTTGTATCTCTGTTTCTAATCACTTTCTACTTTCTTCTTGTCTTCCCTTCTACCTACTTTCTACTTGTCTACCTATCTACATACTTTTTTCTTGTCTTCCTTTCCCCCCAGTTTCCTTCCTATCTCACTACTCTCTTCTCTGTCTACGTCCCTGTTTTACGTACTTTCTTCTCTTCTACCGTGTCTACCTTCCTATCCAGTTTTCTCCCTCCTCCCCTCTTTGTCTATCCTCTCTCTCAACCCTTCTACCCACCTACCCGTCTGGCTACGAACGTTCTGTGTAAATTATGCTGGGCCAGAAAGTATTGAATTACATACTTAAACACGCACATTATCGTAAATATACTTTAAACCCAAACAACAAGGGAAAACAAACACCGTAACACTGTGCAATACAAAGAAAACAGTAAAAATCATGGCTTGGGTAAAAAGGCGAGTGAGAATATAATGATATTGATATCTCTATACATACATATACCCAAATACCCAAATAAATCGCAAACTATTGGGAACTTTTGAAGCTGTGCATTGGCATATGTAATGATAAGTAAAGTCTTACCTTTAACACTCTGGAAAAGACAAATCAATGCATAGATACAGACGTATTCCCAGCGAACGTTGGCCATTATGGTGTAGATGACAGTTTCGGCCTGTTTGCGATGTTGTACTGTTACAGTCAGGACAAGCAACAGGCGACGTGTTGGAGCGGGGCGACTGATCGCTTGACGGAGTGCTCTTAATCACACAGCCATACCTGATCTGTTCATATTCAAACTATAGACTGACGGGACTCGGGAGTCTTTCAAACGCCAAGTTGTGATGGGGTGGAGGTGGTATACAATAGGGTAGCTCCAGGATCACGGAACACCGCATTTACATGATTTGCTGTTGGGGTATTGGCAGAACTAGACATATAATTATACACGTAGTTATATATAGCGGTGGGTAGTATATGCACAGTTGGACACATAGTTATGCATACAGTTATATATAACGGTCGGAGGTATATGCAGAGCTCGACATATAGTTATACACATATTTATATATAACGGTGGGTAGTATATGGACAGTTGGACACATAATTATGCATACAGTTATATATAACGGTTGGGGGTATATGCAGAGCTCGACAAATAGTTATACACCCATTTATATATAACGGTGGGTAGTATATGCAGAGCTCGACTTATGGTTATACACACAGTTATACATAGTTGAAGTGTGGTAAGGTGAGATGGGGTTTAGCGTTGCTTTCAAGATTATTTGACTGATGTATTGACGTGTATGTGTGTCTGCTTGTACTAGTCTGGACTAATGCCGGTTTTATAGTACTAGCCGAGTAGTGCTAATTTTATCCCCTTACTGTCGAGCATCAGGTAGGGTAACAACAAGTACCATATTTTATGGTCTTGGTATGACTTGGCCGAGGTTCGAACCACCGACATCCGGGTATATGCAGGACTAGACACAATGTAAGGCATAGAATTATAGTGGTGGGTATTAAATGTGTACCTGGACACATTGTCTCTTCGGTTTGTGAATACCAGTCTAATGACCTTCAGTTTGTTGATACCAGTCAAATGACCTTCAGTTTGTTGATACCAGTCAAATGACCTTCAGTTTGTGAATACAAGTTAAATGACCTTCAGTTTGTTAATACCAGTTAAATGACCTTCAGTTTGTTAATACAAGTAAAATGACCTTCAGTTTGTTAATACCAGTCAAAGGACCTTTAGTTTGTGAATACATGTAAAATGACCTTCAGTTTGTTAATACCAGTCAAATGACCTTTAGTTTGTGAATACGAGTTAAATGACCTCCAGTTTGTGAATACAAGTTAGATGACCTACAGTTTGTGAATACAAGTTAAATGACCTTCCGTTTGTTAATACCAGTCAAATTACCTTCAGTTTGTGAATACAAGTAAAATGACCATCAGTTTGTGAACACCAGTCGAATGGCCTTCAGTTTGTTAATACCAGTCAAATGGCTCAGGGTGTGTGAATACAAGTCAAATGGCCTTCAGTTTGCGAACAAAAGTCATATGACCTTCAGTTTGCGAACACAGGTCAAATGGCCCTGAGTATCTGAATGCAAGTCAAATGGCCTTCAGTTTGCAAACACGGGTCAAATGGCCCTTAGTATGTGAATACAAGTCAAATGACCTTCAGTTTGTGGACACACGTCAAATGGCCCTGGGTGTGTGAATACAAGTAAAAATGACCTTCAGTTTGTGAATACAAGTCAAATGACCTTCAGTTTGTGAATACAAGTAAAATGACCATCAGTTTGTGAACACCAGTCGAATGGCCTTCAGTTTGTTAATACCAGTCAAATGGCTCAGGGTGTGTGAATACAAGTCAAATGGCCTTCAGTTTGCGAACAAAAGTCATATGACCTTCAGTTTGCAAACACAGGTCAAATGGCCCTGAGTATCTGAATGCAAGTCAAATGGCCTTCAGTTTGCAAACACGGGTCAAATGGCCCTTAGTATGTGAATACAAGTCAAATGACCTTCAGTTTGTGGACACACGTCAAATGGCCCTGAGTATCTGAATGCAAGTCAAATGGCCTTCAGTTTGCAAACACGGGTCAAATGGCCCTTAGTATGTGAATACAAGTCAAATGACCTTCAGTTTGTGGACACACGTCAAATGGCCCTGGGTGTGTGAATACAAGTAAAAATGACCTTCAGTTTGTGAATACAAGTCAAATGACCTTCAGTTTGTGAATACAAGTCAAATGACCTTCAGTTTGTTAATACCAGTCAAAGGACCTTCAGTTTGTGAATACAAGTAAAATGACCCTCAGTTTGTGAACACAAGTCATATGTCCCTGGGTGTGTGAATACAAGTCAAATGACCCTCAGTTTGTGAATATGAGTGGAGACCGGACACTTGGATTCAGTTATTTTACAAAGACAGGACACATGACAGGCGATATGTTTCTGCTTCATCATCAGCCCATATTATAAAGGAAATAGTAAACATATCTTGTGTGACAGTGTTTTCTGTCTGCTTGTCAGCAGCAATGACAGAGTAGCTGAAACATACAGACCCACTGAGCAGATATCAGATGTAATATATCTCTACCCTTTGTTGCCATCAACACAATAACTCTTTATGGACAGTGAATATATGCTTGGCAATGTATTCAACCATTTAACCGTCACAAACCCAATAAATGGCAAATTGGCCTGAATGCACTTACATGTTCTGTGTATCGGGTCCCAGTGTCATTTTCCAATATCATTCTCATTCTGTAAGCCCAGTGTGTACAGAGAACAAACCCGTGCATGAATTTGTTTGCACACAATCTAGCTTGTTTGCTGAAAGCACTTGTTAACTCTCAAGGGAAACAGTGACAAATATCTTAAAGTGAACCCCCTCTCACGACGTCGACAAGCACTGTTGTGTTCTTTTGGCAGATGAGTCCAAACATGAGGTAGCTAAATATAGCCATAGCTTTCAGACGGAAAGCAACACGCAGATAATTTAAGTATATTCAATTGATAATAAATATACACAATTACATATCTTGAGCGCTTGGTTGCAACGTGAAACTGGGTGTAAGAACGGTAGCGGTTCTCTTGGCTGCCATTCATTCATGGTTTTATAACCGGTCTGTTCTTCCTGCTACTCCGTTGCTCAGTAACCTGCTTTGATTTGTTGACCCCAAACCCGATAAACCAGTTCTCGTACTTCCTGCTTGTGCTAGGCGTGATCTTGGCTGAAAAGACATGGGCTGTATTGGAAATCTCCGAGAGGCGCGCCCTGTATCATCACAAAGATTAAGGGGTATTTTATGTGCTCATGCTTCCATGCACAACAGGGCGTTCTCTGTGGTTGTCTATAGTGAGTGAGTGAATGGGGTGGGTTTATGGTTCGAGCTGTCTATAGGAGATGTGACACCACCACATCGTTTGCCTGCTGATATATTGACAAGATGTTGACATGTGGATTATGCAATTTATTTGGCGATACATGGAAGAGGATACATATCACGGTACATCAGTGATGTGCACCATGACACATTGGTGACGATAGAATGTGTACCATGATACATTTGTGACGATACGATGTTTACTATGATGCATCGGTGACGATAGAATGTGTACCATGATACATTGGTGACGATAGAATGTGTACCATGATACATTGGTGACGATACGATGTTTACTATGATGCATCGGTGACGATAGAATGTGTACCATGATACATTAGAAACGATAGAATGTGTACCATGATACATTAGTGACGATTGAATGTGTACCATGATACATTGGTGACGATTGAATGTGTACCATGATACATTGGTGACGATTGAATGTGTACCATGATACATTGTGACGATTGAATGTGTACCATGATACATTGGTGACGATTGAATGTGTACAATGATACATTGGTGACGATAGAATGTGTACCATGATACGTTGGTAACGATAGAATGTGTACCATGATACATTGGCAACGAGAAAATATGTACCATGATACGTTGGTAACGATACGATTTTTTCTTTGGTACATCGGTAACGATAGAATATATACGATGATACGCTGGTAACCATAGAATGTGTACCATGATACATTGGAGACGATACGATGTTTACTATGATGCATCGGTGACGATATAATGTGTACGATGATACGTTAGTAACGAAACAATGTGTTCCACGGTATATGGTAACATATCAATGTGAACAGAGATACACCGGTGACGATACAATATGTACCGCGGCACACTGGTTATACGATGTGTACCCTGATACACTGGTGACGAAACGATGAATACCACGGTACATGGTAACGATATGATACAAACAGCGGTTCATTGGTGACGATCGTCACGATATGGCTGAAATATTACCGATGTGACGTTTAACTTTAACTCACTCATTGGTGACGATACAATATGTACCACGGTACATTGGTGAAGACACAAAGTGTACCATGGTACGTCATGTCATAGAATGACACCTATTTAAGTTCAAATCTAATGTCTTGCTGGTGTCTCCCAATCTGATAAAGCGGACGTAAAACCCGCGCACTTGGCAATATCGGGATTTGTACAGTTTTGTTCTTTATGTTTCACGCGTTTTTTCATTCACTGTAAAACGTGATCGATAATCAAATACCTCTAATGTTAAACAATCCTTCATCTTGACAGTCCCCGATATGTGGATGCAACACATGTACAACAGCTGCATTACATCGTATGCATTACGCTGCAAATGAAGATGATCTGAAGCGACACAAATTCGGCCAGCCTCTCCAGACACCCAGACACCCAACACCTGGTCGGTTTAGAATGAAATAGGAACTTCAACTTAGAATATGCGGAGAATATATTACAATTAAGGGCAAAAAATACATCACCTAAAAATCTATGCTCGCTGGGTTTCCCGAAAACAACTTGATCCTAAAAACTGCAAAAGCAATTTTCAAAATACACCACCTTCATATATTGTAGTTTGGACATATTTGTTGTAAACAAAGATGATGATAATGATGATGCTGATGGTGATGCTGCTGCTGCTGCTGATGATGATGGTGATGGTGATGGTGACAGACGGCGTGTCACGGCGTGTCAGCTGAATGTGGGAGGAAAGCCCAAAGTGATGCGGGCGGACACTCTACCATGAGACCACGGAGGCGGTCGGATGATCCACAGGGATTGTGACCATTTAAAACTCCCTTTCGAAGGTAAAGTTTGAGAAGAGTCAGTTACATCGAGAAATGTTACAATCTGAGGGGGAACATCAGTGAGTGAGTGAGTGAGTGAGTTGGTTTTAGCGCCGTTTTTAACAATATTCCAGTTATATCACGGCGTGTCAGCTAAATGTGGGAGGAAATCCCGAAGTGATGCAGGTCTCAGACGTTTACCACTTTGGACAAACCTGTGAGCACGGGTATGGTGCTGACAAACCTAGAAACATACTCAGGTCGACCGGGATTCGATCCCACGATCATAGGTTTCTGGCGAGCGAACTTCGGCGCCCATGATGGGCCACCCGTTGTACATAAAATTTGGCCACAAAATATATACTGTAAACTACGGTTATAACGAACACGCTTATAACGAACTGACCGATATAACGAATTTATTTTTTAGTCCCGGCCATTTGATGTATAAATGCTGTATATATGCTTATAACGAACTACGGTTATGACGAACTTAAATGAGTGGTCCCTTTGAGTTCGTTATAACCGTAGTTTACAGTAGGATATTCCATGTGTCGAGTGAAATATCATATTTCTCTCATCGGGTGACGAGAGAAAGAAGATAGTTTCCCCCGTGGCTAAGCATACATACATTTGAATATGATTTATAATATACTTCAGTGTGACAGACTGAGGCTACTGTTGGGTCTCAAGAGAATATAAAACGGCAAGAAGCGACATTAGCTTATAAGACCATCTGTCCTTATTTTGCGTTGTCAGTGTGGAACTAACGTGAAACAGGAAGTAAGCATGTGCGGGAGGGAGGTAACTCTTGTAAGACTAATTCCGTAACAGTGTCACATTCACTGCAATGAAACTATCAATGTTCTCAAATTCAGAGAACTCGGTATTTCACACTGAAGTATATAATAACTGAAGTTATTATTAATAGTTCTGTAGCAGGTGTATATATTTGTATTTTAGTCTTTTTGTAAATAAATCTATTTCAAGTTTTTTGTTTCTGTTGAACTTTATTCAACAGAGGTGTGTGTTTGTTTTTATCCCATCATTCTAAGTCCAGGCCTCAGTGATCAATCACAACCCAAGCTCAACTACATTCTTTGTCCAGCCCTCTGCTGATCAATCACACCCCAAGCGATCCTGTGATTGGCCACATTCAAACTTTACCTTCTTGCTCTGACTAACTCCATATTGCCACCTTCACTATGCACTGCACTGGGAGTATTCATAGATCACCACAAAAGGTTAGTTTACAATTTATCTTTATTTCTAAATAGGATTAAATAGTAATCAAAGATTATGCATTATAAATAAGCATCTAAGAAGTAATTATATTTACATTGAATCACATATTTCTATTAATGTTGATGTTTTGAATGAATGTGGTTTAGAGGCTGAACTTTAAACCTAAGCTTTAGTGTATTTTAATATTATCTTGTATACATGCCAAGTTATATCTACATTAATGGAATTGCACCAACTATGCAATTTGTTATTTATTTCATTTGAAATTAGTCACTCTAAGTATTTATTCCTGCTCTTTCTTCTGCAGGACATATCATGAATGGTGACATTTCAAGGGTAACACGTTTTACACCCTTGTGCCACACATAGGGTATGTGTAACCATTTTACTTAATATGTACTGTAAGCCATTTCTATCATATCATCTAATAATAATTAGTTGTAAGTAATGTAACAGAAATGATTGTATTGCTTTGATGATGATATGATATATATTATGTTTTAATATGCATATACTATATTATCTGTAGTTTCTTATTTCAGGGTGACTATCGTGATTATTCACCAAATAAATATAAGCCTCACACCCCGTAGCCGTCTTGGTGTCATCTATAAAAAAAATCATGGATAAAGCCAAGAAAACCCGGTTACAGTTCTAGTTAAAACCTTTTTTTCTTGTTACTATTCGTTTTATCCAAAACACACTTTGTCTGACGTTTCATGTAACTAAACTTGAAAAGTTCCTGACTTCATATCTGACAATAAACAACATCACTGTCCACCAGCCTAACTGGAACATGGCCTAGGGTTTTGAATATCCTGGGAATCTTCGTTAAGGAAAACCTAGTACTTATAATTTCTATTGCAATGCTATTGTTGACTTCTTACTGAGCACACCCGACTCAGTGCGTATGTATATGGCCTATTCATCATGTATCTGAAAGTATGACTTGTATATCTCTCCCCTCCACTGCACACGACAAACATGCTCATCACGGTCTGGTAACCCGTTCATGTCGCATTTCTAGTCTGTGCTTTCCCAATACAGCTTTCAAAAACAAAATACTTTTAAGTCGAGTGTATATGTTGTTATTTATTTTTAGATTTTACATTATAATACCTACACAGTTAAACCTCGATGGTCCAGCCTCTCTCTCTTCCGGGCGGCTATTGTTGCAAAACACTTGTTTATGTTAATCCCCCGGCCCGTGTGGGTTCTGGGCTGGGAATGGTCCCCAGAAACCTCGCGCTGGTCCTTGTACCCAGAGGGCCCCGTCGTATACAACAGAGAAAGAAACAAACAAACAAATGCCCTGATTAACGAATAAGTAGAGAGCAATTAGTCATAATCTGTTTGTTTGTTTTTTTAACGCCACTCTCAGGCATATTCGCAAGTTACCGGACCACCCGAGAGAGAGAGAGAGAGAGAGAGGGGAGAGAGAGAGATAGAGAGAGAGATAGAGAGAGAGATAGAGAGAGAGATAGAGAGAGAGATAGAGAGAGAGATAGAGAGAGATAGAGAGAGAGATAGAGAGAGAGAGATAGAGAGAGAGAGATAGAGAGAGAGATAGAGAGAGAGATAGAGATAGAGATAGAGAGAGAGAGAGAGAGAGAGAGAGAGAGAGAGAGAGAGAGAGAGAGAGAGAGAGAGAGAGAGAGAGAGAGAGAGAGAGAGAGAGAGAGAGAGAGAGAGAGAGAGATAGAGAGATAGAGAGATAGAGAGATAGAGAGATAGAGAGATAGAGAGATAGAGAGAGAGAGAGAGAGAGAGAGAGAGAGAGAGAGAGAGAGAGATAGAACGAATGGTCTGTCACGATCTCGAGTAGTTTGTAGTTCTAGCTGTACTCTCATCAGCATACACATGTACTACATGTGAGTGAACAAGTGGCGTGTCATCGATCATTCAAAACCATCCCGTGTGCGTGCTTTGACTGGGGATGTCAACTCACGTAGCTTGTTCGTACAACAACTGCGACATCTGAGCAAACAAGCTTTCGGGAATTTCGGCGTTTATGATGTAAGTGCTTTTGTTTTATTTTCCGAGTTTCCATTTCACAATATCGGGCAAGACGATACATACATGTAGATTCGAAAACAAACAAACAAACATTGTTCGTCATAGTTCGCGAATTCCCTTTGATAACCTTAATGTATAAGTACTTTTGGTCAAGTCAACAGATACCTTCTGCCAGTGCACTTTTAACTTGAATAAATAAACGCTATATAGCAGTGTATAAAACATTCTAGATTCTCCCTGATTCAGAAACCCTTGTTCTAGTTCATTTCTTTGGAATAATCCTATCGTGGATTCAATATGTTATTATCGTGTAGTCAGAAGAATATTTTAATGAATCGTGGAAAGTGGGTGAGAGTAGGTCTCCTATTAAGAAATGTCCATATGTAAAATTACTTATCCGTCACTGTATAACGAATCCTGATATACATATACCGAATAAGGATAACTGATAACGATCCCAAATCGACTGCAAAGACACTGAACGGTGACTTTTATAAATACTGTAAGTCGCTAGGTCAAGTATTCCCGACCGTCTGTCAATTGCAGAGGCAATGAATGGGGTTTTATAACATATTTTATTAACGCTTCTAGACGGTAAATGAAGCGCCAAAAACATGATACGTTAAAAACACGTTCACTGACTTTGCAGTGACGGCTCAGGCCAATAGACCCATTCCTAAAACACAACAAGCAAGACTAAAAATCACGTGACTCTCGCTGCTATGACTTTAATTATCACTTCCTTTTCAGCAACAAAAAGCGGACCTTCACAATACCGAACTTTCAAATACAAAATACCAAGGTTATTGCTTGATTTTACATAATATCTTAAGAATATTTCACATATTTTAGTGACGCTTTTTCTAGTTTGTCTGGCCCAATTCGATTATCAGCAGACATATAATCATCGCTGACTGTATCGTTAATTCGATCTCTGATACGAGACGTTGGTAAATGGCACAATGCTCATCCTCATCTAGGAATGGGGGCACGGGTGGCTGTGCATGGTGGCTGTGCATGGTGGCTGTGCATGGTGGCTGTGCAGAGTTGCGTCCCTTGGGCACGCCAGAAACCTATGATTGTGGGTTAGAATCCCGGTTCGCCCCGATTATGTTTCTAGGTTTGTCAGCACCATACCCGTGCTCGTGGGTTTCACCGAAGTGGTAAACGTCTGAGACCTGCATCACTTCGGGCTTTCCTCCCACATTAAGCTGACACGCCGCGATATAACTGGAATACTGTTAAAAGCGGCGTTAAACCCAACTCACTCACTCACTAACTCATCTAGAAATAGTAAAAGCTTCGCTACAGCTGAAGTAATCCCCATACGTTCACAAGCTCATTCCAAACACTGTACTTGCCTTCTTTACACAATCTACAAGTCACACAGAATGGCACAAAAAGCACTCGCTGAAACCTGTACATAATTAGATAGGATCATAGCAGTTCATGCCCCAGGTACTGCTTAGAGTTGCTGACTTTCCCGTCACGTAGTGTCAGCTCGAATGTAAACAAAGCCATTCGGACTAATACTCCTGCTTTGGGAAAAAAAACGAATACCAGAAGGGATTATCACCGCCGTTTCAACAATTTCGCTTTGGGACTAAAGTAAGTCCTTAACTATATATTTTCACAAGTTGTGTTAATGTGTGTATTTCAAGCCGAGTGTTGGCTGTTGTGTCATGAACTAATACCAAAATAAAACAAAACAGATCTTCAAATCAGAGGTTTGTACAGGATGAACACTTTGCTGAATGTGTGAGGAAATGTATGTCGGCTTTCTGTTTTTCAGTGGCCTGTCTAAAGGATGTATGATTTAAAAAAAATTTCACTTGCAATTTTGAATTTTCTTTAATAACAACATTTCTAAAACCGCAGGATATGTGGATGAAAAACAAATAATACATTTATTCCAAGGTTGCATTTAGTAACTTCTGAAAATTAAATGCCTGTCAAACAATTTAAATTAAACGGTTACTTGCTTACTTATTTAACCCACTGTGGGGCTTATTGAAATCAGTTCACAGAAACGGGTGATGTTTTTGTTGTATTTAATTCTCATTTGTGCAAATTAAGACAGCGGATCACGTAATGACACCCCCCCCCGCCCTCATCTAATTAAGACGGTAAACAGGTAGTAAACAATTATATATTTAAAATCGCAATTGAGATAACAGCGATTAAATTATACTGTGATACAGGTTCCGGTTTATTTCTTTTTATGTTATTATTTTTTTATATATTTTTTTTTATCTAATTAGGCTTGTTACCATCTTGATCTGTATTGTATATATATACCGTTGGTGGTTTTTCAGAGAAATAAAACTGAACTGAACTGAACTGATACTGGTTCCGACACTGCTATTAGATTAGCACATCAAAGCTATTGTATACCGGATTATAATTAACGAATGCTTTATGGCGCTTTGGGTCTTTTGAAACCCATTAAATTAAGGCATTGTGTTGGGAAAATACTGGGGCTTGGGGCTTTTTACAACCATTTAATGAAGACAACAGGTGACCTTAACATGGTAGTGTTCTTCATCCGAGATGTGGCATGCGTGTGTGTCGATCTCGTCCTGTCACGCAACAGCAGTTGCCATGGCAACAACAGGTACATTGTCTACACATCGGGATATTATTGAGAGTTTTATCCACTACATCGGTCAACTGGCGTGTGTGTTTGGGGATGATTTGCCCAAGTCGTCATATGACCTTGTGTTGTGAAGTAACCGCCATTTGTGGTGTTATGTGGTGACAAAGTACTCGGCATCTCTGCAAGGTATGTTAATTTTAGCGTGGTTGTTCAAGGTGTTTCACATGATCAGTGTTATTGATTAGATGAATGCATTCACGCTAGGTGGTTTTGACGGTTTTAACTTATCAATATTTGGTGTTAGTCATTCACCTTTCAATGCATGTGTGTAGGTTATAATGCACGTTTTTGTGTAATATTTGTTATTATCGTCTTGCGATCACCCCTTTTGGAAATCCGGGGCAGAATTGTTCCCCAAGGGGTCAGGCTACAACGGCATCATGTCCAAACGGTATAAACATTGTCTGCTCAAAACGGCATTAAATCGATTAAAACGACACCAGAATTCATTTCCTGACCCCCAAATGCTGTCACACTAAAATACCAACTATTGTTAAATTAAAAGACTATTTCTATGTAGGGGGCATTTAATACAATTTATCACTTACGCAACCATGGTTTTATAGATGTTTTCTTAGCATCAATGTTCGAATCCAAGTTCGCTCAGGATATTATTCTAAGTTTGTCAGCACCATACCCGTCCTCGTGGGTTACACCGAAGTGGTCTGAGACCTGCATCACTTCGGGCTTTCCTCCCACACCAAGTTGACACGCCGTGATATGACTTGAATACTGTTAAAAGCGGGGTTAAACTCACTCACTGTGCCAAAAGAGAGGACATCCCAATTGCGTGGATCAATGCTCATTATGTCAACATAACATGACTCCACACTCAGCAATATTCCATCTATGACGGCGGTCTATAAATGATCGAGACTGGACCAGGCCTAGGCAATCCAGTGATTGATATCATGAGCATCAATCCACGCAATTGGGATACGATGACATGCATCAACAAAGTCTGCGAGCCTGACCATCCGATCCCGTTAGTCGCCTCTTACGACAAGCGCAGTCACCATTTATGGCAAGTCAGACCTCAAAGTTTAATATTTTACCAAGTAGCCATATGGCTACAAGTATTGTTTTCCAGGTAGCCAGCCAAGCCAATATTGTAGGTAACCAAAAGCATTTGAAATTATCTTTTATCAAATAACTATTACAATATGTATTTCGGTTCATTGTTGACTTAGTCGCAAAAAGATGTTTTTCAAGGTAATCATTTGGCTACCTCTGCATTTCAGACAATAGACAAATTGAAATGTAAGTCGCATTCGCAACCATTTTGGTCACAACTTTGAGGCCTGGCAGGCATGGGTTGATGAAGACCCTTTCTACCTCGGATCTTGGCTCGTATAACTGTAATCAATACTTTCAGGGTTCCACTGTTTTGTTCTGTTTCATAAAACTCGTTCAGTTAACAGGTGATACACTGTCATTGTCGCTAACAAAATGGAATGTCAATTCAATTCCTTATTAACTTTAAGCTCTACAGCTTATCAGTGTATAAGTAACAATCGTATTAACAGAAAGAATACAGTATACAGGACGCGGATACACCTTTCATGGAGAATACATAATTATCATACATATAATTCAATATTATTATCTTTACAATAAAAAAAATATCAAAACAATTTGTTTTACATTTTTCAAATTGAAAATGTTTTCCAACGGCAATAGTGTTTGATAAACTTTTTCCTGAAACAATCATATAATGGACATTTCCGTACAAGATTAAATTATTATTCTTTATCTAAAGGGCAGTAGGACATTTTCTGTCACAAAGTTCTAAACCTTGGTACCTCCAAGTTTCAATTACATGCATATGAGAAGAAAATCTAAATTTTGAAATATAATTTCTGTACAAATCAAGGAATGATTTACTTAAATGAAATTGCAAAAAGGATTTTATCAAAATAAAATTTGTATAACATACATTTAGAGGAATTATAAATTTGGCGTCTTATTTCTTGTATGCTTTGATTTAAAAAACGTCTCTGTTTCATCATAGGAAAGTTAACAGTGGTTAACTACTGATTAATGCTAAGTTCAGTTGAAAACATTACATTCTTAACTTCACATGTTCATTTTGGCTAACCATCATTTTCAACTTTGTCAAACATATATTCATAACATCGATATCCCTTGCGAATGCAAATATCAGCAGTTAATAATTTACTCCTGTGTTTGGTAGTCTGGTACATCTTAATGGATATTCACAATATGCAATGCATTACCTGTCGGTTGTTTAACTCCAAGTATATTTGTACAATACGCAAGATGTACTCCCTTAATATGTATGCCTTTATGTGAACCCCACACATAGGTTATTGTGACATGAACACATTCACAGAACTGGGAGCTCGAACTCGGGAAAATATCTGTCATTATCTGTACTATTGCGAAATGAGATAAGCGAACACCTGAACCAGATAGGCCATAATTATGGCCGCAACAGATCGTTGCTAGGCAACAAGTGGTACTATCATAAGTCAAAATGAGTCGAGGTAGCTTAGTTACGCTGTATAACACTGTATTCTGCCAGAGAAGTATTTGTGCTCTGAACTGACATACATTGCCACAGACATGTCACATACTGTTACTTAAGAGGGAATATTTTTTTGTATAAAAACAACAGTTCCTGCATAGAGGACGGACACTGTGTACAAAAGTAAGTACTCTGATGCATGAATACACAATGCCATTTAGAAAGTCGTCAAATGTAACTAATGTTATATGTGGGATAACACTTCCTTAGTAAAGTACAGATTCTAGAACTTTTTTGGGTTGAGTCCCGTGCGGAATTCGAACCCACACCTGCCAGGGTGAGGCACCTAATCGCCAGCACACAAAGTCAGCGATCTAACCCACTCAGCCACCGAGCCTTCCACAAAAAATGAAAGGGGCTCCACCAAAAAAAGTACTAGAATCTGTACTTTACTAAGGAAGTGTTATCCCAAATATAACATTAGTTACATTTGACCACTTTCTAAATGGCATTGTGTATTCATGGCTTTCGGCCATGGGAGCCGTGCCAATTTACACTTGTCAGGGGGGTACTCAAAGTACGTGATCTAGACTACCAGTTGTCGGACGTTCATTTTTGTGGAAGGCTCGGTGCATGAGTGGGTTAGATCGCTGACTTTGTGTGCTGGCGATTAGGTGCCTCACCCTGGCAGGTGTGGGTTCGAATCCCGCACGGGACTCAACCCAAAAAAGTACTAGAATCTGTACTTTACTAAGGAAGTGTTATCCCAAATATAACATTAGTTACTCTGATGCAGTCATATGATATATGTGATATGCATACTGCCACGTTGCACAATGTTTGTACTCTGTAATGTTTCAATATTACCATAAACATTTAAAAAATGATCTTCAGCCATCATTGCTTGTCGTAAGGGGCGATTAACAGGATTGGGTGGTCAGGCTCGCTGACTTGGTTGATGCATGTCATCATGTCACAATTCCGAGTAAACACACTGTGATGTCACTGGAATAATGTTAAAAGCAGTGTTAAACCCAACTCACTCACTCCGAATATCGGTGCTCATGATGTCAGTCACTGGACTCGATTTTTCACAGACCGTCGGCATATAGCTGTACTATTGCTGACAATTCCCTGTGCAAGGTTGCGTCCCTTGGACATGCCAACAATCTTGGATCGTGGGTTCGAATCCCGGTTCGGTCAGATTATGGTTTTTGGTTTGTCATGATCAGCACCCTGCCGTGCTCGCGGGTCTCACCAAAGTTGTTAACGTCTGAGACCTGCATCACTTCCGGTTTTCTTCCCACAGCAAACTGACACTCCGCGACATAACTGGAATACTGTTCAAACTCACTCACTCACAACAATTTCTGCAGATGTTTCTGCTCAATGAAGGGATATCCTGATCAGGGGTTACATATTTTCCTTGATGTCAAGTTTCAGTAGAGACATGGCTTGTTTCAAATGTTAGTATCTCCAAACTATCAATGTAGTATTACATGGCCATGGGAATGTCAGTCGTAAGTCCGAGGCTGCGTTTCACAAAGCAATATCTTATACCTACTGTCATGAGTCGACCCGTGGAAATCCGGATAGAGAAAAGGTCTTTAGCAACGCATGCTTGCTGTAAAAGGTGACTATGCTTGTCGTAAGCGGCGACTCACGGGATCGGGTGGTCAGGCTCGCCGACTTGGTTGATGCATGTCATCGTATCCCATTTGCGTCGATTATTTGCAGACCGCCGTCATATAGCTGTAATATTGCTGAGTGCGGCTTTGAACAACAAAGATAAACAAAACAAAACTGTCACGATTCTTGTTTCAGTATGAAGCTACAATCGTCTTGACGCTACGAGCGCTTTTTCGAACTTAGCCATGGTCTTAAAATTCCTTTCAAGAATAACGCATTTAGTTAAAGAAGCATGGGAACCCTGATCCCCAGCACGGGATATATTGTTTAGATCAATATCCAGATCAACACTGTGGTCTTGCTGTATGACGACGTGATTAGTGGGGGCATGTGTATGACCCGAGGGTATGCGTCGAACAAAGACCCATTTAAAACAGAAACACATACATGGGGTTGATCTCACCCGTACATTTACAAGCTAGTAAATCCTACAGCCATTTCCCCCGTTTTAGTAAAAGCACCCATGTCCATGCATGTGTCAATGTAATCGACGTTGTCAAGCAGGCATAGCAACATGCCCGGTCGTATATGTGGTAATCTGTGACTTTAATCCTAAACGTAAATCCATCAGTACGAGTGTGTTACGTCGACGGTTACGTCACACATAAGTCTGCCCCAGAATACCCACGAGCCCTGACACGTTGCACAGGAATATGTCTGAGTGTTACCGTAGATCTACGAAATATTTACAAAGATATAAAGGTGGCCTTGATGCGAATGTTTGCTGATTGTTTGTCGTCAGACAATCTGTCTTATTTGCCCTCGTGATTATATGACTTAGATAAAGCCGACGTGACGTTGAAGTATATAAAATATTAATTATGAAGGCATTCAAAACGTATATTTGCCTTCTTAGGCGACTATGCTTGTCGTAAGAGGCGACTAACGGGATCGGGTGGTCATGCTCGCAGACCTGGTTGATACATGTCATCGATCACAATTGCGTGGATCGATGCTCATGATATTAATCACTGGATTGTCTGCTCCAGTCTGGATTATTTATAGAACGCCGTCATATAGCTGGGATATTGCTGAGTGCGGCTTTAGACAACAAACCAACCAACCAACAAACCTTCTTGTTTGCAAGTGGTAATTTTGAATTATAGAAAAGAAATAATTCTATTAAATCTGCATAAATTTCAAATATTACCTTGAAAGTATACAGGATCGAGTGTTTGAACTTTCCGATATTTTCACATTCCGATTTGAGCGATTTACCATCCTGAATGGTCAGTTTCTGAGTGCAGCGCTAAACAAACAAACAAACAAACAAACAAACAAAAACAAACAATCAAACAAACACATAATCGCCCTAATTTGGTAGCAAGTAATTAGTCATAATTTGTTTGTTTGTTGTTTAACGCCACATTTAGACATATTCCTATTACAAGTAAATAATGGGCCTGAAAATGACCCTGTCAAACCATTGGTAGATATTATGAGCAGCGACTCGCATGTTATTATATTCAACATATTCAGATATGTTTCCAATTCCAAACACTTTGTTACAAATGCACGATACACAAAACTGATTATTTGCACATTTATATAACTTATTCAGTAATTTATTTGATCGGTGCCTCAGTACAATGCCTTGATGACCGGTTGTCGACCCGTGAAGATCCAGTTTAGAATTGGTCTTAAGCAACCCATTCTTGTCATAAGAGGCGGCAAAGGAAATTGGGTGGTCAAGCTGGCTTAGTTGATTCATGTCATCGTATCCCAATTGCGTAGATCGATGGTCAAGAAGTCAATCACTGGACTGTCTGGTCCAGGCTAGATCATGTACAGACTCAATTTCATGTTCATATAGCTGTAATACTGCTGCGTTAAACAGAAAGAAAGAGAAACAACAAACTAAGTCTAACGTAAATTTCTGCTTTCTCTGTTCCAGTTCTCTTTCCACGATGCGTGTGACAGTACGACGCTGTGCCACTGCGGGCGTTTCCTGTGTCGCGGCCGTCGTCCTGCTCTGCGTCATCTACAGCTCCAGACACACCTACTACGGCGACGAAAGGCTTTTACCATATGAAGATTATTTCCTTCCGTCGTCTACAGAGAAGATATTTCTGGAGTATGATTTCCTTATCAACTCCGATGTCTGCTCCAAGTCCAAAGGACCATTCCTGTTGGTGATGGTGTTATCGACGCCGGAAATGACGTCACAACGGGACGCGATCAGGGATACCTGGGGAAGCACTGCACGGGGAGGGGTATGGCCGGGTTTTAAAGAACGGATGGATGTCAGGATGGTTTTCTTGTTCGGGAACAACACTTTACACTTTAATGAAGCGTTGAAGAAGGAGGCTCTAAGTAACCGAGATATCGTCCAGGCTAGTTTCACGGACTCCTATACGAACCTGACGTTAAAAGTTCTCATGGGGTACAGATGGGTTGAGAAACATTGCCCTGACGCAAGATTTGTGATGAAAATGGATGAGGATGTGTTCGTGAATATTCCATATATATTATCACAATTGTATTCTTCCGATTGGTCCAGACACATACTCGGACCGTTATCTTACTCCGAATTTACGATAAGAGATGGGAAATACGGCGTGAGCGAGTCGAGTTACCACCCGCCCATCTACCCGCCTCACGTCAAGGGGAACCTGTACGTCATGCAGACAGACGTGGCGGTCCGGCTCCTCCACACTGCGCCCTACATGACGTACGTCAATATGGAGGACGCTTTCATTACCGGGATACTTGCCAAAGTTCACAGACTTCGCCACGTTGATATACCGGAAACGTTATATGACCGCAATGTACCTGCGACCTTTTGTGAAATCGCTAACAGGGTCAAGGTCGTGTCACAACAGTACACAGCGAAGATGATGTATGGAGTGTGGGAGAAGGTCAAGGACAGTTCAACATGTTCCCTGTTTGGGAGGATAAAACACTTTTTTCGCCGTGTTTTTAAGTCATGAATGTTTTCCATAAAAACAAAACAGAAACCATATCATCCAGACATTTGGATGTATGTTCTGGCACGATATATCGAACCCATGACGATATACAAGCCAAATATTGCCAGATAGCTAGATTTTTAACTATATTTTTATATCACAGGGCTTACAATGTATGGTCTGCGAATGAAGCCACAATGTATTGAATTCATGACGATACAAGTGCCAAAATATTGCCAAATACAGGTTTCTGGTCTTACGTGCTCCAGAACAATGAGGTTTCAGGTCTAACAGGGGTCCAGATTACTGAGGTTATCGGTCTAGCGCGGTCCGACTAATAGGGTTTCCGGTCAATCGGGGTTCTGGCTGACGTGGTTTCTCATGTAACCGGGCCCGGACTAACAAGGTTTCCAGTCTAAGGGGTCCGAATTATCGAGGATTCTGTTGAGGTTCCCCCTAATTTCTAACGATGCATCGAAGTACTGCTTAGCTATGGTGCTAAAACTTACACACCGATGCATGGTGTCACCACAAAAAAGACGAATGTACGATTTCGGTTCAAATTAACGAGTAGTTCAACTAAAAAAGTAAAAGAAGCTAATATTGATGCACTTACAGAGATGTTCGGTTTTTACGGGTTATTTAATATATATAGGTGTGGGTAGCGTTTTGTGCGTGATGAATGTAAGAGTAACTTGCAATATACGGTCTCTGGTTCGCTTCTCAGTACGAGCTACACTCATGCTGTATTAAAATGATTGGTTCACAGTGGTGAGTTAGATTTCAACCAATTTGAAAAGTATTTTGGTCAGGCCAGTGGGTGTCAATTAATTTTCTTTTTGTCTCAGTTGTTGCAATTTGCTGTGTCGAGTTGCGTATCGATGACGTGCCAAACACCTAAGACTTGGTTCGAATCCCTGATTTCTTGGCTAGTCAACACCATTGCCACCCTCATGGTTACACCAAAATTGTACACGTTTGTGAGAGACGACTATGCTTGCCGTAAAAGGCGACTATGCTTGTCGTAAGAGGCGACTATGCTTGTCGTGAAAGGTGACTATGCTTGCCGTAAAAGGCAAATGACGGGATCGGGTGGTCAGACTCGCTGACTTGGTTGATGAATGTCATCATGTCCCAATTGTGTGACTCATGATGTCAATCACTGGATTGTCTGGTCCCAACTCGATTATTTACAGACCGCCGTCATAGAGCTGGAATATTGCTGAATGGGAAGTTAAACAACAAACCAAATGTGAACGTCTAGGCTTTGCACAAAAATCAAGCTGACGCGCCGTGATATTAATGGAATACCGTTCAAAGCAGAGATAAACTCATTCACAGACGTTTACAGGTATGGCGATGATAAAGCGAGGATCCTAATCAGTTAAATCGGGATTCGAACCCACGGTGCTTTCTGTTTTGTACATCCTAATGGGTGAGACACCCTTGTACTACCTGCAACTGCCTCATTCACAGTGAAAGCCTGGTTGTGTTTTGGGCAAACATTCGTTCTGTCAATAAACATGTATATTCTACTTCGTGTTAAGTTGTCATGTGCTCTATAGGCCATTATAGTTTTTATGAAGGAATTATATTTTAATGATGGTGGTGGCCGTTGATTGATGGTTTATTGGCGGACATCTGGACAGAGTACACCTGCAGAGAGCGCGGAGTATCAACTGGCACACCTTGCATCACTGGTAGCCATTGGGTAGTCTTGTGGATAAAGCGTTAGCTCGTCACTACGAAGGTTCTGGTTCGATTCCACACATGGGTACATAGGAGAAGCCAAGTTCTGGTGTCCCGATATTGATGGAAAATTGGTTATATAATAAACAATAAATAATAAATAATAAATTCTCTTCTGAAATAAAAGTCCATTGTACGATCACTTTGAATCACAAATAGAAATTTATCTTGCCACGCCCGTCACTAACACATGCAAAGGCATGTCAGTTGTTCACCTAAAAAACATAAGGACATCGGGCATCATTCCATCAAACCACTTATCAGTAAATCGACTTTTTATTTGACAAGTCAATCTATTTATTACAAATTTTACCTTTCATTGTTTAAAAGAAAAATAATAACATATAATCATCATTAATTTACCACCATTATCTAGTATACCGATAACAGCTGATCCTATGTCGTATCGTTATCGTTATGTACATTTTATTAACTGGCGGCAAAATTTTAACTTTATGTTGAAACCTGTGAGGTTTCGAAGTGAGGATATTTGCTTATCTGGTCGGGATAGGGGGAAAATACCGACATGGGTACAAATTGTGAAGCCCATTTATGGTGTCCCCCGCCGTGATATTGCTGGAATATTGCTAAAAGCGGCGTCAAACCTCACTCACGCACTATAAATTGAAACTATACTTTTCTGTTAATTTTATCATATGTTTGATATTCAATTAAAATATCTGAAGTTATCGAGGTTATATACTTTAAAATGAACTGTATTAGTCAGCACCCAAAGAAAACCTCTACATGATTTTATTTTCAAAATATAATTTGATTTCAAACTTAGAATTATTTCTTTTTAAACTTCGCATTATGCTCAATTGGGGATGGGTGTCTTAGATATCCTATCTTTGTATAATTCTTATCAATAAATCTGCTCTTTCGGCACAAATGTACAACATTTCAATTACGACAGGGATCATGAACGTCTCAGATTGATTTCTTACCCCACTCTTCATTACACCAACTTATTTTTGCCTAAAAATTACCCAGCCGCAGATTACTTTTTACAAACTGTTGCTTTACCACTGTGGTGAAACCCACAAGCACGAGCTGACAAACCTAGAAATATATTCGGGGCGAATCAGGATTCGAACCCACATTCATAGGTTTCTAGCGTGCCCAAGCGACGCAACTCTACACAGCGAAGCTCGGCACCTTAGACGACTGGGCTACCCGTGTGGCCCTGACCAGATGAAAACAAAACACGACCTCTGCAACAATTATATCTAGCAGTACCCACCGAAACTGTGCTGTATAACACTACATTTGTTCTACATGGTAATGCTTATGTAGGCATTGAAAGTAACTCACACCTTTTTATTATGTTTCGGTGCGCTTACGAGATATCCCCTTTCAGTAATATTCCAGCTAGGCTACCCATCCCCCTATTTGGTGCATTAGCACATGTGCCATGACAATATGTATTAACTAAGTAAAAGTATGTCATCTTCCCGGCTCTTAGGATAACTCTACATCTCATATCCATGTAGGATTGTTTTTGTTTGTTATTTTGAAATAGTTTTCTATTTATTTAATCTTCACAGCTAACCATTAAACAGCATAGCTTGCAGCAGCTAAATATTAAACAAGATTATTGATGCTTCATTTTATTAATAGATCGAGATACCTGTGACTGGGTATTCATCATCCATGTGGTCAGTGCAAACCACTTAACATAATTTTAGTTATTACGATAACGATAAGTAAAGAATATACAGTTGTTTTAATAACGATTTGGGTTTTCGACGCTTTTACCAATATACCAGCAATATCACGACGAGGTTCGTCAGAAACGTATTTACACAGCGTACCCACCTTGTGGATCAAATCCTGGGTCTTCAGGTTAACGAGTGAATACTTTAACCACTAAGCTAGCCTATCGCTCTTCACTTGTTTTAGTCACCGCCTCCATCCGTGGTCTAGTGATAGGGCGTCCGCTCGGACAGCCGAAGGTCCGGGGTTCGACCTCGCCGCGTTATAGCAAAAGACGTTAAAAGATAGTACCTCTTGTTACCCTGCTGGGCGCTCGGCATTAAGGGGCTAAACAGGACTGGTCGGCTCGGAGTCAGTATACATATATATCAGATTTATTTAAGTGCTTTAAAGGCCTAGGAACATACAAGACATTACATAATTGACTCTTTCCTATGACTTAAATAAAAGCGACAACCTTTCCATATTGAAATAATAATGATTTACACACCCAATAAGATTAATCAAGTTGTATGTATAGCAATCGTGTACACCACGACGTAGTTTGTGAACTGCAATCCAGGGCCCTAAAAATTACCTAAAACCACCTTAAGCCCCTTACTGAAAAGTTGACTCGCCAGTGTCCTATTGCTTTGTGCAACTCCGGTTAATAACTGGCATGATTACTTATTGTAAACACGTTATATATCCCTACATATTTAGGGGCATTCCTGCAAATACAGTAACGGTTGGGCATCCTAGAGGCTTAAACGTTTGCTAGTCGAAGACCAGGGTTTGTTTCCGGTCCCCACAATGGTACAATATGTAAAACGTATACCTTGTGCCCGCTGCCATGATATTGCTGAATTATGGACAAAAGTGGTGTATAACCATACCACTCACTCACCCGATTACCCTGACTTACACTCGACACTGTGACGCCATTACACCGGTCCAATGGGTATTCCTTGTCCGCGTTACCCAACTTTTCCGGAAACACCGCTTCCGGTCTGTTAAAGCCCAGAACCGTAGTAATTAGAAGCCTATACGACTACACACCGCCGATGATTTCTATGGACACTAGAAACAGCGTCGTGGTTTCAAGTGTTCTTTGTTTTGTTTGTTTGTTGTTCAACGCTGCACTCAGCAATATTCCAGCTATATGACGGCGGTCTGTAAATAATCGAGTCTTGGCCAGACAATACAGTGATTGATATCATGTGCATCGAGCCACGTAATTGGGTTACGATGACAATCCAAGTCAACGCCTAGCCACCGGATCCCTCTAGCCGCCTCTTACGACGAGCATAGTCGTATTTTACGGCAAGCATGGGTTGCTGAAAACTTTTTTCCATCCCGGATCTTCACGGGTCTATTTTCAAGGTGAAAATGTGATACTTGAGTATTTGTAACTTTTGTTCTGAGTACAGATATACGTCCAGTATGGGTTGTTCCCTCACCTAATTCAAAAGACAGTAAAAACGGCGTGGTAACTAATACATGTTTTATTCAGATAAACTGGCACCGCATATCACAAGTTGGCCAGCACCTGGACAGTGAAAACGTCATCACCAACATTGTAACTATTTCGGAACAAAGTACAGCTTAATGAAACATAGAAACATAGATACAAATAAATAGGACGCGACTTCACGAAACATGGAATATAAAAACAAGTTGCGCATATGCATAGTTGCTCAGTTGTTATTGTATTCAACAGAAACACAATGACATCATAATATTGAAAAGCGTTATCAGTCGTGGTGACGTCATACAGATTTGCTTCAGTCACCGTGACGTCATGATTCTTTTTTGGCTTGAGTCAATATATATGCTGCTATTGATACTTCGACAAACTGTATTCCTCTTAACATTACATGACGAGGAATTTCAATGTTTCCTACCTTGGCGGTGGTCTTGAGCAAACAATTTTATGAATATTCTTGTATGTCGATCGATGCTGGGAAATAACCTGTGTTCACACATACAGCAGAGGCTGCAACCCTACAAATTATGTTTCCTTCGTCTCCATACATTTGTTATCGCATTTATCAAGAGTTTTTTCATCATCATAAAATGCAATCGTCACCAAAATGGTTGACAAAAATAAATGAATAAATGTGTTTAAAACAGGTTCTCTCCGCAGCCAGACTGCTCGTAATAAATATCTCCGATCACTTGTTGTCCACTAGGAACACATCTGCGTTTATTGTCACAAATGAGATGTCACAAAGATGACACCAGCTGTCCATGAAACCATGCTCTGTCCATGTGTCTTCATACACTGATCCACACACAACCCAAGCTTTTAGCAATCCATTGCTACACTATGGTTCAAATGACACCCATGCGTTTACTTTATACACAATGTCGGATCTTCAATAGCATCCCATATCTGATACGCAACAGATGCGTTTACCTGTTGCGCTGCGATCTTCCTGCTCAAAGCAAAGTCACAGACGTCCGGCCCTCCATACGGGTTATATTGTTCAGTCGGGATGTCATGATGTCTGACGTCAAGGATCTTGGCAAGTGTTCCAGTGATGTGAGCGTCTTCCATGTTGACATACGGCAAAAACTGTGACAGTAACATTATACGTGTAGCCAACAGAGTAGGCATCACATATATGTTTCCCTTCACATGTGGTGGGTATCTTTCTACGGGATAAGCATCCTTGGCTACCTTCATCTTTCCAGCTCTCTCTACTGGATCGTCATAATGGAAGTGGCCGTAGATCTGGTTGGTCATGTTGACTGACAGTAATATGTCTGTCATGCGTGGTATGTCTACAAATGAGTCCTCGTCAACTTTCATAATGAATGACGTTTTCGGACAATAAATCTTCGCCCACTTAATTGCCATTAACACTTTGTATGTCAAATTAAAATACGATTCGGTGAAATTGACTTGCACAATATCATTATGCAGCTTGGCTTCTTGTTCGATGATAGAGTTTTCCCGTGAAGAATTACTGACACCGAAAAAGAACGCCAGCTTCACAGGTCCGAAGAGCTTCTTGCCAGGCCAACTGCGTCCTTTAGCAGTACGTCCGTACGTCCGTCTTATTGCCTCCCTCTGCTCTGTTTTATTGTGGAGAGACATGACTGCCACCAGTAGTAGCGGCTTGTCATTAGGCTCACAGACCTTAGCGCCATCTAAGATGAAAGGGAATTCAAGTGGTGTGACGAGGCGTTCTCTGGGTTCAAAGTACCACATGCCTTTGTAAATGTCAGCGTGGCCGTAGAAATTGTTTTGAGTGAGAGCTCTTACTACTTGACGATGCAGAAGCTTGATTTCGGAGTCGTGTTGTTCTGGTGTGCTCCTGAACATCAGCATCACGAACCAGATGAACAGCACACACACAAGAAGAACGCGCTTGTTGGATAACAGTCTCCATTGTCCTGGAACAAAACAAATGTAAGAACATGTTAGAAAGTGTTCTTTCTTGTAGAAACGGTGAGGTGAGGTGAAATTGTGTTTAACGTCGCGTCCAAGATTATTGCACTTATATAGCGACGTTCATGCACGTGTATGTGTGTGTGTGGCTGCTTGTACTAGTCCGGACTGATGCCGATTTATAGTGCTAGCGCACTGAGATACCATGCCGCAGTTTAACATGAATACCTCACACAGACACAGTATACTGACTCCGAGCCGACCAGTCCTGGTTTTAGCCCCTCAATGCCGAGCGCCAGACAGGGTAACAACAAGTACCATCTTGTAACGTCTTTTGGTATGACGCTTGTAGAAACGAAACAAACATGTTGCAAGTGATAACATGAGGACAAATTGATAGGGTTGCTTCACTTCATCATTACTGATATTAGTTGAAGGACGGGGAGAAGAAAGCTATGTACGTCATATACGTGTCGTAAAGGTGAGGAACAGTATTAGACCAGACTCCTACACTACAACAGAAAAAGGCGCTGTTAGAGGACGTTGTGTACTTTTCTTCAAGTTGGGGAACCGTATTAAGCCAGACCCCTACACTACAACATGCAACAGGCGGTGTTAGGGGACATTATGTACGTGTCTTCAAGTTGAGGAACCGTATTAAGCCAGACCCCTATACTACAACACACAACAGGCTGTGTTAAAGGACGTTATGTTCGTGTCTTCAAGTTGAGGAACAGTATTAGACCAGACCCGTATACTACAAAATGCAATAGGCGGCGTTACGAACAGTATCAAATTACAATAGACACCTATACTACAACACACAACATGCTAGAGGACGAAAGTGTCTTCATGGCGAGGAATACCATTAGATCTGACTCAACTAGACATGTGATGGGGGTACATTCCACACCGTTACACACGGAAATAACTATAATACTTGTGTACCTATGTGTATAAGTAAAGTTACATGCGCCTCAGTTTCGTGTCACCTGTATGACATAGTTCCAAACACGCGTTCTCAGTTCCCAGTTGAACACTCGGAGTATCACTACGAGTAACATGTGAAACATTTACATATCTATTTGTAGTTTAGTTGTCCAAATGAGATGATGAAAGGTTCGTTCGAAGACCCGGATTTGATTCCTCCCTTTTTTGGTGCTCCGCCTTGATATGGCGGCAATATTGCTAACAAAATGTAAAAAAACCGTGTTTATACCCTCATGTAACTTTTAATGAACGCAGTTCTAAATGGGTCTCTTCGTGAACATGAATAAATACCGACACAATGGTAATTTTAATCACTTACCAGATGTAGACAATGCATTTCTCACATTTAGCAACCGAAGGCCCATCATGGCAGGTGTTGATGGTCTTGATGGGGATCGATTGTGGAGATTATCACTGGAAATGTTTGATTACCCGACTCTGCGATAGTCTGTAAAAAAATTCGAAATGATCAAATCGTTCGTAAGGTATTAACGGTATACGATATCGAGCTTCTCTCATACATGCCTGTCCCCGTGAAAATCCGGGTGAGATTAAGCAGTCCCTGCTTGCCCTAAAAATCGACTGTACCTGTCGTAAGATACGACTAACAGGATCGTAGATCATGCTCGCTGACACGTCATCGTATCCCAATTGTGTGGATCCCTGCTCGTGATGTCAATCACTGTATTGTCTGGACAAGAGTCGATTATTTACAGACCGCCGTCATAAAGCTGGAATATTGCTGAGTGCGTCGGGGTTACACAACAAACAATCATACATGACTGTCCAAAATACATCTCAATAACCAAATTACCGAAGTAATTGGCTTAGATGTATTGAAAGAAGAACCTACGACTCGCATGTAAATTAGAACACTACATTGTAGCTACAAAACGGAAAAAAATGTTTTTCAGCGAATAATAAATAACGCTCTATTTTTATCTATCATTCATAGTTTTTTATTTAAATAAGAACTGGAAACATCTGGGTGCTCTTTCAATAAAATATCCGTAATTCTACTACCTTTAATTATATAAACATCGCTGATCAGTTTCTTTATGCTAGGAGTCGGAATTCTACATGGAAGAAAGAAGAAGAAGAAGAAAAAGAAGAACAGAAGAAAAAGAAAAAGAAAAAGAAAAAGAAAAAGAAAAAGAAAAAGAAGAAGAAGATTTTGTTAACGTGTCACCGGATGCATAAAAATCAGTAACATTGCAAATATGGCCTGAATTAAAAGTACATCCACCGGCAAGCATTGGCCTACGAGACACGAATATACGTGTTACATCAATATAAAATATAAAATATAAAATATAGAATACAAAATACAAAATACAAAATATAAATTACAAAATACAAAATATAAAATATAAAATATAAAATATACATCAATGCATGAAAACGGGATTATTTGGGTAGTGACATGATTTTAAGAAAGTGTGTGACAACGACGCTTATACATTTTGGTCAGTAAAACGGCTAACTTATTACATATTGAATCATTATTCATTATATAATTGAACTGGTCTGCTGGATTAAGTTGTAGGAAGGAGGAATCTAAACTAGAAATAGAATTAAACAAATTGTAACGTAGGTCTGAGTAAAGATCACAAGTTATAAGGAAGTGCATTTCATCCTCAACACAGTTGGTACAAAACTTGCAGAGTCTTTTTACTAAAGGTGTTACAGGTTGTGTATGTCCCTAGTTTAATCTAGGCAGGGTTCCACATCGGAATTTACTCAGAATACTTCTTTCATATCTATCAAGTGAAGCACTGACATACTTCTCAGTATAAAAATCAGTTTTGAATTGTCTATTCGGTCTTAGCTTAGTACCATTTACTAAATTTCTATCATTCCATAATTCTACAAGCCAGTTATAATCAATAAACATTAACCACTGTTTAGCAGAATCATAGTCAGCTGTATCTGTACTATTATATGTTATTATCATGTTACAGGTGGATGCTTAGCCTTAATAATTACCCAGTTACACTCGTAATACAAACATAGCGGTTACAAAAGGCACCAATGTGTGACAGAAACGTACCTTAGCTAGTGTGGCCCACGACCCTGATCTTTGACAAGTGAATTTTAAATGATAACGGTATCGCTTACTAACACACGTCTTATATACCCATTACCCGTTTCTGAGTAGTTCGTTAATGTCAGCAAAGTAACGTTGCTATGGTTATACAAATAAGCGCTACTGGTAACAATGGGTCTCATTACAAACGACGTGACAATACAACGGGGGTTGAAGGGGTGTCAAAATGAATGTCAATTTCAATGCACACGATGTTGCTCTTAATGATGCTAATTAGCGCCCTTGTCAATAAGGTTGAGTCAGTAGTTTTCTAATAACAACCGCTTGTAATTGTTTTGTTACAAAACAAAGAGGAAGTCAACAAATCCGCTGTGGGATATTGTTTGAACCAAACTGTAGCAGATAAAGTATTAATTAACCTGCGCTTGCGATTATCTCTAATTTATAATTGAAATCGCGACGGTTTACACTAATTTAAAATGTACACAATATAATAATGGCGATTACAGGATATCGGTTTGTACAATATTATCTTTGATCAAGTATGAGCGTTCAACAAAATTGAACTGCAATTCTTACAAAATACTGAAAAACGTCGACGCAGTATGCACGAACAGCCATACTGTTGTATACGGATGTGTTGTTGAACATGTACTAGATCATAAACATTTACCTAGATAGAGATCTCGTTCCCCAGTAGTGGCCTCAGCCTGTCTCAGCACCGAAGTCCATCGCAACTGTACTATGTTGACTACAGGTAGACGGGCAAGCAAGTACACGCTAATGTTCTACATGATATTATGCAATAACATTATCCCAACTAAAAACGGACATTGTGCATTTGTTCGCCTCTATCGTTTGTCCACTAATCTTTTGTAGAATCCAAGTACAAATATAGAGTTATACAATTATGGTATTGCGTGGAGGGTTTACCTAAGACGTATTTAGCATGCTGCTTGAACTTGTCGGCTATGTGATAATATGGCTGGGTGAACCTTTAAGTATGTTAATCTGCAGGCAACACACGGGAAAATATTACAAGATAATTTTCATTCTGACCTATTCTAGCCTGGTAACGCTTTAACACATCATTAGATGCAGGTAACGTATCCACTCATTCGTTTATGGTCTATTGTCAGGTGTTTAGTATGCCACTGTGTGCAGCTGGCACTACCCGGTAGCAAAGTCTGTCATCCTTATTTACCCAGCTTCACCAATAATCAAATAATTAATCTTCTTGGAACCTGTATATTTAATAAAATTATTGGATATCAGTTGTAATTGTTCTTGATGTTAATTCCGTATGATAAGGAATGGACATTACTCTGAAAGATACCTTTCTCAATACTGACAACAAAACCTCTTCATAGAGGAAACGGGGCGGTCGGGTAGCCTAGTGGTTAAATCGTTCGCTCGTCACACCGAAGACCCAGGTTCGATTCCCGACATGGGTATAATGTGTGAAGCCATTTCTGGTGTCCCCCGCCGTGATATTGCTGGAATAATGCTAAAAGCGGCGTAAAATCATACTCACTCTCTCATAAAGGAAACGGTCATATAAAAGAACTTTGCCGAATGCCACCATTAAATTTGATTTTTTCTGCTACCTTTATTTACCCAGCTTCACCAATAATCAAATAATTAATCTTCTTGGAACCTGTATATTTAATAAAATTATTGGATATCAGTTGTAATTGTTCTTGATGTTAATTCAATATGATAAGGAATGGACATTGCTCTGAAAGATACCTTTCTCAATACTGACAACAAAACGCGTACGTCTTCATAGAGGAAACGGGGCGGTCGGGTAGCCTAGTGGTTAAAGCGTTCGCTCGTCACGCCGAAGACCCGGGTTCGATTCCCGACATGGGTACAATGTGTGATATTGCTGAAATATTGCTAAAAGCGGCGTAAAATCATACTCACTCACTCATAGAGGAAACGGTCATATAAAAGAACTTTGCCAAATGCCACCATTAAATTTGATTTGTTCTGCTACCGACTGTTTCCAATCTAATATAATATAATACTGAATCCAAGACATATCCCTTTACATAGTAGTACATATTGTTCCGAAGACTGCAGTAGTTGCGACATGAAAAGAAGTAATGTGTAGGATCCTCATAATGATATCCACAAGAGCAGGTAGTAGACTCATGAATATGTCTATGATATTTGTGTGCATTTAAATCACTGCATCCTAACCTGAGGCGGCAATGGATAAATTAACAGAAACGGGTACCATAGTCTAAGTTAAAGCCAAATATTTTAGGATTTTCTGTTGTGGTGATATAAACTGGGCGGCAAAAGAAAGTATAGGTCGAGTTCCATGATCGATAAAAAAATAGCAAGAAGAGGTTTTGTTGTGAATTATAATATAATCTAGGGAGGGGTAACAAATGATTGATCAACCACAGTTTGAATGAAATTGTCGAATCACAGGTAATGTAAGCTCAAGGTAAACAATGGTGGGGTAAGAAATTTCATTTTCAAAAGTTGTCTGGAATGTCACCAAAAAATTGTCAGACACACTACAAGTTCATTGTCGACACAATTGCCTTCAATAGCGTGTATGACCTCTAGCTGCCTCAATGCATGCTGTGATACGCCGCCTCATCGATGACGTCAGTCTTCTGATGACGTGGACTGGAATCCGTTGCCACTCGTTTCTCAGGGCCTGCTGCAATTCTTGTCTGTTGACGGGAGGCTGATGGCGTGCTCTAATCTGTCTGTCAAGATGGTCCCACAGGCCACAGTGGGCAGGCCAGGGCAAAACGTCAACGTTCTGCTGGTTTAGAAAGTACCGAGTCAGTCTTGCAGTATGGGTCCTGGCATTGTTGTGTTGAAACAATGTCCCCTGCTGTTGGTTCTGTAAGAACGGAAGCACAACTGGCTGCAACACTTGGTCTCTGTACTGCCCACCTTTCAGGTTTCCCTGTATAATCACTAAATCAGTCTTCTGATCTCCACAAATACCGCCCCGCAGTGAGCAGTCAGTACCATTCCTCGGAAAGGACGATAAGCTCGGATTCCAGCAGCACGAAGTCGTCGTAGTACTGTACCTTGGCTAATGGGATGTCCCAACGCTGTTGCCGCCGTCGCCGTCGCCGTCGCCGTCGCCGTTACGAATCTGTTTCGCAGGTGAATGAGCCGTATCTGACCGTCTACCAGTGGTGTTGTCAATCGGGGTCGTCCGGTTCTAGGCCTGTCCTGTGCCCTCCCTGTCTGCCTGTACCGTTGAATCAGCCTGGCTACTGTCAATGGTGTACAACCAAACTTTCTGGCAATTTGGACCTGTGTTGCCCCCATTTCGGCCATACCGATGTTTCTCTCTCTGCTCCCGTGACAGTGTCATTTCTTTTGTGTGCTTTCATCACGTGTGGTTATACTCTACAGACGAACGCATTTATACAGCTAACATGCACGTGCAGTTTATGCCATAGGCGGGAAACCTGTTTCACCATTTTTTTGCCACTGCACGAGCGCCGTCAAAGGTGGCGCGTTCAGGTGAGGTGTTTTTTGGTACCAGTTCCAGGGCAGTCATATTCCCAATACCCACTTTCCACTAGTTATGGCTGTTTTTAGGAAAATGACCAATTGCCAGCCTATACTTTCTTTTGCCGCTTAGTTTCTTTAGTGAACAATGTCCGGTAATTCATTCTACATTCGCACTGTGTCGGGTAAAAATGATTTGTGGTAGTCAGCAATATACCAGCTATATGACGGCGGTCTGTAAACAATCGAGTCTGGGCCAGATAGTCCAGTGACTTACATCAAGGGCATCGATCCACGCAATGTGGATCGATGACATGCACCAACCAAGTAAAATATTGTAACAATAATTGTATTTGAAGAGATATTACTATTAGTTTTGTTTGTGAATATTTGTGTGCGTTCGGTGATGTTAATGTGCGTTGGTGAGTGTGTGTGAGTGAGTGAGTGTGTGTGTGAAACTTACTTTACAAATTGTTTTTTTAACACTCCCTCTCTTAATCTCGTACTCTCTGGAGAACACTCGCCTCATATATTCTGTACAACTTCATTGTGTTTTATTAAATACATATTTTTATATTTTTCCGTGTTCAGGTTTTGTTGATACGTTTGTTTAATGCTTACAAAAAACACAAAGTTTTTATGAACTCAAGACCAAGGCTTATTAATACCTGTCAACATAATCGCTCTCTTCACTTTTTGCCATAATCAAATATTCTACATGACTCTTTTAGGACTCCTCTACAAACGATGACTATTAGACTGTTTTTCATTGCCTTGAACTGTGAATACATCAGAGAGTTAGTTTTGTGGGATGTAAAATTTTTAGAGCTGTCAAATCCACCCAGAGGTATATTTACCCCACTGTTCCAGTCGAGCCACGTGATCTCAAACCCCGTTATCTCTTACGTACCGATATCTCAAACCCTATTCCCCGGACCGGACCGCCTTACTATATTTTATTCATGTCGCGTAATCTCGAATGTCTGGATATCTCGAAGTTATAACACGGCCCCGCGAGCTTCGCCATAATGGAGTTCGCGATAATAACTTAATTGACTTATATCTTGTAGTTAAGTCAAAACCTCAACGCCAGAGCATGATCGCGAGTATCTGACGAAACAGATACCACAACGTTATAGAGATATTAATATTAATGGAATACTGATGAGAGAGATCACCAGTCGGTGATGACACAAGGTGTTCGCGAAAATGTTAAGCATAAGGGTTCATAAAAAATAAGTGCTAGTGAAAACTTGATCTGGACTTTGATGGTGAAACCTTGATTGAACAGCTTAACTGTAAGTAGAGTAAAAACGGAATGAAAAGCAATGCTCTAAAGGACCAAAGCAATTGGGAAATGTAGCCGAAAGAGCTGGAAGGTAACAATACATTGTATATTGATCGACACCTTTCTATACAACGTCAACGTTATAGCTAGAGAGCAACGTTAAAAAGTCTCGATTATCCGACGAAACAGATTCCACTGGACGTACAAGGCAACATAGTTTTGAAAATTAACATGAAATTATAGTTTTCAAGGATGGTTAGTGTTAGTTCTAACTCACTAGGCCAGCTCAGGGACAACAATGCATGCCCTCCTTATCTGCGTCTTCCGAATCACCACGTGATAAATCCCACGATCGATCAAAAGCACAAATATTTAATGATCGTTTCTTTTACCCCTACAGGACCTGCACACGAATCTTATATGACCCAGCTTTCATTGCTGCGTACAGACGTTCATCTGTGTACCCCGTTTTTAAAAACCTGTATACAATTTCCCCAATATGCATGTACACGACACCGCTAGACGTGCGCTGTAAAGGCCGCGGCTGCATCTCATACCGACAGCAGCGTTAATTGGACTCAAGGTCTACAACCTGACAACATAGCAACGGCATACAATATAGATGATGTTGTGATTGGGGAGGGGTGTGACGACGGGGGTGATGTAAGACGGGCAATCAATACAGGTAGATGGATGTAATAGTGATGCTTCCCCGGGGGTAGCTTCATCATAGGGAGACTATAAACATGGCCGTTATTGTTATGATGAGATGATACGTTGTTGTTGATGATTGTGTGATTGTGACTACTAATTGTGGTTTTACAGGGATCAGAGAGAGAGAGAGAGAGAGAGAGAGAGAGAATCGAACCAAAGACCTGCGGAGACTGACATGACTAAGGGACGCAACTCATAGAGAGAGAGCATTAGACGAGAACGGGCCACCCCTTCACTAACATATATCATTCCATGCAACTAGACTTCGATATTTAAAAAAACAAATTCGTTGTTTTTTTAATATTTAATTTAATTTTATTTATAGCACTACAGGCTGGGGACTCACACGACGGATTCAAGGCTTAATAGATGGACACGCATCACCATGTGCAGGCATATTTTGAGAGTTGGACCATCAAGGTAGACACAATTATATGGATAACAACTTCTTTAATACTGTGAAAAGCAACGTTTCGGCATAGATCCTTATACCGTATAAGGATCTATACCGAAACGTCGCTTTTTACAGTATTAAAGAAATTGTCATCCATAAAATTGTGTTCATCCTGTCAGCCATCAACTTCTAAATAATGCCTATGAAACAAGTTTGTTGGACCGTCCCCACAAAGAATTATTCGTTGTACGGGACACTACGGGACACTACTATGTACGGGACACTACTAGTACCAATACATTCAAGTATATTCCAGTAACGATGTTCGTTTTCATAACTTTGATGGCTGTCTCGAGTTGATTTACTATCGACAACTGGTTACTCGCAACCCTCATGTCTCATGTATCGTAGTACAGTAAACTACGGTTATAACGAACACGCTTATAACGAACTAACGGATATAACGAAATAACTTTTTAGTCCCGACTATATGCTGTAGTTATGCTGTATATATGCTTATAACGAATTACGGTTATAACGAACTAACGGATATAACGAAATACTTTTTAGTCCCGACTACATGCTGTAGTTATGCTGTATATATGCTTATAACGAATTACGGTTATAACGAACTAAAATTAGTAGTCCCTTTGAGTTCGTTATAACCGTAGTTTACTGTATACCAGTCGATGAACTGATGGACACATGACCCCTGTCTGGTACGGGTGGGAAACCCCAATGGCCGTTAATTAATAATGTTTCATCGGTTGTTACTGTAGCGTGCTACTAACACATCCTCCATAGTAGTGCCTTCCATAGTTGCATTTCTCATCGATTAGTCCTGCAGTTGTTGCTACAGCTCACAACATTTATCTAAAGTGTGTACTCATAGTTATTCCCAGTAGCAGATATTCCAGGGAAGAGAGCATCGTTTTGTACACGACTAAGTGGAATCAAAGTAGAATCAGGTGTCCTAATGAATATGACCAGAGAGAACATGCATTGGACCACTGAATCACTGAATCATTGCATGCATGGGAACTACCAAGAACAAAGCATTTAGTAGTCATCTCAACGGCGTTTAACTATGAAACATGACGTTTTGCAGACCTATTAAGACACAACCCAGCACAGGTGAATGGGTTATTTCTTAGCGCTAAAGAATAAACTAACGGTTTACAGTAAATCTAAACCGAGTCATTAATCTTGATTTTACATGCACACATTCCAACAGCTAGAAGTATCCAATACACCGTTCTTGGCATGTCTAGGTATGGCAGATTTTAATGGTTTCACACGAAAGTTTTACTAGAAAGCATTTCTCACATTCTATAATGTGTATTTCCCTCATTCGTGTATTAAAATCCAACAAAACTAAGACTGATGTGGGCGACGGTTATGTATTCACGAAGGGTGTGTTTCCTCCCGCTCGGTTTTATACAGCTAACATCATAATTACATTGATGTGTCTTTATTGCAAAACACGTGTATATACACTGTAAATATATAAAAGTAACATGAATTTTACTCACCGAAAACGGCTTCGAGTTCGTAACCTCAGGTAAAAAACGCAGGTGAGAGAACTATTTGTGATCGACGGAGATCGTCTGCGTACTTGTGTTTACTCCATGCACGGCAGTAGGGAGCGCATTTCCGAGTCATTAATAAGACGCAGTATAAAGAGTTCTGCTGTGGAGGTCTGATTGGAATGTAGGGATCTGGAAAGTACCTTGCCATCAATAAAGGAGATGATCTCGTTAGCTTCAGGTACATGGTACATTATATATGGAGTTTGGAACTTGTGTTAAGGGACGGCCATGCATTCCATTGTTTCAACTTGTGTGAATTTACATGTATGCTATGTTGTACCTGCTTTCTTATGATATCAGTGATACAAGTGTGATACCGGTTGAGACAGGTTAAGTTTGTTTGTTTGTTTCTTGATTAACGCCGCACTCACCAATATTCTAGGTATATGACGGAAGTATATACATAATCGAGTCTGAACCAGACATTCCAGTGATTGACATATGATGACATGCATCAACCATGTCAGCGAGCCTGACCACCCGATCCCGTTAGTCGCCTCTTACGACAAGCATGGTCGCCTGTTGCATGGGTTGCTGAAGACCTATTCATACCCGGATCTTCAATGGTCTTGTTGATAAGAATTCTGCCAAGACTATAACGTTAACTCGTCCCAGGCAATTATCAAGTATATTGGTATTAGAGTTAAATAGGTTTCATGGAATGATACTCCTCGCTTCTTACGAGCATGGGTTGCTGTTGACCAATTCTAACCCGGATCTTCACTGGGGCAAGATATCGTAAAGATCCGGTGATTATTAAGAATGGTTTACAATATCAGAATGAATAACTCAAATCAGACTCAACTTTGCTTTAACTCTTGTACGCGTTATCGCTGACTGTCACGTCTTCAAACGTTATTAGTCCCCCGTGTCCCTATATCCAATGCTTATCACCAGAGTCGAATCAAATGAGCATATAGATACAATGCGGTGCAAAGCAACACCCACTCCAGATTAATTGGTTTTGGCTATATAAACTGCAGTGAACCCCTTTGTCTCGAACTCGAATTTGTCGAATACCCGGTTGTGCCGAACTTAATATAAACTAGTATATCATTATTTTAATGCGGATGTCATCAACTGGATGTGTCGAATACCCAGTTGTCTCGAGCTCAATTTATTGCCCACGAGGTAACACAACATGTAAAACTTACCCTAATAAGTCGAACTCAAACTTGTTTTTAAAAGAAAAGGATAAGGTAGAAGTTTGATCAGTTATAATGGCTTATAGCTCATGTCGGATATGTTGAACCCCAAATCAGTCGAATTGCTTCTCTGGAAACATTATTGTTTGTTTGTTTGTTTGTTGATTAACGCTGCACTCAGCAATATTTCAACTTTATGACGGCGGTCTGTGAATCGAATCTGGATCAAACATTCCAGGTATTGGCACCATGAGCATCGACCCACGCAATTAGGATACAATGACAGGCATCAACTGAGTAAGCGAGCCTGACCTCCCGATCCCGTTCGTCGCCTCTCACGACAAGCACGTGTTGCTGAAGACCTATTTTCGATCCGGATCTTCCCGGGTCTCAAGATTATTGTACTTTTACAGCGACGTGCCTGCACGTGTGTGTGGCTGTTTGTGCTTGTCCGGACTATACCGATTTTATAGAGCTAGCCCACTTAGATACAATACCACCGTCTAACATGGATACCCCACTCAGAGTATACCAGTGTTACATGCATGTGAATTTAAAGTCACAGTGAGCGAGTCGGGTTTGACATTGATTTGCACAGTACAGTAAAACAGGTTTATAACAAACACGCTTATAACTAACTAACTAACTAACTAACTAACTAACTAACTAACTAACTAACTAACTAACTAACTAACTAACTAACTAACTAACTAACTAACTAACTAACAAACTAACTAACTAACAGATATCACGAACTTAATTTTTTGTCCCTGCCATTTGCTGTACAGATGTTGTATATATGCTTATAACGAACTGCGGTTATAACGAACTAAAATTAGTGGTCCATTTGAGTTCGGTATAACCGTAGTTTACTGTATTCAGTTTTATCACACCGTGTCGGCATAATTTGGGAGTGGCCCCTCGTGCCCTTTAATTAGAAAATGAAGTAATACTAGACATGTGTCATGGTTATACACCGCCAACGCCTTTGCGCACCAAGTAGGACATGTGTTTGAATTTGTTTTTAACATTTATAGCCACCAGATTGCTTCACTTACCACATGACTCAACGTAAGAAGTCGTTTACCAGAGACTATTCTTACATTTATATATTCATGACAGTAGGGGGCACGGGTGGCCCAGTCGTCTAAGGCGCCGCGATTTGCTGTGCAGAATTGCGTCCCTTAGGCACGCCAGAAACCTATGATTGTGGGTTCGAAATCTGGTTCGCCCCAATTATGTTTCTAGGTTTGTCAGCACCATACCCGTGCTCGTGGGTTTCACCGAAGTGGTAAACGTCTGGGACCTGGATCACTTCGGGCTTTCCTGCCACATTATGCTGACACGCCATGATATACCTGGAATGCTGTGAAAGCGGCGTTAGGGGCGGTCGGTAGCCTAGTGGTTAAAGCGATCGCTCGTCACGCCGAAGACCCCGGTTCGATTCCCGTTATTGGTACAATGTGTCAACCCCATTTTTGGTGTAACCCGCCGAGATATTGCTGGCGTAAAATCATACTCACTCACTAAAGCGGCGTCAAACTCAACTAACTCATGACAGTATACGCTTGTATTTCACATATGGGACTTCACTGAATAATCTGATACGATGTGACCTGGGCACGCCAGAAATGTATGATCGGCGGTTCGAATTCCGGTCACCCTGATGTTTCTTGGTTGTTCAGCGCCATACCCGTGCTTGTTCAAATCGGCGTCAAACTCAACTCACTCACCCATCGTACCTCGACGTGTGGTTATAGGTACAGTAAACTACGGTTATAACGAACTCAAAGGGACTACTAATTTTAGTTCGTTATAACCGTAATTCGTTATAAGCATATATACAGCATAACTACAGCATATAGTCGGGACTAAAAAGTTATTTCGTTATATCCGTTAGTTCGTTATAAGCGTGTTCGTTATAACCGTAGTTTACTGTACTATCAAACTGCAGTGTTTGTGTACTGTAGTACTGGTAACTCACTCACTGAAGGGGGTTATTATAATCCACTGCTTTTACTGTTGACATATGATATAGGTAAAGTATCGTGAGTCGTATATTATATTATGATAAATCATTATCCATGAGTTTATTGGTGGTGTATTTCACCGAATCAGTTGTATTACAGTCTAATGAGTATCGCAGCTGCTTAATTACCGAGTCAAACCAGTGGATGATAGCATGAGCATTGGTCCACGCTCGGGGTAAATTGGCAATCAACCAGGTCGCTCAATTTGACAAAAACCCTTCTCATAATTTTAAGTCTATGTCATGAGCTTGTGTTGATGAATGATTATCTAATATCGATGATACCAAATATTCGCGAAAAGGTAAGCGTACCCTGCCCCACCGGTGGCCCCGCTACAAACACATTCAAAGGTAAGTCAATTGTTCACCTGAAATACACGGGATATATGGTACAAGTGAAAACATAGATTTGCACCGGACATTATTTTTGTCTGCCATAAACCTTTTTTGAAAGTTTTACAAAGATTTTTAATTTTGTAATCCTGATCAAACACCTATCGAGCAAAGGTCGTACGGCGCTCATTGAAATCTGCATAGATATAGCTTGTTCGACGGTTGAACCTCGAGATCGTGACAGACAATCCGTACGTAAGTACCCCCCCCCCCCCCCCCCCCCACCATCTCTCTCTCTCTTTCTCTTATCTGTACAACATGTGAACGCTGATGAGAGTACAGTTAGCGCTACAAATTACTCGAGATCGTGACAGACCATCCGTAATTACTCTCTCCGGGGTTCGATGCCCGACCGCGTGATAGATGTAGATGATAAAAAGACGATAAAAGATGGTACTTGTTGTTACTCTGTTTGGTGCTCGGCATGACTGGAGTCAGTATACTGTGTCTGAGTGGGGTATTCATGTTAAACTGCGGCATGGTGTCTCAGTGAGCTAGCACTATAAATCGGCATCAGTCCGGACTTGTACATGCAGCCCTCCCCTCCCCCCCCCCCCCCCCCACACACACACACGTGCATGCACGTCGCTATATAAGAACAAAAATCTTGGACGCGACATTTAAACCCCATTTCACCCCACATCTCTCTCTCTCTCTCTCCATTAAAACGTTTGAAATATGCTATGCACGAATTAATTACGTGTTGATTTGATATCTAACTTATCGAATGGAATATTATTTTTTCAACTTCCTAATACCTAACATGCACGTAATTTTTCTTGTGAACCAGACGCAGACTTCATGTAGTCATTTCAATCAGTGCTATTGTTCCATTATTAGCTGTTGTTATATTAACGGGCTTCGTCTGGCGTACCTCTTTACCTTATAAATCAATCACAATGCGGTACGTTTCTTTGTTCGAGCGATCAGCCCATGGTTCAACGATTAGCCAGTTTATAATGGTAATGGCGTTATGCCCAAGGCATTTCAGCCCGACAACAGCCTCTGTGATATATACAAATGTGTAGTCGCACAGAGAACCATTAGCACGTGATTAAAATGTACATGACAGGTGTGCGCATTGCCCGCGTTATAAGGACAATTATATGGCGTCGCCTAAAGTACTACTTGATGTCGGAACAGCTTAATCAGAATGCTGACTCATATATAAAGGACGCATAATGCACAACTGTTCACTTGTTCACTTGTTGACGAGACCAGTTGGATCCAAATAGGTCAGGTGCAATATCAATTATCTTGAAGAAATGCCCCCCCCTCCCCCTACTGAAGCGTCAGTTTTGTTGCGTTTGATATCAGTAGTGAAAGTCTTTCAATACATTAAGTGGAGGAACCTATTGACGTTTTTATCGCTCAAAATACATTTTCATTTTCGAATTATTTCAAACAAATTTTTTTATGAAATACTAGGACGTGTTTAATTAATTGCGTTTTTTAATCTTCATTTTGACATCGATAAAAAATAATCTCTGACAGTGAACAATGTGATTGAAGGAGTGAGTCCTGTTATATATGTGTCCGTCATTAAAGGTGTCTTATGATAACTTGCAAGATTCATACTAAGTGATGTTGTATAGTTTCTTTAAAAAAATATGTTTTAAAATTATGTTGATAAATTTATTCCACTCAGAAAGGCAACATAGCCATAGTAGAAATCTATTTTCGGGACTGGTTACAAGAAAATCATATTCTTATTACATAACATAAGGTATCCCAGTTGCGTTGATCAATGGTCATGATGTCAATCACTGGATTGTCTGGTCCAGACTCGATTATTTTCAGACTGCCGTCTATTGCTGAGTCCGGCGTTAAACAACAAACAGGCATCATACACGCAATTACGAATTCCATTTATTTCATATAATAACATTATATTATATCATTTTCTTGGTAATCTATCAATGGGCATTTCAAGAATCTTGAATCAATACTAAAAAAAAATCAACATATTGAAAATTTAAAGTAGTGCGCAGACCATATGTAAACTGTTTTTACGCCAAGGAATCTTTTACAAACACACCGATAGACCAATTTAAAAGCTTTGTATTCAATAAGACCACAAACCTCTGTTTCATACAAAAGAACAGGAGTACCTAATGCGTCAAATATTTACAAAGAAAAGATTTCATAAGAAAGATCAGTGGATCTGATTTAAATACAAGTATGTAAGATACCCATCCGGTTTTTTTTGGCTGGATTACTGCAGTACTGGTGTGACTATTCCACTTTACTTTTAAACATTTTGTAATTTCAACAAGTGTATTTGGTGATACTGTATGTAAACAGTCAGGACACCCTGTTTTGGTGACCAAAAGAATTGGAAGCATTTCTAGAAAGTATATACAGACAGACATGCATCCCGATTTATTCAGTGTAAAGGCCAGTGGTCCCTAATACAGTTATTTAATATAATTTAGAAAGTATATACAAAGGGACACTACTCCGTACAAAGACTCGCCTGTTATACATGACGCTTTCATTTGGAACGGTTCTGTAACATGGGCACTGGACCGTTTTCACATAGGGGTAACTACTATTCTTTAACATAGACTCACGATTGTCTTTGAGCTGAGATCGCTTTGTCGAGAAGGTTAACGACATTTATTAGGGGAACCTAACACACGCTTACATTTTGTGGAAGACAAAATGGTGTTATCGTCCCTGGACTCGCTGCAACAAAGTATACCTATATTAGCTTGGTTGACAGGAATGCTTTGTATTTCAAACGTGGCACATATTCGGTAATATAGAAAGCGCCCTTAAAATCACAAGTCACAGACGACATGTGACCCCGTTCCACAAAGCGATCTTAGCGCTACGATTGTCGTAAATCAGTTAAAGAATGGGAGTTACGATCGACTTAGCGCTAAGATCACTTTGTGGAACGGGGCCCTGACCTGGCTTTCTACAATACCTGTCAATAATGGCAACAGAAGACCACCGGCGCCAACATCTAAGTTTGGCTAAAACCCGTTTCCCATTGAATAATGAAGTGATTCCATTCCCGACGGTTGTTACTACCGCATGGCGAAACACAGAAGTAGGAGCATCACTCTCCGTTCACTCAAATCTTCGTCAATGGTCTTAATTGGACTGACGAGGGGTTGTCGATTCGAAATTCTTAGATTAAGGAAATGGTGATTCCAGACTAGAATCGCATTGTTGTCAAAGTTCATATTCTCGATTGTCAACTTGGATGGTATAGTATTAGAACATGAGCAAGTCTTTGAGTTGATTTTCATAAGGGATGTAACGTGAGGGATATAGGAAACTAAACCTCTCAGTTGATTGTATCATATGTTTGGTTTAAGTTAACAAAACATGAACTGTATTGGCGCTTAGTCAGCACTCAAAGAATACTTTTACATGGTTTTATTTCTGAACATATAATTTGATTTAAAACTGTTAAACTGCTGATGAGTATATTAGACATCATGACTTTGAAAATCAATAATTTCCTTTCATGGTTTGTTGCAATAAGTTAATATTATAGCATTATATCATATGGTTGCAAATTCATTTCAACGCCTTTCTTACCTGTTCATTGAAAGCATTTATTTTTACACGAAATTAACCAGTTACCTCTTACTTTTGACAAACTGTGGCAGGAACACGTAATGATTAAAAAGACATTATCAAAAGTAACAATAGTTCTTATATTTACATACACAAATTCGTTATACTGCCTTCTGTCCCCCAGTTTATAAATGCATGCCATTCCTGCAAAAATGATTGCATGTGCACACGAGCTTGTGCAATGGTTTAGCGAAACCCGGTAAGCACGGAATGTGTAAGTAGTCTAGTTTAATGCCGTTTAGAATAGTACCTCACTTATATCACGGTGTGTCACTTTGGTGTGGGAGGAATACCCGAAGTGATTACCAGTTTTGTGAAACCCATATTATGGTGCTGACAAACCTAGAAACACAATCAGAGCAAATCTCGACCCATTGATCATGGGTGTCTTATAGTCTTCGGGACACACCTCTGCACAGCGAACTGCGGCGGAAAAATAGATCTAACGGAGACGAGTGTCTTTATTTATTACTCACTTAAATTTTTGCATATTATTAAAATCGAACTTTGGAAAAAGACGGTGTTGGTGTGTAAGGTTGCGTATGAATACAACATACCGTAGCTGACATCCAACCATAGACTGTTCTCCCAAGGTGCTACTTGCAATTGGAAATAGAGGGACGATGCCCCCACTGTGATAGTCCTCAAGACTAACAGTTTTCTGACTAGCGGGATGCACACTAACGAGGTTTCAATGTTATTTCACACATTGTGTTTATCTGTTTCAGTAGAGACGTCTTCAGGTTCACGGAGTCCTCACACGATTCTGCCCGATGACGTCAGTACAAGTGACGCAGACGACAGTTTTACGTGCCGCCAGTGTGTTTTGGGTAGGATGCCTGTTTCGCCACATACAAGAACTTCGCCATCATGGCCAGCAGGTGACACTGGTATTGTTACTGCTGACTTACTTAATGAACAAAAATGATACATTACTGTACAATGGCAATACCCCACGTGAAAATCTGGATTTGAATTGTTCTTCAACAATACATGCTCACAAGAAGCGTCTAACGGTAGCGGGTGGTCAGGCTTGCTGACTTGGTTGATGCGTGTCATCGTATTCCAATTGCATAGATCGATGCTCATGTTGTCAGTCACTGGATGGTCGATTATCTACAGACCACCGTCATATAGCTGGAATTGCTGAGTGCAGAGTTAAAAAAGTAAGTATTAAGGGAGTCAAGTTTACAGGAACGAAGGGGAACTGGAACGGTTTGTGATTGGGGACTGTAGACAAGTAGAGTTGTCTCCCTTCGTCCGAGTAGTGTTCCGTTTCCGCTTCGTAATTTACGCCCTAAAGAAAAAAAAATCTTTCAATATGTTTAATTGAAGCGACATTATTTTATCTTGTATAAATGAATTATTAGATACAAACTGTTCCGAAAATGATCAAATAATAATGATAAAAAACCAAGGCGCTGAACCACGACATATCGAATAGGGCTGGGACGGGTACTCGGGTCGGGTAGGTACTGAGTAGAACCCGGGTACCCACAGGACTACCCGGACCCGTGGTTAGTCACGTGATATAATGTTTAATGATTAAAAATATCAAGAACTCTATGGTTACAGTACAAGTCACTAATGTTCGCATGATTTCATTCTGACTGAGTACCATCGCTTCTAACCTTTATAAGTTTGAATAAAAATAACACTTCTGTCAACTTCAATTTATGCATGATCAGATCGTTTTATACATATATATAAATACATTTTACCAGGGCTACGCTCAAACTATTTCTAATCGGACATTTGTACCAAACTCTTGAGACCTGTAGCGGGTACCCAGGTAGGTTCGGGTAACAGCGGGGTGGGTACCCGGGTATTAAATTTGGACTCGTCCCAGCCCCGATATATCGAAGCAAATGAAAAAGAACCAAACCGTTAAAAGCCTCAGGTTCGAATCCTGGTTCGCCCCGATTATGTTTCTAGGTTTTTCAGCACCATACCCGTGCTCGTGGGTTTCACCGAAGTGGTAAACGTCTGAGACTTGCATCACTTCGGACTTTCCTCCCACATGAAGCTGACACGCCGTGATATACCTGGAATACTGTTAAAAGCGGCGTCAAACACAACTCACTCACTCACTGGAGTAACACATGCATCTCATCCTCAAGAGAATCCGGGCAGTCGAAAAGGTTCGTTCTCCAACCGGTTTGTTGCAGTGCCGACCCGTTTCTATATTGAGGGAAGCTGTTCCACATCTGAACAAGGAGAGAGCTCGCCTGTGACTCCTTGGTATGTCACATGTCAAGTTGGATTCAACTCCGATGTCAGACTTGAAGGTTCGATACTGTCGAAGTTTATTACCTCCCTTGCCTCGTCTGCTCTCGGGACATTCAAGCTTCTGCTCCAATCACCATGGCTTTGAGTCTGTTATTTATATCAAACAGTTCCATTTAGGAATTTCAATTTTGAGTGAACTCGTTTGATCCAGTTTTTCTTATTATTCTGAGGCTGTCTTCTGGACCACTGGAACAATTTATGTGTCAGCCTCTGTCTGTCTGACTGTTACATCTTGTATAGAAACGCATCACGCTTCACATCTCACTTCCGGGGGTGTCCACCCGATATCCCCGTGTACAGCTGCATTTGGAGCGTGTTTCTTCACACCAACAGGAAACGTCATGGCTCTATTTTGTACTGTGCTTACTAGTGCTACGTTGCCGATCCCCCATGTGGCTGATCCATGTTCGATAGTTGACCACACGAGAGTCATACAGCTTGGTGTAGGTGTTACACCTCATGCCGCAATATGACTTGAACTTAGAGATAAGAACACCCAGTGCTCTGCTGGCCGAGTTTCCACTGCCTTCGCCATCCTGGTATAATGTAGATCTTCTGTTATTAGGAGTCCTAGATAACAATAACTATCCACCACATCTAAAGTCCTTTCCCCACATCTAAAAACAATCAGTTTTAGCTGTTGACATCTTTCTACAATGCATCAACTTTGATTTATTTTTGTTCACTGTCATCTTATTCACTTCACACCATGTGTCCTGGAGAGCATTCAGGTGCGCTTCAGTCTCAGCCAGAATGACAAGGTCGTCAGTATATGCTAATACATACAGTCTTCCATCCTCAGTTTCAACTCGAAGGTTTAAACCATTCAACGTTGAATTAGATCGTTGATGTACAGATTAGATATGAGTGGGGGAAGAAGGCTCCCATGTTTAAACCACGTTTTACCGTAAATCACTGGATGACATGTCCATTTAATCTCACACTGCAGTTAACACTGTCGTATAATGAGGCAATAGCGTTATACTCGTTCCTGTTATACCAAGATCAGAGGGTTTCTTCCATAGCACAGACTTGTCAACACAACTGTGTGCCTTTTTTAAATCTACGAAGGCCAGAAATGTTGACTTCTTCAGTGACTTCCTGGTTTCGATGAGAGGACTGATACATGTTCTGCAGTGGATCTTCCCTTCCTGAAACCATTCTGTTCATCTCACAATAGGTTTTCATTCTCAGCATGTTTATACAGTTTTGAATTCAGAACACTGCAATACAGTTTGTACGATGAGTTGGTGAGGGAAATGCCTCTTAGTGATAGGGAATCATATCTGTCTGCTGAAGATGGTTTTTGAATAGGATTGATGATACTCTTCGTCCATTCCATACCTTCGTCCAGGTATATTTCCATATATGAAACACATGGTGAAAAGTCTACATAACAACTCAGCAAAGGTTTGGTTTTTCATGACATCAATGGGTATGTAACCTAGTCGTCTAAGGCGAGGCGCCGCGATACGCTGTGCAGAGATGCGTCCATTGGGCACGCCAGAAACCTATGATTATGGGTTGGAATCCCGGTTGGAATCCCTGTTCGCCCCGATTATGTTTCTAGGTTTGTCAGCACCATACCCGTACTTGTGGATTTCACAGAAGTGGTAAACGTCTGAGACCTGCATCACTTCGATCTTTCCTCCCACAAGCTGACACGACGTGATATAACTCAATCTGGAATACTGTTAAAAGCGGCGTTAAACCCAACTCACTCATTCACTCCAAAGTAATGAGTTGGTTAAGATTTCCAGAGCGTAAATAATAATCCAACTTACTCTTGCATGAGATAACCATAAGGTTTAATCATACCATGAACGGATAATACGATGGGATTTATTTAACTATAACCTACATTTGTGTTTTAGTTGGTTTCAAACGTGTTTCGTCTCTTAACGTAAGGTTGCAAGTAATAAGGTGGAACAGTCCATCAGTTAGCCTTGATTTTCAGTTTACAGCGCCGCTTATAAGAGATTTGATTTTGAACACATCAACCTTTAAACATTCGGCATCTTAGAAAAGAAACAAAGTTTGCAATTGCTCCACTCCCAAGCGCCCCCGTTCTTTAACTATAATAGCTCAGGTCAAAACTATACTTTATTACATTGAACATGGGGGAGAGCAAACTTTATTCCTTTAATATAGACCAGTCTTAATATGTTACTGTTACTGGTGTATACCTCATGTTACAATAACTTTGATAAGTGTTCACAACAGCAGCAGCCGTCCCAGGAGACTCCCAACTACCCCATGTTCTTCCCTACAACATGGACAACCATTAGACCTCGGTACCCAGGGCAACATGGACGCCACACTGTAGGCGCCCAGACAGTACTATGCCCGTGTCATTACCAGGGTAGGCAAACTCAAATTAACTCGAAATGCATTGAAAATATCCCTTGTTCGAGACAAGCTGGGGTTGTGTTAGGACATAACGCTCATACAAATTCCGTTTGTACAACCACGTTACATCGTTATAAACGATATATCACGTTAATCGAGCTTGGCAATGGGGTAGTATTGTATTCAACTAATGTTTATCTATTTGGACTTACATGCTGGCGGTACGTAGTGTGTGAGGGGTTGATCAACTTTATTTACTGACAAATTTACCTGGAGGTTATTCTCTTTCACTGCCTTAAAACACACAAGTTTAGTCTAAAAAAAGAAGACCTAACAGATGTTTATTTCATTTCACAACACATTTCCGTCAGCGCATCGAGTATACCCAGCAAACATTGTTTTAATTTTTCCTGAATCTTAAGGCCAATTTTTTTTTATAGAAACCTTTTTATTAAGTATTTTCCAGATCAAATTACGGTTTTCACACAAAAACACAAACAGCTCCAAGCCAGGTTCCAGGCCCCTTAAGCTCACGTGCCGTTACGTAAATTAAAACTGTTCAAAGCCGCGCGAAAAACCCAACTCTCTATTGTTATTAGTTTATTACTTCCATATTTAACGCACGCACATATCTGCAATATAATTTGCCGTGTTACTGTCACCACAGATGGACCTAAAGTACAGCAGTTTTACTTTGACGTCTACCACTTTTGCATCTACATCAAAGATGCTGCTTCATCGTTGCCGATGCGAGTATTTCTCACCAGAGGGGACTACAGATGGACCTGGGACACAGCAACATTGACGCCGACGACTTCTCCACCCACATCAGGTGCCGGCTTTCCCGTTGCCGATCGGGAGGTCTTGAAGATTTGTCTCCCAAATTGGTCATTTACAATCCCCCATGGAAACACCACCGGACGTTCGTGTGGAACAATATGTTCTGGATTTACCAGCTACAACTGGAGTTAGACACATAGGTACCAAGAGTCACTATAATTTCCTTTTCGACAGCATGATTTTATAGATAATTAATTATATCACACATATTGTACCCTATTTCTCGCTAATGGTTACACGAGGCTTATAATTATTCCACAGCTTACACTTCTGCAGGATTTCCTCGCGTGTTTACATATTTAAAATGTCCCGTGGCTGTAAAGGGAGCTAACTCCAGATATTGCATTGATGGAGACACTTCTCGCCAGATGCCTGATTATTGTTATTGTTCTAACAAGTCGAGCTATGCCAAGCTACAAATTCGCATCTTAACGATTAAAAACGACATTTCCATTCTTTGCATCTCTTCCAATCTTATGAGATCTTTGTCAATAGTACAACGGATATAGAACATAAGTAGAATGTATATAATGGTTTTATTCTGCTCTCCACAGAACACATTAATCCTGTTAATGGGAGTCGGTTCAGTGTGTCTTCACTTGGTGTATTGACTATAGACTGTGTATAGCTTACTTTTCAATAAGACTAAACAATTAGACTAATGGTTTTTTTCAACCAACGTCATACATTCAAAGATAACTCATCAATAGACAGGCTTGTCGTATTAACCCAAGCGTACTACATGCTAGTAATACAATGATGGCAATGTGGCTGGGCATTGATAGTGGTGTTTGAAACGTACTGGAAAACCAAAATTGTGACTCAAGAAGAAAATTGTTTACTGGATGTTGGAAGTAAAAAAATTGCATACATTTCCGGAACGTGCATTTCATAATCCGAGTCACCGTCAAATAAGGTTAACCTTCCTTCCTCCCTTCCTTCCTTCCTCCATCCCTTCATTCCTTCCTTCCTTCCTCCATCCCTTCCTTCATTCCTTCCTCCACCCCTTCCTTCCTACCTTCTATCCTTCCTCCATCCCTTACTTCCTTCCGCCATCCCTTCCTTCCTTCCTCCATCCCTTACTTCCTTCATTCCTCCATCCCTTCCTTCCTCCACCCCTTCCATCCTTCCTCCCTCCATCCCTTCCTTCCTTCTTCCATCCCTTGCTTCCTTCCTCTATCCCTTCCTTCATTCCTCCGTCCCTTCCTTCCTACCTTCCATCCTTCCTCCATCCCTTACTTCCTTCCTCCATCCCTTCCTTCCTTCCTCCACCCCTTCCATCCTTCCTCCCTCCATCCCTTCATTCCTTCTTCCATCCCTTACTTCCTTCCTCCATCCCTTCGTTCCTTCTTCCATCCCTTCTTTCCTACCTTCCATCCTTCCTCCATCCCTTACTTCCTTCCTTCTTCCATCCCGTGCTTCCTTCCTTCCTCCATCCCTTCCTTCCTCCATCCTTTCCTTCCTTCCTTCCTCCATCCCTTCCTTCCTTCCTCCCTCCATCCTTTCCTTCCTTCCTTCCTCCATCCCTTCCTTCCTACCTTCCATCCTTCCTCCATCCTTTCCTTCCTACCTTCCTTCCTTCCGCCATCCCTTCCTTCCTCCATCCTTTCCTTCCTTCCTTCCTCCATCCCTTCCTTCCTACCTTCCATCCTTCCTCCATCCCTTACTTTCTTCCTTCTTCCATCCCTTGCTTCCTTCCTTCCTCCATCCCTTCCTTCCTTCCTCCCTCCATCCTTTCCTTCCTTCCTTCCTCCATCCCTTCCTTCCTACCTTCCATCCTTCCTCCATCCTTTCCTTCCTACCTTCCTTCCTTCCTCCATCCCTTCCTTCCCCCTCCATTCCTTCCTTCCTTCCTCGATCCCTTCCTTCTTTCATTCCTGCCTTCCTTCATCCATCCCTTCCTTCCTTCCTTCCTTCCTTCCTCCCTCCATCCCTACCTTCGTCCACCCCTTCCTTCCTTCCTCCACCCCTTCCTTCCTTCCTTCTTCCATCCCTTCCTTCATTCCTCCATCCCTTCCTTCCTTCCCCATTCTTTCCTTCATTCATTCATTCACCATCTCCAGCTGTAGCCCCAGTCTCATGAAGGCATCCTTCGAACCTGTCACTTGCAGACATTCCTTCAAGGGTGGAACTTGGACTTTTAAAGTCAGTTAACTCTCTTGCCTCGGGAAGATGGTGGAGGGTAGAACCGAAGTTCTTGAAACTCCGGAAGTAGCTTGCTTAAAGCGATCACCCACCCATCTACTCTTCGCGACGAACACCTGAAATAAGCTGTCAGTTGTTATTACTTCTTTTACAATAACGATCCACGAGTCTGTATATCATTTTACTTACACATAATCCAGTAAATGTACGTATCAGCTATTGACAGTTTCTAGAGACACAGACAGCTGCCTGAGTAACGCTACCTCTCACGGCAATGGGTTGAATCATCAAGTGCCTCCCGGAAAGATCCCCTTAGTCACAGAGCAATGCCAGCTCATTCAGAGACAACTCGTACCCTTGCACGGTGGGTCGGACATCTCGGCGAATATATTCTCAATTCATTTATTGGCAACTAGAAAATCAATAATACTTTATGATTGAATATTCGACCTTGAAGCCCCATTTTTTATCCATAGTCAAATTGTTTACTCCACAACAAACGTGTCAATTTCCTGTTATAGCACGACGTGTCAGTTGTCTGTTGGAGGAAAGCCCGAAGTGACGCAGGTCTCAGACGTTTACCACTTCGGTGAAACACGAGCACGGGTATGGTGTTGTAAAATCTAGAAACATATTCGGCACGAATAGAGATCCGAACCCACAGTCATAGGATTCTGGCGTACCCAAGGGACGCAACTCTGCACAGCGAATTGCAGTGCCTCAGTCAGACGACTGAGTCACCTCTGCCACCTACATTTTGGAAGGAGGGGACAGTTTGGAGTTACGAAAAAAAAGGAAATGGTCACACTTCTCTTGCCTTTGAGAACAGATTACTGTAAGGTCACATGATCTCAATCAGTCGAAATGGACAATTAAACTGGCCCACACATCTGTAGACTGAATAATTAAAAACAATGTCACAAATCTCACAATGACAAATAGCTGTTACACACCCTGATAACACGCTGATGCAATATGTTACAGAACATGTGCAAGTGTTTTGAGGTCTGTCAGAAAATATGCTGTTAGCCTCCTTGAACGTTTGCCGGAAGTACCTTGCGTCACGTGGTACCTCGTGTGGTTGTATAAAGGAGTTTCGCGATGGCGTGATCATTGAGCGATTTATCGAGTTTACTCACCAAATATGGTCAGAAATTGAATCATGTCTTGACATTTAATCAAGCATATTCACAAATCAATGTACGTGTCTCCGCGGTGTTTATTTTCAATGTACGTGGATGTGAAAGTGTGTTTTTCAATACATCACCCGCGATGCATATTCATCAGTAACAAATACCATAGACCTTAAGAGTCCTTTCAAATAGCAAGTAGCAATTGCACGGAAGGTATTGTTTGCTCTTGTTAGGATAGTTGTTGACTCGGAAGATATATAATATTGTTCAAACTTGAAATATCAGACAGTGCATTCATAGAAAATTCATAGGAAACAGTGAGCCCGCATCCGATGCAAACATGATCTATACAGATGTACTGGTGAACTATATAGATGTACATAACACAATAAGTTGAACATTTGTTTTGTCACGACCAGGAAGCAACGGATGGCGTTACAAAATAAGCTGTTGCTGTTTATACCCAACGGAAGCGTAGTAGGGCCACGGTGAATTTTGTTTTGTCTAGGTATCTCCTACGTAGGACTTACTATCTCCTACGTAGGACTTAGTATCTCCTACGTAGAACTTAGTATGGCCTAGAATCACTATCTCCTACGTAGGACATAGTGTGGACTAGAATACCTATCCTCTACGTAGGACTTAGTATCTCCTACGTAGGAGATAGGAAGTCCTACGTAGGAGATAATAAGTCCTACGAAGGAGATAGTAAGTCCTTCGTAGGATATATTAAGTCCAACGTAGGAGATAGTGATTCTAGGCCATACTAAGTCCTACGTAAGAGATAGTAAGTCCTACGTCGGAGATAGTAAGTCCTACGTAAGAGATAGTAAGTCCTACGTAGGAGATAGTAAGTCCTAAGTAGGAGATAGTAAGTCCTACGTAGGAGATACTAAGACAAAAACAAAATCACCGTGGCCCTACTACGCTTCCGTAATACCCTTTCTGGAACCAAAGTTTAAAAGTTTTGTTCTGAAAGTTTAGAAACTGCATTGAGTACTAACAATGAAGAGAGGTGGGTTTAACAGTATTTTAGTTATATCACGGCGTGTCATCTTGATGTGGACCACCTCCGTGGTCTAGTTCGTAGAGCTTCTGCCCGGAGAGCGGAAGGTCCGGGGTTCGATGGTACTTGTTGTTACCCAGCCTGAAGCTCGTCATTAAGGGGCTAAAACAAGGACTGGTTGGCTCGGAGTCAGTTTTCTGTGTCTGAGTGGGGTATTCATGTTAAACTGCGGCATGATATCTCTGTGGGCTAGCACTATAAAATCGGCATTAGTCCGGACTAGTACAAGCAGCCGCACACACACACACACACACACACACACACACACACACACACGTCACAAGGGATATGCACGTCGCTATATGCAATAATCTTGGACGCGACGTTAATCCTATTTCACCTCACGTCGTCTTGATGTGGGGGGAAAGCCTGTGGTGATTATGGTCACAGCCGATTACCTCTTTGGGTATGGTGCTGGGGACTTGGCCGCCCGTTCCTTAATTAATTAGACAGATCTAGATTATATTATACTTGAAGTGGAACTCAGCGTATCTTGCTCGAATCCCTCAAACTACCAATATCACGGCGAGGGACGTGAAATGGGCCTTACACATTGTACCACTGAATGGAATCGAACCTGGGTTTTCGGCTTGACGAGCCGACGCTTTAACCACTAGGCTACCCAAACGCCTCGCGCCCGCACGACTGAAGTGACACAGGCTACGTATACAGGGCATAGCCTCCTGTGATTCATTTAGTGAGTAAAAGTGAGTTGGGTTTAACGCCTCTTTGAACAGTATACCAGTTGTATTATGGTGTGTCAGCTTGCTCTGGGAGATTGCGGAAGATCAATTCTAAATATTTACAGATATACAAGGCATTATGACTGTCGGTTTGGTGTGGGAAGTGATGCTGGTATCAGACGTCTTCTACTTTGATGAAAACCACGAGCACGAGTCAAAGCGAATCTGGGATTCGAACCAGAAATCAGTGGATTGTGATGCGCCTAAGGGGCGCAACTCTGCACGTCGAATTCCGGCACCCCGTTCATCTTATAAATCGTATATAATAAACCGCGAACTGCTTAAATGAAACCATGGCGTTCGCAGTCCATCCACTTACAGAATTAATACAAGGATCAATACATTATCAAATGAAAATAGGTACATTTTCCAAGGTGCAAACTGTATGATATCAATAAATCGATTATCCCCTGCGTTTTCGTGTTTGTTTTTTCTACATCCGGATGATGTCTTTGTGAGTTGTTGTTGTGACACGGAGGACAAAGTGACATTTATTCCACTTTTATTGTGTCAGCACCAGTAGAGGACGTCTCGTGTCATCTGTGACATCGATGGAGTCCTGTTGTCAAGCTTGTTTTGCGAGTCTGCATCGACTATGATTGTCTCTGTACGGAACTGAAATTGGGAAGACATAAAATAAATTGGAGTTGGATAGACTGGAGCAGTCTCCATTTTATTAAATTGTAAAACAAGAAAACGGACAAAACGCAAACAAAATGAAAATAAAATATTACATTGATAAACACGTGATCAAACAGGGAAGAGGAAAATGCACACATATTGAGTTTTTTTTATACATTATCTAAATAGTTCCTATTGGAAACTTGGACTTCTGTCAGTCTAGACATCAGTCTAGTTGTTCTTTGATTTGTGTGTTTGTTGTTTAACGCGGCACTCACGCGGGGTAGGTGCTTTTACAACCATCCGAGTGCACATTACATTTTATGTAAGAACGTAAGTTACATGTCCATAAATTATCGTACCGTATCACACCAAATCATGAGAAACTTTATCTACCGTACACATTTAAAGAAACACAGTCTGCACTGCCAAAAACAAAATCCCCCATAAACTATTCATGATCCCTTGTTATTTTTGTTCAGCGAAGCTGCATGATGCAGATGTAGTGCAAAGATAATCTGTGTTCATTTCGACAATTGCGTTGTTATTAATGTCAGGATTTACCTATTATGGAAGTATGGAGTAAGTTCCTTGTGCTGGTACAGCTATTCAACAGTACTCTACTGGAGAGAGGGGCCCCCGGAGCCTGGAGTGCATTAACATCACCCAGCAGCGTGTAACCGGCTGTGTCGTATGAGTAGGCAATGTATATGTGGTAGCCCCAGGAACTACTGCATCAACTGGAATGCATTTTGAAGCAAACGCATTTTGGTTTCTTTTGTTTACTTGTTGTTTAACGCCACACTATGTAAATACTACAGTCTGGACCAAATAATCCAGTGATCAGGAGTGAGAATGAGTGAGTTGGGTTTTACACTGCTTTTTGCAATATTCCAGCAATATCACGGCGGGAGGCAAACAAGTAACAAAGGATATCAGTATGTTGTCCGGATAGTACTGTCCAGCCACCGCTAACCATAACCGATCCACTGCCAAATCTGTCATGATATCTTAGGTTGGCATTGGCTTGACGTTCGTTTCGACGTCGCCAGACATGATCAAGGACGTGCGAAGTGAATCAGTTTGACGTTTTGTACGCCATTGATATCTGTTGGCAATGTTACAATTTGTAAGGGGCGGCACAACACGTGGCCGTCGAGCACGACGATGAGCTGCATGTTGACGATTTCTAATCGTCTGACCCGTAACTCGTACTCCAGAACCCTGATGAAAGTTTGCCAAAATTTCATTGTTGCAGCTTGATTTCGGAGAGCCCGGTTTCGGATCAATCGATCCCTGTGCTCTTCTCCTCGACCTGGGACACCATGAACGGGGTCGAACGTAATCCTTTTGGGTTTGTTGATACATGTTCCTTTATCAAAGACTGTGAAACATTGAAAGTGTTGGCCACTGCCAGTGTCAATTACGCCTTTAGCACCTTGACGCTCCGCGCGTTGTAGACAACGCTTTTTCTAGATCGTGTACAAAACAATGAATGAAATCAAGTATGTCACAACTGTATGGCAAGCAGAATCACTAAGATTGACAGAAATAATGGTCCACGAAGATTAGTCGACATTCCTTGAAAGTGTCACAATCAGGAATGGCACCCTACGCACGTGTTTGGCGCATAGCATTTACATTTCATGAAGAATATACAAGGAACAGTACATTGTACTGTTCTCTTCACTGTATACTCTTCATGAAATATAAATGCACAGTACTGTACACTGGCTCACTGAATTTACAATACGTTTCTGGTTTTCTCTGAACAGTACATTGCGGCGTGTGCTTAAGCTTAATAAACTAATGGACCTAATTCTCAATGGACAAAATTAACGGAAGCAAATACAAACATTATCATCCAAACTCTGTATCTGTATTCTTAAGTACCAGTCTAGTCTCATGGGAATAAAAGATAAGTCCTGAAATAGGGGATTGAAGTGCACATACATTATTTATTAGAACGCCACACAAGGGATATTTTACAATATGAATAGAATGAATAACATCACTAGTGTACTGAACTGGATCGCTGGTAACACAGTATGCTGTATTAGAGGTCATGATGTTGGTTGTGCATAGGAAGGATAGGACAGATAAGGGTATAATACTTGTGAACTGGAGAGCAAAGGAAAGTACACATCCATGATTGATTTTGGCTTAAAATGAAACTAACAAGAAATGGTTATTCGGTGGTGACGTATTTGATACGGGTATAATATTTTTGTTTTGGACCCTAAGTTTGCAGTGATTCGGTTACTGTATTCAACCTAGTAACGTTTTGATAATGTTTGTAATTTTATTGTCAAATCTTATTTTCAAGTGTATACTTTATTTTGCCCGGTAGTTTATATTAAGTCTTATTTATTTTTGCTTCAGTTCAAATACATCCATTCTTGTTTGACTGAGGATTAGCTACAGGTTTTAGTGGCCACGTCTGCACCCGATAAATGACGCTACCATTATGTAAGTCACACTTGTTAAGATTGTGAATGGATGCACAACAAGGTGATAATATTAGAACTGATTTTCCAAACCGTGAATACCATTTAGTAAATTTGGGGGACCACAAACAATAAGAAAGAGCCCAGGATGGTCCGTCTGACAAGTTGTCGCCAAGTTTATATATTACAATAAAATGAGATACAGTCCAAGTTTATACATGCAAAAACATAAACTTGATAATGATATGGTTTTGGTCACTATCAGAGTAAGAGTGAATTATTCCTTTTCCCTAATATGAAATATGAACTAATTTAGACGATTATTTTCCGTGATTATGAAATTGTGGAAAAATTACCTGTGATCTGTGAAAAGGTGGCCTGAATTACCTTTGAACAGTTACTGAGTATAGGCATTTCCTATATTGCTCAATTGATATACAGGGTACCTGATCTAGTATTTGTGGTAAACCCTCAACCCCAGGCAATGCTGTAAGTTGTAGCAGTAAAAGTGTTGTGAAAATACAGGACTTACGAGTATTACGAGGACACTGGAGGACATTGTCAGTTTGCAGTCACTGTATTGTATCACCGGATCACAGCCATGCAGAGATCATCAGATGGATGTTGTCATTCGGTATTTGGCGCCTGTATTGAGTTACGCCTGTATAAAATTGCGCCTGTTTTCAGGATCAGGTCGGTTTCTAATCTGACAATGAAAGTTGTCGCAGGTCATTACAGTTCCAGCTCCAAATGGAACAGTGTCTTCAGTACTCACGTAATCTGATATCTGCTGTGAAGAGCTGCAACTTGTTCTCTTCAGAAAACACGTCCCTGTTCTTCCACCGTGGTATACTGCGTCTTTGACGTCTATGTCGACGTATCAGTGTGACGCCATGGAAGTGTCTAGAGACCCGAATACCATGATGACGTTCTTTTGATGCATTTTCCCGAGGCAAGAGATAAACTGACTTTAAAAGTCCAGTTTCCACCCTTACCGAACTAGGCTGAAATTCCTGGGCTCGATCGTAGCGCCACCAGTGGCTGTTACGAGTTAAGTCCCTTCCATGCCTCTTCTATGGACCAATCAGATTCCACCTCTCGCATCACTTACGTTAGCTTCAAACGAAATGGTGGCGCCCAGTCAAGACGATCTGATCAACAATCAAGGTCTATATTGTGATAAAACGGGTCTTACATCGCGAAGTGCATCAAATGACGTGAGCACCTTGATTAAAAACATTAAAAGATTTGGAAAATATCTGTTGACAACGAGATGGGGGTGCACATGCTGTGCAAAACCTGCAATCAACCGAAATCTGCATGACAGTTTACGAACCGGATTTCTATATCGGTGGGCGATTTTGATTGGACTATACATAGACTCGTTAGTCCAGCCAAAATCTAACTCCATAATACCAGCCTAGTTAGGCAAGAGTGGAAAGTGGACTTTTATAGTCAGTTAACTCTCTTGCCTCGGGAAGATGTCTGGATGCAGTGAAGCCAAAGTCAAGAAGCGCTTCCTCAAATGAAGAATACACAAATACCGATGTTCGTTGGGGGTGGTGACGCGTGGTCTGTTTCCCCGGGTACTGTCCATCGTCTGCACTGTCTACCTGTCTACTACTGGTGATTGTTGGACGGTAGCAACCATAGTGTCATACGACGTTGTCATATATGTGCTCCCCAATTGCAGCATACCAATGACTCTTTATCCCTGCCAGTATACGTAGCATGTTACCGTTGAGTCCTGAACTCCTCAATGACAAACATGTGAGCTGTTTATACCTATATGCATCCTCTGATCACACTGCAGGTGTTTTTTTCAACTGTAACTAGTTTAGTCATTTTACACGGATAACCGTGAACTAAAGCAACATTTCAAGCCGCTACCATATCTGCTGCATTTCTACGATTGACATTACAGAATTTTGGAACATTATTTATTATCATGTTCGAATCCATTTTTGAAATACTGGGCTTTTTAGTTCTGACTCTCTGTCTCTTGGTTGTGTATCTCGTGAAGATTCTGAATCATTGCCATTGATAACATGTGACAAAAACTACCGACTCAGCTCCATCTCCCCAACCCCACAACCCCCAACCCCTAAAACCACACCAACCTGGTGGTTAGAGCGTTCGCTCGTCACGCCGAAGACCCGGGTTCGATTCCCGACATGGATACAATGCGTGAAGCCCATTTCTGGTGTCCCCCGCCGTGATATTGCTGGAATATTGCTAAAAGCGGCGTTAAACCATACTCACTCACTCAATCATTATGAGTAGGCCCCTCCATTGTCCCATAACTGATCATTCGGATGTGAAATGTGTATTGTGAGTTCCCCCACACTGTTGGTACCCAGCAAGACGCATAGAAGGAATCACAACATCAGCCATGATTAGAAAAGGTGAAAGTGAAGCAATTTCAATCGATGCTTTAATATCCGACGTCGGGAAAATAAATGATTGACTGAACGGATTTAGCCCCGAATCATTTAATCAATTCTCATTTTGCAATAAAGTAATATTCCAGTTTGCCTCATTGAACAGTAGTGAAATACTGATGTTTAGTTGACATGTGCAAGCTACGCCTATGAAATAAAACGGTACTGCATGTTTGTTGGCGTGGGTAGTAATTACAATACCATGTCATTCCTATCTCTATTCTTTTAACCTGACGATGTTTAGCTATGCAACTACAGTACACGTAAAGGTGGACTATGCGATGTCGTAGATCAAGATCAAGATGTTTTATTGTACTAAAGAGATCCGGCCAATACACAAGACAAGAGTACAGCCATATGATATCATGATCAGTGAGTACTATAGAGCTGCATATAATTTATCTGTGCTGATGACGTCACAAAGTGGGTGTACTCATTTATTTTTACGAACTGACGTCATGATACTATATAATTCTTACGCCGACACGATGGTGAACAAATAGAGCTGACCTAAGAATTGTTTTACCATCCTCAGAGTATAACAGAGATTGACACGGGTACAGCTTTGGTAAACGCAGGTTGATGCTATAAGAAGTACCATGTGTTCTATTGGGACATTGGCCATTTATAGTTAGGTTATCAGGCTCAGTCAACAGAATATTACAAAGGGTCTAGAATATTTATAATGAAATATGCAGGGGTAGCAATGTGATGGAGCCATATCATAATGATGGATTAAATTATGTTATTATAACACAAATGCAAGTTTGCGTTTTATATGTACGCAAGGTCATATTAGGTTATCACTCTAGAATAATAAACATAATTTAAGCTGCACAGTTCAATGGTAGCACAATGGGACAACCTAAATTGTCCGCTACTCTTTAAAAGCCTTATTAACAAGAATACGCTCCTAACCCTTTGCAGGGAAATAATTCTTTCAACAGATTCTTACAGTCAGTTAATCACGTAAAGAGAACAATGCAGCCACGCATGATCAATGACCAGCTTCCTCGCCGCCTGGTTATCTGCAGTCCGCACATTGTGCGGGTATGTTGATGTGATCATGGCAACCCCCGGTAACACCATTTGCTGTTGTCGACGTCACTCGCCCCGTCATTGAAGGGGATGCTAGGAAAGCACAGCATTAACACTTTATATTTCATGTACAGCCAGAAAGCTATATTGTGCTTACTGTCCTTTGGTGCAACTATCACTACATTTTGTTTGTTTGTTTGTTGTTTAACGCCGCACTCATCAATATTCCAGATATATGAAGTCGGTTACTCTCATTAAAAGTACGGTGTCATAAAACGCAGAGTGAGTGAGTGGGTTTGGGTGAGTGAGTGAGTGAGTGAGTGAGTGAGTGAGTGAGTTTAATGTTGATTAGAACATTATTTCGGTAACGGACGTTATCGCACGTGTTTTACTTACCAATTATGGTAGATGTGACGTTACATTGTACAATGCTATTAACATATGGCTCTCTGTGTATCCTATCGACTCCACAGAACGGGCCGATGCTCATGACATCAACCACTGGTTTGCAGGACATTTCTCTGGCCGTTTGGGTTATACAACTAATTGTACGGCTTTTGTGTGTGATTTCACTTTTACCCGTTATCTTTACTACATATTGTAGCCAAAAGAAAAATTAAAACTGTTTATAAAATAAAATAACAAATCGAATCATAATGTTAATAACTTAAAAAATAGCTTTTCAAGAAATAGATATAACGTTTATTAAAATCAAAAATTGATTAAGTAACAAATGTTTTATTTATAAATTACGGTTTCGGTGAAAGATGACAATCATGTACATTCTCTTCTTCTGGACCCAACTACTTTATGAAGTGCTTCTTCCAATCAACTATTCACTTTTCATTTTCCGTTAAACATTTTAACATCAACAACATCCCAAGTGAAAGTCCATGGTCTGACGTCACCCAGGGAAAATTACAGACACACAACAACCAGGGCAAACGCCTGACAATAACAAGAACAGTGCCAATATATCGACCACCTACCTGTTTACCGATATATAAAGAGTTAACACTGTTGCTAGAGTTGACGACTTCGAAGGAGGTATCAGCAGTTGCGCTGGGGATGATGGCGTGTGTGCTTTGCCTAGAGTAGGTAAGCATTTGCTATAGCTGTTTTCAAAGGTACCATAATATTTCAACTGTATCATATTAACTTTAATGTTTCAGTTTTGGATTAAAGGAATGCGCCAATTTAAAGTAAATGTACATCACAAGGAAATGTTATTGAGAGATGTTAATATGACTGTTTAACATCGCCTCTAAGGTTTATTTGATATACAGTGAAGCAACTCTTTTGTCTCCAAATGAAATCATCCGGATTCACAAAGTTCCGGAATAACAAATTTTGATTACTAGTGATTTCACTTTGGCAATATGTCAAATGCTGGACTTCCTCATAGTTAACTTATACATTATGTGCATTTTTGACATGGGACATTTAGGCAAGAATTAGGCACCAGTTGTGTTCCCCTCCTTGCTGATCTGTTTCTTTAACACATTGATTCGGAATTTCTGCTCGAATTGGCAAAATCAAAACACGAGAGCTTTAACTATATCGACAAGCTGATATCGTTAAATATTTGTAAAATAGTCAATTCCTTCCACTGATTTACCCTCGTGAACTAGAACGGAGAAGAGACCAGTGAAACAGCTTCGCCTGTTTCATGTGTAGATCGCGATCCATGTACCTGTATGACAAGAGGGACACTTCAACTTTCCATTAAATCGACTTTCCTTTATGTCGAGCAATATTCAAACAGCTCCAGCCTTTGGTGTCTACATTTGCCAACATTGGGGATACAATCGAGCATGGTCTTTAAACGAAGATTTCAAAGATCGTCATAGGACTCTTGCCATAAATTTGTTTTAGCCTCAGTAAAGCTTCCAAAGGTTAAATGGCAGACATGTCGATGACATTTCCAAATTTGACGCATCGGTGCCCAAAATGATATCCGATGAAATTCACTATTTTGACTTGAAAATGTCAGGTTAACTGATGTTCCCTTGTTCAGGGGAACACTTGCCTTTGAACGTGTTTGTGACGGGTGCTACCGGTTGGGCAGGTTAGGCTCATGTTTCGCGAACACCCGTTATCATTTCTAATTTAAAGAGTTTTCGTGTGATTATGGATTTGGTTTTGTCGTCTTTGATCTTATGAAGACGTTTCGAGGAGTACTTGTCCGGGACTCGTGGTTTCAGAGGCAACGGGTCCGGTCTAACGAGTTTCAGTGTATAGATTGTTTTCAAGACCGCCTATTCATGAAGTTTTATTAGATTGACGTAAAGATTGTATAATACAGATTGTAAACACTGTATTTACCGATTCCGACTTATGCAGATGTATGTATGTATGTATGTATGTATGTATGTATGTATGTATGTATGTATGTATGTATGTATGTATGTATGTATGTATGTATGATTGTGTGTGTATGTATGTATGTATGTATGTATGTATGTATGCATGCGTACGTGCGCGTGTATGCGTATGTATGAAATATATAGCGTCTAATGGGGTAAACAACTTGTCTATCATATATATGCATGCTGTTTGTAAATCACTTAGTCCATGAATGCTTAGTCCCTTACGAATCATAACAGAAACGATTCAAAATTATTCTTCAGTGTTGGGTAAATATACTTAAGATAACCGGTGTCGGTTTACAATCTATGTAGGTTGATTCCTATAACATTCCTTCCCAATTTATCGATTTTGCTCTCTGGCAGCTTTGCATAAACCACGTCGCAGTTGCGGAACATCCTGTACTGTATGAATGTGTGTTCGATTGTTATGTTCAGGATTTCCTTTTCACATCCACCAAAAGGGTGTTTGATCAATGTGTTTGATGCAATCTATCTGTGTTTGACGTCCGGCCATGCCGACATAATGCACGTAATTCTCGTCCTGGTATATAGTGTAAGCTTAATGGACATCACAAAGAAATCCTGTACATATAACAATGAAACATACATGCAGGATATGCCCCATTGTTATGTCTTTGGCGTCTTTTTCATGGATTTAATAGGTGTCAGGTTTTTTTTCAACTTTCTTAAAGATTTGTTTTACTATTTAGATGCTCAGAAGAAATGCACAAATAATCGTATCATACCTCCATGTCTGAATGTCTAAATCTGATTGGTTTACGTTATTTTGATAAAATGCGATGTATCCCGTCTGCAGCTATCCCTCAAAATCCCAGAAATAAGCTTGAACTTACCCATCTCAAAATCAGAAATTAAAAGTGTAAACAAGCAAAAAATCACCAAAAAATGGCATAACCTATATCTAAACTCAAATAGCCAAATCAAAAAAGTGCTCAGCAAACCACTAACCAAACCAAAAATTCCCCATCCATCAAAAAAAATCGACAGAGTAATCACTTAACTCCAAACAGGACACACCAACCTAAATAACCACCTAAAAAAAATTAAAAAAAACACACTACAGGTAACTGCCCACATTGCAAACAACCAGAAACCCCAGAACACGCACTCATCCACTGCACACACTACCTCACACATCGAACCGCATTACAAACCACCCTCAATCTAAACAAGGCTCTCACTCTAGAAGCAATACTAAACCCACAAAATAAACTAGAAAACTTAAAGGCCTTAGGCTTATTCTTAATCAAAACGGAACTAATATAACGCATCTAAAAACATAATAACCTACCAAATCAAAATCACATAAACAAACAAACATCCACCATACCCAGCTCCCTTAGTTCTCCTCCCCAACCCCATCGGCATCTATTCCAAATCTCAAAATTCCCAAATTATATATAAGCAACCCCTAAAGCCCCCTCTTAGTGTTGCACAGGCCACCTTCGCCCCTTTCGGAAACACATTAAATGGCCTGGCCGGGCCCGAGTGCGAAATACGCATAAATCTCCAAAGTAAGTAAGTAAGTAAGTCTGCGAGGGCAATACATTTATGAGAGGGAGAAGAAATCCCTTATACCCCACCAGGGAGAAAACATGCTGGATGTGGATTTCTCAGCGGGAGAATAAATCCCTAATACCTCACTTCGAAGCAAAAACCCGTACGCAAAGAAAGTTACGTGACATAGCACAAGGTAATCTAAGCGCTATCGAACAGATGTTTTCTATCAATTTTGAATTTGTGTTAATTCTTTCAAAATGTGTAAAACATGTCGGTAAAATAAATTCGCATAAGACGCATAAAACCCCATGTTCCTTACACAGTGAATTTCATTGACTCGGAAAAAGCGTGTGGGATTTTGCTTCGAAGTGGGGTATAAGGGATTTATTAGGTTTTATTCTATTCGATTCCGGGACGTGATATAAAACCTAACGCGGGACACATAAAACCCCACGTACCCCTCGTGATCCTGGTACACCTTAAATTATCATACGTTAAATAAAATCACTAACGCCACATACTGCAAACTGCAGCTGTGTTTTTTTTTTTAAAAACTAACAGACCATCGCCAAATCGGGGATCCCATATATGTATACACTTACTAAGTCTCGCAACTGCAAATTCTGCACCCTTTCCTTGCTGATCTGTTTCTTTGTGCACATGAATCGGAATTTCTGCTCGGAATGGCAAAGTCAAAACAAGTTAATCTGGTCAAGAAATTTAACTTAAGCTTCAGGTATATCGATGATCTTATATCGTTCAATAACAATCAAATAGCTAATTCCCTTCCAGTGATTATCGCACTTGAACTAGAAATAAAGGATACCAGTGAGACCGCCTCATCTGTTTCATATTAAGATCTATACATAAAGATGCAAAGTGACAAAACTCAAGACTGTATGACAAGAGGGATGACTTCAACTTTCCAATAGTCAACTTTCCCTTATGTTGAGCAAAATTTCTGCAGCTCCAGCCTTTCGTGTTTACATTTCACAGCTATCCACCGAGAGCGACATAGGCTCTTGCTCAGTGGTTGTTTGATAAAAGATACAACATTCAATACCTCAGTAAAGCTTTCAAAAACTTTAAAGGCAGACATTTGGAGGACATTTCCAAATGTGACGCATCACTGACAAAAATGATGTCCGAGGCAGTTCCCAATGTTGACTTGTACCATATGTTCCCGTCTTTTTCATGTGAACAATTAACTTGCCTTTGCAAGTGTTTGTGATGGGTACAACCGGTGGAGCAGGATACGCTCAACATTTCGCGAACATCTGGAACCTGCGAACCCGTGCTCGTTTCATGATCACCGAAGTGGTAAACGTCTGAGACCTGCATCACTTCGGGCTTTCCTCCCACATTAAGCTGACACGCTGTGATATAACTAGAATGATATCAAAAGCTGCGTTAAACCCAACTCACTCACGCATACACGAATTTCAATACAGGGAATTCCCTCAATAACTGATGATGTGATCGGAATCTCTCCAACTTATTTTCCCTCTGTCACAAAGGGTTCACTGTCTTAGCTAAGAGAAATGTCGTAAGTAAACGTTGCGATAGGTTTGGAAAGCTTACAGAATAATTAAATCCGCTAAGATTTGTCTAAACACAGACAGCTTCGAGAATATGTCTCCAAGACATTTGTATTGACCTCATTTTATCGAATGTTATTTTTAATTTTAAGTACTTGCAGTGTTATCGTTAGGAGGGGCTGTGTGAACTATGTATCCATCCCTTGCCATATCGATGAGCTCACGCAGCCGTTCTACCCGTTCACCTCTTCATGGGAAAGAAACCATGTGAAAACTATACCCTGAATGATTTATCTGAAATGTTGACAGTACGCTCTAATTAACAGCGGTGACCTTTGACACCGGCTAGGTGACCTGAAGGTTAAACCGTTCGCTTGTCGCCAGGTTCGTTTTGATATCTGCTCATAATGTATTAAACATCCCTGTGGTTCCCATGGGGATTCTGTTGCTGGGATATTGGTAAAAGCGGCTTTCTGTTCTCACGACAAGAAACATTCAAAAAAGTTTAATAAGCAAGACCTATTGTATTTATTATTTATTGTTCCAAAATCCAGACCTTCGTCACGAGTCCTGGGTTCGATTCCACGCATGCGCGGGCACACAGTGTGAGGTCAAGTATTGGTGTTCGCACGTGCTATTGCTGTAATATTATTTAAGGTAATGTAAAACGTCACTCGCTCACTATTACTAACATCCCCAGTGGCATCTGAGCGCTCATCTTATTCCAACAGTTATCATTTACTTGGGATGTGCTGATTGATCGAAATTTCGATGCAGCCAATTGTCCCTTGGCCAATTGCAATACATCGATGACAACAGAAAATATAACCATTGACGTCGAGCAACAGTATCGACCGTAGCGATAATCGTATAACGCACGGATATGAAAAACAATACTCCCAAGCAGACGATGTGATTCATGGGCTTGGCGGATGTGTAAAGCATTTTCTTCATGTCCAATAATTCATTAAAGTTTACATCGTGTAAGTACGTATTATCACATTACTCGTGTAATATCTCTATTAAACTGCAATCACGCCAGGGATACAAATGGTCATATTCCTCAAGCCCTATTGTCGCCATGCATGTTTTGTTTCATGTATTGTCTATATCCTGAATCAGGACAATAGTCTTGGAATTACAGCTCATGAGACGTTGTGTGAGTACTGTCAGTGTTACATACATTGGTTAATACCATTGGCGACTGTCTGTGAGATGTACCATATCGTCATGGCACTTTTCAGTATGGCGCCCGACCGTTTGATTGTACTTCGATTCAGTGGTCCTCTGTTCGGCTGCTTGCGTTGTAACTAATATATCTCCGTTTCAATGAATGGATTGATGGATGGATGGCTGGCTGGCTGGCTGAATGATGGATTATCAGCTTATCTGTTATACGAGAGAGACATACATATACGATATAATCCTAGCATACGTTCCTTGGATATCTATATTCCAGCCTTGTACATGTATAAAGTACTGTTGTTTAACAATCCGAGCAGAACCGTTGCGCGCAAAATTTCCGTAGCCATCGCTACGGATGGGTATTGTTTGTATATATGAAAACTTTCCTAAAAGTAACCGTCCGAAAAGCAGATTAACCAGGTCCGGATCAGCGAGGTTCCTCTGTACATATGAATGTTTGTACTTGCAGATTGGAGGGGAGGATGTGACGGAGCCAGCATGGAGCTACACGTGTGGTTACTCGGCATTCTGGTGTGCTGCTCAGGTCAGTGTCAAGAATCAATTGTCTGTACCCCGTTGCCCGTTTTGTACGTGTACGTATCTATGTGCGAGAAAATGAGTGTGTGTGTGTGTGTGTGTGTGTGTGTGTGTGTGTGTGTGTGTGAGTACATTGGATGTATATCTCTGTATGTGTGTGTGTTTGTGTGTATGTGTATGTGTGTTGGGAAGGGGGGTAGCCTCGTGGATAAAACGTTGTTTTCTCACTCAGAAGGCGGGGATTTCATGTCGCACTAAGGAAATGCGTGAAGCCCATTTCCCGTGTTCTCAGCAGGAATATTATTACAATTGTGCTTATGGCGTCTTAAAACCAAACTGACTCACTCGCCATACTATACCGTATGATGGCATCACTTACACCTACTTCCATTTGGTAAACACACTGGTATATGGTAGTGTATAGTGTACATGAATTCAGGTTTGATACGTGCACACAAAAAGAATACCGTATAGAGTACAGAGTGATAAAGGAAACGGTTTAGAGTAAAGAGTGATTCAGAGTACCGTATAGAGTACGGAGTGATTATAGAGTACCGTTAAGACTACAGAGTGCTTATAGAGTACCGTATAGAGTACAGAGTGATTATGGAGTACGGTATAGAGTACAGCGTGATTATAGAGTACCGTAAAGAGTACAGAGTGCTTAAAGAGTACCGCATAGAGTACAGAGTGTTTTATAGAATACGGTTTAGAGTAAAGAGTGATTACAGAGTACCGTATAGGGTACGGAGTGATTATAGAGTACCGTGTAGGGTACAGAGTGATTACAAAGTACGGTATAGGGTACAGAGTGATTACAGAGTACCGTATAGAGTACAGAGTGATTATAGAGTACGGTATAGAGTACAGAGTGATTATAGAGTACCGTAAAGAGTACAGAGTGATTACAGAATACCGTATAGAGTACAGCGTGATTATAGGGTACCGTAAAGAGTACAGAGTGGTTATAGAGTACGGTATAGAGTACAGAGTGATTATAGAGTACCGTAAAGAGTACAGAGTGCTTAAAGAGTACGGTATAGAGTACAGAGTGATTACAGAGTACCGTATAGAGTACAGAGTGATTGCAGAGTACCGTATAGAGTAGAGAGTGATTACAGAGTACAGTATAGAGTATAGAGTGATTATAGAGTACCGTATAGAGTACAGAGTGATTATAGAATACGGTATAGAGTACAGAGTGATTACAGAGTACGGTATAGAGTACAGTGTGAGTATAGAGTACCGTATAGAGTAGAGAGTGATTACAGAGTACAGTATAGAGTATAGAGTGATTATAGAGTACCGTATAGAGTACAGAGTGATTATGGAGTACGGTATAGAGTACAGAGTGATTATAGAGTACCGTAAAGAGTACAGAGTGCTTAAAGAGTACGGTATAGAGTACAGAGTGATTACAGAGTACCGTATAGAGTACAGAGTGATTGCAGAGTACCGTATAGAGTAGAGAGTGATTACAGAGTACAGTATAGAGTATAGAGTGATTATAGAGTACCGTATAGAGTACAGAGTGATTATAGAATACGGTATAGAGTACAGAGTGATTACAGAGTACGGTATAGAGTACAGTGTGATTATAGAGTAACGTATAGAGTAGAGAGTGATTACAGAGTACAGTATAGAGTACAGAGTGATTATGGAGTGTGGTATAGAGTACAGTGTGATTATGGAGTGTGGTATAGAGTACAGTGTGATTATGGTGTACCGTATAGAGTACAGAGTGATTATAGAGTACCGTATAGAGCATAGAGCACAGAGTGGTTATAGAGTACGGCATAGAGTACAGAGTGATTATAGAGTATCGTTAAGAGTACAGAGTGCTTAAAGAGTACCGTATAGAGTACAGAGTGATTATGGAGTACCGTATAGACTACAGAGTGATTATAGAGTACCATATAGCGTACAGAGTGGTTATAGGGTACCGTATATAGTACAGCGTTTTATAGAGTACGGCATAGAGCACAGATTGCTATTACAGTACGGCATATCTAAATATAAGACATGATTATGTAACTTTATGGTTAGTTCCAAACAGACAAAAAACGCTCGCAAACGTACAAGGATGTGTTGAATATAATACTCTGTGAGTTATATCTTTATATTAACAGCGATGGTTGTAAACTGACGGTAGAACATCTGTATATTTCGTTTCGTGGTCGTTTCCATAAAACAAGTTCGCTATATAAGTGCAATGCTTTTTAGCAAACTCGCATTTCACATCACCTCACCTTAGAACAAGTGTTTGATTACATGTTTGAAAATTACACCTTGGTACAGAACACTGCCTCATGAATGATAGTTGTTGTTACTGTTAATCTTTCACCTACCATATATATTTCTGTACCGTGTTCATTATTCAGTTTTGCTTGACAACGGTATAAGGATCTATACCGAAACGTCGCTATCATAGTAAAATAAGTAAGTTGTTATCCATTTCGGTCTACTTCGCCTCGTATACGTAGGATAGTCAACAAAATTAGTCAAGGTGTTTGCATCATGGTGACCGGAAGGACAAGATGTCTAGAATGTTTGGGCGGTCTGGTAGCCTAGTGGTTAAAGCGTTCGATCGTCACGCCGAAGACCCAGGTTCGATTCCCGACATGGGTACAATGTGTGAAGCCCATTTCTGGTGTCCCCCGCCGTGATATTGCTGGAACATTGCTGAAAGCGGCGTAAAACCATACTCACTCACTCACTCTAGAATGTTTTTCTTTTTCAAACAAGTATGGGCATACACTCTTCATATATACCATTAACGATGACACTGGTTGTATATTTGTATAGGAAGCAGTAAAATTCAAGTTTGTATTTGGCACTTCACTAAGCTGTCAATTGTTATGGATTCTGTGAAATGTCATTTTACGTTCTCTTTTTGTTCAGCTGTGTTTTTTTGTGAACTGTAGCTGTATTCATGTTTTTGATCGCGATTTACCATTTCTTATTGTTCGTTGGCATCTGTCCAAAATACACGTGCTGCATGTCAACAAAACATGTGATCTTTTTGGACGATTAAATGGGACATGTAGGCAATGTTGCTGAAAATTTATTCGTCAGAAGGTCTCAAATCTTCAGTTCAATGTACCTTCATACCTCCAATTTACGAGGCCACATCGACAGAGCACTGTACTATCAGAATAAAGATTTCTTTCATGGCTGTATGGGCTTTAGTAACACTAGTTTGAAGATGCTATTTAGCGAATTTATGAAACGGAAAATAGCGAGAAGGTCAGAAATAACAAGGTTGTGGGTTTTAGGTTACAATATGTTCATCCTGTTCGTACTGATCACCCCCGGAGGAATTCTGGGTTTACATAGGCCCCCAGCTACCTACGTTAGCGCTTCTCGTAAGAGGGAACAAAATGGTTCGGATGATCAGATTCAGTTACTTAATTGATCTCGTGTAATCGTGTTCCTACTGCATGGGAAGGTTAATATAATTATATCAATCATTTGATTGTCTGGTCCAGATTAGATTACTTACATGCCGCCGTCATTTGTTATATATAATATCGAATGATTCTGATCATTCAACATTCAAATCAAAACAGATATTTGGCAAAGTAGACACAATGTATGGATAACAACTTCTTTAAGACTGTAAAGGCGGCGTTTCGGAATGGGCCCTTATACTGTTGTAAGGCAAGACTGAATGAGGAACATTGTACAGAATATATATAGTGGTGGAGGATTAACAGTAGAGGATTAACACTTACAACAATTGCATACATGACTGGGATAACATGAGTTAGTAATGACAACAGAATGATAATACTGACACAACATGATAGACAGAGAACACATAGGTGGAAGCCAATCGGACATGAAGCCAATTAGACACGAAAAGTTTGCATAGGTGGGGTGATTATTGCTTGATGAGTTCATATATAGTAGGCGGATGGGATGAAATAGCCTTGATCTCTGTTGATTGAGGGCTTGTGGCAGCGAATGTGGACTGCTTCTGATATTTTTCTTTTAGAGACGTCATGGAAGATTTGGGCGTTGTCCCAGTTGATGTTGTGATTAGGGCAGTTGCTGATATGGTCCGAGATACTATACCTACTGCATATATTCTGTACAAAGATCCTCATTCAGCCTTGCTTGACAACGGTATAAGGATCTATACCAAACGTCGCCTTTACAGTATTAAAGAGGTTGTTATCCATAAATTGCGTCTACTTTGCCATCCGTCAACATCTAAGTAATGCCTATCAAACAATTAATATATTTGTCATAGAACACGATATGAACCTGTAGTTCCTGATGTCAAACGATCTTTGGCTGTTCACATCGAGTCATCACTTTGGCAACAGAGATAACTACATACGTAGACACAAAAACGTCCCATATTTACAGATTTGACTTTGGAAGAATGGGGTAAACATGATGGAGGACTGGTGGATATGAAGTTGGCATCACAGGTCTGAGAGTAATTAATTATGTTATATTATATTCCAGTTTTCTCTTACGTAATTACAAATAGTCTGATTACCCACTCAAACCCTGGTGTTGATTAACAAGCGGGCACGAACAAAGTATCAAGTCGACGTACAAAGTTGTTTCCATTATCAGTGCAAGGATGCGCTGATTATGGATTCTAAACCCAGATTAACTCTGATTTATTAGGTCGAGGGGAATGTATATATGGCCTGGTCACCTACCTTATTTTCTTGAGTTCTCTGCTCACGTTTTTCTGCAAACAATACAGCTGTGTATTGGGGGCTGTGAAAATACACTCACAAAATGAAGCGTGAATACATTACCGTGAGCACGTTAAGACCCCAAATACCATGTCAACAAATCCGTACTGAAGGGTGCCCCATCGCCCCCCCCCTCCCCCCGCCAATTAGGCATATGGGTTACCTTATACCTTTTGTGTAAAGTTGAATCATCCACTATGGCTATCAAAAATATAATGTAGGATGTAAGTCTGTAATTAGAGTACAGTCACGATCAGTCACCTTACACATAAAATCACCTTCACAGCTTACATATCCGATATGGTCATGTATAATAATACCAATACTTCTTGATTTCCCAGTCTAAATGAGTAAAGTCCTTGAAAGGCATTTAGAAGTGATACACATAAGGAAGAGAATTTATGGATGTCAACTTCTTTGTTATGAGGAACATCTGGTGAATCATTCACCCGATGAAGGAGTAAGCATATACTGCGAAACGTTGTGTTCCTCATAATAAAGAAGTTGACATGAATAAATTATATTGTCGAACGTGCTGAAGTAAAACGCTGTAAGTAAAAATTAGTAACATGAGAGATTAAACGATAGTTTGCATTTAGACAAAATTTGTCTGCCAGAGACGGATATAAAATTAGAGAAAAAATAAAATAAAATGAACAGATTTTAGTATTTCTAAATTAATCTTTGCTATAACATTTGCATTTCCATAAAGAATAGACTTTAGATCATAACCTTAGGAGTAAAAATACATGTTTTTTTCTTTATGCCGGTGCATTTGGTACAGGTAAAGAAATAGTAAAAAGCGTCTTCATGGTGGTAGCCACAAGAACAATCTGGATTAGTTGACAATGCAATTTGGTTGAGCCTAGAGCCATAGTTTAAATCATGATTGTTGCAATGCTTTTATCACCTTTTATCATTCTTTTATAGTCTATCAATCTACCGACTTCAGTATATGTAGTAGGCAGGATTCCAGAGTTTGGCGGTATCAGGAAGAAACGATTTCGCATATCTTGCTGTTCTGCAATTTAGAGTAATTGAGAACTATTCCTAAGGTTGTAACCATTAGTTCCTGATATTTCAGGCGGGACGAGATCACAGAGATAGCTTGGTGCAAGGTTATTGGACATTTTGTAAAAGGGAGTTAATTTGGTTTGATGTCTTCCTTCACTAAGAGGCGTTTGTTATATCTGCGGGGGCACAGGTGGCCCAGTCGTCTAAGGCGCCGCGATTCGCTGTGCAGAGTTGCTCAATTTAAGTTTAGTTTTTTCAAACTTTGAACAGTTGTCCCAGATGTGAGAGCAGTAGTCAAAATTTGGCAGTATAAATGACGTGTACATAGTTTCTGATGTTTTCCTATTTAAACCTGATTTAATACCTCTGAGACATTTTATCGTAGGACTTACTTTTTTAACAATTTCACTGATATGCTCACCCCAAGAACAATCGTATTGGAGACTAATTCCTAAATGTTTGTGGAATTGAACTTCCTTGATGATATTGTCTCTTATCTTTAGTTCTGGTTTAGGAATAGGAATTACTTTACGTGTGAACTGGAAAGATTCCATCTTGTTTGGATTAAATGTTACTTGCCAGTTGTTCGGCCAAGTAGAAATTCTATTTAGGTCATTAGTTAGGTAGTTTGAGGCAATGGTCGGATCTTCCACAATTACATGTATTGACTTGTCTGCAAAAAGTCTTATATAACTGTCAATACCTGCCACAACATCATTTATATAAATAAGGAATAATAAAGGTCCAAATACTGATCCTTGTGGTACTCCGGTCGCCACTGGCGTTACATTAGAACTGTAACCGTCTGAACTCTGTTTTACAAATGATCCTGAACCATTTTAATAATTTCACCTTGATGCCGTGTGAAGTAAGTTTGTGCAAAACCTTATCGAACGCTCTACTGACATCACAAAAAACAATTCATTAAACTGTTCTTCCATTTATTGTTAGCAGTGAATCCTGACTATATATGCTTATAACGAACTACGGTTATAACGATGTTAAATTAGTGGTCAGTAAATTGAGAACAGTGACTGCAATTATTACTCATTTTCAATATCTTGCTTTGAAATATATAACAAAAGAGTACAATTGTTGCAATATCTGCAAGCTTGATATTCCATCTTGGTTCATGGAATCCATTGACGAAAGGATTACATACCATGCAATACCGAAAACAAAATTTTCAAAGATTTTATCGTTAAAATAGTAGTTTGAACACCGACATGTTTAATTGAAGACAAGTATCATTATCAGGCCCCCAACATTGTAAGAACAAACAAAAATGACGCAAACCAACAAATATAATAATCGCCTTTTACATATTTTAAGACTTAGTCGAAGTAAATGATACATTTCACAAGTGATATCGTTGTGTCTACAAAGTGAAGGGATTAAACCATCGTAGGTAGGATCCACTTTCAGAAACCTTACTTTAATTAACATAATGACAATTCTCGCTTCAGGATGGCATTGAGCTGTTACAATACTTGACGTTGTTGGTGCATAGCATGAAGACAAAATAGTATAGTGGTTCAAAAGAGAGTAAATATTTGCTTGATTGATAACAGATATTTTGGACATGTAACCCAGGTAACATATAGACAGCTGTCTCTTCGAAATATGGATTTCCCCACATGACCATGTTCTGAAGGCATCAGGTAAATAATCATTAATGTACTACGCGAGTTCACATCAGTATGGACAGTGCACGTTAACAAGGGATCTTTGTTCTCAGTTTTGTTTATGACAAGCAAAGAAACTGTCTCGTTTTGTTTGGTTCACAAAATGAATCCTTATTAATAATGCTGTCAGTTTATAAAGCATGATCGAAACACCGACTACAAACATTCGGCTTGTGCTGTGTAGCCAGACAAGGAATGGTTCACATGAAATGAAAAGAAATTAACATGGAAAATATTATGAATGTCGTTGCTACCGTTTGCGTATAAACGACGGAAAAGCTACAGTTTTTTCTGTGTAAGATTTGCAGATTTGACTTGTGACTTATAAGAGTGAGTGAGTGAGTGAGTATGGTTTTTACGCCGCTTTTAGCAATATTCCAGCAATATCACGGCGGGGGACACCAGAAATGGGCTTCACACATTGTACCCATGTCGGGAATCGAACCCGGATCTTCGGCGTGACGAGCCAACGCTTTAACCACTAGGCTACCCGACCGCCCCGTGACTTATAAGAACATGAAGTACAAACGTATTGCGAAATATGCATGACAAATTGAATATTAACTTTTTTCAGACAATTCACTGTTTCAACGCTAAACCCACACGATATATATTTCCACCCCCTTATCTATTCGAGAGTTTCGAGGCTACGTCTTTCTTCTTTATCTGACGAGGAGTCGGTAGGTCAGCCTATTGATTAAAACGTGTGTTTATCAGACTGGAGGCCCGGATTCGATTGCCCACATTTCTGTGATATTGCTGGAATAATGTTAATACTTCGTAGCGGCGTAGGATCATACTCACACAGTCACGCATCATGAAAATGAAGGCACACACGAGACCCGGAAACTGAGTCTTATTAGTCTGTCACCATGGTGACTGTCAGAAGCTATTTGCACAACACGTGAATATTCTACAGTTTGTTGACAAACGAGCGTCGACTGAAATGTATATAATGGGTTGACTTGATTATATATTAATTTCTTACCAGGTTACCTGTGTGCACAGATAAAACAGAAGTGAGCAGTGGCGCTTACCCAAATACATAAACATGTTTCGTGAGGTTTACCATTGCACTTGATTATTTCTTTACATAAGTTGATGTAAATGTGTTGGATCTTCGAGTTGAGTGTATGTTTAACTGTTTGATTGGTATTCTAGAAGTAAGTAAGAAAACGTATAACTATATGGATAACAACTATAAATTTTAGCAACTTGTCACAGCGAAAACATGTTCTCAAATGACCAAGTGTTTGTGGATAGATCTCTATGATTTTGTGTAATCTCTACAAAAGATTTCACTATTACGAAATTCTTTCTATGCAGACTCAGAACTTGTCAATCCACCCTCGCATTGTGTCAACACGAGGCTCCCATTGAACACCGTCTTCAATATCAGTCTATGACAACCAATCAGAATCGCGTAACTACGGAAGCCTTTTAGGGCCGTTTGTTTGTTTTAATATTATTCGATTAACGATCTCGCGCTACGAGCAAAAAAGGCCCTAATAAATCTATTTGTCGTTCTAGATAAATTGCGTGTTATCTCACCTACTATCTTCTTCAAAATGTTTGATGCTCAAGTTCAACCAATCTTATTATATGGATCAGAGGTCTGGGGTTTTGAAACCTATTACAATATTGAAAAGGTACACTTAACTGCATGTAAAAGATTTCTAAATGTTTCTAAATCGGCTCCAAATCATATGGTCTATGGCGAATGTGGCAGATACCCGTTATATATTTGTTCATATTTACGTTTACTCAGATACTGGCTAAAAATAACAGAGATGTCGCGGGAACGAATCCCCCAAAAATGCTACGAAATGCTTGTCTATCGTGATAATGTTGGTTACGTAACCTGGGCATCAAACATTAAGCATTTACTCTTCTCTAACGGATTTGGATATGTTTGGCTTAATCAAAGCGTTGGAGACAAAATGTATTTTCTTAGCTCTTTTAAGCAGGTAGCAATTGAAATGTTTACTCAAAATTGGAGGTCGTCACTAGATAACAGTACACGCTACGACGTTTATAAAACCTTTAAATATTGTCTAACACCAGAGGTTTACCTGCATACTATAACAGAGAGAAAAATTAGAGACACATTTATTAAACTTAGGCTAGGGTTAAATGATTTGATGTGCAACAGGGGTCGCTTCTCCTCTATTCCTAAGGATATGCGTTTTTGTCCATTCTGCGAAAACCATATTGAAAACGAATTACACTTTTTGTTTATATGTCCAATTTACGACAACCTAAGATTGAAATATATGCCTAACATAACTAAGAACCACTATTCCATGAACAAAATATTATCTTTTAATGGTATCTCTAGTAAAAAATTAACTAAGATATTACAATACATCTATCAAAGTCTACGAGTGCGTAGTAAACTACTTAGTAAATCCGATATGTCCAGAAATAATAAGTTGTTTTGAAACTTTCGCATCTAGATCAGGAGTATCTACATTTTATTTTTGTCTGTTTGTTTCTACTAGAAATGCATATAAATTTAAATTGTCAAATTGTCCTGACATGATGAGTATATTTCTGATAGATCCTCCTGATAGATCCTTTTCTATTGAATGTCGCGTTATGGCTGAAAGCCTTTGCGACGTAAAACTTGATATTTCCATTCCATTCCTTTTGTATTCCTTTTGTATTTTTTACTACTACTGCTGCCACTGTGGTTATTACCAATGTTATTACGATACCTTTATTATATGTCAAGCATCATATTAGTTATCAAATAATTATAAAATGCGCTGTACAGCTGTAAATAATATTGTTTATCTGTATGTGTATATGGGCCAATGGCCTTTCATACAATAAAGATTGATTGATTGATACTATCTTGAAATTTCAAGATACTAAGTTGAAATTTCAAGATAGTATCTTGAAATTTCAACTTAGTTTCTTGATATTTCAACTTAGTAGCTTGAAATTTCAAGATAGTATCGAATTTTTAAGAAATGGCCCTTAAAGGCTTCCGTAGGATCTTGACATTTCAAGATTATTCACTTCAAACGTATTTTTACATCTTAGGATGTTAACTTATTATCTTGAAATTTCAACTTAATATCTTGAAATTTCAACTTCTGTATCTTGAAATTTCAGCTTCTAAATCTTGAAATTTCAAGATAGTATCTTGAAATTTCAACTAAGTTTCTTGACATTTCAAGATAGTATCGAAAAAAAACAAAAAGTAATTGGCCCTAAAAGGCTTCCGTACGTAACAGAATGTTATGCCATGGCAATGGAACTAATTTGTTTTGCGGTGAAAAGTTCTTTCAACAGTCTTTCATTTTTATCTTGCTTAAAAAAACAACGCTGTCTAACAGATAACCAGGCCAATCATTAGGAAAAGAGGCATATAGACCTTTAACGTTCCGTTTTTGTTTTGTTACAATTTTCCATAATCATTTTCAAAGTCACTTTGTAAACTTCATTATTACTGTCTTGAGCTGAGCATAATGAACAAATCGCTGCCGCCACTACACCCTCAAGAATATATTGAATATTTCCTTCCATAAAGGATCTCTTGAGTCGCTTCTTGTGACATGCGTGAGTTGCGAACGATCAGTTCTAACCCGGATTTTCATGGGTTGTATTTTTGTAAGTTGTAATGTAATTACCGGTAATGTCAAAATTGGCCGGATTTTTGTTTTGTTCATGAGTGGATCGCGGTTGAGTGAGTCGCCCCTTTTAGCAGCATTTTAGCAATCTTAAAATCTAACCAAGATTCTTTCTCAAAAGGCAACAAAATTGTCTCAAATTGTAACCCATGCCATGACCTTTACAAGGAGTTTTGTAAACCACCTTACCCACTAGCACGAGGGGGCACGGGTGACCCAGTCGTCTAAGGCGCCGCGATTCGCTGTGCAGAGTTGCGTCCCTTGAGCACGCCAGAAACCTATGATTGTGGGTTCGAATCCCGGTTCGCCCCGATTATGTTTCTAGGTTTGTCAGCACCATACCCGTGCTCGTGGGTTTCACCGAAGTGGTAAACGTCTAAGACCTGTATCACTTCGGGCTTTCCTCCCACATTAAGCTGACACGCCGTGATATAACTGAAATAATGTTAAAAGCGGCGTTAAACCAAACTCACTCACTCACTCACTAGCACGAGAGCAGGACATGCTTAGCCCTTTCGCGAACATCTGGTGTCATTACAAATTGTCAATGATCCGTTTGTGTACTGTTCATCATTATTGTGCCCTTTTCTTCCTTTGGAGATGTTAGAGACTGATTATTCTCTGGCGTTCATGTTTGGAATAAAATGCAAATGAAACAAGGTTCACTCATGGTCTCCATTTCGTAGAAATAGTGGCAAAGTTGTTTGTGCGAATACTTTCGTAGTCGTATTAATCGTAAAACAAAACAAATGAAAAGGGAAGATATACGGCTTCGATAAGGTGATATACGGTAAAGTGATGCTGTGCTGTAATGGCATTCTGTTTGTGAATTCTTGCAGTATCAGCAAATGTATTGATGGTTCGGTACGGGTTCTTCGCGCAACTGAATATCTCAACCATGGAAACATCCTTGCATGTTGGTCAATACATACACATGCAAATGTGGTCGTTCTCCACACAGCCATATACCGCAGTTGTCATACGCTTATGCCACAATATACCTACAATATAACTATCATTAATTGATTATGTTGTTCTGATCTTTAAGGTTCCTGCACTGTCATGATGTTTCATTATCGAATTGATTCTGATTTTGGGAGAAAAAAGTTGGGCTTGTGTTAAATTCCTGTGTTATTCCCAATGAGACTTCTGCAGTTTTATAGTTCAACAGCTTCTTAATCAACGCTCTGGTAAAACAGAATCCAGTGAATTTCAATTTGTTTGTGTAATTTTCATTTTCTATAAGAATAGCATTTCATCCACGCAGTCATTTACATGGTATTTTGTGACCGCAATGTGCATTAAATTCAATGCGATACCCTGCAGCTCTCATCCATCCTGATCGTGACGTCACTGTTTTGAGTGTACACATGTTCTTCGAAACTCATCTCCTTTTATATCGAATGATCGCCTGGTTGTTCCTTTAGTGAATGACTTAAAATGTCAAGGAGTATTCGTATTTGCGCTGTTGGATATTGCGTAAAATGAGCACTCACGTGAATGTAGGGGTAGCACCCGTCGTTTGTGAAGGGCAAGGTCACGTTACACAATGTACATGTACACATATCGATGTACACTCCGTCAACGCTCTCATGGTTGGGACATGATGAATATTAAAGAGTTCATAAAATAACATATCATTCTACCGGGACCATTGTTAAAGTAAGGCTGAGTCCGAATCAGAAAGAACAGCGGTCCTTAGTTAATTAAGAGATATATTTCATACAAATGACAAATTTTATTTAGTATTTACGGCCTCACGGCCCATAGTACTAAATTCAATGAGACTAATAGTAATGTGCGCCGAAACATCACTTGATACTTGGAACGTAGCAACATTATTTATATACATAAGTAACTTGATAGGTAGGTTTCTTTTAAAAGACATTGATTTTCCCTAATGTTCAATATTCAACATTTTGCGAACATATTAACTGACAATTGTTTTCCCTTGTTGAATAAATAAAGTTGTATGTTTTAATAACTTTTTACGGGTAACTGCATAAAAAGAGGAAACAAGAAGGAATTTATATTCATCTTCCATGAGCTGCAAATTGCCTCTTCTTCAAATAAGTGCATCAATACCCACGATGGGGCGATAGCGACATTGATGAATTTTCAATTCATGTGAGAAAGAATGAAATTTACATATTATTCGGACAAGATATTTTCTATCTGTAAGATGTAATCCATATATTTCAGGTTCAAGAATTGTTTTATAATAGGTGTACGTATTTAGAGTTAGAAACTTTGAAACCAGTGTATCGCTTCACCATTCATGTCGCAGTGCCATGGATATCCACTCTAATCCTTTTGTCTGTTTTCCTTTTTCCAGGGACCAGTGCGTATCCATCTGTGCGTTCAGTGTTTTACCTTCATACAACACCTCGAACTTGGAACGAGGCTAAACTGATATGTGAAGCACAAACCGCCGAGCTTTTCCGAGTGAAAAATGTGAACACTATTGACGAACTGAAGTTTGTTGATGGAATGACAGAATGGAATGGGAACTTCAGTAAACTGTGAGTTGTGTTTGTATGTTGTTTAACGCCGCACACATCAACATTCCAGCTATATCATGGCGGTCTGTAAGTAAACGTGTGTGGACCAGACAATCCCGTGATTGATATTGTTGGCAACGACCCGCACCGTCGGGGTACGATGACATACAATCAACCAAGTCACCGAGCCTGATCACCCGATCCATCTGGTTGCCTCTTACAACCAGCCAGGTTGCTAGGGATCTATTCTAACCCAAAATAAGAACCCTGGTCTGTGTGGTATGCAGGTTTCTGCATTAACAAGAATGTTGACACAGATATTATTTCTTGCTAAATTTAGTCAAATAAGTCTAATTAAGAATTAAGAATAATTTCTTGCGGCCCTGGTCAGTGTTATGTCCTTTCTCGCGGTCCCTAAGAGGCGTTCTTCAGGAGTGATCAATAATTGAAAGTGTTTGGAAATATCATGGATCAGTAATCATTTCCATCACGCTGTGTCAGTCGATAAGGTTAAAGAACAAACTCGTGTACTTTTAGTAATACTATGTTGATGAGATCAAATCGCACGATTACGGTTCTGACAATCTAGGTATTATTAGCACGGCGAATTTTGGTACTGGGACTCACGACATGCTTATCCTCTCATGGATAAGCCACGTCTTAGAGGACTGACCCATAATACCAACAGCATACCATTAACATTTAGTTTCTCCAAAGGAATAGTTGTGCGGATATGTTCCTCTCCAATTGTAGGATGAGCCAGAACATGATGTGGCTGGCCTTGTATGAGACTCAGGACACTGCCAACCAGTTCCTCAACCACGGCTGCATCAAGCCTAGCGACTCATCCAGCTGGCCTTGGGCAGATGCGCAGCCTGCTAATCTGCCGAACCAGGAGTTCTGTGTCGCCATGGACTCCAAATATCAGTGGAGTTTACAAAACTGCAATCAGACCTACAACTTCATATGTCAGCGAAACGATGGTAAGGGTAGTCGCACGGAATGTGGTGTATTACATTAACAATGCACGTACGCACGTTAAATAGTGGTTAAATAGTACTAAATACCCGTACATGGTGTGAGTGATTAACCTGCGTCGTGTTCGCCATTGTCTTTTTATGTATGTTTGTGTATTAAAACACATCTGTGACGTCATTCTATTGTTTGAACGCTCCATTAATTTTCAGGAATGGAGAGTTGCTTGTCAACTGTACATTATCTTGAAGCAGCATTTGAATTTTTCAAATATTTTCAACTGCAGAATATTTTGTCAAAGTGTAAAAGTAGGGATGAGTTTTAAGTAGAGGAATATCCTCGTAACTCTCCATTCCTTAAAAATAATGGCCTCGGCCCCTGCGGGGTCTCTGCTCCATTATTTGTAAGGAATGGAGAGTTACTCGGACAAATCACGCGTGTGTTTGTGTGGCTGTTTGTACTAGTCCGAACTGATGCCGATTTATAGTGCTAGCCCACTGAGATAACATGCCGAATCTTATCATGAATACCCAACTCAGACACAATATACTGACACCGAGCCAACCAGTCCTTGTTTTAGCCCCTTGATGCCGAGCGCCAGACAGGGTCACAACAAGTACCACCTTTTAAAGTCTTTTGGTACGACGCGGACGGGGATCGAACCCCGGACCTTCCGCTCTACGGGCGGACGCTCTACCACTGGACCACGGAGGCGGTCCCTTTCGGAGGGGGGTCGGGGGGGGGGGTGGGGGGGGGGGGGGGGTGGTCGGGGGAGGGGGGGTATGGGTATATGACATGTCAGATGATGAAGACATGCCTTTTGTAGCTATATTTCGTCAAATATAGTGTTCATATTGAATGCCCACAATGTCTTATATGTCTTATTGAAACTATTTCTGAAACATTCCTCTATCTAAGTGTGTGTTTGCATTATTCAGTCTAAATATAAGTCTAAATTAAAGCGAAAAACAACTTTTTCCATAATCATAATAAGAAATCTATACTTTAGTCCATTGTACGATTCTGACTAGATTATATGCATGTGTTTATGAATCACTATCAAACAGTGATGCATCCTTCAGAAACACAAGCAAGGGCAAGTCATTTATTCAGCTAAAAAGCACAGAAATATATATTACAAGTCAAAATAGAGAATTGCAAAGGTCAAATTTGGAAATGTTCTCCACCATCTAAATGACGTTCATGTGATACAGCTAAATTGTTTCCTTCGACCGAGACCCTCTTACATGCTTCCGAACATAAAAGCACAGCGTTCGATACAAGAAACGGCTCAGAAATACTGGTAACACATTTACACATGGCCATGTGCTTGGCTTCGTTAGATGACAATGTTGTCTATTGAACGGCCAACACGGGCATGCTTCAACATTCTCTTGTCTTCCTTCCGATCCTCGTGGAAACGGATAGTGTACTTTTTCTACTATAACGATTTAGAGATAAAAGGGTTTGCATGAATCAATCGGATAATAAGGTTATGACTCATGCACAAGCACGCCTTGTTAAAATCTGTGGCACTTGGCCATGTAGAGGGGATTTGTTTGTTTGTTGTTTAACGCCGCGCTCAGTAATATTCCGGCTATATCATTGCGGTCTGTAAAAAGTCGAGTCGGGACCAGACAATCCAGTGATTGATATCATAAGCATCGACCCACGCAGTTTGGATACAATGACATGCATCAACCCAGTCAGCGGGCCTGATCACCCGATCCTGTTAGTCGGCCCTTACGACAAGCATAGTCGCCTTTTACGGGTATCAATGTCGGGGAGGGTAAAAGTCTGGATCATATGTGGTGACAACTCGTCCATTGCAAGGTTATGGCACAACACCATCCGATCACAATTTCTGGTTTATTCCTATTAACATGAAAAAAACCACGTTTAGATAATTCGCTGCGTCCCCTTAATAGTATGGTCGTGGTTTGGAATCCTGGTTCGCCCCGATTATATTTCAAGTTTTGTCCTCAACAAACCCGTGCCCTTGGGTTTCACCACAGTAGTAAACATCCATGGCCTGCATCACTTCGGGGTTTCCTCCCACATTAGGCTGACACGCCGAGACATAACTGGAATATGTTTCAAAGCGGCGTTAAACCCAACTGTCCCTATCACTCACTCACTCACTCACTCACTCACTCACTCACTGTAAACAGAAAAGTAAAATACAATTTTACAATTCACGTCCATATGTTTGGATCTCGCAGTTGTCGCGTATCGTGACAGAAATGGTTAAACGAACATGCATGACCATCGGAACCATTACAATCTCATCTGATCATACTTAACACTTTATTATCACCTATTCGTGGACCTACACTCCCTGGTCTGCTGCCCAAGGTCTAGAATATACGTCTTTGTTATTCAAAACTGGCTTCCACAGTAGATATCGCTTAGAAATGAACTTTGCAAGCCATTGTGATGTCATCGGTTACCATGACGTCACAGTCAAAATCACTGATCTCTGCCGCTGAAGCTTGTCAGCTGTACTTTTTTCACACAAGACACTGGTTATAACTGTTTGCTGAAAAAATAAGAAGAATTATATCAGATGATAAATAGAATTTCCTTCTTTTGTCTCATCTTCCCGAGGCAAGGGTGTTAACTGACTTTGAAAGTCCAGTTTCCACCCTGACCGAACAAGGCTGGAATTCATGGGCTCGACCGTAGCGCCACCAGTGGTTATTACGAGTTATCCCTTCTAAGCCTCTCCTATGGACCAATCAGATTCCACCTATCGTATCACTTGCATTTGTTTCAAACAAAATTCCGGCTTACATAACGAAGTGCATCAAATCACGATGAGCACCTTGATTAAAACCATGAAAAGACTTGGAAAATGTCTGTTGACAACGAGTTGGCGGTGCACATGCTTTGCAAACCCTGCAATCCACGGAAATCTGAACGACATTTTACGAGCCGGATTTCGATTTCGGTGCGTGATTTTGTTTGGACTATGCATAGACTCGTAAGTCCAGCCAAAATGTAACTCCATAAAACCAGCCTAGTTCGGCAAGGGTGGAAACTGGGCTTTTATAATTAGTTAACACTCTTGCCTCGGGAAGATGCTTTTGTCTCGTCGAAAAAGGTTAAATACTCCCCGTCAAGTACCTGAGTTTTGAACTTGTATCGACTCGTGTTGATGTATTTTATATCAAAAGACAAGAACGAGATTCTCTATGTCTGATAGATTAAAGCATAGCTGATAGAGTGATCGTCATTATATGTAAGATTGCCACTCAAACAAAGCTTTGAATGCCTGGAATAAAATTGCCACGGCCGTCTTTTCGTCCCGGCCTTGTCAGCTCTCCGTTGAACATATCCTTGCCATGACCAAACCGGGAATATATATATCATTTTTACATTCATTGAAACGCTTGCGTATCATTTTCTCAAGGCAACAACCAGCCCAGGAGTGTACATATTTGTTGCCTTCAAAACGCCGACCCTATTGCACTTTGTACAATATATTCCATAGTTATTTAAAGAGGTTTTATATTAATATAAACGTGTTAAATATTTAAAAAAACTTAAAAATCAGAAATATTAAACTTGTTTGTAAGCATTCAGGATAGACATAACAAAAATATGAACTGGATAAGATGTAGATCAAATTTAGTCCGTATAACCCTCGTTTGCCTGTCCTCTCGTAAAAAGATACAAAGTGATGCACTTCTAGAGCAAAAACAGGATCGGCGTTTTCAAGCCATAAAAGATGAAATATTTAAATAATAACTGTCTTTCCTCTGCTGCATGTATGTATATGTTGTTTATTCGTTCAATACATGTAACAATGATGAATGTTTTGTCTTTTAGGGGACTGTTGGTTTGATCCCAGAGACAACACCATAGCTACTGCACAGACGTTAACAATTGATGACGTTGTCGTTGAAAGCGAGGCTGACTGTGCTACTTCCTGTCGTAACGGATGGATCAACAGTACGGAATGCTGGGGGTTTTCATACCGAGTCTCTGACAATACATGCAGAGTTCACTACCATACTGATTCCGCGATCTTCATCAACAATACATCTAACACCTTGGAGGTGAACACTGACTGGACATTCTATGCTAAGATATGCGTCGGGGGTGAGTTTCAGTTTATGCGGAGTTGCATAACTTGGTTCACAGATTCAGCAACGTGTTGATAACATTTCTAATTTGATAGTCTAACCCAATTTTTAAGAGTATGCTTTCCTTTGCGAGGGGTTTTATTCCATATTCGCCTATTCTATATTTGATAAAATTGAGTAAGGTTTATATCGTTCCTTCGTTCGTCCGTTCTTTCGTGAGCGAGCGTTCGTCCGTTCGTTCGTTCGTTCGTTCGTGAGCGAATTTGGGTTACGCCGCTTTGGACGGCATTTTAGTTATTTCTGTTAGAGGAAAGCCCGAAGTTACGTAAGTTTTAGACGCTTACCATTTTGATGACCCAGGATTTGCAAGTCTGCACAGCGGATCGTGGTCTTCCATACCCCCAAAAGAAATTACAGATCCAGCATAATGTCTCATGTACAACTGCATATGAATTAATGTTTCAAAATGTGTCGCTCATTGCTGTTGTAATTGCATCTAGTTCAAACGTATGACTTTATGTGTATGTATGCGTTTCGTTACCATGTTCATGAACAGAGTGGTGTGGTATGGCATAGTGGTTAAAGTGTATGATCGTCACCCATGTTTCAGGTTTGTTACGGAGTGTGAATGTTAACTACATCGACAATAATGTTGAACCGCGGGTTCTCAACTGCACCGATCTCGTCACTGTGGATGGCGGTAAGTACACGCCTATTGAATAATCTACATTGACCGTGTTGATCACACAAGAGCCCAGTCTCTATAATAGTCAAAACATACAAATGGTACCTATCGTATCGCAAATACTGTCGGTTAAGGGGCGCAAACTGTACATCAAATTACGGCACACTGGGCGATTTGCCCTTTTCCCCTTGCCCCCAAACCTGTTTTGGTCTAACATCGGTAAAGGTCAGATGGAGCCCTACGATCGCTTTCTGAAGCGGCCCCTAAGGTTGTTTGATGGGACTAGGACTTTCAATGAAACACGATGGGTTCAATACGTGTAATTGTTTTGGTAGTGGGAAATGGATCACGTCAATTATTGAAACGCATAATCCGTTTTTGGAGTCGGAAGTAACGCACATGTTACTGTACATCAGGATGATGAATGATGGTAGCGTTGTAAAAAAAGGGCGGCCAGAGCTGTGTCGGTCACGTAACGCCCCGTGCGGCTGGTACCGATGCCAAAATCTAGAGATGGTGCTGTGGAACACATTGCTTACTTTAAGTACAACCGACTGCGTTTTTCTTGCTTCCAGTCGATAGACAAACTTGTCTCGTTATACTTCAGTTAGCCCTTCCAATGAACAGTTTTAACCGACAAACTAACAGACAACCTTATGTTTCACGTGATAAGTATGTACGTGCATAAGTCCAACATTGATTTTTTAATAACTACTTAATTGTATATAAAATGATATCATTATCATGCTTCACATACCGAGTGCATGTTAATATATTGTATATGTGTATGGACCGCCTCCGTAGTCTAGTAGTAGAGCGGAAGGGCCAGGGTTAAAAGATGGTACTTGTTGTTACCCTGTCTGGCAATCGGCATTAAGGGGCTAAAACAAGGACTGGTCGGCTCGGAGTCAGTTTACTGTGTCTAATTAGGGTATTCATGTTAAACTGCGGCATGGTATCCCTGTGTGCTAGCACTATAAAATCGGCATCAGTCAGGATCAGTACAAGCAGACCGACACATACGTGCATGCACGTCGCTTTATAAGTACAATAATCTTTTACGCGACGTTAAACCCCATATCACCTCACCTCACCTCACCTCATATATGTATGTCATTATAAGATATGCATTATATATTCGAGCATATATGCATGTTGGAGCACAGATACAGGGACGTAATTAATCATGTTCACGCAGAACATTTGCCAGTGTATTGTGAGGGAACTTTTTCTGTTAACATTTATATATTTCACACACGTTATGTAATAGTTACAACCCGACGGTTAGAATAGGTCACCATAAAATTATTGTTTATTATAAACTGGATCGGGTGGTCAGGCGAGGTGGATGTCACCGAGAAGAAAAAACAAGCTCGTCACAGTCCGCAGCGCCGCTCTACTCACCGCTGTCCGGCGGTCGGCACAATTCGGCACAACTCGGCACAGCTCGGTGTCTTTATGTTCATAAGGGAATCGTAAGAGAACTTTTTGTCTGAAAAGTTTATTCTCTGGCAGTTTAATCTCATACATCTATGATCTCATATATGTATGCAAGCTTATTCATGTATTGAAAGTGTTTAAATATCTTTGATTACTGGGATTATCTTGTATTAAGTAAACTAAGCGGCAAAAGAAAGTATAAGTTGGCAATTTGTAATTTTCCTAAAAACAGCGATAACTAGTGGAAAGTTGGTATTGGGAATATGACTGCCCTGGAACAGGTACCAAAAACCACCTCACCCGGACGCGCAACCTTTGACGGCGCTCGTGCGGTGACAAAAAAATGGTGAAACAGGTTTCCCGCCTATGGGATAAACTGCACGTGCATGTTAGCTGTATAAATGCGTTCGTCTGTAGGGTATAACCACACGTGATGAAAGCACACAAGAGAAATGCCACGACTGTCACAGGAGCAGAGAGAGAGAGAGAGAGAGAGAGAGAGAGAGAGAGAGAGAGAGAGAGAGAGACAGAGAGACAGAGAGAGAGAGAGAGCCATCGGTATGGCCGAAATGGGGGCAACACAGGTCCAAATTGCCAGAAGGTTTGGTTGTACACCATTGACATTAGCCAGGCAACAGTACAGGCAGACAGGGAGGACACGGACAGGCCTAGAACCGGACGACCCCGAGTGACAACACCATTGGTAGACGGTCAGATACGGCTCATTCACCTGCGAAACAGATTCGTAACAACGACGGCGACGACGACGGCGACGGCAGCAACAGCGTTGGGACATCCCATTAGCCAAGGTACAGGACTACGACAACTTCGTGCTGCTGGAATCCGAGCTTATCGTCCTTTCCGAGGAATGGTACTGACTGCTCAACATCGACGCCTGAGACTGCGATGGTCGAGGCAGGTTCGACGCTGGCAAGTAAGAAATTGGCGTCGAGTGCTGCTTACTGATGGAAGTCGGTTTAACTTGTTTCGAAATGACGGCAGAGAACGAGTTTATCGAGGCAGAGGGGATCGTTTGGCTCCGGCGTGTATTCGAGAGGTCCATCCATTCGGCGGGGGAGGTGTCATGGTGTGGGGCGGTATTTGTGGAGATCAGAAGGCTGATTTGGTGATTATACAGGGAATCCTGAACGCTGTGCAGTACAGAGACCAAGTGTTGCAGCCAGTTGTGCTTCCGTTCTTACAAAACCAACAGCAGGGGAAATTGTTTCAACACGACAATGCCAGGCCCCATACTGCAAGATCGACTCGGATCTTTTTAAACCAGCAGAACGTTGACGTTTTGCCTGGCCTGCCCACTCACCCGATATGAATCCTATTGAACATCTGTGTGCCATCTTGACAGACAGATTAGAGCACGCCATCAGCCTCCCGTTAACAGATAAGAATTGCAGCAGGCCCTGTGAGACAAGTGGCAACGGATTCCAGTCCACGTCATCAGAAGACTGACCTCATCGGTGAGGCGGCGTATCACAGCATGCATTGAGGCAGCTGGAGGTCATACACGTTTTTGTTGGCAACTGTGTCGACAATGAACTTGTAGTGTGTCTGACAATTTTTTGGTGACATTTCAGACAACATTTGAAAATGAAATGTCTTACCCCGCCATTGTTTACCTTGAGCTTACATTACCTGTGACTGCACAATTTCATTCAAACTGTGGTTGATCAATCATTTGTTACCCCTCCCTAGATTATATTATAATTCACAACAAAACCTCTTCTTGCTATTTTTTTTATCGATCATGGAACTCGACCTATACTTTCTTTTGCCGCCCAGTTTAGATATTTTTCATTTATTTATGGTCATTTTTGCCACGGTACCTTACTAACTGAACATATCTGGTTGTAAAAGTTTAATGGTACTTTTGGGTAGCTTACGTTCAGCCCGCTAATTTTGGTACTTGCATCTACAATATCTGTTTAGTAGTTAGTTTGCAATTCTTTTTTTCCTTATTTCAGAAAGCACAATTAGTGTTAATTGCATTTCATCGTACACGACTGTATTTGACGGAGCTCATAATATCAACCACTGGTTTATCTGACCTAGACTCGATTATTTACAGGCCGATTCATAAAGTAAAGTTTGAATATTGTTGACCGTGATGTAAAACGGCATACAGGTTACAGATTCTGTGTTTACCAGAATGTTTTTGAATGGTACGTAGAGGAAAAAGCCAAAACACTTTGCTCAGATTTTATATTTTCAGATATTCAATAAACTTAATGTTTGTGTTTTTATTGTAACCATTTTGTTCTTCAGTGTTAGATGACGCCATATGCTACTGTGAATGTCGCGACCCTCCGCCGATGTGGGAACCAACTATCTCCTCATTGTCCTTGAAACAGAAGATTGAACAGATTGTCGCCGCACTCACCATTGACAGCAAGAACACTTCCGCCGCACAGCGGAAGCTGATCAGTGTGATGGACGATCGCCCTAGCTCCCAGAGTATTGGCTATATCGGAGTGGTGTTCCTATCGCTAGTGTTCGGGAGCATTATCATTCTCGATCTGAACGTACTTGTGTCACACACTAACAATCTCGTAAAAAAACTGAAAACCTCGACTTCTTCGGATGCTTAGTGAAAGAAAACAATCTGTGACTCAAAAGATTTTACCCCATAAAAATATATATTTAAATCTGTATTTAAAAAAAAGTCAAATATACAATATCTTGTTGAACTTTTATGTAGCAGTCAAATATGGGGGTGCATTTGGGGGTGGTGGGGGTGGGGGGTGGCAGGATAGGAGTTTTGTTTTAGACAATATATTCTACAGGTCACTACATCAATACACGCTTTATTCCTGTGACATGCAACAACTCCAGCGACCAATATAATATTTTTTTGCAAACTGTTATTTGTTTTTGTCTTTTTTTCTGGGACAAGATATTTTATCAAACAAATCCAAGCCCCATCACCCTAGCCCCTCGCCACCACATAACACAATAATTTTCTGATCGCGCATCAATTGTTTTCAGCTTTCATATTTGTATTTCTTATAACTTCTACCAATATTAACTTACATTATTACAACGAGACGCTTCAAAGGCTAATTTACAGATCACATGCTCTGCTTATAGTCAAATGTTGTCCAAACGAAATAGTTTGTTGAACTGCTGCGTCATGTGACCTTGATGATAACAGCATTGACTTAAACGATTTTTCAAACTATGAACGTAATGTCAACAAATTGTAATTGTTCTCGATATTGTGGCAATAAACGTTTTATATCTGATGATGTGTTTTTGTGTCACTGTCTGATATGCTCCGTTTCTCCGTTTTCGCATAATATTAAGGCATGCACGCGACAATGCCCCCCTCTTAATGTAAATACAAATCCTAATCAGACAGACCCGTGAAAATCCGGGTTAGAATAGGCCTTAAGCACCCAATGCTTGCAGTGGGAGGCGACTATGCTGGAGGTAAGGGGCGACTAATCACATAACGTGATCGGGTGCTCAGGCTGGCTGACTTGGTTGATGCATGTCATCGTATCCCAATTGCGTGGATCGATGCTCAGGATGCCAGTTACTGGATGGTCTGGTCCAGATTCGATTATTTACAGACCTCCGTCATATACCTGAAATATTGGTATATGAGTGCGGCGTTAAACAACAAACAAACATAATCAGACAAGAAAGACACATGTCAAAGAATGACATAATATATATATATACACAGATATAGTTAGTGAGTATGGTGTTACGCTGCTTATAGGGTTTCATAATCGTATCCATCGAACTCAAGCCGGGGACGAGCGAACGCTTCAACCACTAGGCTACCATCCGCCCCACGTAGATCATAGCGAGTTTACGTCTCATAACATTTATTAACTTTTAAGTGGAGATAGCATGTAATTGATAAAAGTAGGTCAAACCGCACAGTAAAACTGTGAGGGAAATATAACAGAAATCATGTAAACCAAAAGAGAGTGACTTACAGTGACCAAGACCTCGACCTACCCAGCATATACTGTGCATTAGCCAATTATCACACCTTGAACACCTTCATTGTGATTTTGTCTTCACAGGCAGTTGTGGGTCGGAATACGCTCACCTTTTCGCGAACACCTGGTGTCATCACTTTTGATAGTGGGTCATATCCGCATGCTTATGGAAAGGGGTTTGTTTGGAAGTGCTGTATTGAACCTTACAATGGTTATATTAATACGTGTTAATCTTAAGACATGCATAAGTAACAACTACATTTATTGCACATTAGGCTCGCACCAATTGCACTCCTGGCAAGTTGAATGTCCTTCAAAGCCCACTTTATACCCAAATTGCGTGTGCCCAACTAACATAAACAATTTTTAAGTTTTCATTATGGTTTTTCAAAAACGTTTTCGTCAAGACATTTTATGTGTGTGGAGACCCCGTTTAACAGTTCGACTATATTATGTAAGACGATCATTGGAACATGCAATTACCTTACGGCACGATACCCCAACAGAAGGTATGCAAAACAGTTGCTATATGCATTGAAACCAATAAACCAACACGTACTACTGAATGCGATAAATGCATGTTAATGTTAAATGCTGTGATTAAGACAAAGATGTGAATTTCAGGGGAAAGAATAAAAAAACTACTTATAACACCTTAGTATGCACCGCATCCATTCCTCAAATCTCGGATAACCATAACGTCTTCACATTTAAATAAATACGCAATTAATATGTTTTTGTTAGAATTATATCACAAAATTCAAATCTTTTACAATCGAAATAATCGAAAGTGTTGAAGATGAAGATTTGTGGAAGCAAGCAAGCAACTGCAATCTATCGAGATTTTAACGCAAGACCCGCATTGTGCCACAATCTGACAGTATTTTTTATGAATGTTTCAAACACATTGTGATTACTATTCTGGATATACCTATCTACAGGATGGGCGATGAAGGATCCTGAGGTATACACAGTTGACCCGGGTGAGTGCTTACATGACGTCTAATAGGAATATTGATATATCAATATTTGAGGTAAAACCTTACGTTTTTTCTCAACAATCTGCTAATCCCTCCGTTCAGTTGTCATGGATGGAAACTTTGAGGTCGTTGTATTTTGGATGTAGGTTTCATGATGACCCGACGACTAAGGACTGGAATTAGTTTGCAGAGTGAAACCACTTAGTCGTTTTAGGATCCACGTCTCATGACATGACCGGATTCATATGAATAAGATTTAAACAACATAAAGCTGATTTTGAAAGTATGATTTCAGATGTTAATAATGAAATGCAATATTTCAGTGCGGGTATCTTTGAAGCTCTGTGTGAAGTTCGGCTATGTTAAAGCTCAATGTGAAATACGATCAATATCAGTGCCAATTTTGGATTCGAACCCATGATCAAAACTGTGACTTTTAGGACCTTGGCAACTGGTGTAACCGAGCTGCTAGGTGTGTAGGATAAGGAATCAAGAACCCAGGATCAATATCTAGTGTAACCCAGTTGCCATGTGGATAGGATAAGGAAGCAGGAACCCATGATCAATAACTGGTGTATAGGACAATAAGGAAGCGAGAAGCTATGATCAATAACTGGTGTAACCATGGTGACATGTGGATAGGATAAGGAAGTAGGAACCCATGATCAATAACTGGTGTATAGGATAATAAGGAAGCAAGAATCCATGATCAATAAATGGTGTAACCATGGTTACATGTGTATAGGATAAAGAATCAAGAACCCATGATCAATAACTGGTGTAACTAAGTTGCCATGTGTGTAGGATAAGGAAGCAGGAACCCATGATCAATAACTGGTGTAACCATGGTTACATGTGTATAGGATAAGGAAGCAGGAACCCATGATCAATAACTGATGTAACCATAGTGACATATGTATAGGATAAGGAAGCAAGAACCCAGGATCAATAACTGGTGTTACAATGGTGACAAGTGCATAGGATAAGTAAGTAAGAACCCATGACCAATAACTGGTGTAACCAAGTTGCCATGTGTGTAGGATAAGGAAGCAGGAACCCATGATCAATAACTGGTGTAGCCATGGTTACATGTGTATAGGATAAGGAAGCAGGAACCCATGATCAATAACTGATGTAACCATAGTGACATGTGTATAGGATAAGAAATGAAGAACCCAGGATCAATAACTAGTGTAACAATGGTGCCATGTGTATAGGATAAGGAAGTAAGAACCCATGACCAATAACTGGTGTAACCCAGTTGCCATGTGTATAGGATAAAGAAGCAAGAACCCATGATCAATAACTTGTGTAACCATGGTGACAAGTGTATAGGATAAGGAAGCAAGGCCCCTTGATCAATAACTTGTGTTACCATAGTGACTAGTGTATAGGATAAAGAAGCAAGATACCCATGATCAATAAGTGGTGTAACCATGGTGACAAGTGTATTGGGTAAGGAAGCAAAAACCCATGATCAATAACTAGTGTAACCATGGTGACAAGTGCACTGGATAAGGAAGTAAGAACCCATGATCAATAACGGGGTGTAACCATGGTGACATGTGTATTGGGTAAGGAAGCAAGAACCAATGATCAATAACTAGTGTAACCATGGTGACAATAGTATAGGACAAGGAAGCAAGAACCCATGATCAATAACTGGTGTTCCCATAGTGACTAGTGTGTTGATAAGGAAGCAAGAACCCATGATCAATAACTGGTGTAACCATGGTGACAAGTGTATGGGATAAGGAAGTAAGAACCCATGATCAATAACTAGGTGTAACCCAGTTGCCATGTGTATAAGATAAAGAAGCAGGAAACGATGATCAATAACTTGTGTAACCATAGTGACTAGTGTATAGGATAAAGGAGCGAAACCCATGATCAATAACGGGGTGTAACCATGGTGACAAGTGTATAGGATAAGGAAGCAATAACCTATGATCAATAACGGGGTGTAAATATGGTTATAATTACAAGTGTATAGGATAAGGAAGCAAGAAACAATGATTAATAACTGGTGTAACCATGGTGACAAGTGTATAGGACAAGGAAGCAAGAACCCATGATCAATAACTGGTGTTCCCACAGTGACTAGCGTGTTGATAAGGAAGCAAGAACCCATGATCAATAACTGGTGTAACCATGGTGACAAGTGTATGGGATAAGGAAGTAAGAACCCATGATCAATAACTAGGTGTAACCCAGTTGCCATGTGTATAAGATAAAGAAGCAGGAAACGATGATCAATAACTTGTGTAACCATAGTGACTAGTGTATAGGATAAAGGAGCGAAACCCATGATCAATAACGGGGTGTAACCATGGTGACAAGTGTATAGGATAAGGAAGCAATAACCTATGATCAATAACGGGGTGTAAATATGGTTATAATTACAAGTGTATAGGATAAGGAAGCAAGAAACAATGATTAATAACTGGTGTAACCATGGTGACAAGTGTATAGGACAAGGAAGCAAGAACCCATGATCAATAACTGGTGTTCCCACAGTGACTAGCGTGTTGATAAGGAAGCAAGAACCCATGATCAATAACTGGTGTAACCATGGTGACAAGTGTATGGGATAAGGAAGTAAGAACCCATGATCAATAACTAGGTGTAACCCAGTTGCCATGTGTATAAGATAAAGAAGCAGGAAACGATGATCAATAACTTGTGTAACCATAGTGACTAGTGTATAGGATAAAGGAGCGAAACCCATGATCAATAACGGGGTGTAACCATGGTGACAAGTGTATAGGATAAGGAAGCAAGAACCAATGATCAATAACTGGTGTTCCCATAGTGACTAGCGTGTTGGATAAGGAAGCAAGAACCCATGATCAATAACTGGTGTAACCATGGTGACAAGTGTATAGGATAAGGAAGCAAGAACCCATGATCAATAACTGATGTAACCCAGTTGCCATGTGCATAGGATAAGGAAGCAAAACCCATGATCAATAACTGGTGTAACCATGGTGACTAGTGTATGGGATAAGGAAGCAGGAACCCATGATCAATAACTGATGTAACCATAGTGACTAGTGTATAGGATAAGGAAGCAGGAACCCATGATCAATAAGTGGTGTAACCATGGTGACAAGTGTATAGGATAAGGAAGTAAGAACCCATGATCAATAACTGGTGTAACCTAGTTGTCATGTGTATAAGATAAAGACGCAGGAAACCATGATCAATAAGTGGTGTAACCATGGTGACAAGTGTATAGGATAAGGAAGTAAGAACCCATGATCAATAACTGGTGTAACCTAGTTGCCATGTGTATAAGATAAGGAAGCAAGAACCTATGATCAATAACTGGTGTAACCATAGTGACTACAGTATGGGATAAGGAAGCAAGAATATGTGGATACTGAAACGTCCTACCGTGAACTTTACCGAGGATAACATTTCCTGAATTGAATTCGCTTGAATGTATCTTGTATGACGTGAAAATAAGGTGTTTTTATAACTATTCGTCCAACAGGGAATGTCGAAAAATGATCAGAAAAATATTTGATCATATTTGAGAATATGTTTCTTTTTTAACACTTCTTCTGCACGGACATGCCGCAATGATAATCTCGGATATCTGAAATATATATCGGTTGTTAAAACCTCTCTTGCTTCATATGTATACATTTTAATTTGTAAACATTACGTCATTCTTTGTCATGGAAACTAGTCATGAGTTTTTTCCCCTTTACTGAGTCACAAGGAAAAAGAAGTTGGTTGTCATACAGGACACTTTAGTTTGGTAGATCTATGGCTTATTTCAATTCATTTCATTCTTAGAACATAGAACAGATGCAGGTTACCATTCATTATCAGATTATCATCAACATATTTGCTATCATATTAACTTTATTTAGAGCACATATATATCATACATATATATCAGTCTGATCAACGCCCAATGTCGTTGGTTTACAATTTTAGTCGACTCTGACACCAAACATGTCGTCACGGAATATTTTGACTGAGAGATTTCATACTGAAGAGTTATGTAAAAGCATGCTATTTGTATTTGGAAATTTGAAAATACAGTGAGAAAGATTGTGTTCATGATAATTCAGCTGTAACTATGCATAAATGCATGTTGTATGTGAAACATTAAAATTAAATCATCAGTAATTAACAGCTGACATGCTTCATGTTACAATACTTAAATAATTACAGAGGCCTGTATAAGGTCCATAAGACAATAGATAAGATAAGAGAAAGGTGTTCCACGTTTTATACCCTCTTCATTGAAACCAGGACATGTCATCCAGAGGAGTGACAACCATAAACAGAATGAATTCTTCTCCACGTTTATTGCTCCTGTATTAGGTTAACGATGTTATTTTACAATTTGTTCTCGACGCAATATGGCCAGTGGGGTGTTACATCCTAATGTTCACCTTGAATGTTTGGAATATATTCTTAAAAGTATCTTTACGACATAAACAACACTGAAATATAAGTTGTAATCATTGTTTAAATAGTTATTGGCCATGGTTATTTGCATTCGTTGAATCAATAGTTTACTCTTCCTATTACAGTACACCCATTTTGTGCACATACAGATGCTATATTTACCTGCGTATGAATACCGCCCAACTTGTTGGATGAGTTAACTCTGAATCTGTATTTCTGCAAAGATGTCTTCAGAAGTTCATGGTACTTAATCTATAAAAACCATTTGGACATATGTTTTATGAGTGGGTTCTTAAGATCAGTTTTTTACAGATACTCAGAAATGTCTCTGAGACAGAGATTGTGTATTTCGATGCAAACCTCAACACCAGCTCGACATACTGAAGTAACCACTTTCACAGCATATGTACTCATAGGTCTATTCCGCTCTCCGTCATTTCAGGTCTATTATTCTATCATTTTACTTATGTCGGAGTTACTAGTATTTGTTGTCCACATGCTAACGTTACTGGTCACCATCAGAGTATGTGAACTCGAACAGCAGAGTAAAACCACTTCTGTCATAAGTAGATAAACCTGAGAGACAATGCAATCTTTTGGAAACAAACAAACAAACATGTAAAGACCCCTGTTCTTATGAGCCTGTTGATTGATTTGCAGGGTAGTTTTAGCTCAATATCCTTGTTATTTCTGCATGCATACATTACATCCGAAGTAGTCGAGTTCAGGAGAATGAAAGATAACTTTTTCAAAAATGTATGTTAGCCATAGCTGTTCTTTCGGGAGAATCGTGATTTCGAGCACGATGACTGCCAGTAATCCTAAGGTGGTGATTAAGAAAAATGGTGATGTACTGAAACATTAAAAGCATACTGTCAGCATACAGTTAGGCACTGCAAGATCTAGAGAACGTTTAGGACATTTGTTGAAACATAATTACATTTCACTGAACTATTTGACCGTCAACCAAAACAAAGATGTTAAAAATATACAAATGTGTTCTAGAAAGTGAGGTCCTCAGCAGGAAATCAAGCTGCTTAAACTCCTGATTGTGTGAATGTTGTTTTATGCCACTGTCAGCAATGATCCATATATATGATGACTGCCTGTAAACAGTCGAGTATGGCACACCAATGGTTGATATTAAGAGTTACGAACCATGCAGAAAACCCAAACCAGTTTACTTACCTCTTATAACAAGCAATAGACCTTGTGTTTCTTACCCAGGTGAACAAAATTAATATTACTGATCCACGCCCAAAATAAATGCAAGGTGTTTCATCTGAGTGAGTGAGTGAGTATGGTTTTACGCCGCTTTTAGCAATATTCCAGCAATATCACGGCGGGGGACACCAGAAATGGGCTTCACATATTGTACCCTTGTCGGGAATCGAACCCGGGTCTTCAGCGTGACGAGCGAACGCTTTAACCACTAGGCTACCCGACCGCCCCTGTTTCATCTGAAGAGGTTGGATCAAAATATGGTATTTATGCGATAAACAGTGTTTTGCATGCAGTGTTTTGAAATTTGATGTGGTCCTACCGTGGATTAGATACCGCTTAAGAGAGAACTTTTCTGTGTCGATATATACACTGTTGTCATGACGTGGTTTCTTTTGTGTAAATGTACTATGTAAAAACGTGTCGATCCTAAACACAAACATTGTCAAGTTTAGGTCTAGAATCTTTTTATAGTTGGACGTATTTAGGGTCTAAACGTGTTTAATAGCTGAACGTCTTTATGGTCTAAACTTATTTAATAGCAGAACTTATTTAGGGTCTAAACGTGTTTAACAGCTGAACGTGTTAGGGATTTAATGTGTTTAACAGCTGATCGTCTTTAGGGTCTAATGATGTTTAACAGCAGAACTTGTTTAGACTTGTATCCCTGTATTATCCAGGGTATATCAGATACACTACATTCTGCTGAATACCCCCGATGCATCCAGTGAGACAGCAACACAAAATCAAGAGTAGCTTTCTTCCTGGGTGTGTCTGAGGTATCTCACAGCACATTGCGTATATAATGATACTACCCTGGGTAATGGAGATTGTTAGAAATTTTGGCGTGAACTGCGATAACAACGATTACATCACATCTGTTGAAAACATTCGATTCAGGGTTAACACTTTCTGTCACTTCTATACCAAAACAAAAGCTTGGGGTTAAAAAATATGTATTCCTTGCGATTCATACAGCCATGTGGTTAGCATATATATATGTTAACCATTTCATAACTTCTATGTCAATATTTGATACAGCTACATATGTAGACTTGTGTCTTGTTTGTGTTTACATTTCATACAGTGTGTATTGCTGTAAATCATTTTGCTGATTTGTCTATCCATATGCATTGTTAATATTCTATGTTCCTTCTTCCTACGAATGTCAGCAGGGACTTGTTCATGGCAGCAGCTCCGATACGGCCACAGCAGACAACAAGCACAATGACACCGAAAGCATTACAGCTCCAGGCTCTGTAGGAGAGAAATTGCCCAGTTTCATCTTCAGTTCCAATCTCATTAAAACCTGTTCTTAGTTCCAGCTACCGCTAAACAAAGACCTGACGACATCCCATTACGGGTCATGTCAGACGGACCTTGCGCAAACTTTGACCGACCAATGGAATGACCAATCAGAAGACTGCTTTCTCGTGCTTTTCGGCACTAATTTCATATTGGCGACTACGCTTCGAAACATATTTTGACAAATTCTCGATTTAAAATTTGAAACCTGAACAAAAGAACATTGTGGAATGGCTAATAGATAGTCCAGATTGTATGGATTCAGTCGTTAAACCCGTAACTATCGTTGCTAAGGTTTTCGAGGTTGCATGATTAGAAATCACATTCCGACTGTCACTTTCATGATCTGGTAAGCGACGCTCTGATTAGTTGGGTGTTTCCACAATGTGAAGCTTCAACTGTAAATTGTTCATTTTCATTATGCAATATTTTGTATAACTGTATATAGGGAAAAGGCGGTAATAAGTGTTGCACTTGTGTCCAATCCCTTTGTCTTTTTGGACAATAAAATATGTTTAATAATAATAATAATAATAATAATAATAATAATAACACATTATTATTTAAATAATGGGATTTTTGTACCTAAAGTTTCTTGTGAGTATGTACCCAAACCGGTTTATGCTTTTGTTCCCAGAAAAAAAAAATGTGTTTCAGTAGCAAAGATACATTGTGCCAATGTGGATTGACCTCACTCAAGGACCACGTACAGATAATTATATTATGAACTTGATGAAATGTTTTATCATAATGTTCTGCTCATTGTTTGCTATAAACATGAAAAAATATATATAATCGTATATATTTAGTATAGTTTTCTTTGGTACTAAATCACCAAGTATTTTGGTTACAATTTTGGTTTGGGTACAAAAACAAATAGAACCTGCATTCAGCCAATCGCCGTGTACCTAGTTATATCCGTTGTGAAGATTTGGTAGGTTAGGGGTAGACGTTTTAGAAACATCCTTGATATTTAACCTTGTCCTTCTTGCAATGACAGATAAATCACAATATTGTGTTGTTATTATTATGGCACATCAATGTGTTATATCGCTTACCGTTGCCGTCGTTTTGAGAAAATAATTTTAACATTATCACCGCGGTGGAAATACTTTTCTGTATTTTCATTATAGTTTTTGACATTTTCGTTTTTGTTTTTCACATTTTCGTTTTTGTTTTTGACATTTTCGTTTGTATTTTTGACATTTTTATTTTAGTTTTTGACATTTTCGCTTCACTTTTCAGCGATTCAGTATCTACTTTATACATGATTTATCACATATATGTATGACAAATCGTGTTAATTTGCAAAAGGGTACGATAACAGTAAGTGAAATATCAAAATATTGAAAAACAGACTCAATGTCTCTTATGGACAACCGTACAATGCAGTAACATATTGAAGATCCGATCCCAAGAGCAACATGAAAAAAACTTACAGTTTAATGACATTATAATTACAGGCGTATTTCGGAAAACATTTGTATCACATTATAAGGGAAAGTCAAATGCCACTCGACCCGTGAAGATCCGGGGTAGAATAGGTCTTCAGCAACCAAAGCTTGCCGTAAAAGGCGACTATGCTTGTCGTAAAAGGCGACTAACGGGATCGGGTGGACCCGGCTCGCTCACTTGGTTGATGCATGTCATCAATCCCAATTGCGTGGATCGATGCTCATGATATCAATCACTGGATTGTCTGGTTCAGGCTATTTACAGACCGCCGTCACATAGCTGCAATATTGCTGAGTGCGGCGTTAAAAAACCAACCAACCAACCAAATGCCACTCCTTATCTCAATAACAAAGTTATTAGCACTTTCAGTTAAATACAGGGGCGTTCGGGTACATAGCCAGGTGGTTTAAGCGTTCAGTCGCAAGCCCATTTCTGGTGTCCCCCGCCGTGATATTTCTGGAATATTGCTAAAAGCGGCGTTAAACAATACTCTCGCACTCCAGTTTCATGACCTTGACCTTTAAACTCTGTGATGAACTGGCAGAAAATATTACATTATGTGGTGTAAGAACACGTAGGATACATGCTTTCAAGCTCACGTGTATTACCTTCTTTATCCTTTCATTATTTTAATAATATGGTTTATAGAAATTGTAGCCAGGTTTTATAACACGATCTCTGAATACATTGACCACATACCACTGTCACTCAAAAGTTAATTCCGTGGAGACCCCTTAAGCTTCCAAGATATAAATGTCCTCAAATTCCATTCTTAATTAAAAACACGTGTTATTATTAAACTGCCTTCTTCAGTTTGACTGCAATTTGAACTTATGGCAATTAATTAGGAATAATGACCAAGTACACAAAATATAATTGATGGATATTTCATTATTTGAAATATTTCTTCATTTTCAATTGTAAATGTAAGCGAAATAACTTTGAACACGTCATTAAATCATATTTTACCTCATTTCTGAGCGTAGCACCTATTGCTCTATTGGCAAATCTAAGAGATAAAAAGACAAATATGAATAAGATTCAAGTGAATCCAAATTGTTTTCTAAAGTTTGCTTTATTAGTTTAATGTGGACAGTTCAATTCAGTATTACAGTTCTAAATATCACTGTAATTTAATTACCAATATAACTACATAAGGCGGCATAGTAATAGTGGATAGAGATTTCAAATGTGCACTTGTTTATTCGACACTGATCGGTAGTATATCACATATTATAATGTAGAATACTGTTCCTTTTCAGCATTTCTTCTGCACAAACATGCGGCAATGATGATTCCGATGATCTGGGAAAAAAGAAGTAAAATTATCTTTAACTTTATATCTTTATCATAAAATTTCCTTCAGAGTTTCTAAAATGTGTCCAGCATAAGAAACACAATTAAGGCGTCTCCTCTTAAGGGATAGTCAGCATTATCTGTGTATCATTCGCTTTGATGAAGGCACATCTTAATGGGTGGATACAACTGTACCAATGTGTACGTGTTTCTATATAAGTGTGCCAAGTTGCCTCTCTTGGGCACGCAATGATCGTTGGTTCGAATCCCGGTTCGTTTTGATTGTGTCCACGTTTGTCAGTACCATATCCGTGATATAACCGGATATGGGCACAAAGAAACACTCACTGTTTGATAGTGTGGCGGACAACCGGCTATAAAAAATATATATTGCTATTGTAATTGGTATGGACAAATATTTTGTATTTTGGGTCATATTTCACTCATGTGTTCCGTATATAATTATTCAAAGATAATCTGTCTAATCAATGTCTGTTTAACTCGCAACAAGATACTTACTGCCAACGCAACGATAACGGTGTCAGCAACACAGCCTCTGTTCGCAAAGAGGCGTAGATAATAACGTATTTCTGAGTAACATCCCTGTAAGATACACAGACACATGCGTATCGATATCAAAATCAACATAAACATGGCCGTACCTGATGTTCACATGCATGTAGTTTGCATGTTGGAAAAATAGTTCAGTAAAAACAAAACAGAATTTACATCAACACGGAACTACCATAATGACTTTTCCATGGTCCGATAAATTCCGAGAAGTATTTATTTGTGAAGGGTATGTGTGTATGCTTATATAGGTTTTGGTTATTTAGATGAGACTAAGACATCCAGAACATTAGGACGAGATGTACGGATAACCCATTCACCACATCTTGCATAAAATATTTATGAACCATATAGTTTAAGATACGCTAGAGTTATGATCCTCGGAAATTTTAGAAAAGAATCTCTCTCTCTCTCTTACTTCAGAATACATCAGCTGATTCGGGCAGAAGTTGCTGCTGCTGGTCCAACTTGCGTCATGATCAGTATCAGCTGATGACACACAACAACTAATTGGCAATTTCCCCTGAAACATGTTTTACAAATATTTTGACTGTATGGACGGCTGTTTGGTTTGAGAATACATCAATTGTCATGTTTTGCGATTATTAGTGCGTCATTAGTCAGTTGATAATACATCTTTGATAGTAATTTGACATGTTAATCGAAAATTACATTTTTCTTAGCTTTAATGATATTTAGTCCGCTGTTATTGTTCATTATTTTTCAATGCCTTTATTATAAAAAGGTGCATTTACAACACGTCTCACTTTCCTGGCGGAGTTTACTGAGGGCGCGCTAATAATCATCTTTATGACGTCACACAGTTGGTGCACGGGGAATGACATAATACATAAATACGTTGCGAACATGGGTGTAGCGATGCCCATGGCATGCAGGTATCATATACACAGCAGAATAAGCCCATATAGCTCTGAATGTTTTACAAATTGCAGATCCATCTGACATTCTTCATTGGGAATGTTGCCATTTTAACATTAAGCGGTTGGTGCCCCTATGTGTGCACTGACGTTCTTCGGTACACATTGATCTTGCATGTTTTTATTTTTTGCTACCTATATTAAATATGTCCTGTTAGGGTTGTTCAATGATGTCAATTTTGTTCTTTGAGTCTCATTATCAGTAAGAAAATAATTATTTTCAAGTAATACTTTATTGGAAACATTTGACTATTGTTGAACTCTATTTCACTTGTACTTTTTGACAGAATTGCGGCCATTATCACCGTCCACAGTATCAGGACCACACGTATCTGCAAAAAGTATTCTACTGTCTTCAATCGCTGTTTACCTTTGGTAAATTAAACATCAGGTTATTTTCTATTTGACTAAGGTCGTTAATATACATTGTGATGACCATTTGTCAAATTTCAATCTTGTAATTTTCAGTGACACCTATAACAATCATAATATGAATGTTATGTTGCATATGATGACGTCACCCGTTGCAAGTGACAATCCACGCCTTAATGAACCAACATGGTACGTTTACAAATACCACCATGGACACGACTTTATAGCCAAAATGGAGGCATGAGTTGTGTATCGAACTATAACTCATTACTAATTATTGTTTACAACACCTTCTTTGAAACAATGAAATCACGGTACACACCTTATCATTGCCAGTAAACACCGCATCATAATCTCTGTAATCGCGAACGTCACAGCAATGTAACTGTAAAGATAAGGATTCGGTGTTAGATTGGACCCCTAGACTGAAAGGTAGAGTGAGGGCTTTTTAAGTCTGTTACTTGTATATGCATGTGAAATGCACATACATTTTTATAATGGAGGACATGCTATCAAATCAAAGACATTTTCTGCTTTAATAAGTGAGATTGGATATGAATAGTTATGTTAATAAAAGAGGCAAAACCTTTGCAATAATCATAGTTTTACGATTTCGGCAATATCATGGCCATGTATGTATGTACATGTTGCCCCGTGCATAAAACACTAGTCAGTAATCTACAGCTAACACATGACGGGATTCATGTCAAAGAAAAGCAAATATAAACATCTTGTATACGGTCTTAACAAATCTTAAAATAAACATAAAAAAATCCGTGAAATTACTTTATTTTCTTAGATAATAACGTTGATCTGCTCGAGTGAGCTACATGTACAGTTCCTGCACAGACAAACCACATCACTCAGTGGCGTGACAACCATAAATTGTCCTGTTACCTGTTTTTGAACATAGTCCCAATGTTTGGTGAACTCGGTAGCATTCTCGCTGTACTTGTTCTGCAAACGGTTTTGAAGGGTGCTACTGAAATAGTCTCTATTCTTTTCCTGAAAACATTAAACATATGTATGAACAGGTTATAAATTATAAAGAAATGTCTGTGATTTAGTCGTTCAGAAAAAAGTAGTTCACGACTAGCCTCAGCACCATCCTCCGCCTTCTGAAGATAACACCTTTGGGACGTATTTCCTGAAGGCGCTCGAAAATGACGTTACATGTCTCTGATACTATGATTTTGTTGATGCCCGAATAGATCCTGGAACTATTATCCCCACTAAGACAGCATATGTGAAACTTTGAGCAAAAGGTTAAAATTATATGAGTCAAGAGAAGACAAACGTCAGAAACAATTGCACACTAGGTGGAGAACAGACAAGTATAACAATATTGAAAGTGAGAAAGTGTTCTAAGTGTTGATGGGTGTGTGGGATGGGCCCGTGAGCTGCAACCCTTGATTGGTGTAGTGAGTTGCGCCTCTTGATTGGTGATGTGAGATGCGACTCCTGGGCAGGCCAAAAGTCTATGATCAATGTTTCAAAAGGAACTAAGATTATAATTCTTGCCGTAAAAAAAGAACTATGCCATTCTTTAAATTGTTATGCGGGGTAACCGTGTTAAAATGATGAAAGGATATGTCCTACACATCGTGGGTTAGACTTACCAGACCAAAGTACATGGCTGTCGATATGATGAACACCAGTATTACGATGGGGATGGTCAGGGAAAAGGCGATGTACTGAATAATTAAGAGCACACTATTATACGATATGAACATTACATAAGAGCTACAAATCAGTGTCAGGTACGCAGTTTCAACGTACCCTTGGGGCATGGACTGTTACCTGTGCTATTACACACACTGGTTTGTCTGTTACATATAGCGTTTTTAAACTGTTGCTTAAATATTGTTTCGGTATTGTAAAATAACATTCACTCATACCTAAGTATTATGACACCATAAGGGATTCAATTGGACAGATATCGATGTGATCAGGGGCGTCATGTGTGAACGAACATGTCATGGTAAGTAATCATATACAATATATTTGAAAGGATTAGGGGTGACTAAGGGGTTGTTTCTACTCTTCAGTCTTGTGTCAATGTATAATGCTGTAAAGCATTACCTTTAATTGCTTAAATACAACTGTGCCAGAAAATACCCTAATGAACTGTGGTCCTTGCTAATGTGTTCACTAATGTGTCAATGTATAATGCTGTAAACAATTATCTTTGTTATATGCAATTGTGCCAGTACATGTCCTCATGAACTGTAGTCCTTGCTATGATGCTATTGTAGTAACTGATATTTCTGTGATCTATTATCGTTGCTTGGATGCTATTGTGTCATTGGATATAGTGGTGAACAATTACCCACGCTTTTCTATAATTATATACAGCAACAAGTAAACTGTTATGAAAAATGTTAGTAAAATGTTGTTTGTTCATACCATTCCTAGCAAATACTTGTTCCTGGCAGCAGCTCCGACAAAGACCACAAGGGCCCCAATACCAATGATGATCCAGACGCTGTTGGCGAGAAATGTACTACTTCCATCCAGCTTAATTTGAGTGATGAAAGTAATAAAGGGGTTCACTTTGAAAAAAATGCCAAGTCCTATTGTGGCTATTCCGACAATCTGTAAAGATTCAAGATCTCAATACATTATCATTGTGACATAGAATACGTTCCCGGTTAATATATTCAGAAAATATGCATAAATCAGATTTCAGTTGCAAATGTGCTTCTTGTAAGAGGATATTTCAGCACTAGTGCACAAAACCATACCAGAATACACACTCAACACATTGTACAGCTTTGGGGAATCGAATTCGGCTCTTCGTAGTCACAAACTCAATGCTTGCTGGATTCTCCGGGCCTGTATTGTATTATGAGCACAAAGTTCACGAGTAAATGTAGTAATACTGGTGTATTACGGTGTCCTCACTCACTCACTCATAGTGCTAACTTTAAAAGCATTAAGTTTATATGTGAAGACGTATTACCTGCCCTGTCCGGTATGGTAACCAAACGTAAAGATTATATTTGCATACATTACAAATATAAACAAAATCATATGAAATCTCTGCTGATAGGCATACACTGTAAATATATAAATCTGAATTGTACCTCAAATGTTGTGAAATGAAGAGAACAAAGGCTTGAGTTTAGAGGATATTGCTCAACATGAAGGGAACATTGAAGTTTTATGGATAGATTATTGTCACTCTGAATCTGTATGCATATATTTAGATATGAAGCAGACGAGGCTGTTTCTCTCGTCTCTTTTATGGCGACCTCAGGTGAATAAATCAGTGGAAGGTCACAGGCTATTTGACCATTACCGATTAATATCAGATCATTTATGTACCTGAAGTTAAGTGAAACGTTTTTGGCAAAATTGGATGAGCAAGGAGGGGATCTGAAATTAATGTTCACATGAATGTCTGCATGAAATGCGTCACAAAACTAATGCGAGTGCCATCTCATAGCATAGAATGCGTCATGAAATTAATGAGTGAGTGAGTTAATGCTTTAAGTCACATCGGCAATATTTCAGCCATGTCGTGACAAGTATGAATTTTATATATATAGTAATCATCATATAATTCAGTAAGGTATGATAACGGTTCTGTTGAATAATAACATTTGCTGTTTCCTGCTGTAGTTATTTGACAAGGTTACAAAGAAAAACACATTGTAAATTTTGCTTGAGTAACTAGTTGAACAGACTTTAATTGTATCAAATAGGAGGGTTTCAGAAAAGTTTATATTTAGGTGAGGAGGAAAAGCAACTTACAGCAAATATGACATTGAAGAAGATGAAGAGGCACCTGAAGGTCTTTGTGCACCAGCCCAGTTCCATCTTAGCGTGTGTAGTCTTGAGGAATATGGCTCCAGGTGTAACAGATGTAGGTGAGAAGTTTGACCTTAGAGTTTACCTCTGAAGCACAACATAACTCATATAAGCAACTAATCTAAGTTGAAAAACTTATCATACTTTTTAACCATTTTTGCTACAATGATACTCCCAATTACCTGAACAGACCAGTAGATTTAACGTAGCAATTATCTACACGCATTTCGGTGTTTTGAATACAATGTCAGCATAAAAAAATGTTCTGTTCTATCAATTTGCAGATGTTTAAACATATGTTATCATTTTGAAAGAGATTGTTCGGAGACTGTCATGTTAGTAGGGCTTATCCGTACATTTCCTAGTGAACTATTTATAGCAAACATCAAACACATGAGCATAGAAAGAGGAAACCCATATGTCGTGACTATATAAACAAAAGCCACAAAACATTCTCCATAATCATCAGAAATATCTGCTAAAAGCAAAGTCCATTGTATGATTCAGACTCTATGATCAGCATTTGTTAGTGAATCATCATGAAATAATGATGACACCAGCTGATCGAGAAAAGGTGTGGATACAACACAACCGGTGGCATACCTTCGAAACACGCAAAACGGTTAGTCATTTGTTCACTTGCGAAAAGCTAGGAACATGTTTTACAAAACAGGGAATTGCATCAGACTTAATTTTGGTCACTGATGCAACAAATGTTGAGATGTCTGCTATAAAACATGAAACCCTGATCAACAACGGTTGTATGCCGCTCTTTGAATAATGCGTGTGGGCAAATCTGCATAAAAAGCCGATCAACAAGAAGAGGAATATAATTGGTGCCCATGGGAATGCCAATAACTACTTCTTGTGTCCATGTTTTATCCCCAACTTTCACTATGGATGTTTTCAATGAGGAGGTCCAGCATTTCACATGTTGTTTGATCAGTTAATTTTAGATGATATTAGCTTTCATTTTTGACAAATTGTCTCGACCTGAAGATAGAGATGTAAATATAGCTATGGCAACCACGTTTAGGAACAAATGTCCCATCGATCAAGGAATGAAGTTTTCCCCCAAGTTTGTAGTGTGGGATTGTGGTACATGTATACAAAGGTGTAAAATCAAATATTTTGACACAATTCAACTTGATTTGGTTATTTTCTGAGATTGCACAAATTCAAGCAAATCCTTCGAATTTTTTAGAATCGACATTGTGATAATTCCACTTGTCTCAAATACTGTCTGTGGATATATAGAAAGTGTTAATGATTATGGTTAATCTTTGAGACAAGGATCAGGGATTTGGTGTTACGTATGCAGAACCTGCAATATGTCGTTCTGAGTACGGATTTTTAATGGAGCTTTGAAAACCAGTCAAAAAAGGAATTGGACCTGTCTTCATGTGTCATGCCAAAAGTATCTCAGTTAACATACTGACCTTAATATGGTTTTAATATGTAACTCATACCATTTTCTCCCATCAAACACTCAATTAATTGTATTTTTCTTTTAGAGTTTATCAGTGGGAACTACGACAGACATATCATGGAAGTTCAGACAGACTTGGATGACTGAAAGATGGGACAGAATAGGTTTATTCCCATTCTGGTTCCTCTTTTCAGTTGTGCATTCAGCCAATTACAATATCACGCACGGAATAAGTAGGGAAGTCACTTGTGGTTATGACCATCATATTGGTAGCAGAATACGTCTTCGGAGTCATACATAGTAATAATCAAATCTTTATATTTACTTAAGAATTGACCTTCACTTTGTGTGAGTTCATTGGAGTATGAACCTTTATAGAGTGAGGGCCAAACTGTATGAACGTCGGAGCTTGCACCCCTTGGGCCATGTGGGCTTTTTTTTTAACAAACTGTGGTGACCGTAGATAAAGTCACATATGTATCTTCAGAGGTCAATTTACCAAAAATGAAAGTAAATGCCATCTGCCATTTACTGATAAAAAACAGTATGTGAAATGCTGGACTTCACTGACAACAGGTAAACGTTTGGGGTAAGACATTTTGGAAAGAAGTAGCCATTCCCATGGGCACCAAATGTGCTCCCCTTCTTGCTCATCGTTTTCTTTATGCAAATGAATCGGAATTTCTGCTCGGATTGGCAAAGTCAAAAGAAGTTTAACTTAAGCTTCGATGATCTGATATCGTTCAAATAACCATCCAATTTCAAATACCCTTCCTCTGATTTACCCACCTGAACAAGAAATAAAGGAGACCGTTGAGACCGCCTGTTTCATATTTAGATCTATGCCTAAATATACAGTTTCACACTTTCCACAAGACTGTATGACAAGAGAGATGACTTCACCTTACCATTAGTCAACTTTCCCTATATGTCGAGCTATTCATGCAGCTCCGTCATTTGATGTTTACATTTCACAACTTTTGAGGTACATTCGAGCGTTCCCTTTCTACCGAGATCTCAAAGAGCGACATACGACTCTGACAACTTTCAGTATAGATTTCTTATGATTATGGATTTTTTTCTCGCTAATACTTTCAGCTTATGTCATAGATCGAACAAGAATGATAAAAATAAAGTAAAGAACACTATCCCAAAACCTGTTTGGTGTCATCCATGTTTTTTTAATGATGTACAGGTATGTTCCTCATAAAAACTTCTTATTGGCCAAAAAAGTTCAGTTCTGCCTCAAAGTTCAAGTGAGTGTACAGCGTTTGTTGGTCTGTCACCGATCTGTCGTGACTCCTTCTCTAAACCAGATGAGTGTATGAACCTGACACTTTATCATTACACGACTTTGTTCACTGTTTATAAAATGGAATTTTACTTTCAAAATACACAACCGAAATGAATAAAGAATCTTTTCGGATCTTATATCCTACAAAAAGCCGAATTGTTGAAGTGAAATAAAAATAAAATAGGTCCATATATAATCAAAATTAAAAAAAACAACCAAGAAACTTATATATTTCTCGGAAACCTTAAGGTCCACCATGTGTTCTTCTTAAAATTGAAACACTAATAATCACATAATGGTCAAATGCAACAGAGATTAAACTAATTTTGTTTTTTACAAATACGTCATTTATTACGGCATCACCATAATCTCCACTGACCTTTAGCGACTAACATAAAATCTTATATCTCAGGAACCTCTGACTAAAAGTGATGATATCCTGAATGTGCATTGCCGCATTAATGTTCTCTAAACTGACTTCATTGAATATAGTTCTGGCTCTCGCTCAGTTATTATAGGTACAAAAACGTATAACCCTATTATCAATGGTGACTGACTTACTGTAGGATTCAATTTCATTACACGTTCATTCTATTAAGAACAAAGGCAATGTGGACCCAATTTGAATGTACAGGGTAACAATCCATTCACAGAGGAGGCCTAACCTCAAGCTAACATTGCTGTCTCACCTTTTTTGCGCTGCCAGATTACACGGTGTCTCGAAGCATACACAACGTATATGTACGCACAACTAGTAATAACAGGTACAGTGCGATACCTTATATTGTAATTTCACTGAATATGTCGTCCTAATATAATGCAGGGTGTGACTGATCATGAATTATAACGATATTAAGTGGCTTTCAGGTTTATAATTAAAAATATATTAACACAACCGTTCATATAACGATGAACACGCCAAGTATCAAATTTCAGGTCAAATTTCGAATTCATGTGACCATTCAGATTGCCTGAAATCACCATAACGTTTTTATTTGACAAAATCAAATGTTATGAAGGAGGTTGTGCAGAAACAGATACAGATAGCTTAGTATCCACAATATGACCTTGGGGACAACAAACCAAAGATCATACTTAGTGCGTAAGTTGGATTCGAATAAATATTAAACGTCAATGTCATACAAGAGTCAGGGCATCCACCGAAACCGATTCCATTCGGTGCAAAAGATAAGAAATAACTAATCTAGTAAAAAGGTTTTAAAGGGCAGGTTCAACCTGGTTTTTTTTTACTTTGTCAATGCGAAATGTTAATATTCAACATGAAGAGTATATACCGAGTAGTTTCGATGAAAGTTGGAAGAGCCCATGCGCATTTGGACACATCCTTATCTTTAACAGTGACATATTGTCGGTTTCTATTTCACATGCATCAAAGCCACCTTTGCTAAAACTGGGCAAATATTGGGGAAATATAGGGGAACGTTTGAAACAAATAGGGGTGTTAAGGAATTTTCCTTGACTTACAACTAAAGATACAGCTGTATAATGGAAATTTGTGCTTACCAGATACAGGTTTTTAATTGTCAATGGACATTCACTATCTTTCCTGACATTTATATGCATGGGAAGCATCCTTATGAGCAATATCAGTCCATTCAATTCATAATCAGTCCTAATCTTGCTTCAAACTGAATGTCTGAATGACCGTGGTGGTTATAATTATTGACTAGATGTGGGAGACATGGCTGGATACTAAACCTCAGCGCAGAGAAATGACAGAAACGTTTCACTACCTTTTTGTTTTGCTCCTACAAAAAAAAAATCAAAAAAATCTAAAGCACCTAGGTAGTCAGTTGTGCCATAAAAATATGTCAAGTATAGGGATAAAATGTCAATATAGAAAATATTGGGAAAGTTAAAAATATAGGAATCTATAGGAATTAAAGGAACGCTGTTATGCCTGTATTTCATAACACAAAACCCAGAATGATATTCAGCTATGTTATACAATTCAAATGAGCACCCAAATTGAATGTGAAGAAAAACAGCCCATTCTCACTCGTAAGTGTGCTATCTCACGTGTCTTGCGCTGCCAGCATACTCAGTGTCCATGACTAGCAATTCCCAATATAGTGTGATACCTTTTATTGCCTTTATACTGCATATGTCGTCCTTGTATAATGCAGGGCGTCCATTGTCATGAGCTATCATATTAAGTGGGTTTCAGATATATAATTAATGAAAAGGTTATTAACGCTTACTGGAAAGTGGAAACCATGTTCAACTCACATTTCGAATTTATGTGACTATTCATATACCAGCAATATCATATGGCCGAATTCATTAACAAAATAAAATATACGTAGAGAGGTTGTGCAGAATTATATTCAGATGTATAGCTGATTATATCTCTAATATGTAGTCTATATAACAGAAAATAATAACATGATACGACTAAAATGAGCAACGCATAAATGAAGTCTGCAAAATGCTTTTTGAAACCATACTTTATAAAATTTATGTTTATTCTATTATTGGCAACCTCCTCGTGGTGAGTGCTGGGTAACGCTAATAGCTTTCCCCCGTGTAGAACCGGGACAGAATGTGTCCACAGCACCCCATTGCTGGTCGTAAAAGGCGACCGAATTGGGCAACCTGTTTGCCGTGGGTTGCGCCCCTGTGTCGGTGGAGGACGGGATTCTGGTGGTTGAAGGCACTGAAGTTAGGAACAGTGTTCTTTTGCCCCAAACACCACTTCTACCCTTACTTCACCTAGACGGGTGGTAGAATGGGCCCGGTTCTATCAATCGGCTGGTCATGCCATGCCCTGTGTATGGAAAACGTTAAGCATGTTCTGTATCTTTGAATGCTGTAAATGAATGTTCTCACTGAAAATTATATGTACAATGAATGCCCCATGCCAGAAGGCGGTGGCTCATGGGCCAATCTGGTAATGTTGACCTCCAAACTCAATATGTATCCAATTTCTTGTCATGGGCAGAACCAGCCTGGCATTTATTTTGGTATACAGATCTTGCTGTTTGTGTCATATTTTCTGGAGTATAACAACCCTGTAGCCCTGGTGTTTGCATCTTGGAGATCCGGTGCATTGCAACACTGTCTATAATGATACTCATGGTGGATGGGGAGGAGGGTTGCTGAATCACTTCAAAATAATCATGGCTCACTCACACTCTGGTTAAAAAAGACGTCATTTAGACTCAAGTTTGTCTGATGAAGCTCATACTCTTCCTGATTCCTGGACTCGATTCCTTGTGATCGAAGCAACAGATCATGAACCACTGAAACTAAATCCCTTTGCTATTCCCAAAGCATATATATTGTGGAGAAGTTAAAAATGTCACACGATTGCGTACTGGATCTCTTCTGGTGGAATGTGCGAGGAAACAGCAGTCTCACATCTATGAAACACTTTGCTAATATTGAGGTTACTGTTTCTAAGCATAGGACGTTGAACTCTTGTGGTGGCATTGTTCGTGACAGGACACGTTCCCTTTCAGACGTGACAGAAGATGAAATTGTTTCTGAACCTAAAAGTCAAGGAGTACAAGCCGTCAAACGTTTCACTTTTGCTCGTCCGTCGGTTCCAAATTCAATTAAAGCAGGTTATGTCAACATCGGAGTGGGGGTGCATGTTCCCAATCCACTCCGATGCTATAAATGTCAAAAGTTTGGTCACGGTTCGAAAACCTGTAGACGCCCTGTTGTTTGTCATCAGTGTGGTGGCAACCATGAGAGTGCGGATTGTACTCACGATCTCAAATGTGCCAACTGTGAATGCCAGCACATGGTCTCTTCCAAATCCTGCCCAGTATTTCAAACCGAGACGAAAATAATGAAAGGTAAATGTGAAAAACCACCTCTTCTTCGGAAGTATCTCTTCACAACTCCTTAAGTGCTTTAGACATGGGGGTGACTCCATCGCCAGGCAGTAGCGATAGGAGTTCATCTTACTCACGTTCACGTGAGCGATCACCAAGTGAGCCACCATGACCCACTCATCAAATTTAATTCAATGGAACTGTAGAGGATTTAGGAATAATTATACTGAGTTACAACTCTAAAATCAGGATTTTAAGCCATCTGCCATATGTTTACAGGAAACATATTATAAGGATACTGACAAATTTGATATTAGAGGATATACCTCCTACAACGTCTTTTCACCTCCTGGTGCTAAAGCCACTAGGGGTTCTTCAATTCTAATGAAACACGGCGTCCTCCATAGCCCCGTTCAACTTATTACTCCCCTTGAGGCTGTTGCAATCCGTGTAACTTTGAACATTGTTTTTACATTGTGCATGCTATATATCCCACCATCTTCTTCTCTCCGACAGTCTGAACTTCAAACTCTCTATGATCAACTCCCAAAGCCATGTATTATTTTGGGTATCTAAATGGGCACAATCCCCTTTGTGGTAGTGTTCAGACAAATAATAAGGGGAAACTTTTGGAAGATTTCATTTCCAACAATGACTTATGTATCTATAACGATGGTTCAAACACATATCTACATCCCGGTACATCTCTGGATTTATCACTCATTCACTCTGATTTATTAAACGAATTTGAATGGTCCGTCCACGAAGACCTCTGTGGCAGTGATCATTTCCCAACTATTTTAAAACCTGCCTTACCTTCAGATGTTCCTCTTTCAACTAAATTGAACTTCACTAAGGCCAACTGGCCTTTATTTGAAATGCTCGCATACAATAAATTGAAACCTGATCTATTTATTGACGCGACTGATCCTGTACAATTATTTTCGGAGGAATTAAACAAAATGGCAGATGAATGTATCTGTCCTCTACAAAGCTAGGAAGGCACGGAAAAAGGCTGAACACTATTTCCGTCGCCATCCCATGGTCCATAATTTGAATAAATATAAAATCTTAAATGCTAAAGCCAGGCGTACGTTTAAACAAAATAAACGCCAATCTTGGCAACATTATGTTTCCAAAATACACTCACGAACGCCCATGTCCAAGGTATGGAATATGATACAGAAAATTAAAGGTAAGGGTTCTAAATGTAGCGTCCACCATCTTAAGAATGGGGATGACCTAATAACTAATAAATCGGATGTTGCAAATAAACTCGGTGAAACGTTAGCAAAACATTCTTCTTCCTCAAATTATGTGCCTCAATTCCAAAAATTTCAAAAACAGCAGGAAAAGAAAATGATAAATTTTAAATCAGATAATGGGGAAGATTATAATGAAATATTTTCGATCCATGAACTTTTATAAAGCTCTTGGACAAGCTCGTGATACTGCTACATGAGCTGATAATGTACACTATCAACTCCCGAAGCACTTACCAGAACCGTGTTTAGAAACTCCTTTGTTAATTTTTGATGATATATGGACATCTGGTAAGTTTACTTCTTCCTGGCGTGATGCCATAGTTATACCCATACCGAAACCTGGACGGGATCACAGTGATCCCTCAAATTAAAGACCAATTTCATTGACCAGTTGCGTTTGCAAAACTATGGAACGCATGGTCAGCAACAGATTTACATGGTACTTTGAATCAAATAATTTAATTACAAATATTCAGTGCGGCTTTCAAAAGAATCGAAGTACCGTTGACCATTTAGTACGGTTAGAATCATTTGTGAAAAATGAAATCATTAATAACCAGCATACAGTGTCTATCTTTTTCGATTTAGAAAAAAAGCGTATGACACAACGTGGAAACACGTGATTTTAAAGAATTTACATGATTTTGGATTGAGAGGCCGTTTGCCAGAATTTATATCAAGTTTTTAACTGACAGACAATTTCAGGTCCGCGTGGGTTCTATCCTGTCTGATCATTATCATCAGGATCAGGGTGTCCCACAAGGCAGTGTTTTGTCTGTCACTTTATTTAGTATAAAGATAAAAAGTATTTTAAAGGTTTTAAGTGATTCAGTAGATGGATCATTTTTCGTGGATGAGTTTCACGTTTCTTGTCGTGGAAAAAATATGCATACAATAGAGAGGCAGTTGCAAATCTGTCTCAATAAAATTCATAAAAAAATATAAGCCGCATAAGGACCCTGAACTATTTTTAGATGGCACCCCTTTCAAAGTTATAAAAGAGGCCAAGTTATTGGGCCTTATTTTTGATAGTCATTAAACTGTCCTTCCGCATATTAATTACCTTAAAGCCAAATGCCTGAAGGCACTCGATTTGTTGAAAGTAGTTTCTAATTCTGAGTAGGGAGGGGATCAAACACCCTATCAAAGTTGTAAAAGAGGCCAAGTTATTGGGCCTTATTTTTGATAGTCATTTAACTTTCCTTCCGCATATTAATTAACTTAAAGCCAAATGCCTGAAGGCACTCGATTTGTTGAAAGTAGTTTCTTATTCTGAGTTGGGAGGGGATCAAACAACCCTCTTACACTTGTACAGGTCATTGATCCGATTAAAACTCGATTATGGCTCCATCGTCTTTGTTGGAGCCTGCAAAAGTAATTTAAAAAAACTGGATACTACCCATCATCAGGGCCTGAGGCTTTGCAATATCTTTACAATATGTCACTAAATTATATTCTAATCAATGAAATCCAGCTTTTAGTTGCGTCTTTAATCCTCTTTATCAAGATATTTACAAAAAAATCATCTCTTGTTCCACCACTCGAAATCAGATTCCAGTCTGCTATGTTTGCTTCAAATATTAAACTGCAACATATTGCTCCCTCTGAACTGTTTTCATCACCTCCTTGGCAAATGGTAAGGCCAGAGGTAGATCTCACATTAACCAAATTAAAAAAATCTGAAACAAATCAACTAATTTATCAACAACAATATAATAAATTAAGGAGCAGTTATGATACTTACCAATCCATATTTACAGATGGATCCAAGGATGGTGACGCTGTTGCCAGCGCCACTGTCATTGGACCCAGAACCATATCATCTAGAGTACCGAATGACAGTTCCATTTTTACAGCAGAATCACATGCAATATTAACTGCTCTCAAATATATAAATACTAAATCTAAACATAAACGGTTCATTATCTCTCTGATTCACTTTCCTGTCTTCAGGCAATTAAGAATATATCTTGTCAACATCCACCTTTACGTGAAAAAATAGAACTACATAATGGTCTTGCTACTGGCCAGTACGACATCGTCTTTTGTTGGTTGCCAGGCCATGTAAACGTTGGTAACATTGATAACACAATGGCCGATGCTGCTGCTAAAGCAACACTCATCAAATCTGGGACACCACTTCTCATCCCATATAGTGATTATAAACCTATAATTAGATCTTACATCCGTGATCTGATGCCAAAGAAGTGGGACACCCAAGTAGGTATCAATAAATTACATGAAATTAAACCAAATATCAGTTACACCTACTTGGGTCGTCGGTCCAGATTTGAGGAGGTCATAATACGACGATGTTGTATTGGCCATAGCAGGTATACAAATGAATATTTATTGAAAGGCGAGGATTCTCCATTTTGTATCCCTTGTGATGATAGAATCACAGTCAGGCATGTCCTGCTTGACTGTATTAATTTTTCCGTCACAAGGGATAATTTTTTCAAAGTGTCATCTATAAAGGATCTTTTTAATCAAATACATGCTCATTTAATCATCGTTTTTTTAAAGGAAATAGAATTTATTAATAAATGTTGATGTACTAAGATATATATTTTATAAATTGGAGGTATATGATAATTAACTGAGATTGTTAGTTGCAATATCCTCGAAGGGGGTAGAAGTAGCCTAAAATTATTGTCCCCCGAGAGGATATGTAAGCCCACATAATCAAAGTAATTTTATATCTGGCAGTGTTTTCATCGTAGTATATTTGTTGGTTTTAAATCTCCGGCTAAACCTTGTCAATGTCGCCAGTGACTAAAGGGATGGTGTAAATCCCGTTGGGGTCCATGCAGGTAGCAAAGTTACTGTGAAACAATATGCGTGAAACAATACGTTATCTGTGCGTAAAAGAATTCAGTGTGAAACTAACAAACAGTCGGTGCTTCACTAAACAACGGCGAATTTGAACAAATAGTTTGCACATTCATTCCTAATAGAAAACTACACATTACCATGTAAATATTTCCTGATGTTTTCAATCATACCAAGGTTAAGACCAAAGCGAACACAAAACTTGAATTACGTTATTGAGATAGTCTGCGTTTCGTGTTTGGAATCTTTTTCAATAGTTAAATTTGTGCAAATTGATTTTAATAATCAAATCTCCGATATCTTAATTATAAGTGAGTATAAATTCGATGTTTTGTTATCGTTAAATAACAGCGAGATGGTAAATTTTGAACCATTTCAGTAAATGTATTACCAAAAACAGAAAACAGAAAAAAACTCACTTTTCGAGGTCATCATGTCAGTTACAGAAATACGAACATTCGGGTTAATCTAACGTGACATGTTATAACATTTGCAGGAAATAATTAATGACTTATAAATGTCACCAATCTTAATTTCAAGCGTTTTGGTTGAATATATACGATATACGCATATACATTTCTTGTGTGGTGATGCTAGCAGACGTTTGAAAATCAAACATGGCGTGCATCGCTTGACCTCAGCACAATTTACTGCTATTTTAATCTCAGCAAAGGAGAAGGCATTGCCTTCATATATATGCATTGGCGAAAGTTGACGATCTTCTGAATCGAAGAATGTTTTATTTGTCATTTTCCGTTTAATATGACGAGTGAAAAACGAAAATACAGATCGAGAATTCTGACAGCAATATTTTAGTAAGTGCAAAGCTCACCGGATGTGATGTCACAGACAGGGGTAGTCTACTTATAATCTTTCGTTACAAAACAATAAAAATACATTTTGAAATATTTCGCCTGTCACAAACAGAATAAACACAAATCATTACATAGTATCAGTAATCACCACTAGTATGAAATAACAATGTGATTTTCAGGATATAATTAGCGTATTTTTTAATCCGTTTGATCTTCCATGCTCCCGTGAGCCGGTGTCCCGGTATAAACTCTACCCCGTACAAATTCTCCCCCTGGAGATTTTATACCGGTACAGATTCTCCCCCGGGCGGATATATTTCGCGCCCCCTCTCAGTATAAAGTCTCCCCCCTATATCCTTGAAATAATTATCTTTAATGTAAGGAGGGTTACTTTACAAAATAGATTATGAAATATGATCATAATGAATTGATATTTCAGCATATTTTATTTGGTAACTGTACCTTCCATCCTAAAATAATTATAAGACATAATCATACCAAACAAATTTGAATGAAATGACTTAATGTAACAAATACATTTACGGGTACTGTTGTAACTGAATTCAGAAATATTAATCCTCGCAAACATTCGGTTTTGACACTAACTAGGTAAACACTGTCAACATATCCACGCGCGCCTCCAGCTCAGGCTGTCCGTTATACTCTGATTTAAGATCTAAAATATATTCCTTAATACAGGCTACGATTTGAAAATGGTATCAGTGTAATATCAGTGGCTAGAATATCATGGAGCAACCAGGTTTCTGTTAAACATACAACATCATAACTATCTAATTCAGCACTGATTAAATCTACTTTGTCTTTAAGACTGCGTACGTTTAGATATATAATCTTTAAATCTGGACTATGCAAAGGTCCTGGATTCGGATGTATATCACCGCAGCAGAATAGAAAAAGTGAAACTAAGAATGATAATCGGAAATTATATAAGCAAAATAACCTAAAATAGAGAGAAATGTGCATCATTTTCCCGAAATGATTAGCATGTAGAATAGATTCAAAAACACCCACCGCCAGCCTGTATTGAACAACATCAACTGGCATCGTCAAAGCAAAGTGTACTTGTAAAAAACAACAACGAACAGTGCTCGATTATCTTGAACGGCGTGGTTGATGATACATCTGTGTGTTTAAAGTGGATTTTGACAGCCCGGGCCAAGTCGTATCCAACACAGGCCAAACACTTCTGATAGAGATTATGTTGAGAATGTAGAGGGAAAAATGCTTCACTTTGAGCACCTTGTTTCCTTTAAATACCGCGAACTGAGACACTATAAAGATGTATTTAGGTAAATAAAATACTAATCTATAGGTGTGAATCCATTTCATGTTATATCTGTGAGGTTTAAGTTGATTTTGACAGCCCGGGCCAAGTCGGACTGAACACTTGTGAGACTGTTGAGAGTATGGGGTGAAGAGGTCTACTTTAACCAACGTGTCTGCTTTAAATACGATGAACAGTGGCATTATAAAGTGGTATTTACTTAGATATAGTACGTTTCTATAAATATAAACGCTACACCGACAGATGGAAATTTGTATCACGATAGCTTGAAGTATTTAATACGTTTCAAATCTTATTTCGTTTAACGATTGATCTTTTACATGTTACCTAGATCAGCGACGCTTACACACAGCTCCACTTTCTGGTTTTCAAGTGATTTACTCCGAAGTACTTAATAATGGTGCACGTTTTGGGTTGGTGATTGTTCAGTAATGACATGTGTGTATGTTGCATCAATAACGTGTAGGTATGATCGCCGATAATGAAGTAATTAGCCAATAACACTTTGGCCCGTCTTGGCCCGGCCCGGCCCGACTTTTAGGCAATGCCCTCAACTATTTAACTGCATGGCAAGTATTTATAAAAACGACCGGGGGAGGAAATATTCTGGGGGGAGATTTTATTTCGTAGGGCGGGGGAGAGTTTATTTCGAGAGGGGCGGAACTGTACCGGTATAAATTCGCCGGAGGGAGATTTTATTCTGGGGGCGAATATATTTCGTGACACCGGAAACCGTAGCCGATGAATCAATATGCCACATGCAAGTTTCTCGGTATCTTTCATTTGAACTTCTGTTCATATATAAGGATCACCATTCGATGTTACGTTGATATGAAGGGATCTGATTCATGTATCTGCAATGTACACGCCGATGATTTTGTTTTCACTATATTAATTATGTCCCACGCAATACGTCTATAGATATCGTCGATCGGCAATGATCCCCCTCCACAACAGGTGCGGGTAAATGGGTGTGACAAAATAACATTCATGCTTTGCGGAATATCAGAAGATATACGCAATTTCGTGATGTCTATATCATTAAATACTACAAATATCAGTGTTAGTTTCACATTAAATGCTGGATAGTTAAAGGATTTTTGTTTTTATAATATATTTATAGATTCTAACAAGATTCCACGGAGCATTTTAAAATATATTCCATAAATATAAAGACTGCAATGGTTGCGTATTGGTGATAGATTTGTAAATGTTTAATTATTTACACCTGTTCGCAGTTTTTAAAATTGTTAGTTATATTTTTTTATCAAGTAGTTATTTTTTTCCAAAATAAATGTGTGTATGGACACTAAATATTGGTCAATGCATCAGCACAGTGTAACTGATCAAACTGATCTCTTGAACATTAATTATTTGAATTAGTAACTATTTGATTTCATTATTTAATTTTAGCATTCCAAGAATAATAAATAAGTAAATAAGATCCTTAACATATACATACACAACTCATGTGGACACTAATCTTGTGTATTTAGTTGTTTGTTTCCTAACAAAACAATTCTAAAATAATATTGTTATATGAAAATGATACATTAATTTCTTGTAACAGTTTCTAGTAATGATATTTGTTTTTGTTTAATCTCAAGCACCAGGGTGGTACTCAAGCTGGTGAGTTAGCCATATGTTTATTAGAGAATGTTATCGTTTGAGAAAGGATGAGAGCAAATACATGGACATTGACAATTCTTGCATTTCCGTTCTATTGGAGAAAAGTACATGGATAATATCCTACCTCGTGTATTTGTTACTGGTTTCTCACCAGTGAAATAATGTGTTATTAGTCTGGCAGGACTTTCCTGGTTTGTTGCAGTATGCTCAGGTGTGTGATAGTGATGCCCATGGATATCCCTAAAGGAACACGAACCATGCATGGTGAAGTGTGGGCAATTGTTTTTTGTCTATCAGTCAATGTGATGTACAAAGAATCAAGTTAGATAGAATTATAACTTTTAAAGCCCTCATTTCTGAGGTGTCCGTATTTTTCAGATTGTTTTTCTACTTTTAGGACCAAACATGAGCCGATTACCTGCATTTGGTTACCTATACAAATAGTCATTTTGAAATGTGATATGGAATTCTACTGACGCGAAATATTTTTATCCCATTTTCCAACGAAATCCAGTTGAAATTTGATTTTTGTACCTAAAGTTCCTTGTGAGTGTGTATCCAAACCGGTTTGTGCTTTTGAACCCAGAAATGTTTTGTATCAGTATCAAAGATACACATTACTTTCGTGTCAAACAGTTAATTTATCATCATTTTCCTATCAAAACACTACAATTAACAAAGGGTTTACCAATATATCAGGCCTCTTTTTCAGATTTCAGTTTCCTATCAAAATCAAACAATCAATTTGAGTTGTGCCAATGTGGACTGACTTCACTCAAGGACCACGTACAGTTAGTTATATTAGGAACTTGATAAAATGTTTTATCATAATGTTCTGCTCATTGTTTGCAATAAACATGAACAAATAGATATAATCGTATATATTAAATATAGTTTTCTTGGGTACAAGTATTTTGGTTACAGTTTTTGGGTACAAAATCAAACAGAACCTGCATTCAGACAGTCGCCTTGTACCTAGTTTCATCCGTCCTGAGGATTTGGGAGGTTAGGAGTAGACGTGTTAGAAACATCCTTGGTATTTTACGTTGTCCTTCTTGCAATGACGGATCAATCCCAATATTGTGTTGTTATTATTATGGCACATCAATGTGTTATATCGCTTGCCGTTGCCGTCGTTTTCAGAAAATAATTTAAAAAATCATCGTTCGTGGAATCCTTTACGATTTCGGATTTTTCCCTTCAAATTTGATGTCACGCACCGAGTGCTGTCATGATAATATAGCAAGGAAAACTATTACCGCGGTGGAAATACTTTTCTGTATTTTCATTATAGTTTTTGACATTTTCGCTTTTGTTTTTCACATTTTCGATTTTGTTTTTGACATTTTCGTTTTTGTTTTTGTCATTTTCATTTTAGTTTTTGACATTTTCGCTTCACTTTCAGCGATTCAATATCTACTTTATACATGATCTATCACATATTTGTATGAAGAATAGTGTTAATTTACAAAAGGGTACGATAACAGTAAGTGAAATATCAAAATATTGAAAAACATACTCCATGTCCCTTATGGGCCACCGTACAATGCAGTAACATATTGAAGATCCGATCTCAAGAGCAACATGAAAAAAACTTACAGGTAAATGACATTACAGGCGGATTTCGGACAACATTTGAATCACTTTGCCAATGCCACTCGATCCGTGAAGATCCGGGGTAGAATAGGTCTTCAGCAACCCATGCTTGCCGTAAAAGGCGACTATGCTTATCGTAAAAGGCGACTAACGGGATCGGGTGGTCAGGCTCGCTGACTTGGTTGATGCATGTCATCAATCCCAATTGCGTGGATCGATGCTAATGATATCAATCACTGGATCGTCTGGTCCAGACTCGATTATTTACAGACCACCGTCATATAGCTGGAGTATTGCTGAGTGCGGCGTTAAACAACAAACCAACCAACCAAATGCAACTTCTTACCTCAATAACAAAGTTATTAGCACTTTTAGTTTAATACAGGGGCGTTCGGGTAGCCAGGTGGTTTGAGCGTTTGGTCGCAAGCCCATTTCTGGTGTCCCCCGCCGTGATATTGCTGGAATATTGCTAAAAGCTGCGTTAAACAATACTCACCCACTCCAGTTTCATGACCTTGACCTTTAAACTCTGTGATGAACTGGCAGAAAATATTTACATGATGTGGTGTAAGAACACGTAGGATACATGCTTTCAAGCTCACGCGTATAACCATCTTTATCCTTTCATTATTTTAATAATATGGTTTATAGAAATTGTAGCCAGGTTTCATGACATGATCTCTGAATATATTGACCATATACCGTGGTCACTTAAAAGATAATTCCGTGGAGACCCCTTAAGCTTTCTAAATATAAATGTCCTCAAAATCCATTCTTTATTAAAAACAAAAGTTATTATTAACCTGCCTTCTTCAATTTGACTCCTAAATAATAATATTGTCTAATTGAACTCTTTTCTAAAACTTTGTTCTTTAAAGAAATTGCAGTTTGAACTTATGGCAATTAATTAGGAATAATGACCAAGTACACAAAATATAATTGATGGATATTTCATTAATTTAAAATATTTCTTCATTTTCAAGCGTAAATGTAATTGAAATAACATTGAACTCGTCATTAAATCATATTTTACCTCATCTCTGAAAAAGATTCACGTGAATCCAAATTGCTTTCTAAAGTATGCTTTATTAGTTTATTGTGGACAGTTCCAAACAGTATTACAGTTCTATGGATCACTGTAACCTGATTACCAATATAACTACCTAAGGCGGCATAGTAATAGTGGATAGAGATTTCAAATGTGCACTTGTTTATTCGACACTGATCGGTAGTATATCACATATTATAATGTAGAATACTGTTCCTTTTCAGCATTTCTTCTGCACAAACATGCGGCAATGATGATTCCGATGATCTGGGAAAAAAGAAGTAAAATTATCTTTAACTTTATATCTTTATCATAAAATTTCCTTCAGAGTTTCTAAAATGTGTCCAGCATGAGAAACACAATTAAGGCGTCTCCTCTTAAGGGGAAAGTCAGCATTATCTGTGTATCATTCGCTTTGATGAAGGCAAATATTGATGGGTGGATACAACTGTACCAATGTGTACGTGTTTCTATATAAGTGTGCCAAGTTGCCTCTCTTGGGCACGCAATGATCGTTGGTTCGAATCCCGTTTCGTTTTAATTGTGTCCACGTTTGTCAGTACCATATCCGTGATATAACCGGATATGGGCACAAAGAAACACTCACTGTTTGATAGTGTGGCGGACAACCGGCTATAAAAAATATATATTGCTATTGTAATTGGTATGGACAACTATTTTGTATTTTCGGTCATATTTCACTCATGTGTTCCGTATATAATTATTCAAAGATAATCTGTCTAATCAATGTCTGGTTAACTCGCAACAAGATACTTACTGCCAACGCAACGATAACGGTGTCAGCAACAACGCCTCTATTCGCAAAGAGGCGTAGATAATAACGTATTTCTGTGTAACATCCCTGTAAGATACACAGACACATGCGTATCAAAATCAACATAAACATGGCCGTACCTGATGTTCGCATGCATGTAGTTTGCATGTTGGAAAAATAGTTCAGTAAAAACAAAACTAATTTTACATCGACACGGAACTACCATAATGACTTTTCCATGATCCGATAAATTCCGAGAAGTATTTATTTGAGAAGGGTATGTGTGTATGCTTATATAGGTTTTGGTTATTTAGATGAGACTAAGACATCCAGAACATTAGGACGAGATGTACGGATAACCCATTCACCACATCTTGCATAAAATATTTATGAACCATATAGTTTAAGATACGCTAGAGTTATGATCCTCGGAAATTTTAGAAAAGAATCTCTCTCTCTCTCTCTCTCTCTCTCTCTCTCTCTCTCTCTCTCTCTCTCTCTCTCTCTCTCTCTCTCTCTCTCTCTCTCTCTCTCTCTCTCTTAGTGCGTCATTAGTCAGTTGATAATACATCTTTGATAGTAATTTGACATGTTAATCGAAAATTACATTTTTCTTAGCTTTAATGATATTTAGTCCGCTGTTATTGTTCATTATTTTTCAATGCCTTTATTATAAAAAGGTGCATTTACAACACGTCTCACTTTCCTGGCGGAGTTTACTGAGGGCGCGCTAATAATCATCTTTATGACGTCACACAGTTGGTGCACGGGGAATGACATAATACATAAATACGTTGCGAACATGGGTGTAGCGATGCCCATGGCATGCAGGTATCATATACACAGCAGAATAAGCCCATATAGCTCTGAATGTTTTACAAATTGCAGCTCCATCTGACATTCTTCATTGGGAATGTTGCCATTTTAACATTAAGCGGTTGGTGCCCCTATGTGTGCACTGACGTTCTTCGGTACACATTGATCTTGCATGTTTTTATTTTTTGCTGCCTATATTAAATATGTCCTGTTAGGGTTGTTCAATGATGTAAATTTTGTTCTTTGAGTCTCATTATCAGTAAGAAAATAATTATTCTCAAGTAATACTTTATTGGAAACATTTGACTATTGTTGAACTCTATTTCACTTGTACTTTTTGACAGAATTGCGGCCATTATCACCGTCCACAGTATCAGGACCACACGTATCTGCAAAAAGTATTCTACTGTCTTCAATCGCTGTTTACCTTTGGTAAATTAAACATCAGGTCATTTTCTATTTGGCTAAGGTCGTTAATATACATTGTGATGACCATTTGTCAAATTTCAATCTTGTAATTTTCAGTGACACCTATAACAATCATAATATGAATGTTATGTTGCATATGATGACGTCACCCGTTGCAAGTGACAATCCACGCCTTAATGAACCAACATGGTACGTTTACAAATACCACCATGGACACGACTTTATAGCCAAAATGGAGGCATGAGTTGTGTATCGAACTATAACTCATTACCAATTATTGTTTACAACACCTTCTTTGAAACAATAAAATCACGGTACACACCTTATCATTGCCAGTAAACACCGCATCATAATCTCTGTAATCGCGAACGCCACAGCAATGTAACTGTAAAGATAAGTATTCGGTGTTAGATTGGACCCCTAGACTGAAAGGTTGAGTGAGGGCTTTTTAAGTCTGTTACTTGTATATGCATGTGAAATGCACATACATTTTTATAATGGAGGACATGCTATCAAATCAAAGACATTTTCTGCTTTAATAAGTGAGATTGGATAATGAATAGTTATGTTAATAAAAGAGGCAAAACCTTTGCAATAATCATAGTTTTACGATTTCGACAATATCATGGCCATGTATGTATGTACATGTTGCCCCGTGCATAAAACACTAGTCAGTAATCTACAGCTAACACATGAAGGGATTCATGTCAAAGAAAAGCAAATATAAACATCTTGTATACGGTCTTAACAAATCTTAAAATAAACATAAAAAAGATCCGTGAAATTACTTTATTTTCTTAGATAATAACGTTGATCTGCTCGAGTGGCGTGACAACCATGAATTTACTGAAATATTGCCGATGGTGCGTTTCAATTCAAGTAAAGTAGCATTGGACACATTGGTTTGGGTATCGTTTTCCTGATTAAAGGTACATTCTGCCCATAAAGCTGTTTCCTGTTACCTGTTTTTGAACATAGTCCCAAGGTTTGGTGAACTCGGTAGCATTCTCGCTGTACTTGTTCTGCAAACGGTTTTTAAGGGTGCTACTGAAATGGTCTCTATCCTTTCCCTGAAAACATTAAACATATGTATGAACGGGTTATAAAATATAAAGAAATGTCTGTGATTTAGTCGTTCAGAAAAAAGTAGTTCACGACTAGCCTCAGCACCATCCTCCGCCTTCTGAAGATAACACCTTTGGGACGTAATTTCCTGAAGGCGCTCGAAAATGACGTTACATGTCTCTGATACTATGATTTTGTTGATGCCCGAATAGATCCTGGAACTATCATCCCCACTAAGACAGCATATTTGAAACTTTGAGCAAAAGGTTAAAATTACATGAGTCAAGAGAAGACAAACGTCAGAAACAATTGCACACTAGGTGGAGAACAGACCAGTATAACAATATTGAAAGTGAGAAATCTGTTAAAGTGTTCTAAGTGTTGATGGGTGTGTGGGATGGGCCCGTGAGCTGCAACCCTTGATTGGTGTAGTGAGTTGCGCCTCTTGATTAGGGATGTGAGATGCGACTCCTGGGCAGGCCAAAAGTCTATGATCAATGTTTCAAATGAAACTAAGATTATAATTCTTGCCGTAAAAAAAGAACTATGCCATTCTTTAAATTGTTATGCGGGGTAACCGTGTTAAAATGATGAAAGGATATGTCCTACACATTGTGGGTTAGACCTACCAGATCAAAGTACTTGGCTGCCGATATGATGAACACCAGTATTACGATGGGGATGGTCAGGGAAAAGGCGATGTACTGAATAATTAAGAGCACACTATTATACGATATGAACATTACATAAGAGCTAAAAATCAGTGTCAGGTACGCAGTTTCAACGTACCCTTGGGGCATGGACTGTTACCTGTGCTATTACACACACTGGTTTGTCTGTTACATATAGCGTTTTTAAACTGTTGCTTAAAATTGTTTCGGTATTGTAAAATAACATTCACTCATACCTAAGTATTATGACACCATAAGGGATTCAATTGGACAGATATCGATATGATCAGGGGCGTCATGTGTGAACGAACATGTCATGGTAAGTAATCATATACAATATATTGGAAAGGATTAGGGGTGACTAAGGGGTTGTTTCTACTCTTCAGTCTTGTGTCAATGTATAATGCTGTAAAGCATTACCTTTAATTGCTTAAATACAACTGTGCCAGAAAATACCCTAATGAACTGTAGTCCTTGCAAATGTGTTCACTAATGTGTCAATGTATAATGCTGTAAACAATTATCTTTGTTTAAATGCAATTGTGCCAGTACATATCCTCATGAACTGTAGTCCTTGCTATGATGCTATTGTAGTAACTGATATTTCTGTGATCTATTATCGTTGCTTGGATGCTATTGTGTCATTGGATATAGTGGTGAACAATTACCCACGCTTTTCTATAATTATATACAGCAACAAGTAAACTGTTATGAAAAATGTTAGTAAAATGTTGTTTGTTCATACCATTCCTAGCAAATACTTGTTCCTGGCAGCAGCTCCGACACAGCCACAGAAGCCAACAAAGACCACAAGGGCCCCAATGCCAATGATGATCCAGACGCTGTTGGCGAGAAATGTACTACTTCCATCCAGCTTAATTTGAGTGATGAAAGTAATAAAGGGGTTCACTTTGAAAAAAATGCCAAGTCCTATTGTGGCTATTCCGACAATCTGTAAAGATTCAAGATCTCAATACATTATCATTGTGACATAGAAGACGTTCCCGTTTAATATATTCAGAAAATATGCATAAATCAGATTTCAGTTGCAAATGTGCTTCTTGTAAGAGGATATTTCAGCACTAGTGCACAAAACCATACCAGAATACACACTCAACACATTGTACAGCTTTGGGGAATCGAATTCGGCTCTTCGTAGTCACAAACTCAATGCTTGCTGGATTCTCCGGGCCTGTATTGTATTATGAGCACAAAGTTCACGAGTAAATGTAGTAATACTGGTGTATTACGGTGTCCTCACTAACTCACTCATAGTGCTAACTTTAAAAGCATTAAGTTTATATGTGAAGACGTATTACCTGCCCTGTCCGGTATGGTAGCCAAACGTAAAGATTATTTTTGCATACATTACAAACATAAACAAAATCATATGAAATCTCTGCTGATAGGCATACACTGTAAATATATAAATCTGAATTGTACCTCAAATGTTGTGAAATGAAGAGAACAAAGGCTTGAGTTTAGAGGATATTGCTCAACATGAAGGGAACATTGAAGTTTTATGGATAGATTATTGTCACTCTGAATCTGTATGCATATATTTAGATATGAAGCAGACGAGGCTGTTTCTCTCGTCTCTTTTATGGCGACCTCAGGTGAATAAATCAGTGGAAGGTCACAGGCTATTTGACCATTACCGATTAATATCAGATCATTTATGTACCTGAAGCTTAAGTGAAACGTTTTTGGCAAAATTGGATGAGCAAGGAGGGGATCTGAAATTAATGTTCACATGAATGTCTGCATGAAATGCGTCACAAAACTAATGCGAGTGCCATCTTATAGCATAGAATGCGTCATGAAATTAATGAGTGAGTGAGTTAATGCTTTAAGTCACATCGGCAATATTTCAGCCATGTCGTGACAAGTATGAAATTAATACATAAAGTAATCATCATATAATTCAGTAAGGTATGATAACGGTTCTGTTGAATAATAACATTTGCTGTTTCCTGCTGTAGTTATTTGACAAGGTTACAAAGAAAAACACATTGTAAATGTTGCTTGAGTAACTAGTTGAACAGACTTTAATTGTATCAAATAGGAGGGTTTCAGAAAAGTTTATATTTAGGTGAGGAGGAAAAGCAACTTACAGCAAATATGACATTGAAGAAGATGAAGAGGCACCTGAAGGTCTTTGTACACCAGCCCAGTTCCATTTTAGCGTGTGTAGTCTTGGGGAATTTGGCTCCAGGTGTAACAGATGTAGGTGAGAAGTTTGACCTTAGAGTTTACCTCTGAAGCACAACATAACTCATATAAGCAACTAATCTAAGTTGAAAAATTTATCATACTTTTTAACCACTTTGGCTACAATGATACTCCCAATTACCTGAACAGACCAGTAGATTTAACGTAGCTATTATCTACACGCATTTCGGTGTTTTGAATACAATGTCAGCATAAAAAATGTTCTGTTCTATCAATTTGCAGATGTTTAAACATATGTTATAGCTATTTATAGCAAACATCAAACACATGAGCATAGAAAGAGGAAACCCATATGTCGTGACTATATAAACAAAAGCCACAAAACATTCTCCATAATCATCAGAAATATCTGCTAAAAGCAAAGTGCATTGTATGATTCAGACTGTATGATCAGCATTTGTTTGGGAATCATCATGAAATAATGATGACACCAGCTGATCGAGAAAAGGTGTGGATACAACCCAACCGGTGGCATACCTTCGAAACACGCATAACGGTTAGTCATTTGTTCACTTGCGAAAAGCTAGGAACATGTTTTACAAAACAGGGAATTGCATCAGACTTAATTTTGGTCACTGATGCAACAAATGTCGACATGTCTGCTATAAAACATGAAACCCTGATCAACAACGGTTGTATGCCGCTCTTTGAATAATGCGTGTGGGTAAATCTGCATAAAAAGCCGATCAACTAGAAGAGGAATATAATTGGTGCCCATGGGAATGCCAATAACTACTTCTTGTGTCCATGTTTTATCCCCAACTTTCACTATGGATGTTTTCAATGAGGAGGTCCAGCATTTCACATGTTGTTTGATCAGTTAATTTTAGATGATATTAGCTTTCATTTTTGACAAATTGCCTCGACCTGAAGATAGAGATGTAAATATAGCTATGGCAACCACGTTTAGGAACAAATGTCCCATCGATCAAGGAATGAAGTTTTCCCCCAAGTTTGTAGTGTGGGATTGTGGTACATGTATACAAAGGTGTAAAATCAAATATTTTGACACAATTCAACTTGATTTGGTTATTTTCTGAGATTGCACAAATTCAAGCAAATCCTTCGAATTTTTTAGAATCGACATTGTGATAATTCCACTTGTCTCAAATACTGTCTGTGGATATATAGAAAGTTTTAATGGTTATGGTTAATCTTTGAGACAAGGATCAGGGATTTGGTGTTACGTATGCAGAACCTGCAATATGTCGTTCTGAGTACGGATTTTTAATGGAGCTGTGAAAACCAGTAAAAAAAGGAAATAGACCTGTCTTCATGTGTCATGCCAAAAGTATCTCAGTTAACATACTGACCTTAATATGGTCTTAATATGTAACTCATACCATTTTCTCCCATCAAACACTCAATTAATTGTATTTTTCTTTTAGAGTTTATCAGTGGGAACTACGACAGACATATCATGGAAGTTCAGACAGACTTGGATGACTGAAAGATGGGCCATGTGGGCTTTTTTTTTACAAACTGTGGTGACCGTAGATACAGTCACATATGTATCTTCAGAGGTCAATTTACCAAAAATGAAAGTAAATGCCATCTGCCATTTACTGATAAAAAACAGTATGTGAAATGCTGGACTTCACTGACAACAGGTAAACGTTGGGGGTAAGACATTTTGGAAAGAAGTAGCCATTCCCATGGGCACCAAATGTGCTCCCCTTCTTGCTCATCGTTTTCTTTATGCAAATTAATCGGAATTTCTGCTCGGATTGGTAAAGTCAAAAGAAGTTTAACTTAAGCTTCGATGATCTGATATCGTTCAAATAACCATCCAATTTCAAATACCCTTCCTCTGATTTACCCACCTGAACAAGAAATAAAGGAGACCGTTGAGACCGCCTGTTTCATATTTAGATCTATGCCTAAATATACAGTTTCACACTTTCCACAAGACTGTATGACAAGAGAGATGACTTCACCTTACCACTAGTCAACTTTCCCTATATGTCGAGCTATTCATGCAGCTCCGTCATTTGATGTTTACATTTCACAACTTTTGAGGTACATTCGAGCGTTCCCTTTCTACCGAGATTTCAAAGAGCGACATACGACTCTGACAACTTTCAGTATAGATTTCTTATGATTATGGATTTTTTTCTCGCTAATACTTTCAGCTTATCTTATAGATCGAACAAGAATGATAAAAATAAAGTAAAGAACACTATCCCAAAACCTGTTTGGTGTCATCCATGTTTTTTTAATGATGTACAGGTATGTTCCTCATAAAAACTTCTTATCCTTCGGATAGTGGCCAATAAAGTTCAGTTCAGCCTCAAAGTTCAAGTGAGTGTACAGCGTTTGTTGGTCTGTCACCGATCTGTCGTGACTCCTTCTCTAAACCAGATGAGTGTATGAACCTGACACTTTATCATTACACGACTTTGTTCACTGTTTATAAAATGGAATTTTACCTTCAAAATACACAACCGAAATGAATAAAGAATCTTTTCGGATCTTATATCCTACAAAAAGCCGAATTGTTGAAGTGAAATAAAAATAAAATAGGTCCATATATAATCAAAATTAAAAAAAACCCCAAGAAACTTATATATTTCTCGGAAACCTTAAGGTCCACCATGTGTTCTTCTTAAAATTGAAACACTAATAATCACATAATGGTCAAATGCAACAGAGATTAAACTAATTTTGTTTTTACAAATACGTCATTTATTTAGGCATCACCATAATCTCCACTGACCTTTAGCGACTAACATAAAATCTTATATCTCAGGAACCTCTGACTAAAAGTGGTGATATCTTGAATGTGCATTGCCGCATTAATTTTCTCTAAACTGACTTCATTGAATATAGTTCTGGCTCTCGCTCAGTTATTATAGGTACAAAAACGTATAACCCTATTATCAATGGTGACTGACTTACTGTAGGATTCAGTTTCATTACACGTTCATTCTATTAAGAACAAAGGCAATGTGGACCCAATTTGAATGTACAGGGTAACAATCCATTCACAGAGGAGGCCTAACCTAAGGCTGTCTCACATGTTTTGTGCTGCCAGATTACACGGTGTCTCGAGGCATACACAACGTATATGTACGCACAACTAGTAATAACAGGTACAGTGCGATACCTTATATTGTAATTTCACTGAATATGTCGTTCTAATATAATGCTCCTACAAAAAAAAAATCAAAAAAATCTAAAGCACCTAGGTAGTCAGTTGTGCCATAAAAATATGTCAAGTATAGGGATAAAATGTCAATATAGAAAATATTGGGAAAGTTAAAAATATAGGAATCTATAGGAATTAAAGGAACGCTGTTATGCCTGTATTTCATAACACAAAACCCAGAATGATATTCAGCTATGTTATACAATTCAAATGAGCACCCAAATTGAATGTGAAGAAAAACAGCCCATTCTCACTCGTAAGTGTGCTATCTCACGTGTCTTGCGCTGCCAGCATACTCAGTGTCCATGACTAGCAATTCCCAATATAGTGTGATACCTTTTATTGCCTTTATACTGCATATGTCGTCCTTGTATAATGCAGGGCGTCCATTGTCATGAGCTATCATATTAAGTGGGTTTCAGATATATAATTAATGAAAAGGTTATTAACGCTTACTGGAAAGTGGAAACCATGTTCAACTCACATTTCGAATTTATGTGACTATTCATATACCAGCAATATCATATGGCCGAATTCATTAACAAAATAAAATATACGTAGAGAGGTTGTGCAGAATTATATTCAGATGTATAGCTGATTATATCTCTAATATGTAGTCTATATAACAGAAAATTATAACATGATACGACTAAAATGAGCAACACATAAATGAAGTCTGCAAAATGCTTTTGAAACCATACTTTATAAAATTTATGTTTATTCTGTTATTGGCAACCTCCTCGTGGTGAGTGCTGGGTAACGCTAATAGCTTTCCCCCGTGTAGAACCGGGGCAGAATGTGTCCACAGCACCCCATTGCTGGTCGTAAAAGGCGACCGAATTGGGCAACCTGTTTGCCGTGGGTTGCGCCCCTGTGTCGGTGGAGGACGGGATTCTGGTGGTTGAGGGCACTGAAGTTAGGAACAGTGTTCTTTTGCCCCAAACACCACTTCTACCCTTACTTCACCTAGACGGGTGGTAGAATGGGCCCGGTTCTATCAATCGGCTGGTCATGCCATGCCCTGTGTATGGAAAACGTTCATGTTAAGCATGTTCTGTATCTTTGAATGCTGTAAATGAATGTTCTCACTGAAAATTATATGTACAATGAATGCCCCATGCCAGAAGGCGGTGGCTCATGGGCCAATCTGGTAATGGTGACCTCCAAACTCAATATGTATCTAATTTCTTGTCATGGGCAGAACCAGCCTGGCATTTATTTTGGTATACAGATCTTGCTGTTTGTGTCATATTTTCTGGAGTATAACAACCCTGTAGCCCTGGTGTTTGCATCTTGGAGATCCGGTGCATTGCAACACTGTCTATAATGATACTCATGGTGGATGGGGAGCAGGGTTGCTGAATCACTTCAAAATAATCATGGCTCACTCACACTCTTGTTAAAAAAGACGTCATTTAGACTCAAGTTTGTCTGATGAAGCTCATACTCTTCCTGATTCCTGGACTCGATTCCTTGTGATCGAAGCAACAGATCATGAACCACTCAAACTAAATCCCTTTGCTATTCCCAAAGCATATATATTGTGGAGAAGTTAAAAATGTCACACGATTGCGTACTGGATCTCTTCTGGTGGAATGTGCGAGGAAACAGCAGTCTCACATCTATGAAACACTTTGCTAATATTGAGGTTACTGTTTCTAAGCATAGGACGTTGAACTCTTGTGGTGGCATTGTTCGTGACAGGACACGTTCCCTTTCAGACGTGACAGAAGATGAAATTGTTTCTGAACCTAAAAGTCAAGGAGTACAAGCCGTCAAACGTTTCACTTTTGCTCGTCCGTCGGTTCCAAATTCAATTAAAGCAGGTTATGTCAACACCGGAGTGGGGGTGCATGTTCCCAATCCACTCCGATGCTATAAATGTCAAAAGTTTGGTCACGGTTCGAAAACCTGTAGACGCCCTGTTGTTTGTCATCAGTGTGGTGGCAACCATGAGAGTGCGGATTGTACTCACGATCTCAAATGTGCCAACTGTGAATGCCAGCACATGGTCTCTTCCAAATCCTGCCCAGTATTTCAAACCGAGACGAAAATAATGAAAGGTAAATGTGAAAAACCACCTCTTCTTCGGAAGTATCTCTTCACAACTCCTTAAGTGCTTTAGACATGGGGGTGACTCCATCGCCAGGCAGTAGCGATAGGAGTTCATCTTACTCACGTTCACGTGAGCGATCACCAAGTGAGCCACCATGACCCACTCATCAAATTTAATTCAATGGAACTGTAGAGGATTTAGGAATAATTATACTGAGTTACAACTCTAAAATCAGGATTTTAAGCCATCTGCCATATGTTTACAGGAAACATATTATAAGGATACTGACAAATTTGATATTAGAGGATATACCTCCTACAACGTCTTTTCACCTCCTGGTGCTAAAGCCACTAGGGGTTCTTCAGTTCTAATGAAACACGGCGTCCTCCATAGCCCCGTTCAACTTATTACTCCCCTTGAGGCTGTTGCAATCCGTGTAACTTTGAACATTGTTTTTACATTGTGCTCGCTATATATCCCACCATCTTCTTCTCTCCGACAGTCTGAACTTCAAACTCTCTATGATCAACTCCCAAAGCCATGTATTATTTTGGGTATCTAAATGGGCACAATCCCCTTTGTGGTAGTGTTCAGACAAATAATAAGGGGAAACTTTTGGAAGATTTCATTTCCAACAATGACTTATGTATCTATAACGATGGTTCAAACACATATCTACATCCCGGTACAGGTACCTACTCTGCTCTGGATTTATCACTCATTCACTCTGATTTATTAAACGAATTTGAATGGTCCGTCCACGAAGACCTCTGTGGCAGTGATCATTTCCCAACTATTTTAAAACCTGCCTTACCTTCAGATGTTCCTCTTTCAACTAAATTGGACTTCACTAAGGCCAACTGGCCTTTATTTGAAATGCTCGCATCCAATAAATTGAAACCTGATCTATTTATTGACGCGACTGATCCTGTACAATTATTTTCGGAGGAATTAAACAAAATGGCAGATGAATGTATCTGTCCTCTACAAAGCTAGGAAGGCACGGAAAAAGGCTGAACACTATTTCCGTCGCCATCCCATGGTCCATAATTTGAATAAATATAAAATCTTAAATGCTAAAGCCAGGCGTACGTTTAAACAAAATAAACGCCAATCTTGGCAACATTATGTTTCCAAAATACACTCACGAACGCCCATGTCCAAGGTATGGAACATGATACAGAAAATTAAAGGTAAGGGTTCTAAATGTAGCGTCCACCATCTTAAGAATGGGGATGACCTAATAACTAATAAATCGGATGTTGCAAATAAATTCGGTGAAACGTTAGCAAGACATTCTTCTTCCTCAAATTATGTGCCTCAATTCCAAAAATTTCAAAAACAGCAGGAAAAGAAAATGATAAATTTTAAATCAGATAATGGGGAAGATTATAATGAAATATTTTCGATCCATGAACTTTTATAAAACTCTTGGACAAGCTCGTGATACTGCTACATGAGCTGATAATGTACACTATCAACTCCCGAAGCACTTACCAGAACCGTGTTTAGAAACTCCTTTGTTAATTTTTGATGATATATGGACATCTGGTAAGTTTACTTCTTCCTGGCGTGATGCCATAGTTATACCCATACCGAAACCTGGACGGGATCACAGTGATCCCTCAAATTAAAGACCAATTTCATTGACCAGTTGCGTTTGCAGAACTATGGAACGCATGGTCAGCAACAGATTTACATGGTACTTTGAATCAAATAATTTAAATACAAATATTCAGTGAGGCTTTCAAAAGAATCGAAGTACCGTTGACCATTTAGTACGGTTAGAATCATTTGTGAAAAATGAAATCATTAATAACCAGCATTCAGTGTCTATCTTTTTCGATTTAGAAAAAAAGCGTATGACACAACGTGGAAACACGTGATTTTAAAGAATTTACATGATTTTGGATTGAGAGGCCGTTTGCCAGAATTTATATCAAGTTTTTAACTGACAGACAATTTCAGGTCCGCGTGGGTTCTATCCTGTCTGATCATTATCATCAGGATCAGGGTGTCCCACAAGGCAGTGTTTTGTCTGTCACTTTATTTAGTATAAAAATAAATAGTCTTTTAAAGGTTTTAAGTGATTCAGTAGATGGGTCATTTTTCGTGGATGAGTTTCACGTTTCTTGTCGTTGAAAAAATATGCATACAATAGAGAGGCAGTTGCAAATCTGTCTCAATAAAATTCATAAAAAAATATAAGCCGCATAAGGACCCTGAACTATTTTTAGATGGCACCCCTTTCAAAGTTATAAAAGAGGCCAAGTTATTGGGCCTTATTTTTGATAGTCATTAAACTGTCCTTCCGCATATTAATTACCTTAAAGCCAAATGCCTGAAGGCACTCGATTTGTTGTAAGTAGTTTCTAATTCTGAGTAGGGAGGGGATCAAACACCCTATCAAAGTTGTAAAAGAGGCCAAGTTATTGGGCCTAATTTTTGATAGTCATTTAACTTTCCTTCCGCATATTAATTACCTTAAAGCCAAATGCCTGAAGGCACTCGATTTGTTGAAAGTAGTTTCTTATTCTGAGTTGGGAGGGGATCAAACAACCCTCTTACACATGTACAGGTCATTGATCCGTTCAAAACTCGATTATGGCTCCATCGTCTTTGTTGGAGGCTGCAAAAGTAATTTAAAAAAACTGGATACTACCCATCATCAGGGCCTGAGGCTTTGCTTTGGAGCCTTCAGGGCGTCTCCAATTCACAGTCTGTGTGTAGAAGCGGATGAACCTTCTCTTAAACAACGCCGTCTGAAATTATCTTTACAATATGTCACTAAATTATATTCTAATCAATGAAATCCAGCTTTTAGTTGCGTCTTTAATCCTCTTTATCAAGATATTTACAAAAAAATCATCTCTTGTTCCACCACTCGAAATCAGATTCCAGTCTGCTATGTTTGCTTCAAATATTAAACTGCAACATATTGCTCCCTCTGAACTGTTTTCATCACCTCCTTGGCAAATGGTAAGGCCAGAGGTAGATCTCACATTAACCAAATTAAAAAAATCTGAAACAAATCAACTAATTTATCAACAACAATATAATAAATTAAGGAGCAGTTATGATACTTACCAATCCATATTTACAGATGGATCCAAGGATGGTGACGCTGTTGCCAGCGCCACTGTCATTGGACCCAGAACCATATCATCTAGAGTACCGAATGACAGTTCCATTTTTACAGCAGAATCACATGCAATATTAACTGCTCTCAAATATATAAATACTAAATCTAAACATAAACGGTTCATTATCTCTCTGATTCACTTTCCTGTCTTCAGGCAATTAAGAATATATCTTGTCAACATCCACCTTTACGTGAAAAAATAGAACTACATAATGGTCTTGCTACTGGCCAGTACGACATCGTCTTTTGTTGGTTGCCAGGCCATGTAAACGTTGGTAACATTGATAACACAATGGCCGATGCTGCTGCTAAAGCAACACTCATCAAATCTGGGACACCACTTCTCATCCCATATAGTGATTATAAACCTATAATTAGATCTTACATCCGTGATCTGATGCCAAAGAAGTGGGACACCCAAGTAGGTATCAATAAATTACATGAAATTAAACCAAATATCAGTTACACCTACTTGGGTCGTCGGTCCAGATTTGAGGAGGTCATAATACGACGATGTCGTATTGGCCATAGCAGGTATACAAATGAATATTTATTGAAAGGCGAGGATTCTCCATTTTGTATCCCTTGTGATGATAGAATCACAGTCAGGCATGTCCTGCTTGACTGTATTAATTTTTCCGTCACAAGGGATAATTTTTTCAAAGTGTCATCTATAAAGGATCTTTTTAATCAAATACATGCTCATTTAATCATCGTTTTTTTAAAGGAAATAGAATTTATTAATAAATGTTGATGTACGTACTAAGATATATATTTTATAAATTGGAGGTATATGATAATTAACTGAGATTGTTAGTTGCAATATCCTCGAAGGGGGTAGAAGTAGCCTAAAATTATTGTACCCCGAGAGGATATGTAAGCCCACATAATCAAAGTAATTTTATATCTGGCAGTGTTTTCATCGTAGTATATTTGTTGGTTTTAAATCTCCGGCTAAACCTTGTCAATGTCGCCAGTGACTAAAGGGATGGTGTAAATCCCGCTGGGGTCCATGCAGGTAGCAAAGTTACTGTGAAACAATATGCGTGAAACAATACGTTATCTGTGCGTAAAAGAATTCAGTGTGAAACTAACAAACAGTCGGTGCTTCATTAAACAACGGCGAATTTGAACAAATATTTTGCATATTCATTCCTAATAGAAAACTACACATTACCATGTAAATATTTCCTGATGTTTTCAATCATACCAAGGTTAAGACCAAAGCGAACACAAAACTTGAATTACGTTATTGAGATAGTCTGCGTTTCGTGTTTGGAATCTTTTTCAATAGTTAAATTTGTGCAAATTGATTTTAATAATCAAATCTCCGATATCTTAATTATAAGTGAGTATAAATTCGATGTTTTGTTATCGTTAAATAACAGCGAGATGGTAAATTTTGAACCATTTCAGTAAATGTATTACCCAAAACAGAAAACAGAAAAAAACTCACTTTTCGAGGTCATCATGTCAATTACAGAAATACGAACATTCGGGTTAATCTAACGTGACATGTTATAACATTTGCAGGAAATAATTAATGACTTATAAATGTCACCAATCTTAATTTCAAGCGTTTTGGTTGAATATATACGATATACACATATACATTTCTTGTGTGGTGATGCTAGCAGACGTTTGAAAATCAAACATGGCGTGCATCGCTTGACCTCAGCACAATTTACTGCTATTTTAATCTCAGCAAAGGAGAAGGCATTGCCTTCATATATATGCATTGGCGAAAGTTGACGATCTTCTGAATCGAAGAATGTTTTATTTGTCATTTTCCGTTTAATATGACGAGTGAAAAACGAAAATACAGATCGAGAATTCTGACAGCAATATTTTAGTAAGTGCAAAGCTCACCGGATGTGATGTCACAGACAGGGGTAGTCTACTTATAATCTTTCGTTACAAAACAATAAAAATACATTTTGAAATATTTCGCCTGTCACAAACAGAATAAACACAAATCATTACATAGTATCAGTAATCACCACTAGTATGAAATAACAATGTGATTTTCAGGATATAATTAGCGTATTTTTTAATCCGTTTGATCTTCCATGCTCCCGTGAGCCGGTGTCCCGGTATAAACTCTACCCCGTACAAATTCTCCCCCTGGAGATTTTATACCGGTACAGATTCTCCCCCGGGCGGATATATTTCGCGCCCCCTCTCAGTATAAAGTCTCCCCCCTATATCCTTGAAATAATTATCTTTAATGTAAGGAGGGTTACTTTACAAAATAGATTATGAAATATGATCATAATGAATTGATATTTCAGCATATTTTATTTGGTAACTGTACCTTCCATCCTAAAATAATTATAAGACATAATCATACCAAACAAATTTGAATGAAATGACTTAATGTAACAAATACATGTACGGGTACTGTTGTAACTGAATTCAGAAATATTAATCCTCGCAAACATTCGGTTTTGACACTAACTAGGTAAACACTGTCAACATATCCACGCGCGCCTCCAGCTCAGGCTGTCCGTTATACTCTGATTTAAGATCTAAAATATATTCCTTAATACAGGCTACGATTTGAAAATGGTATCAGTGTAATATCAGTGGCTAGAATATCATGGAGCAACCAGGTTTCTGTTAAACATACAACATCATAACTATTTAATTCAGCACTGATTAAATCTACTTTGTCTTTAAGACTGCGTACGTTTAGATATATAATCTTTAAATCTGGACTATGCAAAGGTCCTGGATTCGGATGTATATCACCGCAGCAGAATAGAAAAAGTGAAACTAAGAATGATAATCGGAAATTATATAAGCAAAATAACCCAAAATATAGAGAAATGTGCATCATCTTCCCGAAATGATTAGCATGTAGAATAGATTCAAAAACACCCACCGCCAGCCTGTATTGAACAACATCAACTGGCATCGTCAAAGCAAAGTGTACTTGTAAAAAACAACAACGAACAATGCTCGATTATCTTGAACGGCGTGGTTGATGATACATCTGTGTGTTTAAAGTGGATTTTGACAGCCCGGGCCAAGTCGTATCCAACACAGGCCAAATACTTCTGATAGAGATTATGTTGAGAATGTAGAGGGAAAAATGCTTCACTTTGAGCACCTTGTTTCCTTTAAATACCGCGAACTGAGACACTATAAAGATGTATTTAGGTAAATAAAATACTAATCTATAGGTGTGAATCCATTTCATGTTATATCTGTGAGGTTTAAGTTGATTTTGACAGCCCGGGCCAAGTCGGACCTAACACTTGTGAGACTGTTGAGAGTATGGGGTGAAGAGGTCTACTTTAACCAACGTGTCTGCTTTAAATACGATGAACAGTGGCATTATAAAGTGGTATTTACTTAGATATAGTACGTTTCTATAAATATAAACGCTACGCCGACAGATGGAAATTTGTATCACGATAGCTTGAAGTATTTAATACGTTTCAAATCTTATTTCGTTTAACGATTGATCTTTTACATGTTACCTAGATCAGTGACGCTTACACACAGCTCCACTTTCTGGTTTTCAAGTGATTTACTCCGAAGTACTTAATAATGGTGCACGTTTTGGGTTGGTGATTGTTCAGCAATGACATGTGTGTATGTTGCATCAATTATATGTAGGTATGATCGCCGATAATGAAGTAATTAGCCAATAACACTTTGGCCCGTCTTGACCCGGCCCGGCCCGACTTTTAGGCAATGCCCTCAACTATTTAACTGCATGGCAAGTATTTATAAAAACGACCGGGGGAGGAAATATTCTGGGGGGAGATTTTATTTCGTAGGGCGGGGGAGAGTTTATTTCGAGAGGGGCGGAACTGTACCGGTATAAATTCGCCGGAGGGAGATTTTATTCTGGGGGCGAATATATTTCGTGACACCGGAAACCGTAGCCGATGAATCAATATGCCACATGCAAGTTTCTCGGTATCTTTCATTTGAACTTCTGTTCATATATAAGGATCACCATTCGATGTTACGTTGATATGAAGGGATCTGATTCATGTATCTGCAATGTACACGCCGATGATTTTGTTTTCACTATATTAATTGTGTCCCACGCAATATGTCTATAGATATCGTCGATCGGCAATGATCCCCCTCCACAACAGGTGCGGGTAAATGGGTGTGACAAAATAACATTCATGCTTTGCGGAATATCAGAAGATATACGCAATTTCGTGATGTCTATATCAATAAATACTACAAATATCAGTGTTAGTTTCACATTAAATGCTGGATAGTTAAAGGATTTTTGTTTTTATAATATATTTATAGATTCTAACAAGATTCCACGGAGCATTTTAAAATATATTCCATAAATATAAAGACTGCAATGGTTGCGTATTGGTGATAGATTTGTAAATGTTTAATTATTTACACCTGTTCGCAGTTTTTAAAATTGTTAGTTATATTTTTTTATCAAGTAGTTATTTTTTTCCAAAATAAATGTGTGTATGGACACTAAATATTGGTCAATGCATCAGCACAGTGTAACTGATCAAACTGATCTCTTGAACATCAATTATTTGAATTAGTAACTATTTGATTTCATTATTTAATTTTAGCATTCCAAGAATAATAAATAAGTAGATAAGATCCTTAACATATACATACACAACTCATGTGGACACTAATCTTGTGTATTTAGTTGTTTGTTTCCTAACAAAACAATTCTAAAATAATATTGTTATATGAAAATGATACATTAATTTCTTGTAACAGTTTCTAGTAATGATATTTGTTTTTGTTTAATCTCAAGCACCAGGGTGGCACTCAAGCTGGTGAGTTAGCCATATGTTTATTAGAGAATGTTATCGTTTGAGAAAGGATGAGAGCAAATACATGGACATTGACAATTCTTGCATTTCCGTTCTATTGGAGAAAAATACATGGATAATATCCTACCTCGTGTATTTGTTACTGGTTTCTCACCAGTGAAATAATGTGTTATTAGTCTGGCAGGACTTTCCTGGTTTGTTGCAGTATGCTCAGGTGTGTGACAGTGATGCCCATGGATATCCCTAAAGGAACACGAACCATGCATGGTGAGTGTGGGCAATTGTTTTTTTGTCTATCAGTCAATGTGATGTACAAAGAATCAAGTTAGATAGAATTATAACTTTTAAAGCCCTCATTTCTGAGGTGTCCGTATTTTTCAGATTGTTTTTCTACTTTTAGGACCAAACATGAGCCGATTACCTGCATTTGGTTACCTATACAAATAGTCATTTTGAAATGTGATATGGAATTCTACTGACGCGAAATATTTTTATCCCATTTTCCAACGAAATCCAGTTGAAATTTGATTTTTGTACCTAAAGTTCCTTGTGAGTGTGTATCCAAACCGGTTTGTGCTTTTGAACCCAGAAATGTTTTGTATCAGTATCAAAGATACACATTACTTTCGTGTCAAACAGTTAATTTATCATCATTTTCCTATCAAAACACTACAATTAACAAAGGGTTTACCAATTTATCAGGCCTCTTTTTCAGATTTCACTTTCTTATCAAAATCAAACAATCAATTTGAGTTGTGCCAATGTGGACTGACTTCACTCAAGGACCACGTACAGTTAGTTATATTAGGAACTTGATAAAATGTTTTATCATAATGTTCTGCTCATTGTTTGCAATAAACATGAACAAATAGATATAATCGTATATATTAAGTATAGTTTTCTTGGGTACAAGTATTTTGGTTACAGTTTTTGGGTACAAAATCAAACAGAACCTGCATTCAGACAGTCGCCTTGTACCTAGTTTCATCCGTCCTGAGGATTTGGGAGGTTAGGAGTAGACGTGTTAGAAACATCCTTGGTATTTTACGTTGTCCTTCTTGCAATGACGGATCAATCCCAATATTGTGTTGTTATTATTATGGCACATCAATGTGTTATATCGCTTACCGTTGCCGTCGTTTTCAGAAAATAATTTAAAAAATCATCGTTCGTGGAATCCTTTACGATTTCGGATTTTTCCCTTCAAATTTGATGTCACGCACCGAGTGCTGTCATGATAATATAGCAAGGAAAACTATTACCGCGGTGGAAATACTTTTCTGTATTTTCATTTTAGTTTTTGACATTTTCGCTTTTGTTTTTCACATTTTCGATTTTGTTTTTGACATTTTCGTTTTTGTTTTTGTCATTTTCATTTTAGTTTTTGACATTTTCGCTTCACTTTCAGCGATTCAATATCTACTTTATACATGATCTATCACATATTTGTATGAAGAATAGTGTTAATTTACAAAAGGGTACGATAACAGTAAGTGAAATATCAAAATATTGAAAAACATACTCCATGTCCCTTATGGGCCACCGTACAATGCAGTAACATATTGAAGATCCGATCTCAAGAGCAACATGAAAAAAACTTACAGGTAAATGACATTACAGGCGGATTTCGGACAACATTTGAATCACTTTGCCAATGCCACTCGATCCGTGAAGATCCGGGGTAGAATAGGTCTTCAGCAACCCATGCTTGCCGTAAAAGGCGACTATGCTTATCGTAAAAGGCGACTAACGGGATCGGGTGGTCAGGCTCGCTGACTTGGTTGATGCATGTCATCAATCCCAATTGCGTGGATCGATGCTAATGATATCAATCACTGGATCGTCTGGTCCAGACTCGATTATTTACAGACCACCGTCATATAGCTGGAGTATTGCTGAGTGCGGCGTTAAACAACAAACCAACCAACCAAATGCAACTTCTTACCTCAATAACAAAGTTATTAGCACTTTTAGTTTAATACAGGGGCGTTCGGGTAGCCAGGTGGTTTGAGCGTTTGGTCGCAAGCCCATTTCTGGTGTCCCCCGCCGTGATATTGCTGGAATATTGCTAAAAGCTGCGTTAAACAATACTCACCCACTCCAGTTTCATGACCTTGACCTTTAAACTCTGTGATGAACTGGCAGAAAATATTTACATGATGTGGTGTAAGAACACGTAGGATACATGCTTTCAAGCTCACGCGTATAACCATCTTTATCCTTTCATTATTTTAATAATATGGTTTATAGAAATTGTAGCCAGGTTTCATGACATGATCTCTGAATATATTGACCATATACCGTGGTCACTTAAAAGATAATTCCGTGGAGACCCCTTAAGCTTTCTAAATATAAATGTCCTCAAAATCCATTCTTTATTAAAAACAAAAGTTATTATTAACCTGCCTTCTTCAATTTGACTCCTAAATAATAATATTGTCTAATTGAACTCTTTTCTAAAACTTTGTTCTTTAAAGAAATTGCAGTTTGAACTTATGGCAATTAATTAGGAATAATGACCAAGTACACAAAATATAATTGATGGATATTTCATTAATTTAAAATATTTCTTCATTTTCAAGCGTAAATGTAATTGAAATAACATTGAACTCGTCATTAAATCATATTTTACCTCATCTCTGAAAAAGATTCACGTGAATCCAAATTGCTTTCTAAAGTATGCTTTATTAGTTTATTGTGGACAGTTCCAAACAGTATTACAGTTCTATGTATCACTGTAACTTGATTACCAATATAACTACATAAGGCGGCATAGTAATAGTGGATAGAGATTTCAAATGTGCACTTGTTTATTCGACACTGATCGGTAGTATATCACATATTATAATGTAGAATACTGTTCCTTTTCAGCATTTCTTCTGCACAAACATGCGGCAATGATGATTCCGATGATCTGGGAAAAAAGAAGTAAAATTATCGTTAACTTTATATCTTTATCATAAAATTTCCTTCAGAGTTTCTAAAATGTGTCCAGCATGAGAAACACAATTAAGGCGTCTCCTCTTAAGGGGAAAGTCAGCATTATCTGTGTATCATTCGCTTTGATGAAGGCAAATATTGATGGGTGGATACAACTGTACCAATGTGTACGTGTTTCTATATAAGTGTGCCAAGTTGCCTCTCTTGGGCACGCAATGATCGTTGGTTCGAATCCCGGTTCATTTTGATTATGTTTCCACCTTTGTCAGTACCATATCCGTGAAAATATATATCTCTATTGTAATTGATATGGACAACTATTTTGTATTTTCGGTTATATTTCTCTCATGTGTTCCGTATGTAATTATTCAAAGATAATCTGCCTAATCATTGTCTGTTTAACTCGCAACAAGATACTTACTGCCAACGCAACGATAACGGTGTCAGCAACAATGCCTATGTTCCCAAAGACGCGTAGATAATAACGTAGTTGTAAGGAACATCCCTGTAAGATACACAGACACATGCGTATCAAAATCAACGTAAACATGGCCGTACCTGATGTTCACATGCATGTTGGAAAAATAGTTCAGTAAAAACAAAACTAAATTTACATCGACACGGAACTACCGTAATGACTTTTCCATGGTCCGATAAATTCCGAGAAGTATTTATTTGAGAAGGGTATGTGTGTATGCTTATATAGGTTTGGTTATTAAGATGAGACTAAGATATCCAGAACATTAGGACGAGATGTACGGATAACTCATTCACCACATCTTGCATAAAATATTTATGAAACATATAGTTTAAGATACGCTAGAATTATGATCCTCGGAAATTTTAGAAAAGAATCTCTCTCTCTCTCTCTCTCTCTCTCTCTCTCTCTCTCTCTCTCTCTCTCTCTCTCTCTCTCTCTCTCTCTCTCTCTCTCTCTCTCGCTCTCTCTCTCTCTCTCGCTCTCTCTTTCTCTCTTACTTCAGAATACATCAGCTGATTCGGGCAGAAGTTGCTGCTGCTGGTCCAAATTGCGTCAAGATCAGTATCAGCTGATGACACACAACAGCTAATTGGCAATTTCCCCTGAAACATGTTTTACAAATATTTTGACCGTATGGACGGCTGTTTGGTTTGAGAATACATCAATTGTCATGTTTTGCGATTATTAGTGAGTCATGAGTCAGGTGATAATACATCTTTGATAGTAATTTGACATGTTAATCGAAAATTACATTTTTCTTAGCTTTAATGATATTTAGTCCGCTGTTATTGTTCATTATTTTTCAATGCCTTTATTATAAAAAGGTGCATTTACAACACGTCTCACTTCCAAGGCGGAGTTTACTGAGGGCGCGCTAATAATCATCTTTATGACGTCACACAGTTGGTGCACGGGGAATGACATAATACATAAATACGTTGCGAACGTGGGTGTAGCGATGCCCATGGCATGCAGGTATCATATACACAGCAGAATAAGCCCATATAGCTCTGAATGTTTTACAAATTGCACGCATTAATGAACCAACATGGTACGTTTACAAATACCACCATGGACACGACTTTATAGCCAAAATGGAGGCATGAGTTGTGTATCGAACTATAACTCATTATTAATTATTGTTTACAATACCTTCTTTGAAACAATAAAATCACGGTACACACCTTATCATTGCCAGTAAACACCGCATCATAATCTCTGTAATCGCGAACGCCACAGCAATGTAACTGTAAAGATAAGGATTCGGTGTTAGATTGGACCCCTAGACTGAAAGGTAGAGTGAGGGCTTTTTAAGTCTGTTACTTGTATATGCATATGAAATGCAAATACATTTTTATAATGGAGGACATGCTATCAAAACAAAGACATTTTCTGCTTTAATAAGTGAGGTTGAATAGTTATGTAAACAAAAGAGGCAAAACCTTTGCAATAATCATAGTTTTACGATTTCGACAATATCATGGCCATGTATGTATGTACATGTTGCCCCGTGCATAAAACACCAGTCAGTAAACTACAGTTAACACATGAAGGGATTCATGTGAAAGAAAAGCAAATATAAACATCTTGTATACGGTCTTAACAAATCTTAAAATAAACATAAAAAAGATCCGTGAAATTACTTTATTTTCTTAGATAATAACGTTGATCTGCTCGAGTGAGCTACATGTACAGTTCCTGCACAGACAAACCACATCATTCAGTGGCGTGACAACCATGAATTTTCTGAAATATTGCCGATGGTGCGTTTCAATTCAAGTAAAGTAGCATTGGACACATTGGTTTGGGTATCGTTTTCCTGATTAAAGGTACATTCTGCCCATAAAGCTGTTTCCTGTTACCTGTTTTTGAACATAGTCCCAAGGTTTGGTGAACTCGGTAGCATTCTCGCTGTACTTGTTCTGCAAACGGTTTTTAAGGGTGCTACTGAAATGGTCTCTATCCTTTCCCTGAAAACATTAAACATATGTATGAACGGGTTATAAAATATAAAGAAATGTCTGTGATTTAGTCGTTCAGAAAAAAGTAGTTCACGACTAGCCTCAGCACCATCCTCCGCTTTCTGAAGATAACACCTTTGGGACGTATTTCCTGGAGGCGCTCGAAAATGACGTTACATGTCTCTGATACTATGATTTTGTTGATGCCCGAATAGATCCTGGAACTATCATCCCCACTAAGACAGCATATTTGAAACTTTGAGCAAAAGGTTAAAATTACATGAGTCAAGAGAAGACAAACGTCAGAAACAATTGCACACTAGGTGGAGAACAGACAAGTATAACAATATTGAAAGTGAGAAATCTGTTAAAGTGTTCTAAGTGTTGATGGGTGTGTGGGATGGGCCCGTGAGCTGCAACCCTTGATTGGTGTAGTGAGTTGCACCTCTTGATTGGTGATGTGAGATGCGACTCCTGGGCAGGCCAAAAGTCTATGATCAATGTTTCAAATGAAACTAAGATTATAATTCTTGCCGTAAAAAAAGAAGTATGCCATTCTTTAAATTGTTATGCGAGGTAACCGCGTTAAAAAGATGAAAGGATATGTCCTTCACATTGTGGGTTAGACGTACCAGATCAAAGTACTTGGCTGCCGATATGAAGAACACCAGCATTACGATGGGGATGATCAGGGAAAAGGCGATGTACTGAATAATTAAGAGCACACTATTATACGATATGAACATTACATAAGAGCTAAAAAACAGTGTCAGGTACGCAGTTTCAACGTACCCTTGGGGCATGGACTGTTACTTGTGCTATTACACACACTGGTTTGTCTGTTACATATAGCGTTTTTAAACTGTTGCTTAAATATTGTTTCGGTATTGTAAAATAACATTCACTCATACCTAAGTTTTATGACACCATAAGGGATTCAATTGGACAGATGTGATCAGGGGCGTCATGTGTGAACGAACATGTCATGGTAAGTAATCATATACAATACATTGGAAAGGATTAGCGGTGACTAAGGGGTTGTTTCTACTCTTCAGTCTTGTGTCAATGTATAATGCTGTAAAGCATTACCTTTGCTTAGATACAACTGTGCCAGAAAATACCCTAATGAACTGTAGTCCTTGCTAATGTGTTCACTAATGTGTCAATGTATAATGCTGTAAACAATTATCTTTGTTATATGCAATTGTGCCAGTACATGTCCTCATGAACTGTAGTCTTTGCTATGATGCTATTGTAGTAACTGATATTTCTGTGATCTATTATCGTTGCTTGGATGTTATTGTGTCATTGGATATAGTGGTGAACAATTACCCACGCTTTTCTATAATTATATACAGCAACAAGTAAAATGTTATGAAAAATGTTAGTAAAATGTTGTTTGTTCATACCATTCCTAGCAAATACTTGTTCCTGGCAGCAGCTCCGACACAGCCACAGAAGCCAACAAAGACCACAAGGGCCCCAATGCCAATGATGATCCAGACGATGTTGGCGAGAAATGTACTACTTCCATCCAGCTTAATTTGAGTGATGAAAGTAATAAAGGGGTTCACTTTGAAAAAAATGCCAAGTCCTATTGTGGCTATTCCGACAATCTGTAAAGATTCAAGATCTCAATACATTATCATTGTGACATAGAATACGTTCCCGGTTAATATATTCAGAAAATATGCATAAATCAGATTTCAGTTGCAAATGTGCTTCTTGTAAGAGGATATTTCAGCACTAGTGCACAAAACCATACCAGAATACACACTCAACACATTGTACAGCTTTGGGGAATCGAATTCGGCTCTTCGTAGTCACAAACTCAAAGCTTGCTGGATTCTCCGGGCCTGTATTGTATTATGAGCACAAAGTTCACGAGTAAATGTAGTAATACTGGTGTATTACGGTGTCCTCACTCACTCACTCATAGTGCTAACTTTAAAAGCATTAAGTTTATATGTGAAGACGTATTACCTGCCCTGTCCGGTATGGTAACCAAACGTAAAGATTATATTTGCATACATTACAAACATAAACAAAATCATATGAAATCTCTGCTGATAGGCATACACTGTAAATATATAAATCTGAATTGTACCTCAAATGTTGTGAAATGAAGAGAATAAAGGCTTGAGTTTAGAGGATATTGCTCAACATGAAGGGAACATTGAAGTTTTATGGATAGATTATTGTCACTCTGAATCTGTATGCATATATTTAGATATGAAGCAGACGAGGCTGTTTCTCTCGTCTCTTTTATGGCGACCTCAGGTGAATAAATCAGTGGAAGGTCACAGGCTATTTGACCATTACCGATTAATATCAGATCATTTATGTACATGAAGCTTAAGTGAAACGTTTTTGGCAAAATTGGATGAGCAAGGAGGGGATCTGAAATTAATGTTCACATGAATGTCTGCATGAAATGCGTCACAAAACTAATGCGAGTGCCATCTCATAGCATAGAATGCGTCATGAAATTAATGAGTGAGTGAGTTAATGCTTTACGTCACATCGGCAATATTTCAGCCATGTCGTGACAAGTATGAAATTAATATATATAGTAATCATCATATAATTCAGTAAGGTATGATAACGGTTCTGTTGAATAATAACATTTGCTGTTTCCTGCTGTAGTTATTTGACAAGGTTACAAAGTAAAACACATTGTAAATGTTGCTTGAGTAACTAGTTGAACAGACTTTAATTGTATCAAATAGGAGGGTTTCAGAAAAGTTTATATTTAGGTGAGGAGGAAAAGCAACTTACAGCAAATATGACATTGAAGAAGATGAAGAGGCACCTGAAGGTCTTTGTGCACCAGCCCAGTTCCATCTTAGCGTGTGTAGTCTTGAGGAATATTGCTCCAGGTGTAACAGATGTAGGTGAGAAGTTTGACCTTAGAGTTTACCTCTGAAGCACAACATAACTCATATAAGCAACTAATCTAAGTTGAAAAACTTATCATACTTTTTAACCACTTTTGCTACAATGATACTCCCAATTACCTGAACAGACCAGTAGATTTAACGTAGCTATTATCTACACGCATTTCGATGTTTTGAATACAATGTCAGCATAAAAAAATGTTCTGTTCTATCAATTTGCAGATATTTAAACATATGTTATCACTTTGAAAGAGATTGTTCGGAGACTGTCATGTTAGTAGGGCTTATCCGTACATTTCCTAGTGAACTAATTTTAGATGATATTAGCTTTCATTTTTGACAAATTGCCTCGACCTGAAGATAGAGATGTAAATATAGCTATGGCAACCACGTTTAGGAACAAATGTCCCATCGATCAAGGAATGAAGTTTTCCCCCAAGTTTGTAGTGTGGGATTGTGGTACATGTATACAAAGGTGTAAAATCAAATATTTTGACACAATTCAACTTGATTTGGTTATTTTCTGAGATTGCACAAATTCAAGCAAATCCTTCGAATTTTTTAGAATCGACATTGTGATAATTCCACTTGTCTCAAATACTGTCTGTGGATATATAGAAAGTGTTAATGATTATGGTTAATCTTTGAGACAAGGATCAGGGATTTGGTGTTACGTATGCAGAACCTGCAATATGTCGTTCTGAGTACGGATTTTTAATGGAGCTTTGAAAACCAGTCAAAAAAGGAATTGGACCTGTCTTCATGTGTCATGCCAAAAGTATCTCAGTTAACATACTGACCTTAATATGGTTTTAATATGTAACTCATACCATTTTCTCCCATCAAACACTCAATTAATTGTATTTTTCTTTTAGGGTTTATCAGTGGGAACTACGACAGACATATCATGGAAGTTCAGACAGACTTGGATGACTGAAAGATGGGACAGAATAGGTTTATTCCCATTCTGGTTCCTCTTTTCAGTTGTGCATTCAGCCAATTACAATATCACGCACGGAATAAGTAGGGAAGTCACTTGTGGTTATGACCATCATATTGGTAGCAGAATACGTCTTCGGAGTCATACATAGTAATAATCAAATCTTTATATTTACTTAAGAATTGACCTTCACTTTGAGTGAGTTCATTGGAGTATGAACCTTTATAGAGTGAGGGCCAAACTGTATGAACGTCGGAGCTTGCACCCCTTGGGCCATGTGGGCTTTTTTTTACAAACTGTGGTGACCGTAGATACAGTCACATATGTATCTTCAGAAGTCAATTTACCAAAAATGAAAGTAAATGCCATCTGCCATTTACTGATAAAAAACAGTATGTGAAATGCGGGACTTCACTGACAACAGGTAAACGTTGGGGGTAAGACATTTTGGAAAGAAGTAGCCATTCCCATGGGCACCAAATGTGCTCCCCTTCTTGCTCATCGTTTTCTTTATGCAAATGAATCGGAATTTCTGCTCGGATTGGCAAAGTCAAAAGAAGTTTAACTTAAGCTTCGATGATCTGATATCGTTCAAATAACCATTCAATTTCAAATACCCTTCCTCTGATTTACCCACCTGAACAAGAAATAAAGGAGACCGTTGAGACCGCCTGTTTCATATTTAGATCTATGCCTAAATATACAGTTTCACACTTTCCACAAGACTGTATGACAAGAGAGATGACTTCACCTTACCATTAGTCAACTTTCCTTATATGTCGAGCTATTCATGCAGCTCCGTCATTTGATGTTTACATTTCACAACATTTGAGGTACATTCGAGCGTTCCCTTTCTACCGAGATTTCAAAGAGCGACATACGACTCTGACAACTTTCAGTATAGATTTCTTATGATTATGGATTTTTTTCTCGCTAATACTTTCAGCTTATCTTATAGATCGAACAAGAATGATAAAAATAAAGTAAAGAACACTATCCCAAAACCTGTTTGGTGTCATCCATGTTTTTTTAATGATGTACAGGTATGTTCCTCATAAAAACTTCTTATCCTTCGGATAGTGGCCAAAAAAGTTCAGTTCAGCCTCAAAGTTCAAGTGAGTGTACAGCGTTAGTTGGTCTGTCACCGATCTGTCGTGACTCCTTCTCTAAACCAGATGAGTGTATGAACCTGACACTTTATCATTACACGACTTTGTTCACTGTTTATAAAATGGAATTTTACTTTCAAAATACACAACCGAAATGAATAAAGAATCTTTTCGGATCTTATATCCTACAAAAAGCCGAATTGTTGAAGTGAAATAAAAATAAAGTAGGTCCATATATAATCACAATTTAAAAAAACAACAAGAAACTTATATATTTCTCGGAAACCTTAAGGTCCACCATGTGTTCTTCTTAAAATTGAAACACTAATAATCACATAATGGTCAAATGCAACAGAGATTAAACTAATTTTGTTTTTACAAATACGTCATTTATTTAGGCATCACCATAATCTCCACTGACCTTTAGCGACTAACATAAAATCTTATATCTCAGGAACCTCTGACTAAAAGTGATGATATCCTGAATGTGCATTGCCGCATTAATGTTCTCTAAACTGACTTCATTGAATATAGTTCTCGCTTTCGCTCAGTTATTATAGGTACAAAAACTGACTTACTGTAGGATTCAATTTCATTACACGTTCATTCTATTAAGAACAAAGGCAATGTGGACCCAATTTGAATGTACAGGGTAACAATCCATTCACAGAGGAGGCCTAACCTCATGCTTACATTGCTGTCTCACCTTTTTTTGCGCTGCCAGATTACACGGTGTCTCGAAGCATACACAACGTATATGTACGCACAACTAGTAATAACAGGTACAGTGCGATACCTTATACTGTAATTTCACTGAATATGTCGTCCTAATATAATGCAGGGTGTGACTGATCATGAATTATAACGATATTAAGTGGCTTTCAGGTTTATAATTAAAAATATATTAACGCAACCGTTCATATAACGATGAACACGCCAAGTATCAACTTTCAGGTCAAATTTCGAATTCATGTGACCGTTCAGATTGCCTGAAATCACCATAACGGTTTTATTTGACAAAATCAAATGTCATGAAGGAGGTTGTGCAGAAACAGATACAGATAGCTTAGTATCCACAATATGACCTTGGGGACAACAAACCAAAGATCATACTTAGTGCGTAAGTTGGATTCGAATAAATATTAAACGTCAATGTCATACAAGAGTCAGGGCATCCACCGAAACCGATTCCATTCGGTGCAAAAGATAAGAAATAACTAATCTAGTAAAAAGGTTTTAAAGGGCAGGTTCAACTTGTGTTTTTTTTTACTTTGTCAATGCGAAATGTTAATATTCAACATGAAGAGTATTTACCGAGTAGTTTCGATGAAAGTTGGAAGAGCCCATGCGCATTTGGACACATCCTTATCTTTAACAGTGACATATTGTCGGTTTCTATTTCACATGCATCAAAGCCACCTTTGCTAAAACTGGGCAAATATTGGGGAAATATAGGGGAACGTTTGAAACAAATAGGGGTGTTAAGGTATTTTCCTTGACTTACAACTAAAGATACAGCTGTATAATGGAAATTTGTGCTTACCAGATACAGGTTTTTAATTGTCAATGGACATTCACTATCTTTCCTGACATTTATATGCATGGGAAGCATCCTTATGAGCAATATCAGTCAGTTCAATTCCTAATCAGTCCTAATCTTGCTTCAAACTGAATGTCTGAATGACCGTGGTGGTTATAATTATTGACTAGATGTGGGAGACATGGCTGGATACCAAACCTCAGCGCAGAGAAATGACAGGAACGTTTCACTACCTTTTTGTTTTGCTCCTACAAAAAAAAAATCAAAAAAATCTAAAGCACCTAGGTAGTCAGTTGTGCAATAAAAATATGTCAAGTATAGGGATAAAATGTCAATATAGAAAATATTGGGAAAGTTAAAAATATAGGAATCTATAGGAATTAAAGGAACGCTGTTATGCCTGTATTTCATAACACAAAACCCAGAATGATATTCAGCTATGTTATACAATTCAAATGAGCACCCAAATTGAATGTGAAGAAAAACAGCCCATTCTCACTCGTAAGTGTGCTATCTCACGTGTCTTGCGCTGCCAGCATACTCAGTGTCCATGACTAGCAATTCCCAATATAGTGTGATACCTTTTATTGCCTTTATGCTGCATATGTCGTCCTTGTATAATGCAGGGCGTCCATTGTCATGAGCTATCATATTAAGTGGGTTTCAGATATATAATTAATGAAAAGGTTATTAACGCTTACTAGAAAGTGGAAACCATGTTCAACTCACATTTCGAATTTATGTGACTATTCATATACCAGCAATATCATATGGCCGAATTCATTAACAAAATAAAATATACGTAGAGAGGTTGTGCAGAATTATATTCAGATGTATAGCTGATTATATCTCTAATATGTAGTCTATATAACAGAAAATTATAACATGATACGACTAAAATGAGCAGCACATAAATGAAGTCTGCAAAATGCTTTTGAAACCATACTTTATAAAATTTATGTTTATTCTGTTATTGGCGACATCCTCGTGGTGAGTGCTGGGTAACGCTAATAGCTTTCCCCCGTGTAGAACCGGGGCAGAATGTGTCCACAGCACCCCATTGCTGGTCGTAAAAGGCGACCGAATTGGGCAACCTGTTTGCCGTGGGTTGCGCCCCTGTGTCGGTGGAGGACGGGATTCTGGTGGTTGAGGGCACTGAAGTTAGGAACAGTGTTCTTTTGCTCCAAACACCACTTCTACCCTTACTTCACCTAGACGGGTGGTAGAATGGGCCCGGTTCTAACAATCGGCTGGTCATGCCATGCCCTGTGTATGGAAAACGTTCATGTTAAGCATGTTCTGTATCTTTGAATGCTGTAAATGAATGTTCTCACTGAAAATTATATGTACAATGAATGCCCCATGCCAGAAGGCGGTGGCTCATGGGCCAATCTGGTAATGTTGACCTCCAAACTCAATATGTATCCAATTTCTTGTCATGGGCAGAACCAGCCTGGCATTTATTTTGGTATACAGATCTTGCTGTTTGTGTCATATTTTCTGGAGTATAACAACCCTGTAGCCCTGGTGTTTGCATCCTGGAGATCCGGTGCATTGCAACACTGTCTATAATGATACTCATGGTGGATGGGGAGCAGGGTTGCTGAATCACTTCAAAATAATCATGGCTCACTCACACTCTGGTTAAAAAAGACGTCATTTAGACTCAAGTTTGTCTGATGAAGCTCATTCTCTTCCTGATTCCTTGACTCGATTCCTTGTGATCGAAGCCACAGATCATGAACCACTCAAACTAAATCCCTTTGCTATTCCCAAAGCATATATATTGTGGAGAAGTTAAAAATGTCACACGATTGCGTACTGGATCTCTTCTGGTGGAATGTGCGAGGAAACAGCAGTCTCACATCTATGAAACACTTTGCTAATATTGAGGTTACTGTTTCTAAGCATAGGACGTTGAACTCTTGTGGTGGCATTGTTCGTGACAGGACACGTTCCCTTTCAGACGTGACAGAAGATGAAATTGTTTCTGAACCTAAAAGTCAAGGAGTACAAGCCGTCAAACGTTTCACTTTTGCTCGTCCGTCGGTTCCAAATTCAATTAAAGCAGGTTATGTCAACATCGGAGTGGGGGTGCATGTTCCCAATCCACTCCGATGCTATAAATGTCAAAAGTTTGGTCACGGTTCGAAAACCTGTAGACGCCCTGTTGTTTGTCATCAGTGTGGTGGCAACCATGAGAGTGCGGATTGTACTCACGATCTCAAATGTGCCAACTGTGAATGCCAGCACATGGTCTCTTCCAAATCCTGCCCAGTATTTCAAACCGAGACGAAAAAAATGAAAGGTAAATGTGAAAAACCACCTCTTCTTCGGAAGTATCTCTTCACAACTCCTTAAGTGCTTTAGACATGGGGGTGACTCCATCGCCAGGAAGTAGCGATAGGAGTTCATCTTACTCACGTTCACGTGAGCGATCACCAATTGAGCCACCATGACCCACTCACCAAATTTAATTCAATGGAACTGTAGAGGATTTAGGAATAATTATACTGAGTTACAACTCTTAATTCAGGATTTTAAGCCATCTGCCATATGTTTACAGGAAACATATTATAAGGATACTGAAATATTTGATATTAGAGGATATACCTCCTACAACGTCCGTCCACGAAGACCTCTGTGGCAGTGATCATTTCCCAACTATTTTAAAACCTGCCTTACCTTCAGATGTTCCTCTTTCAACTAAATTGAACTTCACTAAGGCCAACTGGCCTTTATTTGAAATGCTCTCATCCAATAAATTGAAACCTGATCTATTTATTGACGCGACTGATCCTGTACAATTATTTTCGGAGGTATTAAACAAAATGGCAAATGAATGTATCTGTCCTCTGCAAAGCTAGGAAGGCACGGAAAAAGGCTGAACACTATTTCCGTCGCCATCCCATGGTCCATAATTTGAATAAATATAAAATCTTAAATTGTAAAGCCAGGCGTACGTTTAAACAAAATAAACGCCAATCTTGGCAACATTATGTTTCCTAAATACACTCACGGACGCCCATGTCCAAGGTATGGAACATGATACAGAAAATTAAAGGTAAGGGTTCTAAATGTAGCGTCCACCATCTTAAGAATGGGGATGACCTTATAACTAATAAATCGGATGTTGCAAATAAACTCGGTGAAACGTTAGCAAAAAATTCTTCTTCCTCAAATTATGTGCCTCAATATCAAAAATTTCAAAAACAGCAGGAAAAGAAAATGATAAATTTTAAATCAGATAATGGGGAAGATTATAATGAAATATTTTCGATCCATGAACTTTTATAAAACTCTTGGACAAGCTCGTGATACTGCTACATGAGCTGATAATGTACACTATCAACTCCCGAAGCACTTATCAGAACCGTGTTTAGAAACCCCTTTGTTAATTTTTGATGATATATGGACATCTGGTAAGTTTACTTCTTCCTGGCGTGATGATAGTTATACCCATACCGAAACCTGGACGGGATCACAGTGATCCCTCAAATTAAAGACCAATTTCATTGACCAGTTGCGTTTGCAAAACTATGGAACGCATGGTCAGCAACAGATTTACATGGTACTTTGAATCAAATAATTTAATTACAAATATTCAGTGAGGCTTTCAAAAGAATCGAAGTACCGTTGACCATTTAGTACGGTTTGTGAATCATTTGTGAAAAATGCAATCATTAATAACCAGCATTCAGTGTCTATCTTTTTCGATTTAGAAAAAAAGCGTATGACACAACGTGGAAACACGTGATTTTAAAGAATTTACATGATTTTGGATTGAGAGGCCGTTTGCCAGAATTTATATCAAGTTTTTAACTGACAGACAATTTCAGGTCCGCGTGGGTTCTATCCTGTCTGATCATTATCATCAGGATCAGGGTGTCCCACAAGGCAGTGTTTTGTCTGTCACTTTATTTAGTATAAAAATAAATAGTCTTTTAAAGGTTTTAAGTGATTCAGTAGATGGATCATTTTTCGTGGATGAGTTTCACGTTTCTTGTCGTGGAAAAAATATGCATACAATAGAGAGGCAGTTGCAAATCTGTCTCAATAAAATTCATAAAAAAATATAAGCCGCATAAGGACCCTGAACTATTTTTAGATGGCACCCCTTTCAAAGTTATAAAAGAGGCCAAGTTATTGGGCCTTATTTTTGATAGTCATTAAACTGTCCTTCCGCATATTAATTACCTTAAAGCCAAATGCCTGAAGGCACTCGATTTGTTGAAAGTAGTTTCTAATTCTGAGTTGGGAGGGGATCAAACACCCTATCAAAGTTGTAAAAGAGGCCAAGTTATTGGGCCTTATTTTTGATAGTCATTTAACTTTCCTTCCGCATATTAATTACCTTAAAGCCAAATGCCTGAAGGCACTCGATTTGTTGAAAGTAGTTTCTTATTCTGAGTTGGGAGGGGATCAAACAACCCTCTTACACTTGTACAGGTCATTGATCCGATTAAAACTCGATTATGGCTCCATCGTCTTTGTTGGAGCCTGCAAAAGTAATTTAAAATAACTGGGTACTACCCATCATCAGGGCCTGAGGCTTTGCAATATCTTTACAATATGTCACTAAATTATATTCTAATCAATGAAATCCAGCTTTTAGTTGCGTCTTTAATCCTCTTTATCAAGATATTTACAAAAAAATCATCTCTTGTTCCACCACTCGAAATCAGATTCCAGTCTGCTATGTTTGCTTCAAATATTAAACTGCAACATATTGCTCCCTCTGAACTGTGTTCATCACCTCCTTGGCAAATGGTAAGGCCAGAGGTAGATCTCACATTAACCAAATTAAAAAAATCTGAAACAAATCAACTAATTTATCAACAACAATATAATAAATTAAGGAGCAGTTATGATACTTACCAATCCATATTTACAGATGGATCCAAGGATGGTGACGCTGTCGCCAGCGCCACTGTCATTGGACCCAGAACCATATCATCTAGAGTACCGAATGACAGTTCCATTTTTACAGCAGAATCACATGCAATATTAACTGCTCTCAAATATATAAATACTAAATCTAAACATAAACGGTTCATTATCTCTCTGATTCACTTTCCTGTCTTCAGGCAATTAAGAATATATCTTGTCAACATCCACCTTTACGTGAAAAAATAGAACTACATAATGGTCTTGCTACTGGCCAGTACGACATCGTCTTTTGTTGGTTGCCAGGCCATGTAAACGTTGGTAACATTGATAACACAATGGCCGATGCTGCTGCTAAAGCAACACTCATCAAATCTGGGACACCACTTCTCATCCCATATAGTGATTATAAACCTATAATTAGATCTTACATCCGTGATCTGATGCCAAAGAAGTGGGACACCCAAGTAGGTATCAATAACTTACATGAAATTAAACCAAATATCAGTTACACCTACTTGGGTCGTCGGTCCAGATTTGAGGAGGTCATAATACGACGATGTCGTATTGGCCATAGCAGGTATACAAATGAATATTTATTGAAAGGCGAGGATTCTCCATTTTGTATCCCTTGTGATGATAGAATCACAGTCAGGCATGTCCTGCTTGACTGTATTGATTTTTCCGTCACAAGGGATAATTTTTCTCAAAGTGTCATCTATAAAGGATCTTTTTAATCAAATACATGCTCATTTAATCATCGTTTTTTTTAAAGGAAATAGAATTTATTAATAAATGTTGATGTACTTAGATATATATTTTATAAATTGGAGGTATATGATAATTAACTGAGATTGTTAGTTGCAATATCCTCGAAGGGGGTAGAAGTAGCCTAAAATTATTGTACCCCGAGAGGATATGTAAGCCCACATAATCAAAGTAATTTTATATCTGGCAGTGTTTTCATCGTAGTATATTTGTTGGTTTTAAATCTCCGGCTAAACCTTGTCAATGTCGCCAGTGACTAAAGGGATGGTGTAAATCCCGCTGGGGTCCATGCAGGTAGCAAAGTTACTGTGAAACAATATGCGTGAAACAATACGTTATCTGTGCGTAAAAGAATTCAGTGTGAAACTAACAAACAGTCGGTGCTTCATTAAACAACGGCGAATTTGAACAAATAGTTTGCACATTCATTCCTAATAGAAAACTACACATTACCATGTAAATATTTCCTGATGTTTTCAATCATACCAAGGTTAAGACCAAAGCGAACACAAAACTTGAATTACGTTATTGAGATAGTCTGCGTTTCGTGTTTGGAATCTTTTTCAATAGTTAAATTTGTGCAAATTGATTTTAATAATCAAATCTCCGATATCTTAATTATAAGTGAGTATAAATTCGATGTTTTGTTATCGTTAAATAACAGCGAGATGGTAAATTTTGAACCATTTCAGTAAATGTATTACCCAAAACAGAAAACAGAAAAAAACTCACTTTTCGAGGTCATCATGTCAGTTACAGAAATACGAACATTCGGGTTAATCTAACGTGACATGTTATAACATTTGCAGGAAATAATTAATGACTTATAAATGTCACCCATCTTAATTTCAAGCGTTTTGGTTGAATATATACGATATACGCATATACATTTCTTGTGTGGTGATGCTAGCAGACGTTTGAAAATCAAACATGGCGTGCATCGCTTGACCTCAGCACAATTTACTGCTATTTTAATCTCAGCAAAGGAGAAGGCATTGCCTTCATATATATGCATTGGCGAAAGTTGACGATCTTCTGAATCGAAGAATGTTTTATTTGTCATTTTCCGTTTAATATGACGAGTGAAAAACGAAAATACAGATCGAGAATTCTGACAGCAATATTTTAGTAAGTACAAAGCTCACCGGATGTGATGTCACAGACAGGGGTAGTCTACTTATAATCTTTCGTTACAAAACAATAAAAATACATTTTGAAATATTTCGCCTGTCACAAACAGAATAAACACAAATCATTACATAGTATCAGTAATCACCACTAGTATGAAATAACAATGTGATTTTCAGGATATAATTGGCGTATTTTTTAATCCGTTTGATCTTCCATGCTCCCGTGAGCCGGTGTCCCGGTATAAACTCTACCCCGTACAAATTCTCCCCCTGGAGATTTTATACCGGTACAGATTCTCCCCCGGGCGGATATATTTCGCGCCCCCTCTCAGTATAAAGTCTCCCCCCTATATCCTTGAAATAATTATCTTTAATGTAAGGAGGGTTACTTTACAAAATAGATTATGAAATATGATCATAATGAATTGATATTTCAGCATATTGTATTTGGTAACTGTACCTTCCATCCTAAAATAATTATAAGACATAATCATACCAAACAAATTTGAATGAAATGACTTAATGTAACAAATACATGTACGGGTACTGTTGTAACTGAATTCAGAAATATTAATCCTCGCAAACATTCGGTTTTGACACTAACTAGGTAAACACTGTCAACATATCCACGCGCGCCTCCAGCTCAGGCTGTCCGTTATACTCTGATTTAAGATCTAAAATATATTCCTTAATACAGGCTACGATTTGAAAATGGTATCAGTGTAATATCAGTGGCTAGAATATCATGGAGCAACCAGGTTTCTGTTAAACATACAACATCATAACTATCTAATTCAGCACTGATTAAATCTACTTTGTCTTTAAGACTGCGTACGTTTAGATATATAATCTTTAAATCTGGACTATGCAAAGGTCCTGGATTCGGATGTATATCACCGCAGCAGAATAGAAAAAGTGAAACTAAGAATGATAATCGGAAATTATATAAGCAAAATAACCCAAAATATAGAGAAATGTGCATCATCTTCCCGAAATGATTAGCATGTAGAATAGATTCAAAAACACCCACCGCCAGCCTGTATTGAACAACATCAACTGGCATCGTCAAAGCAAAGTGTACTTGTAAAAAACAACAACGAACAATGCTCGATTATCTTGAACGGCGTGGTTGATGATACATCTGTGTGTTTAAAGTGGATTTTGACAGCCCGGGCCAAGTCGTATCCAACACAGGCCAAACACTTCTGATAGAGATTATGTTGAGAATGTAGAGACACTATAAAGATGTATTTAGGTACGGTAAATAAAATACTAATCTATAGGTGTGAATCCATTTCATGTTATATCTGTGAGGTTTAAGTTGATTTTGACAGCCCGGGCCAAGTCGGACCTAACACTTGTGAGACTGTTGAGAGTATGGGGTGAAGAGGTCTACTTTAACCAACGTGTCTGCTTTAAATACGATGAACAGTGGCATTATAAAGTGGTATTTACTTAGATATAGTACGTTTCTATAAATATAAACGCTACGCCGACAGATGGAAATTTGTATCACGATAGCTTGAAGTATTTAATACGTTTCAAATCTTATTTCGTTTAACGATTGATCTTTTACATGTTACCTAGATCAGCGACGCTTACACACAGCTCCACTTTCTGGTTTTCAAGTGATTTACTCCGAAGTACTTAATAGTGGTGCACGTTTTGGGTTGGTGATTGTTCAGTAATGACATGTGTGTATGTTGCATCAATAATATGTAGGTATGATCGCCGATAATGAAGTAATTAGCCAATAACACTTTGGCCCGTCTTGGCCCGGCCCGGCCCGACTTTTAGGCAATGCCCTCAACTATTTAACTGCATGGCAAGTATTTATAAAAACGACCGGGGGAGGAAATATTCTGGGGGGAGATTTTATTTCGTAGGGCGGGGGAGAGTTTATTTCGAGAGGGGCGGAACTGTACCGGTATAAATTCGCCGGAGGGAGATTTTATTCTGGGGGCGAATATATTTCGTGACACCGGAAACCGTAGCCGATGAATCAATATGCCACATGCAAGTTTCTCGGTATCTTTCATTTGAACTTCTGTTCATATATAAGGATCACCATTCGATATTACGTTGATATGAAGGGATCTGATTCATGTATCTGCAATGTACACGCCGATGATTTTGTTTTCACTATATTAATTGTGTCCCACGCAATACGTCTATAGATATCGTCGATCGGCAATGATCCCCCTCCACAACAGGTGCGGGTAAATGGGTGTGACAAAATAACATTCATGCTTTGCGGAATATCATAAGATATACGCAATTTCGTGATGTATATATCATTAAATACTACAAATATCAGTGTTAGTTTCACATTAAATGCTGGATAGTTAAAGGATTTTTGTTTTTTATAATATATTTATAGATTCTAACATGATTCCACGGAGCATTTTCAAATATATTCCATAAATATAAAGACTGCAATGGTTGCGTATTGGTGATAGATTTGTAAATGTTTAATTATTTACACCTGTTCGCAGTTTTTAAAATTGTTAGTTATATTTTTTTATTAAGTAGTTATTTTTTTCCAAAATAAATGTGTGTATGGACACTAAATATTGGTCAATGCATCAGCACAGTGTAACTGATCAAACTGATCTCTTGAACATCAATTATTTGAATTAGTAACTATTTGATTTCATTATTTAATTTAAGCATTCCAAGAATAATAAATAAGTAGATAAGATCCTTAACATATACATACATAACTCATGTAGACATTAATCTTGTGTATTTAGTTGTTTGTTTCCTAACAAAACAATTCTAAAATAATATTGTTATATGAAAATGATACATTAATTTCTTGTAACAGTTTCTTGTAATGACATTTGTTTTTGTTTAATCTCAAGCACCAGGGTGGCACTCAAGCTGGTGAGTTAGCCATATGTTTATTAGAGAACGTTATCGTTTGAGAAAGGATGAGAGCAAATACATGGACATTGACAATTCTTGCATTTCCGTTCTATTGGAGAAAAGTACATGGATAATATCCTACCTCGTGTATTTGTTACTGGTTTCTCACCAGTGAAATAATGTGTTATTAGTCTGGCAGGACTTTCCAGGTTTGTTGCAGTATGCTCAGGTGTGTGACAGTGACGCCCATGGATATCCCTAAAGGAACACGAACCATGCATGGTGAAGTGTGGGCAATTGTTTTTTGTCTATCAGTCAATGTGATGTACAAAGAATCAAGTTAGATAGAATTATAACTTTTAAAGCCCTCATTTCTGAGGTGTCCGTATTTTTCAGATTGTTTTTCTACTTTTAGGACCAAACATGAGCCGATTACCTGCATTTGGTTACCTATACAAATAGTCATTTTGAAATGTGATATGGAATTCTACTGACGCGAAATATTTTTATCCCATTTTCCAACGAAATCCTGTTGAAATGTGATTTTTGTACCTAAAGTTCCTTGTGAGTGTGTATCCAAACCGGTTTGTGCTTTTGAACCCAGAAATGTTTTGTATCAGTATCAAAGATACACATTACTTTCGTGTCAAACAGTTAATTTATCATCATTTTCCTATCAAAACACTACAATTAACAAAGGGTTTACCAATTTATCAGGCCTCTTTTTCAGATTTCACTTTCCTATCTAAATCAAACCAACAATGTGGACTGACTTCACTCAAGGACCACGTACAGTTAGTTATATTATGAACTTGATGAAATGTTTTATCATAATGTTCTGCTCATTGTTTGCAATAAACATGAACACATAGATATAATCGTATATATTAAGTATAGTTTTCTTGGGTACAAGTATTTTGGTTACAGTTTTGGGGTACAAAATCAAACAAAACCTACATTCAGACAGTCGCCTTGTACCTAGTTTCATCCGTCCTGAGGATTTGGGAGGTTAGGAGTAGACGTGTTAGAAACATCCTTGGTATTTTACGTTGTCCTTCTTGCAATGACAGATCAATCCCAATATTGTGTTGTTATTATTATTATGGCACATCAATGTGTTATATCGCTTGCCGTTGCCGTCGTTTTCAGAAAATAATTTAAAAAATCATCGTTCGTGGAATCCTTTACGATTTCGGATTTTTCCCTTCAAATTTGATGTCACGCACCGGCGGCTATCATGATAATATAGCAAGGAAAACTATTACCGCGGTGGAAATACTTTTCTGTATTTTCATTATAGTTTTTGACATTTTCGCTTTTGTTTTTCACATTTTCGTTTTTGTTTTTGACATTTTCATTTTAGTTTTTAACCTTTTCGTTTTTGTTTTTGTCATTTTCATTTTAGTTTTTTGACATTTTCGCTTCACTTTCAGCGATTCAATATCTACTTTATACATGATCTATCACATATTTGTATGAAGAATAGCGTTAATTTACAAAAGGGTACGATAACAGTAAGTGAAATATCAAAATATTGAAAAACATACTCCATGTCCCTTATGGGCCACCGTACAATGCAGTAACATATTGAAGATCCGATCTCAAGAGCAACATGAAAAAAACTTACAGGTAAATGACATTACAGGCGGATTTCGGACAACATTTGAATCACTTTGTAAGGGAAAGTCAAATGCCACTCGATCCGTGAAGATCCGGGGTAGAATAGGTCTTCAGCAACCCAAGCTCCCGTATAAGGCGACTATGCTTATCGTAAAAGGCGACTAACGAGAACGGGTGGTCAGGCTTGCTGACTTGGTTGATGCATGTCATCAATCCCAATTGCGTGGATCGATGCTAATGATATCAATCACTGGATCGTCTGGTCCAGACTCGATTATTTACAGACCACCGTCATATAGCTGGAATATTGCTGAGTGCGGCGTTAAACAACAAACCAACCAACCAAATGCAACTTCTTACCTCAATAACAAAGTTATTAGCACTTTTAGTTTAATACAGGGGCGTTCGGGTAGCCAGGTGGTTTAAGCGTTTAGTCGCAAGCCCATTTCTGGTGTCCCCCGCCGTGATATTGCTGGAATATTGCTAAAAGCGGCGTTAAACAATACTCACCCACTCCAGTTTCATGACCTTGACCTTTAAACTCTGTGATGAACTGGCAGAAAATATTACATGATGTGGTGTAAGAACACGTAGGATACATGCTTTCAAACTCACGCGTATAACCATCTTTATCCTTTCATTATTTTAATAATATGGTTTATAGAAATTGTAGCCAGGTTTCATGACATGATCTCTGAATATATTGACCATATACCGTGGTCACTTAAAAGATAATTCCGTGGAGACCCCTTCAGCTTCCTAAATATAAATGTCCTCAAAATCCATTCTTTATTAAAAACAAAGTTATTATTAACCTGCCTTCTTCAATTTGACTCCTAAATAATAATATTGTCTAATTGAACTCTTTTCTAAAACTTTGTTCTTTAAAGAAATTGCAGTTTGAACTTATGGCAATTAATTAGGAATAATGACCAAGTACACAAAATATAATTGATGGATATTTCATTAATTTAAAATATTTCTTCATTTTCAAGCGTAAATGTAAGTGAAATAACATTGAACTCGTCATTAAATCATATTTTACCTCATCTCTGAATAAGATTCAAGTGAATCCAAAATGCTCTCTAAAGTATGCTTTATTAGTTTAATGTGGACAGTTCCAAACAGTATTACAGTTCTGTGTATCACTGTAACTTAATTACCAATATAACTACATAAGGCGGCATAGTAATAGTGGATAGAGATTTCAAATGTGCACTTGTTTATTCGACACTGATCGGTAGTATATCACATATTATAATGTAGAATACTGTTCCTTTTCAGCATTTCTTCTGCACAAACATGCGGCAATGATGATTCCGATGATCTGGAAAATAAAGAAGTAAAATTATCGTTAACTTTATATCGTTACCATAAAATTAACTTCAGTGTTTCTAAAATGTGTCCAGCATGAGTGTCCACACAATTACGGTGTTTCCTCTTAAGGGATAGTCAGTATTATCTGTGTATCATTCGCTTTGGTGAAGGCACATATTGATGGGTGGATACAACTGTACCATTGTGTACATGTTTCTATATAACTGTGCCAAGTTGCCTCTCTTGGGCACGCAATGATCGTTGGTTCGAATCCCGGTTCGTTTTGATTATGTTTCCACCTTTGTCAGTACCATATCCGTGAAAATATATATCTCTATTGTAATTGATATGGACAACTATTTTGTATTTTCGGTTATATTTCTCTCATGTGTTCCGTATGTAATTATTCAAAGATAATCTGCCTAATCAATGTCTGTTTAACTCGCAACAAGATACTTACTGCCAACGCAACGATAACGGTGTCAGCAACAATGCCTCTCTGAGCAAAGAGGCGTATATAATAACGTAGTTGTGAGGAACATCCCTGTAAGATACACAGACACATGCGTATCAAAATCAACGTAAACATGGCCGTACCTGATGTTCACATGCATGTTGGAAAAATAGTTCAGTAAAAACAAAACTAAATTTACATCGACACGGAACTACCGTAATGACTTTTCCATGGTCCGATAAATTCCGAGAAGTATTTATTTGAGAAGGGTATGTGTGTATGCTTATATAGGTTTTGGTTATTAAGATGAGACTAAGATATCCAGAACATTAGGACGAGATGTACGGATAACTCATTCACCACATCTTGCATAAAATATTTATGAACCATATAGTTTAAGATACGCTAGAATTATGATCCTCGGAAATTTTAGGAAAGAATCTCTCTCTCTCTCTCTCTCTCGCTCTCTCTCTCTCTCTCTCTCTCTCTCTCTCTCTCTCTCTCTCTCTCTCTCTCTCGCTCTCTCTTTCTCTCTTACTTCAGAATACATCAGCTGATTCGGGCAGAAGTTGCTGCTGCTGGTCCAACTTGCGTCAAGATCAGTATCAGCTGATGACACACAACAGCTAATTGGCAATTTCCCCTGAAACATGTTTTACAAATATTTTGACCGTATGGACGGCTGTTTGGTTTGAGAATACATCAATTGTCATGTTTTGCGATTATTAGTGAGTCATGAGTCAGGTGATAATACATCTTTGATAGTAATTTGACATGTTAATCGAAAATTACATTTTTCTTAGCTTTAATGATATTTAGTCCGCTGTTATTGTTCATTATTTTTCAATGCCTTTATTATAAAAAGGTGCATTTACAACACGTCTCACTTCCAAGGCGGAGTTTACTGAGGGCGCGCTAATAATCATCTTTATGACGTCACACAGTTGGTGCACGGGGAATGACATAATACATAAATACGTTGCGAACGTGGGTGTAGCGATGCCCATGGCATGCAGGTATCATATACACAGCAGAATAAGCCCATATAGCTCTGAATGTTTTACAAATTGCACGCATTAATGAACCAACATGGTACGTTTACAAATACCACCATGGACACGACTTTATAGCCAAAATGGAGGCATGAGTTGTGTATCGAACTATAACTCATTACTAATTATTGTTTACAATACCTTCTTTGAAACAATAAAATCACGGTACACACCTTATCATTGCCAGTAAACACCGCATCATAATCTCTGTAATCGCGAACGCCACAGCAATGTAACTGTAAAGATAAGGATTCGGTGTTAGATTGGACCCCTAGACTGAAAGGTAGAGTGAGGGCTTTTTAAGTCTGTTACTTGTATATGCATATGAAATGCAAATACATTTTTATAATGGAGGACATGCTATCAAAACAAAGACATTTTCTGCTTTAATAAGTGAGGTTGAATAGTTATGTAAACAAAAGAGGCAAAACCTTTGCAATAATCATAGTTTTACGATTTCGACAATATCATGGCCATGTATGTATGTACATGTTGCCCCGTGCATAAAACACCAGTCAGTAAACTACAGTTAACACATGAAGGGATTCATGTGAAAGAAAAGCAAATATAAACATCTTGTATACGGTCTTAACAAATCTTAAAATAAACATAAAAAAGATCCGTGAAATTACTTTATTTTCTTAGATAATAACGTTGATCTGCTCGAGTGAGCTACATGTACAGTTCCTGCACAGACAAACCACATCATTCAGTGGCGTGACAACCATGAATTTTCTGAAATATTGCCGATGGTGCGTTTCAATTCAAGTAAAGTAGCATTGGACACATTGGTTTGGGTATCGTTTTCCTGATTAAAGGTACATTCTGCCCATAAAGCTGTTTCCTGTTACCTGTTTTTGAACATAGTCCCAAGGTTTGGTGAACTCGGTAGCATTCTCGCTGTACTTGTTCTGCAAACGGTTTTTAAGGGTGCTACTGAAATGGTCTCTATCCTTTCCCTGAAAACATTAAACATATGTATGAACGGGTTATAAAATATAAAGAAATGTCTGTGATTTAGTCGTTCAGAAAAAAGTAGTTCACGACTAGCCTTAGCACCATCCTCCGCCTTCTGAAGATAACACCTTTGGGACGTATTTCCTGAATGCGCTCGAAAATGACGTTACATGTCTCTGATACTATGATTTTGTTGATGCCCGAATAGATCCTGGAACTATCATCCCCACTAAGACAGCATATGTGAAACTTTGAGCAAAAGGTTAAAATTACATGAGTCAAGAGAAGACAAACGTCAGAAACAATTGCACACTAGGTGGAGAACAGACAAGTATAACAATATTGAAAGTGAGAAATCTGTTAAAGTGTTCTAAGTGTTGATGGGTGTGTGGGATGGGCCCGTGAGCTGCAACCCTTGATTGGTGTAGTGAGTTGCACCTCTTGATTGGTGATGTGAGATGCGACTCCTGGGCAGGCCAAAAGTCTATGATCAATGTTTCAAATGAAACTAAGATTATAATTCTTGCCGTAAAAAAAGAACTATGCCATTCTTTAAATTGTTATGCGAGGTAACCGTGTTAAAAAGATGAAAGGATATGTCCTTCACATTGTGGGTTAGACCTACCAGATCAAAGTACTTGGCTGCCGATATGATGAACACCAGTATTACGATGGGGATGGTCAGGGAAAAGGCGATGTACTGAATAATTAAGAGTACACTATTATACGATATGAACATTACATAAGAGCTAAAAAACAGTGTCAGGTACGCAGTTTCAACGTACCCTTGGGGCATGGACTGTTACTTGTGCTATTACACACACTGGTTTGTCTGTTACATATAGCGTTTTTAAACTGTTGCTTAAATATTGTTTCGGTATTGTAAAATAACATTCACTCATACCTAAGTTTTATGACACCATAAGGGATTCAATTGGACAGATGTGATCAGGGGCGTCATGTGTGAACGAACATGTCATGGTAAGTAATCATATACAATACATTGGAAAGGATTAGGGGTGACTAAGGGGTTGTTTCTACTCTTCAGTCTTGTGTCAATGTATAATGCTGTAAAGCATTACCTTTGCTTAGATACAACTGTGCCAGAAAATACCCTAATGAACTGTAGTCCTTGCTAATGTGTTCACTAATGTGTCAATGTATAATGCTGTAAACAATTATCTTTGTTTAAATGCAATTGTGCCAGTACATGTCCTCATGAACTGTAGTCCTTGCTATGATGCTATTGTAGTAACTGATATTTCTGTGATCTATTATCGTTGCTTGGATGCTATTGTGCCATTGGATATAGTGGTGAACAATTACCCACGCTGTTCTATAATTATACACAGCAACAAGTAAAATGTTATGAAAAATGTTAGTAAAATGTTGTTTGTTCATACCATTCCTAGCAAATACTTGTTCCTGGCAGCAGCTCCGACACAGCCACAGAAGCCAACAAAGACCACAAGGGCCCCAATGCCAATGATGATCCAGACGCTGTTGGCGAGAAATGTACTACTTCCATCCAGCTTAATTTGAGTGATGTAAGTAATAAAGGGGTTCACTTTGAGAAAAATGCCAAGTCCTATTGTGGCTATTCCGACAATCTGTAAAGATTAAGATCTCAATACATTATCATTGTGACATAGAAGAGGTTCCCGTTTAACATATTCAGAAAATATGCATAAATCAGATTTCAGTTGCAAATGTGCTTCTTGTAAGAGGATATTTCAGCACTAGTGCACAAAACCATACCAGAACACACCCTCAACACATTGTACAGCTTTGGGTAAACTCAAAGCTTGCTGGATTTTCCGGACCTGTATTGTATTAAGAGCACAAAGTTCACGAGTAAAGGTAATTGCTAAACTCATACTGGTGTATTACGGTGTCCTCACTCACTCACTCATAATGCTAATTTTTACCTGCCCTGTCCGGTGTGTTACCGGTGTGTTACCCAAACGTAAAGATTATATTTGCATACATTACAAACATAAACAAAATCATATGAAATCTCGGTTGATAGGCACACACTGTAAATATACACTGTAAAACACAGAGTCAATAGCACGTGCACACTTCCGATGTATTAAGATTCGCGAAAGGTTCATAGCCCTGATACAAGCAGATAATTGAACTGTAATTTGTTATCAGCTATTATCACCCTGGCAATATCACTGGTAAAACCACTATGAAACAGTATATATCCTGCCTCACGGGTGGTACCCGTCACAAACACATGCAAAGGCGAGTAATTTTGTTACAACAATTGGAGGAAACATTCTTTTTGCTACTGCTATGTCCTTAGGGGTTGAATGTTGTAACCCTGAAATCGCTTTTGAAATCTTCAAAGAAAGAGCGTGCTAAATTGTACCTCGAACGTTGTGAAATGTAGACAAAAAAGGCTTTAGTTGAGGGGATATTTATCAACATGAAGGGAAAGTTGAAGTCATCCCTCGTGTAATGCTGTTTTGTGGATATATTTTGGTCACTCTGAATCTGTATGTATATATTTAAATATGAACCAGACGAGGTCATTTCTCTCGTCTCTCTTATATCGACCTCAGGTGAGTAAATCAGTGGAAGGTGATTGACAATTTGACCATCACAGAACAATATCAGATCATTTATGTTCCTGAAGATTAAGTGAAACGTTTTTGGCCAAATTAGGTCAGCAAGGAGGGGAGCACAATTGATACTCTACATGAATGAATGTCTACATGAAATGTGTCGCCAAACTCATGCGAGTGCCATCTCCTAGCCTAGAAAGCGTCATGACATTTATGCAATTAGCCCCTACCTTGATCAATATAAAAACTAATCATCATATAATATAGTAAGGTATGAAAACAACTCTGTTGAATAACACCGTCCGCTTTTTCCTGCTACAGAACGTCTTCCGCTTGACTTGCGAATGACTTATCTTCCATCAAAACAATACTAGGACATTTTTTACTTTTTCAAATGAGATAGGTCAGATAAACTGATGGAATGTTAGAGGGGTAAAGTGAGCGTTGATATGTATAATCAAAAAATGTTGTTTCGGATTTGTACGAGGGTGAACAATGGTTTTCATGTAAACTTAAATTTACAAGGCTACACAGAAAACCACGCCGACATTTATATCTTGAAAGTAATGCTTGATTAACGAGTGTGAAACACACTTTAATTGAAAGGTCATTTATTTTTCGTAGGTGACGAGGAAAAGCAATTGGACTTACAGCAAATATGACATTGAAGAAGATGAAGAGGCACCTGAAGGTCTTTATACACCACCCCTGCTCCATCTTAGCGTGTGTATTCGTGAGGAATAAGGCTCCAGGTGTAACAGATGTTGGTGAGACGTTTGGCCTTAGAGCTTAACTCTGAAGCAAAACATACATCTCATAAAAACCTCTAATTTAAGTAGAAAAACTTATTATACTTTTAAAACTATTTTCTGCACAGACATGCTACAATGATGCTTCCAATCGTGAATACCGCCGTACTAATCCGCCAGGGGCGTGCGTATACTAGTTGTCATACTCTGTGACGGTTCCGCGATTAGAATGCGCTGCGAATCATTTAGCGCGAATTTCAAGTAGAGCCGTAGTCACGTTTATGTAAACATGGCCAGCCAGTTCCTGCTATGGTCAGTGCCAAAACTCAAATGTGCGCTCTTTTAACGAAAACCTTCGACAGCTGGAAGGAAACTTGAACTGATCGAGAGGTATGTAACCAGTTTTTTAGTTATCAAATATGCTTACATTCATAATCTGCGATATGCTCCGCAATTTCTACTATGCCCTTTTCTTGCCTGTCACTGTCAGGCCTACTGTGACTGACAAAATTAACTATCGATATATTTCAGTTGTTGCCTTCCATTAAACCATGACCTACCGTATAGTTACCCATAACAAAAGTACTAACTTTGGCGCCCGGTCTCAGATTATATAAATCCTCGATAAAAGGCGCAGTCTCCATTGCTTCCGTCGTCTGTTAACATTCATCGCACCCCAGAGACGTCATCTGTTTTCGAACACCCGATTGCTTTTGTAGTTTAGGGGGGCTTTTTATGAATATGATCAGCAGTGTTTTAACACGTAGTTCTCAACAAAATTCGGTACGACTTCCGCCCGTATCCGACAAGATTTGTTTTAAAAATAATTAAAAGGATTGAGCGTCAATATATTGGACATATTACTTTAGTATGGGGATTTCGGGCGGAAGATGTTCCCATAATTCTTTGGCATTAAAACCCATAAGGTTTATACAACTTTGAAACCTGTTGTATTTACAAAATATAGATGTTTGTCAAATTATAGTGTTATATTCCATTTCCTCTTCCTTTTTCGTCATGATATGGGCACCAGAATTCTGAATGACTTATGATAGTTTACAGTGCAGTGCTTACTGACATTTCTGTGTCCATGAAATGATTACTGAGTCTAAGTCACATTAACAGTTACCATATTTTTATCTAGGTATTTTATAAAACAGGGAAGTTTGCCTTCATGTCAATGTCCTTGTCGAAATGAAAATATTTTTCCCCAAAAGGAAAAAAAAGGAGGGAAGGGGTGAGAATATTCTCTCTCTCTCACACTCACACAAAAATATGTGAAAATGCGTTTTCAAATGGTATCAGTATATCTGGTATTAATTTGTCTTCTGGATATACAGGCATGAGATTATCAAACACAATTTAATCGTACAGGTTTCATTGCTTGATGCATGTCATTTATGAGATATATTAGTCATGGTGATAATGATATGAATTGTTTTCCTATAATATTATGCATTAATGCAAATCTGAAGTTGCACAAGTTAAAATGTATTTAATTTTCATTTCAGACTTGAATCTTATGACAGAAATATTGATTTTGTTGGGCCATCTGTCTCCATCCGACGTCCAGAAGATACATCATGGCCAGCGTCAGGATTTCAACAGCTGATGCCTTCCCATCATCAACTGCTGCCTCCCATTTCCAAAGAAACCATTGAGGGTTACTTCATCTACCGTATGGCAGGAGACAACCAAGCTGCACATGATATCAAGGCTATAGAGAAAGGTTCTCTGATGCTTGATGGGGGTAGGGTGCTGACATGCAGTGTTCACATACGTGCATCTATTGATGTATACTTAAGTGGCATCGTCAGTGCATCTATGAAAAACAAGGTAAAATATTTACACACCATCAAATAAAAAAAAAATTATGATGAAATTTGTACTCAAAGATGATGCTAATCCGAACTAGATTGAAACTGATTGAAAGTGAATTTATTAATGGGAAATTAAATTGCACATACATCACATCTTATGCATGACTTCTATGCTTGGGTTAATGGGGGTAGCCTAGTGGTCTAAGTGTTTACTCGTCTTGCTGAAGGACCAGGTTCGATTCCTTAAAAGGGTTCAATGTGTGAAGCCCATTTCTGGTGTCTCTAGTTGTGAAAGAGCTGGAATATTGCAGTTGTTCCAAAAATCGTAAAATTTAGATCATATTACATCCAAGGAAATATCATACCCAGGCCTCAACTACTATGTTATGATGAGGAAGAGAATATATGGATGTCAACTTCTTTATTATGAGGTTAAGGGGGGTTCCTCATTATATAGAAGTTGACATCCATATATTCTCTTCCTTATGTGTATCACTTCTAAATGCCTCAGTAAAGTTGATGATTTATGATTTTGTATATAAATGTGAAACTGTATATGACTAAATACTTATGTGTTGGATATTGGAGTGGAAAACGTTTTTAAATATTTGTACAAGTGTTGTTTTGAACAGGATTATTATGACAATGTAGTATCTAAATATTGTATTCAGAATCACCCGTAACAGCTGCAGAACTGCCGTCAAAAGGAAAATGGTCTCGGCATATTCTGGAAGATCCAAGGCCCAAAAAATACAGACAGATGAGTGGCTACAATGATCATGTGCGCAACATGATGACAAACTACTGCTCAAAGTCATCTCATAATATCGCCCTGAGATATCTTCACCCTTCATGCTAAGGACCATCACTACCTTAAACAGCCTTTACAGAGTACATGGTTAACATGGCACTGAAGGTACACAACAATGCAAATTCTGTTTTATAATACGTGTACATGTAAATTTCTTTAAAACCTGAAGTCTTTAAGATTTGATCTTTGTAATACACAGTTAAAATCATAGCTTGTGAGGAAACATAGCAACATCTTACTGTTTGGGGTTGTGTGTTAATGAGTGAGTGAGTTAAAATTTATGTCGCATCGGCATTATCTCAGCCATATAGCGACGAGACCAAGTTAATATATTTACAATGTAGTCATTAATGCAAAGTGTTGTTTAAAAACATATTTGAGCATACTACACTACTGCCTAGAAGTTCATTCCCCTTACACGCATGGGCAACGCGTTACGCAACCCGTGTGCACCCCGTTGGTCACTCGTGTGGAACCCGTCCGCCACGCGTGTGATACCCGTGTGCAACGCGTTGAACACGGGTGTGCACCCCTTTCGTCACTCGTGTGCAACGCGTGTCACACTCATTAGAGGGGGGACAAACTTTTGACCAAAGGAGGTCCGATGTTTAGCTGAACCTGGAGGTGGTAACAAGGAGATAACCTTTTGATTTCCTGACGAATAAGGAATTCACATACACATTTTATTACACATATGTACTTGCTGATGTCTCATTTTTAGATGTGATTTTGTTGGAAAATATGAGTACTGTTGTGGCTTCTACATGATGTTTTGCGATGGTGTTAAGAGAATACATGATCCTGTTAAATGTTATTGATATTCAAATGCTTTTTTGTGATTTGACATTAAACGTCTGTAGTACGACTTTCAGTGATCATGTTTATGAGGTTTGGTGGAGCATTGCTTTTTATTGGACCCTAATTACTTATGATGGCTGGGTCTCTTTGTCTCAGCCCCATAGCCGTGACGCTGGGCAAGGGCAGCATTTAATTAATGAGAGTAGGTTATATCATGGAGGATACACTTGAGGGAGAGGGTTCTACTAATTACCGTACCACTGGAAGAGACCTGTAAGATGGCCGTTGCATAATGGCCGCCAGGAGTGGTAAACATTGAGGAAAGCAGTGTTGTTTTCACGGGCTATAAAATCCCAGCGCTGCTGTCCATATATCTTCTACTTGATCCTAGATTCTAGATCATTCTGGCATTTACAATATATACAATATATATTTTTCAAAGTACATTAATGGTTTACTAGTCATATCTTTTAGAGTATTTGTCAATTGTGTTGAACTTACAAGCAATAATTGTAATTTGTGGTGACACATAAATATAAACCGTTTCATTTAAAACATGAAGTAAGTACGATAGTAAAAAATGATATTCAAATAGCATTAAAATACATCGATAACAAGATTCATATGTAACCCTAAAGCCTGTGTTCCACATCCATAGCCAGGAGGAAAGCTGCTGACTAAACAAAATGTGTTAATTGTTAGTCTTTTTTCTGCACCATAATTTCTTTCATCTTATGAAAAACTGTTTAAAAAAATGGCAGCTTATAATTAACCAAGGTAATACTACTTACCCGACCTGCGTTTATTTATCTCTCTGTCATTATTATAGTTAACATGTGTCTACTTTTAAGTGTATATACTTATGCCATACATCGTACTGATTAAGGAATGACACATCATCGTGATATATATGTACTTCATACACATGCAGCACAACGGTACTTTGATTCTATAGCACAAAAAAATCGTTACCCCGAGTTACTGTGTAACGGTTCACCCCTTGTTTTCAGACGTGTCATTCAGACAAATAAGGCAGGTGTGACAGTTATCACAATCTCACCGGTTATAAAGATTTGATATATGCCGACTGACACTCTTGATGGGTCAGTGATTAAGACAACAGATCAATACACAGGCTTCCTATTCAGTATGTACGTATGATTACATGGCTGTGTATATGCATGGTATGTATGGCTGTATGTATGATTAAATGTATGTAAAATATGTATGTGTATTTATGTGTGTGCGTGTGTGTGTGTGTGTGTGTGTGTATAAATGCATGTAAGCCTAGATTACAAAATAAATGCTTCGGTCTTTTGAAGCCAGAAGGCAGAGGTATTCCCGGGAAAGAAGCCTACTCTCGCAGTTGGCCACTAGAGCTGAAACTACTCGCGGATTTTGTTTTGAATAAGGCGAATGGAGCAGAGTAAGCTTAGGGATTATCGGCTGTTTTGTGAAAACAATGTTCAGAAAGATCGACGTCCTGTCCGTATGAACAAACCTACAGATTACGGATTGAACGTCAAAAGTGTCTGTCGGGTTTCTTAATGCTTAAGAACTGTCCTAGCACTTCTAAAGTTCCTATCATTCTTTATATCTAAAGACTAGTATTATATCTAATTATATACCACTTTATTGTCTCATATTGCGGTAGTTAAAGAAAACACAGTGCTCAAAGTGTAGCCCACTCTACATTCTCAACATAGTCTCTATTAGAAATGTTTGGCTCGTGTTGGGTCAGACTTGGCCGGGACTGTCAAAAGCAACTTGTAACACACAGATGTATCATCGTTGTTTACATTTGTAGCTTAGTATTTTATCTGCCTATATGCCACTTTATAATGTCACAGTAAATCGTATTTAAAGAAAACAAGGTGCTCAAAGGGAAGCCCTTTTCCCTCTACAGTTCTCAACATAGTCTTTATCAGACTTGTTTTGTCTGTGTTGGGCCCGACTTGGCCCGGGCTGTCAAAAACAACTTAAACATCACAGATGTAACATCAAATGTGTTTGCATCTTTTAACAAGTATGATGTCTACCTAAATGCCACTTTATAGTGTCTCAGATCGTGGTATTTAAAGAAGCTCAAAGATGCTCAAAGTGAAGCTCCTGTGTGTAATCGGTTTAATTGTACGGTATACGTGTTGACAGACAGACAATAATTTATTTATGTCTCACTTCTGTACATACATAAAACAGCTTTGTACAAATAAACATTGATAGAATGTACAGAACCATTCAATAGAATTAGATTATTAACAGAATATCCCACTGCTAAGTATGTGATAAATTGTTGAATTAACATGAGATAAGTTTGAGAATTAACTGTGTGGTTTTTCAATACATCTTAGACTGGTGAGTCGTCTGCTCGATGATAACCAGCCTACTCATATTTTTACCCTTTTCCCCATTGTTGGAAAGTGTGTCGTCTGCTACTCCAGCTGGAGCCATCTGGTAACAATTAATCACAAGCTGTCAATATACAATACAGTATAATACATCAAGATGGCAGTTTCCATGTAACGATTAAGTATTTCTAAGCAACTTAAAGATATGTACAATATCTAGAAATATGTATCTTTAATTTTCTTAGAAATACTTAATCTTTACATGAAAACTGTCATCTTGATGTATTATTCTGTTTTGTATGTTGACAGCTGGTGATTGAGCCGTGATTGCTGCCAAGGGCGGTTACACGAGAGTTCAGCGCACCTTGTGGCGTTATGTGACGTGACAATGAACAGTTTTCAATGCCTTCGTACAACGACAACATGTGCCTATCGGACTCCAAAATTTAATATTTGTATCTATGATATTAAATTAAATATATAGACTTTATTAGGTTCCATAAATTTACTAACAAATCTACCTATTACGCATTGAGCGATTATCTCCTTTAGTTGTGTGCGCAGTATAAAGCTTTATCACGCGTGACCTTGCAATGCTGTACATCGTATCTTATTCAAGCTGTATCACTGAGAGTGAGTGATTATCTCCCTTACCCGGATAGCTCTTTTGCGCACTACCTCTGCAATGTATCGTATGTTATTCGGTCAACCAGCGAGAATGATTCCAGGGAGGAATTAGGGCCAAGCATGTAACGCGAACTCAGTCTTTCTCCCTTCACACTGCTATTGCAAATTATTGTTCAACACGTTTAAATACCAGGCTTCTATGAAGTAAGTGAGTGAGTTGGGTTCAACGCAGCGTTTAACAGTAATCCAGTTATATCGCGGCGTGTCAGCTTAATGTGGGAGGAAAGCCCCAGGTGATGCAGGTCTTAGACGTTTACCACTTCGGTGAAACCCCCAGTGATCTTTTCGCGATTCCGAGCCTTGCGCATAACCATTGTCATGACCTGGTTGAGTGACTTCCTTCAATCAACGTGAAAGGATTACCCACAGAGAAAGAAAGGATTAAAATCGTATCCAAATGGTATAAGTACTCACAACCAATTTCTTCTAATATTAAATTGTCACCTTTGGTATCCCCAACAATACTCACACAGACCGCTTTCCAGTAGACTCAGGTGTACGTCAAGGGTGTGCTTTATCACCAACTTTGTTCTCTGTATTTATAAATGATTTAGCTGCTGAAATTAATAGCTTACACTGTGGTATCCACCTGGACACTGACATGCTGAGTATCCTAAAGTATGCTGACGATGTTGCTCTGGTAGCACCTGACGAGCACTCTTTACAGCGGATGTTAGATTGTGTAGCAAACTGGTGCGCACGCTGGCGCTTACTTGTCAACATCAAGAAAACTAACGTTGTGCATTATTGTCCCAGTTACATTAAAATGTCCGATTTTGTTTTTACAATTGGGTCTGATCAGGTTGAAAGTACTCACGCTTATAAGTACCTAGGGGTTTGGTTACAGGAACATCTTGATTTGAATTTTACAGTTAAAGAAATAGCTAAATCTGCAAATAGGGCACTTGGTGTTATAATTTGTAAATTCAAAGCAGCTGGTGGTTTAGCTTATAACATTTTTACAACTTTGTACAATAACTTAGTCCAGCCTATCTTATCTTATGGATCGGCAATTTGGGGAACTAAGGAATTTAGCTGTATAAATGCTGTCCAAAACCGAGCTTGTAGATTTTTCTTAGCAGTCGGTAGAAAGACTCCAAATTTAGATGTCCGTGGTGAAATGGACTGGACATCCTCATTTACAAAACAAAAAATTGAAATTCTTCGGTTCTTGCGCGGTTTGCATGCTGCAGATCAATCCCGAATGCTGAGTATTATTTGCAGATGGTCAGTAAAATTCCGTAGATCCTGGAATAATACAGTTTTCGACTACTTTGTCAGTTTACATTTACCCATTTATGATCTAAATAATATTTCTACTGAGGAGTTTAACTTGTCTAAAGTATGTCTGTTATCCTTAGACCATTTTGATTGGTTACATGGACTCTGGAACGATACGGGCCAGGTAAATGGTAATAAGTTACGTACATTTAAAGATTCTTTATCATTAGAACCCTATGTCAGTTTATTGATGAACAGATGTCAGCGCAGTAAATTAAGTAAGTTTCGCTGCGGCTCACCGCCATTAGAAATAGAATTGGGAATATTCACCCGCCCCAAAACACCGCTTATTGAACGTATGTGTAAATTCTGTAATTGCAATGCTGTTGAGGATGAAATACACTTTTTTTGCTGAATGTTCTCTCTATACAGATTTACGCTATGATTTATGGAATTTAGCTTCTCGATCAACTCCAAACTTTAAACAGATGTCCGCTGCCGATCAGACCGTGCTCTTTATGCGGAACAATAAGGTGGTCAGACCCCTAGCCGCGCTTCTCATCACATATATCAGCGAAGACAACTGGGTCTTTCGTCTCTAACTTAGTTCAATGTATATTAGTATCAGAATGTTCTGATAACTGGTGATAACTCATTTCTATGTATATGTATGTACTGTGATAATTCTCATTTTACTCATATGTATGTGAAGTCCTGCGTGTCTCGTAGGCCATAATGGTCGGACACTGTACACACTATTTGTGTATTTTTATTGTCACTGTTGTACAGTGTCGGACAGGTAAATAAAATAATTTTCTTCTTCTTCTTCTTCTGTAAAAATCATCAAACCTAACGAGATTCTGTTTACATTTTCACACCCGCTGATTGTGAAGATCTAAAATTCTATCAAAAGTGAGACAAAATGACTGTTCATATTCATTTCCAATATCCTCTTAGAATTAGTGAGTCCCACACAAAACTTTCTCTTAATAATTCTGCAAAATACCAAACAGAAACTGGGATGTGGGAAAATGGGACATATTCCTTCGTGAAATAATAAGACATAAGCAGTGACTGTTCAATCATAATTGTACTATCTAATAGGGCTGCAACGATACACCTAGGTCACGATACGATACGTATCTCGATACTTACATCACGATTCCATACGTATCTCGATACGCTACGATACACATAGTGACAAGAGAAGACAAGTGATAAATGAATAAAACTTAATTTATTAAAATGGAAATTAAATGAACGTGAATGAATGTTCATGAGTCATGAAATATGTACTGTAATGAGTATTTTAACTTAATAAATCATCTGCCATTTCCATGTAATGGCTAGCAAACACAAAAGTAAAAGTTTTACATATTTGTGAGTTCTGCCTAGATGGTGGGAGTAAATAATAAGTGTACCAGTGTCCAGTAACTAATGATTTGCCATTTTCATGTATAAAGGCAAAAAACAACAATTAAAATCAATTATCTATAGCAACTGCCATGTCATACACAATTTGAAAGGTCTAATCCTAGTGTTTATAAACATGAACTTTATGTTTATCACATTATTTAAATAATGCAGTGACAACTTAATTAAGTTCGTTGTAAATTTAAAAAATGTGAGCTAACACATTCATAACGTCCAAATTAAGGACCAAAGAAGCGAAAATTTGACGATTTGGGTCAAATATAAGATTTCAAAAGATCTACTTATCATTTCTTTTTATTTTCATTGTTTAGGTAATTGGAAACCTATTTTAAAAAGAATTATATATGTATCTGTCTTCACTCATTTCCAGGTAACAGCGGCTGTTTGCTCAGTTACATGAAGAAATACCTCCGTTTTCGAAAAATTCGTATGAATAACACGTTCGTCGAAGACTGACATATGACACATCGCTAGAAAGCTTGTTTTGTTTTCATCTACACGCTCGTAAATTGCCCGGAGTCCTTTCGTAGCTATAACATAAGGTTTCATTGGATAACAAATGGTTTCTGATGACGCTTTCTTGCCGAAATCTGCTACAAGGTTCATGATTGGTCAAATTTGAGCACGTGACCTGAGGCAGGCAATCAAATTACAAATCCTCGTGTATGATGAATTTCAGAATTTTACGAAATATGTTGGTTAAATCGTGTTATTCTGAACGTTTTCAGCAGGAAATCGCGATCTATGTTAACAATATTGAGCTTCGTGGATGTATCATGTTAGGTTACAAGCTACGACAAAGAATTTTCAGGCATATATTTTGGCAATTGAACATCGTGTCCGAGCCGAGAATTCGAGGCGCCGAAAGCCGAGAATTCGAGGCGCCGAAAGCCGAGATGTCATTTGACTAACATTACACGCAATCGCATTGAAAGATGGAAATAATAACTTAGCTGTAAGTTTGACCACTTTTAGATATATTTTTGTTTATTTTATTTATCACTTTGAATAATACACTTAAAGATTTGCTTGAAATGTCTTTGTTTTGCTCGAAGTGTGTTTCCGAGAATTATATTTTCAATGACATTGCGGGAAATAGTGAATAACTTTTTAATCTGTAGATAAAAAATGATAAATTGAAATAGAATACTAATTTCAGACATTGTGAGATTTGATAGATTTAATAAATGAATGGTATGACAGGTAGGTTCTTAAAACTATATACTATTTTGACGTGACTAAGGCCTGGCCGGTTAACCGGCCTACGGACCCTGGGGATTCGATGCTTCTTGGCCGGTTTACCGGCCTACGGTGTTGAAAGAGTTAAAACACATTAAAAACGTATCTGTGATAACAGTTTATTTACAAACAAAAAAAAAGTACGTATATACGTCTTTAAAAAAACGTGTCGTGAAAAATCGAGATACAGCACCTCACAAATCGCACACGGTGTCGTATGGAGTGAATCGCGATGCATCGGTGTCCCGTTATATCGTTTCAGCCCTACTCTCTGAAGCATAAATTTGGCGAACGAAAAACGTCAAATTTGGAGTAACCCTGATTGACTCACGTGGGCAAAACTTATAACGAATATGTTGGCAATCCACAAACAATCACTTCATTAATGGCGAGCATTTACCAACCCGCGACACTCGTGTCAACTCGGGGATTCCCCTAGCAATAAACTCACTTCTAAACTCACTACTGTTCTACTGTCGGGTAGCCATAATGGCTAGACTGAACCCTTGTGGAATGGTTCATGCCATTAAAGTCCAGCAACCGGACACTAATTAAGACGGGTCGACCTTGTGTTCATGGTCTGGTGAACACAGGTTTTCAATGGCCGCTCAAGATTCACTGTTTTGATTTATCTCACCATCCATTTGATTTTCCAACTTCAACTGAAACCCGGTCCCGTGTTACACGCAACGAGTGGCTCACGCGTGCTCAACGGGTTGCAGACGCGCAGCACACCCGTTGCACACACGTGTTCAACAGGTGCTCAACCCGTGTGCAACCAGTTGAGCACGCGTGTCACATGCGTGTTACACGCCTTCTCAACGCGTGTTAGAGGAATGAACTTTTAGGCAGTAGTGTATATTTAGAAACAATTCATGAAACATATTTGAGCACAACAATATTATATATACAGTTTCAAAACACGGGCTATAGGCCACCAGTAGCCAAAGCTAGGCCACCTCACTGGGGATCATGAGGTCTTACAGTACCTCTGCATCCTGCATGATACCCTAGCAAGTTTTACGTCATCACTTTAGCCACTGGTGGTTGTGCACAATGCTAGCCAATATTAAAAAATACTCATCGATGAGTTGGCATAAAGCCACTGGTTGATGATAGTTACATTGATTATGGACCCGTGAAGATTCCGGGATAGACTAGGTCTTCAGCATCCCATGCTTCCCGTAAAAAGGTGACTATGCTTGTCGTAAAAGGTGACTAACGGGATCGAGTGGTCAGGCTCGCTGACTTGAGTGATGCATGTCATCGATCCCAATTGCGTGGATCGATGCTCATAACATTAATCACTGGATTGTCTGGTCCAGACTCGATTATTTACAGACCGCCGTCATATAGCTGGAATATTGCTGAGTGCAGCGTTAAACAACAAACAAAAAACCCACATTGATTATGATAAGATTACGTGTCACACAGGGGGCAATATGTTTACGGTACTTTAACCTCCTGGACAGAGCCTTCAATAATGTCTGTTAATAGTAGCATCACACCAAAGTTAAAAACAAGCATTTAATTATTCACATACATATTTAAAATGTATAATACAGACCAATTTCTTTCAAGTAGTTTATGATGAGATGCCCGCTGACACGGGAAAAGAGATCTTTTAGATTTACACTTTGATAATGTGATTCCCTTGCGATTGCAAAGTCCACACAGTCAAGCAACATATGCTTGACGATGTTATATTGCTTGACGATGAACCTTTCATCACAAGTAATACGCTTAGGAGGTTCGTCCTCATCTGTCTCAAGCAGGTATTCGTGTGTGAACCGACTGTGGCCGATACGACATCGTCGTAAAACGACTTCGTCATGCCTTGAATGACAACCCAAGTAGGTGTGACCGATTGTTGATTTCAATTTGTTTAGTTTATTGCTTCCTACTTGAGTGTCCCACCTCTTTTGCGTGAGATCCCGAGTATAAGATTTGATGGTTGGTTTGAAATCACTATACGGGATAAAAAGTAGAGATAACGGTTTATCAAGAGCTGCTTTAGCTGCAGTATCGGCATTTGAGTTACCAGTTATGCCTACATGACTTGGTAATCAGCAAAAGACGATGTCACATTGGCCAGTGGAAAAATCATGTTAGAGTTCTAAAATGTCAAAGATAACAGGGTGATATGGTGAGACACTTTTAAGTGCCTGAAGGCAAAATAACGAATCAGAGAAGATGGTGGTTTTGATTGGTTTTGTTGTTGAATATAGGTCAAAGCTGTTAGGATAGCTTTGGCCTCAGCAGTAAAAAATTAACTAAAATCGAGCATTCTTAAGAAGACAGTTCTGCATCCAATGATGGTGGCACTTGCAGCTTTGCCACCATCGTGTGTTAATGAGTCATTTGTAAAATGCAATTAACTAATTTTGAAAATGCCTAATCATGATCAAGCAGATTAGTTCCCTTGTAACAGAAAAATAGACTTGTATATTAGGTATTTTTCAGATTACTGACATGTAAAATAAACTACTTATGTGAAAAATATTGTTTGGGGCATCTCTTTTATGTCTTGACTTTTGTTTTTCTTTGCAGGTAACTGAGGAATCTGCAAAAGATACTATGGCAGCAACGCAAGACCAGTTCCGGAGCCCAGTGTGGCACAGAGAAAGAAAGTGGCGCCTCACAGCCTCAAGGTTTGGTGAAGTGAGCAAAATTACCAAGCGAAGACATAAGGAGAAGTTATGCAAATCAAATGTGTCCACAAACATATTATCATGTAAGTCTATAATTCATGGAAAGCAGTATGAGAAAAGAGCACTTTCAAAATTTGAGTCTATGTACAATATCAAAACAAAAAAGGCAGGTCTATGTGTGTCCTGTTCTGAACCCTATCTAGGTGCTACTAGGTATTGATAGTTATAACTTGGTTGAGGTAAAATGTCCATATGCTGGAAGGAATGATCACATTAAACCTGGTAAACATTTTCCATATCTTCATTACAATGTAAACAATTAGATTTGTTTAAATCCCAGTAGTCACTACTACAGTCAGGTACAGGGACAGATGTATTTAGCAAAGCGTAAAGTTTGCTATTTTGTTCTTTACACATTCTGTGACATGTTTGTAGAAAAGATCAGTGTTGATAAAGATTTCAGTTAGTACTCATTAAATCCAAAACTTGAACTGTTCTATACCAAACATCTAAGACCATACATTGCTTCTATACTAGCCACATAAAGAAACTGTGCTCGGAGAAAATATAGATATAAGGGCACATCGTCAATATATGAAATATAGGTTTGAACGCAGCAATTATTGGAGACATTCAAGCGCTCATGCACGTGCCATGCGATATGACGTCATTGATGGGGGCCTATGGACGTGCAATGTGTTACTGAACGTGCAACCTGTGCAGCTGTACACGCTGTCACTTTGGAAAGCATGATCTGTGGTCATTCAAAAATTCAAAACTTCTCAGGCGCAGACACAAGCATATCACAAGCAAATCATGCCAAGATTGACAGCTGCACAGCATCATGAAGCCATTGGAATGATCCGAGCGGGAATGAGACAACAACAGGTGGCAACACATTCCCAATGCCATCGTAACTCGATATCGGCATTGGTGAGGCGTTATCAGAACACAAATGACGTTGCCGACCATCCACGTTCAGGACGTCCCGGAGTAAAGACGCCAAGACAGATGGATTCGAGTGACACATCTCCGACACAGGTTCCAAACGGCAGTAACGACGTCCCAGACAATTCCTGGACTGCGCCGTATCCATCCCAACACTGTCAGGAATCGTTTACGTCAGTACGGGATTCGACCACGACGCCCTGCCATACGTCCCATCCTGACACACCGTCATCGAGTCAGCCGTCTAAGATGGTGTCTAAATCATGTTTGCCAACCTCGAATATGATGGAGAAATGTTGTCTTTACAGATGAATCGAGGTTCAACATTTCCCACAGTGACGGGCGCCAAAGTGTCTACCGGCGTTTGGGAGAACGTTATGCACGCAACTGTATTGTGGAGAGGAATCGTTTTGGAGGTGGCTCTGTGATTATTTGGGGTGGGATAACAGCACGGCACCGAACCCCTTTGGTGGTTGTTCAGGGCAATCTCACCGGTGTCGGCTACAGAGATCAGATTCTGAGGCCTGTGGTCATTCCTTTCCTGCAACGTCATGGCCCAGGATTGACATTTCAACAGGACAACGCTCGTCTTCACACGGCTAGGGTCGCAATGGATTTCCTTCACCATTCTCCATGCGTCGCCGATGCACTGCTGTGATTCACGCACAGGGTGGTCATACCCGTTATTGACTTTGTGACTTTGTCGTTTGACCCCCTATTCCATTTTGATCTTCTGACGTCATCGTAACAGCTGTTGTTCAGGTCCCGTTGACATTTTCTTATGGTCCGATCATTCAGCTGCTACAGCGTCTGCATCATTTTGTTTTTGCTGTGTTTTATTTCAATCCAGAATATATTTTCTCCGTGCACAGTTTCTTTATGTGGCTAGTATATATTGTAAATCATGTTTTTCCTTTTCCTTTTCCTTTTCATAGCTTCAACAACACTCATTCAATGGTCAATTAGCTAAATACAAAAAATGCACATCTCCGTAAATCTGTTGCTCTGTATATGAAACATGTTTCCAAATTACGAGCTCTCACATGACCACTTATTATTACGGAAAACTGTACTATAGGCCATGTGACCATACCGATTTTATTATTACTGTATAAGGCAGTGGGGTGGCCTTGTGGTTGAAGTGTTTGCTCGTCACGCTGAAGACCCGGGTTCAATTCCCGACATGGGTACCATGGCTGAAGCTCATTTCTGGGGTCCCCTCCCCCCCCCCCCCCCCCCCCCCACCCCCAACCTATGATATTGCTGGAATATTGCTAAAAGCGGTGTAAAACAATTCTCAATCACTAACACTACTGAATAAAATTCTACTACTACAAATTTCAGTCACAAATATCGCAAAGAAGAAATGCTTCAAGCAAACTCATTTTCAATAGAATATCTGAAATTTGAAATAGCAAAACAAACATAAACAATCCGCGATCCAAGTACTACTTTACTTCGTGGGAGATGTTTTTCTTACTCAGACCAATTATCCGTTCAACATGGATTCTTTTAGAAGCAATTCTTCTGTCCTTAACAACATCTTCTGGTTCTACCTGTGATTTGCCTTTTAACATAGTTGGGGTGTTTACTTGAACATCTTGGGCTGCAAATAAGACTTGAACCATAATGCCCCTGTCAGCCATAATGCTATCCTGTTTTTCAAACATACCATGTGATGGGTTGTGTAAAGGAAACTGTTCCATGGTCTGCCTGTCACTTGCAGACCCCCCAAAAGATTCGCTAATAAATTAGACACCCCCCCCCCCCCTACCCACACACACACACATGTTATTACAGTGGATGAGGATATGCCAAACAAGAAACTAAATGAGGGTGTTGAACACTATGCCATTAATGTAAAGAACAATGCTATGGTAATGTAAATGCATTGTAAGTATCACCTCCTTTACGGTTTAATATTGCGGAGTTTGTGGGGTACATTTGTATAACTGACATTCATTGTTTTCATTAAAACTGGTTACCACATGGTTGCTTTCGTTGCATATCTAACTCAAGAGTGAAAACAACTGAACTTTGAAGGCATAGCGTTCTCTCTGTTGCGGCATGTACATATACATGTAACAAATGATTAAACTTTCATAATACAGTTTTTGGCACGTCTTCGCTGACCCTTATCCATTTTGCTGTGAACAAATAATAATAAATCACACAAAAAGGAACATTTTTACCAGAGGAGTAGATACTTACAATGCTTTTACATTACCAAAACAGTGTTCTTTAAATTAATGTCATAGTGTTCAACACCATCATTATTGGACTGATATCATAAACTTGAATCTAACGTTCTAAATTTAAATATCTTCAAGCAAGCCTTCAAACTGCATATCAGTTGGCCTGTTTTGCTGTTTTGTTGTTTTGTTTATCAAATCATATAAATATCCAACATTTATTTTCAACGATTAGCAATCGTCGGGTTCTATTTCATTATATAAATCAAAGTAACTGAATGATATTTAAATTTACACATTCAAAGAGACAAGGAAAATAAGGAATTGAAGAATTCTATCTGACCTGTTTTATGCTGCCAGTAGATTCGGTGTTCTCCAGGCAAATACAACGTGCAATATGTTTGTGTACACCCAACTGGCAACATCAGGCAAAGTTCGATAGCTTAGCTTTTGAAATCACCACACCTGTCGTTCTGGTATTATGAACGACTGAACATTTACAGGTAGTTGTCCTTAGAAATTGATTTTGTGGTAAATACTTATATGTTATAAGGGTTTATAAAAAAAAAATCCATATTCAACTTAGATCTTGGATTCAATGTGACTATTTTCAGACCACAGGTTTTTAGTAGGACCAGATTTAATGACAAAACGAAACAACTGTTCTTAGGGAACTGAAAGCAGTAACAAATATACCTTGAAAAAATATATGGCTTACTATCTCGAATTTGTGCAACATTCACGAAGCTTTCTGTAAACAACAAACAATGTGCAGTTTTTACTAAACAGCCCAATTTATACACACTGCCCAATGCGTGGAATGGAAGTATTAAAGCCACACACTGAATATAAATAGCCCGCAAAGTGGCGGTGTTTCAGTTTTGAACAGTGACTGACAGTGTAAACACAACCGAGTGTGGGGAGAAGCTTTTTGAAAACCGTACGCAAACAAGATCACCATTGACCGTCAAACTTCGTATCAACTTGAATGACAAACCATGGATACCACAAATGGCTCCATATCTACTTATTAGTCAATACATTTTCTGTAGTTGTATCATAAAAAAATCGAATCGATCGTGTTTGGGGTCTGCATCAATCACAGTGTGCGGAGCTTACATGTATTTACGGTTGCGCTATAAATAGCAAAGCACATGGTCGGGTGTACATGTGACACATTCAATGCATTTGTGGTCAAAGTGTATTGTGTTGAATTTTTTTACGACAGAACATAAGCTGAACAACAGTATCGGTTAATATAACAGTAACGATACATAAATACGACACTGGCGACAAGATTCTTTCAGTTCAATCCGAAAACTACAGATATTTGTTTAGTTTTGGACATTTGCATTCAACAGTTAGATTCTAGATCTATACCACACAATAATCAGATTATATTTATAAAACTTAAATTATTATATTACACAGATTTTTCAACCAGTGTTTAGGAAGGGGCCTAATCTGAAGCATCAGACGTTGCGCCAATATTTCTTAGCTTTACCACAGCATCTGAATATGTCACGTGTATCAACATTACAATGCACACGAGCAACAGATAAATATGTAACGAAATACACTAGATGTTGTGACCTACATTAGGCGTATCAAGATAATAAAATATACTTACGATAAACGAAAACTCCAATACACACATCTTCCAAGACAACTTTAATCATGGATTTCCTTTTCTTTTACGGAATTTTCACACACAAAACTGATTTTTATCATTAGATCCGCACTTGTCCCATGTGATTTCTATTCGGGGGATTTAGATACACATCGCGCACAAGTTTTAAAATACAATCTGGGAACATAAAAAAAACATGTGCATTTCTGCAAACTCATCTTCAACTGAAATGTTTGTGGCCTAAATATTGTGGCCTAAATATTTTTCTGCTAACCTAATATGACACCGTATACGACAACTAAAGACACTATAACGAATATATTATGCCGAAAAGTTTACACTCTCTGGTATCCATATCGCACGAGTCATGTCTAAATGAAAACTTGACACTTACAACCGTACCTTGACTTAAAGGGTCAAAGGGAGACTACTCTTTAAACCTTAGAAGCCAAACCTTGTTGAAACTTTTAACAATAATCGTTATCAATAAAGTCACGAACGAGTAATGTCCTTGCACATCAAAATTAATGATAGTAAAACACAAAACAGTGTCAAATAACAAATTTCGGTACCAGAATTTCCATGTGATATAGGTGAGGTGGGTGTTGGAAAATCCAAGATGGCTGTTGCTGACGGTATACGGTCTCATATTAGGTCAGTATGAACCATCTTGGATTTTTACTGACGGTATACGGGCTCATGTGGGGTCAGTAGATCTGCTCTCATATTGGTCAATCTCACTTTGAGGCATAATCAATACTAATATTGCTTTGTGTAATACGACGGTGCAACACATGTGTGACGAATATCATCTGTTAGAAGATACGGCACAATAATGATTTTTCTGCATCTGGTTTTCGGGTAATTTGACAGGGGTGGGATAAACTAAGAAAACACAGAAAACGAGCTCTGATTGAGTACTTGCATAAAAAGGACACGTCACCAAAGGTATGAAAATCAGGCTTCTTTGTGACGACTGTCCTTCTTTTTTTACTGTCAGTAATGGACGATTGATTTAAATCGCGGCAGATGTAGCACAGATGTTAGATGGTCCTAGGTGCAGTCGTTCTAGATGCTACGTCTGGAACTTAAGTGGAAGCTGTTCGCTACAAAGTTATGGCTGATTGCCGAGTTACAATTCAGTACATTGCTGACACTGTTGTGATACCTTTAATTTCAGTCCATCGTTGTTGACACACTCAACAAGATGAGTAAGATGTCCTCACGGTGGTGGTTATCGCGAATGTGACACAGATCAACCTCTGACTCGTATAAACACATCCATAGACCATTGGGCCCATTATTTTGACCAAGAGTCTAAACTTCAGAACAAACGACCATTTAGCCTATCCTAAGCCAAAGAAGTATAAGCGGGTGGTGTCAGTTGCCAAAGTCATATCTTCGGTTTTCTAGAACAGTTAGGACTATCTGAAATGGGCAATTGGATGCCGTAGAAGAACATCAGTTATCAGAAGCTTTTACGGAAACTTCATTCAGCATCACGCCTATGCACATGCCACAACTTTCAATGGATGTGCCAGTGAATTACTTTCATATGACCAATACTGTTCTGTCGAAGCATATGTCACTTAAACGACACCTGTGTGGTAAATGGTTTACCAGTTACGACAAGACGTTTGCCACCGCCTAGGCTTTTCTAAGGGTTAAGGATGAACAAAGGTGGAGCATTGCTTGAAAACGTATTGAAGGCCAAACAATTACATCGAAAATATATCTGTAAATGTTATTTTATTCTGATAGTTTTGTGTGAGACCACGGATTATTCGCTTTACCCTCGTTTGTGTACCAATCACATAGAAAGCGACAAAACCCTTTCCATACCCACAGGAAATCTCTGCTAAAAGCACAGTCGATTGTACGATTCCAAGCATGTGTCAATGCATCACTATCAAATAGTGATACTATTAGGTGCTCGCGAAAATGTGAGCGTATCCTCACCCACCAAAGGCAAGTAAAACATCTGTAATGAGGTCTTATAATCATTCTACCGTGCAGACATGTATAAGACATCAGAAATCAGATGTTAACTTTCTGGATGACGCACAGGTGAGGTTACGTGAAATGGGGTTTAACGTCGTGTCCAAGATTATTGCATTTATATAGCGACGTACATGCACGTGTGTTTATATGTGGCTGCTTGTACTAGTTCAGATTGATGTCGATTTATAGTGCTAAACTATTGAGATACCATGCCACAGTTTAACATGAAGACCCCACTCAGACACAGTATACTGACCCCGAGCCGACCAGTCCTTGTTTTAGCCTCTTAATGCCCAACGTTGGTTGGTTGGTTTGTTGTTTAACGCCGCACAATATTTCAGCTATATGACGGCGGTCTGTAAACAATCGAGTCTGGACCAGACAATCCAGTGATTAATATCATGGGCATCGATCCACGCAATTGGGATTGATGACATGTATCAACCAAATCAGCGAGCCTGACCACCCGATCCCGTTAGTCGCCTCTTAAGACAAGCATAGTCGCCTTTTGAGGGAAGCATGGGTTGATGAAGACCTATTCTATCCCGGATCTTCAAGGGTAATGCCCAGCGCCACACAGGGTAAGCACAAGTACTATCATTTAACGTCTTTAAATGACACTCAACCACGAGACCATGGAGGCCGTCGGATGATCCACAGGGATTGTGACCATTTAGAACTCCCTTTTGAAGGAAAAGTTTGAGAAGAATCAGTTACATCGAGAAATGTCACAATATGAGGGGGAACATGAGTGAGTGAGGGGGTGAGTTGGTTTTAGCGCCGCTTTTAACAATATTCCAGTTATATCTCGGCGTGTCAGCTTATTGTTGGAGGAAAGCCCGAAGTGACGAAGGTCTTCGACGTTCACCACTTTGGTGAAACAAACGAGCACGGGTATGGTGTTGACAAACCTAAAAACATAATCGGGGCGAACCGGGATTCGAACCCAAAATCACAGGTGTCTGGCATAGCCAAGGAACTTAACTCTGCACAGCGAATTGCAGCGCCTCAGACGACTGGGCCACCCGTGCCCCCGAGGGGAACATGAATATAGCTCATGTACATATACGTATGCATTTGATATGTATCGTTAGTGGCATTTGGTAACTGTATGAGTCTAACCATATTATTATATGCATTTCTGCCGGATATCTAAGGCATATAAGGCTCATAAGAATGACATGAAAGTAACACGACAACAACTATTGAAAGCATGCTTTATTAATTTAATGTTTACAGTACACACCTCACACAATTAGTTAAAATAACTCGTGGGTAGAATAAGTCTTCAGCAACCCATGCTTGCCGTAAAAGGCGACTATGCTTGTCGTAAGAAGCGACTAACGGGATTGACTTGGTTGATGCATGTCATCAATCCCATTTGTGTGGATCGATGCTCGTGATATTAATCACTGGATTGTCTGGTCCAGACTCGATTATTTACAGGCCGCCGTCATATAGCTGCAATATTGCTGAGTGCGGCGTTAAAAAACCAACCAATCAACCAACCAACATAGTCGATACTGCTTGTTTCCCCGACATTGTGACTATCGCATGGAAGTGAGTTTAATGCTGCTTTGAGTAGTATCTTAGAAATCATGAAGACTATATGGAAGTTCAGCTGTGGTGCTGACAAACCAAGAAATAAAACAGTGCGAATGTGTATTCGAGTCCACGACCAGATGATCTCTGGACTTCTTATGTACTCAATTCTGCAAATAGAGTCCATGCTTCCAATTGTTTATGCCAATCTGTTCGAGAAAGGTGGATACAGAATTTACAGTGAAAGACGTACAATAAGTTCCAACCTTGTAATTACGTAGCATTTAAAATTAACACATTCACTTGAAGTTATGTCGAGGGACCAACCATTTAGTATACGAGTGCGTTGTGTGCTTGGATCCATATTAGGGGCAGAATGCGTTTCCTGCCACTGCATCAGTTCAAACAAATTATTTTGACCCGCTCTTCATCTTATTCCAGGATACCCTCCACCCCACAGCACCACCACCATCAACATACCCCACCCCACCCACCCTTCTTCCTCAAAATCAAATAGTTGTTCCCTACGAATTCTTTCATATTTTCTATGAAAGGTCTTATGCTCATTGGGTAAATGGGAAGAGCATCTGCAGAAAAAAAAATTAAAGCGTGGAATAATTATCTTTTTCGCCACTTCCTCTGCAGAGACATGCAGCAATGATGATCCCGATTATCTGTAAAAACAGACATTAAATTTTCCATTACCAAACAATTACCTCAGTGTTTATAGCGTTTTCAGACAAATATTTTATAGTGTTATTTCTTCACCTATTTTAAAGTGGTACAATCTTATTCTCGTGGTTTTCATTTGTCAAAGTGCATCTTTGGAGACATACAGCTTTTACTCATAATACAGCATAGTCTCTGTCGTTCACAACAAAAGGTTTTCACGATGATTTGACAAACACAATTAGATACACCAGATCTGTAAACTAACGTCGAGAATGTATCAATGTAAAGGGCATTTTTTCAGTCAAATAATCACCGTTCAAATGTAACAAGATTTTTACATGACATTAATTTACAATTCACAGCACATGTATAGTTATCACCAAGAAGCAGTATTGTCTTTTTAGTTTACATTCCAGAAAATCTGTACAAATACTCTCGTGATCCTATTTTGATGTTTTGGTTATTTGTTTGTTGTTTAACGCCGCAATCAGCAATATTCCCGCTAAATGACGGCGGTCTGTAAATAATCAAGTCTGGACCAGACAATCCAGTGACTGACATCATGACCATCGATTTACGCAATTGGGATACGATGACATGCATCGACCAAGTCAGCGAGCCTGACCACCATATCTGTTAGTTGCCTCTGACAACATGCATAGTCGCCTCTTACAGCAATCATGGGTTGCTGAAGAACTATTCCCTACCCGGATCTTCACGGGTCGAGGTAATTACATCTTAAGGAATTGTCACCATGACCTTGTTCGGTACACCATTCTCGTTGAACATACCAATGACGTGGAGACATTTTAAGGGATTGTCACCATGACTGTGTTCGCTACACCATTCTCGATGAACATACCAATGACGTGGGAGACATTTTAAGGGATTGTCACCATGACATTGTTCGGAACACCATTTTAATCTTTAACCATATGACTTGAAGGCTTATCTGACCGACTGAATATACAATTAAATATCTATTTTGATATTGACATATTTGTGACAAAGTAATAGGTTGAAACCCCAGCTAATTACCTGAAACAGATTAGTTGACGTGAAATCGTAACAAAATACTTACTGCCAAAGTAATGATAAAGAATTCAGCAACAAGAAGCAAACTGCTGTAATCATGTAGAATGACTTGAAGTTTCCCAAAGCAACCCTGCAAGATTGTGAACACAGAGACATGAGTATCATCATTATCAAGATCTTACAAGCTGTTCGCATGCATGCAGTGTAAACCGGTGAACAAACACTGTGGTAAACATAACGTTGAATATACAACACAAGAACTATATGTGGACCTTTTTTGATGATATGATCATATTATCATACATGGGTAACTCATTTATCATACCTGGCATATGATATGTACAATACTAAATGAATCATCGTTAGATTTGTTACAAATAGAGAAATCGAGTCGGATACGTTTTGAAGTACACAGGTATTTGACGGGGACGAGTGAAGTAATTATTTATGATTTTATTACTCAAATAAGTCATGCCGTTTGATTTTTGGGGTGTATTTACCGAAATTGGAATTTCGACGAATATCGTTTTGGTCAGTCATGTGTCAGATGTAGAACTGTCCTCCACATGTGTACCATAACACATGATGTAATGCGGACACAAATGTGGCAAATGACAGACACAGTTGTCAATATTATGTGTAAAGGCCACTTTGGTTAAGATGTCAATCAATCAATTGGTGACCTCATGCGATCATGTTCATGTGTTTTAACGCATTTAGTTGTACGACCTTGTCCATAAAGAAACCAATATTTCTGCACAACATATAACAGTAAACAGCGCATAATATAGATAGTGTTGGAATGACATTGGAATGTGTATCATACAAATTTGACGTGGCAATAAGAATACTAAATGTACACACTATTCAAGAGGTAGTCACAAACCTATATATACAGCTGTATTGATGTAAATGACGCAGGCGTGACAACAGAAGAGTTAATTCGGAAAAGTTGGATCACTTTTTTATGTAAAAGGTAGGTGTTCATTGTCAACTATTAAGATAAACCCCTTCTATTACCTCTATCATCTTCCGTACATCCATGTCTTACCTCAGAATACATATCATTCGGGCAGGACTCACTGCTTGCTGCCTCAGGAGCTTCAGTGCCATTGTCAGAGGATGCACAGCAGCTTGGCGGCACTTTACCCTTTAACATAACACTTATTATGATGACAATCTGTCGGCTGTTTGTATGTTATTTCCAGATTACAAATACAGAAACAATCAGAAAGCCACAAAAGGGAGTTATTGTGTCGAACATTGGACAGACCTTTAGAACTGTTCGCAAATGCTTCTTTGAAGTCAGCGAAGTTATAGTACACACCTTATCATTGCCAGTAAACACCGCATCATAATCTGTGTAGCTGGATACACCACAGCATTGGAACTGTAAATATAATGACATTGACATGTGTCAGAGAGATCGGTGATGGTACATGTAGTCTATTACGAGCGTAAAGAAAATAACAACTGACTGAATGAATGGTCTTTATAAGTTGTGAACAATGTTTATGAATCTATATTTTTGTTGCATCTTCCTGGGGAAAGGGAGTTAACTGACTGTAGAAGTCCAGTTTCCAACGTTACAGAGCAAGGCTGGAGTTATATTTGAGCTGGACTAATAAGCCTATGCATATTCCAATAAAATGTCGGGCAACGAAATCTATATCCTGCCGTGCAGATTTCGGTCGAATTCAGGATTTGCAAAGAATGTGTACCGTCAACTTAGCGTCGACAGATGTTTTTCCAAACGTTTTATGCGTTTTCAATCATCTTGCTCAAGTTATTTGATGTACTGGTGGAGCTACGATCTATCCACGATATTTCAAGTTCGGCAAATAAGGAAACTGGACTTTTATAGTCACTTAAACTCCCTTGCCTCGAAAAGAGGATTTTGTTCTTGACACAATAGGGCTAATATTATCGATGGGGCTTTCAGTTGCAACGTTCACTACATATTGAGTACAATATTTAATCTGACCACGCGGACATCCTAGCAATTATAAGAGCACCACGGAGCACATAACTTCGTTAACATAGCATTATGGAAAGTTTTCCTCTTCCTATATCAGTACATTACTTTCTTGACAATAAAGATATTACCTGACTCTGAACATAATCCCAAGGCTTTGTGAACTCGGTAGCTTTTTCTTTGTACTTGGTCTGCAAAGTTTTTGTAAGAGATCCAGTGAAATGGTCGAGGTCCTCAAACTGAAAACATTTAGACATATAATGTTTCATGATGTCGAGATCCTGTTCTTCAGGTATAAGTTTGTGAATGATCACTTCATGTGAAACAAATGAAAGCGACTACATATTTGCTAGGATTACAACTGATGGGGGAAGAGTGTGGCTCAATCTATTAAGGTGCTGTGAAAAGAGGCATACCTTACATGTAGGAAGGAAAATATTCTATGATCGTATGATTAAATCCTAGGTTCGCCCTGAATATGGTTCTTACTTTCTATACATTAAATTCGAGGATAACGAAAATGACTTTCTACAAAATGTATAAGTAGCTTAGACCTACCCGCACAAAGTAAACGATTGTGGAAATAAAGATCGCTAGAACTCCGAAGCTGATGATCAACGAGAAGGTGATGTACTGAAACAGTTACAGTATACTATCAGCATACGAATTTGCGCTGGAAAACACAAAGAGAATCAGTTACGGAAACTTGGTTCATCAGTGTACTGGAAGGGTTGAACGCCACACAAAATTACTTTTGAAAAATAAACATGTAATTTAACAGGTGGGATATTGGGAAGAAAATCCATATTAAAGAAGTGAGTTAGTAAGTGAATGTTGTTTTTGTCACAGTTAACACTATTCCAGCTATATAATGACGACCTGTAAATAATCCACTATGGTACAGACATATCAATGGTTCATAGAAAGGGCAACAACCCATTCTGATCACTCAGGCCAGTTGTACTCGCCTCTTACGACAAGCAATATGGAACAGAGCTTGTTTCCCAGTCTGCAACTGGGTCCCAGAATAGTCCGCTACAATTACCATGATGTTCCCCACCGTAGGGGTACCTCTAAAGGATACCCTAGGTGGTGTTCCTGTTGTACAACCCGACTGATGACCGAAACAGTTTGGTGTTATGCCTTTTTTAAAAATTGGATCCACGAACACTCTTTCAACGTATCCTATAGTTGATTGTTGCATACACTACAACTCACGGAATTGTCTGATCCACTCACGGATATTAACAACCCAATGTGATTAAAAAGGGTGCTTTCAAATTACACACTTCATTGAAAAATAACATGTCCTCATATCCCCAAACGATGTATCTTTGAATGTGTGAAAGAATGCAGTTCAATATGATACGAGAAAGAAGACCACTTCTGTGTACATCAACATGCTTTGACCAGGGAACATAGATGTATATGAAACGTGATTATTGTTATTGGTGTCTGTATTGGGAATTTGCACACATGAACCATTATACTTGCTTGGATGCTACTGTGTCAGAGAACATTCCTCTCATTCACAAGCGTGTTCGGACACAGTTGTGGCAATGTACGCTGTCGTGAGCTATTCTTGTTTAAATCCTATTGGTTAATATATACTAACCGCAAAAGAAACGTCACCATGGATAGATATATGACAAACCTTATTTGTCCAAACACTGTAAACATACTTTGCGACATATTAAAAAGATGAAACTTGGCAAAACTGATCATCAAGGTTGCAATTAAAATGTCAAATGTTCTGAAAGTGAAACACAACACTAGTCTCTGAGAAAGTGGTATCACAAGTCAGTATACCGTGTGTCTGACATGTGCATTGGTGACTACCGTGCAACGTCGATACATGGAATGGATGAGGCGGTTGATGAAGGCCATAGGCACTTAAGCCCACACTCCGAGGAACGCCTGACGCAGTTCAGCTGCAGTTGTCGGCCTTGGTCGAACGTCATTCAGTCGCCTTTCAATCTCGTCCCACAGGTGCTGAATGGGATTTAAACCGGGGCTGAGGGCAGGCAACTGCATGGTTCTGATGCCATTCTCCTGGAGGAAGTCTCTTGTTGCTCTCAAGGTGTGGGCACGGGCGTTATCATGCTGAAACTTGTGGTTACGGCGACGTGCCAAATGAAGTATGGCGTGTGGTCTCAAGACTTGATCAATGTACCGAGCTGCTGTGACACCATTGTCTCTCCCTGGACCGATGGTCTGGAAGACCACACGGCCGACCCTCTGCGCAATTCCACCCCACACCATGATGCTCGGACCACGCAATGAGTCTCTCTCAACAACACAAGCATCCGAATAACGTTCCCACGACGTCGCCAGATTCTCTCGCTGCCATCTGCTGTTGGGATACAGTAACGGCTCTCGTCTAAGAAGACTCTTCTCCACTGCTGGCAATGCCAATGCTGGTGCTGTGCTGCCCACTGAAGACGGTCCCTGCGATGACGTGATGTCAGAATGGGTCCTCGGTGTGGCCTGTGACAGTGGAGGTGTCTGCTCGTCAATCGTCGACACACGGTGTCCGCACTAATGTGTCGCTGGTGTGTCCCCATGGTCTATCGGGCAGTTTCCGCAGCAGTTACAAAGCGATCTTGAAGATGCTGTCGCACGATCTGACGATCCTGACGTCGGGTGGTGACCCTTGGTCTTCCACTACGTGGTCGGTCATCTGTAGTGTTGGTACCGGTGCCGTTGCTGGGGCCTGTATATTGACCTTACGTGGACTTGAAATGCATTGGCTACTTGCCGGGCTGTTTGTCCATCTTGCAATCGTCAAAGGGCTTGGTGTCGCTGATTCCTTGTCAATCTTGGCATTTGGTAGCAATTCAATAAGGAATGAATGTTATCCGATCTGGGTGGAATTTTATAGGGCAAGAAATAGGGGAACGCAAGTACATTTCAATTTGCACGGAACTCACGTGCATCGGGTTACCATGCCCGTTGACGTGATGCGTTTAGACGATCGGTTTTATTTGTCATCTGCTTTGTTTTTTTATCATCAAATTTCATTTTTCCGGACAAGGTATTGTTAAATTTTAGAAACTTTGACAAAAATTACACAGATATATAAATGACAACTTTTCATGCAATGCTACTTGGGATGACCTTTCCTTTGCGGTTCAGTATATAATGTGGTGAATCATCATCCGTGTTTTGCTGTCAATCTATATTGACAACATATAACATGTTCTTTGTTCCTACCATTCCCAGCAAACACTCGCTCTTATTGGAAGCTCCGACACAGCCACAGAATGAGACAAGCAACACAAGGGCACCGAAGACAATAATGATCCAGGCGCTATTGTTGAGATATTGTTCATATCCATGCAGCTCAATTTGAGTTAGGAATTGGGTTGGTGAAGGGTGAACCTTGATAAAAATTCCAAAACCAATAGTGGCCATCCCGACAACCTGAAAAGAGTCAAGAGCCTAAACATTGTAAAACTTATTAGAGTTTGTGGGGTGCTATATTCAGAAAATATACACGAACATGCAAATCTATGACTGAGAACAAAACTGACGGTATTGTGGTGAGTGATGAGTGTTTTACGTCACGTTCAGGAATATCTAACCATACCATGACGAGGGTACACAAGAAATAGGCTTTAGGATGTCCTATAGTCTGAATTGGGATTATGTTGTATAGTAATCTAGATTATCAAATCTAACTGTCCAAATGAAAAAGAAACATGTGGTCGGTTCATTCAAATGCCGTGAGCCCACTTTTGACAATGTTAACTCAAATGATATCCCTACTATCCCTCGGCTCCCATTAGAACAAAGATCATTTGTAAGGTCATTGGAAAAAGAAATACTTGTGCATTGAGGTATTCAAGATTGATACTCAATTAATTCAAAACAACACGAGTCCAAGCCACTGACTGACTGAAAATGATAACACAAACAAGCTATTTATATTTACCTATAGGTGTGTTTTCTAGAGTCCAGACTTTAAAAAGGCAAAATCAAACCATGCACACATATTTCATAAAATGTATTTATTTGACATTTTAGGGTTTGAAAAGTATGTTTTATATAAAATAACTGACCATGAAAAAGGAAGAGGTAATTTCTGTACATACCGCAAAGATGAAATTGAAGAAGATGAAGAGGCAGCTAAAGGTTTTCCCACAACAGCCCAGCTCCATCTTTGTATAAGTAGTCGTAGGAAAGGAAGTCCAGTTGTAACTGTTGTAGATAGATGAGTTTATTCAACTTGAGTAAAGCGTTATTACAAAATACCCATAATTCGTTACCTTTACCATAAAGTCATCGACATTTTAGAAGTTTTTAGCAGCACTGTTAATTAAGTATAAACATATTTGAAAGGGTTTCTGCTCAACATGGCATATATTCTTGTTGAAAATGACTTGAAGTTCCTATTGGTTTATATGGACAAATTCTTGCCTCCTAGAGTGAAGGCGAATGCCACGATACAGTGAAGCCAAAATATACATAAAACAATACTGTTTCACCTATATGGAATATTTGTGCTCCATATCAATTGATATAAAAGTAGAAACACCGTATGGCCAGGACAGGTATGAATATGAATGACGGTGGCTTGTCAGATGACTTTGTTTTCAAAGACATCGTTTGAATACACATCCTGGCCTTGAGCAAATCAACATACGAGGAGTGGCTGAAACGTTCTGAGCTTCGCTATGATGGACTACGTTGATGGAGCTGGTTGCTGGTTATTTTACAATATATTCAACTCCGAAGTCCACAAACGTCGGGCAACGAGTCTCTGGATCGCAGTTGTGCAAAAGGGCTCTCACCCCTTACGTTCTATTCCTGTGACCTGATTGATTTATGAATTTGATTACACGTGTTCTTCAAACGCATGCCAAGAATTGAAAATAACCACCTCTCATTGTCCTTTGCTTTCAATAATTCGTACTTTGGAAGGGGAACATACGAAGAAAATGAAAAAAAACCCAATACGATTCCTACTTTATTAGCATTTTAGTAGTTGGTAAGTTACCGTAAAGAAAAAATATTTTATGGATGACAACTTTTGTACCCATTAGGGTCCGACGGTTCAGTGTAGATCCTAATATCGTTGTCAAGCAACGTCTCTATGCCAAAACGTCGCATCGTAATAAATAGAGAAGTTGTCATCCATAAAATATTTATTTTACAATAAGTACGATTCCACAGACAAATTGAAGTAACCCTCTAAATGAAGGAAATGAAGCACGTTTTAAAAGTATTTCGTATCTGCAATGGTCTTGTCGCCCCTAGCTTCATCACAGAAGTAATGACATTCCGAAAACTAAATCGTTTGCAGTTTCGTTGGCAGACCAAGTACTTTGACCAACTCAAAGTTTTTACCCAAAATTTTACGTACGTTCACATAGAATTCTCAAGGGATACAATCGGCAATGAGGACTAATATGCACGATGCAATATACTTATATCAATGCAACATAACACAATTGAACGTATATTCCCATGTTGTTTCTGTAGCCTTGCGTTTGAAGCAGATACAATGTTTGTGCATGTTCATGATACGAATAAAAATCAAAACCTATAACATTTACCTCACAAGTAACAATGGTCCAAGTAAGTGTATAACGTCTATTCGCCTGTCGTCCTTCCGTCTTCCGGACGTCTCCGAATCAGGTGAAGAGATGAACCTGAACTTGTAGGGGTGTGTCTGGCACCATATATAAAGACGGACTTGATAACAGGGTTCAATGTTTAGTACAATAAAATTTCAAACATATGTTAAAAAGATTGTATAAAAAATCACAATCTTCTCAAAAAAAAAATCTTCTCAATGCAGGACGGCTGACATGTATTTGTCATTCATAAGAATCTGATGTGACATGGGAGTGTTCATACTAGCATCCACATGACAAACTAGACAATATTATTCATCTTCATATATCATCTGAGAACCCTCAAGGTAAAACTATTTGTTTCTCATGAAATTAAAAGAAATACTATTAAATTACATGATAAACTATGTTAACCTAAATCCAGCGTATGCGGTTCATGTTGGTATGCTTAATAATTACTTGTGACTGTTATGTGTATTACATTTTGTAAATTTCGTTAACTATATAGTCGGTTTTTGTGGCATTACGCAGTCACATAATAATACCTAAACACAAATACAAAGTGAACAAATACAAATACAAATACAAAGGCCACCAATTGTTGACACGTAGGAGACAAACTCACTGAGAATACCTGACTTTTCGCATAATTTCTAAGGTAAAGGTTGTTGTCTCACCTGTTATGTGCTACCTGTATCTTCGGCGTTGTCGAGGCAAATACAGCAGCGTATCTGTACTCACGAACAGCAATAGCAGTTTGACATTGATTAAGTTATGTTGCCATTTCACCGCATATGTCGTCTCGGATTATTGCATGGCGTGATTGAACTGTCACAATATGAAATGGGTCTGAGGTAGTAACGTTGTTGACTGTGAAATAATCCATAGTCGACTGTTCATTTAACGATCCCCACGCCCTGCATAAACTTTCTCTGAGCTCAGCCCCTCGGACTTTAGTGTGACCAGATGTATTGGACTTGTAAAATTTATGTTCCTAGGATGTCGGGCAGAAGAAGTAACACGTACAGATATGTCTTGGGGAAAGTCTTTACTGTCTGGGGATGTACAATTTTATTTAGAAACCCAAAACATATTTCTTGTGCACATGCTTTGTTAAAAGTATTATATTCGTCAAAATATTCATTGTGGGCTGCAATAGACGAATGCGTAAAAATAAAGTGACATGTGACAATCAATGGATGTTAGGAATGAAAGCGTCATGGTGAAGATGTAGGGGCGTACATTTCTGCGAGATCGGCGCAGGTTACACAGGATAAAATAAATCCACAGTGAATGTGTATTACTGGACTCGTCAATAGTGTTTCACGTACTCCATGTCCACTAGGCCCGTGAACCCGGATGTTCACGGGCCCAACACAGGTACATATATATATTAAATAAGGTACAGTTGACGAATTCTCAACTGTAGACACACTGAAAGCCATTTTCTGTGTGGCATTGGGAACTAGAATCAATGTCTGTAAAACAAGGACGAACAAGTAGAAAATATTAGCGAGTAAGTATGGTTTTACGCCGCTTTTAGCAATATTCCAGCAATATCACGGTGGGGGACACCAGAAGTGGCCTTCAAACATTTCACCCATGACGGGAATCGAACCCGGGTCATCCGCGTGCCGAACGAATGCTTTAACCACGAGGCTACCCGACAGCCCCTAGAAAATATAAAGAAACCAGTGTTATATGTTATATAGAGCGAGTATGGGTTCAGGCCGTCTTTGTTCCAGTAATGTCATAGAGTGAAACAACAAGCATAGGCTTTACGCATTGTCAACAGATGGCTATTGAACCCCGTCTTTGATTTGACGAACCAACGCTTCAATCATACCTCATACTCGATAGCATTTCATGTGTACCCCTATATATATGCGCTAAAACACAAGTCATCTAACGTAATGCAACAGGAACTATATCAGAAACGTGTAACCACATTATTAAAACGCCAACGCCAGGGAATAATCAGTCTATTATCCGCCGAAACAGGTTCCATTGGGCGGGAAAAGGCACAATAGTGTTGAAAATGATATGAGTGGGTTGTCACAACCCTTAATGTAAAAATTATTTAAGCCTTGTTGCAACCCTAATGTAAAAAATACTCTTAAAGTGAAACTATTTTACATTTAGGGTTGAAGTGATACATAATATTTTATTTTTACATTAAGGGTTGTCATGATCACTATGAAATAATACTTATCGAACATTCATGAGACTTCGCAGATTTAATTGATCGTTACTTTGTCTAGATATGCCGAATCACTTTTAGATTCCCTCTCTACAACGACCACCTGGTTGCTTTCTGTAGGCTTTATAAAAGGGTTTATCACCCCTTACCCTTTTACCCGATTTCTATCAACCTTACTGTGTCACAACGGTTATTTTTCGATACAAGGTAACCTCATTTCCGTTACTATCCTTATACCATGACGACGGAAAGGAGGCATCAGACCAAGAAGATCAGACAAATCGTAGATGGGGGTGGGTTGTTTGAATGGTCCATTAATAGAGGTTTAGAAATAAAATAATGGACATTTTGAAACAGTATTACGGATATGACAGTTGAGGATATTCCAGTTCGGTTTCCCAAGTACCATGTCGAATCAAAAATAGCCACTTTAAGTCATACGTTTATCGGATATGAGTGAGTGAGTGAGCAAGTTGGATTTAACGCCATTTTTAACAGTATTCAAGTTATAGCACGGCGTGTCAGCTTAACGTGTGAAGAAAGTGATGCAGGTCTCAGACGTTTACCACTTATCGGTGAAACCCACGAAATGGTGCTGACAAACCTAGAAACATAAACGAGTCGAACCGGGATTCGAACCAACAATCATAGGTTTCTGACGTTCCCAAGGGACGCAACTCTACACAGCGAATCGCCGCGCCTTAGACGACTGAGCCACCCGTGCCCCCTTTTCGGATAGCAGTTTAGCATATCCTGTATCCTGCAAGACCATTGCTGTTTGAAAACAGCGAAAAAAGAACATAAGGCATACGACCTGTAGCGTATTTCATGACCCTTTGATCTTCGGCGTTGGGGTGGGGTGGGGTGGGGTGGGGTGGGATGGGGAGAGCTGTGCGGACCAGGTGAGCTGTAAATGCTATCTTTCAACATACACGCTCTAAAAAAAGTAACGCAAGGTAGTATGTAGTTCATTGAACCTGACTACACAAAATATATAAATTGGATATATGTTATTGGAAAATGTTGGTGGCCTGATATTCGACAAACAATGCCTCAGAACGCAGCCATTGTCGATTTGCAATGTCTTAAACGGCATCGTTTTCTCACTTGTTAAAAAATGTCATGGAGGAAAACAGTAAAGCAAAATGCACGTCCAATTTATGGCATTCACCGTAGCTGCACCTACGTACATATCTGATCGAAGGAAATCGATGTAGCAGTTTAGAAGTTATCCCGACAAATTGAAATTACGATCATACCAGGTCGATCTCTCCGGTTGGATGTATGTAAATACACATAATATATCTCTAATGAAACCCAACATACTTTTATCAAACATAATAGTAATAATATTTTCTCCGTATCGAACATCAACAACATATCTTACCAGTGAATATTTTATAATACCCGTATACCTCCCGAATACGTCCCGAACTGGGACCTGGCCAACCCGTTTTTACCCTGAGGCTGAGTTAACCTTCGACCTTGACGGCAGCACCAGCTCCGGATCCTCAGCTGACGATATTCAACTTGCATCACGATCTGATGCTCATCACCTTCCAGAGTAGTAGCTGGCATGTCCTCAATAACGAGCTTGCCATTCTTATAATAGGCCCTCTTGTTCTCAGAGCTGAGCAAACTAAGTTTGTCACGCTATTGCCTATTACGAATAATCACAAGAAACCGAGCAAAAACAATAAAAAAATGTGAAAATAGCAAAACGTACCCTATATTTCCAATTATACTTTGTTCTGAAGAATCTTTTACAATAAGGGGCAATATGTACGATATTAACCCTTAATGTAATTTTTTGTGTGGGTTGTTACTCTTATAGTATTTTTGTTACATTAGGAGTCAACAAGTAACCCTTAATGTAAAACTTTTTACATTAAGAGGGGCGGTCGGGTAGCCTAGTGGTTAAAGCGCTCGCTCGTCACGCCAAAGACCCGGGTTCGATTCCCGTCATGGGTACAATGTGTGAAGCCCATTTCTGTGATATTGCAGGAATATTGCTACAAGAGGCGTAAAACCATACTCACTCACTCACTTTACATTAAGAGTAGTTTTTACATTGAGGGTTGTACAGTGGGTCACTAAAAATCAGAGATGACACCAGGTGTTCCCGAAAATGGTAAGTATGCTCCGCCCCATCGGGATCACAGGCAACTAACACAATTTGCAAAAAAATTGTAAGTGTGTTGCCTAACTCCGAAAAGCAGTACAAACTAGTCAATCAAGTGATCGATGGACCAGAAAATCTTGTGACACGACAGCGCATGAAAGAAAGAAATACAATTGGAAACAGAATCAGACTTGACCTTTGTGGTTCCAGACATATCTTTCTCTGAAGCAACTTGAGTCATACGTCTGTGTATCTGTCACCTTTATCGAATGTAATACAAGCGTAACTCGTTTACATATTGATTCGCTATTTACTTATGCAGAATAACCCAACTTTATCGTGTGTGATAAAGTCGAAATCGATATCGAGGACCGCAGGTTTGTATTGAGATGAGGATATGACACAACCAGACAAAGCACACATGTATGTCTCATTTAAGTCAGTTGCAAATGCTCTTGAGAATATAGAATTCAAAATAAGCTTTGTATATGATCACAGAACAATATAATTGTCAAGACCAATGGCATTACTAACGGGAATGAGTGGACTTAACGAATTAGGAATTTGGCGAGTGCGGCAGGTGGACCGCGGCCTACTTGCTGTTTTCGCGGTCACCTGGTGTCAGGATTAAGTTCCAGGGATCCATTCATACTGTTTTCACCGCTGTTTTACCTTTTGCGCCCGTTTGTGTCGGAGGATAATCCCGACTGGTTATTCTGGGCGTTTTATGTATGTTATGTTTGAGATTTTATGGTGCGAATATTCTTTGTCTCTTGTCTTTTGATTCAGCCTGAATACGGAAAACATCCCACTAAATGGAACAGATAGGTAAATTGTTACTCTTAGGGAATGAAGTATTAAACTGGTTACGGCATATCAAAATATCTTCGCAAGGCTGATACACCTGGATAGGTATACCGTACACTGTATATTGACCGGAACAAATGACGTCATCTTGATTTGAATGTGGTAGAATGCTTTTGTGCTACTTTGAGCAATATTCCTTCAAAAGCACGATCGGAAGCACACCAGAAATTGGCGATACACATGTTGGAAATCGAAACGGACGTTAGACGTGACAAGCGTACAATGTGTGACGTTTAGTTTGCTACAAGCGTCGTGTAAACCAACTCATAATACATTTTCAACACAATGAATGTCTCTGATATATGTACATTCATTTAGTTATATATGAAACGTGTAACATACGGAAAACAAAAACCCGATTGCATTATTAAACTTTATAAGCACAGCCCGTGGCGTTACACAAGTTTCAACGTTAAGAACTCAGCTATGGTTCAAGTCTACTTGTACACACAATTTAAGATAACAACAATTCAGTGCTTCAGAAAGATACGGAATCGGCCTTAATTTACATTTGAGCACGTTTAGTGTATTAATGTTTACATATTACAGATTTGACAGTAGTTGATATAAAAAAGAGACACAGCCCTTTCCATATTCAGAAATGTCAGCCATTAGCAGATTCCAACCATGACATGAGCATGCGTTATGAAACCCTATCCAAAAGTGGTGATAACACATGTTTGCGGAATGGTGCCCCATCGGTAGCACCCGTCACCATTACATGTAAAGGCAAGTCAATTTTTCACCTGAGAAAACAAGGAATTGAAAGTTGAGGCAGCGAATGCTGTAATGCTGATCAGACACCTTTTCAGCATCAAACGCTCTTTGGGATCCCAGAAGACTCGATTCTACTTAAAAAGATGGGAAATGTAGACACCACAGAACATATTCTGTGAGCAACGATTTTCCAGGTATATTTGGTCAGGTTGGTCAGAAAAGACAATATGTTTTGAATTATCTCCCTTCCTTCACGCAACAACGGGTTTGTGCTTTAACACTGACAAATTTTATCTCCTGTATATACTCTTTATAAAAAGAAACTGTACATCCATAAATTTGATGACACCGGACCCGATCGATTTTGAATGGTAGAAATTTTATTTGATTTCTAAGTAATCATTGCAATTCATTAAATTTTCGAGTAAACATACAGATTGCCCGAAAAGTAATGTTGTGACGTCGCGACGGGACAGTTCACCCAAACACAACTGCAATGCCATAAACGTGCCGCATGCAACTGTCTGTACTGTCGTGACAATTCCTCTGTCAGGAATGTTTAAAAGACCACATCAGAAAATTAGAAAACGAGCCGTTAAAATGCCACCTCTATCAGAAGCACAACGCAACAACGCCATCGGCCGACTGCAAGCTTGTGAAACACAACGACATGTGGTGCAGGTGATGGGTGTGACCAGAGTGACCATCTCTAACTTGTGGAGACGGTACACCAACGGTAACGTTCGTGACAGGCTAAGGTCAGGACGACCTCGCATTACAACGCCTGGCCAAGATCGCTACATCCGGGTACGACAACTGCGGGACCGTTTCATCACGGAGACGTCAACAGCCACACAAGTACCGGGACTGCGTTGAATATCGGATCAGACTGTTCGAAATCGTCTGAGAGCAGCCGGTATTCTATCCAGAGACCCGTACGGGATAACATCCTGACGACGCATCACCTCCGTGAACGTCTGCAGTGGTGTCGTCAGGGATCTAGAGTCACATGGCCTCAAGCAAGTTGGAGACCTGCGGACGGACCTGCCCTTGTGTACAGACTTCGTAACGAATGTTACGCTGAAAATTGCGTTCAGCAAGTGGTTCCGTTTGGAGGGGGAAGCGTTATGGTGTGGGGAGGCATTCATCACGGAGGCCGGACAGCTCTTGTGAGAGTGGATGGTGCTCTGAGTGGTCTACGCTACCGCGACGAGATCCTGCAGCGCCACGTTGCCCCTTTCATCAACGTCAATGGCGGCATCTATCAGCAGGACAACGCCAGACCCGATGTCGCACCTGTTTCTCCGTCAGAACAACGTGCCTACGCTACCCTGGCCTGCCGGCTCGCCAAACTTGTCCCATATTAAATATCTGTGGAACGTGCTGGATCGTCGTGTCCGTCAACGTCCACCAACGCCACAGGCACTTCAGGAACTGTTTGTGGCGCTAGAGCAGGAGTGGCAGAACATTCCCCCAGGCTGTTATTCGGAATTTGATAGCGTCTATGGGCAGTCGCAGCCATGAGATGATAGCAGCTCGAGGAGGCCATAATCGTTACTCACTTTCCACCTACCCCGGACGTCCTTGCGCCTGTTTTTGTTAAGCGCATATTGTACAGCAATAATTTATCTATACACTATATTTATAATATTTATGAAATATAAACTCAGATGCATGGTTTCTTTTTTTAAAGAGTATATATTGACATAAGAAAACGGTCAACATGTAGCTTAAGTATCTATGCATGGTTCTAATAGTGCGTGTCTGTTTTCAAAGGTCTTTAACTTTGCAGATTAGTAACTAAGTCTCTAAGGACACTTGGACATCCTTAGAGCGTCGACCAGGTCTGTTCTTAAATCCTCAAACCCTGCTTTGTTCTATTGAAATACATAATACTTAAGACACGCAAGTCCTCTTCAGAAAATGTTTATTCGTAAATATTGAAGGATCATTTATAAAGTTAAATGCACAGTTTAAAGACGACGAAAGAAGTTCAGACATAAAGATGAATCCGACAAAGGTGACAACCGACATGATGAAGTAAAACAAAACCAAAACAGTAGGAACTAACTTTAAATGTCTGACAATGTTTTGCAGAAAAAATAAATGGCTTATATATAGTTCAGATAACAAAATGATTCCGACAAAATCAATCTTCAACCTTCAAAGCTAACAAGTAATAATGTCTTGTACGATATCTTATGATTATGGAAATTGTTTTATCGCTCTTATTAGTGCAATAAGATATAAATATTTGTAATTGTACATACAATTATTGATTACCAAAACAGTACAATTGTGCCAAAACAATTAATTTGAGTAAATGATTATCAAAATTATGTCTCCATACCCTTGAGTTTTATGTGACTCTATAATGAACAAGATACACTATTCATGATAATGGCCACACCAATGTTTGAGGACGAAACCTCCACCTTAAAAACGAAAAAACATTCTTGTGTGTGAAATTCATGCCTGAGTAATAAACAGAACTAACACAGACAAATGTGTCTAATATTGAATACTCGATTTTAATGATAGTTTATGTCCGAATGCAATATTTATAATCTCAGTTCAGCTAAAACGTTATAGTCAGTAAGACACGGACAAACTAAAATAACATGATCTATTTATTTGAGTAAAAAAGAAAATTTAACATACATATCAAAGTGAATAAACGTGTACCTGAGACACCGGTGGCTATGAGCATATAACGCATTATGTTGTAACTTCTGACGTCTTACGTTCTGACTCACACATTATGCTTTTGCACTATGGTGACGTTTATATTTGGAAACTATATTTGAAAATGAACGTTTTCATATAACTCGTCACAGACAATAATTGCATTGATATTCGGTTGATAAAACGTTTTATATTTAAGTGTTTCCCATGGGGTTAGTCCTTAGAAGGCTGCAAAAATGCTTTGAGATATGTGTATTATTTAGATTATCAAACATCGTTGTGTGGAAGTTGAAGGGACCTACGTAAACACTTCTCGTTATCCGAGGTTCCACACAACCGAAAATGATGAATAAAGAAGGAATATGCAGAGACCAAGCCTTTACTACGAGACAACCGTGCATTCGACACATCAAAGATCGACAAAACCGTTTTTCACTGCACATGCAAGTGTTAACCATATGAACAGAACTATAAATGTCCAAAAGAGAATACTTTGTTAGACACAAACACAAATTCAGTAAAATGGTTCATAAGTTGCTTTGGTGTCATAAAAGCAAACATATGCCCTATTCTTTCATTAGAGCGTCCTTCATGAATCACACTAGAGGCATGATAAGAATGATATAATAATAAGTGCATGTGTATTGCGCCCTTTCACAAATGGATGCTCACAACGCTTCCAGGTAAATAAACTGATGCATGTTGTATGAATACACATATGAGTAACATTTAAACAAATCATTAAACGTTACCACTTTTCGGCAGGTTTTATTAATGTAATGTTTAAGTACAGTGCTCTGAAAATCACCTCATATAAAGTCTTTGATAATCATTGACCGTAACTGATTTCAAACATCGCAATGCACGTCCTGGTATCTCGAGAAGAAACAACTGTCATTGAAAGTTCGAACACTGGTGTTTCCTCTAATTAACAGCCTGCACTTTGCCTAGTGTTTAACATTTACACATTCAAATGAATGTGTCTTAAGAAGCTTTTCATATTTTTCTGTACAGATCAGATCTTCGTAGGGAAAGTTGCAACACAGATTATACTTTTTCACCGCTGCGTCTGCACAGACATGCTGCAATGATGATACCGATTATCTGAAATGATCAATGCAAAGGTGTAAGTATTATTTACACGTATTTCGTAGATTTGAATGAAATAGTCAGCATTAACGACATTAAATGTATGTTCTATCAGTCAGCTGTCGCACGCAAATTGGACTGTTTATACAAACTTGATTCTCTTGAAACAGGTTGTGAGGAGACTGTCAAGTTAGTGGGACATTAATTAGTGGACAATTTATATGATATGTCAAACAAATGAAATGCAGAAAGAGCAAACACAAGTCTGGACTGTATAACCTGACAAATGAAATACAACAACTATGAATTTTACAAATAATCTGTGATATTATGTATCAAATCTGGTTTGAACAGTTTTGAACTCCTTGTATCGAACTTTGCAACAAAATATTAACAGATATAACGTAACACACGTGAATTGTCACGATGAAGGCACAGTTAGTGAATAATAAGAGCGGAGGAACTTCCCACAACTGAATACTTACGACTTTAGTAAGGGACCGACCATTTGTTATTCTTGGGGGTTTGGGTAGGGGTGTGTGGGGTGTGGGGTGTGGGTTTTGGGGTGTGGGGTGTGGGGTGTGGGGTGTGGGGCGTGTGTTTGTATCGAAAATAAATCGTCCCCGAAAAATTCTTGTAAAAAAATGAAGATGCCTGCATTTACATTATTGCAAGGTATTTTTCTTTTAAAAAACCCATTCACGCCTATAGTTATAAATAAAAAAATGTCTGGTTTTGTAGCTGCAGCTGAACAAATATCTAATCTCAATACAAAATCCCAGCCGACACCCTGCAACCCCCAGAATATTGAATAGTCGGTCCCTAAAGTGTAAAGGAAAATGCAAAAAATGTAATTTTCTCAAAACGTTGACACGTGCATCTTTCAGACTTTCAGAGATAAATAATGTAACTGCAATGACGACGGCCTCCGTTATGAAAAGGGTAGTGCTGTGAGAATTCAACGTTACTCAATGTCACCGCAATGACGATTGCTTCAAATATGAAAAGCGCGGTCCTGTCAGAATACATAGATACTAGTCTTACTGTTACCGCAATAACGATTGCTTCAAATATGAATAGTGCAGTGCTGTCAGAATACATAGATACTTACTGTCACCGCAATGACGATGGCTTCAAATATAAAGAACGCAGTTCTGACACTACACATATATACTTACTGTCACCGCAATGACGACGGCTTCAAATATGAAGAGCGCAGTGCTATATTCATGCACCTGTTCCTTCAGCAGTTCGAAGCATCCCTGGAAAATGCACATGCGCATTAATATCACGCTGAAGCTCTATAGTCATATATTTAGTATGCAGATAACCGTTTAGTATATTTATAACATACTAAAAGTTACAGTAATTACACTACAATGCGAAAGTCTGTCATCGTGTTCTGCTGTAAATTGCGAATAATCCGGAGACAAATTCCAAAAAAATTCACAAATAATCCACGATTTTTTGCGAAACTTTGTTTTTTTTACGTCACTAACGGGACTCAATGGCAATTCCTTTTATATAAGATTCAACAGTGTGAACAGTTGATAAATAAACACCATTTTTCTTAAATGTTCCTGCCATCATAATGTTTTCCTTAAATATGAAGACATGAAGGTCCACATGCGTGATTGTATCACGTTGAAGCTCTCTAGATCTATTAACATGTATACAATGCAGATGACAGTTTAGCGTATTTATAATATATATATATAAAATATACTTAACACTGTATATATATATATTATATAGTGTTAAGTATATATATATATATATAGTTAACACTATATATATAATATTAATATATATACTGTACGTATATATATATATATATATATATATATATATATATATATATATATATATATATATATATATATATATATACATGTTAATTTAAGTGAAATGCCTATTTGTATTCTGTACACCTGAAGGAAAATGCACCAGATCACACATGCACCGTTGTTTTACCTGCTTGAACAGAAATGTGCAGTTCCCGGTGGAGTTTATTGCGTTATCCGACTGGGTGGTACAACAGCTCTCTGGTACTTTTCCCTGAAAGAGCAGTAAACTGTGAACATTTGAAGGACTTACCAGCCTATCATAATATGTTATTGAATCATCATCGTATGTTAAAACTCATGCTGGGATGTCCCTTTTAAGAATTACATCGTTCTATAAATTCCATTTCAATACACGTCAATCGCAAATTTGCATGCCATGTGAGCTGTAAAATCAATAAGTACATGTACATACATGCAATATAACTATGAATATTTTAAGGGATAGAGGGAATAAGAACTTGCTCAGGTGTTTGGGGACGCCCTCGTACAATGTAGCTTCATTTGCATAGTCACCCAAAACGCCCTTCCATACCGCATTTGGTAAACATGTATTATTAATTCCTTTCAAAGGAAAGCAGTTAATTCATGAAAAAAACCATGCATGGTACACACCTTCTCAGTGCCGGTGTACACAGTGTCGTAATCGTTGTGGTCGGAGACACCACAGCATTTGAACTGTTAATACAAAAACATGGACATGTGTCAGACAAGAAAGGCACACCATTATCCGACTGTGAAGTGTTAATTGCAGTCTGTTCCGACCCTGTTATGTCTGGAAAAATGTCTTTTATTAAATTGACTCAATGTGAAATAGCTATGACAATGTTTGGCATTCTTAATGGATTGGTTATAAAAAGCTATTAAATGGCATTTTCATTGTCGTCTCTGATAATCACAAATGAGAATGATTAGCATAAGACGTGCAGTGAAAACGTGAATGGGCTGTACTAAACAGTGCCAGGTAAGATTTACTGAAAAGCAATATGTACACGCAGCATATTCTTATCACGACCTGTTGAATGTGTGAGGAAAGCCCGAAGTGACGTCACGGTGTATCTTCGTCGTGTACGACTTTGTTGAACATACGGGAGCGGTATGGGGGAAACATACATAAGCGAATCAGGTATTCGAAACTTCTGTCTGGGGATTTCTACGCCTGCAGATGGACGTCTAATTGCTGCACCAAGTAAAATGTTACTCAGAGTAATAATAATGTGCAATATAGCATATATTGTGCTGCTTCCTAAATAACAAAACCCTTACCGTTTTTTGAAGATAGTCCCACGAATTTCTGAATTTCTGAATTTCGGTGGTCGTATTCTTCTTGTACTTGTTCTGTACAGTTAGTGTAAGGCTGGCTTGGAAGCTGTTGACACCATCAATCTAACAAAACATAGATCGTATTTTAATATACCACCTTCCGTAACAAGGCCAGGATGAAGTTCTGGCAAGGATAACGCCATTAAACTATATTTGAATAAAGTCGAACAAATCATAAGAAATCTGTTACAAAAAAGAGTTCATTATACGATTCCGACTATGTGATAAGCATGTGTTATCAAATAGTCATAACACCAGGTGTTCGCGAAAACGTGGGCGTCTAGTACCCCTCCGGTGTCACCTGTCACTCTTTCTGAAAATGATTCATCCACATCGTCACCAATAGTATATAAGTGATGTTTCAGGTCTGTTATTTTATCATTATGTTGATGTGAAGAGGAGTTATGTTAAACCTTTGTCAACAAACCCTTGTTTATAGCAGTACCCTTGCTATTGTAGCTAGTTTCAACCTCTCTATACGCAACAGTCCAGAGTGCTATAATGCGTAGGTTAGACGTACCCGCACAACTAACATGACTGTCATAGCCAAGGCCGCTAATTCTCCAATGACGATGACCACAGCAAAGGCGATGTACTGAAACATAAACGGTACTTATTTATTTTTGTTTGTTGTTCAACGCCGCACTCAATCCAGCGATTGACATTATGAGCATAGATCGACGCAATTGGGATATGATGACATGTGTCAACCAGGTCAGCGAGCCTGACCACCCGATCCCGTTAGTCGCCTCTTACGACAAGCATAGTCGCCTTGTACGGCCTTGCTGAAGACCTATTCAACCCCTGTACTTCACGGGTCTACACATTCATGATACGATTCGGGACTGAAATGGATGTTGAACGGATTGAATCATGAGGTGAGGTTAAAATTCCGTTTAAGATTACTGCACTTATATAGCGACGTGCATGCACGTGTGTGTGTGTGTGTGTGTGTGTGTGTGTGGCTGTTTGTACTAGCTGTTTGATTTATAGTGCTAGCTCACTGAGATACCATGCCGTAGTTTAACACGAATACCCCATTCAGACATTGAATACTGACTACGAGCCGACCAGCCCTTGTTTTAGCCCCTTTATGACGAGCGATAGACAGGGTAACAACAAGTACCATCTTTAAACGTCTTTTGGTATGACGCGGCCGTGGATCGAACCCCGGACCTTCCGCTTTCCGGGCGGACGCTCTACCACAAGACCATGGAGGCAGTCGATTGAATCATGAAGTCGGATGTAATTATGGTAATGAAGTCAACTTACAAACGTAATCTGTATTCATTTTGTGAGCGTCAGGTGGCAATGATGAGACCCAATGCAATGGGGTCTGCACACCCTAATTACCAGTATAACTTTCATTACAGTTGCCTATAAATGTTATTTAACTTGATAGGGGTACCTTGTTAAACTGCGGCATCGTATCCCAGTGGGCTAGTAGTATCAAACTGGCACTAGTCTGGACTGAGACATGCAGCTTCACACATACTAGCACGCACGTCGCTATGTACACGTAAGTGCAATAATCTCGTAGTATGAATCCTCACCTACTATTAGTTCCAAGTGAGTGTACGGAGTTACAGCATGTGGTCATGTTGGTACTGTTTTATCGAGTTTTGATGCCGACCGCTGAATGGTCTCGATTATTATAAGGCCATACAAGATTCAATGTCGCTCTGATATTCCATGCACTGGCGAAACATTAACAATCACCCGCCCACAAATGTAGGCGATTTGCGCCACTCCAGTATCTTACAGACGTGTGAGAAAAATAGAGATGTGTTGACCTATGGCACATGGCATGGTTTCAAACTACAGCTCTTACTGCGAAATATTTCATAATGTCCTACACATGAATCACTCGTGTAGTGTATGTCCTAATATGAAACCTATTTCAATATTTCGTGACAAAAAGGGTGAATGAATACCCATTGATGAACGCTTGATGACGCGCAATCAGTGAGTGCACAGAGATAGACCTTGATATCACCTTTACGTCAACAAGCATGGGTCACTAGGTGACTATTCCTAACAGGAATCCCGTCGGGAGATGACAAGAACAAAAGCAATATATTACACGACACTCGTCCCCAATACGATACTTCATTCAGACCTTTACCTCATTTGGTAATCACCATGTAAGATTTTAGGAAAAAGCATTTTTCTTACTTTGGTACTATTGTTTCAATAGCTACTGATTTGTATTATAGTACCTACCAGTCCCAACAAGCACTTGCTCTTAGTGGAAGCTCCGACACAGCCACAACAGCAGACAAGCAGCACGAGAGAACCAAAGCCAATAATGATCCAGCCACTATTTTCGAGATAGTGTGCACCATCTTCTATCTCCACTACATTTAGTAGTTCGGTAGCTGATGGGTCAACCTTGAGATATATTCCCAATGCTAAGGTGCCCAAACCCAAAACCTGTAAAATGCAATATTACAAATAGGAATACCATAATATATTCGTAACATGCAATAGGATGTCGAGGGATTTCAAAAACACCCAACTCTATTATATTTTTTTGTCGCTTTAAATATTATTTCAGGTATATCACTGTATACAATGACATGTCGAAAACGTTGAGGTGTATTGCAAGCGCAGTGTTCGTATTCTTTAGTCGTTACATATGTGTTGAAGAGCAGTGATCGTCTTATATATTTATGTATTTTTTTTATAAACAATGCTAATTCCAATTAGAATAGACTTAATATGTTGATGTCCTAATGACTTACCGAAAAGATGACATTGAAGAAGATGAAGAGGCAACTGAATGTCTTTTCACAACAGTTGAACCCCATCTTTACTGGCTGTAAAGAAGAGAATACAAAATCATAGGTGTGAACTCTTGCACAAGGTGGTAACGCGGTAACTGGTGACACTCGTATTATTGTGAGTAAGAGAGTGCTTATGGGTTTATGCCGCTTTTAGCAATATTCCAGCAATATCACGGCGGGGGACACGACACAGCAAATTGGCTTCACACATTGTACCCAAGTGGGAAATCGAACCGGGGTCTTCGACGTGACGAGCGAGCGCTTTAATCACTTGACTACCCCACCACCCCTATTCATTTATAACTGAGGTACCAGTTTAAGGAAGGCTACCCTCCCCAACTCGTGTAAACTAATATTCAAGACAGGTGTTCAGCAGCCAAAAATGTGTTTCATGCAGTTATAAGAAGTTCGAGACCACAAGACAATTATTCTTCTGTAAAATACATCAAATGTTTCAATGGTTGGCAAGTTTGTTTCTACCACCCCTTTTTCACAAAAGGCACGCTGTCCAAAATAAAACTTATGTACACGAGAATATGCAATAGAATAGAACAGAATTTTAGCTTGACCATAACGATGGAGAACACACACGACACGGAGGCCTCTCGTCGAGCACAAACATCAAGTCGTTCGTCAATGTCCATGTACAGCGACAATTATACTGCCATAATAATGCATTTCTGGAAGAAGAACACCACAGCGTTAGCACTGTCCCTGATGACACCAAATGAAACCAATCTGTTGTGAGAAAAAGTAGAAAATGAAAAAAATCGTGTTTGTGCTGTCTGGCTCAGGGCATGGGCTCAATAACTGGGTTTTTTGACACACGTTTACTCTACAATGAATGCAAGTATGCTTTTGTAAAGTACTTATACTACTTATACCGGTATACAATGTAATTATCTAAATTGTGCTTGATACAAAATTACTGTGTGGTCATTTTCAACAAAGTTATGATGACAAATAACAAAACCCAGACAGTCAAAAAGATTTTGAATAGGTACATGTATTTTTACATGGTGGACTATCCGTGTATCAACGACACTTTCTACATTCAAACAATTCCGGTGTTCTAGTTGCTAGTCCTAGGATTATTGTGCCCAGATCCGCCCTGGTTCTTAGTCCTAGTCGCTATGCCTTATGAGCCAATGTCTGTTGTAGGACATCGCAAGCTAGGACACATTAGTCAGAGCGCTTGCTTGACAAATATAAACATCATGATAGCCGCGAATTTTGGAAAGTTATTGGCAAAATAGGTATTGCTAGTGATAGGCGAAACTCTATCCCATGGGAGGTAATTCGTGACGGAAGTGTGATCACAAACAAGGAGGATGTTCTTAATATTTGGAATTTAAAGTACAGCAGTTTATATAATGCTGATCCATTAAATACCTTTGATGATGCTCATTTTCAGAAAATTAAATCTGAAATTAACAGTGACACAGTAGAATATCCCCCCTTCGATGCTAGTCACCTAAATGTACCAATATCTCGTGAAGAGGTTGTAAATGCACTCGCCCGTGTTAAATGCGGCAAAGCGGCGGGATCCGATCTTATACCTGCAGAAGCGCTCAAAAATAGTTCCTGTGTGGACATTTTACTGAGGCTTTTTACTTTTTGTTTTGAATATAATACCTGTCCTGATGTTTGGCGCCATAGTATTATTTCACCAATCCTGAAACCAGATGCCGATCCCCGAGACCCACTTGGATACCGTGGGATCTCCTTAATATCAGTACCTTGTAAAGTTTATTCTGACATTTTAAACACACGGTTTACAAAGTGGCTTGAACGTAATACTATTTTGGCCGATGAGCAGAATGGATTCCGTAGAAAGCGGAACACTGTAGAACATATATACTCTTTATATTCTGTTATTAATAATAGGAAATCTCAAAAACGCTCTACATTTGTATGCTATATAGACACAATGAAGGCGTTTGACAGAGTAAACAGGGATTGTCTCTGGTACAAATTACTTAAACTTGGTGTTAACGGAAAATATTTTTCTGCAGTGAAGTCGTTATATGATGGCACTCGATCCTGTGTGTCCCTTAACGGATACTTGACAGAGGATTTCCCTGTGTACAGTGGAGTGAAGCAGGGCTGTGTGTTATCACCGACACTTTTTTCCGTGTTCATTAACGACTTGGTTGAGGAAATTAATGACCTGCACTGTGGTGTTGACTTCGGCGATGATTCTATGCTTAGTTTACTCTTATACGCCGATGATATTGCTCTTATAGCCGGCGACGAGCACTCATTACAACGAATGTTAAATTGCGTTGATAATTGGTGCAGACGATGGCGTCTTCAAATTAATACAAAAAAAACTAAAATTGTCCATTATAGACAGCAGTCTGTTACGCGTTCCAGTGTCAGTTTTCACTGTGGAGGAGAGAATATTGAAATTTGTAATGCATATAAATATTTGGGACTTTGGCTCCAGGAACACCTAGATTTAAATTTCACAGCTAAACAAATTGCTAAATCTGCTGGAAGAGCCCTCAGTGTAATTATTAGTAAATTTAAATTAGTTGGAGGAATGACCTATGATGTTTTCAGTACTTTGTATGACAATCTTGTACAACCTATCTTAACGTATGGTGCAGCAATTTGGGGAACCAGAGAATTTAGTTGCATAAATGCCATCCAAAATAGAGCGTGCCGCTTTTTCTTGGGTGTAGGAAAAACTACTCCTAATTTGGCTGTAAGAGGGGAGATGGGTTGGTCATCGATTATCACTAAACATAAAATCGAAGTTGTGCGTTTCTGGAAGAAGTTGAATTCAGCTCCCCCGCAGAGAATTATAGCTCGTATCAGAAATTGGTCTCTGTCATACCGAAAGTCCTGGGACAGCAGAGTTGTAAGAATGTTTGGTTCTTTTGATCTACCATTTTTGGATCTCTATAATATTGGTAATATAGATTTCCAAATTTTGAAATCAAAACTGATAGAACTTGACAGAGAAAACTGGTTGCGTGGAGTTTGGAATGACACTGGCCATACTACAGGCAATAAGCTTAGAACGTTTAGATTGTTTAAAAATACACTGAATGTTTCATTTTATGTACGTCATATTCTGGATAGATCACGGCGAAGCACTTTAGCTAAACTTCGCTGTGGAACTTTACCCTTAGAATTAGAAAGAGGTCGTTATACACGCCCGAAAACCCCTGTTTCTGAACGCGTCTGTAAATTATGTAACGGCCAAACTGTTGAAGATGAAGTTCACTTTTTGGTAACGTGTGACTGTTATAGAGATCTAAGACTTAATGTTTGGCAGAAAGTATCCCTTATTAACCCCTCGTTTATTACCATGTCTCCGGCAGACCAAACCGTATTCTTAATGCAGTGCGACGAACTGGTTAAACCACTTGCTGCATTAATCTTCACAATGTATCGGAGAAGAAAATATATAAAACAATAAACTGGGTAGTTGTGTGCGTGTGATAATTCTTATCATCTATCATGTTTTGCTGTGTTGTAGGGTTGATGTGTGGGGGTGCTGTGGGTTGTGATGGGTGGCTGGCCCGAGGGGTTGTGATGGGTGGCTGGCCCGAGGAGTTGTGATGGGTGCTTGTTTCATGTTGTCGCGGGTGTGGGTGTGTGTGTGTGTGTGTGTGTGTGGGGGGGGGGGGGTCGTTGGGAGGGAGTGTGTGTATGCGGCGGTAGATTGTTACTTTGTTGGTGTCTTTGTGCGTGGTTGGTGCTTCTTTTTTGTGGAGACGGGGAGGGATGTGGATGCGAGTGAGGACGTGGTTGATGGGTGCGGATGAGGGAGTTGGTGTGGATGCGGGAACGGATACAGGTGAGGGTGTGTTTAAGAAATAGGGTGTGTGTGAGAGTGATGTGTGACGGTGAGGGTTCGGATGTGATTGAAGTGATGTCAATGAGGGTTTGGGTGTGTCTGAATGTGCGGGTGTGTTTGCGTGGTTTGCGTAAGCTGCTGTGAGTGAAGACCTGGATGTGGGAATGGATGTGGTTGTGTGTATATAGGATGTTTGTATGGGGGATAATATTACGAATGTTATTTTCATAACTGCTATTAAATGTGGTGTGTACATATATAAAATAGTGTTTTTATGAGTCTTTTAGTGTCTTGTAGGCCATTTTGGCCGGCCGCTGAATTTTTACATTCTTGCCTTGTCATTTTATATGTACAGCGGGTGACACTATAATAAAATATTCTTCTTCTTCTTCTTCTTCTTCTTCTTCCTATTGCCATGTGAGTACTTTCACACAGATGCCGTGGGTTTATTGTTAATCGTTTGGTTTCAGGTGATACGTCGGTTGTGGTTAAATATCATAGGTAAATATCACAATAGATATGGAATAGTTGGATTATCGATTGAATGGTTGAGCATTGGCAGCATGTGGTGGTGTTTTCTGGATTTCTAAAGTAAGACGCATCATGCGCTACTAAACAGCAGAAATGTCACGGATGTGGGAATGTGAACATGTTTAATATCACAGGAGCGGAGCAATACCTCTGTTTGAGCTGTAATTGGTGGCTGATATTTTCGTTCGTAACCTACTTCAATCGTACATGAAGGTATGAGAGGAAAATAGATTTGATAATTACAAATTTTGACACAAATTTGCATAATCTTATTGTATATTTTAATGAAATGCAAGAGAATTAACGCAAGAGAATACTCAGTCTCGAATGCCAGGCAAACATATTACATTGAGTGTAAAAGGCAAAATAGTGGTGAAAATTATGTGAATTGATCACTTGAAATCAGTGATGACACCAGGTGTTCGCGAAAAGCATAATAAAGCATTTTGGGGGGCTCTTTGAAATCTCAGCAGAAGTAGCATGCTCGATTGTACCTCAAAGTTTGTGAAATGTAAACATCAAAGGCTGGATCTTCAAGAATATTGCTAGACATAAAGGGAAAGTTGATTATTGTGAAAGTTAAAGTTATCCCTCTGGTCATACAGTATTGTGGAGAGTGTTTTGCCACTCTAAATTGTCATGCATGGATCTAAATATGAAACAGATGAGGTGGTCTCTCAACTGGCCTCCTCATTTGAAGGGAGTTGGCTATTGGATAGTTATTAAACGATATCTGATCATCTACATGTATATACCATAAGTTTAAGAAAAACTTCTTGGCCAACTTTCTTTCTTTTGACTTTGCCATTCCAAACAGAAATTCCGATTCAAATGCATAATGAAACAAATCAACAAGAAGGTGAGCACGCCTGGTGCCCATGAGGCTGCCTACTCCTTGCGTAAATGTCTTACCCCAAACTTTTACATAGATGTTATAAATTAGTAAGTCCAGCATTTCTCATATTGTTGTCTCAGTAAACTTCAGATGGCATTTGCTTTCATCTTTTGACAAATTGCCCTGAACCTGTGAAGATAGATATTAAACTGTATCTATGGTCACCACGTTCTGTATTAAAAGCTCCAAGGATAAATAATGAAGTTTCCTCATGTGGGATAGTGGTTTACAAAGATTTAAATATTTAGACGGAATTGAACTTGGTTCTTTTCTGAGACTGAAAAACGTCAAGCAGTATTTTGTGAATCAGCATGGTATTAATTCCACTTGTCTCAAATAATGTCTGTGAATATAAAGAAAGTCCTTCCGTCATTGCATTAAGGATTATAGTTCTTCTTTGAGATAGGGATTTGGTGGTGCATTTGCTGGACCCAGCAATCTAACCATCTTTGCAACTGGTACAAAAGGGGAATGGATATGTCTTCAGGTTTTAAGTTGATAGAACTGATACATGGTTTTGGCAGACTTCTTCCTAGGGGAACATACTGACCTTATTTGTGGCATAGTTTGATTAGCCACTTGTACCAAGTTCTTTTGTAGTCATGCTTACATAAACTGGTTTTGAAAGGCATTTAGAAGTGATACACATAAGGAAGAATCTTTATGGCTGTCAACGTCTTTATTATAAGGAACACAACGTTCGGTGTGTATATTTACTCCTTCATCAGGTGAATAATTAAGCAGAGAGCATATATATGTACCTGTAAGAACAACAAAAGTAATAAGATATCAATGGTTAATCGTTATGTTAGTTGAGGCCTTATGACTGGGAACAGCTACACACGTTTCAGGTAGGGCAGTCAGATGACAGCTGGCTGGGACTGAATGGGTTTATTCCAGCTACATTTCCTCTTTTTCAGTTTGTGCATTCTACCAATTTTCAACATCATGCACTGACTTAACTCATTCAAATAGACATTCAAAGGAGGTTTCTCTTTTCCTTTGGCCCTCTTTGGGCATATGCTTCGAAAGCTATCATAATTATTTAAAGTTATGATACCAATTGGAAGGATGCTGCTCACGATATTTTGGTCCATATTTGAATAACTGACGAGGGTTGTTATTGTCAACAATAGAGAAGTCACCTGTGATTATACGACTTTCAAAATGGTATTAGTCCTCGCAGACACAAGTGGTGGAAACCTGATAACCGGCTTACCTTTGTTTCTGATGAATGCCAACAACCTGCTAAAGACTCATGTCTGTATAGAGTTACTTTCAATATTAGCAAATTGACAATTTACATTCATTAATAACTGTAATTAGATTACATTTCCGAACCCATATTGGTACAAACCCTGTTGTTTAGACAATGTGATTTCTCTGTCAATTTATCGTAAGGGATAGTTGTGCACTTCAATTACATGTTTACACTATAGCAAGATTCATGAGTGATTAACTCAACTTGTCTCATATGGTCTCTGACAGTATATTATTAGGCATTGTTTGATGGTTGCAAGAATTATTGTTTGTAGTTTACATAAGGATGTGGTAATACATTTGCTGGGCAATTTATCTCTCTTATCTCCTTATGAATCATCTGACATAGTAACATATTATATTCTCGATCTTTGTAGTTTTCTGAATCTATATACTGATCAACGTTCTTTTTTCGGAACAAGTACAGACAAGAAGAGATGTACGTTTCAAATGACAAACCTACATTATAGGATTATTGCATAAACACATGTTAGAGATTCATTTCTCGAACGTTTTAAAATCGTGAATCACAAAATGGTGTGCATCTTTTTTATATGTTCTTTTCACAAAAAAAACAACATTTTTACAGTTACAATTCTGAGGTGATCATTGGAAAAAAGGTAGTTTATTTCAAATGCTAAAACTAATCTGACCATGAAATAGAATTTAAGGAATATTTTGAGAGCTTAGGGTATGAGAGATTTGTAACTCTGTAATCTTATCTGAAGTGAACAATTTTAAACTTCTACCATAATGGCATATTCACTCTCGTTCAGTGATAACATCTGCTCCTGTATAAATAATATAATACTGAATCAATATTTGGCGACAATTGGTTCTATTCGGCTTGTCGAAATGCTCATACGTCGATAATATCTCAGTATATAGTTGTCTTTATCAACACCATATGTCTATTATGTAAGTAAGGCTGAATCAATTCTGCATACAGTTAACAATGATAGTCAGACAGGCGGCCTGCCCCTGAAGCGACTGTCTTTTGCCAGAATAATGATTATGCATATTTGAACCGAAGGAGGAAATGTCTGTATTGGGCTTTGGGAAGTAAAGCAACTGTGCATGTTGCTAACGGGCTGTGCTTGTCAACCATGTGTACCTTTTGCACTCTCAACTGTTATGACGTTAAACGTTCTGGGATTACTCTTGTATTAAATGTATTCAAACTGCTAAAGTGCTGATATGGTACATTTTTTAACTTTAAGATTCATCTCATTTCGAAAGAAAAACATGTTTTGTCCTGTAAATCCAAATGAGGTAACTGTTAAAAATGCCCATTCCCCAATGGTGTTCATGTTGACGAAACACCCTATGTGTCTTGTTTGTTGTTGAACGCCGAACTCAGCAATATTCCAGCTAAATGACGGCGGTCTGTAAATAATCGAATCATGATCAGACAATCCAGTGATTGACACCATGAGCATTGTTCTACGCTATTGGGATACGATGACATTGGTGTTAATCGCCTCTTACGACAAGCATGGGTTTCTGAAGACCAATTCTAAATCGAAATCTTTTCGGGACGAAACTACTCATAAAAACCATTAATCATGATGGTTTTTAAATGACTTTGTTTTTACCAAAAGCATTTGAAACAAATTGGATGAATATAAAATCGTGCAATCAGGCTTGTCTTTATGTTGACTTGAACTACTTTTATTATTTCATTATTCATGTTTTATATTTATATGCTATCAAATAATGTAAACTTCCACCACACTTATACACGGAACGGTGAATTCACGTCAAAAGTGATATCATAACACAAAATATTTTTTTGAGCTAATATTCAATTACACAACAACAATGTTCACGAGGAACGTTATTCAAATGTATAGGAGCCTATTCATTTCTCTGAGAGGATCTGACTACACATGACCTATTTGCAAAGGTTACATTGTTACAGAACACTATTCAAAATCTTGCACTGAATACAAGGAAAATGTGGACCCATTTATAAACTCATAGAAGGAACCCGAACCATTTACAGATAAGACCTGACCATTGGAATGATCTGTAAGCGACAGCTATCTCACCTGTTTGTGCTGCCAGTACACTCCGTGTTCTCGATGCAAATAACTATACACCGCACGACTGGCGACGCAAGGTAGAACGCAATAAATTTATACCGCCATTTCACCGCATATGTTGTCGTGGTATATTGCAGGGCGTGTATGAACCATCACGATATTTAGCGAGATGAGGTATATAATGTGAAATAATCAATGATCAACTGTTCACATAACAACTTGAACAGTGCAAATACGACAAAGGGAGCCCAATAAATCAATAATATGGTGAGTGATGTGTGTTGCATTTACCGTTGTATCGTGTAAAATGAATTGCGTAGGTTTGCCTTATCGATTCAGTGCATATATGTGTGGTTAAATGTAATACATGGAAACATTTGCTGTTGGGCATTAGATACCTGAGAGGTTGAAATAGACATGTCAACGACCCTGACACCTCGATCCCGATAGTCGCCTCTCACGACAAGCACGGGTGTCTGAGGACCAAGTCGAAGCCGCGGAATCTTCACGGGAATAACTGCAGTTGTAAACTCAAAATCAAAAGAGCTAAACACATTTGACAAATCAGAAGCGGAACATGTGACTGAATAAAACGGGCCACAAGGAAGAGGTCCACTATAATGTCACCTTCCACTCACACGTCAAGTAATGGAGGAACATACACGTTGTCTTAGTGGTAAAATCTTGGCTCGTTTACTTCGGATTTCCTATATGGGTGTGATATGTACATGTAGAGCCCAGATCTTGTGTCCCTCACAGTGATGTTCCTGGAATATCTCGAACAGAAACGCAACACGTAACTCACTCACTCTGCATAAAGTCAGACAACATCCATTACAACATCATCTTCTCGAGGCAAGAGAGTTAACTGACTTTAAAAGACCAGTTTCCACTCTTGCCGAACTATGCTGGAATTCCTGGGCTCAATCGTAGCGCCACCAGTGGCTATTACGAGTTATGTCTGAGTTTGCATTGTTAGGGGCGTGTCACAAACAATTGATGATAGTTTCGAATCCTGTCTGACTCTGAATCTGTTTCGTGGTTTGTCATCACCCTACTCTTGCTCATATGCGATTTAAGACCTGAATTACTTCGGACCTTCTTCCTTCATACTGTTCGAAGCGACGTAAAAACAAACTCACTCAGTCAATGTAAAAGGAATGTTTGCAATTACATACATGTTAATGCACAACATCTCTATTACACACGACATGACATGACAATTTTAACGGAGTTACCTCCCTTACACTGAGCCGATGCCCACATAACACGCGGGTCTGGGGGAAAATGCGTTGTATCCTTTTCTATGGTCTTTATTTCTCTGGATACATGTTCGTATGTGTGTTTACTATCGTACATGATTGATTGCAATATGTACCCAAATAAATACGTCAGGTGTGTGATGTTATGATGCGTGTACTTCCTGTTGATGTGGTCAAACAGACTCTTCACAAGTTTGTTTGATTGTTTGGATGTGCATCATACAAGCTATATGCCAACACGTAAATCAATGTCAACGGACGATTAATGATATCAATAGAATGATATTGTTACGACAATAAATGTTCGCTCAGAACCGATCATCATTGTATGTTATCAGCTCTCCGTTTGGAATGGATTGAAACAACATTTTGCAGTTGAGTCGTGTGACTCTATATATGTATATATTATGACGACAATAAATGTTCGCTTTGAACTAATCATGATTGAATGTTATCAGTTCTGTTTGGATTAAATTGAAACGACATGTTGAAGTATAACCTCATTTCAAATAGGTTGTGTTCACATTCTTTATTATTAGTATAATACATAGCTTATAAGTTTAGATTTCAATATCTATAAGATAATAATAATAATAATAATAATAATAATAATAATGATAATTTGCTTTACAAACTAATTTTAAATGAGATTGAAAAATTGAATCATTTTGGTATTATATTGAAAGAAAGAAATTGTCCACGAAGATTCTTGAAAAAAATAATTGCCTGCCACAAAAATTACATTATTGCAATGTGTCTTCTTTAAGAAAATCAGGCTCATAGTTCTAAATAAAAAATATATATCTGGTTTGGTAGCTGTAGCTGAAAATAGATAATCTCGACACAAAATCCAAGCACCCCCAGCACATCCCGTTCACCGCCCCACCCCCGCGAATATCAAATGGTCAGTCGCTGAGCTTCACGAGGCGAATAGCGTGTCTTTAAACGACACCACTACTCATTCCCCTTTCATACGGCAGCTCGGGTATAGTAGTGATAAACCAACAACCATTATTATGCCACGTACAAGGGGCGCCACTCTGTACGGCAAAACTCGACGCTTCAGACGACTAGGCCCGTCGTTCTCCAAGTTGTGAAAAGGGTTTACCATTTGACACCACAAACGCAATGTGCCAACTGTAACCAATGCATCTCCTACATAACAAGCATCTCTACATTAACAATGCACTCTGTTATATACGACACATACGTACTTGTTAGACATTTGTTATTTGTAAACAAAGAACGTTTTATTACAATGATATGCAAAGTTCATAACTGGTTCATAAAGAAGCATATAAGGATGTAAAATCAAAAGCAACTTCACAATCTACAAAATAAACAAGTAATTGAAAACACATTACTATAAACACGTAACTGATATAATATTTCCAAAAATAAACAATAGTCCTTTTTCATAAAATAACGGCTGCATAACACAATAAAAAGTGGTAGTGTTGATCAATTATACTTCGTCATAAAACAACAATAGTAATGCGCTGATTTGCACAGTATGCAGACCGTGTTTTGAATGGATATTCCTCCATGAAAGTAAAAATAATAGAAGGAAATTCTTAAATGTTGGCGAAAACATATAATGTTTTTACTTAGTTTTAAACGTAGTTTTGAAATGAGAGCTAATATCAGTCTGTGTATGTTAAATTCTGTGTTTGTCATTTAAAAATGAAACAATTAGGTATATAAATAGAAATACTTGGGGTGGGTGGGTAGATTTTCTTTCAGAATAGATTTTACAACACATACGTCGTATTTCATATTCGATACATATTTGCAGTTGTGATAAAAAAATAAATAAAATAAAATATATATATATATATATACGAAACACATAAAAAGTATCTATTTCACACCTGACTTTTGAGAAATACCTAATGAAAAATCGTAACATTCCGTAAAACTATGCAAAACATCGTTTGTTAGTTTGTGTGTGTGTTGTTTAACGCCGCAATCTAGGTAACTGGGATAGGATGACATGCATCAACCAAGTCAGTGCGCCTGACCACCCGATCCTCCCGATAGTCGCCTTTTAGGTCAAGCATAGTCACCTTTTTCGACAAGCATGGGTTGCTGAAGACCTACTCTAAAGCAAATGAGGTTCAGTGCTGTTCACTAGTTACATGTAGATATAGTGTTGGAATACCCGACAGCCGATATTGACTTTTTCGTTTCAACTGAACATATGCAACGTGGGGTTATCGACATTCACCGATCCTTTAAATCAAGGAAGCAATGCTTAAATGTAGTCGGCGAGTTGCCATTTCATTAACGGCATGGTTGTGAGCTTTGTATAATAAAATACAGGGCGCCAAAAATATATGTTCGAATAAGCTGATTCTTTTGAGAAATACTTTTAGTCAGGATCTTGTCCAGAAAGAAGATTGTGGTGTATCAAGATCACGTACTACTTCGGGTCTTCCAGCTTATACATATAACTCGATGACTATCTTTAAACTATCTCCGCGTTACCTAACTATGTAAGAAAAACGAGATAGTGTGTTCGTTTTATTTGTATATATCAATGATTGCTGAGTCAATATGTGTACCAATTTCTTATTATCTTGTGAAGAGTCAAAACGTGAAGGCAAAATCATATCTCGTCGTCCCTTGTTCTGCACAGACACGCGGCAATAGTGATCCCGATTATCTGAAAATAATCAAAACAAGAACTTACCTCAATGTTTCGGAAGTATAACCTGTGTCATTCCTTAAACAATTATCATTTAATTCAAACTATTTCAAAATCACAATGTGATCTTTTAGAATGTCTATGATATATATAGAATAAAATATATACCTTCTACGAATTAGGACGTTTCTTCATCCGACTTACAGCCTGTGTGTTGCCATAATCATTTTCAAAATACATCACAATGTAGGAATTCGCAAATGTTTTTCTTAAGTGATTGTTTTACTTGCATCATTGTTTAAATATTGCGAGGATACCTCTGCGGGTCGCTGCAAGATTGCTATGCTGCGTTAAAGAATAGTCACTCACTCGCATTCACGTTTGGACGATTGAAGAGCAGAACGATGACTCGAGTATCCTTTCAAATGAGGGTACATTTAGATTTCCAGAGATACTCACTGTGACGGCAATGATGACCGCCTCAACGATGAGCAGCACCGTGCTGTACTGCATCACGGTATCCTTCAGCTTCTTTAAACATCCCTGTCAGATGTAATGCAAATAGGGTACATTGTTTATGTGTCGCCATTTATGTGTAATTTATAGCTGTGGCTAGCTTTCCGTTTAAGTTGTGGCGTGTCATGCTGATCTTACCAAATGAGTGTAGTGTACAAAATCAGCATGATGCACACATGAATATATAAACACATCGTCATACAGAGAAGAACAAAAAAAGTTGATTCTTCTTTTAGAAAGAAACTAAGAGTAGCCAGGGGACGCCAACAAATAAAGGTCACGTCGTCGTTATATATTAAGACGCCACTAGTATTACGTCAACAGTGGTATCTGTATGGTGCCAAAAATTCGTCTGAAATAATACTCATTCGTATCGTGCGAAGGGACTTTTAAATACTCATGTGGGTAACAAATAGATAAACGACACAAACACTAGTGAATAGTTTGGTGAATGTTCATTCAGTTTGTTAGTGTGTATATGCTTCATAATGTGTTTGTTAGTGTGTATATGCTTCATTATGTGTTTGTTAGTGTGTATATGCTTCATTGTGTGTTTTTTAGTGTGTATATGCTTTATTATGTGTTTGTTAGTGTATATATGCTTCATTATGTGTTTGTTAGTGTGTACATGCTTCATGTGTTTGTTAGTGTGCATATGATCCATGATGTGTTTGTTAGTGTGTATATGCTTCATTATGTGTTTGTTAGTGTGTATATGCTTCATAATGTTTTGATTAGTTTGTATATGCTTCACTATGTGTTGCTTAGTGTGTATATGCCTCATGATGTGTTTGTAAGTGTGCATGTGTTTCAACATGTGTTGGTTAATGTGTATAAGCTTCATAATGTGTTGGTTAGTGTGTATAAGCTTCATTATGTGTTTGCTAGTGTGTATATGCTTCATTATGTGTTTGTTAGTGTGTATATGCTTTATTATGTGTTTGTTAGTGTGTATATGCTTCTTAATGTTTTGGTTGGTGTGTATATGTTTCATTATGTGTTTGCTGGTGTGTATATGCTTCATTATGTGTTTGTTAGTGTGTATTTGTTTCATACTGTTTTGGTTAGTGTGTATATGATCTATGATGTGTTTGTTTGTGTGCACATTCTTCATTATGTGTTTTGGTTAGTGTGTACATCCTTCATGGTGTGTTTGTTAGTGTGCATATGATTCATGATGTGTTTGTTAGTGTGTATATGCTTCATAGCATGTTGGTAAATGTGTACATGTTTCATTATGTGTTTGTTAGTGTGTATAAGCATCATGATGTGTTTGTAAGTGTATGTAAGCTTCATGATGTGTTTGTTAGTCTGTACATGCTTCAACATGTGTTTGTTAGAGTGTATAAGATTCGTGATGTGTTTGCTGGTGTGTATAAGCTGTGTGTATGTTAGTGTATTTATGGACAGGAACAGTCCGTGGAGAATCTAGTCGAATGCATTGGTTGATATGTATAAGTCGCTCAATATCTCCATGTTAATCTTGAACTGTGTCTGATTGTCAGAAATTTACGAAGGTACGTGACATATAAATATATATTCCCATAGCTTACCTTTTTATTCAAGAAATTACTCATTTCAATCGTATTCTTGGAATCCTCCATGCACTTTCCCTTGTCTTTTGGAACAGGATCTTCCGGATTCTTATCTCCTTTCAACACACAACAGGTAACCGGTACTCTTCCCTGAAAAATGTCAACAGTCCGGTGACATGTCCTGGGGTGTCCTGAGGGTAGTTTCCAGTGTGTTTTCCACTATGGATTAGTTATTTAAACTGTGACTCAAGCTCGCCAAGCATCTTATCTCCTGCTGACTGGCCTCATTAGAGATAAATTGGATAAGGCCACTTCATCAGTAGAAAACCTTGCAAAATCTGTGTGTGTGGTAATGGCGTATGTAAGTAATAGAAGGTAACCCGTTCCGGGGGGGCACGGGTGGCCCAGTCGTCTAAGGCGCCGCGATTCGCTGTGCAGAGTTGCGTCCCTTGGGCATGCCAGAAACCTATGATTGTGGGTTCGAATCCCGGTTCGCCCCAATTATGTTTCTAGGTTTGTCAGCACCATACCCGTGCTCGTGGGTTTCACCGAAGTGGTAAACGTCTGAGGCCTGCATCACTTCGGGCTTTTCTCCCACATTAAGCTGACACGCCGCGATATGACTGGAATACTGTTAAAAGCGGTGTTACTCACTCACTCACTGCTGCTCATCACACATGTTATTCATATATACCTCTCATCACTTGGTTTCGGTCATTCAAGCATGATAACGGTATAAGAATCACCCTCGAGGCGTCGCAGTATGCAACAAACCAGAAGTTGTTATCCATATCGTTATAACCCGTTCCGGGCGTCGAAGTAATTTAATGTATTATATCTGTTGTGTGTATCGATTGTTACGTGCTCTTATATGGCTAGAATCGTGCTAAAAGCCGAGTAAGCCTCACTGAGAATGTTTAAAATATCAGTGACGAAAACAGGGATCTTTTTCTCTTTTTCTTGTTTTCAGGTTTTGTAAAGAAAATAATTCTTATGTTTAAAATCATCGCAATGCTATAGGTTTCAATAACATCCGAGATATTCGTAGAGTTTAAGATGGATGGCTCGTCATTTCATATTTCTGAATTCATCATATAAAAGACTATTATGACTAGATATGGCGAACTGATAGGTTAAGTGTTATTCACCAAGAATTTCCATCATAGTCTTTTTCACAGTATTAATCAGCCAAGACACACCCTTGCCAAACGAAAAGCAACATCACGTATGTTGCGTAATATGTTAATGGATACTGGAAGTGAAATATCGTTCTTGAACTAAGTTTCATTAAACATTAAACATATATTATAAGTGTCCACAAACAATACAAATACCATTAATAGCGGCCATGTCATAGAAGATGCATCAGCCACCCCAAACTTACATCAGTTTCATTCATGTAGACTGGTGCGTAGTCTGTATAGTTGGAAACACCACAGCACTCGAACTATAAAGACAAAGATGTGCACATATATTACTGCATGAAAGCACTTCTGAAAAGCGGTCTGTCGCTGGACAAAATTCCTTCCTTCGCCGTGGAAAAATCAATCCAGTGATTGATGTTATGAAAAACATTTGTGTTTGTTGTTTAACGTCGCAATGTTCCACCGATATGAAAGAAGTATTTGAATAATTGAGTCTGGACCAGACAATCCAGTGATTGACATCATGAGCATCGATCTATGAAGAGAAACCTACCCATTATATGATATATATACGAAACAAATAAAAAAATATCTATTTCACATCTGACACTTGAGATGGAAACTTTTTGGGTTTGCAACCGAATGATAAATCGTAACATTCAGTAAAACTATGCAAAGCATCGAGTGGTTGTTTGTGTGTGTGTTGTGTAACGCAGCGATCTAGGTAATTGGGATGTCGCCTCTCACGACAAGCATGGGTAGCTGAAAATCAATTCTAATCCGGATCTTCACGGATCAATCTACGGATACAATGGCATCCAATCAACCACATAACCGAGCCTGACAACCTCATCGATCTCTGAATCACCTATGAAAAATTCTATACGTATATACAAAACATCTTCTTCAAGACGGCATATTCAGCAATTCACTCAGCATATAAAGTTCCTATCCATGGAAGCATTTTCAGCTTTTTCACTGACGTATGGTTATTGACATTCCCATGAGATGTTTGGCTGCGAATAATAATGATATAATATAATAATATAATAATAATAATATAGTTGCATTTCCTTTGGAATTTTGTCTTTATTTATGAATTTTGACACACCAATATGCTCAAGTTGTGGTGCCCTTACAATTGTACATTGCTGTCGTAACAGAAGCGTCTGCTCTGAACATTCTTGGGAAAAGAACATATGTAATAATAACTGAGGACTGGAAGTCTTCTTTGAGGAGCAGTATTACTTAGTGAAGCGATGACCAGTTTTGGTATTAAATATGTATGAAGGATATCAAACATAGACCATAAAAAGATGCGATCACTATTTGCTTTCATTTGGGCAGTCTGTATCTGATCCTAAGCATGGCGTTGTTCCCATCACATAACAGTCAATGCTCAGAAAGAACTTACCGTAACCTGAGCATAATCCCACGGAAGTGTGATCATTGTTCTATCTTTCGCGTATTTGGTCTGCAAGGTTGTGGTAAGGGCGGTTTCAAACGGCGTCACGTCTGCAGACTGGAAACACACAATCAAGGAAGGAATTTCTATATATTCATAGAAAATACTTGAGACAAGTGGAAGATATACCATGTTGATTCACAAAAAAGGATTTGCTGGACTCTTTACAATGTCAGATACATTTGAATATGTGAGATGCTAGCCTCATTAATAACATCTTTGTAACATTTGGGGGAAAGGCATTTAGGCAAGAAGTAGGCAACCCCAGGGGGACATATTGTGCTCCACTTCTTGCTGATTGGTATTTTTATGCATATGAATCGAAATTCTCCTCGGAATGTTCTGATATCATTCAATAACCATCAAGTAGCCATTTCCCTTTCACTGCTTTATCCACCTGAACTAGAAATAAAGGAGTGAAGCCGCTCTCCACAAAACTGTATGGCAAGAGGTCTGACTTCAACATTCCAGGAGTCTACGTCCCCTTCATGTCGAGAAATATTCATGCTTCAGCATTTGGTGTTTACACTTCACAACTTATCGAGCATGCTCTTTCCACCAAGATTTCAAGGACGGCTTTTGCTCAGAAGTTGTTTGATCAAGGTTACAAGGTTTTATGGTAGTTACTAGTATGTAGAGGACATTTCCAAATTTGATGCATCGGTGACAAAAATGATGTCTGATTTTGACGTGAACCTGATGTTTCCATTTTGTTCAAGTGAACAATTAACTTGCCTTTGCATGTGTTTCTGACGTGTGCCACCTGTGGATCAAGATACGCTCACCTTTTCTCGAACACCTTGTATCATCACTATTTGACAATGGTTCATAAAGACATGCTCATGATAAAGTCTGAATCGTACCTGGTTTTGACAGATATTTCTCATGAATATGGAAAGGGTTTTGTCGTTTTTATTCAAAGATAGATACCATTGTATGCTTCCGACTATATCATGACATCAAAAGCGACAACACCTTTTTCCATATTCATTGTACGATTCCGACTATATCATGAGCATGTGTTTATGAATCACTATCAAATAGTGAATATACCAGTCACAAAAACATGCAAAGGCAAGCCAAGTATTCACGTGAAAAAACACGGGAACATATGGTGCATGTGAAAAAGAAGAATTGCTTAAGACAGCATTTTGATCAACGATGCGTTAAAATTGGCTCCACATGTCCACCATAAAACGTTTTGGAAGCCTTACTGAGGCCTTGACTATTGTTACCCTGATCACACAACTTTTGAACAAGAGTCGGGTGATGTTCTTTAAAATCCTATTGGAAAGATGAAATCATCCTTCCTCTTGCTTGTTACACAGTCTTGTGGAGATTTTTCTTGTCACTCGGAATTTTTATGTTCAAGTTTACATATGACACAGATGAGTCGATTTCACTTATCTCTTTTGTTTCTAGTTCATTTGGGTAAACACATATATGATCAAATTTTCCTCAATGAAACCCATCAAACCATTCTGGCTGATAATTGGTGTTTCAAATACGATGTTTAAAATATTATATACTAATGGCATGGAAACACTATTTGTTTAAGTCAATATAGCTTAAATAATTAATTATACATTGTTCGTCTCTACATGAAGATAGATGTGCGATTGTCGCAATGTTTCGAGACCCTCCATATGTTCGGGACTAAATAATATGTTTAAATGTGACTTGATTGGACAAAATATGCGTGTTGTACAAGGCGTACCTGCACGACGAACAAAATTGTGACGACAAAGGCCCCAACTTCTCCGATGACAATTATCACAGAAAAGATGATGTACTGAAAGAAAATCATACGTTAATGACACGATCAGGTTCTGCATAGGAAATAAACCCTTCTCGTGCCTTTTTTCAGAGGTTGATGGACAACGAAGTATTCAGGAAAAAAATGTTATTGGCATATTTGTTTTATAATCGGCAAGTAGGCGTGTTTGTAGGGTTCTTCACAGTTATATCACAGGTAACTTGAAATCTAATTTAGAACTTTGTGTCGCATGAAGAGGTTGGAGCATAATACCAATAGGATCGGTTACATATTGTCGTTCACAGTTACTCTTCCTTGGATAGTATTGTGTCAATGTATATAACCGTGACACATCTTCATTCCAAATTCATACCAATGTGTCAACATATATCGTTATAAACCATTACCGTTGCTTGCAAATTCTTGTGACCATATTTACTCTTTACAAAAGTAATAAAGGCCCGTTCTCTTACTTACCATTCCCAGCAACCATCTGTTCCTGGCAGCAGCCCCGACACAGCCGCAGAAGCAGACAAGCAACACAAGAGCACCAAAACCAATGATGATCCAGGCACTGTTGGTCAGATAATGTCCCCCTTGGTCCAATTCAACGAGGTTTAGGAGTTGAGCCGTTGGAGGGTGAACCCTCAGAAAAATCCCAAAACCTATTGTGGCCATCCCAACAATCTGAAAACGAGTAGAATGCTGATAAACAAGGCAACGATCATATCTAATAGTGTGTCCAGTAAAATATATTACTAATATTTTAACTCGATCAAAGTGAGGCTGAATGCTATGGGCACAGTAAGTGACCGACTATTTAATATTATAATTAAAAAGGTTTTTGGCTATTTTCTTCTTCATTTGTTCTCGATTTCAAAACGTTTGCCCAAGCCCTGTGAACTATGAAGTTCCAGGTTTCAACTAACCAGAGCATTTTAGCAATGTGAAAAAAAAAGTTCTTACCGCAAATATGACATTAAAGAAGATGAAAAGGCAACCGAAAGTCTTCCCACAACAGCCGTATCCCATCTTTGTTCTCTGTAGAGATAAGACTGGTTTTAAGATAAGTCCGAAAGTAAGTCATAAACACATGCTCATGATAAAGTCATAATCGTACAATCGACTCTGCTTTATGCAGATTGAAAACCTTAATACATGTAGTATACGTACTAACTGCAATATATTAGATGCCAGTAACAGAGTGAGTTGGTGGTAGTATTTAAGTAACAACATGTGCCAACGTGAAATTTGGAACTGAAAACAAAGATCGGCGGTGGACGTTTGCTACTTTGTTGGTTTTGTGCGCTCAAGCAGGAGTCTGAGAAGCAAGATTCAGAGGCAAGGGCTGTAGGTCCTGGTACAAAAAAGGGGCGCAATCTGCACAGCCAAAGTGTGCCATTTGTACCACTTACTGTGATCTCTAATATCTATATGAAGCAGAAATAAGAAGAGAATATGCAGCACACATTTAAAGGACCATGGGATTTTATCAAGGAAATAACGATTATGTCCCGTGGACAACTGTCTTCCTTCGCCTGGACATAGCGCTGTCAATTTTTAGTACTCATAATGTTAGCTCTGACGGGATTCGAAGCCACGACGCTTGCAGTGCTTCGAATAGCTAGTCGAGATTGTGTGGCGCGACTAGTGTCCGTTCAACACGTGTTCAGTGACGTTGAAGTCAGTTCGTTTAGCTGGCCACGCAGGTACAAGGAGTTCCAATTCTTCGCAAAATCAATTGACACACGAGGTGTGTTATTCTGTTTACACTGACGCCAAATCCGCAAAGGGGACCACGACTGGCCTGAAAATCTCAACGATATAATGAACACCCCCCATGACGGATGATGCTGTGCTTCAGTTGAAAGTGACGCCAAACCAGATTACACTTATCCACTACCATATCGTTGGTGCTGTGCTATTGTACACTACTTGTAGCTATTTGTTAGTCCTAAGATTTGTTTATGTATCGATGCAGTCTCTTGTTTAATTCAACAATATTAAACCGCGAATGATCTATTGCAGGTTTCATTAAATGCGACGATGATATGAACTGTTCCTGATACTCTTCTATTTGTTCCAAATCCTAAAAATACTGTTGACACGCCTTTGAGGTGAGGTGAGGTGAGGTGAGGTGAGGTGAGGTGAGGTGAGGTGAGGTAACTTGAAGTGAAGTGGGGTTTGACGTCGCGTTCAAGATTATTGCACTTATACAGCGACGCACATGCACGTGTGTGTGTGTGTGCGTGCGTGCGTGCGTGCGTGCGTGCGTGCGTGCGTGCGTGCGTGCGTGCGTGTGTGTGTGAGTTTGCTTGTACTCGCCCGCACTAATACTGGCCTTCTGAAATACCATACCATTTAAAATGGATAAATGGATAACTCACTCAGACACAGTATATTGACTACGAGCACAATATCTTCCTTATGTGTATCACTTCTAAATGCCTTTCAAAGACATAATATCTGAAATACCATTGGTACCTGTCGATAAGTTGGCGTAAGAACAGTGTATGTTTCCTCTAGTCCTGTCGTGCAAGTACTGGATCATATCATACGATGCGACGTTTACAAAAATAATTTAATGAAGAAGCCAAGGAATTGATAGGAAGGGTAGACAATAACAGTTGCAAGAGAACAGTGACAAAACATATCATTACGTATTCGATTTTAGTCTCTCCTTTTTTACGAGAAGGTAGATTTGTAATAAAAAAATAAAAGAGAAGATTACAATGAATGGCTATTATATGGAAATGCATATTACAGTAAACTACGGTTATATCGAACTCAAATGGACCACTAATTTTAGATCGTTATAACCGTAGTTCGTTATAAGCATATATACAACATCTGTACAGCAAATGGCCGGGACCAAACATTAAGTTTGTAATATCCGTCAGTTCGTTATAAGCGTGTTCATTATAAACGAATCGTTATTGTATTGTATATATTTATATCATACGCCATATAAAACATTGCTTCTCGTCTTGTTTGTGTAGCAGGCCACTTCATCTTATCTGCAACCCTTACGTTATTACGACAATGACGTAAAGATGATCAAGCTCGGTTGTGATCATGAGCATGTGTTTACGAATCACTATAAAAAAGGCGGAAAAAAGGGGAGTCCTCGTGAAACCCGAAACAAAATCCGAGATAAAAGTGCCGTGTGACGCAGAAACTAGGCGGAAAGTTAGATTAACATTTGTGAAAACACGCTATAGTATTGCATTTCTATGTAACTTTAGCACGCATGTAGCGCCTCAACACAACGCTTTTGCTTCCGTGCATTACGCAAATCTGTAAGTGTCTCTGTGGTAGTGTATACATTATATAGCGGGAGGTACGGGATTAGATTCCCGGACGTGCCATATCAAATGACTTGAAAATGATACTTGTTGTTACACTGCTGCATGGTATCTAAGTGGACTAGCACTATAAAACCGGCATTACTCCGGACTAATGAAAGCAAGCACACACACACACACACACACACACACACACACACACACACACACACACACACACACACACACACACACACACACACACACACACACACACACACACACACACAGAGACACACACACACACACACACACACACACACACTCTCTCTCTCTCTCTCTCTCTCTCTCACACACACACACACACACACACGCACGTGCATGCACGTCGCGAAATAAGTGCAATAATCTTGGAGGCGACGTTAAACCCCATTTCAACTCACCTTACCTCATCTGTGAAGCTTACAGATACAATCAATTAAACTAACGTTATATTAGCATTACGCTCTCTTCCTTTCGTTTCACGACAAATTTGTTTCTATAAAAACTAGCATACAAAACGAGGAAATGATATTCTAATCTACTTTCGTAAATAAGGACGACTAGAACATGGCAGTGTTGCATTTAAACAACTCCCAGCATAATACGGTTGAAGTTAAGGCGAATGTTCTAATTTTATATTCATAATTAACAACATACCTGTGTAATGTAGACTCCCTGCTAGAGTATGTCCAAACCTTCCGTCACGTACGCTCCTGTCGACGAAACAGACTCCGGGGAGTTCTGGGTAAAACAGCTATCAGTTATACATCCCTGTCGACACTGACTCATTTGTCTTTCATAGCGTAATAGTGTAAACAGGAAAGTGACAAGTCGGACTTGCTGAAATATTTCCTCATATTTCCGTTGAATTGTTCAGGATACTTGTCATTTTATCAATATTAAAGTTTGAAAAACACACAATAGCCAAACTTCATATGTGTTTTGTTGGACACTATATGGGTTCGGCGTGACATTTGCATGCATCAATTGCCAAATAATATCAGAAAATCTGAAATCGTGCACTTTATCGCTATTTCCTTAATGTGTTTCATACTAAAGGTCCTCGAAGTGATTTATCCACGACCCTCGAAATCACACAATCACTCAAAAGTTGTTCTGTTAATATTTATTCCGCAAATTTTATTTGTTGTTAAGGGAAACAGCTCCCTTATAAATATATAATCCCTTATACATATAAACTGCGGCTCTTCGCAGGTGAGTTGAGTTGAGTTGAGGTGATTTGGGGTTTAACGTAGTGTTCAAGATTGTTGCACTATATGGCTACGTGCATGCATGTGTGTGTGTGTGTGTGTGTGTGTGTGTGCGTGCGTGTGCGTGGCTGCTTGTACGAGTCCGTACTAATGCCGATTTCATAGTGCTAGCCCACTGTGATACCATGTCGTAGGTTTCACATGAGTACCCTACTCAGACACAGTATACTGACTCCGAGCCGATCAGTTCTTGTTTAAGAACATTTGATGCTGGGCGCCAGACAGGGTAACAACAAGTACCACCTCTGAACGCCTTTTGGCATGACGTTGATGGGGGGTCGACCTTCCGCTATCCATTGTCGAACACACAATGACATTTAGAAAGTGGTCGCATGTAACAAATGTTATATTTGGGGTAACACTTTCTTAGTAAAGTACAGACTATTTTCTTTACTAAGAAAGTGTTATCCCAAATATAAAATTTGTTACATTTGATTCTGCACTTTACTCAGAAAGTGTTATCCCAAATACAACTTTGTTACATTTGACCACTTTCTAAATAGCGTTGTGTGTGCATATTATATTACCGTTTTATGATTCATACAGATAGATCAGTGGGTGTGTTTATTAGAGATATGAGGAGATTATATATTTGTCTTTCTGTGAGATACTTGTATTATGTTTGTTTGGTTCATATTTATATAGTATGTGCATTTAAATGGCAATTCATAGGTATCAATAATCTGCAAGTAGTGTTTCTCTACGTGGTGGGGAAACATTGATACATGTTAATAAACGGGTATTTTTAGGTACGAGGATGTTTAATATATGGTTATTGACACTAGACCTGTAACGTATGTAAACAGAAAATATCAATACCAGTCTGTTAAATATGTACCAAAGTTATACTTCCCGAACGAATGTTTCCTCACAAACAGTTATGCTGCAAACGTGGCTAGTCACAATTTATTATTAGGCGTTGTCCACACACATATGATTTCTATTTTTATCATTCTCGCAAGTTCACTGTCATACGTTGCCTGTTTACTTAAACTCTTCATGTGTTTTCGCTGTAACTGATGTGTGTACACATAATATCTTCATGTGTTGAGTTGCAGCTGCCGACTGTCTCTTCATGTGTTTTCGCTGTAACTGATGTATGTACACATGATCTCTTCATGTGTTGAGTTGCAGCTGCCAACTGTCTCTTCGTGAGTTTTCGCTGTAACTGATGTATGTACACATGATCTCTTCATGTGTTGAGTTGCAGCTGCCAACTGTCTCTTCGTGAGTTTTCGCTGTAACTGATGTATGTACACATGATCTCTTCATGTGTTGAGTTGCAGCTGCCGACTGTCCCTTCATGTGTTGAGCTGTAACTGATGTACATGTATGTACACATGATCTCTTCATGTGTTGAGTTGCAGCTGCCAACTGTCTCTTCATGTGTTTTCCCTGTAACTGATGTATGTAACATGATCTCTTCATCTGTTGAGTTGCAGCTGCCGACTGTCTCTTCATGTGTTTTCGCTGTAACTGATGTACATGTATGTACACATGATCTCTTCATGTGTTGAGTTGCAGCTGCCAACTGTCTCTTCATGAGTTTTCGCTGTAACTGATGTATGTAACATGATCTCTTCATCTGTTGAGTTGCAGCTGCCGACTGTCTCTTCATGTGTTTTCGCTGTAACTGATGTACATGTATGTACACATGATCTCTTCATGTGTTGAGTTGCAGCTGCCAACTGTCTCTTCATGAGTTTTCCCTGTAACTGATGTATGTACACATGATCTCTTCGTGTTTTGAGCTGTAACTGATGTATGTACACATGATCTCTTCATGTGTTGAGTTGCAAATGCCAACTGTCCCTTTATGTGCTGAGCTGTAACTAATCTGTGTACACATGATCTCTTCATGTGTTGAGTTGCAGCTGCCGATTGTCCCTTCATGTGCTGAGCTGTAAGTGATGTATGTACACATGATCTCTTCATGTGTTGAGCTGTAACTGATGTATGTACACATGATCTCTTCATGTGTTGAGTTGCAGCTGCCCACTGTCACTTCATGTGCTGAGCTGTAACTGATGTACGTACACATGATCTCTTCATGTGATGAGTTGCAGCTGCCGACTGTCACTTCTCGTGTTGAGCTGTAACTGATGTATGTACACATGATCTCTTCATATGATGAGTTGCAGCTGATACATAATACATGATGTGTAAATGTCTTGGGGCGCATATGGTGTATGTGCACACGATGTTTTGAGCTACATCTACACTCATTCTGCATTTAATTTGGCTTTTATATGAAAATACGCATGCATCGATTTCCATTACAACCTGAGAGATGAATATTTAATATGTCATACGTTTTTGTCACTTTGCAAACATAAACAAATGCCTAAGGAAACTAACATTCCAAAGATTTTGGTATAAACTAAACTAAAATAATGTGTTGCCTAACTATTCTCCCACTGTATACAAGGCATGTTTGTAGTGTCTACTTAACATCTGACATGCGAATGCGAACATCTAATATAACCATTGATTGCGAGAACTATGCCTTCAGTTCATATATGGCCAAGTTCCAGAACATTGCATGTTGGGAACATTAGCACGTACAGAGTTACCCCCCTTAGCATGTTCGACGCGATTGTGTCTGCGTCTGATCCCAAATGATTCCTCATGTTTTTGCTGTTGTTTATTATATGGTATAAGGCTCTCTTTGCTAATGTATTCCGGCTATTATTATTTATTTCTGAAAATGTAAACGTACTACAGTGCTTTGTAAAACAGAGAACTATGCCAAGTTAATCTTCACGTGTAACACAACAAATGACATGTGATGTTTCAGGAGAAAACATATCGATACAAGACTGGTAACAGAAAGTGACTGTGATAAATACACACTTTGTAAGGACAGTGTTGAAACATTAGAATATATTTTCTTCGATTGCACCCGTGTACAAACAATGAAAAACCACTTTGACAGTTGGAATAAACAAAATCAATTAAAAATGTATAATTAAGTTATAATAGGTTTGGAATTATTAACACGTATAGATATAACTGTCGACATAACGAAGGCGTCTTAGTCTCTCAACAATTGTTGAACCTCAATTTTTCTATTTAATACCTGAAAAAAAAGGTAGAATAATCAGATGTTTCAGGAGAGTATAAGAAAATAATGCTCAGACGAGTCAGCTCTGGTGTTCTGTTGAGCAGAATATGTTTTTTATACTTAAACAAACGAAAGTTATAGGTAACAGTATTTACCGACTTAATGCACGTTTACAGCGTTGGTGAGACGTTGACAAACCAAGGATCATAATCAGGACGAATACATGATAGTATCCTGGCATGCTTAATGGACACAACTTAGCACAGAGAATTCCGGCGCCTTAGACGATGTGCCTATGACCACCATCCCCTCTCGTGTCTCCAGTAAATGGTCTCTTGATAATGTATATCCTGGATGACGTACAGTCGGGCCACTCAAGCAGGTCAGTGTGTGTCCTATTCACCCGTCACCATAACGTTGTGAGTGAGTGAGTGAGTGAGTGAGTGAGTGAGTAAGTAGGGTTTTACCCCGCTTTTAGCAATATTCCAGCAATATCACGGCGGGGGACACCAGAAATGGGTTTCACAAATTCTACCCATGTCGGGAATCGAACCCGGGTCTTCGGCGTGACGAGCGAACGCTTTAACAACTAGGCTACCCGACCGCCCCCATAACGCTGTGGTTTGTGCCCCACCTTCCAGAACGTCACAACATGGACATCGTGTAAGAAATATACTTTATTTTCGAATATTAAAAGACTATATACACAAGTATTGTATAAACGGTACATAAATGTTTTATATAGAGAGTGAGACTCTAACAAAGTGTCCATAGCCATGTTTAACCAAACGTCTGTGGAACGAAAGTATTTGCATAGTAAAGAAATGAGATTGAAGATCTTTTCAGAAATATTTTCTGGCAATTTGCAATTATACAGCGCAGAAAGTAACGGATTCTGAAGATTCATGTATGTTAAAATATTTCATACCACAACGATTAACGTTGAAATTATTTCGAAATATACACAAACTTGTTAAATACACAACGAACAATGAACTGAGCAAACCGTCTTTATACAATAAAATCCACTGGAACTATTTTTTCATGAGTATTGTATTAGCTACATAAGGTAATGTCAAATGTACTTAAAACACATAATAATTTACATTTTTTAGAAATATTTGAACATTCAAGTGGATTAGACACGGACAAAAAAATATTTTCAAATGTATCCATAAAATAATTCATGCAGCTGATTATGAGTAACACAAGGAATACCAACGAATTAAATAAAGACATGAAACGACGTGTACAAAAACATGGATGCCTGTGAGAAGATATGGTTCTGCGGGAAATGTCTTCACTAGATTCACGAATTATTGTACAAGTCGAAAGTAACAGTTGAACATCAATGTATTGGTTAATTCACAAAAATACCATCCAAATTGTTTTCATCACTTATCAGACGTCATTATTTTGATACCGTGACTGTTGTTTATGAACAGAAATTGAATTCTGTCCACAACTCGATACAAATAGCGTTGGTTGAAGTTATCTGGCAGCCAAATGCATGCTCTCGAAGAGAATATGTTTACAACGAGATATGAAAGAAATGTACGCATCTGAGATGTATCTAAATACTCACAGCCATGTCCATTATACAATTTTATTTCAAGGAAAGACCTGAGTTTAGGAATGTTGTGGGATTATATTTATCAAAGAGCAGGTAGAATGCATTTTCCTATAACTATAACTAGCGTTCTTAATGTTTCGATTCATGTGTCGTTTAAATACATCACCCTCATTCAACTAAAATCTGTCACTTCTTATTCAGACTCTTGTGAACCAGCCATCGAGATATGTGGATACAGGACCAACATTAAAGAAGCTTGCGACATGTCCCTTACCTTACTCTTGATGAGAAGCGTTTAGATAATTTAATTACATAATAAGTGTGATATGCTCTCTACGGAACAACGTCATGACGAAACTCCGAAAATGACGTGAAGAGATCATACTTTTTCTTCACCTCTTCGGCACAGACACGCAGCAATAATGATCCCAATTATCTGAAAAAGATATAGAGTTTTTTTATTTAGCATACTTGCATTCAATTCGTTATTCCGACAATGGAGTGGCCCCGTCGTCTAAGGCGCAGCAATTCGCTGTGCAGAGGTATGTCCCTCGGTGAAGCCAGAAGCCTATGATCGTGTGTTAGAATCCCGGTTCGCCCAAATTATGTTTCTAGGTTTGTCAGCACCATACCCATGCTCGTGAGTTTCACCAAAGTGGCAAACGTCTGAGGCCTGCATTACTCTGGGCTCTCCTCCGACATCAAGCTGAAACGCCGTGATATAAGTTGAATTCTGTTCAAAGCGGCGTTAAAACCCAACTCACTCATTCACTATCCCGACAAAAATATTAACCTCGACAATTATCTTGATTTGACGTCTTTATAGACGGGTTATATCGATATAACTGCTTACTGTGATGGCAATGATGACTGCCTCGACAATGAGAAGCACAGTGCTGTACTGCTTCACCGTATCCCTCAGCAACTGGAAGCAGCCCTGTAAGAAGAACCGTTATATTAGTATCAACACAGACACAACCAACACGTGACATCACTGTACACATGCAGATCAGACGCCGCAATTCATTGTGACTCGGGTCAGTAAGACATGCCAGAAACCTGTGACCATGGATTTCAACCCAGATTCGCCCTGGTCGGGATGCTGGCTTTGTCAGCACCATCCCAGTGCTCATGCGCTGCATCAAAGTGGTAAACGTCTGAGACATGCATCACTTAGATTTGCCTTCCACTTGATGCAGGCTCTCCGTGATATAACCGGCAAAGAGTGTTTCATATTTAATATCACTATATATATGTTAGCATGTGCCTGAATATCATACACTTTGCCATGAGCACATGTTTGTATGTTAGAGTCGTGTACAGCATTCATTGCCATCGATGCATGAGTTTTTCTTTCTTTCTTTGTTGTTTAAAGCCGCACTCAGCATAATTCCAGGTATACGACGGCAGTCCGAGTCTGGACCAGACAATCCAGTGATTGACATCATGAGCACAGATCCACACAATTGGGATACGATGACATGCATCAACCAAGTCAGCGAGCCTGACCACCCGATCCCATTAGTCGCCTTTTACGACAAGCATAGTCGCCTTTTACAGCAAGCATGGATGACTGAAGACCTATTGTACCCCGTGCCTGTATATATGTGCATATGTATGTGGGATTGACATAGGCACATTCGCTCATGTGGTATTACATGTCCCACATACATTGTGCATGTACATATGTTTATAGTCGTTAGCACAAACGTGAATACGTAATATGCACCAAATGTGTCTTCATTTGTAATACGTATGTCACGCGTGCATGTAACAAGAGTGTAAGTAGATTGCTGAATAGTAAGGATATGTGATTATTAGAAAACATATCTGGCGATGTCTTACCCTTGTGTGGAGCTGTTCACTCTTTTCCAGGTTGGATTTTCTAGAGTCTTCCATGCATTTTGTTCTGTCCACTGGCATAGGATCATCGGGTTCCTGCGCTCCTTTCAGCTTACAGCAGGTAACTGGTACTTTCTCCTAAACAAATGTATTAGACAAATAATGTACAACATTTGTCGTATCGTGTCACATATCTGAACATTAATTTCGTTTCACTTCTGTGTCTTTATTTACACATGACGCCATTATCATTATGTGAAGCAAGATGTTGCGCTGTCATCAAGGAATGCTTGTTGGCTTGTTTCTCCCTTTACTGTCGACAACCGTGTACGATCTTTTAACAAAGTTTGTGTTTTTATCTCAAGGTGATACTCTTTACGTCAAGCCCAATTTATTATGTGTTAGGTTTCCTGGACATGCCATAGTATAATCTATACAAAATAGAAAATAAATACATGTATGTATATCCGTCACGCCTTCAGTGGATATGAATCTCACTTATTCTGATTACATGTGCTCTGTATTTAGTCTTCGCTTAGATTCTGATCAGTGATTATAATTCATTAAATTGTGATCTGCAGTTACGGTGTGCCGGGTGCGACCCATGAGGTAGGTCACACTCGCCATTTCAGAGACACCTGGTATATCATCCCAATTTGATATTGATTATTCTATATAGCCTGACGAAGGGACGAATCGTAACGTGTTTCATTGTACCAAACTGCAAATAACAATGGGTGAGTTGAGGTGAGGTAAAATTAGGTTTAACGCTGTGTCCAAGATTATTGCACTTATACAGCGACGTGCATGCACGTGTGTGTGTGATTGTGTGTGTGGCTCCTTGTGCCGATTTATAGTGCCAGCCCACTGAGATACCATGCCCAAGTTTAACATGAATACACCACTCAGACACAGTATACTGATTCCGAGCCGACCAGTCCTTGTTTTAGCCCCTTAATGCCGAACACCGGACAGGGTAAGAACAAGTACCATTTTTTAGCGTCTTTCGGTATGATGTTGCCTGGGATCGAACCCTGGACCTTCCTCTCTTGGGTGCACGTTCGAACACTAAACTACGGAGGCGGTCGCAAATTACAATAGCTGTGTCGTGAAACATTCGCCAGCATGGTCACCCGAGACTTACCATGGTATTATTCACGTAGACTGGTGCATAGTTGGAGTAGCTGGAAACAGCGCAGCACTCGAACTGTGAAGACAAAGATACGGACTGTGAATACAGGTTTACAAACATCCTAGCACTTCATGAAATATGTCGATGGAAAGGAAGATAGTTTACAGTAGAATGTTCATTAAACGAAAATGAAATTAACATTAAATGTCTTCATGGTGCAGATTTGTAACATTATAATAACATGTAAATATACATGGTTTGTATGAAAATAGTTAAAAAGCGATATGATCATAGGTCTTTTTTAAAAGTATGAACTTCTCGGCGAGTTCTACAAATTACTTCTCATTATTATGATTTGAACATGATATGTGACCCACGGTCATATATCGGACTATTCCAGAAAATGTCCCTGACTGCTGAGGATGATCTCACCGTTGCCTGAACGTAATCCCAAGGTTGTGTGTACTTGGTCCTTCCGGGTCGGTAGTTATCAGCCAGTGTCTTCGCAATAGTGTTTTGGAAAGCGTCGACGTCATCAGACTGAGGGAAAAGACGTATTAATCCTGAGTCAACTTTTAGGCCATGCCTTTCGCAAATAATCGACTGCATTGTACCTGAATAACTGTCAGATACGGCGAGGTTTTAAATACATTACTGTAAGATGAGTGAGTGAGTTTGTTTTTAGGCCCCCTTAGCAATATCCCTGCAATATCACGGCGGAGGACACCAGAAATGACCTTCACACATTGTACCCATGTAGAGAATTGAACCGGGGCTTCGGCGTTACGAGCGAACGTTTTAACCACAAGTCAACCACACCTCCCCCATTACTTTAGGGATGTTCCCCACGGTGGATATGATGGAGAGGCAAGACTAGGCCATGTGTCTGAAAACAACTGCTGGAGCTGGTGAATAGATATTACTAATTGTAAATATTATGTATATATAACATCTTCTGATTTGAAAATCCTTATATTCTGCGTTTTGTGAACGCATTGTAAAAGTCATCGATAATTTTACATTTGAAATCTGTATATACCTTCAACTCAACTGAATATCTCTTGACTCGGAATTTGAATGTGTCATATAATAGATTACACGTACCCGTACAACGAACAAGATTGTGACAACAAATGCTCCTATTTCTCCGATGACGATGATCACTGCAAAGATGATGTACTGAAACATTAAATATACAAGGTCAACGCCGGAGAATATTCAGTCTCGATTATCCGCCGAAACAGAAAAATATACGAATGGATCACTGAAAATCAGCGATCACACCAGACATATTTATGAAACAAGCGATTGCAAATTAAAGTTACTGAGAAAACCATCCACTGGGCGTAAAAGATAAAATAGATGTGAAAATATATGAATGGATCACTGAAAACCAGCGATGGCACCAGACATACTGTTATCATGAAATAAGCAATTGCAAATTAAAGTTACTGAGCAAACCACATAGCCCGATCCAGCTCGTCATGGTAGAGTTCATATTTGACGTGCCAAGCCAAGGCTTCATGACGTCCCATAAGTAAAGATGTACTTACATATCACAGACTCATGTAATCGTGTGTAACATTTAACTGTGTAAATGCATTCAGATATCGAATATGGGAACACAATGCGCAATATATATATATTTTTTATACTTTCTTAGTGACTTTTGTGAACAAGAAATGTTATTTGTTCGTACCAGCCCCAGCATGCACTTGTTCTTGGCAGCAGCTCCGACACAGCCACAGAAGCAGACCAGCAACACAAGGGCACCGAAGCCAATGATGATCCATGCGCTGTTGGTGAGATACACCGATGAATTGCCCAGTTCCACTAGGTTTAGTAGTTGGGCAGTTGAAGGGTGTACCTTGAGAAAAATCCCAAACCCTACTGTGGCTAAGCCGACAATCTGTAGAAAATAATAAAAAAAACATTCACTTTGCGATCTTGCTGAGGCGTATACAGATGTAGAGGAAAATACAGATTCTAGAGTGTGTGAGTATGGTCTTGCGACGCATTTAGCAATGTTCCAGCAAACAGCATGGCGTAAGACACCACACATAAGCTTCACACATTGTTCCATATGGGGAATAGAACTCGGGCCTTCGGCGTGATGAGTGAACACTTTAACCACTATAACGCACCAGAAGTTAAGAAACACTCGATGCTGTGTCATTGAAATCATAAGAGTGATACGCCTGATATGCGCGTATTTCTTCGATTTTAAAGAGTTAATTAATATTTAATAACAAACGGTGCATCTGAGACCTGAGAACGAGAGTAGTTGTTAACGTAATTATACTGAACAAAAAATGTTAGGGATCCTATATTTTTTTTGGGATGTTTTTTGAGGAAATGGCCAAGCACACAATTTCTTAAAAATATGCCAAAGAATTTTCATGATCTACAGTTCACTGTAGTTTGATAACATTGCATATGTTATAAATGATTATGATCTTAATGTGACTGTCATGCCATTCCGTATTTGAAAACATCTCCACAAGGAAGTGGATGTATCTGAACTTACCGCAAAGATGACATTGAAGAAGATGAAGAGACAACTGAAGGTCTTCCCACAGCAGCCGAACGCCATTTTGATGTGCTGTAACCAAGACAAAACTGTAAATAGCACACCAGTGTTTATTGCTATCGATAACGTAGAATCTTCAAACGGTGGCGAAGTTAAATTAAATATAATACACGTAGCACAAAACTCAGGAGCATCAGTAATAGACGAAGGAGTAGAAGTGTAGTGGTAACAGAGGTCGAGGCAGGAGTTTTAACGATCACCTACGACGACCTTACTTATATGTTGTTGTTTGTATTGATTTATGCATATCAAATATCCACACATAAATATTTCTTTCACCCACTGTTTTCTCTGCAACAACTATAAAGTCTGTAATTAATACTCTGTGAAAGCTTAAATCCATCTACATTAAAAACCTAAAAGAAAAATAATGTTTGGAGTTCAATATTGAAGAAAAGCGTATGTATTTGTGATGTAGACCTCTTAGCGTATGAACAGACAAAGACACACTGTTAGTCATTGTACTTCTTGTAATGAATGACAATCACAACAGAGGTCATAGGGAGCTGGGAGTGAAATACCTGAGTAACATAGCTTTTGCGCTGTCCGTATGAGTTCCTCCATAGCCTATTTGGATCGGATTTGTCAATCTGCACTCGCAATACCCCCTTCACAATGATCCACGATAGTTAAGGAACCTATTAGTGTCACATTTAATAAAAACAGAGAGCATGTCGTGGTGTTTGTTCGTTCAAATATCGTCTTTTGTTGACGGATTTTACGATAAATATCACTCTTGTGCTCACTGAAGCAACTGGTTGTTACAGCAACGCCCCACTGGCTCTGCTATTTGGGCCTAAGGATCACTTAAGAACATACAATCATATAACCAAATTATCGCCTACGCCCAAGACCTGGAATGCTTATTCGGCTGAAAATTTGTGACCAGGAGTTTGCAAGGTATAAGCATAACACGTAGTTGTCTCGTAAAACGTGAAATGTTCAGGTTCTATAATTGCTCAGGATTGGATCCCTTTTGGCTCACTGGAAGTTTTATAGTTACTTCATAATAATAACTGTGTGGTTGACGACCAGCCTTTTCTCTTTCTTACACTATCTACTGATATGGTCAACTATATTTGCCATATTCACAATAGCGTCATTGGGAAACCCGCAGATTATTTTACCTCAGTGACAAAAGAACTCATCGCCTTTGCTAAGATTTGTGTCAAAAGTAAGATAACTTTGGGATAGGTTTTGACAGCTTAAAGAATAGACCCTATGGTGATGGCAGTCGTTATTTTAGTCGTAAGTTACAAATATTCATCTTTGCGAAGACAGCTCCGTCAATAGGCCGTCTAGTAACTTAAACATACGATAAGGTCATTCCAATTTGTATTGACTGTACAGCTGATTTCACTTCCTCGTCGCAGTGAGGAAAACACTTCAAATAGATACTACATAACATACATACACATATTTTACATCATGCATGCATAGTAGACGTATCGATTACACCTGTAAACAAACAATGAACGGAATAGACAAATACCTCCTTGGAGTCACAACATCTATTGTTAAGTTACAGAGCACCCATTCACACCCGGTGTCAACGCACTCACTATATGGTGACTTCTTGTGAACTTCTGAATGCTTGGCACTGTTTCACGAAACAATGTGCCCGTGGACAGTTAGTGGCGAGCTCTTTGGAGACCAAATGACAATACGTATCCGTAGAGGGTACATAAGAGAGCTCTACCACTAGACCACGGAGGCGGTCATATAAACCATAAACATAAGGCCTATGTGTGACTTAGTCTTTATGATCTTTTCGAAGTAAAGTTTCGTGAAGAAAGATTGCGGATGTGAGGATCTGAACATGTGCCAGTGACATGAGAAAATTTAGACAATTTGTTAAATAGCATCCATTTCTATAATCATAATAATAAAAGCGTCAAAATCGGGAGCTGCTGAAATATTACTCGACATCAAAGGGAAGTTGACTATTGAAAAGCTGATGTCATCCGTCTTGTCATACAATCGTGCGGATATTTTTTGTCACTCTCAATCTTAATGTACATATCTAAGTTTGAAACAGATAAGGCTGTTTCACAGTTCTCTTTTATCTCTAGTTCGGGTGGGTAAATCAGTGGAATGGAATTGGATCGTGGATATTTTGTATCGCCTAAATCTTTATGCAATCTTATCGATATACCCGAAGCTTCAGTTAAACATCCTGGCTAAATTCTCTTGTTCTGGTTTTGTCAATCCGATCAGTAATTCCAGCTCATGTGTATAAAGAGATCAACAAGAAGGACAGCAGAATTAGTGCCCATAGAGATGCATCAGTCATGCTTCAAAATAGCGCCTTGAATATATCGATGCAACAACTATGTTGACTTCCGCCACGCCTCCAGCCTATACATATGTAGGTTTACACTGTGTATTACATTTGCAATGCACATGTAACCAGGTGATAAAAACATCCACCATACATAAATACAGTACAGTGGTCGGTATTGATTTCAAGACAATTATTTGCTGTATATGGTAGGTATATTCAAACACAAACCACCTTTACTCAACCATATAAAAAGACTTTCAAGTCACTGAGACGCAAATCTCCCCACAAGGTAAACGCCTAATATCATGTGCCTTTGTTAATATTATTCTCGTAGTCAAATGTAAATATGTCAACCTACGACCAATAGGTAGGTCAATGTTTTCAGGTGGAGTGAGATCGCCAAATGTTGCCATAACACTGCATGCGGCTCACCTGATATATTGTATGGATTTAGATAAAAACACAATTGCGTGAAGCTTGAGGTAAATGCTATTGAGGGAAAATAAATGGTAATTGATAGTTCAAAGTATAGCACCCAAGTATAAAAGTAACATGAGTCCATCACATGGATGCATTTGTTGGTCGGGGTTTACATGAAAGTGAATTGTAGGTTGAAGTACGTTAAAATCGTACACTGCCAGATGCATGTTAGCATTAAGCCCTGATACATGGAAATGGAAATGGTATGAAGTGGACGATCCTTGACAAGAGAAGTAAAATATATATATTTCGGTATAATATAAGCACTTGGGTGGAGTTTTTGTGAATGGCATTGCGAACATGTCCATCCATTTGCATCGATGTGTTAGTTGTGTTTTCCCAAACGGCGAAATAATTAATCTTTGGACTTGAGACATGTTTGACAAATGATCCAATTTCAGTTCATTTTCGGAAAATTAATTCAAGAAACTATGGGTTGACACATTGCTACTGGTAAGGAAGTCTGACCCTTATAGATCTATGTCAGCAACGGTGTTACGCAGGTAGTTATGGTAATATCTCAAACAGTGTTTGAACACTTTCCTGTCTCATACACTTTTGTACAATATCAGTGACCTATACTGTAGACGAACACCACCCAGCCTTAAACATATGTAACACATACACATTGCGTGCGTGTATGTGTGTGAGTAATAGTTATAATAAGGACTAATATTGAGGTAGAATAGGTCCCTGCCTAGCACACCAATGTAGAGCGTACACTCATATTACAATAGACTACGCCCTCGCGGTACACGCCTGTCTATACTGAGTACTCATACTTAGATAGAACAAGCCCGTGCCTTATACGTGCATGATCAATAATGATGCGTACCAACACACATATCAGTGAGTGAGTGAGTTGGGTGTAACGTCGCTTTGAACAGTATTTCATTCATAACACGGTGTGTCAGCTTAATTTCGGAAGAAAGCCCGAAGTGAAACCTTCTAGCATGGGTATATTGATATATAACGTACATGTAACTACACAACGTTTATCTGTATGAGTTATATCACATCATTGGCATGGTTGGCATGGTGTTGACCAAGGATCACAAACGAGGCAAGTCTAATACATTATTACCCCGGTAAAGGGATCAGTGTGCAGTCGATTTTCATTACCAACTTCCTGGGACATATAGCACCTAAACTTCCAGTGAGGCGCCAGATAGTTAACAGTCACATTACTATCTCATCCTACTGGGTACCTATTCCTTGCTGGGTGAACAGAGACATTTTTCGACCATAGTCTATTGACTGAGGAGACACCACATGTGCTACATGTGCTTCATTGTGGGGCAGAACTGAAACCCCCGAAACAGCCGAAAACGACCACCTATCCTACTCTCCGCGAGCAAAGTTGCTTAACTAAACTATTTGTTGTGACCTGTGCGCTGTACGCACGTCCAGCGGATTCTTGCTGCGCAGGGACGAAACTTGATTTGCACTTCGAGTTAAAAGAGTACTCGTAGCAGTAGTATTACTTAGAGAAAAGAAATGAACTTCAAGTCGTGACTCAAATTTCAAATAAAGGATATTAAATTGTCCCGCAAGAATTCTTGTGCGACTAAACTAGGAATAACCGGACACATACGATGTTCTATACATCTGCGAATGAACGATGCTCCAAGTAACCAGTCAAGTTTGCGAATCTCTTCTAGGCCAGTTATCAACTTTAGACCATTCTCAACATTACGTAAGCATATGATTTGGCTCACAAGAAGAAAATACTCACTATTATACCTTTCTACACGCCACTCACAAATGACAGACAAAAATAAAGATGATAACTGCCAAAAGTTAAAACACTTTTAATGGAATCGTACTAATAGATAGATTTAAATGAACACGCCCTTTACCTGTCTATCGTTAGGGTATTAACAACCACATTCTCGGCGCAGCCATACACAAACACGTGTTATGTATATGGATAGACAAACAAGTTATTTTTGTATCCACATCATGATCATGTGTCATTCCTAGATTCTATTGAAAAGGGAAGGTGAATCTATTTCCTTGCCTCTGTACGTATTGTCTTGCACATGGTAATTACAAATAACAGTAAATGTATATATGTAACTGTTTTTGAAACAAGCTTAATTAGTTGTATACTAGTACTCATAATATCACTCATTCAAGTCAATGTGGTGTTTTGTAAAGGGTTAATGCTAGGCATAGATATGTTTGCCTAATGTTGACACTGTCTGTGAGTTCATATTGACATGGCCACTCGAATTTAATTGATCACGTCACGCCATTGAGATGACGAGGAGAATACAAGGGTACATCGTGGGACTGTACATTGCGCAACCTGCAACTGGTTTCTAGTTGGTCTGTAAACAGACAGCGAAATGACTCTGAGTCAGTACTCGCTTCTGGTCGTGACGATGTTAGCAGTTCCTAGCCTGATGCAGTGTTAATGGATGTAAACAATGTTTTACTTTAATTTAATTTAAACACACAAAATGTCCAAGCTGAATTTTGAACTGTAATTTGAATTTAAAAACTTCATAAAAACGTACAAATAAAACTGTATTTATTTGGGTTAACCTAAGCCAAATTAAACGACAGTTCATGTTTGAAAATGTTATTGATATACTTTTGCTTTTATATGTACAATTACGGTAGTTCACACATATCGCTGGTACAGTACATACATTGACTCATGAGTGTGACTGAAAGTGTGGATGTTGATATGTTTAAGCCCAAGCAATGCAGTCAAGCTGTAAAGTTCTCAGAGATAGTTTAGTTTGAATTGACTTTACACCAAAGTATCAAATTCATGAAATAGTACAAAGTGTCTACTTTGTATCGGAAAAAGAGATCTTGATACATTCTTTTCAATCATTTCATGAAAGCACTTGGTCTATGCAAGAAGACATCAGTGAAGCTTTCAAAATGTTTTATGGTGACGTGTGGAGGACATTTTCAAATTTTATGCATCAGTGACAAAAATGATGTCCGAGGCAATTCCCTATTTGTACTTGTACCATATGTTACTGTTATGTTTTTTTACTATCCCTTGCGTGTATGTGTGACGGGTGCCATCGGTACGGTGGGGCAGGATATGCTCAAAGTTTCGTGAACACCTGGTGTTGCATCTATCGTAAAAGAAACTCTGCTTTTAGCGGATATTTCATATGTTTATGGAAATGTATTTTGTAGCTTATATTGTTCTGAAATAACCGATTATTTCATGAAGGAGAATTCAAACATGGGACTCATTGTTTGTGATCATATTGTTACACAGCAGACTGCCAATTATTAGACCACCACAAACGACGAAATTAAAGCCACATAATGATCCAACTAAGCATACACACTTGATACAGTGATATGTGTAACATTAGTTTCTGTCTATTGACATCCACAACAAAACAAGTAATCCCTCACCGATCATTGTGAGATTACACACATCTAATGAAACACGTCACGGATGTGCCCCGTCAGTGATTTAACTGAATCAGAAGGTAGACATGAATGAAACTGATCTGATTGCACCACTTCAACCTTTCCAGCATTGTGTGTTGGAGCTACACCAAAGTCAATCATCGGAAATCGATTCCGCATTCGGCTTAAGGATATTGTTATCGACATTTGACGTGCAGCACTTTGACGGCCTGCTTCTTGACGCCCAGTCAACCCTTTCCACTATTTCCTTGTACACACGAGGGACGTTAGTGTTTTTTTTTATTTATATCGCAGAGGATATTACCCAGGAAGGGCATATAGAAATCAACATACATGTATGAAGGTCCATAAGAGCACAGCCAGTTGGATGTATACAGATCGACACCCATCAACTCTTGATAACATGGACGGGGAACGTTGCAGATCAACACACATCTTGCCATGATAACATGTCCTATGCAGTATACAAATCAAGCCGTGTGCTTCATATAACTTCACGGACGATGGATTGTTGCAGATCAACACGTATCATTCCGTGAAACTATGGCTGATGGGTTGTTGCAGATCAATACGTATCATTCCTTGATAATATGACCGATGGAATGTTGCCAATCAATACGTATCATTCCTTGATAACATGGCTGATGGAATGTTGCCCTTCAACACGTATCATTCCTTGATAACATGGCTGATAGAATGTTGACCATCAATACGCATCATTCCTTGATAACATGGCTGATAGAATGCTGACTGTTAACACGTATCATTCCTTGATAACATGGCTGATAGAATGCTGACTGTTAACACGTATCATTCCTTGATAACATGGCTGATAGAACGTTGCCTATCAATACGTAACTATCATTCTTTGATAACATAGCTGATAGAATGTTGCAAGTGTTGAACGGGGTCTGGTTAACTATATCCGTATCACTAAGATAGTAATAGGTTTGGAACGGGGTCTCGTCAACTACATCCGAATCACTAAGTGAGTGAGTGAGTATGGTTTTACGCCGCTTTTAGCAATATTCCAGAAATATCACGGCGGGTGACACCAGAAATGGGCTTCACACATTGTATCCATGTCGGGAATCGAACCCGGGTCTTCGGCGTGACGAGCGAACGCTTTAACCACTAGGCTACCCGACCGCCCCCGAATCACTAAGATAGTTACACGTGTTGAACGAGGTCTGATTGACTAAATCAGTACCACTTTAATGTTACATGTGTTGAACGGTGACTGGTAAACTACATCCGTATCACTAAGATAGTAACACGTTTGGGACGGGGTCTCGTCAACTACATCCGTATCACTAAGATAGTAACATGTGTTGAATGGTGACTGGTAAAGTGCATCCGTATCACTAAGATAGTAACACGTTTGGGACGGGGTCTCGTCAACTACATCCGTATCACTAAGACAGTAACACGTTTGGAACGGGGTCTGGTTAACTACATCCGTATTACCTTTGTGGGTATTGCTAGGGTGTCTCACTTTTAAAGTTTTCAATTACTATTAGTGCTAAGATGAACCTACACGATTCCCATCCGTCATGGCGACCTGCTGTAATCTGTTGTGGGCACATCACCGACCACTTGTTACAGTTTGGTAAAGGCGTATGTAATAGACAGTCTATAAATACGGCGGCTAATTTAGCTTTGTGATATGCCACGTATTTAGACTATCATTTCTATTCTCAGATTTCCTTTTTATGCAATTTGTGTGAGTGGCGGGCGTATGGTAGGACATGCTTACCCTTTTCGCGAAAACCTCGTGTCAATGATTTTAAGTTATTCATTCAGATAATTGTCACCGCTATTTTGACTTTTACGCCAATATGGAATATGTTTCGGCGGAAAATCGAGACTAGTTAATATTTTCTATTTGGTTTTGTGAAATATTTCTCGGGTCACCAGATAATATTCTCGATTTTCCCAAACTGCTAGTGTTCATGTAGGGTATCTGGTTTCATCGTCAGTGATTTTCGAGAACACATGGTTGCATCATTGTTTGAAAGTGATATCATAAACACAGGCTGATGATATAGTCGGAATCATACAATGGACTTTCAATGATCAGAGATTTCTTGTGATTATGGAAAGGGTTTTGTCGCTTTTATTTACAGTAGTTTGTGAATGTGATGCAGAGTGACTATGCCAACAGGCCTGCTATGGCTAACAGGCCATATGGTCATGTGCATATGCACATATAAACTGACGTCAAAAAGAAACTTTACCAACTGAAAATATAAATTTCAGACAAAGTATAATTTTTTTTCGATGAAGTCTATCTAAAACACATAACTTAAATACAACAATAGTGTATGCAGAAAATGTTAATCGTCTGTTACATGTTTGCGAGATAACACGCGAAAAAGTGAAAAACACGTGCACCACGGACAACTGCAAATGCACGTGCGGGTAAGGGTATAAAACGATTGCAACGGCAAGTCAGACATCCAGAGTGATAAAAATACCTCCAAAGAAATGCCACGACTCACAGTCGAACAACGTGAGCGAGCCTTGGGTATGGTCGGATGGGAGCCACCCACGCCCATATTGCACGAACCTTCGGTTGCTCCCGTGTTGCCGTTACCAACTTGATGCAACGTTACAGACAGACAGGGCGGACCGCTGACAGGCCAAGAACAGGCAGACCCAGGGTGACCACGCCCCATGATGACCGGTACTTGCGTACCTTGCACCTCCGAAATCGCTTCCTGACAGTGACGTCGTCGGCCTCAAATGCCTTAGGTCACAGAGTTAAAAAAACAACTTTTAGACAATACAGAGGACAGCTATTGACAGCGCAACATCGTCGTCTGCGATTGAGATGGGCCCGGACTGTACGACGTTGGCAACGCCGTGACTGGCAGAGGGTTGTCTTCACTGACGAAAGTCGATTCTGTATGTTTAGGGCTGATGGAAGACAACGTGTTTACCGCCGAAGGGGTGAACGAACGGCAGCGAATTGCGTGCAGGAGGTCGTACCATATGGTGGAGGGAGTGTCGTGGTGTTGGGAGGGATCTGTGGGCAGGAGAGGACACTGCTGGTCATCGTTGACGGAAACGTGACAGCTCAGCGTTACATGGATAACATTCTTCGTCCAGTTGTCCTACCATTTCTCCAACAGCAGCCACGTGGTGTCATTTATCAGCATGACAACGCTAGAGCCCATACAGCCATAATTGTCACTAAATTCCTCGCAACCAGCAACGTCAACGTCCTGCCGTGGCCTGCACGCTCACCCGACATGTCCTCCATGGAACACCTCTGGGACTTGATGGATCGTCGTATTCGACAACGACCACACTCTCCAGCCAACCGGCAAGAACTGATCTTGGCCCTCCAAGACGAATGGCGTCAAATCCCACGTGACCTCATCAGACGACTGACTTTTTCTGTGCGCCGAAGAGTTTTTGCGTGTATTGAGGCATTTAGAGGTCACACACGCTACTAATGACTTGTTATTGAACGTGAGCGATTGTTTATGTACTCTGCCTATTGTCCATGATTCTGAAAGCTCGAGTTTTGTACCACACCCAACTTTTGGGGGGGGGGGGGGGGGAACTCTGACGGCATTCTCGGTCGCGGTATGATTGTCATTTTCAGTGTTGATTATGTTGATATATTGATCTTCGCAATACACTTTACTTCATGCATGTATGTTTTGGTGTTTTTGAGCAAGAGTGATTTCAAACTCTGGTAAAGTTTCTTTTGGACGTCAGTTTATATGATCATGCACAGATACATAACGAGATACATGCATAGATAGATACATGTATATATTCATATATACACATGCATATATATATACACACACACATATATATGGTTAGGTGATTATTGCGTTCAAAATTATTGCACTTATATAACGACGTGCATGTACACGTGTGTATGTCTCTGCTTGTCCAAGAGCGTGCCCACTGAGGTACCATGCCGCAGTTTAACATAAATATCACACTCAGACACAGTATACAGACTCGGTCGGGGATCGAACCCACGACCTTCTGCTCTCCGGGTGGACGCTCTACCACAAGATCACGGAGGCGGTCCAATACATATACAGACACACACACACACACACACACACACACACACACACACACACACACACACACACACACACACACACACACACACACACACACACACACATATATATGTACACAAAAATGTTAGACAGGGTGCGGAGGTATACACACATGCGTGTCAACATACCCGGGTAGAATGAGGAAGCATACCCTAATTATTGACACAGCCTGTTAAAAATCTGATACCAACACACTATGTATTATGCTCTATTATTATACTTCGTGGGTACAGGTTTATCAGGTAATTTACACTACCACACCGAGAATGCAATTGTATTGACTGCGTCAGCGCAGTTTTGGGGAACATGCCCGGCCTGCTGTCGATACGTTTGCGTGATGATCCCCATTGTATTCCGGGATTACTCGACATGTTAAACGGGTTACTTCTCGTTTTCTCCGTCACGATTCCTCGTAACTGTATTTCGGAGTCCCGTGTAAGAGGCTGAGGGTGTGTTTGATCAGCCATAATACATGTATACCCTAGCTACTGAAAATAAATACGCCCTGAATCTGAACCAGCTTATGTCGTAATATGAGTTTCTGAGCAGTATAGTAAGCTGTCAGAGGTTTTCCTATTGGAATATCCTCACAATATTTTGATTTAAATACTAGTCCAACCTGTGTCAAAGTGGCAGCTTAAGAGCCTTCTTTTTCTTGCTATGTCCACGAATGTCGACGGTAAATCCGTACGAGTAAATATGTGTATGGCATAACATTAAGTTTTTGGTCAAGACGTTCCTCTCAGTTTCTTCTCTGCCAAGATATAGATCTAGATATATACCTAGACCAAAGTAGTAACCAACATCTACCTATATACGAAACATATATTTAATCAGAAACGTGACCTAGAGCTTTAGGCAGTAATCTTGATCTTAATCTACTAGTACATGTATACATAAATCTACACCCAGGTCTAGACATAAGCACGATGCCCCGAAAACTGTACCATCTATTACTAGGAGGATACAATTGGAGCAGAAACTATACAAATTCTGAAAAACGACACAGATACAAAAAAACCAGAATCTATGGTTGATACAGACGATGATTTAAAAATTATGTAAAATGGTCTAGGTTAAAAGTACTTATATTGTACAAGGTGTCCCGCTTCCTGACCGTACTCCAGCTTTCACGAGAAACACATAACTACCTTTCGTCACATTCCACAACACAGAATTAACAGAACTAGAACAATCTAAACTATGATGGTTAAGTGTAAGGAATGTCGAGGATCTCACCTGGGCCTTTAGGTAAACAACCCTTGATATAACGTGTGTAGGAGACCCGCTCACAGCCAACTGATGTCGGTTAAACTCAGTCAGATAGCTCGGCCGCTGGCACACAATCTACCCCCGGAAGGCAGGAGGCGGAGCAGCACATCCTCAGAGCTCAAACCGGTTATATCGGCCGACTGGTCATGCAAGAAAGTGGTGAAAGTGTCGCGGATATGTGTATTCTGGGTTGCAGTTGCGTGGTCCCCTATTGTGAAGTGACTGATGTTTATTTTCTTTGCGTTCTTTCTACATTGTGCTTCTTCCAACTAGATAATAATCTCAACAGTAAAATGTGGAATGTTTGTATAGAGTGCACATGGTGGCTGTCTAATCTGCTAACGAATGTGTAAACTACAGTAAACTACGGTTATAACAAACTCAAAGGGACCGCTAATTTTAGTTCATCATAGCCGTTGTTCGTTATACAGCATATATACAGCAAATAATCGGGGGAAAAAGTAAGTTCGTTATATCCGTATGTCAATACAGTGGTATACAATCAGCATGAATACTATAGACTATTCCAAAAAATAATAATGGAGACTATAAGAATAATGTAGAATATATCAATATTTGACAATGCGTGAAAGCCGCAGAATGCATAAATACAGGGCTATGCATGACCAATATAGTAAGCATGCATTAAGTATGCATATTAGACAATAAGGATTCGTATGGATATTACAGAATATACGAATACTTAAGAATGTTTATTTGTTTATTGATATTCCAGCTATACGATGGCGGTCTGTATATAATCGAGTCTGGACCAGATAATCCAGTGATTGACATCTTGGACATCGATCTACGCAAATGGGATACGATGACAAGCCATAAACCAAGTCATTGATGATGACCACCCGACCGCGTTAGTCGCCTCCTACGACAAGCATGGGTTGCTAAAGATCAATTCTAACCTGGCTAGTCTCGGGGACTTAAGGATATAATTTATGTATACTAGATAATGTATCATATAATAATGATAATACTACTGAGTTATAACTGTACATGAATAGTAATATCAAGACTAGAATTCGAGGAAAAGTATGAATACTAGAAGTATCAATGTAAAATTACTAAAAAATGTAAGACTGTTCGAAAACGTAAACACCCTGATATTGTAGGAATACTAGAAATATAGTAACAATACGTTTCGACTATGAAAGTACAAATAACTAAAATTCAATCACTTTTCAGTGTGTGCAAGGCATATGTCAGAACAGGTTTTGGTATAACGGGGTGATTGCGCCGTCATACATTTTCACGCTGTACGTGTCCCTGCCTGTTTTAAAGGAGTTTCTAAACCATAGAACGAACTGACGATTTATGCCGTGCCCCATGTGTGGAGCGCAGCGAGAGGGTGACAGGCGGAATAACAGGGCCATGTAGGGCGTGTAAGGGTTTCACAGACAGGTCATGCTCTGATTGTGCTGGTATTCCCAGTAGGGTGGGTCATACCCCGAGTATAATGGGGCGAATATATTCAGCCGGTTGGGTCACGACGTCGACTGTGTGAAATACGGGTGGCTATTCAGGTTTTCAATGCGGGTGTGGTCTACCCACGCACGGGCCGATCTTCTTACAACTGTTGGATGACCATGTTAAGGGGTTGGGGTGATAGATAGTGTAGGAATGTGGAGGATGCATGTATACGTATGGTTGATATATATTTATAAACAAACAGACAGACAGAGAGACAGACAGACAGAGAGACAGACACACACAGACACACACACACATACATACATACATACATACATACATACATACATACATACATACATACATACGCATCCATTTCTAATGATAAAGCTAACTATAACGGGCTGGCAAACAAACAAACAAACAAACAAACAAACAAACAAACCAAAAAACAATAAGTAATGTAATTGAATGAACCAACCAGCCGTCGAACGAACGAACGAAGTTGACATTTAATCCGGACTTTGTTACCTTAATGCTTACCAACATCCACCCTAACCCCCCATCCCCCAGTTAGTGTACTTTATTTAACTTTAATTAATGTAGCACGTCTATGAACAGTTGTGTTTGTTACATATATGTCCGAACGTGCTGTGGACAATTCACAATTCACTGAAACCTCTGCATGACAGCAATACAACATTGTTGGTTTTGGCTTGTGAAACTATGTCAACAAATCAGCATTCAGGCAGTCAATGTCGCCTTCCGCGGGTACAACGTATCCACCCTTCCTGAAACCCCTATGGATTGTCTATTACTGTCGATTTGTTATCTGGCAAACACATACACCTTATAACATTAACTAAACAATCTTCACAGCATTCAACAGAAGACATGAACTCAAACATTAAAAAAAAGTCAGAGGTATATTATAAATCAGATCGGATAATGAATCAAATAAGTTCTTACCCGGAGTACCTTTGCTCTGTTGTGTTGATAGGAAGCCGTAGCCTAGTAGAGGCCAACAATACGTCGCGCAGCTCGGGTCGATACAAGACGTATATATTATTCATGCAAGATTTAACAGCCAGAGTGTTGTTAACAGCGAACGCCTTACGGGCCTGCACACAAGACTCGGCTAAACCACGGTAAATTCACGCTTCGTCGAGAACCGGTTGCACAATAGTGCTGTGTTAGCTTGGAAGAGTTATCTCCACTGAATGATTGTTCCTCGCCGATGTGTTGAAGCATAACTGGTTTTATAGTCCGTTTGGCTCCAAATGAGAACGATGAGCCAAAGGGACTGGACAAAAATCAACCTTGGTGATGAATGGGGTGGTAGGATTGTTAACAGGGACTATTTCGTCGGTGAGAGAATTGGGTTTAAAGCCGCGTTTAATATTATTCCAGTCATATCACGGCGTGTCAGCTTACTGGAGGAGGAAAGCCCGAAATGATGCAGGTCTCTGACGTTTACCAATTCGGTGAAACCCACGAGCACGGGTATGGTGCTGACAAACCTAGAAACAGAATCGGTGCGAACCGGGATTCGAACCCACAATCATAGGTTTCTGGCGCAACTCTGCACAGCGAATCGCGGCTCCTTAGACGACTTGGCCACCCGTGCCCCCGGGGACTATTTGGTTGTGGTGGTTGTGTGGTGGAGGGGCCTATTACCTATGTAATATATTTCTATCAAGATTTCAAAGAGCGGCATATGACTCTTGCTCATAATCTGTTTGATCAAGGTTACACCAGTTAAGGCATCAGTACAGTTTTCAAAAGGTATTATTGTAGACAAGTCGTGGACATTTCCAAATTTGACGCACCAGTGACAAAAATGATGCCATTCCCTATATTGACATGTGCCGAATGTTCCCATGTTGTTTTCAGGTGAACATTTGACTTTCCCTTGCATGTGTCTGCATGTGTCACCTTTTCGCGAACACCTGGTATCATTACTATTTGATAGTTATTCATAAACACATACTCATGATATAGTCGGAATTGTACAATCGACTCTGCTTTATGCAAAGATTTCTATTGGATATGGAAAGGGTTCTGACGCTTTGTTTATGTACACACATACAATATATTTCTTTTCAAAAGTCGTATTTCGATTAACATTCTTTGAAAAAGGGTTATGTGAACAGGTACGATTGTTTACTTCTCAGCTTACTGGAGCATAAACACTCTTTTCTTAAAACAAACCGATTAATTAACAATACGATCAAATAGAAACACTGAAAAAGTCACTGCTTAATCTGGAACGAACATTAAAATGAAGAAAGTTTAATCTTTGTTGAGCTCCTTCTGCACACTGTATTACCACGGCCTGTACATTAGATTATATATGCTGTTACAATTTTTCAAGTAAACAGTTGACTAGACTTTGCATGTGTTTGTGTCGGATGCCGCCAGTTGGGCAGGATACGCTAAAATGTTCCCGAAAACCTGGTGTCGTCACTATTTGATAAGTATGTCTGCTAACACCGTTGAGCTTGTCTTGTAGGGCCGGTAACTCAGGTACTCGGGTCGGGTGGGTCCTGAGTAGGACCCATCTACCCACAGAACTACCCGGATCCGTGGTTAGTCACGTTATATGTTGTTTTATGACACTTACTATAGCTCAGTGGTTACACTACAAGTCGCTAATGTTCGCATTTCTTTCTGACGATGCACAAATTCCTTTTGACTCGTATATGTTGTTTGATACTTGTATCTTTATAGTTTTAGCCAGGGCCTCGGTTAAACAATTACCAATCAGACATTTTGTTCCCTACTCTTGAGACTTGCAGTGGGTACTCGGGTAGGCTCGGGTAATAGGGGTCGGGTACCCGGGTAATAAATTTGGACTCGTCCTAGCCCGAGTTGTCTCGGTTGGTTGGTGTAGCTGAGCCGACCATTAACAACTTGCGTTATCTAGGCTGGATGAGTTACCTCCCTTGAAGTGATGTACCATGACTGTAGCATCAAGCAGTGGCCTTCCTTATGGCTTCTCTGATGGTTACGAGTTACTTCTATCTGCTTCCCACCCGAACATCTCTGTGACATCGTTTGGCTTGTACTTCTTTTTTTGCATGTTGAAACACAACGAATTTGGATTAAAAATCAATTTGGAAATACAAATATGGTACAACTATTTCGGTTTATAATTTCATACAAAACACGTACATCTGTGAATAATCTCCTTTGCACACGCAGCACAAGGGCTTATTGGGTCATCTCGTCATATTCAATTCAAGGACAGACAATCATATCGTAGGCAACTGACATTTGAACCATTTGAAATAGTTCAACAGACTCATATCTCAAGCAATCGAGCCTAGTTGTAAAAGCGTTAGCCCGTCACGCCGAAGACCCGGGTTCGATTCCCGACATGGGCACAATGTGTGAAGCCCATTTCTGGTGTCCCCCGCCGTGATATTTCTGGAATATTCCTAAAAGCGGCGTAAAACCATACTCACTCACTCAAGCAATTGATGGGACATGTTGATAAGCGTATTTTACAGACGTTTCAAATTTATGTTTCCGATGAAAGTTAATGGCAGTTCCATTGATATAGTCACGTACTCTTTCATTCCCTTATTTCTTTCCGCCTTCATCCGTTTGAATTATGAACTCACTTATAAAACGGATTAAGTACCTCCAACACATGTCTTCATTGTCTATTAAAATGCGTTGTCTCAAAACACTCAGTCTGTATTATACGTGTCAGGGACCACGAATCCCTTTTAACAACAATGAAAAAAGTGAATTAATGTCAATACAAATGAAGGACAAAATATGGCACATATTAATTCAAGGCAATCGAATTTAATCAGATCTTTTACTCGGATACACCTCTGCGTGAAGATCTAAGGACATCTCCATAGAAGGTTGAATCAGGCGAACGCCTAACGGCCTTTAAGCTACCCCCACCCAACACCCCCTCCCTACCCCCCACCCCCTCCCCATCCCTACCCCCGCCCCCTACCCCTCCCTAACCCCCAACCTCGACCCCCACACCCCCAGTCTAAATGAAGTATTCGTGGCTTCATGATACAATCAGAGTGTAAGCTTTCTAAAACTATTTGGCTTAATTTCTAGATTCAAAATTGCGAGCTTAGCAAAATAACCCACCACAGACATATACCCCTTTTTGGCACAGCGCTCAGAAACCACAGAATGTGAATTCGGAACTCCCCGATTACAGCAATTTTAGAGATACAGAAATCAGATATGTTTGTCTGAATGCTTCGTTCACTCGTACCCATAATTTAGGAGCCTCGATGCGGATTGGCTGGATAAAACGTTCACCTATTATGACTTTAAGGAACATCTTACATGTTTGTTATCTCACATTACTTAAAATATTTTTGCAACTGACTATATATAATATCATGTTCGAAAGATCAATGTTCTAAAGTTGCATATTTTCACACACACACACACCCTCCCAAGCTACGGTTCTGTATAAGTACAATTCTTCGATGTAAATCTGCAAACAGAAGCTGAACGACAGTGAGACGCTGATATGCCATCAATGACATGGTGTACACACGTTATTGTATCCTCATCTTATCCATGTCCTCCTTATGTTTTAAATAAGGAGTCACCTCCGCATATTTGACATTTTTTAGAAATGTAGGTGCGAGTAGATGGTATGTTTATATCTCATTTTGCTTCTTCTATAATGTTCAGTTTTGTCATCAAAGACTTTCTTGATGTCATGATTGATTCCCAAGTTAGCATTAATTTTTTGTGGTACCATTATTTCAGCCTTAGCATATGCCGATGATAATATTTTATTGACAGAATCTGAAGATGACTTGAAGAAATTGCTACACATTTTAAATAAGAGGTATGAAACTATGAAAAGTCTCATATTGTACATTTTAGAAATCCTTGTGTCCCAAGAACACAGAGCAGTTTGTTGTTGCTGGTTCGGCTTCAGATTAAAGCTGCCAGGGTTTATCGCTGACTGAGCACATCTTGAATTCAACGCAATGTCAAGGCTGTGGCAATCTCAGCTGACAGAGATTAAGGCCTACTTATTTTCAAATTTAAGACAATCGGATGTGTGCTTTGCAACACTTCAAGTTATATATGGCACTATTGTGTGGTCATCTCTTAGTTACGGCGCGTCCGTAAGGGGTAATCGTGTCTGATGTATCTGCAGTTAATGCACTTTACCACCAGGCTATCAGGTGTTTTTTTCGGTATGTGCAGATATGCACCTAATCTAGCTCTATATAGAGACACAGGGTGGATACCTCCGATTGTAAGTCAGTGGATATGTATAGCTAGACAGTGGTGTCGTTTTACAAATATGCCTGATCGATTAAATAAACATGTCTTTCTATGGGCGGAAAGGAAGGCCGCTAATAGTAGGAATTGAAACTCACGTTTTTCGGCAAAGTTGGCCGACTTCAGCACTCAGTATATATTTAACACACCACTGTTTTTAATACGACAGCTAATGCAAGCAAAATGCAGGATGTTCTTATGGAAAGGTATCTGATAAGCTTGCAGGAACGTTTATTGAAAAATAATGTTCGTATTGGTACAAGTAAGCTCAGTACATACAGGATATTTCAAGTTTGTTTTTTCTGTGAAATATATGTCAATGGCTGTATGTCCCGGAGTTACCGTTCTGTCTTTGCCAAACTGAGATGTGGTCCTGCAGCTTTGAGACTCAGATATGGCAGATATGTTTAGTAATACTAAAATATAAAAGACAGAGTGTGTTTTATCTGTAATGATCATATTGAAGATGAAGACTATGTTTTTTTCAATTTTTCAATGTCCATTATACAATGATCTTAGATTTACCTTCATAACAAGTGCCCAAACATTTTAAACCTGTTGTGCGTCGTAAATGTCACTGCCCAAACTTGATGTTTGTTATATTACAACGCAGATAGCATTTCTTATATTGAGTAAAGTCCTGATAACTCTATCATTTAGTTTTGTACCGGCTGTTATAACATTATATGGGAGCTGTAATATTGTTTTTCTATATATAAGCTCCTATTGTATGCTTGATTTTATTATGTAGAGCTGTAGGACGAACATAAAATACATGTCTTTCTGCTGTTAGATCCCCCGGAGACACTGGATAGATAAGATGCCACTAATGACATGATATTATTACGTCAAATGCAATACAGTTTTAAGTTTTTAAGAAGCAGTCACCCGGCACATTGAAAATGTTAAATTTGCCTCAAAGAAAGGAGAACGTTATTCGAATGCGGTAATAGAAATAGAGTGACCACAGGCGCGTGCAACACTTGATCAACTGATAAATGTTAAAGTCATTTCGAGTGATATCAATGTGTGTTTTTCTACTAAAGTGGACAATGCCAACCCCGTTAACGTATATGTTTGAGAAAAAAATTATTTATTATATTTTATGTTTCCATTTAATTGTTTCAAACCCGTGGAATGATAAGTAAGAGGTTAGATCAATGGCTATTTAATGTAGTTGTTGTTAAGTGTATTTAAACTCGTCTTTTGCTGTTTGTTTTCTCCGCAACTGATAAGAAACGGCGCGTGTCTATGTATGAGGAACGACATAGCGGGCCTGGGCGTATGGACGGTTGTTATCTGACAATTTATCAACTCCATAAACCCTCTGCGCATGCCCATATCCGTCCACGTTGCAAGAAAAATAAAATAGGAGAAGTTCAATTAAGTTTGATTTGATCTCTACCACACGTTCAGAATGATGTTTAAGATCGTGTTGCTATGGTTGTTTGTAGCCGGGGAGAGATGTGGAGCAACTGGTAAGTATTGATTGATTCTTCATTTTCTGTTATCAATAATTCCAATTGTTGTTATGTGAATACACTGTTTTTGTTTCTTTGTTTATGGAGAACAAAGAGGTGTTATATTATTACTATTTTTTTGCGGCGACCAATATATACATATAAGTCTTCAGGGATGCTACTAAAAAAGTCAAACGGGTCTTTGTTAACCGGTAATTGATACGTAAAGACAAACGGCGACTTTGTAAAAACACACATTCTCAGTTTATAAACGCTGGTATATTTGTTGTGATAATGACAAAAAAACATTCAATCCTTATGAATTATAAATTTAGACTGAAACAGTTATTTAATTTTCTGCAATAGTTTAGTGACTATGTCCTTTTCATACATGCGTGCTCTTGTACGCCATGAAACAATGTTATGCCTGCATCACGTACACGAAAAGCTATGATAAAATCAGATATGCACAGGTGAAAAAGTGCTATCTACATCACACTAGAAAAAGCGTTACTGATAATATCCACATTGTGGCGATACACCATATGTCTGTGTGTCAGTGTGTACATGTATTTCGTCGTTATATTTGTGATAGTCTTCCAAGGACTCTGTGTTGAGTCGTAATGCAACATTGAGGCCACACTTTGGGACGCTGTTTCACTTAAAGCGGACATTGTTTAATTGCTTCTACCTAAAAGAGGCGATGCTATAGGAGGACCTGAAATGACATATGTGGAAATGTGCGTTTCAGAGACGAAAGAGACTATTATGTGCACGATCAATAGTGTTTTCGTCAACATGTCAATCTATTTTCTTATCTGTGATTCAATAGTGGGCGAGGCCCGTCAACTCATGTGGATTAAGATAGCGATTCATACGTGAACTGGACTGTTCATATTAAAACGTCAAGGGAAAAACCAATCCAATCTAAACACTAACTGATAAGCACGATATTACTCGGCTTTTCAGTGCATGTCACGTTTTTGATTTGAATTTTATACAGTATTGATTTAATGACATTATAATGGCCAATGTTTATTTTATCTGAATTCTAGAATTTGGACATTAATCATAATTCTGTCAAAACATTTCTTCATATTAATGATAAACGACTTGTTGGGAAAGTATATTTGCCCAATATTGAATTGGACAGAAAAAAACATACAAGTAAATGGACATGTAATTTCCCTAAAATATAAAATACCCTTCAACGCCAGAAAAAAATCAGTCACGATTATCTAACGAAACAGATTACAGTAAAGTACGGTAATAACGAACTCAAAGGGACCAGTGAATTTAGTTCGTTATAACCGTTGTTCGTTATAAGCACAGTTTAGCATGTATACAGCAAATGAACGGGACCAAAAAACAGTTTGTTATATCCGTCAGTTCGTTATAAACGTAGTTTACTGTACATTGGGCGTAAAAGAATGGATTACTGAAAATCAGTGTTGACACCAGGTGTTCGCGAAAGCGGCAATCATGTTCTGCTCTACGGGTAGCTCAGGCTTCTCGCACAATTTACAGGGGCGGTCGGGTAGCCTAGTGGTTAAAGCGTTCGCTCGTCACGCCGAAGACCCGGGTTCGAATCCCGACATGGGTACAATGTGTGAAGCCCATTTCTGGTGTCCCCCGCCGTGATATTGCTGGAATATTGCTAAAAGCGGCGTAAAACCAAACTCACTCACTCACTCACTCACAATTTACATAAAAGTGTAACTGTTGGTTGTATAGGTTACAGACAACGTAAAAGGCAGTAGACATTATTTGACATGAACCAATACAATATGTATCCAGGACATAGATAATTCATTGCAGGGAAGAGTTTTGTTGTACATTTGATTAAAGGAATAACTTTAAACGAACTGACAATCTTGCTATTACAGATCTTATGTCAACATTAAGTTCATGCAGTTTGATACACTAAACCTGACATGAGTGCAACACACAGCATAAACGTGGTGGGCACCCGGTAATTCTATATACTCTTAAAAAAGTAGGGCTGAAAGTAAGAAATAAGTTAAGTTTCCAAAAGTGTAAGATATATCAGTTTCTAGTAATAGTTGTATGATAATAATGAATGAATTGGGAACACATTACAACCGGTGGTGACATATGACAATAGAGGTTATGACCATGAACGATCTCGGAGGACGATAGGGCTTACAGTAAACTACGGTTATAACGAACTCAAAGGGACTACCAATTTTAGTTCGTTATAACCGTAGTTCGTTATAAGCATATATAAAGCATAACTACAGCAAATAGTCGGGGCCAAAAAGTAAGTTCGTTATATCTGTCAGTTCGTTATAAGCGTGTTCATTATAAACGTAGTTTACTGTATATCGGAATTTTAAAGTTAACGTTTATGGCTCAGTAGTAGGTAATACCGCCACGACTGGTCAAACATTCATTCACTCGACGAGGCATACTGCGTATGAGGCTCCCAAAGGCGATTTGAGGGAGCCTGCCCCACTCATCTTGCAGTGCCTGGCCAAGTTCGGCCAACATGGTCGGCGGCCTATGACGTTGACGAACACGAATCCCTATCATGTCCCATATGTGTGCACTTGGGGAAAGATGAGGGCTCATTGCTGGCCATGGCATTCTATGGTGGTTGTGCCGCTGGAGGTGAACATTGACGATTTGTGCACGGTGAGCATGGGCATTGTCGCCCTGAAAGACAAAACTTCGACCAAAACACCTTACAAAATGGACAATAAAGCGTGTCAGTATGGTGTCCCGATAGTACTGTTAAATTACCCTTCCTTGCACAATATTGAGTGGGGTTCGCTTTGTCATAGTGATGCCACTCCTCGCCATAACCAATCCAAAGCAAAGTCTCTGTACTGAGGCCTCAGGTTGACATTGGCATGGCGTTCATTTCGACGTCGCCAAACACGACCACGTCCGTCAAAGAAGTGTTAAATGAATCGGGACTTATATGAAAATGCATATGACCATTGACCAGCAACGATTACCCAGTTTCGACGTTGTGTACACCACTGACGTAATTTGGCAATATGATGATTTGTATGTGACCGTCGAACATTGAGATGAACTACAGGAAGACGATTTGTAATCGTCTGATTCGTACCTGGTGCTCCAGTAGCCCGATCAAAGATTGCAGCAATTTAATTCGCCGTTTGAGCTCGATTTCGTAGAGCCTGGTTTCGGATCAAACGACCCTGTACTCTCGTCGTTGACCTGGGCTGCCCTGGTTCGATCTTCAACCGTTAATTGAATGTATTGGTCACAGCACGCTGGCTTCTGACAGTTTCCAGCATGTCAATAATACGTAGACGCTCCTCGCTTCCTCGGTATTTCATACATAAACAATGAATGCAAAGAAGTTAATCACGATTGTATGATAAGCAGAATCAATAAGGTTGACAGAAATAAGTCCACAGAGACTTAAGTCCACATAAGTCCACGACCTTCCGTGAAAGTCTCAAAATCAGGAATGACACCCAACGCATGTGCAAATTGTAGGATGTGTCTTGATGATGCGATTTACAGACATAAACGTTATTGCATAGGATGTTTGCTGTCAACACTTTTCTTTCTTCTGATACTTGGTATCAATATTTATATATAATGATCCTCTACTTTGTGTTATCAAACTGTTTACATTGATTAATACCACAGTGTAGCAGTCACCCAAACACACATGCGGGAGAAACTCTGAAGTATAAGGGGGCACGGGTGGCCCAATCGTCTAAGGCGCCGCGATTCGCTGTACAGAGTTGTGTCCCTTGGGCACGCCAGAAATCTATGATTGTGGGTTCGAATCCCGGTTCGCTCCAATTATGTTTCGAGGTTTGTCAACACCATACCCGTGCTCGTGGGTTTCACCGAAGCGGTAAACGTCTGAGACCTGCATCACTTCGGGTTTTCCTCCCATTAAGCTGACACGCCGTGATATAACTGTAATACTGTTAAAAGCGGCGTTAAACCTAACTCACTCACTTACTCTGAAGTATCAAAGATATAGACCATAAAGTTTACAGAAAATTCTATTTGGTTTGACTTGTTTTAAAAAAACATCTTATATGACCTGTGCGTTAAGGAACAGCCAGGGTTCTGTATTAATACAATGTGTGAAGCCCACTTCTGATGTCCCTCGACGTGATATTGCTGGAATATTGCCCAAAGCGGCGTAAAACCATACTCACTCATTCTGTATTAATGCTGCTGTATAATCTGTGTAATAATCAGTCGCATATACATCTTAGGGAACAAGGGTTAGGCATGCCTTGAGCATATTTGCCAGAAGTTTTCGAATATCCGTTTACCTGAACCAAATAGACTAACCTGTTTAAACAATTCGTGTGAAGGGATCCTGACATTACAGCCAGATATTGGAATGTAATTGCGTCATTTGACCTAAGTGCCACAAGGTAATTAAGGCGTGGCCTTGTAGGTCGGCATCATGACGTATGTCGGTGTACGATAGGTACGCCGATAAGAGGATGTTTAGTATCGTGGATGGGCGATATCTATGTTGTCACCTGAAAGTGGTTTTCAGTGAGTACGTCAGACGACCTCACGGAGTCAGGTTATCAAGTCCGTCGACGCCGACTGGTTTCACTGTTTCTGCGTGGTACGCCATCTACTGACATGATGTCAGCGTCCACGTGTGGTGAGGTGAAGAGGGTTTAACTGCGCGTTCAAGATTATGCATGCACGCATGTATGTTTAGCTCATGTACTAGCCCGGACTAAGGGGCGGTCGGGTAGCCTAGTGGTTAAAGCGTTCGCTCGTAACGCCGAAGACCGCCGTGATATTGCTGGAATATTGCTAAAAGCGGCGTAAAACCATACTCACTCACTCACTAGTCCGGACTAAAGCCTGCTCTATAGTGCTAGCCCACTGCTATGCCGTGCTGTGGTTTAACATCGATACCCCTCACAGCCACAGGGTACTTACTCCAAATTGACCTTTCCTTGGCATGTCCCCTTAATGCTGAGCTAACAAGTACCGTCTTATAACGTCGTTTGGTACGACGAAGCACAGGCCTTCAACTATCTGCGTCTACATGTAGATATGGAGTTTGTTAGGATAGGACACCTGGTGTCATCACTGATTTTCAGTGATGCATTCATGTAGTTTTCACCACTTGTGTGCCCTTTACGGCCAATGAAATTTGTTTCGTCCGATAATCGAGACTGGCTATTCTCTGGCGTTGACGTAATAGATTTATAACGTTGTAATGCGGAGTAACTGATAACAACACATTGTATCCATCCTCCCGAGGCAAGGGCGCCATCTGACTATAAAGTCAAGTTTCCACCCATGCCGAACTGGCCTTGCATTTCCTGGCTCGATCATAGCGTCACCAGTGGCTATTACGATTACGAGTTATGTCACTTGTATGTCCCTCCAACTGACCAATCAGATTCAATCTCTCATATCACTTGCATTTGCTTCAAACAAAGCGGCGGGCCACAGTTAAGACAATCTGATCGATAATCATGATCAATATTGTTATAAAACAGGGGTTTACCCGCAAAGTGCACCAAATCCTGTGAGGACCTTGATTAAAAACATGAAAAGATTTGCAAAATATCTGTTGACGATACACATGCTTCGCAAATCCTGCAGTCGACCGAAATCTGCGCGTTGAAATCCATGTTGTTTATGAACCGATTGTCTCGTTCGTTACGCGATTTTACGTTCGTTTCGCGATGGCTTATCCATGGACGCGTTAGTGTAACGCCGGAATTCAAGCCTAGTTAGGCAAGGTTGGAAACTTGACTTTTATAGTCAGCTAACGCTCTTGTCTCGGGAAGATGCATTGAATCGTGTGACAATTAATCTAGAATATGCGTGTTAATTATATCCTTCTTTATTAATGTTTGCGCATGTCAAGTGTATGTGTATCTTACAGAGGTAATGCACATTGTACGATTGCGATACAAATCATGCAATGCACAACTCCCCACGAGACAAGAGGGATTCAACTTTCCAATAGTTAACTTTTCCTTTATGTCGAGCAATATGTTTGTAGCTCCAGCCCTTTGGGGTCTGATTTCACAGCATTGTAGGTACTACCGAACCAACATGGACTCTTGCTCAGAAGCTGTTAGAACAGTCAAAGCCTTCAGTAAAGCTTTTAAAAGGTTTTATGGTATGGTAGACATATTGAATATATTTCCAAATTTAACGTATCAGTGACTTGTACCAAATGTTCCAATGTTTTTGCAGGTGAACATTTGACTTGCCTTTGCATGTGTTTGTGACGGGTGCGACCGATGGGCAGGATACGCTCACCTTTCCGCGAACGCCTGGATTCACTACGAAATATGCTTATGATATGGTCGGAATCGTACAATCGACGAACGGGTTTTATCGCTTTCAACCAAGCCCCTTTATCAAGCATTTACAAAAAAGTCGTCCACCTAACCGCGAATAACTGCAATATTACCGATGCGGATAAAACCAACATTCACTCACTCATGAGTCACAGTTAGAGCATCGACGAATCTAGCTACCTCTCTAAAAAAATGATGTTAAATCACTCAGTGCTTCACACACGAGTTCAGATCAGTCATGTCTGAGTCAAGTTTATTCTGTAGGATATTCGCGGGACCATGTGGCACACTTATAATTAGAAGCGACCGCATCCGTGGTCTATTGGATAGAGTGTCCACTTGGTGGGTCGGTGGTTTGATCCCGGCCCCGTGATACCAAAAGATGTTAAAAGATTGGACTTGTTGGGATGGGACTTGATGAATACCCTTCTCAGACACAGTACACTGACTCCGAGCCGACCAGTCCTTGACCAGCCCCTTAATTGCGAGTGCCATCAAGAAGGGCCATCTTTTAACCGTCACGTCTTTTGGCATGACGCGGCCAGGGGTCGAGCTGTGAACCTTCCGCTCTCCGGGCGGACGCTCTACCACTAGACCACGGAGGCGGTCGTATCACAGCTGAGCCGGGTCTCTAATGAAACAACTCCTCAACTAACATTATAAGCATTTTGCCTGACATGGACATCCCATACAAAGAGTGTTATTGACGAGGGGAAATCGAAAAGTTCCTTGTTTGTGACAAAATCTCCACCACGCATGAGTGAGTTTAAGGTAGAGATTCAGAGGGTGCTGGATCAGTACAAGGAAGTAAAACAGTGCCACAATCAGCAACTGCATCCACCTGAACGGAGCACTCCTTTATAATAATTTAAATGCCTTTGCATGTGTTTGCGATGGATGCCACCTGTTGGATAGGATACTCTCACCTTTTCGAGAATGCCTGGTATCATCACTATTTGATATTGATTACAAAAAAACATGCTTTTGATACAGTCGGAATCGTCCAATCGACTCTGCTTTTAGCTGAGATTTCTTGTGGCTTTGGGAAGGGGTTCGTCGCTCAGCTGACGCATTTCTGTGGCATCGTATTGCCCATTGATAATCTGACCTTGTTAAATGTAACCCATATATACCATATATATATTGTTGCCTCTTTTGCAGGACCTGAAAGCACACCAACTGTAAGTATTCTTGAACAGTATTTAGTTATATAATTGTGAGAAAACAGGAGGAAACAAACAGTAACGCAGGTCAAGGTTGTTTTTGACACACGTGTATCCCACGAGCACGGGTATGGTGATGGGAGACCAAGGATCATAATCGGGATGAATATCGGATTCAAACCCACGTTCAAGAGTCTCCTTGAACGACTGAGGGACACAACTATGAACAACAACCCTCGGCGCCTTTGGTCACTGAATCTCAGACAGTTAGACATTAGGCTGATGAGACGTTTGCTTCAATTTTGAATTCAATTCGCTTTTAATTTTCGTGGTCGCACAGGTCACAAATCAAGTGAAGTTAAGCAACGTCGGTAGTGGAGAGTACTTAGATCGGTGACCGCGTTTCAGCAGCTTGGCTCCTTAGAGTTCTTGGTTTTCGGCCATGTCCCACACTGAAGGGCAAGTGACTTTGTTCGAAATGTGTCTCTGTTCCCCCAGCAGTGAATGGGTACCCGGTAGGATTAGATGGATGTTTACCTTCTAGCTCCTAACGGGTAGCTTGGATTGTATACTCCCCAGGGAGCTGAACTGAGAATGATTGTTGAGTGCACACTGATTCGGTGATCGGGGTAATAATAGCGTTTTGAGCATGCCCCTGAGTGGTATGGATATATGTGCAATATAAATAGCCTTTCATTATTATTATTATTTTTATTATTATTATTATTATTATTATTAATAATAATATTTATTTATTTATCATTTCAGGCAACAGCATGTACTGAAAGGCTGAAACAAGTACCCGGACACACAGCATGTCTCAAGCCCTCACCTCTTGTTAAAGTGTCAGGTATGTCAGTGTTGCAGGGCATTATCTAATCGCAGTTTACAAAAAGTGTATTACGATATGCATGACAGTCGCGTTATTTGTTCTCATAAATAGGATTGCCATCTCGCCCAGACTGGTGCTATCGGTAGGGTCGGACATGCTGGGCAGTGGGATTGATCACCTGGTACTTAAGCAGTGCTGTTATTTATTTACCCTTTCTATACATTTTTATACAAACTACTACATATAAACAATGAATTGCCACAGAATGAATCCTTTGTTTTGAAAGTATGATTGACAGCTTGAACACATAAATATTACATTTTGTTTGTTTGAATGTATACCAGTCTGCACATGTATGTTGAGTATTATTATATCATACGAAATAAATGAAAAAGAAATACACTGTCGGAGTTAATATACAAACAAATCATTATTTGATTCATTTCAGGTGTAAGTGAAAATGAAAAGAAAATCATCATCGACGAACACAACCGATATAGAAGCAACGTTCAACCGACAGCAACCAATATGCTGAAAGTGGTATGTAAACCTCAACATAGATGTTAATGTACCTCGACAAAAATATTTTAAATGATTATTATTCGACCTCTGGTGCAGCCTACATGAATCTGCAATTCATTCACAGTGCAGCATCCCAGTGCATATTGTACATTGTAGATGTACTTGATAGTATTGTCATAGCCCGTGTTTACGGCGTGATAGTGCAAGAAAAATCACAATTATTGCAATAAAACATTTTTTTCAGAATTCAGCGGAGATACCGATTATTCGCAATTTTATTGCAGAACACAATAACAAACTTTTGAGTTGTAGTCGAAGTCTAAATATGTATGGGTCATGTAACTTGAAATGTGTTTAAGTCGTTGTAAAGACAGGATTCATAAAAAAGCCGGGTATAACCTTGTACACGTTTGGTCATTCACACCGTACGTGCATTTGTGATGAAAAGCATTCACTATGCTGCATAATCTAGGATGATTACATGAAGCGTATACAATATATACTGATTAAATGAAATAAACATAGATTGAACCATTTAATTAATTTTGTTCTTCATTGTGGGTTATACATTGGTAAGAAAGTAAGGAACATTACAACAATATTAACACATTTATGATTATTCTCTTATTAGCCAAAATGATCATTTACGCTTTTCTGTTGCAACTGAAATCGTGTGGTGCTGTGTTCTAGTACTGGAACGAGGAACTGGCGCTCATAGCTCAGGCCTGGGCGAGCAACTGCAAGGTGGAACATGACGCCATGGGCAAGAGAAACATCCCCGGTACGTCAAACATATTGGACAGGAATTCTTACATGATATTTCATGGTGAAACATAAAACAGAATAACATAAACTGCTATTATTTATATCTTACATGAATACAAAACATGTTTGAATCAATAGAGTCAACATTAACATATATGTCTATTGTTATGGATACAATGTATGTATATTTAATACAACCATCTTCCTTTAACACGTGTAGACAGGGATGTCATGGTGGTTTATATATCACGGCGCCATACTTAATTGTCCAGGGCCCTAACCAGTGATAGGATATACTTTACGTGGTTTCGAGTTCGAGATTCTTGTTTTGACACGGGTTTAAATCCCTGTTCAACCAGATTATGTTTCTAGGCTTGTCAGCACCATATCCGTGCTCGTGTGTTTCACAAAAGTGGTAATGGTATGAGATCTAGCACGTCGGACTTTCCTCCCAAATTAAACTGACACGCCGTGATATAACTGGATTACTGTCAAATAAGCCCAACTCACTCGCTCACGCTCACTCACTCTTGTTTTGTCAGCACCACACCCGTGCTCGATAGTTTACGGAAGTTCTGCACGTCAATGCAGTTCGTTTCTTTCGGCTGTCCTCCCATGTCAAGCTGACAAGCCGTTTTATAACTGAAATACTTTTCACAGCGGCGTTAATTTCAAACTCACTCACTATCTCATTCAATGAAACTTGAGTTCTTTGATTTTATTGTCTCTTTCTCTTCCCCGAGTATGATCCTCAGTCTTTCAGCACAGTACCTGTGCCCAAAATGGTCGTTAATGAAAGACTACATACATGAACTTATGGGTTGATCAGGGGTGTACCAGATTGGCCAAAATTGGGCAATGGACTACCGAAACTGGACACAATCTATAGCAGGCTGGCACTCGGAGGTCAAGTCCTTCACGTATAACGGAAATAACGTACCAGACAAAGTGGGGCATTACACACAGGTAAATTATAAGGTTATAGACCCCACCCCCAAATTACTCAGCATGTATTTAACACAGCCAGCTTTGTCGCCTTTATTTATGGTAAGGTGAGGTGTGCGTTTGGCTGCCAAAACTTGCTCGGACTTATGCCAGTTTTATAGTGCTAGCTCACGGAGATACCATGCCGCAGTTTAACAAGGATTTCCTTCACAGGCACAATGTACTTTGAGCCGACCAGTCCTTGTTTTATCCCCCTTAATGCCCAGCGCTAGGCAGTGTAACAAAAAGCACCATCTTTTGGTATGAGGATCGAACCAACGACCTTCCGGTCCGCGGGCAGACGATCTATCCACTACACCCCGTAGACGGTCCTTTTATTCAGGAACAGCACTGATTTAGTCATTATGGCTATGCTTGTTACCAAAGCTGAGTTGGAACCCTGCAAATTAATCTTGGTTTGTCTCCACCTCATCAAAGCTGGTGGGCTCGAGTTGTGATTTCGTCACACACTGTTTTGATTTCCCTTTCGGTATTGACGTGAAAAACAATGAAGAATATTGAAATGCATATCTTTTGTATACAACTATGTACAGAAACGGAGAAGAAGATCCGGGGTAGAATAGAATTTCAGCAACCCATGCCTGCTGTAAAAGGCGACTATGCTTGTCGTAAGAGGCGACTAACGGAATAGGGTGGTCAGGATAGCTGACTGGGTTGAAGCATGTCATCGTGTCTCGATTATGTACAGATCGCCGTCATATAGGTGGAGTGAGGCGTTAAACAACAAACAAACAACGAAAACAAACAGTTTATATGTAACCGTAAGATGCATTCCAGTATCAGGCTTCATGTAATTCGATATGGTGTTTATCGGTTACGGATTCAGGCTGTGATTTGTGGAAACGTGCGATATCATGTATCTAAGAATAACCAACTGGCAAACTAACTCGGACTCGAACACAGTCTGTTTAAATACAACATATGACATACTTAAAGCTTTATAATTATATTTACAGCTGGTATGGGCGGACACAACAAGAGTAGGATGTGGATTCGCCAACTGCAACACTATGCTGTTCTATGTCTGCAACTATGCCCCTGCGTAAGTATATATGCCACCAACTGAACACGTCCCGGCAAGACAATGTCGCCCATATATAGTACTAGAAACCCAAATGAATGCAAGGGCAAGATCTGTCGAGTGTACCAGTGTTGTTTCATGTTGTCAGAATGATTCTGTTCTCTGAGTGAGTGAGTGAGGTTTGACGCCGCTTTTAGCAATATTCCAGCAATATCACGGCGGGGAACACCATAAATAAGCCTCACTCATTGTACCTATGTCGGGAATCGAACCCGGGTCTTCGGCCTGACGAGCGAACGCTTTAACCACAGGTCTATCACACCGCCGCCTGTTCTCTGAGGCTTTCCACTTTTGTAGTAGGTGATAGTAAACAGCTTAAACGTGATGTAATACTGGCAGTCATTCTATCTTATTGTTATACCTGTATTGCGAATCTTGCAATTCCATTATTTAATCTGTACCACGTGGCGAAACATTTCAATGTAGACCCCAAATCACGTGATTGGCACCGGCCTCGAATATTGACTTGTCACATGATCAGTATTGACCTATCATGTGGTGAATATTGACTATCGCCTGCTAGGAAACAATATGGCGTCTGGTAATAACATTTCACCGTTCGCAGGCAGATTTTTATGTGAAAAGAGTATAAGGGTTCATAAACTTTCATGTGAATTTCTGTAGAATAAAACAAATGATTACTCTCGCACCTGTCCCCTCGCATATTGTCCTCTCGCATATTGTCAATGTTTACTCTTACATAAAATTCCGCCGAATTATATGAACACGAATCTAGTCCATCTGGATTCATTCGCTAAGAACTAAAGGATGTCGACAAGTGTTTTGAATTATATGTAAAGGAAACACGTCCTCACAATGTAGAGCTAAGCATTGTAACATCTTAAGCGTGTCATCAGATATGTTTGTCGGATAGTCAGGAAGATTTACAAATGAATTATATACATTTATACTATCGATAACATGTCATTTAATCTGATCCGTTTTAGGGGCAACAGAGGTGGATACAAGCTACCGTACAAGAGAGGGACGCCTGCAGCCGAGTGCAAACAAACAGACAAAAATCTTTGTGGTAGTCCTTTTTAAGTCATATTTTGGTTTCTTGACATTCGTATACTGACCATGTATGACTCTTATTGTCGGATTTAACGTTGCTTGGTAACAGATGTCTATGCCGCTTATGGGTTGATCAAATATTAGTATTACAAACAGTACTGTACCTGCACCTTCGCCAAAATAGATTCTATTAATGTTATGACCATCTTCCACCACTGTGTTTTACACAAACATTCTGACATCCTGCAAATATAGTTCTTCATATAAAAATGATGATGTGATAAATGTCCCCCCCCCCCCCTCCCCTCCCCCACACACCTCCTTTACACAGTAACCAGGCAAACTTGCATTGAACTTTCTCATTAACAACGAAGGTTGATCGATATATTCTTGCCCCCCCCCCCCCCCCCCCCCCCCAAAAAAAAAAAAAAGACATCAAAATAATATATTCTTTACATAATCGCCTTCCATATTGATACTATTGTCAACGAAGTTGGGGTTATTTTGTACCGGTTTCGTATTAGTCCTCTTTGTTGTCCAAAACTTTCTCTGCTATTGGGTCATCGTTCTAATCGAAATGGGTTCCGACAAGAGCTTTATTCGTGATTGGATTATAAGGTGGTGCTGAGTAAGTTCAAAGTCACACTCGTTGATTGTAGAAAATAGCAGTGACTGACTGGTGCGATGGTGCTGTGTCTGCGTGGAAGTGTACATCTCTTCTCGGCATCCCATGTTCGTAGTCTGTTTCATTCGGTAATTGCATCAAACGTGCAGCACGTCAATATACCCAGTTTATTGTTTTACCTTTTGGAAGATAGTCCACCATGATGACACGCCGGTTGCATTCTTTGGTAATGGTGATTTTAAATGGTTCCCATGTTTTGATTGTTGTTTGGACGTGGTGAACCCAGGTTTCATTCACAGTCACAATCGTTGCAAGAACCTTCCTGGATCAGCTTCAAACAGAGCTACATTATCACGAGACGTGTGGGCCTAGTGCGTTTTTGATTGCACGTCAGACGTTTTGGAATCCAAAGGAGCTGATACTTTCTTCATTGTCAAGGTTTCTGTGATAATTGCATGTACTCTCCCCTACAAAGTGTCAACAGAACTAGCAACATGATGTTTAGTTATTCGCCGTCCGGTCATCACCATATCATGAATTATCTGAGTCATTTCTGGTGTTGCTGACGTTACAGGCCTTCCACAACAAAACACGTTACACAAATCCTTCTATTTTACGCTCCGGATTTGAACCCGTAGATAGCATGACATTCCGTTAATTTATCTGAATCTGCCATATTTATTAATTTGATTGACGCGGTCATGGTGCGGCCATGGCATCACGCTCGACTGCGACAACAACACAAATAGTCCGGATAAAATCAGCAAGTTGTTAAACAGTTGCACTTATTACTGAAAGCTGCGTAAAATACCATTCGTGAAACGCGTAACATTCTACTTCCAGATTGTGGAGGGAAAGCGTGTGAAAATGGCGGTACGCTTAACAGAACAACATGTACCTGCAAATGCATCGTAGATAACGTCTACGTAGGCGATGTATGTAAACGTAAGTATGTTGTTCCTTTATATTTTCGAAATCAACCACGATTCGTTGTATTGTGAGAAGTATGCATCGACATAGAAATGGTTTGAGCCAGGAGTGAGTGAATGAGTGAGTTGTGTTTAACGCCGCATTTAACAGTAGTCCAGTTATAACGAGGCGCGTCAGCTTGATGTTGGAGGAAAGCCCGAAGTAATGCAGGTCTAAGACGTTTACCACGTCGGTGAAACCCACGAGGAAGCGTATGGTGCTGACATTGAGCCAGGAAACATTTGTGAACAACTCATAGCTAGAAAAAACAAAGTGCGCAGTTTTTAATTGTGATCGCGTCTCCACAAAACGTTATGGATGTTAGTGCCAACGTTTTGTTTTTCAATTACGTTTCCTTGTAGGGCAGCGTGCGTTGGGTTTTACACCTTTATAAGGGTCTTACAGTGATATGACGTAGTATCTGCAACATGTTGGAAGAAAGTCTGTAGTGATTCCGGTCGCATAATTTTACCACTTCAGCCATACTCTCGAAAAATAGACGTGATGTCGAGAGAAAAGTGTCATACTCTTTGAGAATATGGGATTCAAACACAAGATTCGCAGCTCATGGCACAGCTAATTACAAGGGACGCAAATCATTACAACGAATTGCGACACCTCAAACATCTGGACTCCCATTGACCTTCCAAATATTAATATGCATTTACAAATAACATGGACAACCTTCTCTAAAATCATTTCACAATGAGGTGAAATTTTTAACTATATTTGTATTCATGAATCGTTTACAATAATTATTGTTAAACTAGTTTGGAAAACATATTTGACACATGTTCCGTTACTCGTGAGACATGAGACTTTATACCGGTACTACATATGTACTTTCAGTCTGACACAATGACACAATGGTGTTCGTAGTAAGATTATTATGGACATCAGTAAGAAAATACATATAAATAGAACGTATGCATTTGTCTTTTATTATCAAACCTATTCATCTCCTCTCATAACTTCTTGATATTTTGCAAGAAAAAATACAATATGCTCTGCAATGTATATATCCTGACCACAATTTGAATGAATAAATGAGTACATGCTAAAGCATGATCATTTTGCTATATTTCAGTTGACTGCGAAAATGCAACTGTTAAAGAGCCATATTACTGCAACAAAACCGCCTACGTTGAAGAAAACTGTCCCAGAATAGCTGATGTACCAGACCGCTGCCCTAAGATGTGCCACAAGTGTCCATGTGAGTAGCATTAAATAAATGCAAAAGGTATCAACAAAATAGGTGTAATCATGCCAAATGAATTAGTTACGGTCTGATACCGCTCTGAACAGTGTTCGCTTAAGTCAGGTCGTAGACACATACATGTACGTCTTTTGCGAAACCCATGATCGTAGATATGATGTTATGATGATATGATAAAGACTAAGTATGATAATGGGATTATTCTGAACTTTGAACCTACGACCAGTGATTCCTTACAGCTACTTCGTGCAACCTGTAAGACAATTAGCGAAACCACTGACCAATAAATGACCACTTTCCCAAGAACGTTTCACGAATACTGCACTTTGGGTCATACTATATGCCTCAAGTTATACAATGAATCGCATGGTCAATTGTCAACGTTATGTTAACGTAAACCGTGCATAAGCTCGAACAATTACCACGATATCCTATATTGGCGATTCCAATTCAGAAGGGTACATTGACATGCCCATGGCCAGGTTGCAGTCAAAACGGCCATTTTCAACCGGTTATGGTTTCCGACCAGAACAAAAAAGTTAATTGTTTCGTTTCATTTTGAAAAATTCAGGTATCAAGAGGAAAAGAAAAGAATTGTTTTCAGCTGTTCACTTGAACTGCCGGGCAAAATGAAGTATAAACTTGAAACTTGGGTTTGACCAAACAATTACAAACGTTAACAAAAGATTACTAAGCTGAAAACGGTAGCCTAAGCACTGCAAACTTTAGGTCCAAAACAGAACTATGATACCTGTATCAAATACATGCCAATCGAATAATCATTTCTTGTCAGTTTCTATTTTAGCCCCCAGCAAACATGGGTATATACTGTCACTGCAGTTTATTGTAGAACGTCAGAATCTTGCTGAAAGGATCTTGCTGTGAATTTGACATGTTGATAGCAGTTTACCACATTCAAATATAAAATACATCACAACTACTACGTCAAGGTCATCATATGCACTACACCAGGGTGATCAATCATAGTCTGGCTTACGATAATACGACAATTTGGAGATCCTCGGGCATCAATGAATGACGTTGGACATTGCCAGCAACGACCATATCCGTGTCATATTCTACCATGCCCGTGCAATATTTTACCCTGTCCGTGTCATATTCTATCATACCCCTGTAATATTTCACCCTGTCCGTGTCATATTGTATCATGCCCGTGTAATATTTCACCCTGTCCGTGTCATATTGTATCATGCCCGTGTAATATTTCACCCTGTCCGTGTCATATTGTATCATGCCCGTGTAATATTTCACCCTGTCCGTGTCATATTGTATCATGCCCGTGTCATATTTTACCCTATCCGTGTCATATTGTATCATGCCCGTGTAATATTTCACCCTGTCCATGTCATATTGTATCATGCCCGTGTCGTATTTTACCATGTCCACGTCATATTGTACCATGCCCCTGTCATATTGTACCCTGTCCGTGTCATATTGTATCATGCCCGTGTAATATTTTACCCTGTCCGTGTCATATTGTATCATGCCCGCGTAATATTTTACCCTGTCCGTGTCATATTGTACCATGTCTGTGTCATATTTGATCATGTCCGTGTCATATTTTACCCTGTCCGTGTCATATTTGATCATGTCCGTGTCATATTTTACCATTGGAGCTGGGCATAGTTTTTGACCAAATATTAATTTGCAATAGTTGATTTTGACACATACATGTCAAACCATATACATGAGAGTATGCAGATGTACATATTAAATAATACGTTTAGTGTATGATGACTATACTTCTACAACTGTAAACGTTTAGTGGTATATGTGCTCGTGCAAATGCACAACTACTGATGTTTCTTGTCGCCTGAAAAGCTAAAACAACACGCTCTCAATCCCACAGGTAACTTATATACAATATGGCATACTTAAGGTTCATAAATATGTGAAGGCAAGTATGCCCCTTTTCAATCTTCAGATGGTGACTACAGATACGATTACAATGAACCTAAGCCAGGAACTCCTACAACCACGATCACAACCACGATCACAACCACGATCACAACCACACCGAAACCTCCACGAGTGTGTAAAGACAAATTTAGTGTTCATCGTGGTCATTCCGCCTGTCTACAGCCTTCAAAACGACTCAACCAGACAGTAGCAGGTATGAAAACATTTATTGAGTGTCAACAACAGAAGATAAGATTGCATTTTATACCATTTAATAACAGAGCATAACATTATGTTAACGTAATGTAAAAACAAAAGTTGCGATCAAATCATCATATTAATTACCTGAAATAATTTATATTCCATTGTTTATTAGTAAAAGACATGGCAAACACTCATTTAAGGTACACTGAAACACCAATCCACTTCCGACACAGGTCCCTTTGACATCATCAGTGTAGAGCGTGACACCCACTAGTACTCCTAGCCGTCCACTCAACACCAGTCCCCTTTGAAATCAGCACTGTACGGCGTGACAGCGCCCCTCCGTCCCCACCCCTCACCCACCCACTCCCGGCCGCTCACAAAACACAAGTTCCCTTGACATCATCACAAAACAGTGCGACACCCACCCACTCCAGGTCGCCCTCTAAACACATGCCCCTTTGAAATCAGCACTGTACGGCGTGACACCCACCCACTCCAGGTCGCCCTCTAAACACAAGCCCCTTTGAAATCAGCACTGTACGGCGTGACACCCACCCCCTCCAGGTCGCCCTCTAAACATTAGCCCCTTTGAAATCAGCACTGTACGGCGTAACACAAACCCACTTCAGGACGCTCCCGAAGCAAATCTCTTGATATCAGCAGTGTACGGCGTAACACCAACCCACACCAGGCCGCCCGCTGAACACGAACCGTAAACTCCTGCGATCGAAACATACTCGGCCCCGTTCCACAAAGCGATCTTGGCGCAACGATTGTCTTTGACCTGTGTTAAAGTATGTTAGTTACGATCGACTTGTTGGTCACAGTCACATTTTGGGTTGAAGGATTCCACAAATCTTAATAGACTTTGAAATCGTTCCTATTTAACGCCGCACTCAGCAGTGTTCCTGCTGAATAACGAAGGCTTGTAAATAATGGAGTCTGGGCCAGACAGTCCAGTAATAAATGTTATGAAAAAAACGTCGTCGGAGTACGCTGACACGCCATCAACGAAGTCACCGAGTCTGACCATGCAATCCATCGAGTCGCATCAAAGCGTAGGTTGCTTGGGACAAATTCTGTCCCGGAATCCTCACATGTCCCCACGTTATTTGCCTCTAACGGTTTTCAATGTGGTGCTTGGGACATATCCCACCCGGTCCCCCACGGGATGCTTCGGTATTTGTACCTCATCTGATATGCAGGGCAGGTCGATAAGGGGAGTAAACAAAAGGTAATCAAAGCTACTATATTTATTGACCGCCTCCGTGGTCTAGTGGTAGAGCGTCGGCCCGGAGAGCGGAAGGTCCGGGGTTCGATCCTTGGCCGCATCATACCGAAAGACGTTTAAAAATGGTACTTGTTGTTACCCTGTCTAGCGCTCTCACCAGGACTGGTCGGCTCGGTGTCAGTATACTGTGTCTGAGTTTGGTATTCATGTTAAACTGCGGCATGGTATCTGGCACTATATATCTGCATCAGCCCGGACTAGTACAAGCAACCACACAAACACACACATGTACATGCACGTCGCAATATAAGTGCAATAAATCTTGGACGCCACGTTAAAACCAATTTCACCTCACCTACAATAGTTAGACAAAACGTAATTTAATCACTCAGCATTTGTAACTATACTATCATGTTATTGTTAAGATGTTAATAATTTATTTTAATATTATGTTTTCTCTTAATGTTTTCCTTCGAATATATGAAAGCATCAAAACTTAAAACATCAATCTTAAAACTCATACCGTGCGTTTGGTACTGTTTGTGTTGTTAGGTTCGGTTAACTTGTCTGGAATCGCGCACATCGTAACGTAAACGATTGACTTTTGTGTACTCATTATGACCCAGCTTTATTGATTGTTGCTTTAGAAGTGTATATTGCGAAATTACATTGTTGGAATCGATTAAATCAAATCGATTAAAAAACGCCGGGAGCATGTACATGTATTATCAAGATTCTTTGGGAATTAGTATTCCTAGTTGTTTCAGATTAGCATCTGAAGGGTCCATTGCCGTGATTGTCCGTTGTTGTTATTCCAGATCGTGTTTTATTCTGATTTTGACAAACACTTGAAAGTGACTAGCAGCATCAACACTGACGATATAGAACTCATACATATTTAGACAAAGACATAATTATAACAACCGGTAAGCAATCGTGGACTGTGAGAATCTTGTGGATACATTGACCATCGTTTGTGCTGTCGACGCTTTAAACTAACAGACAGATAATTACCTTATATTAACTTGCCTGTTATGGAGGTTGATACTATCAACATCTGAATATTGCACAACCAAGTTGATGGAAAAGGGTTTGTGATTCACCAATTATGCATCAGAGTCATTGGTAGAGAAAACAAACATGACATTGATACATTAATAGAAGTCAAACAGAAGTCAGTTCATAATTACACATCTGCTACCCACCATGACATACATGTTGCCTTGGTAACGTGCGATGGATATCATTATTGTGCAGTTGTCATGAGCGTTTAAGTATGTTTCTTTTATTTGTCAGATATGAATATATCATCATCCGATATAGAGCTGATACTTCAACAACACAACATGCACAGACGAAACGTGACGCCATCAGCCAGAAACATGATGAAATTGGTAAACATATACGTTAAATCGAATTAGTTTGTCGTATGTCACATCACTGATGTTCATCGAATATGGATGAGGCTGTGATATAAAAACAACAACATTCATTACTGTATGTCTTTGTCTTTTGTGAACTTAACTTCAAGCTTTAAAGCGAATAATTGATGGGCGAGTGCACGTGCAAACCCAATAAAATCATTTTTCTTATCACGCTTGAATTTAACAAAAATTCACTCGGAAATGTCTGAGAAATGTGTGTGTGTGTTCTGGTCTGTCAAATGACTCATTATATCGACTTCTCGTGATCTGATAAGGAATGCTCTTGTATGATGGCGTATATGCTTCGTTAACTAACATGATGATATGAAGATGCTATTTGATGAGGAAAAGGGTAGGAAAATATCTTCCATTGGCATATCATTTTTCAAAACCGAGAGTTCATGGATCCTAGCAATGTAATACATTGTAAATAATTGGAAATGCTGTTTTAGGGTTTAATTTATTTCGAAATGGTGTTTTAATTTTTGTTTTATTTTTAGACTTGGGACGCTGAGATTGCCATGGTTGCACGTGTGTGGGCGGAGGCCTGTGAAGAGGGCTCAGATGAACCATCACATCGAACAATTCCTGGTATCCTTAGAACTTATGCACTCACTCGTTTCAGAAACATTGTAGCTAACCAGATCAAGTGTAAGGATAATGATGTCGTAAGATTAAAACATGCAACTCTATATGGATAATGCCGTTTTTTGTCTTGTGTAAACAAAACAGTATCAATTTTTTTTATATTTTAGGTCGTTTCCGTTTAGGGCAAAACATTGCCGTTGGTTTAGACAGTTGGACAGACGCCATCGACACATGGTGGCACTCGGGGAAGGATTTCGTGTATGGCAGCAATACCAATGTTGATAAAACAGCCCCTTACACACAGGTTAGCAAAATACACTAATATAAAAAGTTAGGGATCCTGAATTGTGGGAAGAATTATGGTCTCAGTCTTCACTACATAAAAACATCCTTAAAAATTATTCCTAACAGTTTTTGTTCAGTATATATAACAGTGAAACACGGAAGTCCATACGGTCGAACATAAAGTGAAACCCCGTTAAACCAGACGGTACCGTTCCTTTTTAATCACCCGGATTAATATATCTCGGGCACGTATTATTATTTCTTAAATCTTAATACTGTATTCGACGTAATAAGCGCTCTCAAAATTAGAAAGAGGGGGCTCTTATTAGAATATTTTTTGGGTGAAAAAAAACGGAGTTGATTGATAAATTTCGTGGTTTATGCTGACAGCCTGAAATGTTTATGTATTAATTGCCCATAATTAAGGGTGCATATAACACACGAGTGCGTATTATTCGCGAAAAAATGAGTCTTGTGTACATTGATCAATCGGAAGGGGTGCCAATTGGGATTGTTCACTAGCCGTGGGGGCTTATTAGAGCGGGGCGCTTATTACGAGGAATACGGTAGTATTCCTCCGCTTGGCGGGTTTTCCATTTTAACGGGGTCCGGGTGAACGAGGTTTCACTGTTGTTCGAGATATGCGTAGTTCGAGGTGACAAGAGTGTGGATAACAATTTTGTCGGACCACTGCATATGGTCGTCGTAAACGATATATGGAGTCAAATGAGTTTAAAATTAGATCAATGTACTAACCGAAACATCTGACACCAGATGCCCTTATGTTCTAATAACATGCACATCTACAATCGAGGAACTATGTCCCTTCAAACTTGTAGTGGGTTCGTGTCCGAGATGCGCCCTGATTATGACACTTGATCAGTCATTACCATACCATTTTGTGTAAGTTTCACCGAAGTACCCAGCGTCAAACGACCTGCGTCACTTCTGACGTTATTCTCACATTTGTCTTTCAAGATAAAATATAGTATTATTTGGTGGGGCAGATGCATAACGGAAAACTATGTGATTCTTTGTCAATAATCTTGACCTAGAAAATTTGAAACGTATAAAAAATTTAAAAAAAAAAATTAAATTGTTATAATTTATAAAATATGTAACAACGACTTGAATGTTGTATGCTTAACAGTTATCGGGTTTTATTGATATATAAAGTTCTACACCAGAATGTACATAAATATTTAGCATATGCACTTTCAAATTCCTACAAATATGCAAGGATCTGTCTTGCTGGTTACCATTTTTATAGAATTTTAATTCTTCAGTGTGTGGTGAAGAAAATAAAAACCAAAAATCGACTTGAGCACTAATGCCTGCAAATCCATTTCTTCCTGACATTTCGCCCTGTAGTCACAACTGTCATACTGTTCAAACTTGTGTGAACCCAACTCACCCTGAGATACAACTTTCCCGTGGGGGTTCTGGGAGTGCATTGGTCCCTAACAGTCTGTGCTGGTAGTAATGAGGGGTTCATTGTTTACTTGTTCTTCAGCTCGTGTGGGAATCAACGACAAGAATTGGGTGTGGTTTCGCGGACTGTGACGGAAGGTTTGTTTATGTCTGCAATTATGGACCAAGGTAAGAAATCAATCAGTTTGTATAGCCATGCTACATTTACATGCATAATTTATATTGCACTAATTAATGTCTGATTCCCATGGAGCAGTATGGTCAATAGTTTAAATCGATAGAAAAATGGATGTGTTACCATCGTTTTGAGCCCTATAGGCATTAAAATAGTATCTCACTATTCTGTTCAAAAATGATTTACCTACATGAAGGTATACAATGGATATTATCATCATCGCTTATCAATTTTCAGTTCTCAAAATATACTCTTCGAAAAAAGAAACGCAAAGACGGATTTGTATGGACCGCCTCCGTGGTCTAGTGGTAGAGCGTCCGCCCGGAGAGCGGAAGGTTCGGGGTTCGATTCCCGGCCGCGTCATACCAAAAGACGTTAAAAGATGGTACTTAATGTTACCCTGTCTGGCGCTCGGCATGAAGGGGCTAAAACCAGGACTGGTCGGCTCGGAGTCAGTATACTGTGTCTGAGTGGGGTATTCATGTTAAACTGCGGCATTGTATGTCAGTGGACATGAGTCCGGACTGGTACAAGTTGCCACACACACACACATGCATACACGTCTCTATATAAGTATAATAATCTTGGACGCGACGTTTAACCTCATTTCACCTTACCTTACCAAATTTATATGAGGTAGGACAATACATTCACACGAGGAACCGTACAAGGTACTGAGCTAAAATGTTGTGGAGAGAACACTTGGTGATTGTAGTCATCTTAGTTATCGGTACACAGGAAAGGTCTAAGGTGAAGGTCATCTACCATCAATAACGCGTATGTCCTCCGTTGCAATCGATAGCGGCCGTGACCATGGAAGAGAAGAGTATGCGAATCAAATCCTGGGGAGAGGTAACCCACTCGACCAGCAACGCAAATGCAACTGCTGCAACATCTGGGTTTGTGGTTGACTGCTCTATCGGGTTCAATTCCAGGGATCTGGAGGGCCAGGGGAGAACATCAACGTTATTGTTGTGTAGACAGGCTCTTGTGATCCGTGCTGTATGCGGTCGAGCTTTGTCCTGCTGGAATACACCGTTGCCGTTGGATGCAATTGGGAGGACGTATGGTAGAAAAAATTCGTTGATGTATCGTTGACCCGTAAGATTACCCTGGATATGGACTAAACCTGTCCTGCCATGATGAGAGTTATCTACCCACATCATAACGCTACCCCCACCACACCTATCGACATTGTTCGCAGTTTCGGGCGTAACGTTCTCCCCGACGTCTGGAGACCCGTGCTCTCCCATTCCCTCGACAGAAGAGATATTCGTCGCTGAACCAGACATCTCTCCATCGCAGTTGAGACCATTCCCTGTGTTGACGACACCAATGCAGTCGTTGTTGACGATGTTGTCGAACAGGACGTCTTGCTCGTAGACCTGCTGCTCTTAAACGGCTTCGCACGGTCTGGTCGGAGTTTCTGCGCAGTCCGGGTATTTGGGATGCGGTTGAGGTCGCGCAATCGGATGTAGCGATCGTGGGCGGGGTTGGTTACCCTTGATCGTCCCGACCTTGGCCGATCACATGTTGACCCATGCTGTTGAAACCGAGCCCAAGGCCCTGTGATGGTGCTGGGCACTACATTGAAAACCCTGGCCACGGGATTTCCCTGCCTGCAAGCGGCCTATGACGTTGTGTCTTTGAACTTCTGTTAATCTTGGCATGTTGTTTAAGGTCACTGTTCGGTTGACGCAGATAACAGGCAATCAAAATCCTATCACTTTAATACCGCACATGGTGCTCCTGCACGTGCAGTACGTGCAGCTCCATGGCCCTTTTGTTAAGGCACTGTGTGCGTTTTTCCGAATCGTACTCGTTTCCCGACTAAAGGTTTGCATGTCCTTGTTGTGATCATTTTGATCCGGAAAATGTGTCACTGACACTATAACACATTAAACCTCTTTATTTAAACCTTAAACCTCTTGGTCCGATAATTTTATTTTTATTTTTGCGTGTTTTTTAAGAGTATATTTAAATGCGTACTGTTACTTTTGTCCTAAAAAAACAATAACATATGAAGTTGCAGTACTACTTGACGTGTATACATATAAGGGTGTTTGTTGTATGTGCAGGGGCAACACGCGTAAGGACAACAGCAAACCTTACACCAACGGTACAACGTGCAGTGCCTGCATTAGCAACTGTGATCGTGGACTTTGTAGTGAGTCGACTACTTTATCTTGTTTAACATGCTCTGGGTTTCAACAGTGGCCGCTTGATGTCAGTACCTCACTACATTGAAAGTAACACTTAGATGTAGTCATTGCCGAACCCCTATCAGAAACCTAGCATGAGCAGACATCGTGATCTTAACCGTGAACCCAATCATATCGCAAGATCTTATTATTAACCAGTGTTGATATATACAGATGTACTTGGAGCAATACAATGTAGACGTGCGTTAGATGTACGAGTTGTATGTGGATGAGTGAGACACCATTAACTGGAACCCAATTACCACGATACATCGTGAGTAAGTATTGGTTAACGCCGCTGTGAATAGTAATTCATTCATATCACGGCGTGGCGACGTGAAAGCGTGAACTGATACATGTCTTAGACGGTTACCACTTTGGTGAAACACGACCACTGGTATGGTGCTGACACGCCTAGAATCAGGGCCAATCTGGGATTGAAACCCACGATGAGAGGTTTCTTGCACATCTAAGGGACGCAACTCTGTTCAGTGAATTCCCGCGCCCATGTCGATTTGGCCACCAGTGATCCCCTGCAACTTCTTGTTCCTGATAAAATTACTGTTAAGACCATGGTCCAATTTTAAGACCTGTGTTGTGTCTTGTGAATGGATACATGGTAACCAGAATACCTGTCCGAATTCTAATGTAACATTCACCAAAATAATAAGTGACAGAACATAAGCCTTTATTAATCATTTTTTTAATATGTTAATCCGTACATTTAAACATTCATCCTGTTATCCAATTATTTATTTTTTGTTGACAATTTCTTGCAAAACCAACAATGGTCTGCATTCCAGATTGCAGCGACAAGTATTGTGAAAATGAGGGTATCATGGATCCTTCTGAATGCACGTGTTCCTGTAAGACGGAATTCAATCAACACCCCGGGTGCACATGTGGGTATACATAGCGGTCACAGATACCTCTACATGTTTTCAAGGAATATATTTTGTTAAAATAATGGCATTCATCTATTACAGAATGAACAATTGTGTTCCTTTCGCAATGATAATTATTCACTTACAGTCAATGCAAGTCCTGATAACAGGTTACATAAAATAACTATATTTTGTGGCTATACTTGGCGTTGGAAATGGATTCTTGACGTCTTTAAGTTTAGATAGCGACCTTAAACCTGAGCATGCACTATGCAAATATATACTTTATCTTTCTGAAACAACATGTGTCATATGTGAATAGATACTTTATCTTTCTGAAATATAAGCGAATAGTTTCTTTGATTTTCTGAAATATCATAAGTGAAAAGTTACTAATCTTTCTGATATATAATAAGTGTCATACGTAAATGGCTTATCTTTCTAAAATAGCATGCGTGAATATTTACTTTCTTTCGGAAAATCAGATATGTCATATGAAAATGGTTATCCTCTTTCTGAAATATCATAAGTGTCATATGTGAATAATTACTTTATCTTTCAGAATTAATGAGTCACTATATATCATCGAGTATCAAGTGTATCACATCTTCATTATTATGCATTGTAATGATTCGGTCTGTATCCTACAGTTGCAGTTGTTAAACTATATGAACAATGTGTTTTTAAGTATGTTAATAATTTTCCCGTGGATAAGTCAGTGATAACAATATTTCCGTCTCGTTTACATTAGGAGATTATATCAATAATCAACTGTTACAAGACGCACACTGGACGCGTCACAAAAGTGCGTAGATAATATGTGTCACTGGACGCGTCACAAAAGTGCGTAGATAATATGTGCTATGAACCAAGCTTTCGAAAACATCTTGCATACTTTATAAAGGTAGTGTGATAAATCTCCTTTACGAATTCTTTAGAGGATAAATCTGCATTACAATAACTGTCATCCATATATGATGTATCCCCAGTGTCCTGTGATGACGTCACAGAGCCATTCTTCTGTAACGAAGAGACCTTTCCGGGCGATGCGTGCACTAGGAATCCCCTAGCTCAGGTCTTCTGTCCTATCCTGTGTAACGTATGTCCATGTAAGTCTTCAAACATTCAAATGTTCGTTGATATAGTGAATGCATATTCCACATCTTATGGCATCTGCATGTCAACATAAGCGACTGTAAAAGTCGACTATGTTTGTCTTTAGAGGCGACTAACGGGATCGGGTGGTCAGACACGCTGACTTGGTCGATGCATGTCATCATATCCGAATTGCGTCGATCGATGCTCATGAGATCAATCACTGGATTGTCTAGTCAAGACTCGATTATATACAGACCGCCTTCATATAACTGGAATATTTCTGAATGCGGCGTTAAAGAACAAACATTACAACAAACAATGTACCTTTAAGTTTCCAATATTGCAGAACAATACGTTATAACTGCCAAAATAACTCTGTATTGAAGGCAAGCCATTCATTGCCTTGCAGTTACAAATAACCACACTTAGTGCGCTTCTGAAGACTGTGTTAACTTTCTCTCTCTCTCTCTCTCTCTCTCACACACACACACACACACACACACACACACACACACACACACACACACACACACGAACACACGAACACACACACACACACACACACACACACACACACACAGACTGCCTCCGTGGTCTTGTGGTAGAGCGTCCGACCAGAGAGCGAAAGGTCCGGGGTGCGATCCCCGGCCGCGTCATACCAAAAGACGTTAAAATATGGTACTTGTTGTTACCCTGTCTGGCGCTCGGCATTAGGGGCTAAAACAAGGACTGGTCGGCTCGGAGTCAGTATACTGTGTCTGAGTGGGGTATAGATGTTAAACTGCGGCATGGTATCTCAGTCAGCTAGCACTATAAATCGGCATCAATCCGGACTGGTACAAGCAGCATATGACATATATTTGTGTTCATGACATTTGTGTTCATAACATATATTTGTGTTTATAACACATATTTCTGTTCATGACATAAATGTGTGTTATGAAACACATATGTATCTGTGTTTATGACATATATTTATGTTTATGATACATATTTATGTTCACGATACATATTTGTGTTCGTGATTAATTAAACAAGAACCGAGTTCTCAACTGTCAAGGGAGTAGAACAGTTAGGGCAGTGGGGTAAGTATATTTATATATTGTGTTTGTTATTTCAGATGCCGATCCTAATTACGTTGATGTGGGTGCGACTCCGCCCCCTCCCACACACACCCCCATCGACCCCTTCCCGTGCGGGCCGATCCAAGCTGCTGCTCATCTTGAAGTCCAGATGAGAATTGTAATTGTCAGTGTTGTAATTGCAGTCACAACGTCATTGTTTTGAAATCATACAAAAATATGACATTACTGTATTCCGTACTCGTTACGGACTAACTTCGAGCATAACATAATAACTATTTCACAAAATCTGGTATAAAATAATGATCAAATGTTGTTTTGCACCTTAACCAAAGATTTCGAGTAGTTTTTCAAATGTGTTTACATGTTCGATATCAAAATTTCATCTGCAAGTCAACTGATGCCTTTAAAGATATGATTCGCTTAATACAACATGTATATGATAGTTTACATAATCAGAATTTCTCCCCATCACTGTCTGTCATTTGTGCATGAGAGAATGACAATGAGTTAAAATGTAATAAACCTGTTTCGCCAGATAATCGAGATCGGTTATTTTCTTGCGTTGACGTATTGAATTATGTAACTCAACAAGTACCTGAGAACGTTAACATATATGTCGCAATATAGCGTTGACGCCCTTACAATATCAAACAAAAAGTGTCCAATTTAACTAAAGCGGGACATGGTGACAACGAAACAACGGTCAAAATGTCGCGTTGTCTCCCGTACAAACACAAAGCACGACTATACCCCAACACGACAATGTCCCTTCCAGGATTCCATAGAGAATAGGCTACCTGGTCGGCTCGGAGTTAGTATAAATATTAAATGCGACATGGTATCTCAGTAGGCTTTAACTATAAAACTTTGTATATAACAAGGGTCGTCATGCGGAGGGTGAGCGAGTGTGAATAAGTGATTGATGTTTACGCAAATTAAAACAATATTCAAGCCTGTAAGCAGTTATTTCTACAGTTGAACCGCATTATGACACAGTGAATTATGTAGACAATAACACAATGTACATATATGTATATATGTAATGTTTGCTTAAAAGGTTTGTCAACAAAAGGTTTTTCCTCACACAGACACGCCGTGATATAACTGTTCATTTAAATCGTTTCATCGTATTGAGTGGAGGAATATTTTTCTCAATACCAACACAAGCAATAGTGGGTGTCATTCCTTATAATATATAAAAGCGACAAAACCCTTTCCATCTTGAAAAGAAATCTCTGCCAAAAAGGAGTCGATTGTACGATTCCGACAATATCATGATCATGCGCATGTGTTTATCATTACCAGATAGTGATGATACCAGGTGTTCGCAAAAAGGTGAGCGCATCCTGCCCCACAGGTGGCACCCGTCACCAACACTTGCAAAGGCAAGTCAACTGCCCACCTGAAAAACAACAACACGGGAACATATGGTAAAAGTCAAAATAGGGAATTGCATCCGACATAATTTTCATCTCTGATGCGTCAACTTTGGAAGTGTCGTCCAGGTGTCACCACAAACGTTTTGAAAGCTTAACTGAAGGTCTTGAATGTTGTAACCTTGATCAAACAACTTCTGAGCAAGAGTCACATGACGCTCTTTGATATCTTGGTGTAAAGAGCATGCACGATTGTACCTCAAAAGCTGTGAAAGAAATGTATAAAGAAAGGTATAAAGCAATGCACGGCAGTTTGAAACGGAAGATGAAGTGATTTTTTTATTTCTCACTATCCTAAACTGTATAGATTAATCCTCAACAAGAAAAGTTGAACCCTTCATGTTTTTCACCTCCTTTGAATTTACGTATTTGTCATGTTAAAACGCAGGTTGGTTGGGTGCGTGGCCTTTATGTATATGTGCCCTACCTGCGTATGGGATTTCTTTGTTTCCATGTTTCTGTTGATTACCGAGTTTCATCAGGAGCTCATCAGTCGTGAATTATGCTGAGTCAAATACAATCTTATAAAATTTAGATCTTAGTTCTCGCTGCCGCTGAACAAAAATCTGACGACATCCCATTACGGGTCACGTCAGACCGACCTTTCATCCGACCAATCAAAGCGTCGCTTACCAAATCATGAAAGTGACAGTCGGGATGTGTTTTCAAATCATGCAATCTCGAAAACGTTAAAACGGGGTATTCCAAACGACAGTTACGGCCCCTACGACTGATTCCGTCAAAATTATCGTCTATCTCTCGTTCTCGTGGGATAAAAATTTGAACGGTGGGGGCGTTGCACAGTACGTGGGAAGCACTGCCGTACAATCGCAACCGTATATTAGACATTCCGGAATGTTCGTTTATTCAGTTTTCAAAATTTTAATCGAGAACTGTGTCAATATATTTTTCAAGCGCAGTCAAAATGGAAGTCGCCAGGTTGAAACGAATACCGTAAAGCTCGAGAAAGCTGCTTTCTAATTGGCTGATGTCGACTTCTTGTTAGTCGTTTCAATGGTCGGTCAAAGTTCGCGAAAGGTCGTTCTGACGTGACCGGTAAAGGGATGTCCTCAGATCTTTGTTTAGCGGCAGCGAGAACTTAGATCTGATTCACAATTACTATATCGTTTTTCGTTCAAACAACATTAGTAAACGCGCTTTCGTGTGATTGGATTTCTGTACATCACTTTAGCACTTCCCTTTCTATGCAAATTGTGTGAGAGGTGGGTGCTTCCGGTGGAGCCCTCAGGGTGGCTTGTACATAATCAGTCATGTCTCCATTTAAAAGCATAAGGCCTTCCTACGCCAGCAGTGGGTAGGAGCTATTTCTTTCTGGATATCCGCTTAAGATCAAAGGATCAAAACGTCTCTCTGACACTCTGTCGTCGTACAATGCTGACTGGGCTTCAGCTATAACAGCAGTATTCAGATTCCAGTATCACGTTAATGTTGAACATATTTAAAGATCGGGGCGGTCCTCATAGTTCATGTAATTTATAAATCGCCCTGTCACCGTGCACGACGGTTTTTCGCAGCCATGGACACTGAAAAGTAACGGAAGTAGGTTAAATGATTTTAAATATGTATTACTGTTAATAGGCAGTTATTTCAAACCCACTGGTACCGGACACATTACTTCAACGCCAGAGGATAATCAATTTCGTTCATCTGCCCGAAGAGATTCCCCGGGCGTAATAGACAAAATAGCGGTGAAACCACGAATGGATCATTGAAGACAAACACGTGCTCGCGAAACTTCAAAATAAATAAACGCTGTGATTTTTAGAAATTGAGAAATTTAAGAAAAGATTTATTTGAGCATTTTCGTCACTACCTCTTGAACCTGTCACCCCTAAAATGGAAGAGATCATGTCATATTGTTTTCAAAGAAGTGAGATACATGTATGTACACATGAAATCGATAACAGCAATGCTGTTTACAAAACAAAGCAAACATGTCATTATTAAACAGAAACGTTAGTTATTTTGCTCAATATATTTACTGCAAAACAGAATAATATACTACCTATGCAACAATCAAATTTAGAATTTTTCCTTCACAAATCACTCTTTTCAAAAACATTGCTGAGGTGTATTAAAGTGGAACTCATGCATTTGCGTTATGGTAACTGGCGATTATAATGACCTGTATATTCTTCAAAATATGATTTTCTTGCGAATTACAATCAAAGCTAAATTATGGCACGCATATGGATTGCTTTGTGTTGCTACATGTACATATCATATCAAATTTTTCGGTTCTCCAGAGTTTCAACAAATTGATTTTTTTTTCATATACATTCAAGAAACGAAACCCGACTAAAACAGAATTAATGTAATGTAAAGATTCAGCTGACTCTGACGCAGAATACATTTCTAAAGGATAAACTGACGGACAATGCGGATGTCATTGTTCCATGTGAGATACTAAAAGGCAAACATAGATGACAATAACTGCCTCATTTCATCAAGTAAAAGCACAATATATGCTAATCAGCCACTATACAACACGTATTTGTCTTTCACTCATCGTGGTCTGGTGAGAATATGATCGGAAAAAATGTTGGCATATTTTGTTTAGATGCGAGTTACTGGCCTATCAGCAGAATGCAAATATGGGATGCATGCAGTCCATGCATCGCTGATAGTGAATATATGAGTAATCCTGTCTCGCAAACTTATCTTTAACAACCACAAGAGATCAATGGACACTTCTCTCTGAGCAGTGTCTGACTGTCCTGGCTCTGCATACAAACGGCTCCATTAATTATGAATGTTACGGGCATTGAAGAGCTTCACTTTCTGTATAAAACTTACACTGTCGATTCTGACACAGTTGTTGCAGGAGCTCAGATCATTCATTTGGAATCAGTTGGACTTATGTTTCCACAATATCCGTGTTTATTTCACAATGATCTTGTATTTTAACGTTGTGATCGAAGTTGTCATCTTCATCAGCGGTTGCTGTCAAGGAAACGTTCGTACGTTAACATTTACTGAACATGTAGAAGTCAGAGAGAAAACAGTAAACTTCCCTGCGTCCAAGACGGTAGGAAAAGTTTCGAGAAGATACTGTGCCATATTATGCAGCACCAGTAACACGTGCGGGTCGTTCTTCTATGATGGCAATAACCAAACATGTCATTTGCATGATTTTGTATTTCCAACTGCCGCTGTGACTACTTCAAGTCCATCGACAAGATACTATATTCCAAGTAAGTACATTTATCATATAACGTGGGGCATCACACATCCTTTTTTCATTACAATGAATATGACATTTTCCTCAATAGTCTGCAAGTTCTATTTAAACGTTACATCTGTGCTTAAGTGACTAGGATCTAAATACATTGTTGTACCAGGTATACTACTATTTCTGCTGACAATACTTTTCGGTCATATAATCCTTTTCATATTTTTAACTTTACACAAGTAACTGTCATGTTCTCATTCGTCATGTTGTGAAGAAAATAAATCAAAACTTCTCCTAGACTCCCTGAAGTGATTTAAACATACAGGTGTTTCATTGGACCAAGAAGAAATTTCAACGATTTTCCATTTCTTAAATCATCTGCCCTGATCTTTCGTAATATATTTAGGATATTGTTATCTATACTGTCTATAAAACCGAGCAATCTAAATCATCATAATTATCCACCGTCACGAAACTGGGCGGGGGGCATAGGTTTGGGCTCCGCCCGCCCGACTTCATGATCAATTAGAACAGATTTCCTTGGAAGCTTTTATGGACAATTTGCATAAATCATTAAGGGATTATAATGTTGATCATAGACAATTATTGCTTTGAGTTATGACCCTTGTTTGATCGTTTTATCATAGTGCACATGTACAGTAGCGACAATGTTTTTGAAAAGTGAGTTTGCTGTAATACTTGCAGCAAATTGTAATAATTTTGACGTAAATTGTAATAACAACGTAAATTGTAATAAAATTTGACGTAAATTGTAATACGCAAATTGTAATAAAAATTGACGTAAATTGTCATAATTTCTACTTGCGGTAAAATGTAATAATTTCTTACGTAAATTGTAATAACCTTACTACCGTAGTGTCCAAGACGCCAATTGACTAGAAATGATCTTTGTCAGTTGAGCTCACTGCGTTTCACATGTACAATTCGAGAAATACTGTGTATGACAAACGTACAAAACTGTTAAGTTAGGAATGGTTGGTATAGGCTTTATCGTACAATCGTCATTAAAGGGTGGTGTCAACATCGATAAATTTAAATGACTGAAAGATCCATCCTCGGGTTCAAAATGATGGGTTACACAACCGTATATTCGACAAATAACTTAATTGTGACATTGTTCAATACTCTTATCAGGCTATTCAAGATGTTTTTTGCATGACTTGCTTCAACAGTACGTTGACCAGTTCGACACGACTGAACGAGTGATGACGAAGGGTACAAACACAGGCTGGTCAACCAGTGTGTCGATTTGCAGTGGAAACGCTATACGAGTTGATAAGGACTACATGATCCTTTTCTTGAAACAAACGGGGAGATTTAATCATATTTATACAATTCATTTTATTTTGACGAAGAATTCAAATACAACAAATGAGTTGACAGATCCCGTGCATACACAAATAACATCCGGTATCTTCGGGTAACTCTTGCACAGTTTCAAAGAGTATACGAATTATCATAAATTTCTGGCAATCAATTGCTGAAATATATCTGCTTGTATCCAAATAGAAAGGAATTGAAAATTTATAATGAAAATATGTTTGTCACTAAAGTAAATTTTCTCTTTGACCTTGAAACGTACTTGAAGATCATTAAACTCGACAATCGTTGTTGGATGAAAACACTAGATACTATCGTCCACTTACATACTTCCATCTACGTACATGATACTGTCATCTAGAGTATGTGGAAGTGCAGTCATATATGTGATACCAATGACATACTGTCATTACATACACACCTACATGCGCGCACGTACACACACACACACACACACACACATATATATATACATACATACATATATATATAGTGTTTGTGTGGGGGTGTTTTTGTATGGGTATGTAGTGTGTGCAACACGTGTTTGTGTCTGTATCTGTGTGTGTGAATGTTTGTGTGTGTATGTGCGTGTGTGTGCGTGCGTGTGTGTGTGTGTGTGTGTGTGTGTGTTTGTTTATGTTTGTGTTTGTGTGTCTATGTTGATGAGTGAGTGAGTGAGTGAGTTGGGTTTAACGCCGCTTTTAACAGTATTCCAGTCATATCAAGGCGTGACAGCTTGATGTGGGAGGAAAGCCCGAAGTGATGCAGGTCTCAGACGTTTACCACTTCGGTGAAACCCACGAGCACGGGTATGGTGCTGACAAACCTAGAAACATAATTGGGGCGAACCGGGATTCGAACCCACAATCATAGGTTTCTGGCGTGCCCAAGGGACGCAACTCTGCACAGCGAATAGCGGCGCCTTAGACGACTTGGCCACCCGTGCCCGATCTATGTTGATGAGGCCCAAGTATCGCAGCAACATTTGGTTTCGTTGATAGTTACTAGTCTTTTCATCAGAATTTTAACAAAGTATGTTGTAATTTCATTACAGTACTTGATGTTAGCTGGAATTATTTTAATCCTCTTAAACCCCCAGAGAAGATTATCCTCTGAGATCGAGAATACACAATATCTAATAGTATATGCAATGTAGGTAAAGAATATCCGAGGCTCCTCTTTTGATATTAATAAAACATTGCATATAATGTTATGTATTAAGTATTCTCCTTTCCCATGCATGGGAAATCTATGCTGCATTTGCTGACGACTGTTTTTCCCTTTGCCATTGCACAGGAGATCTGTCAATCATTTGTTGTGTTTGAATTCTTCGTCAAAATATAATGTATAAATACGATTGAATTGTCTCGTTTGTTTCAAGGAAACGGTCATGTGCTCCTTATCAAATTAAGTAAACCTCCAATGCAAATCGATATAATTTCAGGGTCCAGTTGCACTCGTAACTCAATCTTATTGCAATGGACTCCTAGCTAAGCTACTATTGGATGATAAATCAATTAACCTATTTGTCGAATAGACGTACCTAATGTAATCCATCATTTTTAACCCGAGGATGGCTCTTTCAGTCATAAATTTCGATGTGTACAGTTGCTAGAGTATCATTCAAACAATACAGACATGACACAAGCTGCACGTAAAATAATTGATAAAGGTAGTCCTTGCGGGTTCACATACCTACATGTACATCGCCCAGGACATTGTCATTATTTGCTTTACATCCTCCGAGCAACGTTAAAAAAATTGAAACTTGAATAATAAAAAATTGATATTATGTATGTGAACATGTATAAATCAGCTTGCACACAGACTATTGCAGAATGACATGTCATCCATTTGCTAGTTTAGTTTAGTTTAAACATATTTTATTCACAGAACAAAATGAGAATTGTATTGGGGACAAGTTCTTGCAACTTAGTAAACCCCACTCCGTATAAAATATGTACAAATATGCAGTTGCAAAATAAATAAATTTGCTTCAGTCAGTAAAATCCAGACTTTCCACATTTACACATCAATATATTTGTGTAAGTTTGTTACGTTATAATCATTCCATTGTGTATATTACTACCTACTTTACCAATTGAAATATGATTCCATTAGGTTAAATATAAACAATTAGGATTAAAATCGCCAATAGGATATATTACAATTAAGTACAAAACACACAGAGTATTTCTCAAATAAATAAGAAAACTAAGTTCATTCTTGTAATTAATCCTCTTATGGACAACCATAGAAATGAAATTCCAATGCGTTTATATATACATATAATTATACAACAATGTACGATAACGACCTCAATCCTCCCCCACACCCATACTTTCATGACGATTGTACGATTAACCCTGTACCAACCCTGACAAGGATAGGTTCGAGTCATTTGACGCCTTTGACACAAAACTTATAAGGTTATTACAATTTACGTAAAAAGTTATTATATTTTACCGCAAGTTGAGATTATTACAATTTACGTCAATTTCTAGTAGACACAGCTAGTTAATGATATTGGACGATAATTGGATGGGTCTGTATGAGACCGTCCGGATCCAAGTTTTGGAATAGGAATAATAATAGCATTGTGCCATGAAGGAGGAAAATTTCCGGTTGTCCATATTTCATCAAATATATTCAGTAACGTTTCCAAACATGAATCGAGCAAGTGTTTCAGGAGCTGATAGTGGATGTTGTCGACTTCTGCTGCAGTGTCATGAGCTTGCCCAAGGGCAGTATATAATTCATGGAGTGAAAATGTTTCGTTACAGTCCTCACCATTATCAGAGTTAAATATTACTTTTTTCTTTTCCCGCTGTCTTTTAAACCTCTGAAATTGAGGATTATATTTTGATGATGAGGAATGGTTTGCCAAAGTGTCACCAAGTTTGTTGGCAATTTCGGATTTAGTAGTTAAAAGTGTATTACCATCTTTGAGATGGTGAATTTGGTTCCTTTGCCCTTAATCTTTTGAATCATGTTCCACACCTTGGACATTGGTGTGCAGGAATTGATTTTTGATTCATAGTTCCTCCAGGATTGATGTTTATTTGGCTTAAAGGTACGTCTCGCTTTGGCGCCGGGGATTTTAACATTATTCAAGTTGTGGACTGGGGTTTCGGCAGAAATATTTCTCAGCTTTCTTCCTATTTTTTTCTAGCTTGTTTACAATTATAATCGAACCATGGTTTACGTATACGAGGGTTTGCAGAGGACTTAGGAATGCTTTCGTCTCCAATAGCATTTACTATATCTGATAAAAGTTTTATATTATCAGGAACATTTTTATAACTTTCAGGTTTTATTTTTTCACTTCAGAGTGTTTGGAATAAAGACCAATTGACCTTTGTTAAGTTCAACCTTGTTGAAGGTGGTTCGTCAGACGGATTAATAGTTGTAAGTATTGTTGGAAAATGGTCACTTCCACAAAGGTCATCATGGACCGACCATTCGAATTTATTCAAAATATTTGAATCTGTCAGTGAATGATCTAGGGCAGAGTATGTGCCAGTGTCAGGATGGAGATTGGTATTAGCACCATCATTGAAGATGCATAAATCATTGTTCGAGGTACAATCTTCAGGACGTTTCCTTATTATTTGTATCAGTACTCTCCCATATGGGATTATGACCATTTAAATCGCTCATGATGATACAGGGCTTCGGGAGCTGATCGTACTGAAGTCTGAAGATCTGATTGTCGGATAGATGAGGAAGGTGGGAGATACAATGAACACAGTGTAAACACTATGTTCAAAGTAACACTGACAGCAACAGCTTGTAGAGTAGTGTTGAGTGGAACAGGGCTATGGATTATGGTCTGCTTAACCGGGACAGAAGAACCTACTGTAGCTTTAGCACCAGGAGGGGAAAACAAGTGTACTGTACTGATCCTTTTTTACCGTAAATCGTTATACAGCAGTGACAGACGGTTGGACAAGTTCTTTGACTATTTTATCCTCGGTCATGCTGGACAGGCAGCGAGCCCTGTCACGGTCAATTCACTTGCATCAGTTCAGTGTCCTGTTTTCAGAGACAGCAATCTTGATATTTAAAAACTCTTTCAAACTAAGAAGATTGATGGATTGCTGTCTCCATGCACATTCCACAAGGAGAGAACCGGATCGAAGCTAGGTACCAGCGATACCTTTGGAGATTACAAACATATTTAGTTTTATGGGTTTTTCGATAATCAAAAAACGTGTCCAATAGTCAGATCGGTTGGTGGTATTTTCGTCATGTGAATTGTCAGATTCAATTATATCTATGTTTTGAACCAGGGTGTTGGGAAGCCATGTCAAAAGGAAAACGATTCAGCACCCCTTTTCCCCACCCACCATGGAGTGTCTACATGGACAGTCTTATACTGCAGCGGATTTCCAGTCTGCAAAGACCGAGGATAACGGGGTTTTATACTCCAGCAAATTTGACACGAAAAGCTATAGCTATCAACCAAATTAAGTCAGGCTGGTTCGGCCCATGACAATTAATTGGAGACGTACAGAATTCGGAGGTCAGCAACACCAGATTGGCCCATGCCTTCTGGGCATAGGGCTCTAAGCAAGTTGATAGATTCATATATATACATTTACAATAGACATTAAGAATAGATTTATTATTAGGTATCAAATGTTTGTGCGAAATATTGTATGCACAGGGCATGACATGGCCAGCCGGTTGATAGAATCGGGCCCATTCTACCGCCCGTCTAGGCAAAGTTAGGGTCGAAGTGGACTAAGGAGCACTATTGCCGGCTCCATCGCCCTCAACCACCAGAATCCCTTCCTCTGCCGACACGGGGTCGCAGCCCACGGCAAACAGGCAGCCCATTTCGGTCGCCTTTTACGACCAGCAATGTGGTGCTGAGAACACATTCTCGTGTATCTTCCCCGGGTCCCCACGGTGAGTTTCTGAAAACACTAAACATGACATCGTGAATACATCATTGAATGATGAAGATATTTTCGCATCATTCCATAACTATTTTAGGGAGTAATGCCCCTTGTCTTTTTAGCGTTTTCTCAAGTAAGGTATATACACCGTTTCATATAACTTTGTATACACACCAGGCAAACGCGGTACTGGTGCCTTTGCTGTTCGGGTCTTAAAGAAAATATATCTGTTGGTTTTCCGAGGCAACACATTCAAATTAGGATGGGATTTCTTTTCAGACGCCAAGCTGTGCATTACGTTCTTTCTAAAACTTGCAATTATATTGTGCTGCCTATCGTTTTCGCATAAATTCAATATTAGAAGTTTAGAATTGTAAGAATGCAAGGAGTTTTTAGAAAACATCAGAAGATAAGAAATCCCACGACCTCCACAATAGCAAAAGGCACCACCTCAGTCCCTGACTAATACATGTACCAAGTTTGGATGAAACATCTTTTACGGTGTTCAAGTTAAGCTCCAACTAACGAAATACGGACGAACGGACAGACAGACAAGATGTTTACTATTACCCCCTACATTATTTGCCGAGGGGATACAAATGACAACTATATGACTAAAAGCCATCCTGCACACATAATACGTTTCTTTGAACGTTTTCAGGATCGCTTTTAGTCATATGGTAACAGTGATTATTGATCAAAGAATTATTTGATAATTGATTAAGTCTATGAAACGTGGAAATCAGAATATGCAAAACTATTTCATTGTCAAGAGCGATAAAAAAACAGGAAACAGGAGGTCAGAGGGTAAACACACTGCTTATAACTTCTACGGCCCCTTTAATGAGGCCGAAGTGGTCTATTCCTTTCGTTGTGTCAAGCATGGGAAGACTTAGAGAATATATGATTACGGAACATTATCTCAAGTATATATTTATTAACCGGTGTTCCGTAAGCGGGAACCCAGGGCTACTTACACCCAGTACTGACCCACATGACTTATTATCATAAAACATATCACCTTGAGGTCAGTGATGTACAAGCTGTACTGTACTATCTTAAACATCAGTCTATCGGCGAGGGCAGACAAGAGTCATCAGAAGATGACAAATGCCCTCGGCCCCCACAAAGTCGAAAGAACAAATTATCTGCCTGTTAAGTCCACTTGATGAAGATTTTCTATTTGATCTGTCAGTCAGTATACAAGAGTAGTTATTGAGCTATCAAAACAATACCATGGAATTGGGATTCGGAATTTTGTATTTCTATGTCAGGTTCACACCAACATGAACAGTCAAAGTCAAACTTGTTGCCAGGGAAACGGAAGAAACATAAATTTTAAATAGCAAAAGGCACCAGATGACAAACTGATCATATGTGTGCATAGTTTCAAGGAAGAATACCTATTAGTTTTAAATGCCATGAAAACAGGAAAAAAATATCTAAATTCCTAAAAGACACCACGTCAACCCCTGATTAATACATGTTCCAAGTTTGATTCAACACTGTTGAACAGTTTTTAGTGCTGCTCCAAAAACGACACCAACATGTACCTCCGTTTCAGCAAAGTCTAACTTGTGTCCATGGATACACGGAAAAAGGAAATTTTGAAACATTCCTAAATAGCAAAAATATTTTTTTTTAACAATTACAAAGTAACAAAAGGCACCACTTCAGCATGTGACTGATCCATCTTTCAAGTTTCATTCAAATATACTGAATTCTGCCCCGGAAACGGATCTCATCCCCAATGCAGTCTAGGTCCATAAAAATCTTTAAAATTAAAAGTCGAAAAATCCCCAAATATCCAAATGCAGCACGTCCTGTCCCCGAAAAGGAAATTATTACAGACAGACTGGCTGATCGCTATATCCCCCGGGGGGAGCAGTGTCATTATAGAAAGGGGGGGTGGGGGGGGGGGGGGGGGGGGGTTTGGCAGCAGTGTCGTTATGGAAGTGCCAAATTGGTTCAGGAGAGGTAGAACCATCGTCAATCACCTCTCTCCATTGACGTCAATCGTCAAAACTAGTACTCTCCGATTTTACTGGTTTTATTGATTTAAAAAAAGCTTACGACTTTGTTGGTCCATGTATCCTCCGGACAAGGCTCGGGTAAAGGGGCCCCTGCTGCACGTTCTGCAAGACATTTATGCAAAACTATGCCAATCAGAGCAGAAATTCCGACTCGTTCCATAAAGTCACAGATCAGAGGAGCACAAATTTTGCCCACATGGATGCCCTCCACCCATTTGACATAGATGTCATCAATGAGGAAGTCCAAAATTTTACATATTGTTTCCTCAGTTAACTGCTGATAACAACTGCTTTCGTTTTTGACAAATTTACCTGAACCTCAGAAAATTAATATGCAGCTATATCTATGGTCACCATGTTTTGTAACAAATGCCCAATGGATCAAGCAATGACGTTTTCCCTCAAGTTTCTTATGTAGTATAGTAGCGTACACGGTTGAACAATCAAATGATTTGACAGAATTGAACTTTCTGACCTTGTAAAAAAGAATTAAGCAACTCCTTTGTTCGCTTGATTGTTTGTTTGCTTGTTAACGCCGCACTCAGCAATATATCAGCTATATGACGGCGGTCTGTAACTAATCGAGTTTTGGCCAGATAATCCAATGATTAATATCATGAACATCGATCTACACAATTGGGATACGATGCTTTGCATCATCAACTAGGTCAGCGAGCCTGACCACCTGATCCTGATGAGATTCCATGACGTCCACGTTCTGCAACACGTTCCTATAACTGAACAACCTCATTGAAATTGTGTTCATAGGAAAATGAAATATTAGGTGGTTCTGAAATTGGAATAGTGTGGGACATTTTGGAAACTGATTTGTGTCTGAGAATGCTACTTAAATTTAAGGTATCAATTTCAAATTTAGGAAGACGTGGTGTTTGTCTGATTTCATGGAGTCTATGTCTGATGTGGCCAAATGTTTGAAAGCAATATCAACTATACTCAAGTCGATACTGGTGGTCCAGTTGTTTGTAGACCCATCCACCGTTTCTTTCAATAACACAGAGTATACTCTTGTTCTCACTTTGCGCAGTCATAATGGCCCCTGAAGGAGCGGCAACAAATCGTTCGTCCTCCAGTTGTGACCATTACTGCGTCGATGTCTTTGAGATGCCGGAAACATACTCAAGACGTTGGTAGTCCGTCGGTTTGAAAGATTGCCGACGTCTTTTGTCTTTCCAGTACATCCGTATCACATTGCTGTACACAACAGTCGAATCAAATGATTTTCTCTGGACATTCTACAAGGTCGACTGTTTTTAAGGTTATTAGATGGAAGGTATATGTTCTATAATATATTTACTTGCATGGCTGCCTTAAATATATGCATCAATGAAGTCTCTCTTCAACTGTATTTGAAACATACCCTTAAGATAAAAATGAAAACCGAAAAATTCAGGAGATTCCAGAAGACGAACTGAAAGATCTCTCGTGATCCTTTCCTTGAAATTCAGACAAATGGAACAGTTAAGAAACATACGCAAAATAGAGCAGTAAAGGGAACTTCCAAAGCGAAGTGATCATGACCCCATATCCAACATGCATTGAGATTCTTTTAGAAAACAACATGGATCCGAAATCCTCAGGCGATCATAACATTGTGCAATTTGGTCTCTGTGGAAGTGATAAGTACAGGGACATTTGTTGGGGAATTATTTCCTTAGAACTGCTTCAAAAGGAAACAAATACTTATGTTTAATCGAGAAGCCATCCCAAACATGTCCTGGCGATGGTAATTCAGGTGATACAGCGAATGTGAAGCCGAAAATGCCACACTGGCACGAACGCAATAACAAATTTATTTCTGTAAACTGATGAAGTCACATGGTTCCGTTGTCAGCGGCTGCGAACATTAAAGCGTTCCTAATATCTGAACCTCCAACACAGCCGGCCGTTGAGTTTGCTGCTTGTGACGCTCGAGTGCCCTGGTATGCATGCAAGGGAAAGCCCTTGTGCTTTACAATGTTGCAATATTGAATACAATTCTGATTGTTGATTGTGTGATTCTGAAAAACGTTCTTGTCACGGAATGATAAACCTATTTACCACATAATGATAATTTGGGCGGTTCCATGAGACGGAACGGAATGCCACCTAGAGCTTTCATGGAGCTTTCTTGATATTCTCACGAGGTTTTTAAGGTAATTATTAATTCAGTGAGTAAAACAATGGAAAATTGGGTGATGTGGAAACCCCGAAGACTACAAAATCTTTGTTTTGTCTGGTCCCTAGAGTGGTGTGAAAACCCGTAAACAATATGGCACACTTTTACCATGTATTGATTATCATTTATATGTCAGGTACCTTATTCATGTGTTGAAAATGTTTTTGCAACTTTTTAGCGGGATTATCTAGCACTTGTAGATCTTTCTCGTGTATTTATGGTCATTCTTGCCACCAAACTAATTGTACATATCAGGATGTATAACTTTACTGGTACCGTTTGATAGCTTATGTTGGGCGCTCTATCTTCGCTTACATGCTCTGTTTTGGTTTTGTAGTTTCCCTGTGGTAAGAAACTCACTTTGGTCCCCTCACCAGGCTATTGTTTTCCCCAGTGCTGACCAGTTGTTCTCTACGAGGTCCGCGCACACGGGTTTACAACCCTTGTTAAAGTCAAGTGTCGTTACCTCCAGGTATAGCCGTTTACGGGTCGTCTTGCTTCCGGTTTGGTCAGGTCGAAACTTAGGTGTCGTTAATAAGTGGTTAGTAAATTCTCTCTGGTACTGGTACTCCAGTTGTATTAAGCTTATTGTATTGGCTATTTCATTGTCCAAGAGACGTATGTTAGGGATAGGCCCTCTGGGTTTAATTCCCGCTATTTAACCAAGCCGAGGTTATTCCCGCATTAGGGTTTTGAGTTAAAAACCTCCCAGGTGATGATTGGGCTGTTCCTCTCGTCAATATATTGTCAAAGTGTTGTTTTAGCTACCTAAATTTTATTATTGTTATATTGTTGCTTAGCTAATCAGCTTGTGTATATCTCATTTATTTAAACAGTGACCACTGTCAGTGTAAATTGGGTTTTTGATCCTTTCTATTATCATCTATGCTTACAACTAGCAGATAATGATAAACATGTGAACCCTTTACCAGGTTGTCGCTATTTTTTAAATTCCTTTTTAATAACACCCTGGTCTCAGAAGCACAGCTTCGTGACAATAGATTACATTCATATTGTTTGCGGCAATGTCATTTGAAGAGCCTGATCATGATATATAACTGTGGACATTTGCCTCTTTTCAAGGTTTTTGACAAAATCATTTTGTATTAACTTATCACTTACTCATCCAGGAGGCATTATCACAAAGTACCTTTTTAGCAGTTGTGTTTCTTCTCATAATATATCACAGTCCTCTTGATACTAATGTGGCCACAGGGCGATATTCTTTTTAGAAAAGTTCATAAAAAATCATTGAAACTGTTCGAAACGTGAAATTTATACCTTATGCGTATTATCTTGCTCTTGTGTGATATCTAAATGGTAGACAAAAAACCTTTACCAGTTTTTTATTTGAATGGGCAGTAAACTTGTGAATGGTAAAGATATGTGCAGATGGTAACAACTAGCTATTTGTCGCTTTGTCACTTGGAACGGTTGGGTAGCCAAGTGGTAAATTATAAAGCATTTGCTCGTCACGCCGAAGACCCGGGTTCGATTCCGAACATGGGTACAATGTGTGAAGCCCATTTCTGGTGTCCCGGCCGTGATACTGCAGATTCTAAACTTGCAACTTCTTCCAAAAACCACTTTTAAGCCGCGTCAAGGGTATCTTATTTACGGATTGAGTTCAACATGGCTTTTGTACATGCTAATGACTTATAATTTTTGTGTTACAGGTTGTGATGAAAGTACGCCACCGTTTTCGAATACCACCCTGCTATCTCTGAATGGCGCACCGAACATTAAAGCTGGTTGTGTTAAATCAGGGGATCTGTCTGAGATAGCCTGTGCATCACATGGACATTTTATGATTTACGCCTGTAAGAGTAAGTACAATATTTTGGAACTGCAGATCTGTTTATGTTTTAAATCTCCTGTTATACTACACAGGTCGAGTAAATTTGAGGCAGTTAACATAAGCACTTCGTTCATGGCGCGCCCTGCTTAAATGACAGAGGTCTTAAAATATAAACATTCACAAGAAACACAGTACAATATGGTTACAATCAGGGAGAATCTTAGGGCATCTCATCAAACGGTCCTGGACGCACTTGTACCAAAGTTGAAGGATGAAAAAAGTCAATTGTCATATTTTTTTCATCATCTGAAACAACAACTAATGGAGCTGCACATGGTTAATGCGTTCACCCAACACGTGTGAAACTAGTATTCAATTCACCACACGGACGAAAAGGAATCACAACTATTGATAATTGTAACAAACTTTTTTTCCAGTTCAAAATAATGGTCACAATATGAGTTTTTCAGAAAGTATTGATGAAATAACCCTCAATAGATACCTATTCAATTTCATCTTAACCTTGTGTATAGTTGCACTGTTCCTGAAAACTGTTCAGTAATCGATCAACTGTGATGACTGAAATCAGCACCTGAAACTTCCTGTAGTCCTTCATAATGTCCCACTTGTCAGTCAGTATCGTGTGAGCCCATCAGGGCACCACAACGTCTGTTTGTGACCTTGGGTTTTATTGCGGAGAACTTGGTAAATGTAGCGCTGTCCAGTTACGTTTCCTTCCCAAAAACGACCAAATCCATCTTGACTTGGCTGCAGATGCCGCGACCTCCAAATGGATTTTTTCCTCATCGGTGGTAGATTCGAACGCTTCCATCTGGTCTGAAAACTGGAATCTGCTCTCGTGTTTGAACATGACTCTTTGCCAGTTTGCGTTTTACCAGTGTCACAGTGTTGGAACCCATCAGCGTATTAAAAGTTGGTTTTCGGGTGTCATCGTTATGCCTGAAAATTGTCTGTAAGCTTTTATTTTGTACCACCGCAGTCTTATTGATACTTTCCAGAGACTTACAGAATTGTCAATGCAAGTCGCCTCTTAATAGTAAGATTCAGTATATACCTGTTTAAAGAAGACTGTCTAAATGATATTGTAACGCATATTCCATTTTTCTGGTAAACACGTAAGATATTAATTTAGATTATGCTGTTTATGCCTACTTTCTTGTGCAATTAGCAAATATTCCATGTGTATGGAAGCCAATATTTCATGTTTAACGAGTGTGACATTATTTAAACAACATACTACTACTACTTTCAAATACTTAGAGGACACAAGAACTTGTTTTTAATCATCACACCAACTTCTGAATGTAGCTCTCAGAAGTTACATACCTTAATCGACTCTCTGTTATCTGGTAGTCAGTATGAAAGTGATGTCTTCAATTGAAAATGATTTAATTTAAGACATATCTTATACCGTTTATTTGTATTTACTGTTTCGAAAGGTCGAGATCACGAGAAGGCCCCTTACAATATTCCAATGTAAACACTCATTTTTTTAATTGTTTGAGAGGCATTACTCAGAAGTTGACGGATGGCAAAGTATTTATGGACAGCATCTACTTTATATTACTGTTATGGCGTCGTTTTGGTACGGATCAGTATACTGTTGTCAAGCATGGCTCATTTTTCATTCTGATGATACAGAGCCTGAATCGTGTGCGGATATCAAGAAGTTAATAAATCCCCCCATGGATGGTGATTACTGGCTATACCCTCCGGGACTTGCGGGTCAGGAGAGAGTTCGCATCTACTGCCACAACATGATCACCACCCCGGAAGAATTCATCAGTCTACCTATCCCCAATAGTGGTAACTACCCAAACGAAGAGTTGATACCATGTTCTGGGCCTAAGAAGTACAGAGTCATCGGTGGCGGTTGGGGCTCGTGGACTTACAACAAAATCAAGTTGGCCTTGACGGTAGAAGTTTATTGTGCAACGTTCTGATTTGATGTACATAACATTTGTATTAGTGTAGCCATTGTTAGACAATGTTTATGACGAAGGGTACATCAGAAGATCTCTTTACACACGCTAGCTAGATACATGCGAGGACACTGTCCCTATCATTATCAGATCCACGAACCCTGTCTATCGATACTGGGGGCACGGCTGGTTCATGTCACTGAGGAGAGCTGCGTCCCTAAGGCGTGGAAGTAACCTCCGTTAGTGGGCTTGAATCCCTGTTCGTCCTCATTGTGTCAGAAACTTATAACTGAAGTACTGTACAAATCAGCGTCACAACCAAACCATCATTAGGTCAAAGATCAATTAAGCATCAAAGTAAATAAATGTCTTTTCTTTGTTCTCAGGCGTTGCACTCTCGAACAATTCAGCTATATGATGGCAACAAATTCACCTATCTTAACCACCATTTAGGCGCTTCCTTCGACACTGTCGCTGTGTGTTGCTGAGGACGTATGATTCTAAAACTCGAATCCTCACGGTGACTGTCAATATAATGATGGTTCATACATTATCGATAATCTCGAACACTGTCATTATCAGATCAGTTATCTCGGCCTCTCTCAATATCACATCGAAGTATGTATATATATATACGGAACAACAAAAGTTCCTGTGACATTGAATAAGATTTAATGCAAAGTTATGTTTTTTACCAAATCTGAAACAATTTCGGTTTGCAACAGATAAAAGAGTATGTTCTTGAGTTTTGTTTGTAAAACTGTACTGTGTTTGGTATTTTCGTTCCGTTTTAGAAGTGCTTCGAAGTCAGTGTAAATTATGTATGGTACCGACATTTGATTACTATAATGCCCAAATTTCATAGATTATATCCCCTTTTAATTTAGGCATAGCAGTGATAGTAGTCTGCCCAACACATCTGTGGTCTTCTTTATGCTCTTCTGAAAGATCTTGTCTGCTGTATCGATGCAGACATCTTTCTTTTCCTTATGGGTTGTTTGATCATATAATAGCCTGCTTAAACTCTTTATCCATGTATAATGAAATTTCCCATCTGTTTCGACCAGAAATAAATTGTGTACAACAATTCCCTTATAATGCCCGAAAACATTTATAGTCAAACCATTTTCCTTTTCCACCTTATTAATTTGTGAGATTGGTGTAGGCACACCTATACCTTTACAGTTGAGTCCATCGTTTTGGGGACAGCTCGAAGGTCTATCTGAATGTTTGTTTGCGGGAAACAAGGCAGATCTTAACATCCATCTTAAACAGTTATCATCATTATGTTTTGCATTAATTATGTTTTTTTTTCCTTATAATAGGAGGGTAAATCGATATAAGATGCACATTTCAAAGGCATATAATTTGCTATATATAAATGTAAAGTATCTATTCTATCTGAATCACCACATTTTTACATAAATGGTTTCTAGCGTTGAATTAACAGAATTTGATATATTTTGCAATATTGTGCTACATTTTGCTGAAATTTACCAAGCAGCTGCTAATTGTTGCTTAGCAGTTGCTAAATTTCCTAAAATTTGCTTAGCAGTTACCAAAATTTCCTAAGCAGTTATTTAAACTTGCTAAGCAGTTGCTAAATTTTGCTAAGCAATTGCATAAGCAGCTGGTCGGTCAGTTTTTAATATGTGTTGAGATTTCTTTGTTTCCGCTAGCAGTTTTCTTACTTTGTCTCGCTCGAGCTTGGTAGAAATAACATCATTTTCGCGTAGACATTCCTCATATGAATCTCGACCTGTGATGATCGGGGGATTGTATTGATTGTTTGATGCATTCCATGCTTGATCCTGCGGTAATGTGGCACTAATTTCTGCAAGTATATGTCTAATCTGATAGTATACATGAAATCATAAAACAGACTTATTTAGTTCAAAGCGGGCGGCAAAAAGAGATATACCACATCCTGTTGTGGCACTATATATGGCAATGTTTTTGCCAAAGAGTTGGTTTTGCCAAAATTGCATTGGATTGAGGAAGCAATCATGCACCATTTTGGCGCTAGCTGCTGTGAACCTGTATCTTTCAAAGATATCAGGGAAATGAACAAAAAACTTAGCACCAGAGGCTCTTATAAAATCAACTAGTTTGTAACGTTGATGACATATTTAAGTTATAATATAGTTTTTTTGAAAATTTAATATGTATGTTACACTCCTGGGAATAACAAAAGGCCAGTCTATTCAACTGCATCATGCTACTGATAACTCGGTGGGGCAACTTGAAGTTGCTCTCAGCGAAATAATGTATTACCCATGGTGGATCAATATAAGTACTGCGAGAGGTATTAATAAGTTATAACTAGATAAAGACCGTCGTACTATATCTGATGGATATTACAGTGTATGTTCACTCAATGATGAACTTTTAACCCTTTAGGAGCTAGTCTCACACGAAATGAGTCAAATGGGTGCTGATTCTAAGCAGTGGGACACGTTCTATAAAACTTGACAGGGACTTAGCAAATTGGAATTATAAGAAGAGAAGTGGCACCCAACACAACAGTGCATGGAGTTAATTACCCGATATAGTTCCCTATCAAGAGTTGTGCATCCATCTTGAACAGATTAGTACAAAGGATAACATTCAACGTGAAAGTCGTTCAACTCAGTCAAAGATGAAAAATACAATAGTGGTAGAACATAATCTTTCTCGTCATTGCAGTATAAGAAGTTAAGGCGAGGTATTATAACAGAGCTCACAGTTTCTGTATTAGATGTAAAACATCAACCTGTACATATAGGATATTTGAGTGTGTCACTTCATATTATAAACAATGGTTGATTCTTCAGGTCCTGGAGGGCATAACCTTAGACAATGTAATACAATTGGGCTTTCCAATCTTGGAGACACAGAAGGATTTGATAAACCTGGTATCAAGGGCAAGTTATATGCTTTACACTTACTAGATCATGTATACAAGCGGAAGGAAGTTGTATTCACAGAAACTAATTCCTCAGCACCTAACTTAGGGGATTTAAATGATATCAGGGTAAGAAGACAGCATAAAAACACTTCATACAATCTTGCTCGCAACGATTACAATGAATGGGTTATGCTCGAAACAAAAATCAAATGGCTACTGAATACTGTCATTGCCCCACCATATGTGCGACGGGTAAGGCACATCATTTAACTAAGATAATGAATAGTGGGATCATACTCGGGGCTTATATTCCCTCAAAACGAAAGAATGTGTTAGTTGCTCCATTGAGTGAGTGAGTGAGTATGGTTTTATGACGCTTTTAGCAATATTCCAGCAATATCATGGCGGTGCTCCACTGACAGATGGCCCAGGCTATATGTTATTGAGTTGTCCAGCATTAAAAGATATTTACTTAGCTTTGGTTGCTGAATTCAATTATATATTAAATAACTTGAATGCTATACCCGATAATTATTATGGAATTCTTGATGGGGGACGCGCCAGAAGATGTCCAAGTGATATTACCGGGTCTATCAATTAAATAGCTAAGAAACATGAAAGTCAACGTTGTAATAGTATTATTCAGTCAAGGAGTTCCGTTGCAACAGACCTGTGAAGATTCCGGTGTAGAATAGGTCTTCAGCAACCCATGCTTGCCGTAAAAGGCGACTATGCTTGTCGTTAGAGGCGACTAACGGGATCGGGTGGTCAGGCTTGGTGACCTGGTTGATACACGTCATCGATCCCAGTTGCGTGGATCGATGCTCATGATATCAATCACTGGATTGTCTGGTCCAGACTCGATTATTTACAGATCGCCGTCATATAGCTGGAATATTGCTGAGTGCGGCGTTAAACAACAAACCAACCAACCAACCAACCGTTGCAACACTTAAGCAACACCAAGTTAATAGTTGGAACATTTTGCTTACTAAGATATTTATGCCCAATCACATACACCTAATAAGGCTATGTTTATTCTCAAGAAATTGTCGATTGACCAATTAAAGACTCTTATATAATATAATAATATATATTATGGGTTTATATCCACCGCTCGGTGTACCATCTGAAAAGATGGATACTGTTGATTGATTTTGATTACATCAAATAAGTGAAATAAAACATCAACTAGAGAAGGATACTTTGATTGTATAAAGAGAATCACAGAGCTGTGAATTTTCTTGATGGAGTTGACACTGCACTTGTAGCAGCTGGCATCGATGACTTCGGCCTGTTATTGTCAGATCAATAATCTCGGTGTCTGCAAGACTGGTCGATGATTTCGGCATCTGTCATTATCAGATCGACGATCACGCCCTGTATCAATATGACGTCATTCAAGTCATATTGGGGCTGTCGTCTTTTTATGGGATAAAGAATGGCGCTGGAGGATCGTAGGGAAGGTCTAATTGCATACCCCTGAGTCCAGATTCGACTACTTACATACCGTCGCCATACACCTGGAACATTGCTGAGTGCAACGTTAAACAGCAAATATACAAATCTGGGAGAGCATCCACTGTTTTTGAATCAGTTTCACATGGGGTCTTTGACTTACAGACATTTTCAAAATTTAATTTAAAGTATAAAGTATATGGAAAAAGAAGTAGCATCGTGCTTAACATTTTAAATGTGTATATTGAAAAATCCTAATACAAGACATGATGTCACAGGAGTTGTCTAAATGTTACATCAATACCCAATGCTGTGTTACAGACACTGGTGGTTAATCAAACCGACCGCACCTTTGCAACATGGATTGGGACTCCACAAGACTACGGCGAGTCCTTGGACTGCTACCACAACCATGGCACAACTCGTGGTCTATGCGGTCCAGTAGGAACCTTCACAATAGACACAACTGGGACCGGATTCCGTGTCAGCCCTTCCGTATGTAGAGTCACTGGGTCCCCTGGCTGTATTCCGCTACCTTCATAATATCTACCCGTGAAAATTTGGGTTAAAGTTGATCTTTAGCAGACGATGGTTATCGTAAGAAGTGACTAACGGGAGTGGTTGGTCAGGCTCGGTGAATTGTTTGATGCATGTCGTAGTATCCCGATTGCGTAGATCGATACTCATGTTGTCAGTCGCTGGATTGTCTGGTGCAGTATCCAATATAGCTGCGTTAAACAACAAACAAGCAAACAAAAATGCGAGACCGCAGTGTTTAATGATAATGTTTGTTTACACTGTAATCTCTGTAATGCCACCTTTTCTAGTCCATTATGGGGGATACGTTATTTATTAGTCATTTGGAGCAGCACCTTTTATACAGTATACAATCGTGAGTACTGGTAAATGGATTTGGGCCTTTTAATTTTTTAAGTATCTAGAGGGTGGCACCAGGGAGATCTTTTGTCTCCATACATATTTCTTTTTTGACCAGATATACTAGCAATATTGACACGAAATGATTAAGGAAATACAGTCGTGCCTCGTTTATACGGACACTTGCGTCATTTAACAATTCGTCCGTATAAACGAATTTGCGTATAACTGAACACAGCTTCTTACTGGAAGAGTTACTTCCCTTCAATTATGCAACTCATAACAGACGACAGGGCAAACAGATACATCCACTCAATCTTTATTCAAGACATACACGTTTAAAAAAAACTGTCATGGAAGTTTGAACTTTACCACATTTTGAGGTTTGAATTTTTAACAATAATTCCAAATTGTCCAGATCGCCTGTGTTCTCGTAATAAAAATGTTTAAATGTCACCAATTGTACCAAATCACAATTCGTTGATTACACCACCTGTGTTCTGCATGGTTCCGAAAGATAACCCTACACAGTAATACAAATGCAAATAACTTTAAGGTTATTTCGTGCTCAACGGAAATTTAGTTTTCACTTTCATTTGAAGATGAGAGCAAATGGAAACAATGCAGTCACGTGCAGGAAACTAGTTCCATTATATATTAGTGCTATTGTTGTCCGAGATTCTATGAGGCTGAGACGAGCTGAAAGATCGTGAAACCAGTATTCAATATTCCAAACAGAATAAGGGAGACCGTGGGTGAACCTGTAATATAATTACGATGTGTTGCTCTCAAAAGCTTTCAAAATTGTGACTACATTGATGAAGAGGCAACATTCCATGTCTTTTGATATGTTACGGTCTACAAATAAAACTAATGACTAACGGTTGGATGATCTACCTGCTGCGATAATACCATTTTAGTAGGTATATTGTTTAACTGATCGATTACTATTCCCGAAAGGACATTTTTTGTGGATTTTCACATTCTAGTTGATGTGCATTTGAAATTAACGGAACTGCATGTATGTATATTTTGAGGACGCGTAATGGTCGTCCTCGGATTCGGCGATACACGAGAGAATGTAGTGAAATCAATTATCAAATATTTGAAACTATTTTTATAAGCTTAAAAAGCTTCAAAAATAATATGCATGGTGCTGTATTACATTATGTTACCTATGATGGCGTTCATTTACTTAGAGAACCCCTTGCCGAGAAAACAACTGGTAAAAAGCCAGGACAAAATTATATATCATTGTTCAGGGAACATTATGTCTTATTTCCCCGTTAAAACGTGCTGAAAACGTACAGGTGATTGTTAAATACTATACCCCCATCACACCAAACTAATTCTAAATAGGTTCGTGAAAATGTTGTCGAACGGGCTCCAACTGTGTAGGATCGTAGCAACTATTGGCAGTCTCTTTACGAACTTCATGGACGGGCTCGTACGGTGTGGGTGCTCTAGAACTTTGAGTCTGCTCAAAATGTTATCCCTTGCATCCCGTTCTACAATTAGTCGGATTGACAACGTACTTGTTAAAATGTTAAACGAACGGAATTGCCGCACGTCGTACCGACTAGGGACGTGTTTCGACGTGGTGCAGTCGGACATAAACTTCAGTACGTGTGCACACCGACCGGAAGAACGCGATAGAACTGCAGTGGTGTGATGGTAGCATTAGGACTGCAAGAAATATTAATGCACTTAGCACAAAGTATTGTAAAGATCAATTTGCGACTGTTGCATCATGTTTAACACTTGTTGCGTGCATTTGCTATGAAGGAATCTGGTTTATTATCTAAGTACTTTCCACATTCTGCAATTTAACTTTGAGAGAGGAGATATGTGTCTTACTTATTAACGAACACACAGTTACAAGTATGTTCACCTGAACGTAACATGGAGTTAACAATTTTACTTTCGTGCTAAGCCTTGCCACGAATAGCTGCACGATTGCAGATGCGGCGTCACGCAGTAGTCACTAACTTACTCGTGGTGAGTAATAAAAGTATGTAATTTCAGATTTAGTAATATGTATATTAAAGTCAACACGTTCATATTCTGTTGTTTCTGAGTACAAATAATACTTTATGTGTAAAAGTTAAGTCTATAAACATTTAGTAAACAAATATATGCATGTAAATAGATGCAAGATTCCTTTATATTTTTTCTGTCAGACACTAAGGCCTATTCCATTAAAATCTGTCAGGTTAGACGCAGATGATTATTGATGCATTCGTCCATGACCTACGCTGTCTTGATGTGTGTAAAGAAAAGGTCGATACATAATGACATTGTGTAATGTAAATTATCTGCATAATATATATGTCGCAAACGCCAGAGAAAACATAGTATCGATTATCTGCCAAAACAGAATCCAGTAGGCGTAAAAGGTAATTAAGCGGTGAAAACCTATTTGCTTAAAAATTAAGTGTTTGTTGCCTTTTCTGCCATGCTACGACGGTGTCACAGACCAGACAATAAAGTGATAAACCAGTAAGTCAAGCGACACGATGACGCATTTCCTGATTATGTTGAAATATTTCAAATGAAGTTAATGCAAAATTATAATCTAACCCCAAAAGAAAACTGTGCATGGGAATAATTAATATAATACATGAAGTATAAATCACAGGAATAAGAGAAGTAAACCCAAAAGTGCGTGGGTGATATTGAAAAGTCGGCTGACCGTGCCAATGAAAATGCTTTTGACGTTGGAAGGCGTAATTCACGTGAGGTAACAAGCATGTTTTGCATGTGAAAAACGTGCAATGCATGCAATAGTGCGAGTGAGATGCAGTGCGATATCGTGATGAAGTTGTGGCACCAGTTGTTATTACCTTTATTTAACGTCATGGCCCTGGCAACAATGGCCCCCGTGTTATGCAACAATTTCTCCAACAGCAACTAGTCGATGTTCTGCCATGGCCAGCAATTTCACCGCACCCTCGCCAAATGCGCATGTTTGGGACGTAATGGATCGACAACTTCGACGTATTCCACACCCCTCTGTAACATCTCGTGATCTGCAATTAGAACATGTCGGAATATGGAATAACATCCCTCAACACTTTCAAACGCGATTAATTTCATCCTCGATGTACAGCTGTAGTTCATGCAGCCGTCGGACATACTCGCTACTGAATCTGTGACTTTTAATTTTGACCCCATGCACCTCATTAGCATCCTGAAGTCGATACTGTATAGCACAGACATTTAATGTTGCTCATTTTTGTAGACAAATGAATTTCGTTTCATACAATATCATTGCTTTTGAATAAATTCATATTGTATCATTTACTGTATCCATTGTTTGCTATGCACAGTTTCATTTTTGGGGTTAGTATATATTTTTATATAGCCCAGATGTGTTGTTAGAATGTATGCAACGACGGTAGTTAATATACACCTAGCTATGCATTTACATGTGTGAAGCTATGTGAACAGGAATATATATTTATCAATACTGTCAACAATAATATGAGTGAGCCCACTAACTAAAAAAGGACTTAGCTTTTTTCAAGTTCGTCTCTTGTAAACAAACACGAACGTGCAAAATCATGGTATTATATGGCATGCTAAAAAATTGGCCCATGGTACAGATGAGGTACTGAGATTACTGTATATTACACAAATATGTTCCGCTAAAAAGTAATAGCTGCTCATGTCGGTGATGAGGTGTTTGCATGTATGGTGCGTTTGAGCTCCTTACATCCCATTTTCCTACATTTTCAGCTGTCATGGAAATCGTTCGGTTGGATGCCGTGGACCATCTTCTCTCGTGCCAGCAATGGCTTGGTGGTGAACTTGAACTGTGGAGGATACTGCGGGGGTTGTGCTCCTGACGGTCTTCTCACACTCCAGCTATATAAAGCAGATGGTAGGACATGGGAAATTCTGATTCGCCCTGGTAATGATTCCTGGTTTGAGAACGCTGAGGGCCAGTATCAATTTCTCCCACATTAAGCTGAAACAGTGTGCAACTGAAATAATGAAACCGGTTTTCACGCACTCATCACTCAGACATTGTAGTTTCAGAAAAGTAAGTGACTATGGTTTTACGCCGCTTTCAGCACATCTCCAACAATCTCACGACAGTGGATACCAGAGATTGGATTCACACTTTGTACCAATGTGGAGAATCGAACTCGCCACGATCGAACGCTTTAACCACTAGGTTATCCCATTGTAGGTAAAGGGGCGGTCGGGTAGCCTAGTGGTTAAAGCGTTCTCTCTTCACGCCGAAGACCAGGGTTCGATTCCGGACATGGGTACAATGTGTGAAGCCCATTTGTCTGGTGTGCTCCGCCGTGATATTGCTGGAATATTGCTAAAAGCGGCGTAAAACCATACTCACTCACTCATTGTAGATATATGCGTCCACCGGTACCGTAGAGTTATGGTAGGTGTAGCCGTCACAGTGTAGTAATATTGCAAATATATAAGGTCGTTGTTGCATCATTCCAATGTAGAAGGACATTATATCACATAATAATATACCTAAAAGTGACCATTGCAGCATTATTGTGTAGGAGGTCAGTGCAGCATTATAATAAATAGATGCCTCATTCGTTTATCATTGAACGCATATTCCATCGATAATTTGTGAGGACCTTCTGATGGCGTTGTCCGGTGCCCATGCTGTCAATCACTGGCGTGACTAATCGTAAATGGATCGTGTACAGATTACTGTTACTGTGTTAATGTCATCTTTGGCCTACGACACCATTCAATCAATAATTTGTTTCTCCGTTTCGTCTAGAGCCACCTTTATCCGAGGCAACAGTAAGTCCAGTGATCTTCGAAGTGGCCCGGAAGTTACCATAGTTTGGAGTCATGTAAGCTGCTCATAGAAATACAAGGGGACAGACTTGCATTGGTGCGTTTATTCCATAATACGCATTTGTTATGACAGGGCTTGCTATTAATGTTATCTTGAATGTTAGAATTGTTTTGTTTGAAAGTGAAATACTTATTTGTTACAAGCCTACCGTATTTTTTTTTATATCTCAGAATACACAATTACATCCACGTAACATCAAAGTTTGTATGTGTGAATAATAAACTGATGATATTCTTTAACGAATTTCTTCGATGAATTTGCCTACGTAAGGATACATTTCGAGCATAACCTACAAGTTCGAGGACTGAATGCTCTTCTGGAGCTGTATTTAAGTGTTGTTGGAAAGTATAGTGCCACGAAACTGTTCCTCACGTGGATATATAGCCAACAGATTAAAATGTATACAAAGACATCATATAACAAAGTTCCTGTCACCTTGTCAGCATTTGGGATACCAGAACAAACAATCAACCAAATCAACGAAACTGACATCCCTATCCAGGTGGTTTTAGGACATATCATTGGGACCGGAATCCTCACCGGTTTACGTGGCCAAACATGCATTATTCCTTATATGCAAATATATTTTTAGAGTAGATATTGTTATACTGGAGTAGAGTAGCCAGTTATGTACACACAAGGGTAGTGATGACAATCATCGGTGAAGTCAGTGACATAAACAAAGGATGAAGCCATTAATATAAACAACGGGATTATGGCTGATTGGGGTCTTTGATGAGTTGATGGTACGCCAGGGGCTCTAAAAACACCCTCCTCTCACTCTATATATCACTAATTAGGTCCAAACTAGACTATGGCAGTGCCATTTACGACACCTTAAACAACTCTCTCATTAAAAAACTAGACTCAAAACTAGTATCAGGCCCTAAAACTAATTACACGAACTCAACATGGCACCTCTTCCACCTCACTCCAGGCCTTAACAGGAGAAATGCCACTTAAACTACGTAGGGAACAACTTACCCTAAACTTCTGGGCCGCGTCCCAATCAAACCCACTAATCGAAAACTTAATAAAACAAAATATTAGCCCTAGAAACCAAGCCCTAGCCCGGAAACATCCACTACTTACTCCAATTTCCCAAAGAATAACCAATTACCTAAACGAACACAAAATAAATAATCTTAAACAAAACAATAAATCATCCAATATCTTCACTCCAGAACTTAAAATACCAAAAATAGACACAACACTAGCCGATACACTAAATAAACAGACCGATCCTAACATCGCTAAAACCACCACACTAGCATACATACATGAAAATTGGCCAAATTGGTGTCACATATACACAGACGGATCCTCAGATCCGATCTCAAAACACACAGGTTTCGGAGTCCACATCGCACAACCAACCAAAGACACACAATCTTACCGACTCCCAAACAACCAATCCATATTCACGGCCGAACTAATGGGCATGGCCTCAGCACTACACAATCAGCAATCTAAAAAACACCAAAAAATCCTCATCCTAACCGACTCCCTCAGTGGACTACAAGCCCTCAAAAATAAAAACACTAAAAACCGCCCCAAACTAATAAATCAAATACTCAATAGCTCAAACAACTTAACTAAGGTAGGTAAACAAATAGAGTTCATTTGGATCCCCGCCCACGTAGGAATCTTTGGAAATGAAAAGGCAGATAAAGCAGCAAAATTATCCCTTAAACTCCCAGAAATAAGCTTAAACTTACCCAGCTCAAAATCAGAAATCAAAAGTGTCACTAAACAAAAAATTAACAAAAACTGGCAAAATATATACCAAAACTCAAATAGCCAAATCAGGAAAGTACTCAAAAAACCCCTAAATAAACCCAAAATACTACACCCATCCAAAAAAATCGACAGAATAATTACCAAACTACAAACAGGCCACACCAAACTAAATAATCACCGTAAAATAGCTAAACTACACACAACAGGAAACTGCCCACATTGCAAACAACAAGAAACACCAGAACACGTACTCATTCACTGCACACACTACCAAACACACCGAACAACACTACAGACCACCCTAAATCTTAAAACCGGACTAACACTAGAATCAATCCTAAATCCACAAAATAAATTAGAAAAATTCAAAGCCTTAGGCATATACCTAATAAAAACAGGACTAATTAGTCGCATTTAAACCCCAAATAAAATATTAAAACCAAAACTACCTTATTTGATAACCACCCAACACACACAGCTCCCTTAGTTCGTCCCCCACCCACTCTTGGCATTCTTTCCAAATCTCAAAATTTCAAAATTACTATATAAATAACCCCTAAAGCCCCCTCCTGGGTTGCACAAACTCACTTTTCCCCTTTTTGGAAACACATTAAATGGCCTGGCCGGGCCCGTGTGCGACATACGCTTGCAGTCGGAAAGCGCACGTTAAATCTCCAATATAAGTAAGTAAGTAAGTTCTGTATATCACTTGCTTGATAACGGTGTTAGAACTTACACCGAAACGTCGCTCTTAGTTGTAATAAAGAAGTTGTTCATCCATAAATTCTTATCCTTACTTAATACTCCAACTTATAAATCAAAGAAGTAATGAATTGTATTGTTCATTATGCTCAAATATGTTTCACAACTTGTTTTTAAATAAAACTTTGCATAATTAACTAAATTGTAAAAATATTAACTTGGTCTCGTCGCTATATAGCTGAAATAATGCCGATGCGACGTTGAAATGTTAATTCACTCAGTCACTCGAAAGTTGTGAGAATGCTTACCTCTCAAATCCTGGTGAATTTCTAATACATCTACTATGAATCCTTTTATAGCTTTGTTTGTTGCAATATCTACTGATGGGAAATATGAAAATAAAACATTATTTTAAAATATGTAAATTACAAAGACACTATAAAAACCTTAGACTTACACAAAACAAAGTCTCGTGGAGAAGGACATATCGAAACTGAGGTAAAATTGTTGGATTGCTTCCATTCAATTCAAGTCTAAGTGTATGACATTTCCATAGAAACAAAATCATTTCGGGAATCATAAATAGTAAAAGCCACATCTACACAAAAGGTGAATGCGTTTTCCAAGTGTCTTAAAGATATCTCTAATAGTTTTCGAGTTTTGCTCCGGAAATGAAACCCACTGCTTCCATTCAGTTCAGAGAGTACAAATTTTAAACATTTATATAAAATATTTGTCAAATCCAGGGGAAACCGAAATAGCAAATGTATATGTGCATATCAAATGTTTACATTCAAAGTAACTGAACTTATCAACTTATCGCGCTTATTAATGTCCTGTCCCTTAATGTCTTGCCCGAACCTGGGATGGCCTGAGAATTAATTTAATTGGATAGTGAATTGGAATTGTGAACCTTGGATAATGAATCTGTTTATATAAATTGTATAAGCATGTTTACTATCCAAGGTTCACAAGTAACTGGAAAGTTAAGAATTGTTAGGATGTTCTCGTTTCTTGCAGTCAGTCTCGCCTCTTTGAGCGATATATGGGTAAAATGATTTACTCTGTTCTACGTGCCGAGTAATTATCCAAACTAGCCATCACAAGTAGGAATATGTTCTATCTTTCTGGATTCGGCACCTTGGCTGGTTAATCTACAGTATCAACACAATGTATATGTTACTACGTAAGCTACCAAAGCGACATCTGGCCTCACATACATGTACATGTACGCAGATGGAAAATTTGACATACAATGTAACTGTGAACCATTTTTTAACACTCATTAGGACAACGACTTAATATACATGTGTTGGCGAGCATGACATGATACACCAGACAATAAGTTTGTAATAACTTTGGGTTCATTTGACCTCATGACGATTCTAATGCCATTTTTCCAAGGCTCTTGGTTATTAGCATGTTATTCACACCTGATTAAGAAACAGACGGTGCGATACAAAATCCGTATTATTAAAGTGTAGAAAGCCCATTAATGAAGTGTTTGTAAATGTCTCTCGTTTTCATGATATTCCGTCACTTCTCTCTCGTGGAAGTAAAACGATGTAAATTAATACCGTCACAAGATTGCTTATGAATGACAAAATATATACTCTGTAAAAGAAGAAACGCAAAAGTGATTCTAGACGTATATTTTATACATCGCATAAATAATCAACAGATGGTAATCGAGTGTTTAAAATTTGCACACATCATTATCATTGACCCAGCTGGCACACACGGAAAAGTAGATTTTCAAGGTGGAGGGACACCATTAGATTCCAAAACTTACTGCCATCGTCGTCCCATAGAAGCAGCCAGATCCTGAATTGTGGCCTGCGGATTGTTCACCCACTTTGCCCGCAGTGCTTCTTGTGTCAACTGTCGGAGATTCTATGGTTGTTGCTGACGTGCTTGCAGTCATTGATCCAGTGCATCCCAAAAATGTTCGATTGGATTTAAATCATAATACACAACAATACATACTTGAAGTCATGCACCGAATGACATTTACAGTGACCCTAACGTTTGATTGAATTCAATAACGCATGGGGAAGTAACTTGTAATAAGGTGAAATTAAATTAATTCTTTCTAAGATTGAACACTGTATTATAAAGTGTACACGTAGTTATGCCTGGAATCTTGACTTAAACCAGAACCTTGTTTCTTACACACCTGTGGGTGAGAAACCCATTTGGGATAACTGGTATCAAACATATGTGTGAGATCGAATTCCAAGCCCGTGATTGGCTACTCCTTGGTGATGACCAGAGGTCAGATGATGACAGACTACTCTCCTGAGTGTAAGTCATTCATAAGTTTCGGTCGAATGTTCACCTACTTTTGTATTGAACAACAGGCCCGTGTAATTAGTAATAAAAATGAAAAAAACCCGTCCTCGTCATTATCTGTTATGTCAACGTTATCGGTTTTCTGAGTGTAAACCCCCTGGATGCCACAGCGACACATATGTCCTTCCTCTTCAACCCTCACTTCGAAATCGAGTAAAATTCAAAATACATCACGCAAACTAATACACCTTACAGTTTTAATTTGCCCTTCTGTTTATCATTTACTGTCATTTAGGCAAAGTAAAACTACTGATCATGACTTCTGAAATTTAGGTACATTGTAAATCTCGCCAAATTACAATTAACGACGTTATTTACTGTCTGTTTTGAAATCTAAATATCGGATATTTACTCGAATAATTAAAGGAGAAAAATAACATATTTGTTATCACGGGTATCAAATCACTAATGCTAAGTCTGCAACGTCGCTGATAAGCCTAGAATCGTTTAGAATGTTTTGGAAAATACGCATACACGTACGTTCCGCCATATTGGATTGTGTGTACAAAATGCCGGTTGTGAGACGCCTATTCGATCAAACCTGAATTCCTCATACATTTTAGAAACAAATGACAAATGGTCTTTGTCACCAATGCAAATTATCTTGATGAAATCATGCGAAATAAATTAGGCATGGAAACGAAAACTGTGCTCGGAAAACTGTACTTGCTGAAATGTTAACAAAGCAAAATTCAGATTTTACTGTGTATCATTTTTAGAGGTACTTTTGTCTAATTGTTACATACATTGGCTCGATCACGCAAGAATATTCATGGGAAGAGTATCGTTGCACTAATTATGGAATTACACATATATACATTACAATGTTGTTGTAAATTCATCAGAAGCCGTAAAAGTTTCCGTCCTGTCTGACGCCATGAGTGAGTGAGTGAGTGAGGTGGGTTTAACGCCGCTTTTAACATTATTCCAGTTATATCGCGGCGTGTCAGCTTAATGTGGGAGGAAAGCCCGAAGTGATGCAGGTCTCAGACGTTTACCACTTCGGTGAAACCCACGAGAACGGGTATGGTGCTGACAAACCTAGAAACATAATCGGGGCGAACCGGGATTCGAACCCACAATCATAGGTTTCTGGCGTGCCCAAGGGACGCAACCCTGCACAGCGAATCGCGGCGCCTTAGACGACTGGGCCACCCGTGCCCCCTCTGACGCCATGACTGACGCTAAATCACATGACGAATAGTGACGGTAGTTATCTGCATTTCTGACTAATTCTCTTTGTTACATTGGAAAACATGGTAAACAAAAAAAGTTCGCAGATTGTTAGGATGTTTCTGATTACTTACGTGACGCATTTATGTATATACGATCCCTCAATCAACGAAAATCCTCCTCTGGAAATCTCGCGTACTGTTGTCAGTGAACACGCCATTTTGTAAATGTCGGTCACCGGTACTGATGTCATACGGAAGTTAACATTGTTGTATATATTTTGTAAACTTTTAATTCGACACCCAGCGTGTTTTTTTGTTTTTGTAATGTTTGCATTATTACCATCACCTTGATAATCTACAGATATCGCGGAAACCCTTTTGTGTAGGGTCACATTATTTATGAGTAGTAAGCAGTACATGGGATGACGTCACTTATGACAGTGATGTTATGTTTTAATGCACTGCTACAATCATGAGAAAAGACAAAATGCATCGGTTCGATGCTAAAAAGGTGCGACACAGACACACGGTTATCAATGTGAAAAAATACACAACAAGAGCTGAGACTAACACAAAGACGCTTTTTGTTCTCAGATTGTCAAACGTAAGTTGTATTGGTGAGAAATCAGGTGATAAAAGTCGTTTCCTTTAAGGAATGATGAATGGGTATTCACTCGCGCATGTGTTGTACTGGCGATATTCCCTATAGTAATCGTATTGACATGGTTCGTGACCATATCTCTTAGTTACCAGGCTAAGAACATTCAGTATTCGCTGTCTCTCGGCGTGATGAACTGTTCATTGCCTTGGTTGTGAAACACCCTCGTTCGAGTATGATTATGAGGATCGCCATACTATTGTTAGTAAAGTTAAAATTATTGTTGGCGACATTATGTACAGAAAGTAATTTCGCCTGGATATATGTGCCATCCCATGATGGAATCATTAGCTATGAAAACATCCTCTTGGAATTGAGCGGAGTACCCCGAGCAGAATGTGCTGCAAAGTGTGGGTCACATCCAGCGTGCTGGTCTTTCTTCTACAATGAGGGAAATTTGTCTTGTCAAATTCACTCCATGATATTTGTGGAGCCGACTGGGAATGCCAGTGACGGTAGTGCCTACTTCAGGAAACCGACAGGTAACTTGTGTTCACCTTCTCTTGAACTCTTTTGCCGCGTCTATAAAATCTATTGTTGCATCATGTAAACGTGTTGATAAAGAGCATGCACAGTGCACAGTGTTACACAGTGTTATTAGATCTTCAATGAAACACGCCAATCCCTCACATGTGTGTGTGAACATTATCTGAAAATGTCTGAGACATTAAACTTTGTAAAGAAGGTGACCAATGTATGTCGGAAGTAGCTCAAAGGTGGTAGAAAAGGTTCACCACAAGGACTATTTAATCTTGAATCGTAGAAATGAATTTGACCATAATTATTTGCGAGCCTCCAAAGCAGTGAAAAATAATTCACCCCTTTAAAATCGCTTGTTTACCGTAACAACAGTATTATCCCTACCAACAGCATTATCATGTGGTTCTCATGACACATGAACATTGATAAGGATGATTTGCCAGTTTAACACTTTTGACCTTTTTCATATTCAATAGAAATACACATGGTACACATTTCCTGAATTATTATAAGTGGTTACATTTTGGTGAATATCACTCATCGCTGGTGTTTGCATATCATGAATGTCAATTGTGGCCGGTCAACCCCGGGTTGATAATATTTCATTTTGAAGAATATGACAATGTTTTGCATTCCAATTCTCTGTGATGTTATCAAATGTACATAATTTCGTGTGTAATAGTACAGATGAACAATAACTTTACGTTTAGGATTTAAATTTCGCGAAAGCTTTATGTATGGTATAAATGTTTCCCATACGTCATGCTCTTCTTTTCAGAATGTTCTGCAGGCCCCACAGTTGAACACAGCATGAAGTTGTTCGATCCCACGCAAGAACCTTATATTGCCGGCGAGGTGGTGACCTATGACTGTGATACAGGTCGGTTACCAGACACAGAGGATGATGTTACCTGTCTCATCAGTGGAAATTGGACATCTATGATTTGCAAACGTAAGCGAAAAGTTTAATTGGCACATAATAGTGTTTACCTCCACTGCACTGTTAAATTTAAAGCAATGGGTGTTTTTCAAGATATATAAAATATCAAAATAAAGATGTATCAGGATGTTCCTCAGCATTAATAGTCTTCGGTGATGTCTTGTAGTTTGATAGTATATCAAGCACTGGAAAAGAGAGTCTTTCTAGAAAAAGAGCAGGCTTTGTTTACCAATCCAAGCGTTTCCCTCCACTGTGCTATTACATTTAAAGCAGTGTTTTTTTCGAGATACATGAAATATCAAAATCAGCGGACTGGACATAAAGAGAATTAGAGTTATCAGGATGTTCCTCAGTAGCAATAGTCTTCATTAATGCCTTGTAGTTTGGAAAAAGAGTTACTTTTTGTTCAAAATATGGATAACCAATAAAAAAAGGAATATGAACAGAAGAAGAAAAGAAGTGTTTTTGTTTCAACCTAACAACCCTGACTTTTTAGGCCAACGATTTGTTTCATGTGTTTAATCTTAGTCACACTTTGACTATATTTACAACATGTATATGCGTTCATAGGTCCTTCCACGTGTGCAGAGGTAAAGCGCTGTGAGACCGGTCGCACTGATGGAGAATACTGGCTCTACCCTCCTACGTTTAATGGCCAAAAGGCCAGGATTTATTGCCATGGAATGTCGGGTAACGCCCCGGCCGAGTATGTGTCACTCGGGACTCCCAACAGTGGACACTTTCCGAACACGAAGAGAGCAAACTGTGGGTCAACGGGAACATGGCCAGGTAAAGGCGGTGATACAACGTTTACCAAGATAAAGGTCAACCCTGAAGTAAGTGTATATGACGTCCTTCAGTGAATGTGAAGTTAATAGCTTGTGGCAGTCTGAAATATACCTGAATGTGCTGACCTAAACAAAAGAAGGGACATTGTGTCATCTCTCCCAGGTCATAAAGTAACCTTTTTCAACATTTTGTTCAACCATTTGCTTTTTAGTCCATTTTCCAAGACAGATTATTCGACAGGACCATTATAATTTAGGTGATACACATATTGTTGTCCAGAATGAAGTAATCCATGCATGACGTATAAATTCAATTCCGTTGTATAAGGTATATATGCCAACAATATGAATACAAAACTTTCTCAGTACTTTTCTGTAGCACCTCTTTTATGCCAAGATAAATCCAATTAGTTATCTGGAAAGTAAAGATGTCTGCAAACGAATAATTGGGTTCATTTCCGTACTTTTCACTGCGTACTTTTCTTAATGGGTATCATTTTGTCTCAATCCCAAACTTGAAAACGAACCGTACAATTCGGGTTGGCAAAATGTATACCGGACTGATACAATAATAAGTTTGATCAACATATGTCAGAAGAACCTCGAACCTTAAATTGTTTTTTGTCCATATTCTGCTAAACAAGCGGAAACAGTTATCACGGATGAATAAGACGTGAATTTTAAAAAAACCCACATATATGAAATCGAAGTTCATAACCTCTACATTTAAATCATAGTTGTTTTGTATATATGCTATCTTGACACAGTCAGAAAAACAACGTGAACTTTTTGGTAGTAGTGGAAATTGCTCTGCCACGAAAATAGAAGACAATGTAATTCTTCACACCGATCTTGTTAATTGCCGCTTTGAACAGTATTTCAGATTACCACGGCATGTCAGTTTAATGCGGAAAGTGATGCATGTCTCACCACTTACGTTAGGTTTTGAAATTACTAAATTCAAGGCTTGGTATGGCTGGCAAGCTTTGGTATTAGGTTTCAAACAGGTTGCCAGGATCTCTTCGGACAATCATATACATAGATAGTCGTTGTTTTGTCGCACAATTGCATATTTTCTTGACGTATCCATGAAGATGAAACACAATCAGACATGTCACAAAGCCCGATCCCAACGATATTTCGTTATTTTTCAACTTTACAAAGTACATATTGCTGGAAATATCACATAAACGATTTGTTTCTTCTGCTACTGTTTGAGGTACATGGTTATTAAATTGAAAGGCACAAAGACAATATTCCAGCTGAGAAATAAGAAAAATGATATTTTGCGATTGGGCATCACAACTGTATCAATGAATGATAAACGTGTGATATGCCATCAAAGAGTGTTCAAACAAAGCTAGTAAATTAGTTCACATATTCCTACAGACAATGGAGATTGTGTCTGCTGATCATCAGTTCGCTACATCAACGAATAACCTGTTCCCCTATGGGGAGGCCCACGATTGTTACACAAACCACGGGTCCAACAACAATTGTGGACCTCTTGGGACGTTCACTATCGACACCACAGGCACTGGGATGAGAGTTGATCTTCAGGTGAGTTTTTAGGACCCCGTTTTATTCACGATAGCGTGTTTGAATCTATTATCATGAGACATGAGTTCTCATGAACATTTCCCTGAATACAAGCATTTGTCAGGCATGTTGAATTAAACATCAAGCGTGATCAATGCCAGACACCAATGCCAATAGAAGTGTCGTCGAGGACATTCATTAGTGACATTCCAGTGATTCTTACTTCATACATGTACCATTAGAGAGGAAATACAATTATCGGCCTACCTTTAGAATACAGTAGCACAAACTGTTCAAACACCTGACAATACCGTATAACGTAATTTGTAGTATTTTGTTGCCATTCACAACGGCGAAACAATGCCCTGTGACTTTAGGGGTTATCGCGTGTGCATAAGCTCCTACCAGTGATCTATCATCTCTACTCGAAATGTCATTGAATACGCCAAGCGGTGTGGGGAGTTTTGAATATTGGCTGCGGCGGCGCATTTTATAGCAAGCGCTAGTTTACGAAAGCACTTTTATTTTTTATATATCTTTTATTTCGTTTTTGTCGTAATTCAAGTGGCTAAAATGGTTGTAAATGGGAACTAAAATATATATAATATTATTTGTTCGGTTCATTAATTTGCATTATTATGCACAAGAATGCAGTTGATTAGGGATATTATATTGTTTCTGAACACATCCAAATATCGCTAGTGTTAGGGTAGATTACCCCGAACTGTCTCCTTAGCCCTTGGATCCCCTTTACGATCAATCACCCCTTTACGATCATTAGGGTAAGGTACCCGTTTAGTGGCTATTAGATTACCCGAACTCAGTCCTTAGCCCTTGGATCCCCTTTACGATCAATCTTCCCTTTACGATCATTACGGTAAGATAAATATACCCGTTTAGTGGCTACTATAGATTCTATAGCGGCTCCTAATATTCTTCACACAAAAACGTCGAGTAAAAAGGATGAAATAGTTTTGTGTCGAATTCCTTGGCTACTGGAAACTGTCCTGGAACATTCACACAAGCCACTTTCACCGGCTACATTTTTTCAGTACTGATTCAAAAGCGAACTCACCGTTGTGTCGTCACTAACAATGCACATGCCTCCCTCGTTCCTTACTATTATCCACATCATCCTTACAGCGTTCCCTACCACAATTTTGTGTCACAAAATCCACCCGACGAAGTATTAAATACCATGTCATTGATTCGAACTCGCGAGTTCGACGTCTGACGCCTCGGGCCGTTTTCAGAGACATAGGTGCTTTTGGTTCAAGGTAAAGTACAGTTTTGACCCCGCACACCCTCTTGATATTTCAACTCGGAAGGGTGTTAAGGTTTCGCGAACATTTCTGGGTTTGGTCCTTGGGCTCAAAACGGTAGAATTTAGACATTTATCGGGGCTCCAAGCCAGTATCTTCAACCTAAAATACTTCATACTGTATGGCGCACTTATCGCAAACTAAATTTGGAGTCAAAAGCGACAGAATTCTTTCCATAATCAGTAGAAATATGTCCATTCTATGATTTCGACTATATGATATCACTATCACATAGTGCTGATACAAGGTGCTCACGAAACGGTGATCGTATCCGGAGGTATTCGTTTCAAACTCATGCTAATGCAAATTTATTATACACCTGAGATAAGGGAACATATGGTTCAAGTACAGAATTGCATCAGACCTACGTTCTGTCACACTTATATATACTGAGTCAAATTAAAAACTTCACATTTTTAAAAGTAATCCCATATATGATATACAACGGACAAATGTATCAGAGAAGGTAATTTTTAATCATTAATGTCCAAAGAAGGATATTAATTAACGGTGGTAACCATAATTTGTTCCAAGCACCTACGGTATTCGGTAATAACATCAACAGTTTAAATCATAAGTCCCAAGCACGAGAATCTGATGGCACACAAGTTCAGTAGCGTGTATGGCCACCATATGCGTTGACAACTGTCACTCAACGCCTCCGCATGGACCTTGAGATGCTTGTGAACACATGGTTGGGAAGACGACGCCATTGTTGCTGCAAAATGGTGCCAAGATCTTGCAAATTCCGTGGTTGGTTCTGGAGAGTGCGCAGACTTCTGCCAAGAGCATCCCAGACGTGTTCGATGGGATTGAGGTCGGGAGGCCTTGACGACCAGTCCATGACGTTGACTCCCGCATTCTGAAGGACATTCCTTGTCAAAATTGTTGTGTGGGATCTGGCATTGTCGTGTTGGAAGATGAAACCGGGTCCATGACCGTGCTGCCATAAAAGGCAGAAGTTCTGGTGCCAGTACTTGGTTGCGGTAAGCATCAGCGTTGAGGTTGCCACGGATGACACGAAGCCTTGAACGTGCATTGCCACAGAAAGCACCCCACACCATGACACTTCCGCCTCGAAATCTGTCAACTTCCTGTACACAACACTGGGCGTAACGTTCATGACGGCGCCTCCACACCCTCGCCCTACCATCAGCAAATCGAAGATTAAATCGGGATTCATCACTGAAGACGACTTGATTCCAATTCCTCTGAGTCCATCGTAAGTGTCGCTGTGCCCACAATTGACGTTGACGTCTGTGTAATTGAGTCAGAATCGGCCCGAGGTATGGCCGTCGTGCTTGAAGGTGAGCAGTTCTCAGACGGTTTCGAACAGTTTGCGCACTCAGTCTACCCCTAAACAGTTCATTTCTGGTTGATGTAGCCGTCAAAAATCGGTTACGGGGGTAAGACAATCTGACGATCCTCTGCATGTGACGTCACACGTGGTCGACCTGGCCGAGGGCGATCAGCGGTGGTACCCGTTTGCTGTAGACGCGTCTGTAAATCATAAACAGTGCGTCGACTACAACCCATCGTCCTTGCGACTTCAGCTACGGACGTTCCCATCTGCAAAATGCCGATGGCACGTTCACGTTGCACATTTGAAAGGCGTGGCATGACAAATGGCCGTAAAGACTTTTGTTTTCTTGTGTTTTTCTTTTTTGTTTAGTGACTGCTAACAAGTATGGCTGAAAACACGTGCGGTATTATGGCATCGTGACCAGATGCACGTGAAAAAAACACTTTTGCCACTCTAGTGCTGTGCACATAGTTTTGGTCGATTCACCTGCACAAGAACGGGTGTTATATGAAGACAATATGTGGCCGTTACTGTTTAAATACACAATAAGGGCCCACAAAGATAACTGGTCAAAATTTTAGGATTGTGAAGTCTTTAATTTGGTTTAGTATATCTTCCATGTGTCGGAAATGTCCTCCACATGTCTACCATAAAACATTTTGAATGTTTGACTATCACCTTGACTGTTGTTGCCTGATCAAACAACCTTGGAGCAAGCGTACATATGTCGCTCTTTAAAATTAATCTCCGGCGCTGCTGGAATATATGGCTCAACACAATGGAAATCTGACTATTTGAAAACTGAAGTCATCCCTCTTGTCTTGGCTAGTCACTCTGAATCTTTATTCGTAGATATTCAATATTAAATATTAATCTTATGAAGCGCTTTCACTGGTATTTTATATTTCTAGCTCAGGCGGGTAAATCAGTGGAAGAAAATTGGCTATTGGAACATTAATGAACAATATGAGTCCTCGCTTATCTGAAGCATAAGTTAAACTTCTTGGCCAATTTCCCTTGTTTCGCCAAACCGAAAAGATATTCTGACTCGTATGCATAAAGGAGGGGAGTGCAGCTGGTGCCCATATGGATGTCTACTTCTTGCACAATGTCTTGTACAGATTCATTGGATGAAGCTGAATTCCTGTTGCATTACGTGTTTCCGAAACATGATACGACGAGGCATTGAATTAACAGAACTCATTTCAAAATAACCAAATCAGGCGTTACCTGTCGCAATCTGTCAACAAATGTTAAAATTATCCATGAATATAATACGATATGGATCCGTGTAAATTGTGCCATAAAACTGTCAAAAGTGTTGTATTTGGCTTGTGGGAGCATATATGAAAAGGTAGTGATGAGGTTGTGTCTGACTTGTGACACCGCCATTTTCTAGTGCCCGTGTGGACAGAATAGGTCCCCAATCCCATTCCTGTGATGCACGTCGACTTGGCCTTGTTGATCACAGTGCAATAGGTAACAGACGGCGTGGACCCTTGCCGCTGCTGGTACAACAGGTTTGCCTAGCTCGTTTAAGTACAGGCCGACATAGTACCTGAAGACTAAGTACTGTATGTAAACCATCATTCACTCAGTTGCCATATTCTGTATCCCCAGGTTAACTGGGTTGGACGTGGATGGATGCCGTGGGCGATATTTAGTCGCTCTAACGATGGACTTGTCATCAACTTGAACTGTGGAGGTTTCTGCGGTCACTGTGAAGCTGACAGACCATTTGTTCTGGAACCATATCCGTCCCAAGGTATGTCTACTAGTTGCTAATATAAGTTAATCCTTGCAAAAATAGATCTTTACAATAAATTACTGGTCTATTTCAGCGTCACAGCGATAGAATATTCAACAAAACGTCGCTATTACAATATTACGTTTTAAATGTATGCTATTTTGTCGGCCTCTCACCGGTGAATGAATCATCACAATATTACTTTATTTATCTATCATATATTATGCATTGTATTCGTCTAAATGGCGTTTTCTTGCCAATAAAATACACAACAAATGACAAAAGTATATTTCCATCAATGCATGTTTTCGGAAAATATTCAACATTGGTTTTTAATCAATATAACGGGGAGATTATACGTCAACATACTTAACGAAATAACTTTGGTACTAGTAACATCGTTCCATCATGTGTGTTTTCGGAAATTATTGCATTCCTTTTAACATTAGTTTTCTGTCAATATATCAAGGTGAATAACATGAGTATTTTTGTAGAAATACATTTCAGGAGTGTTTTTTATTGTTTGCAGAGCCTGACATCACCACGGCTACCAGTTTGACATGTGACTAAACTAGACATTCACTGGCTTCCGGGACAACAACAATACGTAAACTGATGATTTCAGATGGATTTTGGACCCACAATGTGTTATAGGAATTCTTCGTAGATATTATGATCCCCATATTGAGAGAATGAATGTAGACACTAAGTTTAATGATACTTCAATTCTTGGAATGATAGTGTCGGCTATAAACACACAACACTAAACAAGCATAATTGTGTTTTACGTTTACGTGCAGTGCATTTCATGACGGTGAATGGCGACAGTAGTGCATGATAGAAAACAGTATAATGAAGCCATAAATTGTCAGTAGACTTGCTTGACACTGTTTCCGATAGAAAGTGACAAATCGCGTTAAGAACCGTTCTTCTGGGGCTGTGCCATAGAACAAGGATCATTGATCAAGTTTATTCCAGGATATCTGAGGATTGCAAGACCAACCTCTTCAAATGAGCATACGACAGAGCGCTCGTTAAAATTTCAACAAAACATGAAAGGAACCACATTTAGATTGGGCTGTTTATTTATCAATATAAACATTTATCTTGAATTTATAACCGTAGCCAGATATATCTTTTTAGAGGTATATACCCATTATGTTGTTAAGAACCGCTCTCAGCTTTAATCCAGTTATATGACGGCGGCCTTTTGATATTCAGGTTTGATCCAGTCAAATATGTAATCATTTTTAACGTCCCACACAATTGTTTCTTTGTGCATGCCAGGACATTTAAGTTTGGTTTGTTTGTGTTCAACAACGAACTCAGCATTATTCTTAAAATAGTCGAGTCTGGACCAGACAATTCAGAGATTGACATCATGAGCATCGACCTACGCAATTGAGACACGATGGCATCAACCGAGGCTCCGAGCCTGACCATCCCATTCCGTAGAAGACGTCTTACGACAAGTCGGGATCGCTGAAGATCAGTTGTAACCAGGATCTTCTCGGATCATTCTACGGGTTCGAAATTGTACAAAGCTGGGTGAGCAGCTGTTGACAGCATAATGCATTACGAAATAGGGCAAAATTTCGGTCTTTGATAACGTAATATTGTGATGAAATCAGTTAATGATTCTTGACAGTGCTGACAATAGTGTGATAATATGCTGAGTGTGTTGATTACCTGTATAGATGCAGAAGAAAACACACATTTTACATTAGATCCGACGGGAAATGATCTTCGTATGAGTTATGAAGAACGCATAGAAACGGACCAAATACTCACCAAATACTTATTTCTATTTCCGACAATATTTTGGAACAAATAGAAGATTGATAACGTCGAACGTGTTCCAGGGACGGAAATTAAAATATTATTTAAAAAAATAACACTTTTGTCACATATAACATGTCGCACTGGTACATTTGAGGAACCGTTTTATATCTTATTAATAATATCGTAGGTCAAAAACATTGACGCTAAAAGAATCATACTAACGATATCGCTATCCCGAAACAAGTGAAATACATTTTCATCTGCGTACCCAAACCTTGATTGATGAAAACTTCGTCCGTTTGCTAATTTCATCTGACATAAGGTGAAGAGTAGATTATTCGAACCACAACCACGAAACCACCCCTGGAGGATCTAATCCCGAATATCAAACATTGATGATCCGATGTGCAGCCAAACGAAACACGATATTCTCATGAGCACAACCCTCTTTCACAAATCTAAGAAACCTGCTGACAAAAGAATCCCAACACTTTTATGCCAGTCCCCAGAGCTCGTAGTCACACTATGAGACCTTGTACCTTTGCTCACTGAACAATTCAATGTATCGACATTACCGGAAACTTGGTAGCCTTCAATGGATTTGTTAGTGTTAGTGTCAGAGAGTTTTGTTTGGACAGTTAATGTTAAAGTAAAGTGGGTACGAGCAGGACACCACGCCTTCTCAGATGTATTTGTTATAAATCGTGTTTATTTTCTTAAAAATTGTTTCCCGGATGTCATGAGAACATAATACCATATGTCTATAAAATGAATTGTATGTCGTTTCATTTCAGAGTTAAACAATGTGTGTTGAAGCAGTAATAAATATATTGAATAAATGCGACAAAGCTCTTTCCATATTCAATAGAGTTCTCTGCTAAAAGCAGAGTCAATTGTACAATTCCAACTATACCATGAACATGCGTTTATGGATTACTATCAAATACCAGGTGTTCCCGAAAAGGTGAGCATATCCTTCCCCACCAGTGACACAAACACATGCAAAGGCAAGTCAATTGTTCACCTTCAAAAACACGGTAAAATGAGGAACAAGTCAAAGTGGGGGCATCACTTTAGTCACTGATGCGTCAAATTGGAAATGTCTGCTATCAAAATATTTAAAGCTTTAGTGAGGCCTTGAATGTTGTAACCTTCATCAAACAACTTCTGAGCAAGTGTCGTGTGATGATCGTTGTAGAAAGAGCATGCTTGATTGTATCTCAAAAGTTGTGAAATGTAAACCCCAAAGGCTGGAGCTGCTGGAATATTGCTCGACATGAAGGGAAAGTAGACTACTGGAAAGTTGAAGTCATCCCTCTTGTCATACAGTCTTTCGGTGAGTGTTTTGACACTGAATCGTTATGCATAGATCTAAATATGAAACAGATAAGGCGGTCTCTGTCTCCTTTATGTCCAGTTCAGGTGGGTAAATCAGTTGAACGGATTTGGCTCTTTGATGGTTATTGAACGATATTAGATAATCGAACTTAAGTTAAACCTTTTGGCCAAATTACCCTGTTTTGTCTTTGCCATTCTAGGCAGAAACGCCGATTCATATGCATAAAGAAACAGATCAAGAAAATGCAAGAAGGGGATCACAATTGGTACACGTGGTGATGTCTTCTTCTTTCCTAAATGTTTTACACCCACATTTTACATGTTATCAGTGAGGAAGTGCAGCATTTCAGATATATATTGTTTTCACAGTACAATTCAGATGACATTTGCTTTCATGTTTGACAAATCGCCCTGAACCTCTGAACATAGATATGTAAGTGTATCTGTGGTCACCACGTTTTGTAACAAAAGGACCATGGATCACGGGATGACGTTTTTCCTTAGGTTTGTCAAGTGGGATAGCGGTGTACAAGATGGTCATAATTCCACACTTCTCAAATAATTTCTGTGTCATTCTTTGATTGTATTAAAAATGATAGTTCGTCTTTGAGACAAGGATTTAGTTGTACACTTGCTGAACCCAACAATACATCCCTTGTTGTACGGGTTTGTTTTAAGCTTTGGAATCCAGTACGAAAGAGGAACGGACAGATACTACTGATGCATGGTTTGCATGTAAAGCCCATTGATAGCGTACTTAGCCGTGACCTGACTGGGATATAATCAAAAACGACTTCTGAACAGATTTATTCTTTCACTTGTTATAAGTTAAAAAATAACAAAAACGTAAATAACTTTAGATGTCACAACTGACATGTACATGTTTGGGCATATTGTATCTCCTTAAAATTTAGCGGGCGAATTAGATTCATGGCGTCTGGCAGATAGCTATATGTACTTCTTTAAGCTGTATGCCCACTAGCTCATGCATTACAAACAAACAAATATCATGCATTATGGATGACCTGTGTCTACATGGAATAAGAACTCGAGATTCATAAGTATTTTACATAAATCTCCTGAGTGCATCAACACATATTCAACAAAAAAGTTGTTTGTTTGTCTTATTTCCCGGCCGAAGCAACGGAAATGCCACAGAGCGGCAGAAAATGTATGACATAGAGTTTATTTTTGGCAATTTTTTCAGGCTGTTGCTTGTTCCTTCCGCACATGTATCATACTGGAGCATGAAGGGAGTCCGATATATACACAATGATTTTAACAGCATTCCAGTTATATATCAGGGCGTATCAGCTTAACCATGAGAGCAAAGCCAGAGGTCAGACGTTTACCACTTCGGTGAAATCCACGAGCACGGGTATGGTGCTGATAAACCTAGAAACATAACCGAGGCGAACCGGGAATCGAACCCACAATCATAGGTTAGGTTGTCGTTATGAATTAAATAGGTACAACCATCTATCCTGGATTTTCTCGAACTATTAACCTTGCCATGTTTGTTGTTTACACAACGTTGAAAATTACTCGCTGCGGTATACCGCGAAAATCGGGCCCCGTCAGCACTCAACATTTTGAGACCGCTTCAACTAACTGTTGGCAATGTCTGAGACAAGGTATTTGCATGTGTAGCGCGCATGAGGTCCTAACATCCCATTCTCCCACATTTTCAGCTGAAATGGAAATTGACCGGTTGGATGCCGTTGATCATCTTTCTCGTGCCAGCAATGGCAGGTGTAGACGTTGAACGTATATTCCATAAATATTTTGTAAGAACGTCCTGATGGCGTTGTCCGTAGCCCATGCTGTCAATCACTGGCGTGACAAGTAATAAATGTATCATGTATAGTTTGATTGCTATTACTGTGTTAATGCCACCTGTGGTCTACGGCACTGATGTTTTGTTTCTTTATAGCCACCTGTTTCAGAGGCAGCAGTAAGGCCTATCATAGTTTGGAGACCTGTAAGCTGCTCACAGGAAATACAGTATATTACAATACATATGAATATTCTTCTGCAGTAATATTATCTTGAATGTTAGATTTGCCTTGTTTGAAATCAATATCTGTTACAAGCCTACCATACTTTTTTTGGATATCTCAGAATACACAATTACAAGTAAGATCGAAGTTTGTATGTGTGAATAATAAACTGATGATATTCTTGAACGAATTTCTTCGATGAATTTGTCCACGTTAGGATTCATTTCGAGATAACCTACAAGCTTCGAGGAATTACATAAGTCCTTTCTGTAGCTGTAAATAAGTGTTGTTGGAAAGTATAGTGTTGTTGGAAAGTATAGTGCCATGGCACTGTACCTCACGTGGAAATATAGCCAAAAGATTAAAATGTGTACACAGACAACGTATAACAAAAGTTCCTGTCAACTTGTTAGTATTTTGGGTACGACAAAACGCACGTCACCGAACATGGCACACTGCTGGTTGTAATCAGGCACGTTAACACCACACCATCAATCTTCATCAGACTGACCATGCCAAAGATCCTTTCAAATTTTGAGGTACATGTACATCCGGAATGGGACAGAACCAAACCTCGTCTGACCTGTCGATATATAGGATCTTTGGTTGTTGCTGAGGTGTTCGCAGTCGTTGATTCAGTGCATCCCAAAAATGTACGATTGGGTATAAATCTGGAGATCTGTGGGGGGTGGGGGGCATGGCAGGACCCGGAAGTTGTGTTTCCTGAAAAAAAGGCCCCAGAACTTACATCAAGTCTCTTCTACCAGGTTGCCCACATCATCACACTACAATCACAACATGTGTCCACTTCATGTTTCGTGCATAATGTTTTCCGCGACGCCTATAAACACGACGTTTATACGCCGCTATTTCAAACTTGTCTTCATCGCAGTTGTGGCAATACTTTCTGACATTGACACCACTGACGTCGCAGCCGACGATGCAGGTCCGTTTCAGACACTTTGAACTTGTCGTCTTGCGCAAATACCTAGTAGTGATACATGGTCGACCCGATCTGGGAAGGACCCAACGTGTGTCTGATAACGGTTTATGGTCTCTAATAATGGTGCTTGGTGCTACGTGAAATATCCTGGTTACAGCTGAAGAGTCCCCTGTTCGAAGTCGGCCGATGGGGTTGTTGCATTGGTGGTGGCATGTTTTCGCTGTTCGCTTGCTGTGAGATTGTGATGGCATGCAAATGAAAACCCAACGTTTATATAGGCCAATAAGTGATGTTGCACGTGCATGTCATGTGTTGTTTCGGCGCCTGACTCTCACGCTGTGTTTTTGCGATTATTTCATCTTTTCACCAAATTTCGCAGTAGCTCATTCCTTCACACTAATCAATCCCAAACCATGCAGAAATGACCAATTAATATTTTGGTATTAATTGTATATGGATGTCGGCAACACTAGGTCAGATATTTACGCTTTTACTACTTTTGCGGGGTTTAATTTTCAGAGTATATTTTACATGTGACCGAGGTCACGTTTATCCAGTTTAATTGAAAAAAACGAGGTCAACCTTGTATGACACACGTGTGACGTACGGATGCATTACCTCACCGCCTGTATCTTCATGGGGTTAATACTGTAGGAATTACACTGGAAATAATGGATAAAACAATCTGTACATTTATTCGACGTATATATAAGTCTGCGGTGAAATCAATGGACACTACTGATAATAGCACACACAGGGACACAATCCGTTCAGCCCTCCATACACGCCACGCAAACTAATATGGTTAACATCCGTTGCAATGTATACACATTTTAACCATATCACAGTTTACGGTCACAGTCCTTTAGTTAGGCTGGAGGATGCCTGTCTCAGACAGGTGGCACTTCTTCCTCCCGACATGCACCCTCAAACCGTCACATGCGTCTGACTGCAACGCAGCCTCCCCAGATGAAACACACATATCACTGGTGCTGTTATCATCAACGAAATTGTCACAAATCCCTGTTGGACCACCCATCAGTGATCTCTGAGCTATCAGATTACCTTGTAATTTCATGTTTAGTTCCCTGGGATAGTGTTTCTGTATGACTCATACTTGTGCAGGTGCCCCAGTGAAGATGTTCACTTTATTCCTTATGAACCATTATTCCTAGGAACTGTTTTTCTCCTGTTCTAGATGTTGATCCTATACAGGACGTCTTACAGTTGTGATAGCATTTCGTGTGGGCCTTCCCACCACTTGTATAGTTTCTTGCACTCTTCTCGGCGAGGAATAGGCTTATGTGGCCAAACCTTATCCCCTTCTTTTAAAAGTCCACTCTGTGCTGTCTGGTTGTGTGTGTTTCTTCGAGTTTGAGAAGATACTTTTAAATTCTCTCGTACCTCCTTAAACGCTGCTTCCATCTTTGTCCTTATGTTATCTGTATGTTTGGCAGCATCTACAGTTACAGTGTATTTCTGCTGGACTGCCATACACAATGTCTGGAGGCAATCAAATTTCACGACCAAATGTGAGCACTCGATTATTTACAGACCGCCGTCATATACCTGGAATATTGCTGAGTGCGGCGTTAAACAACATACCAACCAACCAACCAACATACCAATCTGTTTACTGATTGTTTACAAATGTACTCAGCAGATCTCCTGGTGTCCTATTCAATCTTTCCACTTAGCTGTTTGACTGATGGTGGTAGGGAGTAGTGCGCGTCTTTTGTATTCTAAGAGTATTACACAGTGATTTGAATGCAGTCGATTCACAATTTCTTCCTTGACCAGAGTGGAGCGATTCTGGTACGCCATGTCGACACTCAAATTCAGAAAACAGTTTAATGCTTACTGTTTCTGCTTTTTGGTCTGGAATTGGATATACGTCGGCCCACTTTGTGACGTAATCCACAACCACAATGTTATATCAGTTCCCTTCTGATGTAGTTGGCAGTGGACCTGTTATATCAATAGCTCGTCTCTCCGTTGGTGTTTGACGAAATATCACTAACAAGTTGGGCTTTTAGTTTTCGATACATACCGTTGTTGACCCATCAGATTTCTTAACCAGCACTATTGGAGATGCTGGACTTGGTGAAGGCTGGATCACAGCTCGATCCAACATATCTACCACCATTTTTTTCACTTCTTGTCTATAATGAAAATGAACTCTCCTTGGTGCATGATGAACAGGTCGATGATTTCCAGTATCAATATTGCGCTTCATGATGTTAGTTCTGCCTAAATCTTTTTCCGTCTTCGAAAAAACTAAATGATATCTGCTCAAGATATCATAAGTTTTCTTCTTCTGACATTTGGAAAGATTGCTGTTAATATTTCTATCTTGTCTTGCCAGGGTTTTTACTATGTTATTTTCTTGAGGGTTCCTTCTGTATTCCTGGCTAAACAGCATACTTCCTCTTGTACCTGATCCATATCATCCATTAAAGGAATGAACATCCCAATATTGGTATTCTGTAATGGGTCTATCACCTTCTAATGTTCCCTTCAAATCATTTGTGCACTCCTTTAATTTCTCCGAATAATTTAGAATCCTCAAGCCAATCATTAAAACCCCTCTCACCTGTGTACGAATTCGGCAAAACAATTGGTCTTGAAATCCTTGTATTTCCATCTCGTTGTATTTCATTTTCCACATTCGCATTGCCAGAGGCATTTTACATCTTGAATAAGTGCCAACATTGTAGGAATTACATCGAGAACACTGGATGAAACAATCTGTACATGTATTCGACATTGTTTTGTTTTTTTACCCTACTTACTTAATGAGGGTTGGGTATCTTTGTGTCAGCTCCTATTCCGTGACGCTGGGAAAGTGCAGCATATAATTAATGAGAGTAGTTTTTATCATGGAAGATCCATGTGGACGTGAGCTCGGCGTTTTGTAAAGGATGGCCGTTGCATGCGTCATGTAAAAGAGATATAGCAGTGTTGTCTTCACGGGTCCATTGAATAACACTCCCAGCGCTACTGTCAATACTAGTATATCTTCTACTTTAGCCTTGATCACCATTTGGCATTGAGGATGTATTTTTTCAACGTACATTAATATTTTACATGCATGTGTTTCAGAGCATTTGCAATTTAGTAAATAAGGTGGTACATAATTATTATTTAAATCGCATAAAAAATACGAAAACAAGATATATATGTAATCCTAAAGTATATGTTCCACATGCAGAGCCAGGACAAAAACTGATAAAAAAGAAGAAGCTTGCCCTTACATATATGTAGAGACATCATCTGAATATGACTACTCATGTAAATGTTACGATACTGTGCCTATCTACACAAACTATTATAAAAATGGGCATAAGGTAATGAAGTCAAAGGCTATAGATATAATACGATCAGGAACAATATTAATTTATGTGGTCATTATGTGATCGAGACGGATCCCCGGGAAAAAAACACTGAACTTTTAATTAGTAAACCAGTATTTATGCAACATAAATAATACATCTCTTACATTAATACCCACTGTTTGTCTTCTTGATGAATACAAAATGATCCAGTCCATTCTTCATAAAAGCTAGACGTGTGACTATCAGACCATAACTTGTTGTTTTAAGACTGTAGGCACGAGTGGAGTGAAGGCGATATGATACCAATCCATAAATATTTCATACATGCTGACTGACACTCTTGATGGGTGTGTGATTAAAACAAATCAATACACACGCGCGTGCGTGCGTGCGTGCGTGCGTGCGTGCGTGCGTGCGTGTGTGTGTGTGTGTGTGTGTACAAAATAAGTAGTAAAACTGAGTAAGCTGTGTGATCGACTGTTGTGTAAAAACAATGCTTCAGAATGGTCGACGGCATGTCTCTGTGAACAAACACCTATAGATTATGGATAGGTCTGTTGGGTTTCTTAATACTTTATTACATTTGCTGGATAATATATTTCTTGTACATCAAAATATGTGAATGTTAAGGCTTTACTACCGTTTTTCTTTATTTAGCTGTCCCCTCGTACCAAAAACAGCCTAACTGTTTACTTACTATATCCCGCTATGTTTTTCATCTAAACTGTACATTACTATTATATCAGGCCTTAATCTTATCTTTATTTAAAACTTTCTCCTTCTTTAACACAAGCCATTGGTTTCAGTATTATTAGTAATATATCCGTATTTACATATAAACATCCATCATTTATAATTTAAAGTCAACATATTTCAGAAATAAACGACACATGGTCGTTGTTTATCGTACAATAAAACACTGCAAGAAGAATAGACCACGTGGGGCTGCGCTTGTCTGAGCTTGGCTGTCGTAGGGTGCAGACGTGTTTGGGGATAGCTCTGTAGCACGGGCCTTGCGTATTTATACAAAATATGCACATCTGAACATTTATATAGTCTCTGACAGCGATGGCGCAACCTTCTGACGATGAGTCCGTCTCTACTGTCATGGCGTCCCAGGTCAAAGCGATCAGTGATGACATTGATCATCCATCAACACCTATTAAATCTAACATGTGAATAAACTCAGTTCACTGAAACTTAAATAATTAAATAATTAATACTTCATCGCAAATAGACACATGCACCTGTGAATGTGGAGATCACCCCCAACAGTCGTGGTGGCCGTAACCTTGCATATCAAGGTTTTAAATACCGAGTGAAACAATGACGAGATCCCGCCTACACTGGAAATGTTGTATGCTGCATGTCCAACAACCGCCAACACCTCTTATGATTTTATGGCGAACCAGAGCCTTGCATAACTAATCTCATGACATTGTCCCTGAACTGGTTGAGTGACTTCCTTCCATCAACATGAAAGGATTACCCTTAGAGAAAGAAAGGATTAAAATCTAAAGATAACCTATCTACACAGTACAAGTAGTCACAACTATTTTTCTCTATTAATAAACTGTTACCTTTGGTATTCCCTGCAAAACTCACTTTGGTTATAGGGCAAAAATCAAAACCCCAAATGAGATTCTGTCTACATAGTCACAAAAGGTGATTGTAAAGATCTCAAATTCTATCAACAATTAAACACCATGGCTGTTCATATTCATTTCCAATATCCTCTTACAATTTGTGGCGAACATTGAACAACCCGCGACAATCCTGTCAATTCGGGGGTTCCCCTGGAAATGAACGCGCATCCAAATTCACTACTCTGCTACTGACGGCAAGCCACAATGGCTAAACTGGACCCTAGTGGAATGGTTCATGCCATATAAGTCCAGCAACCGAACATTAATTAAGCGTAGCCGACCTTGGGTTTATGGTCAATATGACAATAGCTGCTCATTAACTCAAGATTTACATATCATTGTTTTGATTAATCTCACCATTCATTTGATCTGTTTGTCACTTTCAACCGAAACCTATTCCCGTGTTACACGCATGACACAGGCGTGTGCAACGATTGACCCACGCGTGCTTAACGGGTTGCGCACCCGTGGCACATGAGTGTTACACGCGTTCTCAACGCGTGTAAGGGGTATGAACTCCCAGGCAGTAGTGTATATGCTTTGCCAGAAAGCAAAGCGTATGATGAGAGAGATGTTATGTATTTCGAATGTATGTATTTGCAAAACACAGGTCCTCGAACACACATACAAAATATAGTTATCGACAGCTCAGACGAGGATCTCAGTTTTCATTCAGGAGATACCTTAAATTTGAAAGGGCCTAGGCATTTCCAGTCTGATGAAGACTGAAGATGTGGTGCTAACTTACTATGGATCATAATCAAATCATAATATAGGTTTTGAACCAGCAGTTTGTTGATCCTGGCAAAGCTTACATACGAATCTTTGAATAATAGCACCTTTGACAACTGGATACGTAATGTGATTATCTTCGTGGTATTTAAACATACATACATGGAGTGATGCCGAGAATGACCTTTACTGTGACTGAGTGAATTCAATAACGCATTAAGAAGTTTGTTCACCAACTCATCATTTCGTTGGGAAATAAGAACTAATTTATTAAGTATTGGTGAGAACTCACGTTTTACATGTTGTTTCCATTCAGGAATGATGAATGTGTAATCATACGTCAATGTGTTGTACTGGCGACATTCCCTATGGTAATCTCTTTGACATGGTTCGTGGCCAAGCCTCTCAGATTCCAGACTAAGAGCATTCAGTATTCGCTGTCTCTCAGCATGATTAACTGTTTACTGCCTTGTTTGTGAAACACCCTTGCCCGACTATGATTATGAGGATCGCCATAATATTGGTAGTAAAGTTTAAAATATTGTTGGCGACACTATGTACAGAGAGTAATGTTGGCTGGATATATATGCCAACCCACGGTGGAATCATTAACTATGAGAATATCCTCATGGAATTGAGCGGAATTTCCCGAGCAGAATGTGCTGCAAACTGTGGGTCACATCCAGGGTGCTGGTCTTTCTTCTACCACGAGGGAAATTTGTCTTGTCAAATTCACTCCATGATATTTGTGGAGCCGACTGGGAATGTTAGTGACGGTACATCCTACTTCAGGAAACCGACAGGTTATTTGTGTAAAATTTAATAACGTCATATCACTAACTGAACTGGACATACGATATGGAAAGGGCATATGTGTATCTACTGTTGCATCATGTTGAAAAAGGACGCGTATGTTAACGTTACATCTTTAACATTGCTTATTTACCTTGCCCAACAGTATCATCCCTGCCAACAACATTAGCATGTGTTTCATTCCAAATATGACATATAGACCTGTTTAACACTTTTGAATTTTTTATCTGTTAAAAGCAATAGATTTTTGTATGTTTCATTCAACGCCATGGCTGACTGGTACTTCCCTTGTTTTGACTACCACTCACATCGGCCTGTGACACTTGTGACAACGCGAAGCATATTCAAAGAAATGCATTTGAGGGCCCGACTATTTGATACGCTGGTTTAGTAGCTGAAAATGAAAAAAAACCATATCTAATCTCGAAACAATACAGAGTTGTAGAGTAATACAGTATTCCGTCAAAGCATATTTCGGATTGTATAGAATGACACAAAACATTAGGCTTGGAAACAAACATTGTCATATTTCAAACCGAAAAGGTTGCAACACACAATCAGACTCAAACATAATAGGTATCAACTGAGAGCTAAGAATCAAATGCTGTGAACAAAAGTGACCTTTGTTTTAAAAGTTATTTTTGTCATCCCTTTTTAAAGCAATAATTTCTCGATTGAATATGTTTCTTTAAGTAGTTTTAAAAAGTATATTTTTTTCAGTTTGATTCCTTTGATACCCCATGCATAAATATGCCTTTTCCCCAATAAATGTATATGACTGATTAAAGTATTTGTTTCATTGCATTCCCAAAAGGCATGGGTGATGTTCCCATTGACAGCATTACAAAAGCTGTCTCAAATATTGTTTATAATTAAACTCACAGTCAAACATAAAAATAATGATTGATTGCCATTTATTACTAACTTGTTATATCATATTCATTTAATATTAATTTATCATAAAAAATTCTAGCGCCTTTAACAGGTTTCATCAGATCACTTAAGCAACTGTTCTTATACACATTCTGTAAAAAGAAAATTGTCACGTTTTCTTGATTGTTGTTTTCCATGAGTCTGGTGTATTGAACATTAAATATCTAAAGTCTAATATTGTACTTTTTATCGGATATTTTAGTTTCAGTTCTTCAAATGACATTGCTTGTCAACATTAGCACCCACAGAGAGTACATGTATATCTTTAATTGGCTCTAATGTTAATCATGCGTTATCCACCTTTCTCATATGAAGAGCTTAGGGCGAAAAGGGGCCAAAATGCACTTTGGCCCTTTTTTCATAGTATTGCATAAATAACATCCATGAGTTCTTGTCTGCCTGAAAAAATATTGTATGTTTTCGTTGATGCGTTTTTGAAATATAGCAACTTAAAATTCTATAAAAGGGCCAAAGTCAAGTTCCAAAAGGGCCAAAGTCACTTTGCTAGATTTTGGCTGTTTTAGCTCTCATTTCCGTGTGTGGTTGAGACTGAATGTCTGAGAGAGATTTTGAAAGTTTGAACACCTTTTATTTATATTTCAACCATTTCAACAAAATTAGCATTAGTTTAAATCATTGAAAAGTACTTCAATAGTATGTATTTGTACTTTATCAATCTCACATGTTAAATCCCATGCAAATGCCTGAGGGTCAAAAAGGGCCAAAATACAGACATTGGCCCTTTCCACCCTTACAGAAATTAAAAACGTAAGTTTATTCCTTTTGAATGTTTTTTATATCAACATTTATATCTCTGCTGTCAGAATGCGTTAATGTCTAGGGATTTATCGGTAAAACAAATGTTATTAACATGCATAATATTATGTGTTTTCATCACTTTTCTCAAAACAGACTCCACAAGACATTGGCCCTAAGCTCTTCAATTATTTTCTTGTCAAAGTGGGCGTTTTGCTTTTGTCTTTTTTATTGTTTCGGATAAAATTGTGAATTTTTTTGTCAAGTGATGAGACAAAGTCCCCAGGAGGGTGTGGTAGCGTCGAAAATATGTGAACCAGTTTTGACAATGCTAAAGGTTTAATGACTGTAATTTTTCCTGTTATAGTTAGATTTCCTTTTCTCCAATTTGCAAGCAATATATTTATTTCTTCTGTCTTTCCTTCTGTATTGATTATCCAGAGTTCACTTAAGTTTAGAAGAAACATAATTCCTAATACTTCATAATTCCTTATTGTGCAATTCTATTTGTAAATCTTGACATAATCGTTCATTGCCACCCGCTTTTGAGCCTATCTGTATTGCTTTTCTCTTGTCTAAATTACTGTTTAGGCCAGACATTCTTTAGAATATGTTAAGTGTTGCTCGTCTTTTAATTTACGAACTTCATTGATGACATATCTTGTTCAGGTGGTGATATGGATGTGCAGTTACATTATAATTCTAGCCCTGGTGATCATGAATTAGATATACAGCCTGACTATTCTTGCATAAACAAATCTGTTGTTATACAATGTCACCTAGGGCCAACTTTATAACAAAGCATATACAATGACATGAAGCAAACTGTCGGGCTTAGGCATATATACACTTCTAGAAACCTTTGTCAAATTCATGATCAGTGATGCTGATACAAAAATCATATATCACAATGTCAGTAATGGGCATTGAATATGTAACTTTGGTCAGTTAATTGAACAGTTCGATCAAGTCTCAAGTGAAGTCAAGTAATTTAATTCTCAAAACCATCAATGGTGGTACAAGAGCTGATTTTACAGAATATTTACAATTATGCACATAATTACACGTAATGAAAGACAGACACATTAGTTCGGGTTCAATATACAGCATTATTATATACATTATTTCTTTTTTTATATTTTAGTCTTGCAGGACAAAACACACGTTTATATTTAAAAACACTTGGCAATGTAAAATCTTTTCCCTGTAAATGCATATATCTATGAGAGCTAAAATTAAAATAGATAGAGAGTGAGTGAGGAAGTGAGTATTGTTTTACGCCGCCTTTAGCAATATTCCAGCAATATCACAGCGGGGGACACCATAAATGGTCTTCACACATTGTGCCCATGTGGGGAATCAAACCCGGGTCTTCAGCATGACGAGCGAACGTTTTAACCACAAGGCTACCCCACCGCCCCAAAAATAGATGGAGAAGCACACAGACGGCATGTTGTGTCCCCACGGTCAATTATAATCAGAGGTTCTGTCTTTAGTAAGTAAAGGCATTGATATGTTGTGGGGAAGTAATAAATATTTTTCGAAAGGAGGAGATTCTTTAAACGAAGAATACAATAAACCCTTGTAACTATAGGATGTATAATTCCTCCATGATGGTATAAAATGATCTCGTAGTACAGAGGTGAGGTGAAATTGGGTGTAACGTCGCGTCCAAGATTATTGTACTTATATAGCGACGTGCATGCACGTGTGTGTGTGGCTGCTTGTACTAGTCTGGACTGATGCTGATTTATAGTGCTATCCCACTGAGATACCTTGCCGCAGTTTATCATGAATACCCCACGCAGACACAGTATACTGACCTCGAGCCGACCAGTCCTTGTTTTAAGCCCCTAAATAAGTACCATCTTTTAACGTCTTTTGGTATGACGCGGCCGGTGATCGAACCCCGGACCTTCCGTCGTAGTACAGTTTCAACTGAGATTTCGGTAAAGGTATTAGAATTTTGGAATACTGCACAAAGTCCAAAGTGATCCCAAATTGTCATTACATTAGATAACCAATACTTTTTGTTTTTATTTATACCATTATCAAGTTTAAGAAACTTCAAGATCGTAAAGGAGACTGTGTTTAATCCTTTTTTCGGTCATCTTCTCGAGGCAAGGGCATTAACCGACTACAAAAGCCTTGCCGAACTAGGCTAGAATTTCCAGGTTCGGTCGTAGCCCTATTACGAGTTACGCCCTTTTCATGTCCCTCCTATTGACTAATTAGATTCTATCACTCATATTACTTGCATTTGCTTCAAGCAAAATGGCGGCGCCCAGTCTAAACGATCTGATCGATAATCAAGATATATTATATTAAAACGGATCTTACGCAGGAAAGTGCATCAAACCACTTGAGCACCTTTATTAAAAACATGGAAAGATTTGAAATCCATGTAGTTCGTTGCGCGATTTTGATTGGACTATGCAGACTCGTTAGTCCAGCCAAAATGTAACTCTGGAATGCCAACCTAGTTCGGTAAGGGTGTGAACTAAACGTTTATAGGCAATTAACGTTCTTAAGGCAATTAAGATGTTTTCAGTTGATATGTTTTACCGATAAGTAATAATTTATTTTGAAATTTGGATTCTTCTGTGTTATCTTCCCCGTTCGCCATATACTAGCAAATTTGGAGTAGAGTTCCTAAAACCAGTTATTATATTCTTAAATTCTTGGTTTTCACATCCCCAGATTTCACAATACAGCAGTATTGGCAGTACCATTATCCCAACAGCCTTGATTGTGCAGTCTATTGATAGACTGACTTCGTTGTTGCTCTTTTCAGAAGAAAATAATTAATAGTTGTTAGTGTTTGTTCCTATAAAAAATTTAAATCTAGATAATTATAAACATCTTTAATTTCAGTTTAGTCTACTCCGAAGCAAAAAGTCAATCGACAGTTGTTGGCTGGCTCGCCGCCAAACTACTTTCATCTTTGATGGATTAAGAAATGATTTCAATTTGGAGCAGTCTCATGCAAATGCAGCTAACGACTTTGTAAAGATTTGGGGTTATCGCCAAATATAACTGTTTCCTCTGACATAAAGGAGAATTAACATTTTAACATTAATAATAACTTATCATCTTTAGAGCATTCACTATGTACACCATTACATTCGTGAGTTAACGGGTATGTTTTCAAGTTTTTTACGTACAGTGAAAATAATAATGGTGACAACTTTTTATCTTTTGTCTCACGCCCGAAAAACTGTGGAAATATTCTGCGGAAGTATTATTTACAAGAACACACGACTTCATATTATCATACAGACATCTTTATAATTATCAACTTGTTATTATTATGGATCGTTGCTCATAACTTACTCAATGGGTTGACTCCTCCAGACTCGATTACTTACAAACCGCCGCCATGTACATGGACTAATGCTGAGAGTGGTGTTAAACACACACTCGCATGCACGCACACACGCACCCACAACTCTTTCATAAACGTATAAACTGTGCCTATTCATCATGTCAAAGCCATTTGGGGATTCCAGAATAAGTCCAGACATTTCATGTTTGACGACGGATCAAATCAAAATGGACATCGGGTAGCCAGTCTTTATGTTGATTCCGGTGACTTGGATCAATGCTCATGATCATGCTACCCATGACTGGTTTGCCTGGTCTAGACTCTATTATGAAGCGACCGTCGTGACACAGATATATATAAAATGCAGACTATGGCATTGAACAACATGCCCTTACTCAATAATGCTTAATGCTAACCCAAACATTTTTAGGATATGATGAAAAAGCTAAAACAGTGGTAACTTCAAAAATCAGTTACCATTACCTTTATATTCAGGATTTAAACTTCGCAAAAGCATTATGTACGGTATAAATGTGTCCCATACGTCATACTCTTCTTTTCAGAATGTTCTGTAGGCCCCACGGTTGAACACAGCATGAAGTTGTTCGATCCCACACAAGAACCTTATATTGCCGGCGAGGTGGTGACCTATGACTGTGATACAGGTCGGTTACCAGACACAGAGGATGATGTTACCTGTCTCATCAGTGGAAATTGGACATCTATGATTTGCAAACGTGAGCGAAAAGTTTAATTGGCACAGAATAGTGTTTACCTCCACTGCACTGTTAAATTTAAAGCAATGAGTGTTTTTCGAGATATGTGAAATATCCAAATTAGGATGAATCAGCATGTTCCTCAGCATTAATAGTCTTCAGTGATGTCTTGTAGTTTGATAGACTATATTAAGTACTGGAAAAGAGAGTTTTTTTCGCTGGCTTAGAAAAAGGGCAGGCTTTTTTTCGAAACTTGGTTTACCAATCCAACAAATTGTAATGTTAAAAGAAGAAGAAAACTAGTGTGTCATTTTTCCACCAAACACCCACGATTTGTACTCAGCAATTACAATCCTTCAATGTGTTACCGTGCCCCGAACTTTTCACAATAATATTCTTGTCACGACTATTTAGTATTTCAGTTGTAGACTGCTTTTGATTTCCTTTGCCTGTGTCATCTGAGTTGGTATCATGTCTTTGTTGATATATGTGGAAAGATGGCAACTACGTTATGAAATAGCATAATTCAAGAAGGATGGGAAAACAAGTGTTTCCCGTATGAAATAGACCAAACTTCTTGTTCAAAATATGGATAACCAATAAAAAAGGAATTTGAACAGAAGAAGGAAAGCAGTGTTTTTATTTCAACCTAACAACCTTGACTTTTTAGGCCAACGATTTGTTCCATGTGTTTAATCTTAGTCACACTTTGACTATATTTAGTGTATAACATGTATATGCGTTCATAGGTCCTTCCACATGTGCAGAGGTAAAGCGCTGTGAGAGCGGTCGCACTGATGGAGACTACTGGCTCTACCCTCCTACGTTTAATGGACAAAAGGCCAGGATTTATTGCCATGGAGTGTCAGGTAACTCCCCGGCCGAGTATGTGTCACTCGGGACTCCCAACAGTGGACACTATCCGAACACGAAGAGAGCAGACTGTGGGTCAACGGGAACGTGGCCAGATATAGGCGGTGATACAACGTTTACCAAGATAAAGGTCAACACTGAAGTAAGTGACGTTCTTCAGTGATTTGTTTGTTTGTTGTTTAACGCCGCGTTCAGCACTATTCCAACTATATTACGGGCGGTCTGTAAATAATCGAGTCTGGACCAGACAATCAAGTGATTGAAATCATGAGGATCGATCCGCGCAATTGGGATACGATGACATGCATCAACCAAGTCAGCGAGCCTGACCCTCCGATCCCGTTAGTCACCTCTTACGACATCATAGTCGCCTCCTTCAGTGAATGTGAAGTGAGGAGCTTATGACGGTCTGCTGAGCAAAACGAAAGAACGAACGTTTTCTCTACAGGGTTATAAAGTAACCTATTTCAACATTGTGTTCAACCTTTTGCTTTTTAGTCTAGTTTCAAGGAGAGATTTATTCAGAAGGATCATTATAATATAGGTGATAAACACATCGTTGTCCAGAATGGTCGGCGTAATGAAGTAATCCATGCACGACTTTTATATTCAATTCGTCTGTATGTATAACGACATGAATACAAAACTTTCTCGGTACTTTTCTGCAGAAACTCTTTTATACCGTGAGAAAACCAAACGGTAATCAGGAATGTAATGTCTGCAAGAAGTCGACTGGGTTCATTTCCGGACTTTTAACTGCGTATGAATACATTTTTTGATGGGTATCTGTTCGTCTCAATTCCAAATTTGAAAACGAACTGTACCATTCGGTTTGGCAAAATGTAACACTGATACAATATTAAGTTTGATCAACCAGAAGAACCTCGATTCAGTTGTTTTTGTCCATATTCTGCTAAACAAATGGAAGCAGTTATCAAGGAAGAATAAGACGTGAATTTGAAAAGTATACATATATGAAATCGAAGTTAAAAACCTCTATATTTAAATCATAGTTGGTTTATAAGCATGCTCACTTGTCACAATCAGAAAGGGGGCACGGGTGGCCCAGTCGTCTAATGCGCCGCGTTTCGCTGTGCAGAGTTGCGTCCCTTGGGCACACAAGAAACCTATAATTGTGGGTTCGAATCACGGTTCGCCCCGATAATCTGTCTAGGTTTGTCAGCACCATACCCGTGCTCGTAGGTTTCATCGAAGTGGTAAACGTCTGGGACCTCCATCACTTCGGGCTTTCCTCCCACATAAAGCTGACACGCCGCGATATAACTGGAATACTGTTAAAAACGGCGTTAAACCCAACTCACTCACTCACTCACTCACAATCAGAAAACAAACCTGAAGGCTTTGGTTGCAGTGACATAGGTTGAGACTGATATTTTCAGTATATGTAAAGGGCGAATTTAGGAATCAGTAAATCTTGTTTCATCTGCTCACATGTGCCTGCTTCATGTACCCAAACCATGATGTTCACCATTATATTTGAACCACTTCAACATACATTCCTAGGGATAATGAAGCGACCTTTATGATGATGTGTTCACACCACTACTATGATGGTTGGAAGTCTTAGCATTGTGACGCGATAGCGATGATGTGGCAGTACGTAGCGCCGAAAGTCAACTTGACTAAATTGTACACTTTCTACATATTTTTTCGTCAAGCATATATTTGTTTTGTCAGGCGATTGTTCAGTGTTATGACCTATAATTTTGTGGCCTTGACACAGTGGTCACCATGTATTTTACTCATTTTTTGTGCGTTCTGAAATAGATTTCATCATATTTGAGAAGGCGCCGTATACTCGCTAATGTGTTAACGGTGGCCATTGGTATATGCGTTGATGACCAGACTACCGATAGATTGTTGTACTCATAAGCAAGGCTTTTGTGTATATTTTAACGCATATTAATTTTGAGTTATCGAATGAGATTATATACCTGATTTAAATCTTATTTTGCTAAATGAAGCAAGCATTCCTCACTGTCATGGTAGATTGTATCATGACGTTATGACATTCAAGTGTGACAGTCTCAAAACTGTGAGAGTGCTAAGAGCATTACTGATAACTTTTGTATTATACAATATCGATGAACATTAATTTTGCCCCCTAATTTGAAAATACATAATTCTATGTTCTACAATTTCAGAAGATTTCCGGGTTTAGATTCAACAACCTTTTTTAATTGATCAGATTGCCGCCACATGCATTGCGCGGTGTTTTTAGTGGACACACAGAAAACAAAAATGTTATTCTTCATACTGAGCTTGTGAAACCCTGCTTTGAACAGTATTTCAGATTATCACGACACGTTAGCCTTATGCCAAAAGCCCCAACAGATGTCTTACCACATACGGATGGTTTTTAAAATGCGTATTTTAAGTTTGGTGTGGTTGGCAAGTTTAATTTTGGTATTAGGTTTAAAATAGATTGCCAAGATCTCTTCCGAAAATCACATACATATATAGTCGTTGTTTTGTCGCACATTTGCACATTTTCTTAACATATCCATGAAGATGAAACACAATCAGACATGTCACAGAGCCCCCTATACCAATGATGTTCTGTTATTTTCAGCTTTACATTGTATATATTGCTAGCAATACCACATAAACAATTTTTTTCTGATAATGTTTGGGGTACATTGCCATTAAAGTAAATGGTACATAGTGAATATTCCAGTAATCAGAAGAAAATACAGCGATTGGGCATCACAACTGTATCAATGTACCAATGATAAACGTGTCATATGCAATCAAAGAGTGTTCAAACAAAGCTGGTAAATTATTGTACATATTCCAACAGACAACGGAGATTGTGTCTGGTGATCATCAGTTCGCTACATCAACGAAGATCCTGTACCCTTATGGGGAGGCCCAAGATTGTTACACAAACCACGAGTCAAACAACAATTGTGGACCTCTTGGGACGTTCGCTATCGACACCACAGGCACTGGGATGAGAGTTGATCTTCAGGTGAGTTCTTAGGGGACCCATTTTATTCATGATAGCGTGTTTGAATCGATTATCATGACACATTAGTTCTCATTAACATTGACCTGAATACAAGCATTTGTCAGGTGTAATGAAATGAATATTCATGCGTGATAAATACCAGATACCAATGTCACAAGCAGTGTCGATGCCATTCATTCCCAAAAGGTTTGTTAAGTAATTCTAACTTGATACATGTATCATTAGTCAGGAAACACAATTATCTTCCTCTAGGTTAGCTAGAAACATTGGTCATTTTGGTTCAATCTTGTCGTGTCACCCTGGGCAAGTGAATTTGTTCAAATGTGCCTATGTTCACCCAGCAGGCAATGGGTACCCGATATATGAGGTGGATGTAGAACCTTCTAGCGCCCCAAGGCACCCTGGGTTGTATACTCGGCAGGGAGCTGAGAATGATAACTGCAATATGAACGGATCCACTTGGCGGGGAACATATAAAACCGCATTTGATTAGATACCAGTACCTGGATACCTGCGCTATTTACATGTATAATATTATAATGATAATAACATAGACATGTGTTTCCCCAAACCGTAATGTAAGGTATTTATTAAATCGTTAGAATACATGTGTTTTCTGTACTAGGCCATCATGTCACAGTGGCCAAGAGCCATATTGTTATTGTACAATCTGTTATTGTCATTATCTTTTATCATTCCGCCGTTTTTTACCAGCTATATTTCAAGAACAAGTCGTCCGATCCTGTCACCAGCAGGAGGACCAGTGCATATCAAGATCAAAACTTGGGACTAAAGGCAGAAAATTAATCCATTTAAGATGACATTGTTTATGCTCCCCAGCAGCCTATTCAGCTGTCAAACTTGGCAAGCTTTGCAGCATCAAATGCCCCTTTTTTGTCTTTGACTTATCTGAATAATTGCGTTGTTCGGCAGACATATTGGATTTAATGTTTTCAAATTTCATTTTGAACTCTTTTGGGGTAATTGTCTTCTAAAATGTCTGGTACAAGTCAAAATTAGAGGCATCGGAAATCATTTGTGTCACACACATATATACTTCAGATATGTCCTCCAAAGCGTTACTAAGACCTCGAATGTTGTAACCTTGTTCAAACAAACTTTGGGCATGTGTCAAATGTCGCTCTTTGAAACTATCTCCGTAAAAAGTCGTGAAATGTTGGCATCAAAGGATAGATCTGCTGGAATCTATAGCTCGTTATAAGGGAATGATAACTATTGGAATATTAAAGTCATCTCTCCTGTCTTTTAGTCTGAATCTCAATTCGTAGATATTTACTATTAAACATAAATAAGATGATGCGGTTTCACTGGTCCGTCTTATCTCTAGCTCATGTGGGTAAATCAGTGGATGGAAATTGGCCTTTTGGAACATTTATGAAGGATATCATCGATCTACCTGAAGCTGAATATGAACTTCTTGGACAATTGCCTTCGTTTGCTTTTTGTTAATCCGAGAATCTATTCTAACTCGTATGCATAAAGAAAGGAGTGGAGCCCAATTGGTGCCTACTTCTTGCCCAAATGTCTTCTACCCCAAATTCACATCAATATGGAAGTCCATTTTTATAGCAACTGTTTTCTCAAGAAACTTCTGATGACATTTACGTTCTTTGTTGACAATTGCGTGTATCCTAAATGTTTGGAGATAGCTCATTGTGTCTGAACTTACATCAAGCTTGAAGGGAATTCACCTGATCAAGCAAAAAAATCCTGTTGCATTACGTAAGTGTTTCCGAAACATGATACGACGAGACATTGAATTAGCAGAAGTCATTTCAAAATAACAAGTCGCAATCTGTCATCAAATTTAAGATATGGATGCGTGTTGAATCTACCATAAAACAATCAAAATGTCAAAACTGTTGTACTTGGCATGTTGGTAGTTGGGGGGCATTTATGAAAAGGTAGTGATGAGGTTGTGTCTGTTTTGTGACACCACCTTTCCGAATAGGTCCCCAACACCCCATTCCTGTGATGCGCGCAGACTTGGCCTTGTTGGTCACTGTGCAATCGTTGACCTTGGCCCCTTGCTGCTGCTAATACAGCAGGTGTGCCTGGCTCGTTTAATTGCAGGCCGTCAGAATCTCTGAAGACAAAGTACTGTATGTAAAATATCATTCACTCAGTTGTCATATTCTGTATCTTCAGGTTAAATGGGTTGTACATGGATGGAAGCCATGGGCGATATTTAGTCGCTCTAACGATGGACTTGTCATTAACTTGAACTGTGGAGGTTTCTGCGGCTGGTGTAGGGCCGACAGACCATTTGTTTTGCAACCATATCCACTCCAAGGTACGTCTACTGAATGCTAATTAATTATTGCAAAAATGGATCTTTAAAAGAATTAACCGGTATAGTTCAGCGTCATAGCGATGAAATCTTCAACAAAATGTCGTGATTACAATATTCCATAAACAAGAACATTGCTGTCTCTATTATGTTGTTATTAGTTTTAAATGTATTCTATGGCATCGACCTCTCACCAATGAATGAAGAATCACAATATAACTTCATTTGTCTGGCACATATTATGCTTTGTATACGTGTAAATGGCTTTGGGGGCGGTCGGGTAGCGTAGTGGTTGAAGTGCCGAAGACCAGGGTTCGAATCCCAACATGGGTACAATGTGTGAAGTCCATTCCTGGTGTCCCCTCCCGTGATATTGCTGGAATATTGCTAACAGCAGCGTAAAACCATACAAACTCATTCATTCACTCACTCACTCACTCACTCACTCACTCACCCAAATGGCTTCATCATGCCAGTGAAATACACACCTCATGACAATAGCTTATACATGTTTTCTGAAAATATTTCCTTCGTTTTAAAATTGGTTTTTAATCAAAATACAGATGGAGAATATACATCAACATACTTAACGAAATATCTTTGCTAGCAGCATCGTTCCATCAATGTATGCTTTCGGAAATTATTACCTTCCTTTTAACATTAATTTTCTATCAATATATCAAGGTGATTAACATGAGTATTATTGTAGAAATACATACATGGGGTGTTTTATACTGTTTGCAGAGCCTGACATCGCCACAGCCACCAGTTTGACATGTGACTGAACTGGACTTTCACTGGCTTCGAGGTCAACAGCAATAATTATCACCCGCATCTTTATATAGGAATTATTCGTAAATATTATGATCCTCAAATTGAGAAAATGAGAAAAGGAATACAGACACTTAGTAAAATGAAGCTCCATGTATTGGAGTGATAGTTTTGGTAATAAACACACAACCATTAGCATGCGTAATTTGTTTTACGTCTACATGCAGTGTATTTCATGGCGGTATACAGTAGAATATGGTATAGTACAATATAACGAAGCCATAAATTATCAAGCGACTTGCTTGACACTGTTTCTCATAGAAATTGACGAATTGCGTTGTTAACAAACGTCCTTCAGCAAAACTGGGACTGTGCCATAGAAAAAGGATCATCGATCAAATTCATGCCAGGAGGACTTCAAAATCAACCTCTTCAAATGAGCTTACGACAGCGCGCTCTTTAAAATTTAAACAAAACCTGAAAGGAACCACATTTCGATGGGGCTGTTTATTTATCAGTTGAAACATTTATCTTTAGTCTATAACCATATACAGAGGTGTATATCCTTATGTTACTTAAAGCCACACCCAGCTATAATCCAGCTAGAGTTATGACGGCGGCCTGAAAATATTCGGGCTTGATCCTGCCAAATATGTAATCATTTGCAACGTCCCACGCAATTGTCTCTTTGTGTATGCCAGCACATCCAAGTGGTTTTTATTTGTTTGTTTGTTGTTTAACGCCACACTCAGAAACATTCCAGCTGTATGATGGAGGTCTGTAAATAACCGAGACTGGACCAAAACAAAAAGTCCAGTGATTGACATCATGAGCATCGATCTACGAAATTGGGATTAAGACAGTTCTAACCCTTATTGGGGCGGTCGGGTAGCCTAGTGGTTAAAGCGTTCGCTCGTCACGCCGAAGCCCCGGGTTCGATTCCCGACATGGGTACAATGTGTGAAGCCCATTTCTGGTGTCCCCCGCCGTGATTTTGCTGGAATATTGCTAAAAGCGGGGTAAAACCATACTCACTCACTCACTCTTACCCGTATGTTCATGGGTTGGAACTGGTACAAAGCTTGGTGACCAGCTGTTGATAACGTTCTGTGTGATGATTAGCTGAATGTGTAGGTTACGCAAAATAACACAAACGGGAAATTAAATTGGAATGATAATTATAAAAAATGTCAGAGACGGGCCGTGACATCAAAACCAAATACTCACAGGTCAAAAGACAGGTGCAGACCTTTTATGTCTATTTCCGACACCACTCTGATACAAATATTTCAATAACGTCAAACATGTTCCAGAGATTGAAATAAAAGAAAAACATAACACTAACGTCACATATGACATGTCGCGAATATCTTATTAATAATATCGTAGGTCTATACTTAATCTTTTCTACTTTATGACAAAAACATTGACGCTAAATGAATGATACTAACGATATTGCCATCCCGAAACACATGAAATATATTTTCATTTGCGTACCCAAACATTGATTAAGGAAAACTTCATCGATCATTTCATCTAACAAAAGGTGAACAATAGTTGATGTATTTGAACCACGGCCAAGGATCGTCCACTGCTTAATCTGATCCCATCTATCAAACATTGATGATCCTATGTGCAGCCAACCGAAACACGACATTCTCATGAGAATAACCGTCAATAGAATAGCCCAAGCAGTTTCTACCAGTCACCAAAGCTCGTAGTCTCACCATGAGTAGACAAATACCATTTACATATTTAACATATGGCAATGAAAGGACGTGATGAAAAAAAACATGTTAGTAGCCTTCAATCAGTTTAATTTGTTAGTGTTATTGTTAGGGGGTGTTTTGTGACACTTCATGTTAAGGTAAAGTGTGAAGGAGCTGCAAATAGGACGCCACGCCTTCTCAGATGTCTTTATTATACATCGTATTTTTTTAAATAATTGTTTAATGGATGTCCTAAAAACATAATGCTATATGTATCTAAAATGAATTGTATGTGTTTTCATTTCAGAGTAAAACAAGGTGTGTTTAGTCAGTAAAATATATTGAATAAAATATTCTGTCTCAAGTAATATTAGTTGGAAGAGTCCATATACGTTTGGTTAAGCCCAGGAGAAGTGACATATGTTTACATACCATGTTCTATTCCCTTGTTGATGAAAGTGTAAAGCCCATCGATAGTGTACTTGCCGTGACCTGACTGGGATATAATCAAAAATATCTTTGGATGCCACAACTGAACCGTTTTCGTATATTAAATATCCTTAGAAATTTGCGGATGAATTACATTCACGGCATGTGACCAACAGCCATATGTACTTGCACTTCGTTAAGCTTTGTGGTGACTCGCTTATGCATTACAAACCAACGTCATGAGGAGCAACAGCATGCATAATGGACTACCTGTGTCCCCATGGAATAATGGAATAAGGACACAAGATCTGATTCTTCTATTCAGAGCAATTCATTATGCATGAGTACTGACATATTCTACATAAATCTCCTTGGTACATCTACACTTACTCGAGTTTATATTTTTTAAAATTTTATTGTTTGTCTGTCTGTCCCCAACGAAGGAACGAAAATGCCACAGAATGGCTGAAAATGTATGACATCGAGTTTATTTTTAGCAATTATTTTAGGCTGTTGCTGTTCCTATGCGTGTTGTATCATATCGAAGAATGATAAGGTCATTGATGTTTATAGTGTCTTAATGAATTATACAGGTACAACCATCTTTATGAAAACTGCCCCGTCCTGAAACCTCTCGATTTGGAAGGCTTCTTAGTCACTAGCTGCAGTCATGACAGTGCTCAACATTTTACCAACGCTTCAATAACTTTCTGCTAAATAACAGTAACTGCACCATGTATTTGCATATGATTGTTGTAATGCAGATGCCCACTGCACACTGAGGCCTCAAACTAATTTCCAAAACAAGAATAATCGAACCTCATTATCACTCACCGAGTAAACTCGAATCTTTCGATATATAAAGATGTAAAAATTCAACCTGTGTATTGAATAATAAACACATCAGATGGTATACATGTATATATCGTTAGAAGATGTGTCCATATTGTACAATGATACTACAGTTCGGAGATTAACCTCAAATTTGAGGTAGACGAATTACAGATAAAGTGCTTCGTTCTAAGTTAAAATGAGAGAAATCTAATCTGTAGTTAGACTACCTCAAGCTTTAAACAGCAGGTTTATGTTCATTCTACCATGAGGACAAGAACTCTTTGACAACAGTGCTCTGTGAACAGGCATACTCACACATAGTGCAATAGGCCATCCATCTTAAATTCTGCCGAAATGGGTCATAGGCTGTGACAAACATAAACAATATTACTAAAGTTCAAGGTAAATTATGGGGGCATGGGCGACACAATGTGTTGTGCACATTTGCGCCCCTTGGTCAGGTGATCGTGGGAATCCCGTTTAGCCAAGAGTATGTTTCCTGGTTTTTCATCATTATACCTGTACTCGTACTCTTGTTCAAAGTGGTAAAACCTGCATCACTTCGGGATTTTCCCCCACTTGAAACTGACATGCTGTGATATGGAATATGGAATACTTTTTAAAGCAGCGTCAAACCAAACCCACTCACGTAAGATTAATTCCTTATATTTGTGACTACACAATGGTTACAATACATAGTTTTACAAAAGGAATTGATGAAATAACCATCATAGAGGTATATTTATACCATTCCAACCTGTTGCATATTTGCACTGGTTGGACTCATTTCTTGAACATCAGCATGACATCTTCCATAGTGGAGGTCAAAGGTTATAGAAATGGTGATAAAGAAATGCTCAACTAATTTTCTTTTACAAATCATTAGGAAGTTGTGATTTTGTACTAGTTGGTGTGAAGTAATTCCCCAGTAACAGAAATACATAGTCAGGTTGACTAGCTCTCCAAACCAAACTTCGACATGCCTGAACTTGACCTACCCCCGTTACTCTTCACGTGCCATGGATGCCGAAATAGTTGTTCAAGGTGACCGTGCTGTATACAAATTGCATAAATCCACGGGATCAAGGCAATTTGTTAATAGAACCGAATTATGTTCACAACTAACATGATGATTCACTGATGAGCCTGTTGGCACAACCTAAATGCAAACGGCACCGTCCTGAAGCGTGTCTGAAAACCGCAGTTTTTTACTGCAAGCGAGTCGGCATTGTGCCACACGAGAGAATGCTCATTTTGGGGACCGATGATCGAATGGAATTAGATACATGACACATGATTTGACTAATCCGAGACAAACATTCTTCAGTGTCAATTTATGCATTATAGTCCACTATTATAAACCTCTTCTTTCGTGTGATGTTTCTATGTAATCGTCATGCAACACTTGAATACTGGATTCTGTCAACAAAACTGTTCACGACATAAGCACATTTTAAAAATAAAAATACAATAATTTCTGTCCTTCTCTATTTGGGATTTACCGGCAGAATACGGACATAAAATATTCGCCAGGAAATATCTTTAAAACGTAAATAATTATTCACATGTTTGATGCACATCTGAGACCCGATCGTAGAGCGGTAATGCCAGTGGCTTTGCAATCAGATTGCAATGAGTTTGAAAATCCACCTAGATCGGATAACATTCATTCGTTATTGAATTGCTACCACATGCCAAGATTGACAGGAAATCAGCGACACCAAGCCCTTGGACGATTGCAAACTGGACAAACCGCCCGGCAAGTAGCCAATGCATTTCAAGTCCACATAAGGACAATATACAGGCTCCAGCAACGGTACCAGACCACCAACACTACAGATGACCGACCACGTAGTGGAAGACCAAGGGTCACCACCCGACGTCAGGATTGTCAGATTGTGCGACAGCATCTTTAAGATTGCTTTGTTACTGCTGCGGAAACTGCTCGACAGACCATGGGGACACATTAAGGCGGACACCGCGCGTCGACGATTGACGAGTAGACACCTCCACTGTCACAGGCCAGACCGAGGACCCATTCTGACACCACGTCATAACCCGGACCGGGTTTTCAGTGGGCAACACAGCACCAGCATTGGCGCCACCAGCAGTGGAGAAGAGTCCCCTTCTCAGACAAGAGCCGTTGCTGTATCTCAACAGCAGATGGCAGAGAGAGAGAGGGAGTCTGTCGACGCCGTGGGAAACGTTATTCGGATGCTCGTGCTGTTGAGAGAAACTCGTGGGGTGGTCCGAGCATCATGGCGTGGGGTGGAATTGGTCTTGCACAGAGGGTCGGCCCCGTGGTCTTCTTGAACAACGATCAAGGGAGAGGCAATGGTGTCACAGCAGCTCGGTACATTGATCAACTCTTGAGACCACACGCCATACCTCATATGGCACGTCGCCGCAACCACGAGTTTCAGCATGATGACGCCCGTGCCCACACTACAACAAGAGACTTCCTCTAGCAGAATAACATCAGAACCATTCAGTGGCCTGCCCTCAGTCCCGATTTAATTCCCATTGAGCACCTGTGGGACGAGATTCAAAGACGGCTGAATGACGTCAGACCAAGGCCGACAACTGCAGCTGAACTGCGTCAGGCATTCCTCAGAGTGTGGGATCAAGTGCCTATGGCCTTCATCAAACGCCTCATCCATTCCATATATCGACGCTGCACGGCAGTCATCAATCCAAATGGCGGACACACGAGATACTGACTTGTGATGCCATGTTGTCAGAGACTAGTGTTGTGTTTCACTTTAAGAACATTAGACACTTTAATTTCAACCTTGATGATCAGTTTTGCCAAGTTTCATCTTTTTAATATATCTCAAAGTATGTTTACAGTGTTTGGACAAATAAAGTGTCTCATATATCTATCCATGATGACGTTTCTTTTGCGGTTCAGTGTATTATACTTCTACTGTGGACATGCAAAGAATATATCTAGCCACATTGCCACGGTTATAATAAGAGTATCCATGGAAACGAGACCAACGTTATAAAGGCTTTTGTTATATTGAATATTCTGAAAAATGACCGCATTCGCTGTGCAAACTTGCGTCTCACAGTATTGACAGAATCTGCTTGACATGTGTTTGAATACCCGATTCGCCTGCCTTGTAATCGTTGGGTTGTCAGTACCATACCCGTGCTCGTAGTTGGGTTGTGACGTTTACAACCTGTGCGACCTCGACCTTTCATGACACCGTTGTGAACTGAAATACTTTTCAAAAGCGGCGTAAAGTCAAACTCACTCACTCACACCCTGAGCTGAAGATAGACAGACACAGCAAACACAGATGCAAACTATGAACGATGCGCCGTTAGACGCAAGAAAAATACCGACACGAAAGAGGATTTCTGGTTTTAATGCTGAAACGAACACACTACAATGATATGCATCATCCACGAATATAATCCATATGACCTGTGCACGTGTGATTGCAGCGTCTTCTCGGTGAGCGAAAGGTTGGTGGTTCGATACGTTAAAAGATCATTATCATGGTATTTGTTGTTAGCCTGCCTGGTGTTCGGCATAAAGGCTAAAACACAAGGACTGGACAACTCGTGGTCTGTATACAGTGTCTGAATGGGGTATACATATCAAACTGCGGCATGTTATCTCAGTGTGCTAGTACTATAAAAGCAGCATTAGTTTGGACTTATACACGCAGCATATACATACATAGAGCGTCTGTCCGGAGAGCACAAAGTCGTGGTTTCGGCATTCAGGGACTTAGACAAGGACTGGTCAGCTCGGAGTCAGTATAAGGTGTTTGAGTTGGGTATTCATTTTAATCTGTGGCATGGTATCTCAGCACTATTAAGTGACTCGGCATTAGTCCAGACGAGAACAACAGCAACACACACACACACACACACACACACACACACACACACACACACACACCATATGCATGCAATATTCTTGAAGGTGACGTTAAACTCCATTTCACCTCACCTCACGTAGGTATGTAAGTGCAATGATCCCCCTTTCGCCTCACCTATTTAATCCACGGAGGGTACTCAGTCATAGCCAGGAAGGGTCCTTGTTTCAAATTTGCTGTAGGAACATTATGTACAACAACTCTTGAGAAAGTGTCGAACCAATGCAGAAGCTACGCTCGGTGATAACTTCTTCAGTAGATACATCAGTAACAGCTGGCCACGATTACAAAATACATTTCCATTTTCACTCTTCGAAAGCTTGGGCGCCCTCTGTGTCTGTCAAAACAAGATTGAGTTGTTAGTGTGTATATATGCTCAAAGTATATCTGAAAAAATGTGATGTGAATAGTGATATTTTTGGCTCCTCATCAGGGTACAAATGCATGTTGTTTGTGATGGGTGTGCGTCTGTGGAACAGGAAGGTATTCACAAACACATGTTTGATAGAGTCACAAACATATGCTCATAATAGAGTCGAAAACGCTCTTAGCAATGATTCCGTATTAGACGAAAACATACAACGCAGAGCACCCCCCCCCCCCCCCAACCAACGCCATCACACACACGCCCCCCCCAAAAAAAACACACAAAAAAACAAAAAAAAACAACAACAAACAAACAAAAAACAAAACACAAAAAACAAAACAATAACAAAACACACACACGCAGACCCACAAAGCATATATTGAGGTCGCAAGAGTTTGTAAGGGTATAAGGGGTTAATACAGTCTGATTGGGTGATTGAAAGTCATACATGGAAATACAACTTTAAATCGGTTTCGACAATGCATATTAGATTAACTCATTTGTTTAAAACAATTCATAAGTAATGTGCCTTTTCGGTGCTTTGAAAGGTATAGTCCTTGTCACTTGAAGGAGAATGATGAAATATCGCAATCATTAATCAACAAAGACAGCTATATGTGTACTAATACTTTTAAAGTGAAAACAAGCCATTCCGCCAATAAATGATATTACTTAATAAATGACCAAAAAGGCAGAGTGGTAAACATTATCGTAGAGTTTTGATCACGTGGTTACAATCCAACTGCGAGTGACTATATTGAGCATCGCGTGCAGAGTAGGTACATTATCTGCACGAACTGAAGGAAAAACACGCGTAGATGTAGTATTTAAAGCGCATGTGCCCAAGGTCATCACTCGCAGTCATCTGATTTGGGATTGATTTTCGACCACCATTTGACGTTTTTGCCACATATTAAATATCTAAAGACTACATGCCTGAAGGCCCTTGATTTTTTGAAAGTTGTCTCGAATTCTGACTGCCGATTCGTACCCGGATTGAAACCACGTGAAACTCAATGATAATCTTGATCGCTAAGAAAATTGACATTTCTTGAAAAGCACACTTTGCAATGTCTGTCATTGCTTTATATAGTATCTCTTGTCGGCAGAATGACTTTTTTGAATTTAGCGCACATGCAGCCATCTTCGTTAAATGATCATCGCGATATTTCGTGATTCTATTTCAAGTGGCAAGGACTATAGTAACGGAAGCAATCGCAACTTTCACCATACTTACAAAAATCCCGGGCCATGGCAGCATGCATCCTGTTTTCATCCCCCGCATCCAAAGAGTTCCGGAGAATACCGGACACCCATCAAAAGAATCCATTTCGACATCAAACCTCTTCTGCATCAATGCATTAAATCGAAATGCTTGAACGGCGAACCCTGAAGATTTATCTCTAATATGTATGACACTTTCATCAGAGTCACAGCTTTCATCAGTTACAACCAGGTACCAGATGTCATCGACTTCGACCTTTCCTCTGGGGACCTCAAACCTCATCCTAATCATGTGTCCAAGAGAGGTTAAGCGCTGTCCTTCATCTACTGGGTAAAGGATCACCATGCTACCATCTATGTTGTTGTTGGGTAGCTCGTAGTAACCCCAGTTATTGATGAGAACTGTTACGAGGACTTTGCTCTCAGATATAACAGTATACATCTCATGGGAAGTAAGCTTAACTACCTTGGCCTGTCCTCTGGACAGAGAGTATGTATAATTGTTGATGCGAACGGTATTGTTGGATTCGATACTTAGTATTTTAGCTTGGTAGGTTCGTGGTAAGTCGGGAATGATCGGAACGACGTAAAGGGTGCCAAGAGCTTGAATTGGAGGCATTTGCTCAATTATGTTATCCTCTCCTATCGTATGTGTGAAATAATCAATTGTTGTGACATCAGAACCGGAGAAAACAGCGACACGTTTATTGGATCGTACCAACGTTCCGGAAAGATCTTCAGAACACTGAAGTTGCAATGTATCATACTTATCAAGAAACATGTTTAACGATGATCCTGAAGTGTATTTAACGTTTTGGAACTTCACAACACAAAAGACTTCCATATGGAAATATACTGTCAGGTATGTCTCGTCTTCGGTAGCAACAATCATCACCAGGCACACGTTCGTTTCACAGAGGGTGACCACCATGTACTCTGTACCGAGTTGGGCGACAGGGAGGACGAGAAAGCCGCCTACAGAAAACCGGCCAGTGTTGAACCCCTGAACATAGATGTCCCGTTCGCTAGTTACTAATATCGCAAGTTTGCGTTTCGATGTGTAAGTTTGTATGAGACTTTCAGGAAGTTCTATTGTGAGGGAGGTATTTACGACTGCCCGGATTGGTGATAGGTATCGTAGCGTGTGTGGCATTGAGATCAAAACGGGTGTAGGGTCACTGCCCTTGTTAATGATAGTCAGCACAGGTTGTGACCTGCCAGTTTTATGTTCGCAAAATGCCAAAATAAACTCTGTCCCTGAGAAATCCAAACTGTTTCCATCTAAAACGTGAATAAATTTGTTATCAGTAACAATATTTCATCATTTGAGAGCAAGTGAGTTGTGTTTAACGCCGCTTTGAACAGTATTTCAGTTATATCAAGGCGTGTCAGCTTGATGTGGGATAAAGCCCGACGTGATGCAGGTCCAAGACATTTACCACTTGGAACCAAAAGGCATGGTGCTAGCAAACCTTGAAACATAATCGGGCTAACCTTGATTCGAACCCACGATCATATGTTTCTGGCGTGAAGGAGAGACGCAACACGACAGGACCACCTGTGACATCTTCATCACCTGTAGCGACACTGGTGCGCGTGAGTCGAGTTTAACGCCGCCTTGGACAGTATCTATGAATAACATCAACGACGTGTTATAAGTAAGACATTTACTACTTTGGTGACACTTTGGTATGATGCTGACTAATCATACTCACGGAGAATGTATATGAGACTATCAATCCAAGCATCATCGTATTCTGGCACTACTAAGGGGCGCTACTCTGCACAGCGAATTCGACGCTTTTGACGACTGGGACACCAGTTTCCCGGCAATATTTGAACATATCAAAACATGTTGCTATGGTCTTGTAATATTCGGAATTGATGGTCTGCTTTTATCGAATCTTTGTCGTTTCACCCAGAGTGATAAGGCAGTTTCAAGCATTACGATTTTTAAATCTATTGTTACATGCATGCAATTTGGTTATCATGTGTTGTTGCGTCAAATGTAACGTATATACTGTCATAATCACAGCCTCTCAGAATACTACTTAATTACACCATCTTAAAACACATCTGTGACTTCGTTCTATGGTTTAAACGCTCCATTATGCTTAATGAATGGACAGTTAGTTGACAATATTACATTATCTGGAACAAAATTTTCAATTAATTTACCTTTGGAATACTCAGAACGATTTGATTTCATATTTTGACAAGAGAATGATTTCATATATTGTCCGAGTTCGAACCTGCATCGTTTCGCCCATTGGGGTCTAGGCTCCATGACTTTGATTTGGTTGGTTTGTTGTTTAACGCCGCACTCTAGCAATAATTGCAGCTATATAACGGCGGTCTGTAAATAATCGAGTGTGGACCAGACATTCCAGTGATTAATATAATGAGCATCGATCCACGCAATTGGGATCGATGACATGCATCAACCAAGTCAGCGAGCCTGACCACCCGATCCCGTTAGTCGCCTTTTACGACAATCATAGTCGCCTTTTACGGCAAGCATGGGTTGCTGAAGACCTATTCTACCCCGGAATCTTCACGGGTCCCATGACTTTGACGGAAAGCAGAGTTCCTCGAACATTGCCCTCTTATCATATTTATAGTTTTAACGACATAACATGCTTTCAAAGTTAGGTCATTTTCATTATGTTAAAGAAGTAAATTATGAACTCGAGGTTCCCAAGTCCGAGTAAAGATTTATTTATTAATTACTACCAACCGTTTCCAAAGGCCATCGCCCAAAGTGAGTGAGTGAATAAAAATGCAATGTTTCATCGGCATAATTTCAGCCATATAGCGACGAGAACAAGTTTATATATTCACAAGTGGGTCATTTCTGCAAAGTTATATTTAAAACAAATTTTATCCAATACATTGGCTTAACACTATCAATCATACAGTTTAGAAACACGGGCTTCAGGCCACCAATAACCAAAGCTAGGCCACCTCCCTGGGGATCATTGGGACTTACAGTACCTCTGCTTCCTGCATGATACCCAAATTAAAATATATTCAAAAATGAGTTGGCTTAAAGCACTTGTTCATGATAGTTACATCGATTATGATAGGATTACGTGTCACACAGGGTCTACAATCATTTACGGTACTTTAGCCTCGTTGACAACCATGTTAGTTAGTTAGTAAGATCATCACACCAGATTTCTAAACAAGCAATTCATTATTCACATACATATTTAAAATTTATTATACAGACTTATTTCTTTCATCTAGCTGAAAATGAGATGTCCGCTTACACGGGAAGAGGGATCTTTCAGATTTACCGTTTGATAATGTGAATCCCTTGCGATTGCAAGGTCCACACAGACAAGCAATACATGCTTGAAGGTGAACCTAACATCAGAAGGGATACACTATCGCCCAAAGAGTTTGCGGGAAATCGCTTGGGGTCTCGCTTGTTTATTTCGTCAAAAGTAAAATTAGAAGTTCCCGAGATCTGGATGTGTTGGCTGTAAAACCGTTTACGTTTTTTGGTTGGGATCTATTTTCAATAATCAATAATAGTTGGATGCCAAACACGATGATCTTTGTGTACAATAGAGACATGTTTCTCCACCAAATACATTCAGGGTGTTGATCTGGAGGATATAACTTTGAAAAGTTTTGCCTAAAAGTATGCTTATGATTTAGGTATAAGGTCTGCGAGATCATATTACATAAATACACATGATAAAATATATAATAAAACATCTTGACACAAAAGATCATGGTACTTACACAATAGGTAGCACAACTGTGTACAGAAGATGGCTCTTAATACTCGATTCCCCATCTGCAAGCGTTTAATGTTCCCATGAAAACAAAGCATGGACATTGAATGACTTTTTTTTCAAACAAATCATTATTTGGAGGTATTAGTATATGAAAATAACAAGCATTTTAGTACGTTTAGATTTTTAGTCAATGTGTACCAAATGTTTCACTCTAAGGTGTTCAACCATACTTTGTTTCAACGATATGAAATCAACATTTCAAACGTTCAGTCAGTAACATAACAGCATATTACATTGTTAGCTTTACAATATAGTTTTTAAGCGGTAAAACTCACGTTACCGTTGTATGTCCAGTGACGAAATGGTAGCCGAGGATCTGAATATAAAAACGACAACACACATTCATTTAATAGGTCATACAACGCAGAAGCTCGAGCTACTCTGTTCATAGATACATATCATATGTCATTAGTATTTATAAAGTTCATCTCTGATGACTACTGTTGATACGAGTTCGACTGAAGTTTGACATTCTTTAAAAGGACAGGAAATAATATATTAATACCTATGGGTGATGACAAAACCTGATAACAGTATAACATTAGATGTCCTTGATGCCCTGTGCGTGTATACGAACGTTTCCTTCATGAAATATTCACCGATACTGCCTGATCAATATCTTCAATATGTTTTCATCCAGGCGATACTGACACACAAAGGCTGTTAAATTGACCATAATTCCCTCGTGAAATCATATTTCACAGAACGTTGTATGATAACGCATTGTAACTGGCTGAAGGGCGACCCAGTCGTCTCAGGAGCTCAAGTTCCGTTTGGGTGTTTGAGTCACTTAGGCGTACCGAGACCCATTGGTTGCGCATTGGAATGACGAAATCGCCCTAATTATGATAATTGTTGTGTCCGCACGACTTCCGTTTCACCAAAGTTGTAAACGGCTTTTAAAAAAGACGTGCATCACTTTCACCAAAACCGAACGATACCCTTGGAGTAGAACCGTACGCCGGATGAGGGTTCGAATCCCGGTTCGCCCCGATTATGTTTCTAGGTTTGTCAGCACCATACCAGTGCTCGTGGGTAAACGTCTGAGACCTGTATCACTTCCCACATTAAGCTGACACGCCGCGATATAACTGTAAAAAGCGGCGTTAAACCCAACTCACTCACTCACGTACGCCGGAAGATTGAAAATTTGCATTGTGAGTTTCGGTACCTTACGCCAGCTGGCCTACCTAGAATGCACTGTAATCTTCATGATTTTAAGAAAGAGTCTTTTAGACGGAATGTTATTCCATGCACCTGTCAACCGTATTTCATGTTTATACCGGCACCTTTAAATGATGGAGAGAGGATATGTCATTACAGACAGCGTTCAGCTCACATATTTGTGTAACACCCGATTCTTGTGAGACAAAAATGGGGCACGAAGCAGCAACAAAAGATGACTCAAGACTTTAAGTCGTGTTTTTAGTCCCTAATAAAAGACCCATACTTGCCGTAAAAGGCGACTATGCTTGTCGTAAAAGGCGACTAACGGGATCGGGTGGTTAGGCTCGCTGACTTGGTTGACACATGTCATCGATCCCAATTGCGTGGATCGGTGCTCATGGTATTAATCACTGGATTGTCTGGTCCAGACTCAGTTATTTACAGACCGCCCTCATATAGCTGGAATATTGCTGAGTGCGGCGTTAAACAACAAACCAACCAACCAACCAACCCTAATAAAAGTCACTGCTAAAAGATGTTAAAAGAGCCAAAATATGTTAAAAGATGGTACTTGTTGTTACCGTGCCTGGCTATCGGCATTATGGGAATGAAACATGGACATGCAGGCTCGTTGGAAGCATATTGTCATGTGTACAGTTAAACATGGGGCATGGTATTTCGGAGGGGGGGGGGGGGGGGGGGGGGGGTTGGGGCGGCTAGCTATATATGCGAAATAATTCCATTTCATCTCACTGTTTCTTAATAGTCTACATAGGCAGGTAACCACATATATGACAGATCAATATGGCTACAGTGATATACTGAAACAAGCGGTCCGAAATCGTGAATATTTCCCATCTCAAATTCTCGGATATGAAATTTCACAATCCAAATGAATAACACCGAGTGAAGATGCACTACTCAGCACTCTGGGTGCCGAGTAAAGTTTCGGGGGCACATTTTTCTTAAGATCTGAGAAGTACTCGTTGTGCGGGAACTGCGGTCGCTCGGCACTTGGTCTACTGCTGACTATAAAAATTACACAAAGCTGTACATTATCCCATTTCCTAGCGGAAGGTATGAAAATAATGTAATATGCTAAACAAGTTTGAATAACAGACAGCGCTTTATGTTGTTGTGTTTCAAAAAAGCAAATGTCGCCACGTTTCACTTTACACCGATAGAAAGAAAGTAGAGCTTGAACTACGCAGTGTTTTGTTTTATAACTGTCAGGAGACTGTGAGCGAACAAAATACTGACACATATCCTTATATAAATATCTGTCAAATAGATTTGTAAGTTTGTGTTAAATGTTATACATTCAACATAGGTCAACACCAGGTCAAAAGCGACCGAGAAGTAGAGACACACACAGAGGAAGAAAAGGAAGAAAAGGGGACATAACTCTGCTATAACTCTCCATTGAACATTGAGGTGAAGAACAATATATTTGTTGTTTACAATGAATACCCCAGGCAGACACAGTATACTGACTCCGAGGTGATCAGTCCTTTTTTTAGCCCCGTAATGCCGAGTGCACAGGGTAACAACAAGTACCATCTTTTAACGTCTTTTTGGCGATCGGGCCCCAGACCTTCCTTTCTCCGGGCGGACGCTCTTCAACTAAACCACGGAGGAGGTCCATATGGCTGGAATATTGCATTGTACGACGTGACGTAAAACAAAAAACAAAGAAACAATTCAAACCTTGGAGATACATACATGTCCCTGGTACAATCCCATATCAATAGATATTCAAAAAGAGGCAAGCGTTTTTGTTGAGAGGGATGGGTGATCCAGTCGTCCAAGCCAACATTGTTCGCTGTGCAGATTTGCATTATGTAGGCGTGTTTGATTCGTGGGTTCGAATCCAAGATTAAGCCTGCGAGCGATTCTTGACATGTCAGCACCAAACTTGTGCTCTTGAGATTCACGATAAGCTGAGTGGTAAAATCTGAGACTTGCATCACTCCGGTCTTTCCCCACACAAGACGTCCACACGCTTTCATACTACTGAAATACTCTTAAAGGCTGCGTAAAACCAAATTCAGTTACTCATTATCAAGACCTCCACGATACATCGGAAACAATTGTCATCGCAAATTCAAGTCTCAAATGTACGAATGATCACTGCACTAGGGCAAGTTTCCCATGGCTTAGGGGTTAGAATCCCCAGCAATCGTTGTTTTTAGTAAGACGCGACAAGGTGAATCGATGACCAATGGGACATTTGTCACTGAAACGTGGTGCCATTAGATAGAGTTGAATCTCTATTTGCAAAGGGTTTGGACAATTTGATAAAACAAATGTCACCTGAAGTAAACTGAGAAAGCAATATGTGAATTGCTGCACTTACTCGTATATCATAAGTGAAATTACGGGGTGAGACATATGTGCAAGAAATAAGTATCTCCGAAGGCATCAACTGTACTCCCCTCCATCTCTCTTTATGAATATGAATAAGAATTACTGCTTGGATTGGCAAAATCAAAACAATGGAATTTTGTCACGAACATCAACTTAAGCTTCAGGTAAACATATTGTCTGATATCGTCCTATATCGGTCGGGTGTTATCATTTACCTACCTAAACTAGAAATAAAAGACACAAGTGAAACCGCCTAATCTGTTTCATATGAAGATCTGCGCATAAAGATCCAGATTGACGAACAACTCTCCACAAGACTTAATGACTGGTGGGATGACTTCAACTTTCCAACAGTCAAAATACACCTTATGTCAAGCAATATGTCTGCAGGTCCAGCCTTTGGTGCCTACGTTTCACAACGCTTTAAGTACAATCAAGCATGCTCTTTCTACGCAGATTCAAAGAGTGTCATACGACTCTTGCTCAAAAGTTGTTTGATCATGTTTAAAAGTAATAGTCAAATCTTTCTAAAAGTTCTGTGTTAGACATGTTGAGGTCAATTCTATATTTGATGTATCAGTGGTGAAAATAGTGTCCGATGCCATTCCCCTATTTTAACTTGTACCACATGTTTCAGTGTTTCTTCAGGCCATTTCTTGACTCGCATTTGCATGCGTTTTGACGCATGCCACCGATGGGGCAGGCTACGCTCACGTTTCGTGAACACCTTGCACCATCACGAGTTAATGATGGTATTGTCGGAATCGCACAACATACTCTTATTTATTCTCATTATGTCTTAAAATTATGGAATTATTTTTGTTCGCATTTAATGGCAATCCACACTTTTTTCGAATGTACATGTAGTCAGACTGCCAGATCAATATTTTTGTAAATTCATTGAAGATATGGGTGTATGTGAATCTTCTATTCCAGTTTTTCTGCTCAATTGGAAATTCTTTCTGCATTTCTGCGCTGGTAATGTACTATTGCAAAACAATTAAATAATATAAACTTATATCAGAGAATTATAAAAATGAGGAAGGTTATTTTAGTTGTGACATACTATTATACCTTCTGAATATTGTTATTATTCAATTTCAACGCAGAATATGTTTTCCATCACCATAGTTGTTAAACGACAGACATACACAAGTTAAAATCCAAAGCTAGAAAAGACGCATTTATCACATGATTCGAAGCAATTAAAATGAAATTTGTTCATAGGTAAATGTTTGACTTTAAAAGTAAAGATCACATAAAAACAAATGTCACTCTATTAAGGGAATCATTGCTAAATCTAATGTATCACTGAAGTAAACATTTATTTCTGTAAATGTGACATATATTGCTTCAGCAGCTCAAAATTTTTAAATGAGCTTGGTGAGGGGAAAATGTAACGGTAGATACAAAACTGACAATTGTAAACATAATGGAGTGTAAACGTCCAAACTTGAGGACAGACACCCCTTCAGCAACAGATTGAAGAATGTACATGTACGTTTCATTTAGAACAAGAAAGAAGTGAGCAAAGCTCATATACCCCCGTTATCTTGCAAATATATTTCAAGCAAGTGTGGGATAATCAATGCTTAGCACTACATGCATTCTTGATGTTTCTTAATGTGTCCACGAAAACGGCAAAATTAAAAAATTCAGAATCTTCAAATTAGCACAAGGTACAAGTACTCATTGTGGTAAATGGGTGTAGCACGTTTGGTGAAGCTAGGGTGCACGGTTAAAAAGATATGGGCCGCACAAAACACCCACCCTATCAGTTTAAGTTTCTAATGTTTCCATGGAAACGGCAAAACATTACAAACTACAGAATCTTCAAAGTAGCAAAAGGCACAAGTACTCATTGTACATGTGGTTAATGTGTGTAGAAAGTTTGGTGAAGCTAGGGTGCATAGTTAAAAAGATATAGGCCGTACAAAACACCCACCCTAACAAAATATGTTTCTTAATGTTTCCATGGAAACGGCAAAAATTTAAAAATTCAGAATCTTCAAACTAGCAAAAGGCACAAGTACTCATTGTGGTAAATGTGTGTAGCAAGTTTGGTGAAGCTAGAGTGCATGGTTAAAAAGTTATGGGCCGTACAAAAGCTCGGACGGAAAGAAGGACGGACGGACGGAAGAAAGGACAGACGGAACGCTATAAACCCCCGATTTACGTCGTAAACGGGGGTATAAAATGTGTAAGTGTCTTGAGTTCTAATCAGGTAAAAATCGGACGGACATGCTGCTAGCTAAATCCCCTGCATTATATGCCAGGGGATAAAAAACTGTTAAACATTCATGTTCGTTTGCCGTGATAGCCTTGAAGGAACAGTAAGCCTGTTTATATTTGGAAGATGTTACTGAATCAAAAACGTAACACAAAGTGAGTTGGTAGTACGATGTATTTTATTGAATAAATATGGAGGAAAACTACAAGTAATATCAGATGGAAAATTTTAATGGTAATCATCAAAGATCTGCACCACTTCAGGCTGCCAATAAACATTAAGCTGATATGAAGTTATGTAACTGAAATATCAAGGTAATCTTAAATCGATAACACGTACCAGCATAAAAAGAAATTGATTATGGGCAAGGCTCAACTAATACTAGTATAATGATGAAATAAACATGCTGAATACCGTTAATCGATAAGCCTCTATGTTGGATTCAATATGTCAAGCTTCCCACCGTCATTAATAACGAAATTCATTGCCTTTACTTAAACTGACATTTTCATTCAGAGTTTTTCTTTTGAAACAAACGTAAGAAAAGTGTTTAGCTGACTTACCCATATAAGTGTTAGGTTGTCGCATGTCTTCCTATTTAGATGTACTGACGAACTGTCATTGACAAACCCTAAAAATAGAAGGTATGTTATCGCAACGTGTAAATGCATAGACTCGTGTTGTTGTCATGAACTCCTCTCTGAACACCTTCTTCACCATTTCAAAATAACTGACAATACTTCTGTTTTGTAGGGACGTCAAGGTTATCACATGATTATCGTCGAGAGACATCGACTTAAATACGTTTGGTTATTCCCATAACCTTGGCATTTGGGATACCTCAGCTGTAGTATAATTATAAACACTTAGGGTACCTGCATTATTTGTCTTAATTGACACTTCCAACCAAATAATTAACGTGTGCTTGACAATTTGACGACATTCAACCGAAGCGTACCGCCTACAACATCCCTTTACTAAAACTGTACTTTAAATTCTGTCAAAAAGTGTCTGAAGAGAGAGTTACCAGCAAGACAATATTGTTCCTTTCATTCCATGACATAATTTCGAATATATTTCCGAGACACAATTACCTCTCTTTGGTGAGAGCCAGTCTTTGAGGATCTTTGATGTTTCCTCATAAACATTAAGACTGCTGTATATGTCGCAGGAGCCAGTGTGTAGGGAAAAAATGTATTTTTCTCCTTTTACGCCACGTACATGAGGAATGTTGAACTTGTGAATCTCTCCTGTTCCAGCTGTGAGATAGAATAGCCTCCGGGTCTTTCTTTTCACGGAAAACTGTTGGAACAAAACTGTGGAATAGGAACAGTAAGGTACTTTCAGTCTAGATGATTGTAGAACTTGTTTGTCGGTTTGTTGGCGACATTCTTTTCAGGTCCCGTGTCACGTGCTTTCGTATCCTGAAATCCAAACTTGGCACAAACACCCTGACAGTTGTGTTCTGGTCCTAATTCTGTGCACTCTAGTTCCTTAACTTTTAAGATGAGGGACTCTTTATTAGACACATCCAAAATACCGAATATTGATATACACATTTCAATGTTAAAACAATGACGACTACGTTTTGTATTATAACATCCATCCCGTATATGTTGAGACGGAAGTCGAGACGATGACATTTTGATTGATTCCGTGTCTGGTATGTATCCAAGGAAGTGAACTCAATTAAATCTATCTGTGTCATTCAAGCAGAATATCATATACAACGTTCGGCACAACCGAATCTTTAATATGATTGACAATGTCTAAACATTTACTGAATTGGAACGGAGAAGCCGAGTGACATTTATTGATCTAAGGATGGAGGTGCTGTTGCGAGCGCCACCATAATTGGATCCAGGACAATATCTTTAAGACTTCCAGATAACTGTTCCATTTTTACGGCTGAAACCAAGACCATATTAACAGCATTAGAATACATAAATAACCAATCCAAACATAAGCAATATATTATATTTTCAGACTCACTTTCGTGTCTTCAAGGCAATTAAAAATCAATCTTGTAAGCATCCACTTTTACTTGAAATTATTGAATTATTAACTGTTCTTGCTCCTGGCCAATGCGACATCGTTTTTTGTTGGTTACCCAGCCATGTTGGTATCATTGGTAACACAATGGCCGATGCTGCAGCTAAAGCAGCTCTCAACAAATCTGTGACATCACTTCATATTCCATTCAGCGATTATAAACCAGTGATCAGATGTTATATCCGAGATCTGATTCAAGAGAAGTTGGACACCCAAGCAGGCATCAATAATTCATATGAAGTTAAACCAACTATTGGCTACACCCAGATTTGAAGAGGTAATAATACGACGATGTCGTATTGGCCATAGCAGGTATACATATAAATACATATTGAAAGGTGAGGATCCTACATTTTGTATCCCTTGTGATGAGAGAATTACAGTCAAGCATGTCCTGCTTGACTGTATTGATTTTTCCATCACAAGGGATAAATATTTCAAAGCGTCATCAATTAATGTTTTTTTAAAAGCATCACTTCTCACTCCAGGCTAATCATTCGGCGATAAATCAATGTACATGAAAACACAAATGATACAACCCGTACCAAAAATCTAGATTTTCCTCGAAACACATTTTCAAGCGGACGGAAGTGCAGGCGGGCAGACAGACAGACGAGACGTCGACTATATTCCCATCCATTATGTAAGGGGTATGAAAAGTAACAATAATGTTCTACTTAAATTGTACTATAGGTCATATATCAATAAAATCTCTTCTGTTTTGTAACATTTTATGTCTCAAAATTATAACTATCATGGCACTAGTTTTTACGCGTTTGTCAAAACCGGTGGCCAGTATAAAAAAACGAAAAGTAATTTTTATTTTTTTTTAATGATTTTACAATGAAACTCACAGGAAAGTGACATAAAACAGATTGTTTCAAAATTTTGGATCGACGGACCAGGTGATATAAATATAGCTAAACATCCATGATTTATTGCCAAAAGTACATGAAGTAGGTATACAGACGAATAATATTGACGAGTGAAATTGGCGTAGTCGTAAGTATCATTACTGATCTTTAGTGAACAGGGCGTAGATCTGACAGGATTTAATTTATCCTCGATTGACCAATATATATATGTCCTTTCTAAAACGATAAACACCCTGGACACATTTCCTACCATAGCTTTAGGTGGGAACGAAACGAGGAAAAAACTAGACATTGAATCAAGTCGCACTGTTATAAGTGTTGAAAAAACGTCGATATCACCAATACCCGGCACTGCCTCGTTACATATTGTCTCAAGGAATCCTTGATTAATACGCATTGAAAACAAGGCGCATGATCATTGAGGATCTATGTCCAACTCTCGCTCTGAAGAGTCAAGTCGATATTTTGTGGATTCCATGCTCAAGAGCACGAGAGCTACGTTAGTGCTATGGTAGATAGTAGCGAGGTAACTTCCGAGTGCGTACGTGTGTTTGTGTATATGTGTGTGTGTGTGTGTGTGTGTGTGTGTGTGTGTGTGTGTGTGTGTGTGTGTGTTATTATATTTTCGGTGCATCATAGTGTATATTGTAGTGGTTAATTATTGTTCGTCTAATTAACGTTCCATTTATTAAATCTCGCGTCTCACAATAGATGGCACTTTATATACAGGCATTGGCTATCGCGGGTGACTGGTCTGACGCTACTTTGAACAGTGATTTAGCTACATTGTATACCACAGTGCGTCATCTTCATGTGGGAAGAAAGTAAAACAGGTCTAAACAGGGAAGTGTACACGCAAAAATCACTTTCTAATTCGAAACTAAACGCAATTTTAGAATTAGTAATTGAAAATATAAACTCACTTTTCTCACAGTGAAAGTAGGAAGCTCACAATAAGTGTGAAAATGCTATGTCGTTTTCCCATCTAAACAGGCCTGAGTTATCCCCCCTTGGATTATGACGTAATTGGTGCCGATTTAACTGGGTCCCTGTCTTGTCAAAAGGCAAAAGATGTCAAGTACCAGTTTAAGGTGAGACAACACGGCATCCGATACATTGCCTGATCCGAAAGAGTTCCCTTGATCCATCAAGAAATCGCAAAAACATACGCTTATGAAACAACGCGAGAAGTTTCGCAATATGGAAACGATGAAAATCAAGTGGAAACAAGAGAAGACCCACATGAACTGATGTGTCACCCGACCCGGACAAGCCATGTACACAGTTACCAGTGACAACGTGGTAAGAATAACACTTTGATGTGTGTATATCTAAATTACCTATATGCTCATTATTACATATTCAGAAGCCGAAACGTAATATTGTAAGAGATATTTGTAACGCGTGGTGACCTCGCATGTTTTGTCAGCAGGCCTATTCATCCTGTCCCACCCTGTTACGACCCTATCGCCGGTATCGGCATTGTCGTCAGTCTAAGTTTGCCTATTTTAGGTACACCTATTCCCACCACCTATAAGGACGGTCGGGCCTTGTGGTTAAAGCGTTCGCTCGTCACACCGAAGACCCTGGATCTTTTCCCGACATGGGTACAATGTGTGAAGCTCATTTAATGTGTCCCCCGCCGTGATATTGCTTGAATATTGCTAAAATCATTCTCACTCACTCACTCATTCCCACCATCTATAGGCTACCGATCAACTTGTCAATATCAAGAAACAAATACGATCTGTCGCCAAACGTCGTCTCAACAACATTTTACACATTACCAGCTCTTTATGAGAGGATATGCTTTGAGTAACATCAACAAACCGTCCCCATTTGAAAGTGAAACGATAGATCACTCCATTGATGTCTTTAGTGTTTGAAACCAGTTACTGTGGTAGGCTTTTATCTCTTTAATAGATAATTGGTTATTGGTTTGTTCTGACAACCATTCATGGAAAATGAATTGCATCTTTGTAGGGAAACTATTTATCATCCATTATGAGGCCAGATTATTAAAACCATGTTCATAAACTAAAAAGAATAGAAGAAATGTATGATATATAATTAATTATTAAAAACAGTGGGTTGTTTAATTGAGTGGACCAGATATATGTAAAATGTTTACAAAAACCTCATTTACTGTCACGATCAATACTTTATTATCAAATACAATAATTTATGTAAGAAACTGTAAGTAAAACTTTAAAAATAGCGGAAATTTTAAAGTTTTGTTTTGACTTTTGGACCTCCTGACCTGACTTTTTGTGCAAAACATCTGAAACAACAACCCCTCAAAACTCTGTCCAAACTGACTGGAAATAATCACATGCAGATCAACCATATAACCTCTGTTCAGTAGTCCTAAATGTTAACATACCTTATATCATGCGGTACAATATCAATTTTATAACAATTTACTGTATGTGTTCAGTATAACAGTGTTATTTATGTACTTACACATAATTAAACCATTGTGGCGATTAGGATCAATTATGTAAATTAAGAGATATAATATATTAAGTACATGTCCACAATATTACAAGAAGGATTCAAAGCAATAGTAATAAAGAGATCATGTCAACATGATAAAAAACTATAAACTGTTTTGGTTATTATTGAATTATTACCATGGTGTAAACATTATGCATATATCATCAATATAAGTTGCTTCTTATATAGGCATCCCTTTTGTAATGTTTTGTATAGTGCGAATAATAAAAGACACTTTTTCATTTCAGAATCTATCTATACCACATAAACAGGAGGTTCACTTTTGTGATGTGCAGACATAGCTGAAGGATCATAGAAAAGTTATTCCATCTTGTGTTGTCGGGGTGGTTCGTGAACGATTTCCATCTGATGTATATACTGCTTTTCTCAATGCTCACTAAACTAAACATGTTCATTGAAATCTTGTTTTTTGACAACAATCAGCCTTTGTTGTTTCTTTTTATAAGTTTCTGTAATACAGGGTCGCTGATGCTGGATGAGGGAGTTGTTTGCAAGGGCGAAGGACGGAGAAAAGACTGACTAAAATAGCACAAGCACTGGCTGAATGCTTCGTGGCGACTTGTTAGTGCATTAGTTGACTATTTCAAAAGTACAGTTCTCGTGTTGTCTAAAGCACTGTACCTCACAAGACACACTTATATTTTCATGACTTTTCGCTCTGCATGAAATAAACACATTTTGCACACAATGAAAATGAATCTCAACACCAGGAATTTCTTCTGACACTGGTGGGGCAGGATATTCTCGCCTTTCGCGAACACCTGGTATCATCACTATTTGATAGCGATTCATCAACACATGCTCACGATTTAGTCAGAATCGTACAATAGACTCTGCTGTTGACAGAGATTGCTTATGAATATGGACAGGGCTTTTATTTTCTTCCCTATAATCATTTAGGGACCTGAAAAATAACAATTTGTTTATATAAGTTTGTCAAAATAATACGTACACTGACTAAGTAATTGTAAAAGTAGGCGGTAATACATTTAGTCATCCGCTGTGTCAGGCATGTCATTGGGTGCCTGAATACAAATGTCATCAGTTTACAGTGTACAAATTGCATAAGATCTATACTTTTATATGACATTCACGTTATACTTTCATACGTCATCCACACTATACTGTTACATAAAAAAAGACATTCATGCTACACTATTGAATATGATAGATATACAAAATAGTTCAATACAGAAATTATTTGCATATTGTATCTAATAAAGTTTTATGACGTCATTCCTTTATCAATTGGCGCCAATGAACTCTCGGTAAATATGGAAAATATGAACCAATTAAATGAATAAAATAAATTAGATACTTGAAAAATAGGTTCATGTTCGTGTGAACTTGCCCTTTAAACTTATACCACAATAGTGAACCAAGTTTGGTGTTGAAAAGGCTTGAAACATGAAAAGGCGAAACGGGATTCGGACCCTCGTGAACAGGTTTCTGGCAATTCGAAGAGATACGACTGTGTCACACGTGCCCTTCGCAAACATAGTTCTGCAAAGATGCTATGTTGTTCATGTGTAAGATTGATTCGGTATATATATATATCATTGTAGATTACCAAGTTTGTTGTTATTATCGACGCATGTAGGAATGTATTAGTGTTCATGTAACGCACTACTTATTATCTATGGTTCTGTCCTATTACACTCACATGCGTGTTGTGGTCCACGAGTATTTCGCTGACTCAGTGTGAGAATTATGATCACCTGCGAAACCCTCATGAAATAGACCGCCTCCGTGGTCTAGTGGTAGAGCGTCCGCCCGGAGAGCGGAAGGTCCGGGGTTCGATCCCCGGCCGCGTCATACCAAAAGACGTTAAAAGATGGTACTGGTTGTTACCCTGTCTGGCGCTCGGCATTAAGGGGCTAAAACAAGGACTGGTCGGCTCGGAGTCAGTATACTGTGTCTGAGTGGGGTATTCCTGTTAAACTGCGGCATGATATGTATGACTATAAATCGGCATTAGTCCGGATTAGTACAAGCAGCCTCACACATATACAAACACATGCATGCACGTCGCTATATAAGTGCAATAATCTTGGACGCGACGTTAAACCCCATTTCACCTCACCTCTTGAAATATGTTTGTGGTATTACGATGTCGGATTGTACGTGGCATCGTGTGCAGAAGTTACAAATATACTGATTACACATGCATGAGGTGTGAGTCAACCGTGCGATATATTTTGCTTTAAAACGATTCACCTGTATATGTTAACAGACTGAGGGGTAAAGGAAGGAATACCGAGTAATCGGAAACTGAGTGAGTGAGTGAGTGAGTGAGTGAGTGAGTTGGGTTTAACAGTATTCTAGTTATATCACTGGGTGTCAGCTTAATGTGGGGGGAAAGTGATGCAGGTTTCAGACGTTTACCATTTCGGTGAAACCAACGAGCATGGGTATGGTGCTGACAAATCTAGAAATATAATCGGGAACCGGGATTCGAACCAACAATGACAGGTTTCTGGCGTGCCCAAGGGATGCAACTCTGCACAGCGAATCGCGGCGTCTTAGACGACTAGGACACCTGTGTCCCCAATGGAAAACTGAAAGAACTGTAGTTACATTTAATTGTGTTATCTATTTAACCATCAAGCATTCCGGCAAGAATTTGATTGGTATTTCTTTATTCATTTCGCACTGTAGGCCATCGGCCCATTGTACATTTAGATAGTCAAGTCCACAATGGACATTAACTAGCTTCTGATATTCATGGAAAGAATTTGTAAAAAGCAAACTGTTGCTGGGTACTTTTATGTAAGAATAGATTGGTTCTATGACGACTGGGGTAAGAAATGACCCCTACCATGTTCGAAATGACAATTTGTGCCATAAAAGCAAATTCCCTGATTTTCAAAGAGATAACCCATACGATGTTGGATATTGTGCGAAATGCTATGTTTTAATTTTTAATTTCATATTAAAAATATAACCTTGGATAGGCATTCTTTGAGTGTTGAGTAAGTTTATTCTTTGAAAGTAGTATCGCTGACATAAGATAATTTCAAATGAAAATCAAACATGATAATACAATCATCTGAGTGGTTTCTTTTGCCTGAGGCTCTCAGCCCTTATAAATAACATGGAAGTTACACCATATGTTCTTGTCTGTAGACGTTATTGTTATTGACATTTTAAACATGAACAAACAAGCAAGCAGAAGGAAAGATCACTAATCATAGGCAGTTTTAGATATGCTTGTACATGAAATATACTCAATCAATAGATGCATTACCTTGTATATTTCACGGCTTTAAACACATTGAAACTGCATGCATTATTAATGGACAAATTCGACGTGTAAATAATTTCTAATGAACCACTTAAATTTCCCATTTTCGGGTCGTTGCCATGGGCACATATAAACATATTGATACGAAAGGTGTACATGCATGGCCTTACCAATAGACATACATTGAAGAGAGCCTCAAAACACTATGCCACGTCTAATTGTGAACTGGATTCGTAGAACACTATTTCTATATACAGTTGTTGACTTTGTTGGTGCCATCGAGAAGACTTGTTCCCCCATTATTCAACTACTTGTACAAGAGAATTCAAGATTAACAGGAGCTGTGATTGACACTGTTATATCTTCAGGTGTTGTTACTTGCGCCAAGGAATGCCTGTCAAGACATGCGTGCAAGTCCTACAACTTTCATCTTGATGACGGGACATGCGAGCTCAATAGTGAGGATATCGCAAGTATTGATGGAGCAGTGTCAGCTACAGGGGTGAAACGCTTTGTGTTCTCTGTGTCACAAAATTGGCCTCAGGTGAGTTTACCTATATTGTTAAAATTTATTCAGATATGTATTTCATCACAGTTATTTATACATACATATATAGGTTAGGCAGATCACACAGTAACCGGACTTAATAATGGTATTTATGATTTTTTTGTGTTTATAGAAACCTATACGCTGAATGTAATGTTGACAAATACACAGAAATGGTAGAAGAACAATCATATCTTGATGTTAATCTATTAATGTTTCGAAAGATGTCATCATAACAAGATTCTTGTATTTTGCTTTTAACATAGATTCGTTCTTTCAGACACTGGTTTGCCTGACCCAGGCTCGATTATTTACATGACATGATATGGCTGGAATATGCTGATTGTGGCGTAAAGCAATATTTACTCCATTGTCGATCTTTAAATTTATGTTTACAGTTCATAGAATCAGTTACAAATGTCATAGTGTATATACTATATTTTCATTATATATTGACAATTGATTCTGATAAAACTCAATCTCCCACCAGAGAATACTTGGTGCATGTAAAGACCACAACTGTCCTTTAAACACACGGTGTGTGGAAGTAAGGGGCAATACCTCGCTGTGTGTTATAACATGTAAGTATGTTGTACTAAAATACTGAACCGCAAAAGAAACGTCATTATGGATAGATATATGAGAAACCTTATTCGTCCAAACACTGTAAACATACTTTGAGACATATTATAAAGATGAAACTTGGCAAAACTGATCATCAAGGTTGCAATTAAAGTGTCAAATATTCTGAAAGTGAAACACAACACTACTCTCTGAGAATATGGCATCACAAGTCAGTGTCTCGTGTGTCCGCCATGTGCATTGATGACTGCCTCGCAACGTCGATACATGGAATGGATGAGGCAGTTGATGAAGGCCATATGCACTTGAGCCAACACTCCGAGGAACGCCTGACACAGTTCAGCTGCAGTTGTCGGCCTTGGTCGGACGTCATTCAGCCGTCTTTGAATCCCGTCCCACAGGTTCTCAGTCAGATTTGAATCGGGGCTGATGGCAGGCCACAGCATGGTTCTGATGCCATTCTGCTAGAGGAAGTCTCTTGTTGCTCTCGCAATGTAGGCACGGGCGTTATCATCCTGAAACTCGTGGTTGCGGCGACGTGCCAAATGAGGTATGGCGTGTGGTCTCAAGACTTGATCAATGTACCGAGCTGCTGTGACACCATTGCCTCTCCCTCGACCGATGTTCTGGAAGACCACAGGGCCGACCCTCTGTGCAAGACCAATTCCACCCCACTTAATGATGCTTGGACCACCACTCTCTAAACAACACAAGCATTCGAATAACGTTCCCCGCGGTGTTGCCAGACTCTCCCTCTGCCATCTGCTTTTGAGACAGTCCCGGCGATCACGAGGTGTCAGAATGGGCCCTCCGTGTGGCCTGTGACAATGGATGTGTCTGCTCGCCAATTCTAGACGCACGGTGTCC